>NC_069499.1:507859153-509251653 GCF_027579735.1 Bombina bombina | reverse complement strand
GTAAACTTCAATGAAGGGAGGGGGCAGCAGGACAATTACCATGATTATCAGTGAGTCAGTGACAAATTCAATCTACATAGAAAGAGTTATTATTAAATCCGGTATTAGCAGTGTGATTGTAATACAATCACATTGCTAACTAACACCGGATTTAATAATATTAAATATACCTCAAATGTTATGCATTTTTTTTTAACTATTTACATAATGTTATGGTGCTCACTGCTTCGTAAATACACACTCACACAGTCACTCTATGTCAGATACCCACCTCCTGGACTAGAGACCTAGATCACTGGCGTCATGAAAGCGTCCTCAGAGACACTTTGCCACAGCTGTTCCCCAGCCGCATGCCTCGCTGTCCGCACTGAGAGAGTCAGGCCAGTTTACACAGCACATGTAGTCACATGCGCCAATAACTGCACTGACTGACTGTGCCGGTATTGGGTGAAATTGTGGTCACATGATGACCATTTGGTGGAGGGCACAATAGGAATTAAAACACTTTTTTTTTTTTAAATCAACAATACTGCAGCCTGGGGCTGGCGGGGGGGCAAATGGTGGGTCAAGCCTTTTTCTAGGGGGGGCAAATGCCCCCCCTTGCCCCCCTGTAGCGACGCCACTGCTCTCAGCTAAGATTAAAAGCAAAAATGGAAGGGTTAGTTACCGCACCTGGCCAAATGGGACAAAGCCCAGGTACCCCGTCGAGGTCCCTTCCAAAACCTGGGTTCCTAAAACAGCCACACAATGCAAGCTGTAAATCCAACAAATGGGAACAAGTGAAGGGTGCACAGGCTTATGTAATTACCCTATACATATACGAAACACGGAAGGGGACTGCACTCTCAGACTGGACTGGGTACACATCCCATTACCCTGCAATATGCTCAGCCCTGGGTTCTCACGGGCACTCACAGGAAGCTCTGGGTAATAATTCTACCCTGATGCCTCTACTGTAAAAGTTATAGTTAATTGGCTATTATGTCTTTGGTATTAGGAATACTACTCTGAGCTTAGTGAGGATATATAAAAATGTATGACATTTGGAGATACATTTAGGTGCTCTGTTTTTAGAGTGTGTATATATGTATATAAGACAAAACAAACAAATGTGATAGTGCACAAAAAAGGATAAATGTCCCAGGGTAGGTAACCACAATGGTTATGAGCAGCAGGTGAACCTCAGGGGAAAAAGAAAAAAACACATATAGTGAAGTCCTGTGGTTATACAGTATTGAAAAGAGCAAAGAACGGTACTCACATTCTCTAGAGCTTAAAAATCAAGCTCTAGATATTAAGGCACTGGAAAACTCCTAATAGGAGACAAAGGCAAAAATTGATATCCCAGCTGGGTTAAAGCTTCACAAGGAATGGATCAGAAGTGAATAAAATAATATAACACTTTATTAAAAACAATTCACAAGGCATACAAAAGGAACAAGACTCCGCCTCTTTCATTATGTAACTACATTCCGACGTACGTTTCGCCAATCATAGCTTGGCTTTTTCGAGGATCTTCGAAAATGCCAAGCTGTGATTGGCGAAACGTACATGTTATATGCTTTTATCCACTTCTGATCCATTCCTTATGAAGCTTTAATCCAGCTGGGATATTGATCTTTGTCGTTGTCTCCTATTAGGAGTTTTCCAGTGCCTTAATATCTAGAGCTTGATTTTGAAGCTCTAAAAAATGTGAGTACCGCTCTTTGCTTTTTTTAATACTGAATTACCACAGGACTTCACTAAATGTGTTTTTTCCTTTTTCCCCTGAGGTTCACCTGATGCTCATAACCATCGTGATTACCTACCCTGAGACATTTATCCTTTTTTGCGCACTATCACATTTGTTTGTTTTGTCTTATTTGATTGTGATTTAAGTAAGTTTATATATTGTTTTGTTATCTTTATATATGTATATAAGTTTGAAACATAATAATTGCACTACTAGATTTGGGGAAAAAGGTACCTCTCTAAGGGGGGGGGCGGATATACTCACATAAGGGTCAATAAGAAATCACCCTGAAAAGACTGCACATATCAGCTGCTACACAGACAATGTTGCCATGGCAACTACACATAAATAAATGGCAATCATGGGTGAAAAGGTGATATTGGATCACTCCACATGATACTCAAATGCAGTGTATATCTAAATGGGCTGCTTTGGTATGACACTCAAATAGTTATAGTTATTGATTTGACTCCTGATCAGTGAGGTCATTATTATTAAGGCACACATATATTATGGTAATACTGATGCCCTATAAAGTAAGAAACTTACAAAGTCTGAGTTACTTGTAACATCTGTAAATGTATCAATACATCAGATAAGTCTTTTGCCTAACATCCCCTTTACTGTGTATCAAGTTTACTATGACAACTGCTATTATGCCACACACGGATTGTTATGGTTTCTGGGCTTTATAATGTGCTTCAAAGAGCAATTTAAATACACACCATTACTAGGATCGAAAGTATATGTAACATATGCAATAACACTATTAGATGTGATTTTTTTAAGTTACAATCTCCATTTTTTGTTTTTACACCAATGTAAGTCATAGACCGGAAGTTGGAAACTGTCACTTCCGGTTTGACGATATGCTGGAATGCAGTTTTGTAATCCAGACACTGTTTGTTTGGCGCCACCTGAATTGTGTGAGGTTTGTAACCACTTTATTGTTTGCCTTATAAATAGTATGCTATTTACACTATTTAGTTGTTCTGATGAAGGGAATTTTTATGTCTCCGAAACATTAAAATAAATTTTGGATTTCTTCACCCAAAAGGTATATATATATATATATATATATATATATATATATATATAAATGTAAAAAACGAGAGCACTCACCAGGAGTTAACACATTAAAGCAATCACAGCTTTTATTTGACAAAGTGACGTTTCGAGGATTCTAACCTCGTCCTCAGACTTTACAATTGTGTACATACCTCAATCCTTTTAAACCCTCCACCAACTATCACCGCGATACTGGAAGTCACCCAACGTCCTATGCGCAAGACTGCGCATGTACAGAGCGTCGGCATGGCAACTGGCCGAGGCATTCACTAAAAACAAAAATGTGAATACAAATAGTTACAACATAGAGCTACTCAATTATTGCTTATGAATAATGCACTTAACATCATAACTATGCATGCTGCATACATACTTTGAGTATTACATAACAGTTTGTAACTGAAAAACTGGGGATAGGTTTAGAGTTAATTCCAAACAATATATTTAACCTACTACATTGTATAACTATGTCAAAAATCAGTTGTAATAGTATACCATGCACATATTGTTACAAACTATAACAAGATATAATGCTCCCAAAAAATATATTACTTATCATTTGCAAATACTATTCTAAGTACCACTGTAGAATTCTGGATAAGAATATTTTTCACAAATAACAGTGTCAGTCCAGGTTGGTATTTAAACCATCTGGTATCAAAGTGCCCAGATTAAAAATCCACCTGGACTCGCACTGCAACAGGAGCCTATCTCTGTCACCTCCCCTAGTCAGGAGTGGAATGTGTTCTATAATCACATATCTCAAATCTGCAATCGTATGGCCAGTCAGCGCAAAATGTCATGCCACGGGTTGATTAGACCTCTTATTTTTTATGGCCAGTCGAATGGCTGCACGATGATTGGCCATACGGGTGCGTAGGTCATCTATGGTCTTTCCGACATAGAATAACCCACACGGACAGTGTAATAAATACACTATATGTGTTATCGTGCAGGTTACTCTATGTCGGATGGTATATCTACGATTAGTAGTAGGATGAACAAAGAATTTTGCATTAGACAATCCACTACATGTAGTGCAACCTGCACACTTATAGCATCCAGGTTTTTTTGTCTGTAACCAGTTTGATTTTTCGTAACACTGTACAGGGTCCACCTTCACTAGAATGTCCCATAGAGAACGTGATCTTCTGTAGCCTGCTTGAGGGTGTCTAGAACCCTTAAATGGTAGGTTTTTATCACTTTCCACGATATTCCAGTTCTTCATTACCAATCTTTGTAGATTCTGCTTGTCTGAGGTATAAGTGGTCGTAAGGATCATCCTTCTTTCCATGTCCCCTTTTGTCACAGTTCGTAAGGCTGTATCTTGATCCATGGAGGCAAATTTCTGGAAGTGTCGGTCAATCTGTTTCTCCTGGTAACCCCTCTGTATGAATCTTGTTTTCATCTCCATCAATTGTTGTTGGGCATTGCTTTGTTTGCTATTATTTATCATAACCCTCTTAAATTGAGAGATGGGTAGAGCCTTCTTTAATGATGGAGGATGGCAGCTAGTAGCCTCCAACAATGAATTCCTGTCCGTCTCATTTTTATACAGAGTTGTACCCAACATCCCATCTTCCATAAATATTTGCAGGTCGAGGAAATCCACTGCTGTGGAACTTTTAGTCATCTTGAATTGTAGATTGGGATTAATGGTATTCAATGTCCTATACCAATCCTCTAATTCTTCCTCAGTACCTGACCATAGAATGATCAAATCATCTATGTAGCGTTTGAAATATTTAATATGTTGGTATACAAATAGATCAGTATCTCTCTCTTCAAATTCCGCCATATACAAATTGGCGTATGATGGGGCCATGTTCGACCCCATCGCCGTCCCCTGCAGTTGTAAAAAGAATGATTTTTCGAATTTGAAGTAATTTCTACTGAGACAAAGTTCCAATAATTCCAGAATCAGCTCTACTGGTGGTCCCACGTATGGGTATCGATTCAATTGTTTGCAAACTGCCAACATCCCCTGATCGTGTGGGATGGAAGTATATAAACTAACAACATCCAATGTTGCTAGTATAATGGGTTGATTGATTATGGGGAATGATTTAATTTCCTTAATAAGACTAATAGAGTCCAACAGAAAAGAAGGCATATTGCGAACACATGGTTGTAGGATACTATCTAGGAATACTGCTATCGGTTGTAAAAGGGATCCTATGGAACTTTTGGAGTGTATAGAATGCAGGAACCCTTGGAAACTCCACTTTCATAAAGTTTCTTTCATGTTTGGTCAACCAGCCATTCCCAAAGGCTCGTACCAAAACTTCTTCAATCTGTTTCTTAAACAGTATGGTAGGATTATAGGTCAATTGTTTATATGTAGCCGTGTCATTCAGCTGAGCGAGAATTAACTCTAAACCTATCCCCAGTTTTTCAGTTACAAACTGTTATGTAATACTCAAAGTATGTATGCAGCACGCATAGTTATGATGTTAAGTGCATTATTCATAAGCAATAATTGAGTAGCTCTATGTTGTAACTATTTGTATTCACATTTTTGTTTTTAGTGAACGCCACGGCCGGTTGCCATGCCGACGCTCTGTACATGTGCAGTCTTGCGCATAGGACGCCGGGTGACTTCCGGTATCGCGGTGATAGTTGGTGGAGGTTTTAAAAGGATTGAGGTATGTACACAATTGTAAAGTCTGAGGACGAGGTTAGAATCCTCGAAACGTCACTTTGTCAAATAAAAGCTGTGATTGCTTTAATGTGTTAACTCCTGGTGAGTGCTCTCGTTTTTTTGACATTTGTAAAAAAGGCACGCTGTGGCATTGGATGCACCCTGGGCGGTTGTGAAGCGGAGTGAGTGCAGAGTTTGGAAATTTGTATATATATATATATATATATATATATATATATATATATATCCTCAGGACCCCTAACAGACCAGATTTTATTAATATCTTATCTAGATCACAGGTGAAATAATCATCCGATGGGTGATAGCAAATTCATAACCATGGTTATTGATCACCTGATTACTTTACCAGTACTGTAGTTAAGATGAAAATCATGAAAATCTGGCTTGTTAGGGTTACTTGAGGACTGGGGTTGTGAAACACTGAATGATTAATGAAGGAAATGTGTGTTTACCTATTTTTTTTGTTTTTGTTTATGTAATGTATTTACTAGATGTTTCCTAACCTTTTTTGTGTAATATATCTCTATCCATATATAATAATCACTTATTAATTGTGTTTCTTAATATATTAAGATATAAAGTATATATTTTTTGCCCATTTAAACTAGGTTAAGATGAATAAATGCATACCATATTGCTACAGAATTATGCACCAATCAAGTGACATTGGCTTCATGGTCTCATCAATATTTCATGCCAGTATACTTTGAGAGGAAATTGAGTAAGTACATCTTATTAATGTATTATTTATACTTAAATTATTAATATTAATATGTTGTTTTAAATATATATATATATATATATATATATATATATATATATATATAAACCATTCTAAGATAGCATAGCTGTTTATATTATGCTTTGCTTGACTACTGCCAATAAATAGTTGTAAATGTAACTCTTTCCCAGGTTTAGAGCACCTGTAGTTAACTAAAGCTGATAAAAAATATTTAAATAATCAAAACTTGTAGCTCATAAATTTAGGGCAAATGCTAAAGCATCCGCGTTAAATAGCAAAAACTTGATTTATCAACATTTTATAAATATTTAACTTATTTTTATATATGTTTTCTAAAAAGAAAATGGTGTGTTTGTGTGTGTGCGTATGTGTGTTTTACTGTATATTTACTGTACGTATTTAACATTGCAGTGTTCTTCACATACAGAAAATTAATTTACAAATACATATTGCTATACATATCAGTATATACCTATACTTGTGTATTGCAAACCAATATTTCAAGTAAGGTAATGAGAAAAACAATATTTATTGCTGTGCCATAATGCAATGGGTACATAGATTACTGCACCTCTCTCTGCTTCTCCATTTTTTAACCTATAGTAATTGAAAATAAGCATAAGAAGGGAATGGTATGTAGGTGTTTATTAATATGTTTCACTGTTAAGTCATAATAAATATAATATATTTATGATGGCTATTAGAATGATTGCCTAAATCCTAGCGCAGCTAGATGAGCAAGTAACCAATGCATATCTAAAGGTGTTTCCAGGGCTTGAGTACAGTGAGAATACATTCTCATACTTCTCATTGCAGTGTCCAGAACTAAAGAAGCAACACAGCTCGGAGAACAGACCCCAGTAATCCTTTTCCTGACAGAAATCATGAGACCACATCAAGTCCCATGATTACTGTTGTGTATATATGAAAACACACACACACGTTTATATACATATAAATTACATATGTATCACCTGTGATCTAGATAAGATATTAATAAAATCTGGTCTGTTAGGGGTCCTGAGGATATATATATATATATATATATATATATATATATATATATATATATATATGTTGCGGGTAAGGTAATAAAATGAGTAATTCTAGCATTAACTGAGTAAACCTGATATTACCCAAGTGGCTGTGGGTAAAGCCCGTTGTAATATGATAAATCTTCTCAGAGTCTATCGAGTCACAGCATCAAACATATATACGATGCACTGTAATTCTTCACTATCTTTTTTGCCTCCTCCTGAGCGATTGAAGAGGATCAGCCAATAAGATTGAGCTTGCATTCTATTGGCTGTTCCAATTAGCCAATAGAATGTGAGCTCAATCCTATTGGCTGATTGGATCAGCCAATAGTATTGAACTTACTTTGGGGCAATGGCCTGTAAAAGGCCCTTTTAAGGGCTATTGGTAGTTTAGTTTAAGCTAGGTTTTTTTTTATTTTGGGGGGGCTTTTTTATTTTAATAGGGCTATTAGATTAGGTGTAATTAGTTTAAATTTCTGAAATTTGTTTATTATTTTCTGTAATTTAGTGTTTAGTTTTTGTACTTTAACTAATTTAATTTAATTTAGGTAATTGTATTTAATTTAGGTAATTTATTTAATTATAGTGTAATGTTAGGTATTAGTGTAACTTAGGTTAGGTTTTATTTTAAAGATAAATTTGTATTTATTTTATCTAGGTAGTTATTAAATATTAAAATAAATACAAACTTGCCTGTAAAATAAAAATAAACCCTTAGCTAACTACAATGTAACTATTAGTTATATTGTAGCTAGCTTAGGGTTTATTTTAACAGTAAGTATTTAGTTTTAAATAGGAATAATTTAGTTAATGATAGGAATATTTATTTAGATTTATTTAAATTATATTTAAGTTAGTGGGTGTTAGGTTTAGGATTAGACTTAGGTTTAGGGGTTAATAACTTTAATATAGTGGTGGCGACGTTGGGGAGTGGCAGATTAGGGGTTAATAAATGTAGGTAAGTGGCGGCGATGTTAGGGACGGCAGATTAGGGGTTAATAATATTTAACTAATGTTTGCGAGGCGGGAGTGTGGCGGTTTAGGGGTTAATATTTTTATTATAGTGGCGGCGACGTTGGGGGCGGCAGATTAGCGGTTAATAAGTGTAGGTAGGTGCCGGCAACATTGGGGTGGCAGATTAGGGGTTAATAAATATAATGTAGGTGTCGGCAATGTTGGGGTCAGCAGATTAGGGGTTCATATATATAATGTATGTGGCGGCAGTGTCCGGAGCGGCAGATTAGGGGTTAAAATTTTTATTTTAGTATTTGCGATGCGGGAGGGCCTCGGTTTAGGGGTTAATAGGTAGTTTATGGGTATTAGTGTACTTTTTAGCACTTTAGTTATGAGTTTTATGTTACAGCGTTGTACCATAAAACTCATAACTACTGACTTTAGAATGCGTTAGGACTCTTGACAGGAGAGGGTGTACCGCTCACTTTTTGGCCTCCCAGGACAGACTCATAATACCTGTGCTATGGAAGTCCCATAGAAAAAAAACTTTACAAAGTTTACATAAGTCATTTTGCGGTAAGGCCAAAGAAGTGTGCAGTGCCCCTAAACCTTTAAGACTCGTAATACCAGCGGGCGTAAAAAAGCAGCGTTAGGACCTCTTAACGCTGCTTTTTTACCCTAACGCACAACTCGTAATCTAGCTGAATATAAATACATTATAATAAACAGTTACACTCATCTATACACTATCTAATAAAATTATTCATATAAATATTAAACAGAAAGGTATAAGGGTTAAAAGGTATATGGTATATGACAAGGTATAAGAATGGAAATGGCTATAATGGATATATACATATAAATGCCTATATATATATATATATATATATATATATATATATATATATATATATATATATATATATATATATACATATGTAATTATGTTTATATGTGTACAGATGTATATACAAACATATATACACATGTATACACATATGTACATATGCATATATACTTTGAAGCCCTTTCCATTCAAATACCTTTAAACAAGAAAAAACTCATAATAAATATTAATATTTAATAATGTGTTTTTTGTGTATGTACTTAAATATTTTGCATTACAATGCTCTTCACATAGGGGAACATTTGATATGTTTTTTAAATACATATTACTATATAAATCTGTATATACCTATATATATATATAAGCAAATTGTAGTCACCAAGCACTCCCGTTGTTTATATAGTGCCTAGGTGCAGTGCATAAAGATAATATACACAAAAACAGAGACCGCACTCTTAGGGCTTATTTTCACCACCACTGTGGACTTTAAACAATTAGTAACGTTTCGGGGTTTGCCCCTTTATCAAACATAACACATAACATAGTGCAAACCCCTTAAATACACAAGTAAAATCTCTTACCCCCAGGTGCAAACATCCAGCTCTGCCTGCGTCGGGCTTCCGGCAGCGTTTACTCTGCGCAACTGCGCATGCGCGAGGCACCACTACGGAACCCCCAGCAGGCCAACTGCAACAAAAACAAAGTTAAAATTACTGTAACTTAGCAACGGTAATGCTTAGTCGGATTCAAATGAACAGTGCTGTAAAAATGACATTCTATATACTACATACATCCCCATTACATTTGTAATACATCCTCCTCTGTATTTAAGTTATAAGGTATTATATGACTGATGTGTACCTCAGAGTCATTATCGTCTTACATTGGCATTTTAGCCCGGTATCAGAGGAAGACATGGGGGCTAAGTAATGACAGCATTACGCTCACAGCTAGTGAATCTACATAGAGGGGCAATGGAGCTTATTGAAAACTTTCACAATTAGAGAAAATAATAATAAAACTCAGACTGGAGCAGGCACTATTTCTATAGGGATATGATAAATATCTCTTAATCACAACTCAGGATTTTAAATGCAAAACCTTAACCTATATTGGAATGGCAGTGCTTGTGATGTTTGGGCATGTTAAGTTATAATATTAAACAGCTCACTCCTGTGACAAGATGGTTATTCATATGTTATTATTACATTCCATGGTCTCCTTACAGGAAACAGTGTAAATCAAAGTTAGTATTCAGTCCCTTAGGGGTTAATGTGTCCAGTGTGTGGATCCACCTAGACTCCTTTTGTAGCAATAATTTGCCTCTGTCCCCACCCCTGAGTAAGGCGGGGACATGATCAATGATCACATATCTCAGGTACTTGACCGTATGTCCATGCTTAGCAAAGTGCCTGGCCACTGGCTGTTCAGAGTCTCCGTTCTTTATTGCTGTTCTGATGGCCGCCCTGTGATTCGCCATTCGTGTACGCAAATCATCTGTAGTTTTTCCAACGTAAAATCTGCCACATATGCAATGTAACAGATATACGATGTAAACAGTTGTACATGTAATGCGGTACTTAATTTTGAACCTCTTATTGGTCCATGGATGTGTGAATTCACTACACTGTATTAGTGCACTGCACGTCGTGCAGCCCAGACATTTAAAACATCCAATTTTCTTGCCCTGTTTCAGCCATGTAGAACTCATGTAGGCCTGAGTCATATCAGGACGCATCAGTATGTCCCTTAGAGATTTGCCCCTCCGGTAGCTGATCATTGGTGGACTAGTTCCTTGAAGGGGTAACATTTTATCACTTGAAATTATTTTCCAATATTCATCTAAGTTGCCTCTGAAATCTCTCTTATCAGGACTGTACTCAGTAACAAATGTTAGTCTTTCCGTAGTTTGTTGGTCCTTATTCTGTTCTCTGTTGGTTAGAGCTTGCTCTTGTGTCATATTCACAGCTTGGGCATAGGCTTCCTGTAACACCTTATCCTCATACCTTCTTTCTTTAAATTTTTGATACATGTTGTTAAGTTGTTATTCCTTACCTTCTCTGGTTGAATTATTTCTTACCACCCTGCGAAACTGTGATGTAGGTAAAGCTTTTTTTATCCCTGCAGGGTGACAACTCGTGTAAAGAAGCATTGAGTTTCGATCTGTTGGCTTCGTAAAGAGTTCTGTGCATAATTTGCCAGCTGATTTTTTCACTCTTAAATCCAAAAAATCAATCACTTCACAATGATGCGTTATTTTAAACTTCAAATCCACCGACAATTGATTGAGATTGTCAAACCAATCATTCAGCTCTTGTTGGGTGCCTCGCCATATTAAAAACAGATCATCAATGTATCTCTTGAATATGATGATGCGGCTATCTTCAAAAGTTTTCGGATGTTCTCTTTCAAAGGCCCTTAAAAAGATGTTAGCATACGTTGGGGCCACATTTGAGCCCATGGCAGTTCCTGAGGTTTGCAAAAAATACTGTGTCTCAAATTTGAAGTAATTCATTCGTAGACAAAATTCAAGTAACTGTATCAGAGTATCTGTGGGTGGTCCTACATAGGGATGTCTGAATAGTTCTTTTCTAACAGCATGTATTCCCTCGTTATGAGGAATCACCATGTACAAACTGGTCACGTCCAAGGTGACCAGTATATCTGTGTCTCTGATTTCACTCAACTCCTGTAAGATTTTTATCAGTTCAATCGAATATTTAAGATACGATGTGATCATCTGTACTAGTCCACCAATGATCAGCTACCGGAGGGGCAAATCTCTAAGGGACATACTGATGCGTCCTGATATGACTCAGGCCTACATGAGTTCTACATGGCTGAAACAGGGCAAGAAAATTGGATGTTTTAAATGTCTGGGCTGCACGACGTGCAGTGCACTAATACAGTGTAGTGAATTCACACATCCATGGACCAATAAGAGGTTCAAAATTAAGTACCGCATTACATGTACAACTGTTTACATTGTATATCTGTTACATTGCATATGTGGCAGATTTTACGTTGGAAAAACTACAGATGATTTGCGTACACGAATGGCGAATCACAGGGCGGCCATCAGAACAGCAATAAAGAACGGAGACTCTGAACAGCCAGTGGCCAGGCACTTTGCTAAGCATGGACATACGGTCAAGGACCTGAGATATGTGATCATTGATCATGTCCCCGCCTTACTCAGGGGTGGGGACAGAGGCAAATTATTGCTACAAAAGGAGTCTAGGTGGATCCACACACTGGACACATTAACCCCTAAGGGACTGAATACTAACTTTGATTTACACTGTTTCCTGTAAGGAGACCATGGAATGTAATAATAACATATGAATAACCATCTTGTCACAGGAGTGAGCTGTTTAATATTATAACTTAACATGCCCAAACATCACAAGCACTGCCATTCCAATATAGGTTAAGGTTTTGCATTTAAAATCCTGAGTTGTGATTAAGAGATATTTATCATATCCCTATAGAAATAGTGCCTGCTCCAGTCTGAGTTTTATTATTATTTTCTCTAATTGTGAAAGTTTTCAATAAGCTCCATTGCCCCTCTATGTAGATTCACTAGCTGTGAGCGTAATGCTGTCATTACTTAGCCCCCATGTCTTCCTCTGATACCGGGCTAAAATGCCAATGTAAGACGATAATGACTCTGAGGTACACATCAGTCATATAATACCTTATAACTTAAATACAGAGGAGGATGTATTACAAATGTAATGGGGATGTATGTAGTATATAGAATGTCATTTTTACAGCACTGTTCATTTGAATCCGACTAAGCATTACCGTTGCTAAGTTACAGTAATTTTAACTTTGTTTTTTGTTGCAGTTGGCCTGCTGGGGGTTCCGTAGTGGTGCCTCGCTCATGCGCAGTTGCGCAGAGTAAACGCTGCCGGAAGCCCGACGCAGGCAGAGCTGGATGTTTGCACTTGTGTATTTAAGGGGTTTGCACTATGTTATGTGTTATGTTTGATAAAGGGGCAAACCCCGAAACGTTACTAATTGATTAAAGT
This sequence comes from Bombina bombina, assembly GCF_027579735.1. Classification (NCBI taxonomy): domain Eukaryota; kingdom Metazoa; phylum Chordata; class Amphibia; order Anura; family Bombinatoridae; genus Bombina; species Bombina bombina. The sequence continues at coordinate 509,238,577 of NC_069499.1, read as the reverse complement.
CCACAGTGGTGGTGAAAATAAGCCCTAAGAGTGCGGTCTCTGTTTTTGTGTGTATATATATATATATATATATATATATATATATATATATAAATGTTATTAATTATATATATATATATATATATATATATATATATATATATAATTGTTTTTCTGTAAGTATACAGAAGGGGTTAAACTCCCCAAATATTTTCACTTTTTGAGGAACAAAATTGTAATACAAGTCCTGATGAGTGTCCTATTTATTATTGTGCATTTTTCTGTTGCACCCCAGGCAATTGACTCTTGTGCTCTGGAGTGCTTGTCTGTTTGGATGGATATGGATATATATATATATATATATATATATATATATATATATATATAATTCCAAATGAAAAAAGTAGCATTCACTGGGTCTTAATCAAAAATATCAATTTATTGCCACCTGAAATGTTTCAGGGTTACCCCCATCCTCAGACAAATTTTTCTGAGGGCAATGGTAACCTCGAAACGTTACAGGTTGCAATAAATTGATATTTTTTTATTAAGACCCAGTGAGTGCTACTTTTTTCATTTGGAATCTGTATTGACTATTTGGTATGCACCCTGGGCAGAAAAGGTTTTAGCTTCACAGCGGCAGTGGAATTAGGAGTGGTCTATCATTTCCACTAATACTGTATATTCCTCACATGTTCTTCTATGTGAGGAATATTGGAATGTAAAATATTCATACCTAATTTCGGGTTAGCACAGTTGGTCTAACGGTGTTGGATTAGCGCGTGAGCAATAAGTGTTTTTTTTCAGTTTTTGTGCTTCATTGAAGTCTATGGGGAGAAGAAGTTAAAAGGGCTTTTTGCAGGGCATTGCCCTATGTAGTCAGCTCTTTTACCTGTAAAAAAAAGTACAATACCCCCCAACATTAAAACCCACCACCCACATAACCAACCCTACTCTAAAACCCACCCAATCCCCCTTAATAAAACCTAACACTAACCCCTTGAAGATCACCCTACCTTGAGACGTCTTCACCCAACCGGTTAAAAGTGGTCCTCCAGACGGTCCGAAGTCTTCACCCTATCCGTGCAGAAGTGGTCCTCCAGACGGGCAGAAGTCTTCATCCAGGTGGCATCTTCTATCTTCAGCCATCCGGCGCGGAGCAGGTCCATCTTCAAGACATCCGACGCGGAGCATCCTCTTCCAACGACATCCGATGACTAAATGACGGTACCTTTAAGTGACGTCATCCAAGATGGCGTCCCTTCAATTTCGATTGGCTGATAGAATTCTATCAGCCAATCGGAATTAAGGTAGAAAAAATATATATAATTCCAAATGAAAAAAGTAGCACTCACTGGGTCTTAATCAAAAATATCAATTTATTGCCACCTGAAATGTTTCAGGGTTACCCCCATCCTCAGACAAATTTTTCTGAGGGCAATGGTAACCTCAAAACGTTACAGGTTGCAATAAATTGATATTTTTTATTAAGACCCAGTGAGTGCTACTTTTTTCATTTGGAATCTGTATTGACTATTTGGTATGCACCCTGGGCAGAAAAGGTTTTAGCTTCACAGCGGCAGTGGAATTAGGAGTGGTCTATCATTTCCACTAATACTGTATATTCCTCACATGTTCTTCTATGTGAGGAATATTGGAATGTAAAATATTCATACCTAATTTCGGGTTAGCACAGTTGGTCTAACGGTGTTGGATTAGCGCGTTAGCAATAAGTGTTTTTTTCAGTTTTGGTGCTTCATTGAAGTCTATGGGGAGAAGAAGTTAATGTGGTCGCGATATCTGAAGTCTTCAACTTAGCATTTTACTTTCAACTTGTAATACGCGCATTGATCCATGCTCATTCAAAGTTTACTTCTGGCAGTGTTTGTGCGCGAACGAAAGTGCTAAATAGCACTCCACTTAATAGGTCATGTTTTACTGTATATAAGGTATATTATGTTAGTGGTTTAGTACACTATTAGTGTTTGGTGGTGCCATGCAACGTAGATATAAGTGTTTTCTGAACATGTTTAATTCTGTGTGATAATATGTCATGCAAGTAGGACATTGTTTTTTGTTCAGTGTGAGTTCTTTCTGATATAATTGGTGTCAAGTGATCAGTGTCTTAATTGAGGTTGTAATTTATATCATATTAGATTTGGCCCAGAGTATTAAACCACATGCATTTATTGTTTTTTGTGTGTTTGAGAAAAGATTGTTTGGCACTGACAAAAATCAATTGTAAAAACGGAATTTAAGTTGCCAAAAATTGTCTGTATGATTACAAATAATCTGCTAGATTATGAGTTTTGCGTTAGCCTTAAAAAAGCAGCGTTAAGAGGTCCCAACTCTGCTTTTTAACGCCTGCTGGTATTACGAGTCTGGCAGGTACAGGTGTACCGCTCACTTTTTTTCCGCGACTCTAACATACCGCAAATCCACTTATGTAAATTAGGTATCCCATATTTTCAATGGGATTTTCCTAACGCCGGTATTAGGAGTCTTGGAAAAAGTGAGCAGTAGTACCGCATTTAAAAGTCAGTAGTTAAGAGTTTTATGGGCTAACGCCGTAACATAAAACTCTTAACTAAAGTGCTAAAAAGTACACTAACACCCATAAAGTACCTATTAACCCCTAAACCGAGCCCCCCCCCCTCAAATCGCTAACACTTAAATAAAAGTTTTAACCCCTAATCTGCTGACCGGACATCGCCGCCACTTTAATAAATATATTAACCCCTAAACTGCCTCACTCCCGCCTCGCAAACACTAGTTACATTTTATTATCCCCTAATCTGCCGTCCCTAACATCCCCGACACCTACCTACATTTATTAACCCCTAATCTGCCGCCCCCAACGTCGCCACCACTATATTAAATGTATTAATCCCTAAACCTAAGTCTAACCCTAACCCTAAACCCCCCTAACTTAAATATAATTTAAATAAATCTAAATAAAATGACTACAATTAAATAAATTAATCCTATTTAAAACTAAATACTTACCTATAAAATAAACCCTAAGCTAGCTACAATATAACTAATAGTTATATTGTATCTAGCTTAGAGTTTATTTTTATTTTACAGGCAAGTTTGTATTTATTTTAACTAGGTACAATAGTTATTAAATAGTTATTAACTATTTAATAACTACCTAGTTAAAATAAAGACAAATTTACCTGTAAAATAAAACTTAACCTAAGTTACAATTACACCTAACACTACACTACAATTAAATTAATTCCCTAAACTAACTACAATTAAATACAACTATCTAAATTACGAAAAAAACAAACACTAAATTACAGAAAATAATAAAATAATTATAAGTTTTTTAAACTAATTACACCTAATCTAATCCCCCTAATAAAATAAAAAAGCCCCCCAAAATAATAAAAAACCCTACCCTATACTAAATTACAAATAGCCCTTAAAAGGGCTTTTTGCAGGGCATTGCCCTATGTAGTCAGCTCTTTTACCTGTAAAAAAAAGTACAATACCCCCCAACATTAAAACCCACCACCCACACAACCAACCCTACTCTAAAACCCACCCAATCCCCCTTAATAAAACCTAACACTAACCCCTTGAAGATCACCCTACCTTGAGACGTCTTCACCCAACCGGTTAAAAGTGGTCCTCCAGACGGTCCGAAGTCTTCACCCTATCCGTGCAGAAGTGGTCCTCCAGACGGGCAGAAGTCTTCATCCAGGTGGCATCTTCTATCTTCAGCCATCCGGCGCGGAGCAGGTCCATCTTCAAGACATCCGACGCGGAGCATCCTCTTCCAACGACATCCGATGACTAAATGACGGTACCTTTAAGTGACGTCATCCAAGATGGCGTCCCTTCAATTTCGATTGGCTGATAGAATTCTATCAGCCAATCGGAATTAAGGTAGAAAAAATATATATAATTCCAAATGAAAAAAGTAGCACTCACTGGGTCTTAATCAAAAATATCAATTTATTGCCACCTGAAATGTTTCAGGGTTACCCCCATCCTCAGACAAATTTTTCTGAGGGCAATGGTAACCTCAAAACGTTACAGGTTGCAATAAATTGATATTTTGTATTAAGACCCAGTGAGTGCTACTTTTTTCATTTGGAATCTGTATTGACTATTTGGTATGCACCCTGGGCAGAAAAGGTTTTAGCTTCACAGCGGCAGTGGAATTAGGAGTGGTCTATCATTTCCACTAATACTGTATATTCCTCACATGTTCTTCTATGTGAGGAATATTGGAATGTAAAATATTCATACCTAATTTCGGGTTAGCACAGTTGGTCTAACGGTGTTGGATTAGCGCGTGAGCAATAAGTGCTTTTTTCAGTTTTGGTGCTTCACTGAAGTCTATGGGGAGAAGAAGTTAATGTGGTCGCGATATCTGAAGTCTTCAACTTAGCATTTTACTTTCAACTTGTAATACGCGCATTGATCCATGCTCATTCAAAGTTTACTTCTGGCAGTGTTTGTGCGCGAACGAAAGTGCTAAATAGCACTCCACTTAATAGGTCATGTTTTACTGTATATAAGGTATATTATGTTAGTGGTTTAGTACACTATTAGTGTTTGGTGGTGCCATGCAACGTAGATATAAGTGTTTTCTGAACATGTTTAATTCTGTGTGATAATATGTCATGCAAGTAGGACATTGTTTTTTGTTCAGTGTGAGTTCTTTCTGATATAATTGGTGTCAAGTGATCAGTGTCTTAATTGAGGTTGTAATTTATATCATATTAGATTTGGCCCAGAGTATTAAACCACATGCATTTATTGTTTTTTGTGTGTTTGAGAAAAGATTGTTTGGCACTGACAAAAATCAATTGTAAAAACGGAATTTAAGTTGCCAAAAATTGTCTGTATGATTACAAATAATCTGCTAGATTATGAGTTTTGCGTTAGCCTTAAAAAAGCAGCGTTAAGAGGTCCCAACTCTGCTTTTTAACGCCTGCTGGTATTACGAGTCTGGCAGGTACAGGTGTACCGCTCACTTTTTTTCCGCGACTCTAACATACCGCAAATCCACTTATGTAAATTGCGTATCCCATATTTTCAATGGGATTTTCCTAACGCCGGTATTAGGAGTCTTGGAAAAAGTGAGCAGTAGTACCGCATTTAGAAGTCAGTAGTTAAGAGTTTTATGGGCTAACGCCGTAACATAAAACTCTTAACTAAAGTGCTAAAAAGTACACTAACACCCATAAAGTACCTATTAACCCCTAAACCGAGCCCCCCCCCCTCAAATCGCTAACACTTAAATAAAAGTTTTAAACCCTAATCTGCTGACCGGACATCGCCGCCACTTTAATAAATATATTAACTCCTAAACTGCCTCACTCCCGCCTCGCAAACACTAGTTACATTTTATTATCCCCTAATCTGCCGTCCCTAACATCCCCGACACCTACCTACATTTATTAACCCCTAATCTGCCGCCCCCAACGTCGCCACCACTATATTAAATGTATTAATCCCTAAACCTAAGTCTAACCCTAACCCTAAACCCCCCTAACTTAAATATAATTTAAATAAATCTAAATAAAATGACTACAATTAAATAAATTAATCCTATTTAAAACTAAATACTTACCTATAAAATAAACCCTAAGCTAGCTACAATATAACTAATAGTTATATTGTATCTAGCTTAGAGTTTATTTTTATTTTACAGGCAAGTTTGTATTTATTTTAACTAGGTACAATAGTTATTAAATAGTTATTAACTATTTAATAACTACCTAGTTAAAATAAAGACAAATTTACCTGTAAAATAAAACTTAACCTAAGTTACAATTACACCTAACACTACACTACAATTAAATTAATTCCCTAAACTAACTACAATTAAATACAACTATCTAAATTACGAAAAAAACAAACACTAAATTACAGAAAATAATAAAATAATTATAAGTTTTTTAAACTAATTACACCTAATCTAATCCCCCTAATAAAATAAAAAAGCCCCCCAAAATAATAAAAAACCCTACCCTATACTAAATTACAAATAGCCCTTAAAAGGGCTTTTTGCAGGGCATTGCCCTAAGTAGTCAGCTCTTTTACCTGTAAAAAAAAGTACAATACCCCCCAACATTAAAACCCACCACCCACACAACCAACCCTACTCTAAAACCCACCCAATCCCCCTTAATAAAACCTAACACTAACCCCTTGAAGATCACCCTACCTTGAGACGTCTTCACCCAACCGGTTAAAAGTGGTCCTCCAGACGGTCCGAAGTCTTCACCCTATCCGTGCAGAAGTGGTCCTCCAGACGGGCAGAAGTCTTCATCCAGGTGGCATCTTCTATCTTCAGCCATCCGGCGTGGAGCAGGTCCATCTTCAAGACATCCGACGCGGAGCATCCTCTTCCAACGACATCCGATGACTAAATGACGGTACCTTTAAGTGACGTCATCCAAGATGGTGTCCCTTCAATTTCGATTGGCTGATAGAATTCTATCAGACAATCGGAATTAAGGTAGAAAAAATATATATAATTCCAAATGAAAAAAGTAGCACTCACTGGGTCTTAATCAAAAATATCAATTTATTGCCACCTGAAATGTTTCAGGGTTACCCCCATCCTCAGACAAATTTTTCTGAGGGCAATGGTAACCTCGAAACGTTACAGGTTGCAATAAATTGATATTTTTTATTAAGACCCAGTGAGTGCTACTTTTTTCATTTGGAATCTGTATTGACTATTTGGTATGCACCCTGGGCAGAAAAGGTTTTAGCTTCACAGCGGCAGTGGAATTAGGAGTGGTCTATCATTTCCACTAATACTGTATATTCCTCACATCTTCTTCTATGTGAGGAATATTGGAATGTAAAATATTCATACCTAATTTCGGGTTAGCACAGTTGGTCTAACGGTGTTGGATTAGCGCGTGAGCAATAAGTGTTTTTTTCAGTTTTTGTGCTTCATTGAAGTCTATGGGGAGAAGAAGTTAATGTGGTCGCGATATCTGAAGTCTTCAACTTAGCATTTTACTTTCAACTTGTAATACGCGCATTGATCCATGCTCATTCAAAGTTTACTTCTGGCAGTGTTTGTGTGCGAACGAAAGTGCTAAATAGCACTCCACTTAATAGGTCATGTTTTACTGTATATAAGGTATATTATGTTAGTGGTTTAGTACACTATTAGTGTTTGGTGGTGCCATGCAACGTAGATATAAGTGTTTTCTGAACATGTTTAATTCTGTGTGATAATATGTCATGCAAGTAGGACATTGTTTTTTGTTCAGTGTGAGTTCTTTCTGATATAATTGGTGTCAAGTGATCAGTGTCTTAATTGAGGTTGTAATTTATATCATATTAGATTTGGCCCAGAGTATTAAACCACATGCATTTATTGTTTTTTGTGTGTTTGAGAAAAGATTGTTTGGCACTGACAAAAATCAATTGTAAAAACGGAATTTAAGTTGCCAAAAATTGTCTGTATGATTACAAATAATCTGCTAGATTATGAGTTTTGCGTTAGCCTTAAAAAAGCAGCGTTAAGAGGTCCCAACTCTGCTTTTTAACGCCTGCTGGTATTACGAGTCTGGCAGGTACAGGTGTACCGCTCACTTTTTTTCCGCGACTCTAACATACCGCAAATCCACTTATGTAAATTGCGTATCCCATATTTTCAATGGGATTTTCCTAACGCCGGTATTAGGAGTCTTGGAAAAAGTGAGCAGTAGTACCGCATTTAAAAGTCAGTAGTTAAGAGTTTTATGGGCTAACGCCGTAACATAAAACTCTTAACTAAAGTGCTAAAAAGTACACTAACACCCATAAAGTACCTATTAACCCCTAAACCGAGCCCCCCCCCCCTCAAATCGCTAACACTTAAATAAAAGTTTTAACCCCTAATCTGCTGACCGGACATCGCCGCCACTTTAATAAATATATTAACTCCTAAACTGCCTCACTCCCGCCTCGCAAACACTAGTTACATTTTATTATCCCCTAATCTGCCGTCCCTAACATCCCCGACACCTACCTACATTTATTAACCCCTAATCTGCCGCCCCCAACGTCGCCACCACTATATTAAATGTATTAATCCCTAAACCTAAGTCTAACCCTAACCCTAAACCCCCCTAACTTAAATATAATTTAAATAAATCTAAATAAAATGACTACAATTAAATAAATTAATCCTATTTAAAACTAAATACTTACCTATAAAATAAACCCTAAGCTAGCTACAATATAACTAATAGTTATATTGTATCTAGCTTAGAGTTTATTTTTATTTTACAGGCAAGTTTGTATTTATTTTAACTAGGTACAATAGTTATTAAATAGTTATTAACTATTTAATAACTACCTAGTTAAAATAAAGACAAATTTACCTGTAAAATAAAACTTAACCTAAGTTACAATTACACCTAACACTACACTACAATTAAATTAATTCCCTAAACTAACTACAATTAAATACAACTATCTAAATTACGAAAAAAACAAACACTAAATTACAGAAAATAATAAAATAATTATAAGTTTTTTAAACTAATTACACCTAATCTAATCCCCCTAATAAAATAAAAAAGCCCCCCAAAATAATAAAAAACCCTACCCTATACTAAATTACAAATAGCCCTTAAAAGGGCTTTTTGCAGGGCATTGCCCTAAGTAGTCAGCTCTTTTACCTGTAAAAAAAAGTACAATACCCCCCAACATTAAAACCCACCACCCACACAACCAACCCTACTCTAAAACCCACCCAATCCCCCTTAATAAAACCTAACACTAACCCCTTGAAGATCACCCTACCTTGAGACGTCTTCACCCAACCGGTTAAAAGTGGTCCTCCAGACGGTCCGAAGTCTTCACCCTATCCGTGCAGAAGTGGTCCTCCAGACGGGCAGAAGTCTTCATCCAGGTGGCATCTTCTATCTTCAGCCATCCGGCGCGGAGCAGGTCCATCTTCAAGACATCCAACGCGGAGCATCCTCTTCCAACGACATCCGATGACTAAATGACGGTACCTTTAAGTGACGTCATCCAAGATGGCGTCCCTTCAATTTCGATTGGCTGATAGAATTCTATCAGCCAATCGGAATTAAGGTAGAAAAAATCCTATTGGCTCATGCAATCAGCAAATTGGATTGAGCTTGCATTCTATTGGCTGATTGGAACAGCCAATAGAATGCCAGCTCAATCCTATTGGCTGATTGGATCAGACAACAGGATTGAAGTTCAATCCTATTGGCTGATTGCATCAGTCAATAGGATTTTTTCTACCTTAATTCCGATTGGCTGATAGAATTCTATCAGCCAATCGCAATTGAAGGGACGCCATCTTGGATGACGTCACTTAAAGGTACCGTCATTTAGTCGTCGGATGTCGTTGGAAGAGGATGCTCCGCGTCGGATGTCTTGAAGATGGAGCCGCTCCGGATGGATGAAGATAGAAGATGCCGCCTGGATGAAGACTTCTGCCCGTCTGGAGGACCTCTTCTGCCTGGATAGGATGAAGACCACGGACCGTCTGGAGGACCACTTCGCCCGGCTTCGTTGAGGACTTCTGCCCGGTTGGGTGAAGACGTCTCAAGGTAGGGTGATCTTCAAGGGGTTAGTGTTAGGTTTTATTAAAGGGGTTTGGGTGGGTTTTAGAGTAGGGGTGGTTGTGTGGGTGGTGGGTTTTAATGTTGGGGGGGTATTGTACTTTTTTTACAGGTAAAAGAGCTGATTACTTTGGGGCAATGCCCCGCAAAAAGCCCTTTTAAGGGCTATTTGTAATTTAGTATAGGGTAGGGATTTGTATTATTTTGGGGGGCTTTTTTATTTTATTAGGGGGATTAGAGTAGGTGTAAGTAGTTTAAAAAACTTGTAATTATTTTATTATTTTCTGTAATTTAGTGTTTGTTTGTTTTTTGTAATTTAATTGTAGTGTAGTGTTAGGTGTAATTGTAACTTAGGTTAGGTTTTATTTTACAGGTAAATTTGTCTTTATTTTAACTAGGAAGTTATTAAATAGTTAATAACTATTTAATAACTATTCTACCTGGTTAAAATAAATACAAACTTGCCTGTAAAATAAAAATAAACCCTAAGCTAGATAAAATGTAACTATTAGTTATATTTTAGCAAGCTTATGGTTTATTTTATAGTTAAGTATTTAGTTTTAAATAGGAATAATTTAGTTAATGATAGTAATTTTATTTAGATTTATTTAAATTATATTTAAGTTAGGGGCTGTTAGGGTTAGGGTTATACTTAGATTTAGGGGTTAATAACTTTAATATAGTGGCGGCGACGTTGGGGCAGCAGATTAGGGGTTAATAAATGTAGTGTTACGGCGACATTGGGATGGCAGATTAGGGGTTAATAAATATAATGTAGGTGGTGGCGATGTTGGGGGCAGCAGATTAGGGGTTAATGAATATAATGTAGGTGGCAGCGGTGTCCGGAGCGGCAGATTAGGGGTTAATAATATAATGTAGGTGTCGACGATGTCGGGGACGGCAGATTAGGGGTTAATAAGTGTAAGATTAGGGGTGTTTAGACTCGGGGTTCATGTTACGGTGTTAGGTGTAGACATAAAATGCATTTCCCAATAGGAATCAATGGGGCTGTGTTCGGAGCTTTACGCTTTTTTTGCAGTTGTTAGGTTTTTTTTCAGCCGGCTCTCCTCCATTGATTCCTATGGGGAAATCGTGCACAAGCACGTTTTACCTGCTTACCGCTAACGTAAACAGCGCTGGTATTGAGGTGATATGTGGAGCTAAATTTTGCTCTACACTCACTTTTCTGCGGCTAAAGCCGGGTTTTTAAAAACCCGTAATACCAGCGTTGTCTGTAGGTGAGCGGTGAGGGAAAACTGCTCGTTAGCACCGCTCAGCCTTACCGACAAAACTCGTAATCTAGGCGAATGTATTTTTCCTTGGTACACAAAATATTATGACATACAGATGTAAAGTATCATATATTTGAGCATAACTGTTAAAATTGTTTGTATATGCAAAACAAATCACTATTACATTTATGATTTTGTTTTTTATTGTATTTCAACCTTCAAGTATAATATGAAATGTCATTTCACAGGTAGATTCATTTAGATAAAGTGTATATATGAGATTCACATAATGTCAACATGTTTCATGAAATAAACAATAGTAATAATATCATTTTCAATATGTTTATTTTCATTTCAATAAAGTATTTGGAAAATTTAAACATGTTATTTATAAAATTACTCTAAAAGATGAAATAACAAATTATTCAAATGCCATAAATAGGTATTATTGGTTTAAGTAAAAAAAAATGCATTTACTATCAATATCAAATTAAATAGGCGCCATATTTCCATATTTTACTTTTACCTTGGCCATGGTTTTTTTTGCTTTCACAATGGTCTGTGAGAAGGTTTTTTCTGTATTTTTCATTTTATAATTTTAACATTTTATACATGTTTACATATATAAATACACATGTATATACTGTACAAGTAAATGCACGTATATATACACACATATTTAGATATTTCTGCTCAGAGCCGTTGCTAGCACTCACCCACCTTTAGGGAAATCTGGGGGCTCCCACCTACTCCTACCCCGGCGATCTGGCCTGAATAGTGAGAGTCATCAATGGGGCTTCACGATTCGTGTGGTGACATCACTGCGCAAATGTATTTAAAAATAACAATGTACAATATAGGGAAATGGGGGCATGCTGCTTAAAAGCCTGTATCTCAGGCATCTAAGCAACTACAGACCCACGGAAGGAAAAGGTCATTGCCTAACCTTTCCAGTGATATAAGTCTTAGGGATCTGGGGGAAAAAATATAAAAGTAAAAAATAAATATATTTAAAAAAAGGAAAAAAAAATCCATCTTAAATCCAGCTTAGCACCCAGGTGGGAAATGACTTAGCAGCCAAAGGGTTAAAACCTTTTCCATTCAAAGACCTTGTCATATACCATATACCTTTTAACCCTTATAAACAAAATGTATTAATCATATAATTTTTTTTATCAGATAGTGTATATATGAGTGTAATACTTTATTTATTATTGTATTTGTTTTAATTGAATATTAATTAAAAATCTAACAGAACAGTACAATGTTGCTCACAAATGAGGCTCCTTTTATTAAGCCACGGTTGCTGCTTCGCAGCCCCATCGTTTCAGATCTGTCTGAAATGGAAGTTAAGAAGCAGCGGACTGAAATCATCCTGACACGAGTGGGATGATTGAAGGCGCCTACAAGCGGCTGATTGGCCGCCAGTGAGCAGGGGGCGGCATTGCACAAGCATTTCACCAGAAATGCTTGTGCAATGTTAAATGCCGACAGTGTATGCTGTCAGCATTTAGCGAGATTGAGTTGACATGATTCGCTATAGCGAATCATGTCCGCTCGACTGTTGTGAAATCTACCCCATGGTCTGAATATTACAGATAGAAGTCAGTAACACTTTATTTTAATGAATTTATGTTGTGGTTGATGCACTTTTTTTTTTTACACTCACTCTTACGCTAGGGCTCTACTCATTTAATTTAGTTTGCGCTTAACCTGATGCGTTTACTTTCAACTTGTAATACTCGCGGAAGGCATGTGATAATAATTTTAAAATGAATTGCTCTTTTCCAATAGCTTAAAAAAGATAATTTACCTTATGTATTCTGTTTTCTGTAATGATAATAAGTGGGCAAAGTAGCAAAGCGGTCTAAGAAACTAGCGCCTAGATTACGAGTTTTGCGGTAAGGTAAAAAAGCAGCTTTAACAGGTCCTAACGCTGCTTTTTTACGCCTGCTGCTATTACGAGTCTTGTAGGTATAGGTGTACCGCACACTTGTTTGGCCTTACTGCAAACCAACTTACGTAAAGTTCGTAAACCCTTTTTTGTATTGAACTTCCATAACGCCGGTATTACGAGTTTGTCCTGGAAGGCCAAAAAGTGAGCGGTACACCCTACCCCGTCAAGAATCCTAACGCTGTAGCATAAAACTCATAACTAAAGTGCTAAAAAGTACACTAACACCCATAAATAACCTATTAACCCTTAAACCGAGGCCCCCACGCATCGCAAACACTATATTAAAATTTTTAACCCCTAATCTGCCGCTCCGGACATCGCCGCCACGATAATAAACATATTAACCCCTAAACCACCGCACTCCCGCCTCGCAAACACTAGTTAAATATTATTAACCCCTAATCTGCCGCCCCTAACATCTCCGCCACCTACATTATACTTATTAACCCCTAATCTTCTGCTCCGGACATCGCCGCACCTACATTATATTTATTAACCCTAAATCTGCTGCCCCCAACATCGCCGCCACCTACCTACATTTATTAACCCCTAATCTGTCGTCCCCAACGTCGCCGCCACTATTCTAAATTTATTAACCATTTAAACCTAAGTCTAACCCTAACCCTAACATAGGCTTCATTGAGGACAATGAAGACTTCTCCCGGTAAGTGAATCTTCAGGGGTTAGTGTTAGGATTTTTTAATGGTGTATTGGGTGGGTTTATTTTTTAGGTTAGGGCTTTGGGCAGCAATAGAGCTAAATTCCCTTTTAAGGGCATTGCCCATCCAAAAGCCCTTTTCAGGGCAATGGGGAGCTTAGTTTTTTTTTAGTTAGGCTTTTATTTGGGGGGTTGGTTGTGTGGGTGGTGGGTTTTACTGTTGGGGAGGTTGTGTGTATTTTTTTTTACAGGTAAAAGAGCTAATTTCTTTGGGACAATGCCCCGCAAAAGGCCCTTTAAGGGCTATTGGTAGTTTAGTTTAGGCTAGGGTTTTTTTTTTATTTTGGGTGGGCTTTTTTTATTTTGATAGGGCTCTTAGATTAGGTGTAATTAGTTTAAAGATCTGTAATTTGTTTTTTATTTTCTGTCATTTATTTATTATTTTTTTTGTGATTTAGCTCATTTAATTTAATTTATTTGATTGTATTTAATGTAGGGAATTGATTTAATTGTAGTGTAGTGTTAGGTGTTATTGTAACATAGGTTAGGTTTTATTTTACAGGTAAATTTGTATTTATTTTAGCTAGGTAGTTATTAAATAGTTAATAACTATTTAGTAACTATTCTACCTAGTTAAAATAAATACAAACTTGCCTGTAAAATAAAAATAAACCCTAAGCTAGCTACAATGTAACTATTGGTTATATTGTATCTAGCTTAGGGTTTATTTTATAGGTAATTATTTAGTTTTAAATAGGAATAATTTAGTTAATGATAGGAATTTTATTTAGATTTATTTCAATTATATTTAAGTTAGGGGGTGTTAGGGTTAGGGTTAGACTTAGATTTAGAGGTTAATACATTTAATATAGTGACGGTGACGTTAGGGGCGGCAGATTAGGGGTTAATAAGTGTAGGTAGGTTGCGGCAAAGGTCGTGGCAACATTGGGGGTGGCAGATTAGGGGTTAATAAATATAATGTAGGTGTTGGCGATGTTGGGGGCAGCAGGTTAGGGGTTAATAAGTATAATGTAGGTGGCGGAGATGTCCGGAGCGGCAGATTAAGGGTTTATAAATATAATGTAGGTGTCGGTGATGTCGGGGGCGGCAGATTAGGGGTTAATAAGTGTAGGATTAGGGATGTTTAGACTCGGGGTTCATGTTAGGGTGTTAGGTGTAAACATAAAATGTGTTTCCCCATAGGAATCAATGGGGCTGCGTTACTGAGTTTTACGCTGCTTTTTGGCAGGTGTTAGACTTTTTCTCAGTCGGCTCTCCCCATTGATGTCTAGGCGGAAATTGTGCACGAGCACGTATAACCAGCTCACCGCTGACATAAGCAGCATTGGTATTGGAGTGCGGTATGGAGCACAATTTTGCTCAACGCTCACTTCTTGCCTTTTTAACGCCGGGTTTGTAAAAACCCATAATACCAGCGCTGCAGGTAAGTGAGCGGTGAGAAAAAAACTGCATGGTAGCACCGCACAGCTCATAATGCAAATCTCGTAATCTACCGGTAGGTTTTAGCTCTTCTGTTGAGATACTATATAAAGAGTAGATGGAGCTGCTCAGAAATTATTTTGAAGAAATATATGCATGTTAACACAATCAGTTAACTAAAAACAGAAGAAAAAAGAGTACTCATTAGTTCCTAATTAAAAAACCCCACAAAAGATAATTTCAAAATCAATTAGAACCATTTGTTTCAAAATGCTTGTATTAGAAAAATAAATTTGAAATCAATAGCAATGCATTTTCAAATGCAAATCCACATTTATTGTTCTTTAGAGCTCTAAGCAAGAGATTTGTACATGTATTTTTTTCATAAATTTCATAAAGTACTCCATATCCCATACACAAAGCCCATTACCTACCAAGGGCAAGTATATCTAGTCCTGCACCTAAATCACTAGCCTCAGTAGGACATATAATTGAACAAACAGATATAGAGAATACATACAATAGTTATAACATAAAACGTGTGATGAATATATATTTGCCTCCCCCACCCCATAAGAAATTCTGTGGACTCCTGTAACTATAGTACACATACATATATATGTCAAGAGCCTAGATCCTATACACATGTCTATAAAGATTCTGCTATTAAAAAGGCAATCTAGAACAGACTTTACATTTTTATTTTAGCAGCCTAATCAAACTCCATATTTTTTAGCAAATTAACTCTATTAGTAGTTCCCTAAATAATAACAACTCCTGACATCTGGCTATAGGAAGTTTTCTAATCCCAACTACTATAACACTTGTGCCTATAAAGCATCGGTTTTCATACTAATTCCAATAAATTATGTCCCTTGGTGGTCTGCTGACTCATGGATCCTATTAATATTTAAATTATCTAGTACATATTATTAATTGTAAATCTCTCCTAAACAAGACACAACTAAATTATAAACATGTAAATATTAACTCTTGTTATTTTTTTTAGAAGTGGTGATGATGTGTATATTTCATTGTGAAAGTTTAGCCCGGTGGACACATGGAAGAAAGGGCTATTTGACCCCCACTTTATGGGAGCGTTGGTAGGCTCCACTGTGGGGGTGGAGGATGATAGGAGGAGATAAATACTCCTCCCCTGCTGAGGATTGACAGTTGCAGAGTTGTGAGCAGCACGGAAGGGGGAAGTTTTTGTTTCTACTCACCTGTGGTAACTTACCTGGAGTCAGATGGAAGCCCTGCTGTCGGAGTTGCTGGCGGTCGCCAGGCAGAACGGCAAAGACTGGATCCGGGAGTGGCTGAGAGGAGGTGCGGCCGCAGTTGGTGTTCCAGTTGAGGAGTCAGCGAGGAGCGGGACCAGAGGACGGCCAGCCAGGAGGTCGCGGCCACCGGAGCGCCTGAGTCCAGAGATCGACGCCGCCAGGTCCAGAAGAGGGAGCGCGGGGCCTGGGCGGCCAGCGGATGCAGTGGTGAGGCCGGATGGCGGGAGAGGTCGTCGAGGAGGAGGTGGGGCCGAGTCGCGGCCTAGCACGGCGCCGGTGGCTGACGTCATCGTCGGACGGTGTCAGGAGGAACCGGGCGCTGGAAGAGGCAGACGGAGATCCTTGAGGAGCGGGACCGGCGGCGTGGAGGAAGGTAAGGACAGCTGTGCTATCGCAGATACGGGCTGCAGGGGGGCCTCGGGGAGAATGTGCCATCAAAAGCTTGGGTTTAATGTGGAATAGGGCGGCACGTGGGAGTGCATGGGATAGTAAGATGGATGCGGGCAGGGTCAGGAGGGAAAGATGGAGCCGGGATAAGGCTCAAAGGGGCTCCGGGTGTCTTGGAGGGGCTTTTAGGGACCGGGAAAGCATTTGAGACATAGTAGAGGGTTTTGATGGGTGGTAGCGGCTAGGTGTAAGGTGGTTAGTGGGGGTGGGGTGGACGATGGTGAGAGTGGGATATTGGGGCAAGTGGCATGGGAGCCGGGATAAGGTTGAGAGGGCATAGGGGTAGCGGAGTGTATGGGTTGCTTTGTTGTTTTGATTTAGGGTAGGAGTATGCGTAGGGAATTAGGCTTTGAAGGGGTTCATTGGGGGGGGGTTTGGGAGGAGAACTGGGATATAGGCAGGGGCGGTTCTACACAGGGGCCCACAGGGGCCAGTGCCCCTGTAAAAATGTCTCTGGCCCCCCCTGTGGCCCCCCTGAGCTGGCCACTGAGCTGACTGAAAAATACCGGACAAGATCAAGGCTATTTATCTGCTTCCCTGTCCCTGAAACGCTATCTAGTCAAAGTGTGGGGTTAACAAAATGAAGTAAATATATACTGTATATGTATGTGTGTTTGTTTATATGTGTATGGATTTGTGTGTGTTCGTGTATATATATATATATATATATATATATATTATATATATATATGTGTGTGTGTGTATATATATATATATGTATGTATGGATGTGTGTATATGTGTGTATGGATGTGTGTATATGTGTGTGTGTATATATATATATATGTGTATGTATGGTGTGTGTGTATATATATATATATATATGTGAATGGATGTGTGTATATATGTGTGTGTGTGTATGTATACATTTATATACACACACACACACATATATATATATATTTATTTATTTCTGTTTTTTAATGTGTCCCCCTGATTAAACACTGGCCCCACCTTGGCCCCCCCAGTAAAATTTGTCTAGAACCGTCACCCGGTCCAGTTGGGGGGGGATTCAGGGGTTTTGAGTGTAAGTGGACGGGCCAGAGGGGGGGGTAGTCAGGGGTCTTAATGGGGACGGTTGAGGGGAAGAGGTTTTTTGGGCATGTAAGGGGAATTAGCGGGGGGGGGGTGCGATCCCTGGGAGCTTGAGGCAGGTAGGTTAAGGGGCGGGGGGGGGTCTGGAGCGGGAATGAGGTTCAGGGGTGAGGGACCATAGGGGTAAATGAGGGGAAGGGGAACTGTATTTGAGGCGGGTCAGGGGGCGGGATGTGGGGGATTAGGCTCTAGGTGTGGTCAGGAGGGTAAGTTACTAGAAGGGGGGGGTCTCTGGGATCGGGTGATCGGAGGAGGGGTATAA
Source organism: Bombina bombina (assembly GCF_027579735.1). Classification (NCBI taxonomy): domain Eukaryota; kingdom Metazoa; phylum Chordata; class Amphibia; order Anura; family Bombinatoridae; genus Bombina; species Bombina bombina. The sequence continues at coordinate 509,220,656 of NC_069499.1, read as the reverse complement.
GGGGGGGGGGAGTGGGGGATAGTAGTTGACAAGTAGGGATGGGGAGGTTTCGGGTCAGGGGCACGGGGGAGGGACAAGGATTAGTTGTTTTTTAGGGTAGGTTGATCAGAAGGGGTGGCCAATCGAGAAGGACAGAGGGTTGGAAGGAATTGGGAGGTGTAGTGGACCTTAGGCGGTTACTGAAGGGTGGACTTTATTTAAAAAAAAAAAAAAAGAGGGGGAGTGGAAGCGGTGAGGGATTAATATAAGGGTAGGAGTAGGGAAGCAGGAGCAGTGACATATTGCTGTCAGAAGGGGTTTCTGAAAAGGAGGGCGTGGGGGTGCAGCTTAAGCGGGTTGGGAGGTATGCCTGCTGGGCAGCTAAGGGGGGGTAGGAAGGGGGAAGGGAGGAAGGATAAGGGATAGAAGGGGTTTTGGTAGGGACAGGGTAGGGTGTAGGGTGATTAACTTTTCTTCTGGTTTCAGGGACTTCTGGGGCGAACAGAAGGGGTGTGGAGGCTACTGGAGCCAGGAGGAGTGGCAATAGTGAGCGACAGGAAGATATCACGGATCCACCACTGGAGTTGGAGGCCAGTGGGAATTTTGAAGATGAGGACCCTTTGGAGGGGACGTCGTCGGGTTCAGCTACGGTTGGCCAGGTAGGGGGTATGTCTACTCTGGTGCAGCTTCTTCAGATGTTGTCTCCACAACAGAGTGCAGAAGGGGTGGGGCAAGGGGAAGGAGGCCGGGTGGCAGAAGGGGGGGAGAGGGGTGTATTGACTATGTCTTCTTCACAGTCTGTAGGTGCAGGTAGGAGGGAGAGGGGCTCATCGCCCGCTGTCAGGGCATGAGGTTCCGGCGGTCGCTGGAGGTCGAGATCACCGATACGGCGGCCTCAGGGAGGAGGTAGGCCTGGGTCGCCACCCCGAGTGCGGGGGGAAAGAGAGCGGGACAGGAGCAGGCACGGCAGGGGGCGCTCTCCTGCCAGATGAGACGACGTACGAAGGAGATTGGACATCAACAGAGGCCCCGAGAGCGAAATGAGAGAGCAGAGGAGAGAGCAAGGGACTGAGTCGACACAAATTCCAGTGACGGTGCAGCAGCCTACAGGTGAGGGTACGGCTGGAGGTGCGCCAGTAGTGAATGTGGTGGAGAGTGGAGAGAGAGGCATGATAATGGCAGGTTTGAAGGGGTTATTGGCGGCACTAGAGAAGCCTAGCGGTGGGGGAGTTCCGGTTGCGGCGGCATGGGTGGCCCCTGGTATGGGGATGCAGGGTACAGTAGCGTCAGTAGTGGCAGGGGGGACGCAGGGTGTAGTAGCGCCGGTTGTAATTGCACAGAATAGTGGGGTCGTGGTAGCAGGTGAGTCACCGGCTGCGAGTAAGGAGGTGGTTAGAGTTCTGGAAGGGGCACTCAGGAGGCCTTGTTTATGCTCGGTGGGTCCGTTGGGTATCCATTTAACGGCCGAATTGAGGGATAAGATAGGGAAGAGGGAGTTTGTGGAGATATTCTCCCTGTTGCCCTTGGAGCACGTGTTAGAGGTGAAGGAGGATGAGAAGGAAAAGGTAAAAAAGGAGGAGGAGGAAAGGAAGAAAAGGTGGAGGAAGTTGCCCAAGACATTTGCAAATTGGTCTCAGGCCTTCCGGATTTTGGCTAGTGTGTTTTGTGAAAAGTTCCCCCGAGCAGGGGGCTTCCCTTTTTTGCTATTATGAAGAAATAGCTAGTGCCTTTGGGACCTATGGGGGTATGGCCTGGTGGAGGTATGATGAGGGGTTCAGGCAGCGAATGGCGGTTCGTCCGGAAATGCGTTGGGACGATAGGGATATGGGGATATGGTTAGAAATGATGACCCCGTTGCGGGGGGCTCGTTCCTTTCGGAGCCCCGGACAGACGGGGAGCATCACTGAAGCCAGCACAGGAACTGGAGCAGCTATCCGTAAAGGGCTGTGCTTCCAGTTTAACGAAGGGCAATGTAAGTTTGGAGCGTCGTGTGAATACAAACACGTGTTCGGTGTGTGGAGGGATCCATTCTGGGGCAAAATGTTTCCGGAAGGGCAGAATGGCTGGCAGGCCAGGGGAAGTGGGTATACCGGGCACGGACGCCAGTGATAGTAAAAAAGATGGTTCCTTGGCTCGAGGCGTACGCCAATGAGCGGGGACACGCGGGGGACGCGGAATTGCTCTTAACGGGGTTTAGTTCGGGATTTTTGATTCCTTTTAAGGAGCAAGAGGGGTAGTCCTTCACGGGGAACTTAAAATCAGCAAGGGAATTTCCGGAGGTGTTGAGGGAGAAGTTGGGGAAAGAAGTCAAATTGGGAAGGATGGCGGGCCCATTCAGGCTACCTCCTATCCCGGGACTAAGGGTGTCTCCTTTGGGGGTGGTGCCTAAGAAGGCTCCGGGGCAATTCCAGATGATACATCATTTATCTTACCCGCGGGGTATATCGGTGAATGATGGCATCAACCCGGAATTGGTATCGGTGAAGTATGCCTCTTTTGACAAGGCAATCTCGGTGGTGAGAAAGGTGGGCCGTTGTGCCCTGTTGGCGAAGGCGGATGTTGAATCCGCTTTTAGACTATTGCCCGTTCACCCGAGGTCTCATCACCTCTTGGGGTGTAAATTTGAGGATCAGTTTTATGTGGACCTCTGCCTCCCGATGGGCTGTTCAATTTCCTGTTCATATTTTGAAAGGTTCAGCTCGTTTGTGGAGTGGGTGGTGAAAAGGAGGTCGAGGAAGGTCTCAGTAGTGCATTACTTGGATGATTTCCTCTTTGTGGGCCCGGATGGGTCCGGTATATGTGAGCTCCTGGTAGCAGTTTTTGGTGAGGTGGCTAAGGAGTTTGGTATTCCGGTTGCGGAGGACAAATCGGAGGGCCCGGTGACGGTCCTGAGTTTTCTTGGGATCGAGATTGATTCGGTCAGAATGGAATGCAGGCTCCCGGAGGACAAAGTCTGGGATCTGCGGGAGGTGATCGATGGGGTCCTGAGTAAGAAAAAAGTCTTACTTAAAGAATTGCAATCGCTGTTGGGTAAATTAAACTTTGCGGGGCGCATCATACCCATTGGTCGGGTGTTCTGCCGCAGATTGTCGCTGGCAACAGCTGGAATTTCCAATCCGAAATTTCACATCCGCATATCGTCGGATATGAAGGAGGATTTGAAGATTTGGAAAGTCTTTTTAGAAGACTTTAATGGAGCTTTGTTGATCCAGGAGGCCGGTTGGTCGGATGACCAATTGTGTTTATTTACAGATGCGTCGGGTGCCCATGGATTTGGGGCTTTCCTGAATGGTAAGTGGTGCGCGGGAGCTTGGCCGGAGGTCTGGGTGGAATGGGGGTTGACAAGGAATCTGACATTTCTGGAATTGTTCCCACTGGTGGTGGCTTTGAGAATTTGGCCGGAACACCTCAGGGACAAAAAGGTTTGTTTTCACTCTGACAATTTGGGAGTGGTATGGGCGATTAATCATTTGACAGCAAATTCTCCGGCCGTGATCTTTTTACTACGGGCATTTGTGTTGGAATGTAATTGCTGACTCTTTATCCTGGTTCCAGTGGGATCGATTTTGAGAGGCGGCTCCAGGGGCGGATGCGGAAGGCTGGGAGTGCCCGGAGGATCTGTGGCAGCTTGGCTGCCAGGAACATTGAGTCTGGTACAAGGGGCTTTAGCTCCTAACACATGGAGGGCTTACGTCCGAGTGTGGAAGTTGTGGAGGAATAGGGTAGAGCATGGTTATCAGGAGGGTACTATGGAGGAGGAGATGAGAACTTTGGTGGAATGGATAAAATGCTGGGGGAGAGAAGGGCTGTCACCCTCAGAAATACGGAGGAGGATGGCGGCATTGGCATTTCTATTTAAACTGTTGGGACAGGTGGATTTGACAAAAATCTTTGTGGTACGGATGGCGGTTAAGAGTCTGTGTAAGAGGAAGGCGCGGGCAGATGGTAGGCGTCCGCTAACATTTGCCATATTAGAAGGTGTGGTTGGGAGGCTGGGGGTATTTGTTCCTCAGGTTACGAGGAAAAGTTATTCAGGGTGGCATGCGTCCTGGCTTTTTTCGGAGCATTTAGGGTGTCTGAGCTGATGGGGAGAAACCGGGGGGATTTAGGAGGCTTGGCGAGGCAGGATGTGGTGTTGAAGGAGGAGCTGGTGGAGCTTTGGGTGAGAAGGTCCAAGACGGATCAGGAAGGGAGAGGTGCTATGGTAGTGCTGCGGGAGATTGGGGGCCGTTGCTGTCTGGTTGGTTCGGTCCGGGAATTTTTGGAGGTATCAAAGAGTACATCGGGTCCACTGTTGTTACACAGTGATGGTACACCATTATCTAGGTATCAGTTTGTGGCGGTGGTGCGTAAGGCATTAGTGGCGATGGGGATGAGAGGGGAAGACTTTAGTTTACATTCGTTTCGAATTGGGGCAGCGACGGAGGCAGCATCATTAGGTTTGGATGGGGGGATGATCAGAAAGATTGGCAGATGGAGGTCTGAAAGATTTCATGGGTACGTGAGACAGGAGCTGGTGGTGCAACCAGGGGGGTATTGACAAGTGGATTCTTTTGCTTCATTTGACAGGGCCGGTGTCTTGCTGGATTTTAGGGCACTCCTACATTTTTTGGGCGAGGAAAGCGGCAGCTGTCAAAGACAATGGGTTGCAGTTGGGTTTCTCCAGGGAGCAGGTGGATATAAGGTGGTTGGGGGTCCGAGGTATGAAATGGGCCCAAGTGGTCGGGAAGGTATCTGAGTATGCCAGGGTGTTTGCCCCCCCTCAGGTGTTGGTTATCCATGTGGGGGGGAACGACTTGGGGTGCATGCCTCAGAAAGATCTGTTGTGGGGAATGAAGAGTGGGATAGATAGGTTGTTATCTTTGTTCCCTGATATGATTTTAGTGTGGTCGGAAATTGAGAGCAGGGTGGTGTGGCGGTCAGCCTGGGACACCAGGAAATTGGAAGCATCCAGAAGGAAGGTAAATAGGACGGTCAGTGGGTATGTCAGGAAGCGGGGCGGAGTGAGCCTTAGACATGTGGAATTTGAAGGGGATTCAGGCAGGTGTTTCTATTTAAAGGATGGGGTTCATTTGAACGAAGTTGGACTGCACCTATTTAATTTCACTATTTAGGAGGGGATCGAAAAGGCCTTAGCCCTGTGTGGCGGTACTCTCTGAATGCGAGTGGTGGCGGGGTGCTTGCTGTGATCTATTGAGGCTTACGCCTGATAGATAGTGGCTGGTACTTCTGTCGGTAATGGAAAGTGGAAAGTGATGGTGGACGCCCCGCCCCTGAAAAGGGGTGGGGGCTTATGGAGAGTAAAAGCAAGCACTGGGTGAACTGTTAGATAAGAGGTTATAATGTTGATAAAGTTTAACTTGTGTTGTTGATTTAATAAACAGGCTGCTGCCTTTTCATCCCCATAAAATGGGTTGTGTCTTATTGAGAATGGATGGAGTGAACTCAGAAATGGGGGGTCAAGTTTAGCCCGGTGGACACATGGAAGAAAGGACTATTTGACCCCCACTTTATGGGAGCGTTGGTAGTCTCCGCTGTGGGGGTGGAGGATGATAGGAGGAGATAAATACTCCTCCCCTGCTGAGGATTGACAGTTGCAGAGTTGTGAGCAGCACGGAAGGGGGAAGTTTTCCCGCCCTCCCTCCCCAGGAATAGGGAATAAATTGGTTGTTGCAGCTACGGCAGGGTGCTTGCTGTGATCTATTGAGGCTTATGCCTGATAGATAGTGGCTGGTACTTCTGTCGGTAATGGAAAGTGGAAAGTGATGGTGGACGCCCCGCCCCTGAAAAGGGGTGGGGGCTTATGGAGAGTAAAAGCAAGCATTGGGTGAACTGTTAGATAAGAGGTTATAATGTTGATAAAGTTTAACTTGTGTTGTTGATTTAATAAACAGGCTGCGGCCTTTTCATCCCCATAAAATTGGTTGTGTCTTATTGAGAATGGATGGAGTGAACTCAGAAATGGGGGGTCATGAATTTCCCAATCTCAAAATTTTATTTTAAATCAACTGTTCTGTTTGCCGCCAAATCAAATAAAACATTTCAGCGATATTACTTAAATACTTGTTATAACAATGGTTAATACTGCAATTTTTGATTGTCTAAAAATGAATGTATTTTCCTTTCAACATTCAAAGCCCTCCAAAATCTGCAATGTGTAATGAAGAAAATAATAGAGAGTAGACTTTTTTTTTTAAAGGAAAAAAATATGTATAAGGTTTTTTTTTTAGGGGGGGGGGTTGTGTGTAGTTTAGCTATTTGGCTGAAACCCTGGTTAATACAAATTAATCCTGATATATACAAAATAATATAATTCTAGAAATAAGATTATAAAGTGAAAGCACAAGAGTAAATGTGAATGTAAAGAACTTATTGAAATAATGTATTTTCCCTAAAACTCTAAATGAAATAATATAAAATGTGGCTGGTACCACATATGAATTTTCTCGTACAGTATCTTCACCTAATTAGGAGGTCTACTTTTGTTTTTAACACTACTACTATAATACTGTAATATAAAACTGATGGCCCAACTATTTTAGGTACATCAATGTACAACGTTCCATATATTTTTATGCTGTTTCCTTCAGTGTTTTTGTATGTCCTTCCATAGCAATAACATTTGATATAATAGATGGTATCACCAATCTATGCGTGACAATAATTCACATATTACTGCCAGCCATCTTAATAGTTAATGCATTTATATATCTGTGCCGTTAAAATGCATTGCCCTCTCCAGCTCCTGTACAATATATGATAACCAAAGTAACAAAAAATATGATGTAAGAACAAGTCTAACTAAAACTGACCTGGTAGTAATCCATTTTGTATTTTTAAATTGTAGGAAAGGTGGACTGAGTCAAGAGGGAAAAAAATGGTTTCATATTAGAAGATGTACTAAGATTCATAAGATCTCTTCTAATTAATTTTACCAAAATGACATCTATAATTAGGTTAATATGCAAGGTGCATATATTGCTGCATAGAAATATCTAAGCTAAACTAAAATATATTTTACATTTTAAAGGGACAGTCTACACCAGAATTTTTAGGTTTAAAAAGATAGATAATCCCTTTATTACCCATTCCCTAGTTTTGCACAACCAACTCCGTTATATAAATACACTTCTGTGATTACACCTCTGTGATTACATTGTATCTAAGCCTCTGCAAACTGCCCCCTTATTTCAGTTCTTTTGACAGACATCCATTTTAGCCAATCAGAGCTGGCTCGCCTGCACTCCAAGTGTGTGAGCACAGTGTTATCTATATGACACACAGAAACTAACACCCTCTAGTGGTGAAAAACTGTCAACATGCCCTAAGGGAAGAGGCGGCCTTCAAGGGTTTAGAAATTAGCATATGAACCTCCTAGGTTTAGCTTTCAAATAAGAATACCAAGAGAACAAAGCAAAATTGGTGATAAAAGTAAATTGGAAAATTGTTTAAAATCACATTCTCTATCTGAAACATGAACGTTTATTTTGGACTAGACTGTCCCTTTAAAGGTGCGCATACTAACTTAAACAAGTAGTTTTCATTTATTTCTCCAAATTACAATTTTACTTGCATGCTTTGTATAATATCCAGATTTTTATTGAAAATATAAACTTTGGATATTTTAAAAAACATCTATTAAAATGTTAAAAAAATATTAATAAATACATTAAACTGAGTCCAGCAATATAACATTTAATATTGCAGATTACTAAAGTGAATAATATTCTTTCTCTTGAACATTTTGAAAAAAAATAAAATTTTATATATATATATATATATATATATATATATATATATATATATATAATATATACAGGGAGTGCAGAATTATTAGGCAAATGAGTATTTTGACCACATCATCCTCTTTATGCATGTTGTCTTACTCCAAGCTGTATAGGCTCGAAAGCCTACTACCAATTAAGCATATTAGGTGATGTGCATCTCTGTAATGAGAAGGGGTGTGGTCTAATGACATCAACACCCTATATCAGGTGTGCATAATTATTAGGCAACTTCCTTTCCTTTGGGAAAATGGGTCAAAAGAAGGACTTGACAGGCTCAGAAAAGTCAAAAATAGTGAGATATCTTGCAGAGGGATGCAGCACTCTTAAAATTGCAAAGCTTCTGAAGCGTGATCATCGAACAATCAAGCGTTTCATTCAAAATAGTCAACAGGGTCGCAAGAAGCGTGTGGAAAAACCAAGGCGCAAAATAACTGCCCAACTGGAGTGCCCAAAAGCACAAGGTGTGCAATACTCAGAGACATGGCCAAGGTAAGAAAGGCTGAAAGACGACCACCACTGAACAAGACACACAAGCTGAAACGTCAAGACTGGGCCAAGAAATATCTCAAGACTGATTTTTCTAAGGTTTTATGGACTGATGAAATGAGAGTGAGTCTTGATGGGCCAGATGGATGGGCCCGTGGCTGAATTGGTAAAGGGCAGAGAGCTCCAGTCCGACTCAGACGCCAGCAAGGTGGAGGTGGAGTACTGGTTTGGGCTGGTATCATCAAAGATGAGCTTGTGGGGCCTTTTCGGGTTGAGGATGGAGTCAAGCTCAACTCCCAGTCCTACTGCCAGTTTCTGGAAGACACCTTCTTCAAGCAGTGGTACAGGAAGAAGTCTGCATCCTTCAAGAAAAACATGATTTTCATGCAGGACAATGCTCCATCACACGCGTCCAAGTACTCCACAGCGTGGCTGGCAAGAAAGGGTATAAAAGAAGAAAATCTAATGACATGGCCTCCTTGTTCACCTGATCTGGACCCCATTGAGAACCTGTGGTCCATCATCAAATGTGAGATTTACAAGGAGGGAAAACAGTACACCTCTCTGAACAGTGTCTGGGAGGCTGTGGTTGCTGCTGCACGCAATGTTGATGGTGAACAGATCAAAACACTGACAGAATCCATGGATGGCAGGCTTTTGAGTGTCCTTGCAAAGAAAGGTGGCTATATTGGTCACTGATTTGTTTTTGTTTTGTTTTTGAATGTCAGAAATGTATATTTGTGAATGTTGAGATGTTATATTGGTTTCACTGGTAAAAATAAATAATTGAAATGGGTATATATTTGTTTTTTGTTAAGTTGCCTAATAATTATGCACAGTAATAGTCACCTGCACACACAGGTATCCCCCTAAAATAGCTATAACTAAAAACAAACTAAAAACTACTTCCAAAACTATTCAGCTTTGATATTAATGAGTTTTTTTGGGTTCATTGAGAACATGGTTGTTGTTCAATAATAAAATTAATCCTCAAAAATACAACTTGCCTAATAATTCTGCACTCCCTGTATATAATGTCCAGGAAAAAAGCAGGCACTCACTGGGCTTCATATTAAAAGCATCCTGTCTGTTTAAGTGTTAGCAAACATTCACCAAGATTACAAGTTGTGCACTAAATCCGGTGCGTAAAAAAATTAGCGGTACCGCACTTTCCATAGTGCTGCCATTACAAGTTACACGGTATCGTGTGTTAAGTTCCATACCGCACAAAAGCCAAGGCCTGACTTTACGTGCTTGTGCACGTTTTCCCGCATAGATATCAGTGCAGAGAAAGTGTTAGAAAAAAACAAACACCTGCTAATGGAATGGCGATCGCTATAACGCATTCTCCATTGATGTCTATGGGGAAAAAAAAGTTATGTAAAAACCTAACATAAAAACTTAGTCTAAATACCCCTAATCTGCCTCCCCCCGACATAGCCGACACTAAATAAAGTTATTAAACCCTAAACCACAGGCCCCCCACATAGCAACTACTATAATAAAGCTATTAACCCCTAAACTGCTGCCTCCCCTCATCGCAACTACTATAATAAAGCTTTTAACCCCTAAACCGCCGGCACCCCTCATCGCAACTACTAAACTAAACCTATTAACCCCTAAACTGCCGGCCCCCCAAATTGCTGGGGGCCCTCCTCCACATCGCGACACACTAAATTAAATTATTAACCCCTAAAACTAACACCCCCTCACTTTAAATTAAACTTACAATATAACTACTATAAAATAAATAAAAACTTACCTGTGAATTAAAAAAACCTAAGCTTAATTTATACAAAAACCTAACATTACTATTGAAAAAAACTAAAATAAATGAAAAATAAAAAACCTAAGTTACAAAATTATAAAATCCTAACACTAAGAAAAATTAAATAAAAAAACATTACCAAAAAAACAAACACTAAAATTACGAAAAAAAATAACATTACCAAAAAAAACAAACACTAAAATTATGAAAAATAAAAAAAGATTACAAAAATAATAAACAAAATTATCCAAAATAATAAATATTTAACCTAATCTAATAGCCCAATAAAAAAAGCCACCCCAAAATAAAAACACCCCCTAAGCAAACAATAAACTACCAATAGTCCTTAAAAGGGCCTTTTGTAGGGCATTGCCCTAAGTTAAACAGCTCTTTTACCTAAACAAATTAAAAAGTCCCCCCTAACAGTAAACCCCTCCACCCAACCAACCCCCCAAAATAAAAAAAACCTAAGTCTAAAAATAAGCTAAGCTACCCATTGCCCCTAAAGGGGCATTTGTATGGGCATTGCCTAATCTAAAAAAAAAAAAACCCAAAAAATGAAAAAAAAAATCTAACACTAACCCAAGAAAATGTACTCACCGTTCCTGAAGTCCAGAAGTCCAGACTGAGCAAAGTCTTCATCCAGGCGGCGGAGATCTTCTTCCAGGGCGGCACCATCTTCTATCTTCTTCCTGGAGGTGCGGAGTAGTCTCCGGAGCGCTGGTCCTCATCCGGAGTGCTGGTCCTCTGCTTTTATATTGGGGTAACGATGCATTCCTATTAGCTAAAAAAATTCAAATCGGCCAATAGGATGAGAGCTGCTTAAATCCTATTTGCTGATTTGAACACCCAATAAGATTTAAGAAACATTCATCCTATTGGCTGATTTGAATTTTTCAGCCAATAGGAATGCAATGGTACCCCAATCTAAAAGGGGTACCTTGCATTCAATCTTCAGTGTGTGGCGGACGATCACATGAAGAGGATCCACATTGCTAAAGAACGCCGCCGCTGAAGAGGACCAGCACTCTGGACGAGGGCCATCGCTCCGGATCTGCGCATAGCTTCCGGATCTGCGCATCCCTGAAGACAGCTCCACACCTCCGGGAAGAAGATAAAAGATGGTGCCACCCGGGAAGATCTTCGCCACTTGGATGAAAATCTGGTGCATGCAGTGTCTATTCTGGAATGAATGGAGAGGATCCTATATATATATATATATATATATATATATATATATATATATATATATATATATATATATATATATATATATATATATATATATATATATATATATATATATATATATATATATATATAAAAAAAATTGGTATCTACTGATTTCCAATGAGAGCATTTGTTATGATTTCCATGCGTGCACTAGGTAGCAAGAATGGTATGTGAAATATATACAGTAAATACATAGTTAAAACCTTTATTAAAAATGAATATTACATACATGTTTTTACATGTTTTCATCTACTTAACAGCAAAGGGCAATAATGAACTTCTATGTATGTCTATATATATATGTGTACATACAAATTTATGTGTTTATATGTGTATATATGTCTGTAAATACATATATACACATATAAATACATAAATAAATATGCACACATATGCACACATATATAGACACACACACATGTATCCCTATGTTAAAGATCTTTGCCTGCCTTTTTTTTCCTAACAACTGAGACCATATATCTTTGAGCCCTTATAACTTTTTTGTGCAATCTTTTTTTTATAATTTATATCAGATAGTATGATTGTAACTGTACTTTGTAATGTATTTTTGTTGTGTCTTCTTGACATAGCTAAACAGAGCTCTGAGGACGCGGTAATCATTCTAGAGTAAATAACGATTGCACTTAACCCCTTCATGACCAGACCACGTTTCCATTTGTTGACTGTTTGGGACCAGGGCTATTTTTACATTACTGCGGTGTTTGTGTTTAGCTGTAATTTTCCTCTTACTCATTTACTGTACCCACACATATTATATACTGTTTTTCTGACCATTAAATGGACTTTCTAAAGATAACATTATTTTCATCATATCTTATAATTTACTATAAATTTTTTTTTATAAAATATAATGAAAAAATAATTCTACAACCAGCAAAAACAACCATTCTAAATAGTTTCTAAATTTTGTCCTGAGTTTAGAAATACCCAATGTTTACATGTTCTTTGCTTTTTTTTGCAAGTTAAAGAGCAATAAATACAAGTAGCACTTTGCTATTTCCAAACCATTTTTTAAAAAAAAAATTAGCGATAGTTACATTGGAACACTGATATCTGTCAGGAATCCCTGAATAACCCTTCACATGTATATATTTTTTTAGTAGACACCCCAAAGTATTCATCTAGGCCCATTTTGGTATATTTCATGCCACTATTTCACCACCAAATGCAATCAATTAAAAAAAAGTTGTTCATTTTTTCACAAACTTTTTCACAAACTTTAGGTTTCTCACTGAAATCATTTACAAACAGCATGTGCAATTATGGTACAAATGGTTGTAAATGCTTCTCTGGGATCCCCTTTGTTCAGAAATAGCAGACATATATGGCTTTGGCATTGCTTTTAGGTAATTATGCCCAGCAGTGAAGGGGTTAATTAGGGAGCTTGTAGAGTTAATTTTAGCTTTAGTGTAGTGTAGTAGACAACCAAAGTATTGCTCTATGCCCATTTTGGCATATTTCATGCCACCATTTCACTGTCAAATGTGAGCAAATAAAAAAAAATCGCTAACTTTTTCACAATTTTAGGTTTCTCACTGAAATTATTTACAAACAGCTTGTGCAATCATTGCACAAATGGTTGTAAATACTTCTCTGGGATCCCCTTTGTTCAGAAATAGCAGACATATAAGGCTTTGGCATTGGTTTTTAGTAATTAGAAGGCTGCTAAATGCAGCTGCGCAGCACAAGTGTATTATGCCCAGCAATGAAATGGTTAATTAGATAGCCTGTAGGGTTAATTTTAGCATTAGTGTAGAGATCAGCCTCCCACCTGACACATCCCACCCCCTGATCCCTTTCCAAACAGCACTCTTCCCTCCCCCACCCCACAATTGTCCCCGCCATCTTAAAGGGCCATGAAACCCACATTTTTCTTTCATGATTTTAAAAGAGCATGCATTTTTAAACATCTTTCTAATTTACTTCTATTATCTAATTTGTTTTATTCTCTTGATATTCTTTCCTGAAAAACATATCTAGATATGCTCAGTAACTGCTGATTGGTTGCTGCACATAGAAGCCTCATGTGATTGGCTCACCATGTGCATTGCTTTTTCTTCAACTAAGGATATGTAAAAAATGAAGCAAAATAAATAATAGAAGTAAATTGTAATTTTGTTTAAATTTGTATTCTCTATCTGAAAGATTTTGGGTTTAGTGACCCTTTAAGTACTGGCAGAAAGTCTGCCAGTACTAAAATAAAAGGCTTTTTTGTTGTTGCTTTTTTATGTATTGATTGTACACTGTTGGATCCCCCCTTAGCCCCCAACCTCCCTGATCCCCCTCATACAGCTTTCCAACCCTCCCCCCTCTACCTACTTGCCGCCATGTTGGGTACTAGCAGCGGTCTGCCAGTACCCAATTTGCCCCCCAAAAATTATTTTTTTATTTTTATATTAAAAATAACATATTTTCTGTAGTGTAGCTGCCCCCCTCAATACCCTACCCACACTCCACCCCCAGATCGCTTACCAAACTTTAATTATTCCCCCCTGCTTCTCCCTCCTTCCCATAGCTGCACAATATAAGTATATGTGGCGCGCCCACATCAACTCAGCCGCAGTAGGGACTCAGTGCACACACATCAGTGTGAACCGGATCTGGATGTAACCATCTATGGGCCGCCCACCCGCCTCCCTGCTGCTGCTCCCACCCACCAACGATTGGCGAAGGGGTTTAAAGGTACACTGAACCCAATTTTTCTTTCTTTTGTGATTCAGATAGAGCATGCAATTTTAAGCAACTTTCTAATTTACTCCTATTAGCAAATGTTCTTCATTCTCTTGGTATCTTTATTTGAAAAGCAAGAATGTAAGTTTAGATGCCGGCCCATTTTTGGTGAACAACCTGGGTTGTTCTTGCTGATTGGTGCATAAATTCATTCACCAATAAACAAGTGCTTTCCAGGGTCTTGGCTTTCTTTTTCAAATGAAGATAGCAAGAGAACAAAGAAAAATTGATAATAGGAGTAAATTAGAAAGATGCTTAAAATTGCATGCTCTATCTGAATCAGGAAATAAAAAAATTGGGTTCAGTATCTCTTTAAGCGATCGCATTTACTTTCAAGTTTTCATACGAGCGGAAAATCTGAGGTGCGCAAACACACGCAATATACCCCTTGTCGCTTGTGTGTAATTGTTAGAGCACCACTAGTAATATGGCCCTAAATTGTGTCATGTATTTTTACTTCACACTATTCTAGAATTTCTGTATCTCATGTCACCCATTTAACAAATGTACCAAAAAGAAGCTGAGATTATTGAAAAATGTCACTGCAAAGTACTCAATTACTAGTTTCACTGAACAAAAAAGAAAACACAGGGTAATCCAATCTGCCTATAATGTTTACTGCTGTAGAAAGTCAGATCTTAAATTGTTTTCTTGTTTTACTATTATGTTCAGGAAAGAATAATATGTATAATGTGCATCCTAAGCTTTCAGAATGGCTTACTGTATAAGTGTTTACTGTCACTTGTTCTATAAATCTAACATTTCATATATTTCTCCTTATCTTTCTACTGGGCAATCTGAGAAAATCATTATAATACACATTTTCAAAATCATTCATGCATTTATTATAAATCTCACTCATTTCCAAATGAAAATTAATATATTAAAGTTTTTATTGTAACATTTTATAAACTTGATATACATTCTGTTAAATAATAAAAGCCACCTTACAACTTTGCTGCATTTATATCATTTACATTACAAATATATATATATATATATATATATATATATATATATATATATATATATATATATATATATATATATATATATATATATATATATATATACATATACATATATATATATATATATATTTTATTTTTTTTTGCAAATGTAAATGTGTGTTTGATATTAATACAGCAAAGGTGTGAGTAAGGTGGCTTTTTTTTTTTTTTTTGTAAATAAATTTTTTATTGAAGTTGAAGTAAAGATTAACAAACAAGATTCACCCTTGAGGCAATATTACATCAAAGAGAGTATTACATTGTCTATAAGCTAATATTGGTGACAAAACAAAATGCACACGTAGAAAGAAAATTACATATCAAATCTTAAGATGGTGATAGACAAAAGTGTAGGTGAAATAGAATAGAACTTCATTTTATGTTATATTACTGACAGATGATCTCCACAATGTAGCAAACGACACTCCTTAACTTATCTGAATCAAAGGTATCAGCCTGTGGAGAATTAGCATATGTGTCGGTCACTCTTGGGCCGAAGTATATAGGGGGGGGGGAAGAAGTTCAGCGGGCAAGAGCCGCTCAGATATAAGGGGGGAGATGGAGGGGCGGAGCCTTCCAATCAGTGTGGTGGAGCTTATAATATAATTAAGTATGAATTGGCTTCCTCGTCTGTTAGATAAATACTGAAGGTAATACTAGGGTTATTAGGTTCCTATTTCGGAGCAGTCAGCTAAACTGATCCCTGCCTGTATAGAGTAAGAGTATATACTGTAATGCGATGGGCATATTAGGAGATTAGCATATTGTGTAGCTATATAGTCTATAGGCTCAATAAAAGTCAAATACAGCCCCTATAGGTATAGTGTTGTTTAACATATTAGCAATAACCAGAATACAGGTGAGCATATTTACGCACAAACAAGTGAGTCATAAGGTTTGCTTACAATACACTATGTGTCTCTATACGGGGCTTATAGTTAAGGCTTCTGTTCCAATGTTTAGATATCAAGCTGATACACTGATGACTCAGGAAGTATGGTGATTTAGTGAATGTACTACTGTATGAGCACTTCCTCCAGCAGGTCTCATTGAGACAAAAACTCTCCATACCTCCTAATGACTAGGTCTGTAAATAAAGAACATAAATTACGTGAGTTATGCCTCCAGGCATATGTGGCTAACATAAAGGCAAAGGGGTGGATAGTTACTTACAGCTTATATAGGGCTTAAGTATAGGGCTATAGCGTAACTATTAGGATGGTACAGAAATAGACTGCATGTAGATTGGGGAAGTCAAGTGTTTGAGAACTATAAATATAATATTTAGTGGGTATGGAGAAGCTGCTGTATAGGCTACAAGGTGCAGAGCGTTAATCATATTGATAATTATAGCCTAACTATGATGTGGCACAACATACCAGCTGTATCCAAACTTTGTGGTTATACAGGGAGTACAGAATTATTAGGCAAATGAGTATTTTGACCACATCATCCTCTTTATGCATGTTGTCTTACTCCAAGCTGTATAGGCTCGAAAGCCTACTACCAATTAAGCATATTAGGTGATGTGCATCTCTGTAATGAGAAGGGGTGTGGTCTAATGACATCAACACCCTATATCAGGTGTGCATAATTATTAGGCAACTTCCTTTCCTTTGGCAAAATGGGTCAAAAGAAGGACTTGACAGGCTCAGAAAAGTCAAAAACAGTGAGATATCTTGCAGAGGGATGCAGCACTCTTAAAATTGCAAAGCTTCTGAAGAGTGATCATCGAACAATCAAGCGTTTCATTCAAAATAGTCAACAGGGTCGCAAGAAGCGTGTGGAAAAACCAAGGCGCAAAATAACTGCCCATGAACTGAGAAAAGTCAAGCGTGCAGCTGCCAAGATGCCACTTGCCACCAGTTTGGCCATATTTCAGAGCTGCAACATCACTGGAGTGCCCAAAAGCACAAGGTGTGCAATACTCAGAGACATGGCCAAGGTAAGAAAGGCTGAAAGACGACCACCACTGAACAAGACACACAAGCTGAAACGTCAAGACTGGGCCAAGAAATATCTCAAGACTGATTTTTCTAAGGTTTTATGGACTGATGAAATGAGAGTGAGTCTTGATGGGCCAGATGGATGGGCCCGTGGCTGGATTGGTAAAGGGCAGAGAGCTCCAGTCTGACTCAGACGCCAGCAAGGTGGAGGTGGAGTACTGGTTTGGGCTGGTATCATCAAAGATGAGCTTGTGGGGCCTTTTCGGGTTGAGGATGGAGTCAAGCTCAACTCCCAGTCCTACTGCCAGTTTCTGGAAGACACCTTCTTCAAGCAGTGGTACAGGAAGAAGTCTGCATCCTTCAAGAAAAACATGATTTTCATGCAGGACAATGCTCCATCACACGCGTCCAAGTACTCCACAGCGTGGCTGGCAAGAAAGGGTATAAAAGAAGAAAATCTAATGACATGGCCTCCTTGTTCACCTGATCTGAACCCCATTGAGAACCTGTGGTCCATCATCAAATGTGAGATTTACAAGGAGGGAAAACAGTACACCTCTCTGAACAGTGTCTGGGAGGCTGTGGTTGCTGCTGCACGCAATGTTGATGGTGAACAGATCAAAACACTGACAGAATCCATGGATGGCAGGCTTTTGAGTGTCCTTGCAAAGAAAGGTGGCTATATTGGTCACTGATTTGTTTTTGTTTTGTTTTTTTGAATGTCAGAAATGTATATTTGTGAATGTTGAGATGTTATATTGGTTTCACTGGTAAAAATAAATAATTGAAATGGGTATATATTTGTTTTTTGTTAAGTTGCCTAATAATTATGCACAGTAATAGTCACCTGCACACACAGGTATCCCCCTAAAATAGCTATAACTAAAAACAAACTAAAAACTACTTCCAAAATTATTCAGCTTTGATATTAATGAGTTTTTTGGGTTCATTGAGAACATGGTTGTTGTTCAATAATAAAATTAATCCTCAAAAATACAACTTGCCTAATAATTCTGCACTCCCTGTATGCATAAGATTCATAATGAATCAAGTTTCAGCTGCAAGGGGTCATTTCTAGAAGAAATAACGGTTTCCACCGTAACTTAGTCAAATCCATAAAGTCATAGCAGGTTTAGTATGTGTTGAGTAGTTAAATCACTGTGTCGATAAAACCCAGACTATAGAGCTTCTGTAGGGAGGATGTCAGTAACTAGCTTTACAGAGAGTTGTTCGGATATAATTCCTGATAAAGCTATAGCAAACTGTTTCGGCCGCTGACAGTCCGCTTGTGCAATATAGGGAGATAGTGCAGGGTAACCCCAGCAGGTAACCATAGTAATATATATATAGAGAATAGTCTTAACTGATTCCCAGGGACTAAACATCTCTTCATGGATGACGATATAAAACATCACACATTAAACCCATTCTCAAAGCTTATACAGTTTTGACATTAAAACTTAAAGTTAAGCAAATATTACCCCTAAAGTGAGATAATAATAGACTTGTCTGCCAATAGCTCTGAATTCTGCAGTATAACAACACACCATTTGGGTGAATATTAGGGCAGGTCAGATCAAAGAGACATAAATGAGCCCTCCTGCAAGCACGAATAAGCACACACATATATATGCCCATATGTAAGGTGACAGCAATCACATAGGCCTAGATTTAGAGTTTGGCGGTAGCCGTCAAAACCAGCGTTAGAGGCTCCTAACGCTTGTTTTTTACGGACTCCGGTATTTAGAGTTTAGTTACCGACACTCAAAAATCACCCAACGCACAAATCTCTACCGACAGCTCTGACCCAGTAGTTAACATCTACCGACAAAATAAACATCCATGAATCACAAAACAAATATTACACAAAGTACACTTACACTCATACAAACACTACACTATATTTATTTTTCAGATTTAATAATTTTTCATCAAAATACAAAGGATCAAAGTTGCAAGATCTCGGGTGTTAGAAAAAAAACAACACAAATCCATTTTGCCATTGACTTACCTTGACACACGGGAAAAAAAAACCTCATATACCTACATCTAACCAATAAGATTATCACAAACATACACTCATCGATGCATACAAACAATATACAACACATTACATACACAAAAAAGTTATTTATTACAAAATGAACACGATTTAGTTACTTTTTCACACAAGCTCATGACGTCACTCACTTTACGAGGAAAACCAGTCTTTGAAAAAAAATTAACCAAAATTTGGAGCCTCCATTGACTTCTATGGGGAAGACGTGCTCGTGCACACGACAGACAGATTTCCCTAATGCACGCAAATAGCGTAGACAAAAAAAAACTCCAAATACCAGCGCTAGAAATATGAAAAAAATACATGCTTTTCTGCGTTAGACCCAGCTATGACAAATAGATCAAGAAATGACTATTTCCCTATGGTGGACTTATGGATTTTACTTATTGAATATTCACAACAGCATTAAATTGTTTCATACTTTTACATTACATCAACTACAAATCAACATCACTAGTAACAAACATTTTTACAAATAAAATCACATTTAAACGGACACAAAAAAAATTACAACATTTCAGGATTCACAAACAGTACACAATGGGAAACACCTCTCATATACCTTTATTATTGCATTTCATTTATTCAACTCATATGCTTGCAGCAACAGCATATCTACATAGGCTTAACACATGATCAGTCATGGATGCACATACTTTACTTTTATCATTCACTCATACATGTGCATTCAAATGATGGGGGAAAAACACATTACATTCTCTCTAGGAATCACAAAACAGAACATATGGATTTTAATGTACTTTTAACATCATGATTCCATCACAATAAACCATTAGGAATTACGTACAAGAAGGACATCATTACACAAGATTACAGATGTCACTTTATGGGAAGGAACAACAATGTCAGACCGCTATATAGAAGTCAGCATATGTGGGACACAATCACAATATATACGTACATGTACATAACACGCATCACCCATCACGCAACCACAAAGCACACATTTATATTTTATTCAGCACACAATAACAATGTAGTACAATACAACAACACAATGAGGATTTCAGAACTACATAGGCAGGTTAATAATATGATGACGTCATTAGAAGATTCAACCATACACATTACAGATTCACGACTGTACCGTCCCTTTCAGAAATTTAACACTCAATACTACAATACAACATATACGTAAACAACAGTTTGGAACAGCATTATTAGGGCGATTTGAATGGGACAATTAAGAAATATTGTTAGATCGCAAATCACTTATATATACTGTATAATACTACAGATGACAGCCGGAAGTTATTCAGTATTAGTGCCATTTGAATGGGACGCATACAATATTGACAGCTCGGCAATCACTTATATATACAATACTACAAATGACAGCCGGAAGTTATTCAGTATTATTGAGATTTGAATGGGACGCATACAATATTGACAGCTAGGCAATCACTTATATATACAATACTACAGATGGCAGACGGGAAGTTCTGAATTATTATTGCGATTTTAAAGGGACGCATACAATATTGACAGCTCGGCAATCACTTATATATACAATACTACAAATGACAGCCGGAAGTTATTCAGTATTATTGAGATTTGAATGGGACGCATACAATATTGACAGCTCGGCAATCACTTATATATACAATACTACAGATGGCAGACGGGAAGTTCTGAATTATTAGTGCCATTTTAATGGGACGCATACAATATTGACAGCTCGGCAATCACTTATATATACAATACTACAGATGACAGCCGGAAGTTATTCAGTATTATTGAGATTTGAATGGGACGCATACAATATTGACAGCTCAGCAATCACTTATATATACAATACTACAGATGGCAGACGGGAAGTTCTGAATTATTATTGCGATTTTAAAGGGACACGTACAATATTGACAGCTCGGCAATCACTTATATATACAATACTACAGATGGCAGACGGGAAGTTCTGAATTATTATTGCGATTTTAAAGGGACGCATACAATATTGACAGCTCGGCAATCACTTATATATACAATACTACAGATGGCAGCTGTTACTTTATCGTTTACAAACAATATTGCAGCCACATTGATAGATCACATTCGATGCACATTATACACAACTATGCACTTTCATTCATGTTAGCCTGGACGTGTGCTTGTTACTATAAGATCGCGTTTAATAAATATTGATTACGCATATGATCAAACATTACAAACATGCACTGTATGTGTGATATTTGACACTTTCACATTGAGATTCATTGGGGGAAAACAACATTTCAGCAAACAAACAAAAAAATGCCCACTGTGAAAGCATTCGCGCCGCTCACATACAAACAAGTGAATACAATTAGCAATCATTACAAACTCACTACCATTGGACTAATTGTACTATAAATCCCCCAAACAACATGGCCAAAGCATCACTTGTGATCCACATCAGATCAAGTGCATACCTTGTTACGCTGTTCTGAAAGATGGATGACGATGACATGGTAGACGCTGCTGGTGCTGCTATTGGCGAACTAGCTGTTGATCGAATCAGGCAGCCTCGGCGGCTCAGACTGAGACGAAGGGGTCGTCTGGTTCGAGGTCCTCGTGTCTACAGGGTGAGACCCACCTTGGAAAACATGAGCGACTTTGAGGTTTATGATAAGTATCGACTCAATCGCGAACAGCTCATTGACCTTTACGATCTTCTTAAACCTCATTTGGAGCCACGTATAAGAATAAGGACTGCTGTTCCCGCCATGAGTAAGATGCTAAGTTGTCTATACGTCCTGACCTCCGGGAGTTTTCAATCCGGAGAAATGTACATGCATGGCCTGTCTCAAGGTACATTCTCTGTGGTGTTTGATAACTTTCTGGACACCATGGTACGTATCAGTAAGCAATACATAGGATTCCCACAGAATGATGGTGATTGGAGGCGCCTGAAGCGGGAATTCTTTGCTATTGCTCAATTACCCAATGTCTTGGGAGCCATAGATTGTACCCACATTGCGCTGCGTGCTCCAATTGATGACTCGCCCTTCAGAAATCGCAAACATTTTCATAGTCTCAACGTGCAGTATGTTTGTGACGCACAGATGAGGATTATGCACGTGTGTGCGAATTTTGGAGGAGCTTGTCATGATGCTCGCATCCTCGCTCAGTCGTCCCTGTGGAGACCGTTTGAGGAAAGACAAATGCCCCCTGGTTATCTCGTTGGTGAGTATTTGTGCACAACATGGTTAATTAGTTTGACAATTGCCACTGTAGTTTTAAAATGTTAGCGTAATGTTCAGCTATAGGATGCAATTTAACCATTTTTTTTTATTTCCGCAAATGTCTAGTTTTAGTTCAATGCAGATATGTAGCATGTCTTACCTTAAATGATCAGATAGAGAATGCAATGTAACCATTTAAATGCCATTTTACACAAGGTCTGGTTTAGGAGAAATACGCATATGTAGCATGTCTTAGCTGAAATGGGAAGATATTAGCTAATGCAATTTAACCATGTCATTGTCTCTTTCCGCTAATGTCTAGTTTTAGTTCAATGCAGATATGTAGCATGTCTTACCTTAAATGCTCAGATAGAGAATGCAATGTAACCATTTAGTTGCCATTTTACACAAGGTCTGGTTTAGGAGAAATACGCATATGTAGCATGTCTTAGCTGAAATGGGAAGATATTAGCTAATGCAATTTAACCATGTCATTGTCTCTTTCCGCTAATGTCTAGTTTTAGTTCAATGCAGATATGTAGCATGTCTTACCTTAAATGCTCAGATAGAGAATGCAATGTAACCGTTTAGTTGCCATTTTACACAAGGTCTGGTTTAGGAGAAATACGCATATGTAGCATGTCTTAGCTGAAATGGGAAGATATTAGCTAATGCAATTTAACCATGTTATTGTCTCTTTCCGCTAATATCTAGTTTTAGTTCAATGCAGATATGTAGCATGTCTTACCTTAAATGATCAGATAGAGAATGCAATGTAACCATTTAGTTGCCATTTTACACAAGGTCTGTTTTAGGAGAAATACACATATGTAGCATGTCTTAGCTGAAATGGGAAGATATTAGCTAATGCAATTTAACCATGTCATTGTCTCTTTCCGCTAATGTCTAGTTTTAGTTCAATGTAGATATGTAGCATGTCTTACCTTAAATGCTCAGATAGAGAATGCAATGTAACCATTTAGTTGCCATTTTACACAAGGTCTGGTTAGGGAGAAATATGCATATGTAGCATGTCTTAGCTGAAATGGGAAGATATTAGCTAATGCAATTTAACCATGTCATTGTCTCTTTCCGCTAATGTCTACTTTTAGTTCAATGCAGATATGTAGCATGTCTTACCTTAAATGCTCAGATAGAGAATGCAATGTAACCATTTAGTTGCCATTTTACACAAGGTCTGGTTTAGGAGAAATACGCATATGTAGCATGTCTTAGCTGAAATGGGAAGATATTAGCTAATGCAATTTAACCATGTCATTGTCTCTTTCCGCTAATGTCTAGTTTTAGTTCAATGCAGATATGTATCATGTCTTACCTTAAATGCTCAGATAGAGAATGCAATGTAACCATTTAGTTGCCATTTTACACAAGGTCTGGTTTAGTAGAAATACGCATATGTAGCATGTCTTAGCTGAAATGGGAAGATATTAGCTAATGCAATTTAACCATGTCATTGTCTCTTTCCGCTAATATCTAGTTTTAGTTCAATGCAGATATGTAGCATGTCTTACCTTAAATGCTCAGATAGAGAATGCAATGTAACCATTTAGTTGCCATTTTACACAAGGTCTGGTTTAGGAGAAATACGCATATGTAGCATGTCTTAGCTGAAATGGGAAGATATTAGCTAATGCAATTTAACTATGTCATTGTCTCTTTCCGCTAATGTCTAATTTTAGTTCAATGCAGATATGTAGCATGTCTTACCTTAAATGCTCAGATAGAGAATGCAATGTAACCATTTAGTTGCCATTTTACACAAGGTCTGGTTTTTGAGAAATACGCATATGTAGCATGTCTTAGCTGAAATGGGAAGATAGAGAATAATATTGAACTAGATTATTCTTTTAAAAAATAAACATTTGTTAGTGGATTATCGTGTACAAAAACTTTTATTGGACTCCAAATACTATTTTGAGGATTCATTTTGAATTATGTTCTGTTCATAATTTATAGGTGATTCTGGGTACATGAGCCGGCCTTGGCTTATTACCCCCTTGCGTAGCCCGACTGATGTGTCTGAGGAGTGCTATAATAGGGCTCATAAGAGAACCAGGGCGGTGGTTGAACGAATGTTCGGGCTCCTGAAGATGAGGTTCAGGTGCCTGGACAGGTCGGGAGGAGCCCTCCAGTACAACCCAAAGAAGGTGGCTAAGATCGTTATAGCCTGTAGTGTCCTGCATAATATTGCACAGCGGGCTGGGATGCTGCAGGGCGTCCAGGCGCACCGAAACCTCCTCAGAGATGAGGAGGATGATCCTGTTCTAGAGGGGCCATTCCGGGACGAGGGGCTCAATGTCAGAGCAGACATCATCAACCGCCACTTTAGACAGTAAATAATAGAAGTTAGACTGGAGTATTGTCAATAGATGTGAACTCTAGGGAAATGACAAGTAGAGAATTGTGCAAACATGTTATGATTGTTCATCAAATGCTATAAATGTGTTTCATTTATTAATATAGGTGATGCTCTGGTCATTTGGTCCTGTAGCGAGTCTTTGCCACCTGGTTTTTAAAGAGGACATCAGCTGGTAAGTATAAATGTATGGACTGTTGCTGGCATGAATTGTACACAAATACATCATATGGCATACATTTTCTAAACTAGTATTTAGTTTACACATTACTTAAAATTTAAATACTCAGAAAGGGATCCTCTAGCATAACTATCCTCTAGCATGACTATGGTTCAATGTCACACATTAGTGGTTCGTTCTGCTCAATATGACTCATCTTCACAATTGATAGAACATAACACAAGATGCTACACACGCTTAGTAAGCTAGTGACAGAAATTGAGTAAGAAATGGGGGGTGGGAGAGGGGTACAGAACTGATTCACACACTTGTAGTAGTAATTTTAAAAAACAATTTTATGCCATTAGGGAGATGACTTCATGTAAAGACTGAAAGGGAAGAATTCAAAGAATGACAGTGAAGAATTCCCAGACTGACATTGTAAAAAGACAAGATTGAAATTGAAGAATACCAATGGGATCATGTCTGGCATTATCTTTCAAATCTGCTGACCTTGAAAACCATACAAAGACATGTTCACATGGTAAGTGCCAACTATTTGATAGAATAAGGCTGTGGAGGCATCCTATTGGAGACACTTAGATTATTTTCTAATTTTTAGATGGTATTTCACAGTCCTCTATTTTTGAAATGATGAATAAGACACCTATTGAAGATCAACTATTTACCCCTGAATTGACTTTCAAAGACCATGCATTATCCAGGTTGGTTTACCAATGCATGCGAGTTAAGAATCACAGCAAGAATGTCGAATATTAGTAGCTTACATACATTAGTCATACTTTGTTCCTAATTAGATATTTAGGGATCACAATCAGACACTTAGATTATTTTCTAATTTTTAGATGGTATTTCACAGTCCTCTATTTTTGAAATGATGAATAAGACACCTATTGAAGATCAACTGTTTACCCTTGAATTGACTTTCAAAGACCATGCATTATCCAGGTTGGTTTACCAATGCATGCTAGTTAAGAATAACAGCAAGAATGTCGAATATTAGTAGCTTACATACATTAGTCATACTTTGTTCCTAATTAGATATTTAGGGATCACAATCAGACACTTAGATTATTTTCTAATTTTTAGATGGTATTTCACAGTCCTCTATTTTTGAAATGATGAATAAGACACCTATTGAAGATCAACTGTTTACCCCTGAATTGACTTTCAAAGACCATGCATTATCCAGGTTAGTTTACCAATGCATGCTAGTTAAGAATCACAGCAAGAATGTCGAATATTAGTAGCTTACATACATTAGTCATACTTTGTTCCTAATTAGATATTTAGGGATCACAATCAGACACTTAAATTATTTTCTAATTTTTAGATGGTATTTCACAGTCCTCTATTTTTGAAATGATGAATAAGACACCTATTGAAGATCAACTGTTTACCCCTGAATTGACTTTCAAAGACCATGCATTATCCAAGTTGGTTTACCAATGCATGCTAGTTAAGAATCACAGCAAGAATGTCGAATATTAGTAGCTTACATACATTAGTCATACTTTGTTCATAAATAGATATTTAGGGATCACAATCAGAAAAAGGAATACATATTATAGTTGATATAGAGGTATTTGAATGGACATGAAATATTACATTTATGTTCAGCATACATATATATTTATTATTGAAATGTGATATACATTATTATGTATAATTAGAAATTCTGATATTTAAATTTACTTTTTATTACATCATATAATGGTGTATGGTTTGTTTGGTTTTTAATCAAAACATTTAATTCATAAATATCTTGATAAAATTATGCACAAAGTTAGAGCATAGACACAAGATGATTGTAAATGTATTTTATGAATATTTTACAACGTGTGTATTAACTTTGTAAAATTTTGTTTTTTAATTTCAGATTGTCATCTGATGACTTCCAGGAATTTTTTTTTGTTTTTGTTTTTGTTAAAAAAACTTTTTATTTTTAAATGGTAATAATCAACATTTTATTATTAAATACCCTCTTTTGAACAGATTATAATAAATATCCATATAATCTGTCAATAAAAAACAATTTGACTCCCATGACTGGTAGTTGTCTATTTGACAAGCACATGCATAAGATCAAATTATGCATTAATTTTAGAAAATCCACTGATTCAGAGAATATTAAATTAAACTATCTTTTTTAAATTAATTGGGGAGTGAGATCCATTGATGCTTTTCTTGTGAAATTCTTAGATGTTAAAATAATTTCGGATATGTAGTCAGAATTTGACATACATTTTTTAGTTTCACTTTTAAGAAGGGGAAGTGGTTCACTTACATTAAAGTGACAGTGTTGTTGAATGTAAAATTCATTTTATAAGATCTTGTATCTTCCTTAGGTATCTAAAAACATTATTTTATTAAATTTATAAATTAAAAAATGGTAGGTCATTTAACTTCATATTTTGCACAAGCTAGTTATTGGATGCCATGTTAATAGATTTTATTTTCTAGTGGAGTCATTTAAAGGGACATTTAACTATAGTTATTAATATTATGTAGTTTTTAAAATCTTACCTCTTGGGTTAGACATCACATATCTATACATAATTTTCATTCCCCTTTAGTTTCTTTTGACAATGTTAAATCAACATTCCGAATGTTTTGGTCCTTAAAGGGACATTCACAAAGTATATAGTGTATTGAATTTTAAAAAATCATAAAAGAATTTAAACATATTTAGAAAGTACTATAGAATTACATTCAGTCTTTAAATATACTTAGAAAAAGATACATCAATGCACATATCTTAGTCAATTACATAAGGCATCTATGTGCAACCAACAATCAGCCTCAAAATAGCCTATGTAGATATGTATTTAATCCAAGAATATATATAATTACAATCTAATGATTGAATAACAAAACATATTAAGTTGTTCAAATATTATAATCTTATCCAAAAAGCATAAATAACATATAGCTTAATGTCCCTCTAAGCTGAAGACTGCGAAATACATCCATTACAATATATATTTCAGTCAGTGTGTAAAACAATCCAGAAGTTAATCTAAATATGCTTTACTCATATGTTATACTAATTTTGCAAAAGGAAGGTGCCTAGGTTTATGATTTTTAAAGCATTATTGTGAAATGTCTCCTTAAAGGGACATGAACTCAAAATATACTTAAAGGGAGACAGTTAAAAAATTAATGATTTATACATTCAGAACGAGTATTCTATTTTAAGCAACTTTATAAATTGTCTCATATTATCAATGTTCCTCGTGATGTTGCTATCATTACTTTAAAAATAAGGCATTAAATTGATAATGTATTTGCTTCAGTACTCTGGACAGATTTTTTTTTTTTGGGTGGATTAATTTATCCAACAATCATCAAGGACAACCCAGGTTTTTCGCCAAAATTGCTGAAATGGGAAGATAGAGAATAATATTGAACTAGATTATTCTTTTAAAAAATAAACATTTTTTAGTGGATTATCGTGTACAAAAACTTTTATTGGACTCCAAATACTATTTTGAGGATTCATTTTGAATTATGTTCTGTTCATAATTTATAGGTGATTCTGGGTACATGAGCCGGCCTTGGCTTATTACCCCCTTGCGTAGCCCGACTGATGTGTCTGAGGAGTGCTATAATAGGGCTCATAAGAGAACCAGGGCGGTGGTTGAACGAATGTTCGGGCTCCTGAAGATGAGGTTCAGGTGCCTGGACAGGTCGGGAGGAGCCCTCCAGTACAACCCAAAGAAGGTGGCTAAGATCGTTATAGCCTGTAGTGTCCTGCATAATATTGCACAGCGGGCTGGGATGCTGCAGGGCGTCCAGGCACACCGAAACCTCCTCAGAGATGAGGAGGATGATCCTGTTCTAGAGGGGCCATTCCGGGACGAGGGGCTCAATGTCAGAGCAGACATCATCAACCGCCACTTTAGACAGTAAATAATAGAAGTTAGACTGGAGTATTGTCAATAGATGTGAACTCTAGGGAAATGACAAGTAGAGAATTGTGCAAACATGTTATGATTGTTCATCAAATGCTATAAATGTGTTTCATTTATTAATATAGGTGATGCTCTGGTCATTGGGTCCTGTAGCGAGTCTTTGCCACCTGGTTTTTAAAGAGGACATCAGCTGGTAAGTATAAATGTATGGACTGTTGCTGGCATGAATTGTACACAAATACATCATATGGCATACATTTTCTAAACTAGTATTTAGTTTACACATTACTTAAAATTTAAATACTCAGAAAGGGATCCTCTAGCATAACTATCCTCTAGCATGACTATGGTTCAATGTCACACATTAGAGGTTCGTTCTGCTCAATATGACTCATCTTCACACTTGATAGAACATAACACAAGATGCTACACATGCTTAGTAAGCTAGTGACAGAAATTGAGTAAGAAATGGGGGGTGGGAGAGGGGTACAGAACTGATTCACACACTTGTAGTAGTAATTTTAAAAAACAATTTTATGCCATTAGGGAGATGACTTCATGTAAAGACTGAAAGGGAAGAATTCAAAGAATGACAGTGAAGAATTCCCAGACTGACATTGTAAAAAGACAAGATTGAAATTGAAGAATACCAATGGGATCATGTCTGGCATTATCTTTCAAATCTGCTGACCTTGAAAACCATACAAAGACATGTTCACATGGTAAGTGCCAACTATTTGATAGAATAAGGCTGTGGAGGCATCCTATTGGAGACACTTAGATTATTTTCTAATTTTTAGATGGTATTTCACAGTCCTCTATTTTTGAAATGATGAATAAGACACCTATTGAAGATCAACTGTTTACCCCTGAATTGACTTTCAAAGACCATGCATTATCCAGGTTGGTTTACCAATGCATGCTAGTTAAGAATCACAGCAAGAATGTTGAATATTAGTAGCTTACATACATTAGTCATACTTTGTTCCTAATTAGATATTTAGGGATCACAATCAGACACTTAGATTATTTTCTAATTTTTAGATGGTATTTCACAGTCCTCTATTTTTGAAATGATGAATAAGACACCTATTGAAGATCAACTGTTTACCCCTGAATTGACTTTCAAAGACCATGCATTATCCAGGTTGGTTTACCAATGCATGCTAGTTAAGAATAACAGCAAGAATGTCGAATATTAGTAGCTTACATACATTAGTCATACTTTGTTCCTAATTAGATATTTAGGGATCACAATCAGACACTTAGATTATTTTCTAATTTTTAGATGGTATTTCACAGTCCTCTATTTTTGAAATGATGAATAAGACACCTATTGAAGATCAACTGTTTACCCCTGAATTGACTTTCAAAGACCATGCATTATCCAGGTTGGTTTACCAATGCATGCTAGTTAAGAATCACAGCAAGAATGTCGAATATTAGTAGCTTACATACATTAGTCATACTTTGTTCCTAATTAGATATTTAGGGATCACAATCAGACACTTAGATTATTTTCTAATTTTTAGATGGTATTTCACAGTCCTCTATTTTTGAAATGATGAATAAGACACCTATTGAAGATCAACTGTTTACCCCTGAATTGACTTTCAAAGACCATGCATTATCCAAGTTGGTTTACCAATGCATGCTAGTTAAGAATCACAGCAAGAATGTCGAATATTAGTAGCTTACATACATTAGTCATACTTTGTTCATAAATAGATATTTAGGGATCACAATCAGAAAAAGGAATACATATTATAGTTGATATAGAGGTATTTGAATGGACATGAAATATTACATTTATGTTCAGCATACATATATATTTATTATTGAAATGTGATATACATTATTATGTATAATTAGAAATTCTGATATTTAAATTTACTTTTTATTACATCATATAATGGTGTATGGTTTGTTTGGTTTTTAATCAAAACATTTAATTCATAAATATCTTGATAAAATTATGCACAAAGTTAGAGCATAGACACAAGATGATTGTAAATGTATTTTATGAATATTTTACAACGTGTGTATTAACTTTGTAAAATTTTGTTTTTTAATTTCAGATTGTCATCTGATGACTTCCAGGAATTTTTTTTTGTTTTTGTTAAAAAAACTTTTTATTTTTAAATGGTAATAATCAACATTTTATTATTAAATACCCTCTTTTGAACAGATTATAATAAATATCCATATAATCTGTCAATAAAAAACAATTTGACTCCCATGACTGGTAGTTGTCTATTTGACAAGCACATGCATAAGATCAAATTATGCATTAATTTTAGAAAATCCACTGATTCAGAGAATATTAAATTAAACTATCTTTTTTAAATTAATTGGGGAGTGAGATCCATCGATGCTTTTCTTGTGAAATTCTTAGATGTTAAAATAATTTCGGATATGTAGTCAGAATTTGACATACATTTTTTAGTTTCACTTTTAAGAAGGGGAAGTGGTTCACTTACATTAAAGTGACAGTGTTGTTGAACGTAAAATTCATTTTATAAGATCTTGTATCTTCCTTAGGTATCTAAAAACATTATTTTATTAAATTTATAAATTAAAAAATGGTAGGTCATTTAACTTCATATTTTGCACAAGCTAGTTATTGGATGCCATGTTAATAGATTTTATTTTCTAGTGGAGTCATTTAAAGGGACATTTAACTATAGTTATTAATATTATGTAGTTTTTAAAATCTTACCTCTTGGGTTAGACATCACATATCTATACATAATTTTCATTCCCCTTTAGTTTCTTTTGACAATGTTAAATCAACATTCCGAATGTTTTGGTCCTTAAAGGGACATTCACAAAGTATATAGTGTATTGAATTTTAAAAAATCATAAAAGAATTTAAACATATTTAGAAAGTACTATAGAATTACATTCAGTCTTTAAATATACTTAGAAAAAGATACATCAATGCACATATCTTAGTCAATTACATAAGGCATCTATGTGCAACCAACAATCAGCCTCAAAATAGCCTATGTAGATATGTATTTAATCCAAGAATATATATAATTACAATCTAATGATTGAATAACAAAACATATTAAGTTGTTCAAATATTATAATCTTATCCAAAAAGCATAAATAACATATAGCTTAATGTCCCTCTAAGCTGAAGACTGCGAAATACATCCATTACAATATATATTTCAGTCAGTGTGTAAAACAATCCAGAAGTTAATCTAAATATGCTTTACTCATATGTTATACTAATTTTGCAAAAGGAAGGTGCCTAGGTTTATGATTTTTAAAGCATTATTGTGAAATGTCTCCTTAAAGGGACATGAACTCAAAATATACTTAAAGGGAGACAGTTAAAAAATTAATGATTTATACATTCAGAACGAGTATTCTATTTTAAGCAACTTTATAAATTGTCTCATATTATCAATGTTCCTCGTGATGTTGCTATCATTACTTTAAAAATAAGGCATTAAATTGATAATGTATTTGCTTCAGTACTCTGGACAGATTTTTTTTTTTTTGGGTGGATTAATTTATCCAACAATCATCAAGGACAACCCAGGTTTTTCGCCAAAATTGTCCGTAATCTAAAATATCATTATTGATTTGCAAAGAAAGATAACAAGATAATTCTTAACATTTGAGAATCGGATTAAATTATAAAGTTGCTTAACATTTCATGCTCAATCTGAATCACGAACGCTACATTTGTTTGGACAGTGTCCCTTTAAGAGATTTAAACAGTGTATTTACTTCTCTTCTTATCTTGACATACTTTGCTTAAAAAGCATATCGAGATAGGCTCAGTAGATGAAGATTGGTGGATGCACAGAGATGCCTTATGTGATTGGCTCAACCATGTGCATTTAAATTTCTTATGTTGAGGATATCTAAATACAAAGATAAATTGAGTTACATTTTAAAGTCTAAACAATTTTCTATCTCTACAGATCATTTGATACAATTATTTGTTTGTAATGTCTATTTAAAAATAAAGACGCCATTGCACAATAACATATATGAGCAGTTCAGACAAATACAAGCTCGAGGTTTATTTACTAATAACAAACAAACCTGTAGTTTAACATCTATAAACAGATTATCCAAGTTACTGACATTATAACCTGAATTTGAACATTCAGAAATGTTGCGTGGGAAACGGATCTTGAAACACCAGATTTGCATCTTTAAACATTAGAGTCTAATGTCACGCAATAGCACACAATCAACGTGCATTATAAATACATTTAAGAGAGCAATGTCAATACTTCACAATAAGTCAAGAAATTGATTTATGAACAATAAAGACATACAATATTAAATGTGTATTTGTTTTAAAGAAACAGACCGTTATGAACCCGAAAAATGTCTACAACATTTAATAATCTGACAGTATTAGATTTTAAAGAGAATTTAAACATTAATATTTAACGGATCACGGATATTAAACTGCGTCACACATATCTGCAATACAGGCCCATGAGTTACAAATACTTCTACATGAAAAATGAAGTAACAGCACCACCAGGAGGTATGTGTATGGAAGTTGCTAAGATATGAAACATTAAGGAACGGCCAATCAGAGTTCATCACACAAACACAACTTGAGTCAGGATGGTCTCACAGACATTCTAACAATATTTCAAACTTTTATCCAATCAGATGTACAGATAACTTGTCCCATGGTGCATCTCATGTTTACTTCACCATATAAAAGTCCATTACACGTTGCCATCTTTGTCAGTTCTCTAATGCCTGCTGGTATATTATTCTATCTACAAACATCTCGGCAGGCATGAAACCTCCCAGGTTTACCAAGCAGGAGAGCGCTGCACTGGTCCATGCCGTCCAGGACTTTTATCCCCAGCTGTTTGGGAACAAGAGGAGGTCGACAGATGCGCCTATTAAGAAGGCCCTCTGGGAGTCTATCACCAATGCGGTTCAATTGGTGTGTGGCGTCCAGAGGACCCAGGATCAGATCATGAGGAGATTCGGAGATATGAGGTTGCGGTTGACAAAAAAAGTCAACCTCATAAGGGAGTGGGTACAAGCCCGTAAAAGAGGGGGCAAAAGAGAGGCCCCGCAGAAACTCTACCTACTCCCTTATGAGGTGACTTTATGCGAGCTCCTCACTCTCTGGGTCCCCAAAAGACTCAGATCCTCGCCATCCTCGGCCTCCTCTTCTTCCCTCCCAGCTGCTGGATCTGAAAGACCTGACCCGGGGGCCAGGGCAGCTGCTTCTCTGTCCGGTGGCCTGGGAGGAGCTGATAGAGAATCTGAACAAGGTAACTATCCAACTTCATATAATATCTTAATATTTGATTATATTTTTTAAAAATGTGTATATAGTCAGATACTAAACCTATACAGATCTCACAACATACACTACATATGATGTTTAGATATATGATTTTAGATTAGTGACACATGAAATAGGAATGATGTTTCTTGCGCTCTACAGAATATGCGTCACAGAGCGAAAATGGAATTGCACATACACGTTAACATGGGTTTGCTGTAAGTGGCATTGCTTTATACATGTTGGTCAAATGATGGATGTGTAATTCCGCTTGGAATCATTGCGCAATGATCGCGAAAATGGAATTGCGCATACACGTTAACATGGGTTTGCTGTAAGTGGCATTGCTTTATACATGTTGGTCAAATGACAGATGCGTAATTCCGCTTGGAATCATTGCGCAATGATCGCAAAAATGGAATTGCGCATACACGTTAACATGGGTTTGCTGTAAGTGGCATTGCTTTATATATGTTGGTCAAATGACGGATGCGTAATTCCGCTTGGAATCATTGCGCAATGATCGCGAAAATGGAATTGCGCATACACATTAACATGTGTTTGCTGTAAGTGGCATTGCTTTATACATGTTGGTCAAATGACGGATGCGTAATTCCGCTTGGAATCATTGCGCAATGATTGCGAAAATGGAATTGTGCATACACGTTAACATGGGTTTGCTGTAAGTGGCATTGCTTTATACATGTTGGTCAAATGACGGATGCGTAATTCCGCTTGGAATCATTGCACAATGATCGCGAAAATTAGAATTGCGCATACACGTTAACATGGGTTTGCTGTAAGTGGCATTGCTTTACACATGTTGGTCAAAATGAAATGTGAATTATTATATATGTGAAGAATACAGTATTCTTATTTTCAATATTATACATAATAATAATAAAAAAAAAGAATCGAAATAAATAATAACATATGCCCATCAATTGATGAGAATGAAATAACACAAAAAATTAATTAAAGCAAAAGTAAACAACACAACTGATTGAAAATAAGAGTACAGGATATATTTATCATGAATTTAATTGAGGAAACAATTAACTCATGGGACTACCAAAAGATTAATAGTTTTTAATTGATTTGCTAATAATGTAAAGATTTTAAACATGGCATGATTTGTATTAATGATATCCAATCCTCATTTAATATATTACAGATCTGGATGTTGGTGCTGGATCCTCAAGCCAGGGCTTGTCACAGTATGGTATGTCTCATTTTAATTGACATTTGTCTTAGAAACATGGACAGAACATTACATACTAAATCCACATTGTTCAATATTTATATGTATATGCAAAATGGATTATTAAAATATTTACAAATAAGAATAAAAAAATAAACAATATAGGATTACATTGTACGACTACTCTGAATTTTTATCGAATTTAAGATATCCCATCTATTCTGGATGTCTTAATATTAATGTAAGATACTTTGAATGTCCAATTTATATTCTTCCCTTGTGTATTGCTTAATCTTATTTGTATAAATTTTTAAAAAATTCACACACTTTTGCATATGTTTTGATTTTAAAAATATAGATTCCATTTTTGAAATTGATCACGTCATTTAAGGGACATGCCAACTAAATTTTACATTGAATGTTTTTTAAACGTGATTTTATTGTTTTGTTTAAACATTTTATGAGCTACATTGGTTCAGTCTATTGTTTTAGTTCTAAAAACATATTGATTTTGGTTTAGGTTAAACAATGCATTACTGGTATTATCCGGCTGTTTTTTTATGCATAAATTGTCATTTTGTCAAAAGTTAAAATCATGTGTTCAGATAACAGTAGTACATAGTTTCCAAAAGTATACAATTACACATTTAGAGCTTCATGTCCCTTTAATAGATGAAAATTAAATAATTCTTAGGATATCCTTAAATAACATATTAGATTGGAATTGCATGCTCAATCCCATTCATTACATCAACATATGGAGTAGAGAATTCATTAACACCAACATTGTCAAATCAATATATTTTTATATTAAAGGGACACTGAGCTAAAATTATTAATGTTGTCATTGAGATAGAGCATGCAATATTAATCAACATTTAAATATAATACTATAATCATATGTGAAATATTCTATTGCTAAATGTATTTTAAAATCAAGAATGTACGTTTATCTGCAGCTCAATTTTGGTTGACCAACCTGGGTTTTTATTGATGATTGGTGGATACCTTCAACAAACAATATTTATTGAATCCAATATTGCTTATCTGCCTTTAAGATTAAAATGTAGCAACATTAAAATTATAATAGGAGTCAATGTAAAATCATTTGGAACAGTTTGAACACTGAAATCAATGATTGAAATAAATCATGTCAGTGTCCCTTTAATAAACAATAGATTCATTAATCCTTACATTCTTTGGATTAGACAATATTGATATATAATTCACATATTCACTGTTGGAGTTACTTTATAGATATAAGCATACTCTAACAGCACCATGATTACATATTTGTACTAATCAATTTGGTTTGGTATTGTGATCAATATGTGTTGTGTCCTAAACAAGATTACTGTACATTGCACAAATGGCTCGATGTGCCACATGTCTTTGTTTATATTTGTCAACAGCTGTTATTCAAAATGTGGTTTGTGTGTATTCTTTTAAGAACATTGATCAATGGGTATATTTAGATATGCAATAGCATCGTATGAGATGAGTTTGATGTCTAATATAGTCAGAAATTAAACATATGTTCAATACATCATTTTTGACAGAATCCCCTTGATTCAATCAAGCATTTTTTTTTTGCTAATGACTGCTCTATTCTTCACATATTCAAGTTGATTATTCTTATAAATCAATACAGATGTGATTTAGTGCTATCCCAAATGTGTTCACTAATATATATCTATATCATTCATAGAGAGAGTTGGTGTGGGGAGCCCAGAGGAATCCAGCACCGACACAGAGCTGCCTTTGCGGTGTTCTGGTAAGTCCATTGACTCATTTATATGTAAATTTTTCTCTTGTGATTCAAATAGAGCATGCAATGTTAATCAAATTTATAATTTACTACTCTTATCAATTATTCTTCATTCTCTTGCTATCTTTATTGAAACAAAGAAATGCCTTTTTTTTTCTTTCCAAAAAAATCTGTACATCATTTCTTTATTGTTGGATGAATGTATCCATCAATCAGCAGGGACAACCAAAGTTGATAACCAAAAATGGCCTGCCCTATAAACTTACATTCTTGCATTTAAAATATAGCTCGAGAATTCAAACATTTAAAGAATACGAGTAAATTAATAATTCTATTTAATGTCATGCTCTATCTGAATCAGTAACTAAAATATTTAGGTTTACTGTCCCTTTAATTTGATATCACTACATATACCAATCACCACTATTTGGATCCAAAAATTTATGTACAAATGTTCATACATTATCTCTTGTATAACCCAGTGGGAATGTAATTTCTTCTGGTTGCTATGTTTACACAGCTTATCCTCAAAATGTTTTAGGATAGGTGTGCCTACCACAGTATAACTAAAATCTTAAAATTGCTAATGTAAGTACAATGTAAATCCTTTAACAAGATTTTAGACACTCAAGCTGTAAAAGTGGTTCATCAAAAACCAATTAAAGGGGAAAACATGTTGGATTAAAATGTTCATTTAATGTCTGAATAACATATTTCATGTGTAAATAATCAATGTCAACAAATTAATGTAAAGAATTATTTGTCTTTATGATGACAATGTATCTTTGCTTTTTATTTTGTCTGTTGTGTAATTATCATTAATATTTGATTTTTTCTTTATTTTAGGCTGTGACTCAACATGGCTCATGCTTGAAGGTCTAGCACGCATAGAGCAGGCCGTGTTGAGGAACGCAGCTGTCCTGAGAGGGATGGCCGACACCATGCAGGCCCAGCTACAGGTTCAGCATATGACTCTACGTCAGATGAGGCACTGGAACTCAATGCTTGAATCTGTAGCTGGACATGCACAGGACGATGAAAGGGATGACCAGTAAGTGGAGGATCTGGAGATGCTCCAAGGGCGCAGATAAGAATCCTCCGTCCACATGTTGATTTTTTTTTTATGGTTGCCATTTGGCCTTTTTTCTAGACATGTGCACCGCTAAAAAATTCGGTTCGTTTTCGGTTCGGATCGATTCGGACTTTTCGAATTTCGTTTCGGATCGAATCTGATTTGGCAAAATTTGAATAAATTCGTTTCGGATTTATTCGGATCCGAATAAATTCGTTTCGGATTTATTCGGATTCGGCTGAATTCGGTTCTATTCCGTTCCGAAATTCGGTATGTTTTTAGTAAACTAACACCCATTTAGTACACTAAGTCACTAACACCCATAAACTACCTATGAACCACTAAACCGAGGCCCCCCCACATCGCAAACCCTATAATAACATTATTTAACCCCTAATCTGCCGATCGGATATCGCCGCCGCCTACATTATAGCTATTAACCCCTAATCTGCTGTCCCTAACACCGCCGACCCCTACATTATAGTTATTAACCCCTAATCTGCCTCCCCCAACGTCGCCGCAATCTAACTACAACTATTAACCCCTAATCTGCCGACCCGATATCGCCGCCGCCTACATTATAGCTATTAACCCCTAATCTGCTGTCCCTAACACTGCCGACCCCTACATTATAGTTATTAACCCCTAATCTGCCTCCCCCAACGTCGCCGCAATCTAACTACAAGTATTAACCCCTAATCTGCCGACCCGATATCGCCGCCGCCTACATTATAACTATTAACCCCTAATCTGCTGTCCCTAACACCGCCGACCCCTACATTATAGTTATTAACCCCTAATCTGCCTCCCCCAACGTCGCCGCAATCTAACTACAAGTATTAACCCCTAATCTGCCGACCCGATATCGCCGCCGCCTACATTATAACTATTAACCCCTAATCTGCTGTCCCTAACACCGCCGACCCCTACATTATAGTTATTAACCCCTAATCTGCCTCCCCCCAACGTCGCCACAATCTAACTACAAGTATTAACCCCTAATCTGCCGACCGCAAATCGCCGCCACTATAATAAATGTATTAACCCCTAAACCGCCGCACTCCCGCCTCGCAAACACTATAATACATTTTATTAACCCCTAATCTGCCCTCCCTAACATCGCCGCCACCTACCTACAATTATTAACCCCTAATCTCCCGCCCCCATCGTCGCCGCTACTATAATAAAGTTATTAACCCCTAAACCTAAATCTAACCCTAACACTAACACCCCCTAACTTAAATATAATTTAAATAAAACGAAATAAGTTTACTATAGTTAAATAAATGAATCCTATTTAAAACTAAAGACTTACCTGTAAAATAAACCCTAAGATAGCTGCAATATAACTAATAGTTACATTGTAGCTATTTTAGCATTTATATTTATTTTACAGGCAACTTTGTATTTATTTTAACTAGGTACAATAGTTATTAAATAGTTAATAACTATTTAATAACTACCTAGCTAAAATAAATACAAATTTACCTGTAAAATAAATCCTAACCTAAGTTACAATTACACCTAACACTACACTATCATTAAATTAACTAAATAAATGATTCCTATTTAAAACAAAATACTTACCTGTAAAATAAACCCTAATATAGCTGCAATATAACTAATAGTTACATTGTAGCTATTTTAGCATTTATATTTATTTTACAGGCAACTTTGTATTTATTTTAACTAGGTACAATAGCTATTAAATAGATATTGACTATTTAATAGCTACCTAGTTAAAATAATTACAAAATTACCTGTAAAATAAATCCTAACCTAAGTTACAATTAAACCTAACACTACACTGTCATTAAATAAATTAACTACAAGTACCTACAATTATCTACAATTAAATAAACTAAAGTACAAAACCCCCCCACTAAATTACAAAAAAAACAAACACTAAATTACAAAAAATAAAAAAATATTACAAGAATTTTAAACTAATTACACCTAATCTAAGCCCCCTAATAAAATAACAAAGCCCCCCAAAATAAAAAAAATGCCCTACCCTATACTAAATTACAAAAGTTAACAGCTCTATTACCTTACCAGCCCTGAACAGGGCCCTTTGCGGGGCATGCCCCAAAGAAAACAGCTCTTTTGCCTGTAAAAAAAAAACACAATCCCCCCCCCACATTACAACCCACCACCCACATACCCCTACTCTAACCCAAACCCCCCTTAAATAAACCTAACACTACCCCCCTGAAGATCTCCCTACCTTGAGTCGTGTTCACCCAGCCGGGCCGAAGTCTTCATCCGATGGGGCAGAAGAGGACATCCAGACCGGCAGAAGTCTTCATCCAAGCGGGGCAAGAAGAGGTCTTCCATCCATCATACAAGTACCAAAATACAAACAAACACTAAATTACAAAAAATAATAAAATATTACAATAATTTTAAACTAATTACACCTAATCTAAGCCCCCTACTAGCTATTAATATAGCTTCAATATAACTAATAGTTACATTGTAGCTATTTTAGGATTTATATTTATTTTACAGGCAACTTTGTATTTATTTTAACTAGGTACAATAGCTATTAAATAGTTAATAACTATTTAATAACTACCTAGCTAAAATAAATACAAATTTACCTGTAAAATAAATCATAACCTAAGTTACAATTACACCTAACACTACACTATCATTAAATTTACTAAATAAATGAATCCTATATAAAACTAAAGACTTACCTGTAAAATAAACCCTAATATAGCTGCAATATAACTAATAGTTACATTGTAGCTATTTTAGCATATATATTTATTGTACAGGCAACTTTGTATTTATTTTAACTAGGTACAATAGCTATTAAATAGATATTTACTGTTTAATAGCTACCTAGTTAAAATAATTACAAAATTACCTGTAAAATAAATCCTAACCTAAGTTACAATTAAACCTAACACTACACTGTCATTAAATAAATTAACTACAAGTACCTACAATTAAATACAATTAAAAAACTAAACTAAAGTACAAAACCCCCCCCACTAAATTACAAAAAATAAAAAAATATTACAAGAATTTTAAACTAATTACACCTAATCTAAGCCCCCTAATAAAATAACAAAGCCCCCCAAAATAAAAAAAAAATGCCCTACCCTATACTAAATTACAAAAGTTAACAGCTCTATTACCTTACCAGCCCTGAACAGGGCCTTTTGCGGGGCATGCCCCAAAGAAAACAGCTCTTTTGCCTGTAAAAAAAAACACAATACCCCCCCCCCACATTACAACCCACCACCCACATACCCCTACTCTAACCCAAACCCCCCTTAAATAAACCTAACACTACCCCCCTGAAGATCTCCCTACCTTGAGTCGTGTTCACCCAGCCGGGACGAAGTCTTCATCCGATGGGGCAGAAGAGGACATCCAGACCGGCAGAAGTCTTCATCCAAGCGGGGCAAGAAGAGGTCTTCCATCCATCAGAAAAGTACAAAAAAACAAACAAACACTAAATTAGCAAAAATAATAAAATATTACAATAATTTTAAACTAATTACACCTAATCTAAGCCCCCTACTAGCTATTAATATAGCTACAATATAACTAATAGTTACATTGTAGCTATTTTAGGATTTATATTTATTTTACAGGCAACTTTGTATTTATTTTAACTAGGTACAATAGCTATTAAATAGTTAATAACTACCTAGCTAAAATAAATACAAATTTACCTGTAAAATAAACCCTAACCTAAGTTACAATTACACCTAACACTACACTGTCATTAAATTAACTAAATAAATTAATCCTATATAAAACTAAATACTTACCTGTAAAATAAACCCTAATATAGCTACAATATAACTAATAGTTACATTGTAGCTATTTTAGCATTTATATTTATTTTACAGGCAACTTTGTATTTATTTTAACTAGGTACAATAGCTATTAAATAGATATTTACTGTTTAATAGCTACCTAGTTAAAATAATTACAAAATTACCAGTAAAATAAATCCTAACCTAAGTTACTATTAAACCTAACACTACACTATCATTAAATAAATTAACTACAAGTACCTACAATTAAATACAATGAAATAAACTAAACTAAAGTACAAAAAAACAAACACTAAATTACAAAAAATAAAAAAAATTACAAGAATTTTAAACTAATTACACCTAATCTAAGCCCCCTAATAAAATAACAAAGCCCCCCAAAATAAAAAAATGCCCTACCCTATACTAAATTACAAAAGTAATCAGCTCTATTACCTTACCAGCCCTTAAAAGGGCCTTTTGCGGGGGCATGCCCCAAAGAAAACAGCTCTTTTGCCTGTAAAAAAAAACACAATACCCCCCCCCCACATTACAACCCACCACCCACATACCCCTACTCTAACCCAAACCCCCCTTAAATAAACCTAACACTACCCCCCTGAAGATCTCTCTACCGTGTCTTCACCCAGCGGGCCAAAGTCTTCATCCGATCGGGCAGAAGAGGACATCCAGACCGGCAGAAGTCTTCATCCAAGCGGGGCAAGAAGAGGTCTTCCATCCATCAGAAGTCTTGATCCAGGCGGCATCTTCTCTGTTCATCCATCCGGAGCGGAGCGGCAGCATCCTGAAGACATCCCACGCAGAGCATCCTCTTCTTTCTTGATCCGACGACTAGGTGACTGTACCTTTAAGTGACGTCATCCAAGATGGCGTCCCTTGAATTCCGATTGGCTGATAGGATTCTATCAGCCAATCGGAATTAAGGTAGGAAAAATCTGATTGGCTGATTCAATCAGCCAATCAGATTCAAGTTCAATCCGATTGGCTGATCCAATCAGCCAATCAGATTGAGCTCGCATTCTATTGGCTGATCGGAACAGCCAATAGAATGCGAGGTCAATCTGATTGGCTGATTCCATCAGCCAATCGGATTGAACTTGAATCTGATTGGCTGATTGAATCAGCCAATCAGATTTTTCCTACCTTAATTCCGATTGGCTGATAGAATCCTATCAGCCAATCGGAATTCAAGGGACGCCATCTTGGATGACGTCACTTAAAGGTACAGTCACCTAGTCGTCGGATCAAGAAAGAAGAGGATGCTCTGCGTGGGATGTCTTCAGGATGCTGCCGCTCCGCTCCAGATGGATGAACAGAGAAGATGCCGTCTGGATCAAGACTTCTGATGGATGGAAGACCTCTTCTTGCCCCGCTTGGATGAAGACTTCTGCCGGTCTGGATGTCCTCTTCTGCCCGATTGGATGAAGACTTCGGCCCGCTGGGTGAAGACACGGTAGAGAGATCTTCAGGGGGGTAGTGTTAGGTTTATTTAAGGGGGGTTTGGGTTAGAGTAGGGGTATGTGGGTGGTGGGTTGTAATGTGGGGGGGGGTATTGTGTTTTTTTTTACAGGCAAAAGAGCTGTTTTCTTTGGGGCATGCCCCCGCAAAAGGCCCTTTTAAGGGCTGGTAAGGTAATAGAGCTGATTACTTTTGTAATTTAGTATAGGGTAGGGCATTTTTTTATTTTGGGGGGCTTTGTTATTTTATTAGGGGGCTTAGATTAGGTGTAATTAGTTTAAAATTCTTGTAATTTTTTTTATTTTTTGTAATTTAGTGTTTGTTTTTTTTGTACTTTAGTTTAGTTTATTTCATTGTATTTAATTGTAGGTACTTGTAGTTAATTTATTTAATGATAGTGTAGTGTTAGGTTTAATAGTAACTTAGGTTAGGATTTATTTTACAGGTAATTTTGTAATTATTTTAACTAGGTAGCTATTAATTAGTCAATAACTATGTAATAGCTATTGTACCTAGTTAAAATAAATACAAAGTTGCCTGTAAAATAAATATAAATGCTAAAATAGCTACAATGTAACTATTAGTTATATTGTAGCTATATTAGGGTTTATTTTACAGGTAAGTATTTAGTTTTATATAGGATTAATTTATTTAGTTAATTTAATGACAGTGTAGTGTTAGGTGTAATTGTAACTTAGGTTAGGGTTTATTTTACAGGTAAATTTGTATTTATTTTAGCTAGGTAGTTATTAACTATTTAATAGCTATTGTACCTAGTTAAAATAAATACAAAGTTGCCTGTAAAATAAATATAAATCCTAAAATAGCTACAATGTAACTATTAGTTATATTGTAGCTATATTAATAGCTAGTAGGGGGCTTAGATTAGGTGTAATTAGTTTAAAATTATTGTAATATTTTATTATTTTTGCTAATTTAGTGTTTGTTTGTATTTTGGTACTTGTATGATGGATGGAAGACCTCTTCTTGCCCCGCTTGGATGAAGACTTCTGCCGGTCTGGATGTCCTCTTCTGCCCCATCGGATGAAGACTTCGGCCCGGCTGGGTGAACACGACTCAAGGTAGGGAGATCTTCAGGGGGGTAGTGTTAGGTTTATTTAAGGGGGGTTTGGGTTAGAGTAGGGGTATGTGGGTGGTGGGTTGTAATGTGGGGGGGGGATTGGGTTTTTTTTTTACAGGCAAAAGAGCTGTTTTCTTTGGGGCATGCCCCGCAAAGGGCCCTGTTCAGGGCTGGTAAGGTAATAGAGCTGTTAACTTTTGTAATTTAGTATAGGTTAGGGCATTTTTTTTATTTTGGGGGGCTTTGTTATTTTATTAGGGGGCTTAGATTAGGTGTAATTAGTTTAAAATTCTTGTAAT
Source organism: Bombina bombina (assembly GCF_027579735.1). NCBI lineage: Eukaryota > Metazoa > Chordata > Amphibia > Anura > Bombinatoridae > Bombina > Bombina bombina. The sequence goes on along the minus strand of NC_069499.1, from coordinate 509,176,011 downwards.
ATTTTTTTTATTTTTTGTAATTTAGTGGGCGGGGGTTTGTACTTTAGTTTAGTTTTTTTAATTGTATTTAATTGTAGGTACTTTTAGTTAATTTATTTAATGATAGTGTAGTGTTAGGTTTAATTGTAACTTAGGTTAGGATTTATTTTACAGGTAATTTTGTAATTATTTTAACTAGGTAGCTATTAAATAGTCAGTATCTATTTAATAGCTATTGAACCTAGTTAAAATAAATACAAAGTTGCCTGTACAATAAATATAAATGCTAAAATAGCTACAATGTAACTATTAGTTATATTGCAGCTATATTAGGGTTTATTTTACAGGTAAGTCTTTAGTTTTATATAGGATTCATTTATTTAGTTAATTTAATGATAGTGTAGTGTTAGGTGTAATTGTAACTTAGGTTATGATTTATTTTACAGGTAAATTTGTATTTATTTTAGCTAGGTAGTTATTAAATAGTTATTAACTATTTAATAACTATTGTACCTAGTTAAAAAAAATACAAAGTTGCCTGTAAAATACATATAAATCCTAAAATAGCTACAATGTAACTATTAGTTATATTGAAGCTATATTAATAGCTAGTAGGGGGCTTAAATTAGGTGTAATTAGTTTAAAATTATTGTAATATTTTATTATTTTTGGTAATTTAGTGTTTGTTTGTATTTTGGTACTTGTATGATGGATGGAAGACCTCTTCTTGCCCCGCTTGGATGAAGACTTCTGCCGGTCTGGATGTCCTCTTCTGCCCCATCGGATGAAGACTTCGTCCCGGCTGGGTGAACACGACTCAAGGTAGGGAGATCTTCAGGGGGGTAGTGTTAGGTTTATTTAAGGGGGGTTTGGGTTAGAGTAGGGGTATGTGGGTGGTGGGTTGTAATGTGGGGGGGGGATTGTGTTTTTTTTTTACAGGCAAAAGAGCTGTTTTCTTTGGGGCATGCCCCGCAAAGGGCCCTGTTCAGGGCTGGTAAGGTAATAGAGCTGTTAACTTTTGTAATTTAGTATAGGGTAGGGCATTTTTTTTTATTTTGGGGGGCTTTGTTATTTTATTAGGGGGCTTAGATTAGGTGTAATTAGTTTAAAATTCTTGTAATATTTTTTTATTTTTTGTAATTTAGTGTTTGTTTTTTTTGTAATTTAGTGGGGGGGTTTTGTACTTTAGTTTATTTAATTGTAGATAATTGTAGGTACTTGTAGTTAATTTATTTAATGACAGTGTAGTGTTAGGTTTAATTGTAACTTAGGTTAGGATTTATTTTACAGGTAATTTTGTAATTATTTTAACTAGGTAGCTATTAATTAGTCAATAACTATTTAATAGCTTTTGTACCTAGTTAAAATAAATACAAAGTTGCCTGTAAAATAAATATAAATGCTAAAATAGCTACAATGTAACTATTAGTTATATTGCAGCTATCTTAGGGTTTATTTTACAGGTAAGTCTTTAGTTTTAAATAGGAATCATTTATTTAGTTAATTTAATGATAGTGTAGTGTTAGGTGTAATTGTAACTTAGGTTAGGATTTATTTTACAGGTAAATTTGTATTTATTTTAGCTAGGTAGTTATTAAATAGTTATTAACTATTTAATAACTATTGTACCTAGTTAAAATAAATACAAAGTTGCCTGTAAAATAAAAATAAATGCTAAAATAGCTACAATGTAACTATTAGTTATATTGCAGCTATCTTAGGGTTTATTTTACAGGTAAGTCTTTAGTTTTAAAAGGATTCATTTATTTAACTATAGTAAACTTATTTCGTTTTATTTAAATTATATTTAAGTTAGGGGGTGTTGGTGTTAGGGTTAGATTTAGGTTTAGGGGTTAATAACCTTATTATAGTAGCGGCGACAATGGGGGCGGGAGATTAGGGGTTAATAATTGTAGGTAGGTGGCGGCGATGTTAGGGAGGGCAGATTAGGGGTTAATAAAATGTATTATAGTGTTTGCGAGGCGGGAGTGCGGCGGTTTAGGGGTTAATACATTTATTATAGTGGCGGCGATTTGCGGTCGGCAGATTAGGGGTTAATACTTGTAGTTAGATTGTGGCGACGTTGGGGGGAGGCAGATTAGGGGTTAATAACTATAATGTAGGGGTCGGCGGTGTTAGGGACAGCAGATTAGGGGTTAATAGTTATAATGTAGGCGGCGGCGATATCGGGTCGGCAGATTAGGGGTAAATACTTGTAGTTAGATTGCGGCGACGTTGGGGGGGGGGCAGATTAGGGGTTCATAACTATAATGTAGGGGTCGGCGGTGTTAGGGACAGCAGATTAGGGGTTAATAGCTATAATGTAGGCGGCGGCGATTTGCGGTCGGCAGATTAGGGGTTAATACTTGTAGTTAGATTGCGGCGACGCTGGGGGGGCAGATTAGGGGTTAATAACTATAATGTAGGGGTCGGCGGTGTTAGGGACAGCAGATTAGGGGTTAATAGCTATAATGTAGGCGGCGGCGATATCGGGTCGGCAGATTAGGGGTTAATAGTTGTAGTTAGATTGCGGCGACGTTGGGGGGGGCAGATTAGGGGTTAATAACTATAATGTAGGGGTCGGCGGTGTTAGGGACAGCAGATTAGGGGTTAATAGTTATAATGTAGGTGGCGGCGATATTCGGTCGGCAGATTAGGGGTTAATAAAATAATGCAGGTGTCAGCGATAGCGGAGGCAGCAGATTAGGGGTTAATAAGTGTCAGATTAGGGGTGTTTAGAGACTCGGGGTACATGTTAGGGTGTTAGGTGCAGACTTAGTGTTTCCCCATAGGAAACAATGGGGCTGCGGTGTTAGTTTTTTTTCAGCCGAAACTCCCATTGTTTCCTATGGGGAAATGCCGAATCTTAACGAGCTAATTCGGATTTATTCGGAGATACGGCAGCTATTTCGGATTCATTCGGTAGATTCGGAAGTATTTTAATTCGGAAATCCGAATCGATCCGAATCTCCGAATTTACCGAATTTACCGAATTTCCGAATTAATCCGAAACGAACCGCACATGTCTACTTTTTTCTGTTTATTGTTGTGCCTGTTGCACTCTTTTACCTTGTCATATGTCTCCAATGGGGCTATGCTGGCCCTTGGCAACTCTCTTCATGGACTGTGATGCACTCTGTTACCTTGTCATATGTCTCCAATGGGGCTATGCTGGCCCTTGGCAACTCTCTTCATGGACTGTGATGCACTGTGTTACCTTGTCATATGACTCCAATGGGGCTATGCTGGCCCTTGGCAACTCTCTTCATGGACTGTGATGCACTGTTTTACCTTGTCATATGGCTCCAATGGGGCTATGCTGGCCCTTGGCAACTCTCTTCATGGACTGTGATGCACTCTGTTACCTTGTCATATGTCTCCAATGGGGCTATGCTGGCCCTTGGCAACTCTCTTCATGGACTGTGATGCACTCTGTTACCTTGTCATATGTCTCCAATGGGGCTATGCTGGCCCTTGGCAACTCTCTTCATGGACTGTGATGCACTCTGTTACCTTGTCATATGTCTCCAATGGGGCTATGCTTTCCCTTGGCAACTCTCTTCATGGACTGTGATGCACTGTGTTACCTTGTCATATGGCTCCAATGGGGCTATGCTGGCCCTTGGCAACTCTCTTCATGGACTGTGATGCACTCTGTTACCTTGTCATATGTCTCCAATGGGGCTATGCTGGCCCTTGGCAACTCTCTTCATGGACTGTGATGCACTGTGTTACCTTGTCATATGGCTCCAATGGGGCTATGCTGGCCCTTGGCAACTCTCTTCATGGACTGTGATGCACTCTGTTACCTTGTCATATGTCTCCAATGGGGCTATGCTGGCCCTTGGCAACTCTCTTCATGGACTGTGATGCACTCTGTTACCTTGTCATATGTCTACAATGGGGCTATGCTGGCCCTTGGCAACTCTCTTCATGGACTGTGATGCACTGTGTTACCATGTCATATGTCTCCAATGGGGCTATGCTGGCCCTTGGCAACTCTCTTCATGGACTGTGATGCACTCTGTTACCTTGTCATATGTCTCCAATGGGGCTATGCTGGCCCTTGGCAACTCTCTTCATGGACTGTGATGCACTCTGTTACCTTGTCATATGTCTCCAATGGGGCTATGCTGGCCCTTGGCAACTCTCTTCATGGACTGTGATGCACTCTGTTACCTTGTCATATGTCTCCAATGGGGCTATGCTGGCCCTTGGCAACTCTCTTCATGGACTGTGATGCACTGTGTTACCTTGTCATATGTCTCCAATGGGGCTATGCTGGCCCTTGGCAACTCTCTTCATGGACTGTGATGCACTCTGTTACCTGTCATATGTCTCCAATGGGGCTATGCTGGCCCTTGGCAACTCTCTTCATGGACTGTGATGCACTGTGTTACCTTGTCATATGTCTCCAATGGGGCTATGCTGGCCCTTGGCAACTCTCCTTATGGACTGTGATGCACTGTGTTACCTTGTCATATGTCTCCAATGGGGCTATGCTGGCCCTTGGCAACTCTCTTCATGGACTCTAATGCACTCTGTTACCTTGTCATATGTCTCCAATGGGGCTATGCTGGCCCTTGGCAACACTCTTCATGGACTGTGATGCACTCTGTTACCTTGTCATATGTCTCCAATGGAGCTATGCTGGCCCTTAGCAACTCTCTTCATGGACTGTGATGCACTGTGTTACCTTGTCATATGTTTCCAATGGGGCTATGCTGGCCCTTGGCAACTCTCTTCATGGACTGTGATGCACTCTGTTACCTTGTCATATGTCTCCAATGGGGCTATGCTGGCCCTTGGCAACTCTCTTCATGGACTGTGATGCACTGTGTTACCTTGTCATATGTCTCCAATGGGGCTATGCTGGCCCTTGGCAACTCTCTTCATGGACTGTGATGCACTGTGTTACCTTGTCATATGTCTCCAATGGGGCTATGCTGGCCCTTGGCAACTCTCTTCATGGACTGTGATGCACTCTGTTACCTTGTCATATGTCTCCAATGGGGCTATGCTGGCCCATGGCAACTCTCTTCATGGACTGTGATGCACTCTGTTACCTTGTCATATGTCTCCAATGGAGCTATGCTGGCCCTTGGCAACTCTCTTCATGGACTGTGATGCACTGTGTTTCCTTGTCATATGGCTCCAATGGGGCTATGCTGGCCCTTGGCAACTCTCTTCATGGACTGTGATGCACTCTGTTACCTTGTCATATGTCTCCAATGGGGCTATGCTGGCCCTTGGCAACTCTCTTCATGGACTGTGATGCACTCTGTTACCTTGTCATATATCTACAATGGGGCTATGCTGGCCCTTGGCAACTCTCTTCATGGACTGTGATGCACTCTGTTACCTTGTCATATGGCTCCAATGGGGCTATGCTGGCCCATGGCAACTCTCTTCATGGACTGTGATGCACTCTGTTACCTTGTCATATGTCTCCAATGGAGCTATGCTGGCCCTTGGCAACTCTCTTCATGGACTGTGATGCACTGTGTTTCCTTGTCATATGGCTCCAATGGGGCTATGCTGGCCCTTGGCAACTCTCTTCATGGACTGTGATGCACTCTGTTACCTTGTCATATGTCTCCAATGGGGCTATGCTGGCCCTTGGCAACTCTCTTCATGGACTGTGATGCACTCTGTTACCTTGTCATATGGCTCCAATGGGGCTATGCTGGCCCTTGGCAACTCTCTTCATGGACTGTGATGCACTCTGTTACCTTGTCATATGTCTACAATGGGGTTATGCTGGCCCTTGGCAACTCTCTTCATGGACTGTGATGCACTGTGTTACCATGTCATATGTCTCCAATGGGGCTATGCTGGCCCTTGGCAACTCTCTTCATGGACTGTGATGCACTCTGTTACCTTGTCATATGTCTCCAATGGGGCTATGCTGGCCCTTGGCAACTCTCTTCATGGACTGTGATGCACTGTGTTACCTTGTCATATGTCTCCAATGGGGCTATGCTGGCCCTTGGCAACTCTCTTCATGGACTGTGATGCACTCTGTTACCTTGTCATATGTCTCCAATGGGGCTATGCTGGCCCTTGGCAACTCTCTTCATGGACTGTGATGCACTGTGTTACCTTGTCATATGTCTCCAATGGGGCTATGCTGGCCCTTGGCAACTCTCTTCATGGACTGTGATGCACTCTGTTACCTTGTCATATGTCTCCAATGGGGCTATGCTGGCCCTTGGCAACTCTCTTCATGGACTGTGATGCACTGTGTTACCTTGTCATATGTCTCCAATGGGGCTATGCTGGCCCTTGGCAACTCTCCTTATGGACTGTGATGCACTGTGTTACCTTGTCATATGTCTCCAATGGGGCTATGCTGGCCCTTGGCAACTCTCTTCATGGACTCTAATGCACTCTGTTACCTTGTCATATGTCTCCAATGGGGCTATGCTGGCCCTTGGCAACTCTCTTCATGGACTGTGATGCACTCTGTTACCTTGTCATATGTCTCCAATGGAGCTATGCTGGCCCTTAGCAACTCTCTTCATGGACTGTGATGCACTGTGTTACCTTGTCATATGTTTCCAATGGGGCTATGCTGGCCCTTGGCAACTCTCTTCATGGACTGTGATGCACTCTGTTACCTTGTCATATGTCTCCAATGGGGCTATGCTGGCCCTTGGCAACTCTCTTCATGGACTGTGATGCACTGTGTTACCTTGTCATATGTCTCCAATGGGGCTATGCTGGCCCTTGGCAACTCTCTTCATGGACTGTGATGCACTGTGTTACCTTGTCATATGTCTCCAATGGGGCTATGCTGGCCCTTGGCAACTCTCTTCATGGACTGTGATGCACTCTGTTACCTTGTCATATGTCTCCAATGGGGCTATGCTGGCCCATGGCAACTCTCTTCATGGACTGTGATGCACTCTGTTACCTTGTCATATGTCTCCAATGGAGCTATGCTGGCCCTTGGCAACTCTCTTCATGGACTGTGATGCACTGTGTTTCCTTGTCATATGGCTCCAATGGGGCTATGCTGGCCCTTGGCAACTCTCTTCATGGACTGTGATGCACTCTGTTACCTTGTCATATGTCTCCAATGGGGCTATGCTGGCCCTTGGCAACTCTCTTCATGGACTGTGATGCACTCTGTTACCTTGTCATATGGCTCCAATGGGGCTATGCTGGCCCTTGGCAACTCTCTTCATGGACTGTGATGCACTCTGTTACCTTGTCATATGGCTCCAATGGGGCTATGCTGGCCCTTGGCAACTCTCTTCATGGACTGTGATGCACTCTGTTACCTTGTCATATGTCTCCAATGGGCCTATGCTGGCCCTTGGCAACTCTCTTCATGGACTGTGATGCACTGTGTTTCCTTGTCATATGGCTCCAATGGGGCTATGCTGGCCCTTGGCAACTCTCTTCATGGACGGTGATGCACTCTGTTACCTTGTCATATGTCTCCAATTGGGCTATGCTGGCCCTTGGCAACTCTCTTCATGGACGGTGATGCACTCTGTTACCTTGTCATATGGCTCCAATGGGGCTATGCTGGCCCTTGGCAACTCTCTTCATGGACTGTGATGCACTCTGTTACCTTGTCATATGGCTCCAATTTTCCTGATCTTTACCAGATTATTTATAAACGTTGTTGATGTTTTCTGACATACTAATAAAAGACATGTCATTGCACGATTCTTTGTCCTCCTTATTTATGTCATTGATTGAAATCTCTAGTTTATCTGGTTGATCCTTAAAGGGACCTACCAAAAATAATGGTGTTTCCTGAATCATATATGTAATACAATTGTAAATGACTTTAAGATTAACATCTCCAATGTAATTTTATTATTTGTCTTTATATATTTTTCTAAAAGCTTTATCATTGCATGATTATGATTAGCATAGTAATTCTTTTATATATGTATATATTGATTGTTATTTGTGTATATATATGTATATTTCAAATTTCACATCCATGTGTGTATTTATAAACTCTGCATGAATTGATGCACCTTTAACAAATGATCTGAGGATTGATATAATGATATAATCCCTGTAAAGTGTTCATTTTATTGAAATAGTATTGTCTCTGTGTATCCTCTTTTTAAAAATAAAAATCATGTCCCTTTAAGTGATGCTGAGCACAATTGTTAATGAATGGATTTCAATTTCTAAAGTGTTTTTGTCCTTTTTACATGAACAAGGAAATATAATCTTATTAATAAACAATCTTATTGTAATGTTGACAGCACATGTATTTCATTTTCGATTCTATCTTATTGTAAAAGTGTAACCAAATCAATCTCTATGTGTAATGCGCATATTTTAGATGAGGAATATGTTTGTAAAAATATTTTAAACAAATACTTCTCCTCCCATATATGGCTATAGGTAGGCTGACCATATTTCAACTTGAATAAATGACACGTTTGATCAATACATGTGTCATTATTGTTATTGCAAAATAATCTAAAGATATACACCATAGCTATAGTTAAAGGGACAGTCAAGTCCGAAAAGATGATTCATGATTTTGTGACATTCCTAGATAGCAATCTAGACACATACTAGTTACTAAAATATAAATACGTTTCTTATTGATATGCCAAGCTGTCAACTGAGTCCTTGTATTGGCTGTGATTTTTCAGCGATCTCGGATGCGCCATGTTGCTTAAGACGTCACCTGCCAGGGTGTCCAATGATTCCTTGTATTGACTGACGTTTTTAAGCGATCAAGGATGCGCCTTTTTTTGGTTTGCGTTCTTACATGATCAAGAATGCGCCTTTCATTGGATTGCGTTCTTACGTGATCAAGGAAGCGCCATGTTAATTAAGACGTCACATGCAAAGGTAAAAAAACGTCTGATTGTATTACGTAGTCCCGCAATATTTGTTTGTGCACGTTACACACGTTTGTGTATGAGAAGACAAGTTTAAAAACATGGCGAATATGGATTGTTTGCATCATGTTACATTGTTGACCCATAGCTGATAAAGACCACCACATTCTCTTTTGCTGGATGTCTGGTTGAATAAACGAACGAAAGCAAAATATTTCATGCATAAGATATTTCGAGGCAAGTGCAAATCTCTATAGTCCATGTTGTTTAATATGTTTGTCAACAATATGTTCCTTTTTATGAAAAATGACTGTTGTGTTTAATGTTAAAGATATCTAATTCATAAATATGCGCTATTGTGTTAGAATAAAGTAATCAATATGCATTTATCTTTATCATATGCTAAATATATGATGCCGACTTCTTCTAAATGTAATTTTGTCGTATATTTTATTAAAGGTTCATTAGACACTCACATTAAAAACCAAAATATTTTATTTGGTCTCTAGTTATATAGTCCATTATTTAACAAATACACGTCTCATTTTGCTTCTGTTCAAATTAAACTGTAAGTAATTTTCAGACTCCTCGCCAAGCCTCAAAGTTTCATGTGAGTACCATCTCCAGCTTTCTCCTGTTTGTGTAAAGGGTCTTTTCATATGTTAATGATGGGGTATTGTCTTGTTTTACGGTTGTAATGGGGGTTCATCTATATTTTCAATAGAGATAACCCGATTTTCTTAGAAAGTGTTTAAAGCTTTGTAATATTGATATCAGTATATGTTAATCTTGTTGTTTCTAGTAGTGTCTATTACATGCAGTTCTGTGAAAAAGATAGTATACTGTCCCTTTAATGCAAATGTTGATTTTTGTATCATGTATGAGTTCCACATTGGTTAATCTCCAAATATATTATTGTTAGCATATTTCCCCCCCCCCACTCCTAAAAGGACTTTAAACTATATTCATTGTTAAAACAAATGTCTTTCTAAAAAAAAATTAACACAATAATGTTTCTTTAAGAAAATAGACTTTATTTAACACGTCAAATATAAATCTGTTTTCAATATTTATTGTTTGAACAAGTACATGTAGATATACCAACAATCTGCAAATATTATATGTTAGCATATGTAATTTTGTTAAAGGGACAGTTTAGAAAACAAATAATGTTTTGCATTATTAAAAAAGTCAATTTTGTAATATCAGTGATATAAAAGGTTTCTCACCAATTAATCATTTGTCTGTGTTTATTTTAATTTGCTAGCTAAACCTATGAGGTTCGTGTGCTCATTTCTTAGAGCTTGAAGAGTGCATGTAATCATTATGCAATTTGACCACTAGAGGGCATTTGGATAGCATTTGTATATCTAAAACCTTGAGCTCATACAGCATATTTACCATGTATTGATCATTGATGTCTAAAATGTTGTTATGTCAGAACAACAAATAAGTGGTCATTTTTCATAGGCATAGATACAAGGGTAAGCACATAAGTCACACGTATTTCTCCATGTTTTGTTGTTTCCAACTTGATAATGCGTAATACAGTGTTTTCTTTGTAATCAATAATTCTGACTGTCCCTTTAAGCTGTGTTATTGGCATTCAAACAGTAATATGACATCATGGATAATTGTAATAGTAATTTTGTTTGTGATTCGGGAAACAGTTTGGACATCACATCACAGAAACCAATCAATATCATGAACAAGGATAGGTATGTGATGTGGTTTTCACACACTTATAACCCACACTCTGCAAACAATCTGCCTCCATGGACCCGGGCACATAGAAGTAGATTATATACAGAGTGTGTTCCACAAGTGTATGAAAACCACATCATCACATACCTATCCATTACACATTAAATAAAAAAAACATTAAACATGAAAACAAATACTTACTTCCTCTTCCTTCCCCTCTTCCCACAGGGCTGAGGCTCTGGGAGGGTCAACTGCCGACTCCGACGAGTTTTCATTGGAGATGTTGTGGGAAGAGTGGAAGGAAGAGTACTGGGACGACCAAGGTGAGGAGGAGGAGATGGGCTGGCAGGAGGAGATGGCCCGGCAGGAGAAGATGGGCCGGCAGGAGAAGATGGCCTGGCAGGAGAAGATGGGCCGGCAGGAGAAGATGGCCCGGCAGGAGAAGATGGCCCGGCAGCAGGAAGCCCAGCAGCAGGAGGCCCAGCAGCAGGAGGCCCAGCAGCAGGAGGACCAGCAGCAGGAGGACCAGCAGCAGGAGGACCAGCAGATGGCGGCCCAGGAGCAGGAGGCCCAGCAGATGGCGGCCCAGGAGCAGGAGGCCCAGCAGATGGCGGCCCAGGAGCAGGAGGCCCAGCAGATGGCGGCCCAGGAGCAGGAGGCCCAGGAGCAGGAGGCAGACTAGCAGGCAGACCAGCATGCGCCTCCCGGAAGAAATTAAACATCTGTTGTTGGAGTCTAAAGGTTCTGTTTTGGGCTTCTTCTATTCGAGTAAGGAGGTGTATGATTTGGGTTTGTCCTTCAATGATTTGGGTTTGTCCTTCAATGATTTTGTTTTGTCCTTCAATAATTCTAGTTCTGCCTTCTATATTTTGTATCCGGGAGTTACGCATCTGGTCAATGTAGTCTAGTAGAACCCGCACCTCCGCTATTTCCTCTTGTTGTGCACGGCGGGGTGCCCGTGCATGGCGGCCTGCTGGTGCATGGCGGCCTGCTGGTCCTTGAGGGGCCTCTGCTTCCGCGGCATCTTTCTCTGCTTCCGGGGCCTCTTCGTTAAGGGGGGCCTCTTCGTCAAGGGGGGCCTCTTCCCTCCGAGGTGGAGATTCATCCCCACCACTCTCATCCCGGGGAAAAGGAGGAGCCGGTAGTTGCTGTGCTGCCTCCTCCCCAGACTCTGTATATTTGAAAAAGAAATAAATGTATATATTAGCATATTTCAAAATAAAGCTTTAAATTACTTAGCTTACGATACAATTACAAATGCAGCCTCATTAATCCACTTTGAAATCTAACAATCAATACGATTTCCGCATTTTCTAAACCGTGTTTGTGATATCTCTGGTCAATCTGAATGTTTCTGCGTTTGTTTTCAGTCTGTTTAAATGCACACCTAACCTATAGCCTAGATACTAATGTAACCGCAAAGTAATTGTGAATGCGTGTAAACAACGTAATAGCATTAATCTGATCCTTAAAGGGACATGAAACCCAATGTTTTATCTTTCATGATTTCAAAGCATACAATTATAATCAACTTTCTAATGTACTTTTCTTATCTATTTTGCTTCATTCTCTGGATATTCTTTGCTGAAAAGCATATCTAGATATGCTTAGAAGCTGCTGATTGGTAGCTGAATATAGCTGCCTCCTGTGATTGGTTCACTGTGTGCATGGCTATTTCTTCACTAAAGTATATCTAAAGAATTAATCAAATTAGGTAATATAAGTAAATTGGAATGTTGTTTAAAATTGTATTCTCTACCTTAATCATGAAAGTAAAGGTTTGCGTATAGTGTCCCTTGAAATACATTAGTATGTTAATTTATTCTTAAATGAGCTTACCGTCAGATGAGAATGGCAGGTTCCCTGTATCAATTCCTCCGATACCGACTATATCCACCTCGGAGATGCTGGGATGCAACATTTCCTCCCATCGGCAGTAATCGATTTCCAGTGCAGGGCCGCCACCGGTTCCTGCGGCATGTCGGGCCTCCAGGCTTAACTTTTTCTTAAGATCCATCTTGCAGTCCCGGTATCGATGTTTAATAGAGTCCATATCTCTGTTCCGGCCACCCACTGCATTGACTGCATTCCTTATCTCATGCCAGAGCTTCCTCTTCTCAGTCGGGGTGGTCTTCTGATGCTGCAGCCTCCTATATCTGGCCATATAGGCTTCTACGAGGGCCTCCTTCTCCTCCATAGAAAACCTCGCCTCCCTAGTCGCCTTGGCCTTCCCCTGTGACGATGCCCTCTGTTTCCCGGACTGTGAAGCCCTACTCTGTCCGCCACTGGGCCCAGCCACTTGTTCATCTTGAACCAAGTGGCTGGGTCCACCCACCGCTTCCACCCCCGCTTCCTGCCCCCCTTCCTGCCCCCCTTCCTGTCCTGTTGCTCTCCCCCTCCCTCTCCTCCCCCCTCTACCTCTCCCCTGCCTGCCCTCCATCTCTTCCCTAAACTAAACCCCAACTAAGCAAACAAAAAGTGAGTGTGATCAAATGAAAGGGGGTCAAAATAAAGAACTAAAAATACCAAAATAAGTGCTGAAAGTGTGAAAGGGATATAAATAAAAGAGGGTAAGGAGTATTTAAATGAACAAAATGAAGAAGAAGACTAAAAGGAGGATATGTAAACTAAATGTAACTAGGGGATGGGGATGGGATGGGGATGGGGTATGGGATAAGAGTAAATGGGATTACAGGGAATGGGAGTACAGGGAATGGGGTATGGAGTGTAGTATGAGAGGGTATTGGGTATGGAGTGTATGTAGTGTTATTGATAAGTGTATGTATGTATTGAATGTGTTTGCGTGTAAATGTGTTAAGTGTACAGAAAAAGCACTCGCACACTCACCCAAACCAACTGTCGTTCACTAACTCACACTAGCACTAACTCTAACTCACACTAGCACTAACTCTCTAACTCACACTAGCACTAACTCTCTAACTCACACTAGCACTACCTCTCTAACTCCCACTACCATTACCTCTCTAACTCCCACTACCACTACCTCTCTAACTCCCACTACCACTAACTCTCTAGCTCACACTACCACTAACTCTCTAACTCACACTACCACTAACTCTCACTACCACTAACTGACTCACAATAATGCACAAAATCTCTAAGCTCCAATCTCCAAAAACCCACCATCAACACAGTTAAAGAAGCCATGCTTGTGTGGTGCTTATATATCCTGTGTAAATGTTTAATGATGTACCGGTTTGCGTTGTAAATTGTGTTCAGGTGTGCTTTATTAGTAATTATTATTTGTGCAATGTGTATTAGGTGTGTGAATGTGCGCATGCTCATTTGGAGTTAGTATTTGTGGAATGTGTAGAATGCGATGATGTCATAGTGCTCGTTTTCTATAACATTGTCCAATAGTATTATGTTTAAATGTGAATTTGCGATGGTGTGGTATTAGTGAAGTGTTGTATATGTATGTTTGTCCTAATATATAGTAATATTGAATGCGATTATTTTGCTAGTGTATGTTTTTGTATTTTTTTCCTTGTTGTTATTTTCCGTATTTCCGCATCTTAAAGTATATGCGTATTCCCTGTATTTTATTTAAATTGAATTCCCCCCGCTTCTGAATGTGTAATGCTTATGTGTTTGTTTAGTGATTGTTGTTGTGACATTTGCGGCGTGTTATTGTTGTGCATGATGTGATATGCGTCATATGACCGAGCTGTGCGTATTTCTCGCGAGATCGAGTGTTAGATGAAAAAAGCGTGTTTGTTTTCATTTCCATTGATCTCTATGGGAGACTGTCTAACGCGGGCAGGATTCCGCGTGTGAAATACATGCGTTAGGAGTATCGTTAGATTTTTTTTTTTAACTCTAAATACCACCCATCTACCGCCAAACTCCAAATCTAGCCGTTAGTCTGCTTATTCTAATATATAAAGAGGTAAATATCTAAATCTGTCTCAAATATATATAAAAATATAATAAAGTAATGTTAAAGACAGAGTAAATGAACACAAATGGTACATATCCTGCACTCTAGAGTATCCGTAACAATTTGACCCACTAAAAACTAGTATTAAAGTTACAATAGTAGTATGAGAGACTAGTTGCTGCTAAACTACAGACTAACATGTCTAAAACATAAAATTTCAACCTGATCCAAGCCAAATAGTATGGAGAGTGAGGGCCATCTATATTAAATATATAATACCAGTAATAAATATAACAGTATTGAGCAGTTATGAGACAATTATGGCTGCACCAAACCTATGGAAAAGTAGCAATCAAATTATCAGTAGTAGCCCTATAATCTGGTAAATGTGGTAAAGTAAGCCTTAGCAGATAAACTAATGAAGATAGTATATTGCAATAAGGCATAAAGATATAAGCTCTTGTATATATAATAATAACAGTGATGAAACACACAATAAACTTAGTTACATTGAAAGAACATGTGGAGGATACTAGTTGGAAGGTCTGGTCTCTAGGTCTTTACAGGTTTAAGCAGAATAGTGCATATCAGAGATACTGAAATGAGGATCTCCCCTATCTTACATGTGTATAGAAATACTGTAGTGCCATTTCCACTTCTAACTTAAATAGGGGTCAGTGTTAGGTTACTGCCATAAATGTGTGAAATGTATATATACAACTAATGACATGACAAGCGTAGTCACATAAAAATAACTATAATATAGGCAGTATAACTATATGCACTCCCTCTATCTCATAAAGCTATGGGAATAAGAAGGTCTAAAATTTGCACATTTACAGCCCAACTAGAATATTGCATACCAAACAGACTGTAATGAGGATCTCACTTATCCTACATGTGTGTATGGATACTTTAGTATTACCTCCAATTCCAACATAGATCCCAAACTAGTCAAATAACCCTCTGCCTAATGGTGACTATATTAGTGGTAAGCAGGATAGAAAAGCTTAGAAACATAACTTGGCTAATGTGTTTAAATTGAAAACATTGAAGTCCTACCAAACATTTAATAGGCTAGCGAGTTAGTTTATATAGTAGTGGGGCTAGGGATTTGTCCGTATAAGCAGAGAGGTGTTATGTGGAGTCTTTCCCTGTCAGCCCATGTAGTTTATCCTTTTATGAATCCAAATGGGGTTAGTTTATGGCCAGCTAAATGAAGAGTTCCATGAGATCGCTATAATAGATCTGACAATAATGCAGCAAACAGTCCGACTGTGTTACAGCTCCTCTATTACAGATTAAGCAGATAAGTGATAGAAGTGGCCTCCCGGATCAAAAGGGCTTTTCGATATATTAATGCTGTGTATGGCATCTATTCTGTGACACCCAGATGGTAATGTGCTTTGGGCAAGCTGTGCTGGCGTGAAGAGGTGTAGCCCTGAATTGTCCTTATGCAGATTCAGAAAGACAGACAGCAGATTAAAGGTTTCTCACGCTCTGTATCCCAAACTGAGGTGGGATGCCCCTAATGACTGGTATGGTGTAGCCAGTGATAAATGCTCCTGTCTTCTGGGGACCGGAATAGATCCTATAAGCCGTGCAACTATCATGAGGCTCAGAGGGCGCTGCAACTGCCCCAAAAGTGACCCGGCTAGGGCTAACAATCTGCTACCAGTTAAGCTCGGTTCTGTGTCTGTGAACCTCACGCTACCTCTACCTACCCGAAGATCAGAGTGGCGATCAAAGAACATGAGAGCTGCGGCAAGGGGTATAACAGCTGCAGGGTGCGGCTTACTATTAGGCTGAATTTAGCGTCCTTCAACCGGGGGGTCAGATGATTGTTTCAAGGTGTTAGTTGAAGTGCCCCCATCAACACTTAACACAGACTTGAGTTCTTGGTAGGACCTCCCTCCGCTTTGCAAAATAGCGCTGAGCTGCTTTTGATCTGTAGGGACAAGTTCCTTCATGTTTCTTGCCTGTAGTTTGTCCCTCAACAATATATCCTGCAGTCTACAGGAGATCTGTACCAGCAGATGCTCCGTATCTCCTGCTGATATGCCATGCCGGTCGTCATGAAGACTGTGTGAGAGAGACTCAAATTGCCTCTCCATCTTATCAGCCAGGAGTCGGAGCACCTCCATCATGGTGGCTGTCATCATGTGGCTTGAAAGTGTACTCTGGGTGCTAGTACAATGTTATGTCTCCTTATATGTCAAGTCCCTGTAATCACCCGGTATGTCTGGGAGCCGGGGAGGGGTGCCGGTAAAATAGAATAGAAACGCTGTAGTGTTAATTCTGAAGTCGTCTGGTTAGGGTGTCAAGTTCCATGCAGTCTGCAAGATGGCCGCTCCTCATACAGGCAGTATGCGAATGGCGTGTGGTATGAGAAAGCTCTGTGTGGGAGCTTTAGGTTCTGCCATCTCCACCAGATCTTGTAAAATTGTTCTCCGTGTTCTCCATGTCACTGAAGGTTCATTTGGCAGTTTCGTGGGCAGCCCTGAGCGCTCAAGCTGATAGATAATAATAACTTGTGAGCTGAGCTCTCTCAGAGTGCGACCTCTCAGGTGCCCGGCTTGCTCCGCCCAAGAGTAAGGTGGCTTTTATTATCAGGGACTCAGGCAGTTAACCCTAGACAAGCCTGGGTGCAAAGCAAATAGGGAAAATTACAAAACAAAATTATTAACACAACACATAGAAATTCTGGAATCTTCTTGTGAGCAAACAGCTAGATTAAAAGCAAAATAGTAATTACAACTTTTGGCCAAATGGTGAGAGGCCCAGAACTACGTCAAGATCTCTTCTTCCCTGGGTCCCTAACCTATAGCCACACAATGCATGTCTTTAACCAAACACACTAAGATGAAAACAAGGGTGACACAGTCTCAGGATTCACTTTATACACAGTATATATATATATATATATATATATATATATATATATATATATATATATATATATATATATATATATATATATATAATAGATCCGCACTCACTGGACTTTGAAAAACAAAACGTGGTTTATTGTTGTGACGTTTTGGGGATAAAACCATCCCCTTTTGGTCTGATAAACGGGACACCCTGGCCATTTATATATATATATATATATATATATATATATATATATATATATACACACATAAGAATACATACATACATACAGCCACTGGGAGGACACTTCATTATTGCAAAAGGTTTTACAGCGTCCACCTCTCACTTTCATCTATAATTTAATGCTTCCACTAGACTTATCTATTTAAGTTTCTGATCCACATAAACTGCCCTGCTCTGCCAGTCCCTCAAAATAGTTACCCTAACAGAAAAAGCTCTCAACAACCTTACATTCACTTTCCTGCAATACACTTCTGACCTAAATTTGTCTTCTGCTGTTATAAATAATCCCCTCTTCTGCCATCAAGATGTCTCACAAGCTGTTTCTTCTCTCGGGAACTCTTTGCCATGGTCCACCAGACTGTCTCTAACAAAGATTCATGCACTCTTTCAAAACACACCTATTCAGTAAGCCTTTACTATCTCTGCTTTGAGAGTTCCTCTTCCTCCTAATCAAAAAATAAATCTTGAATTGCCTTGTGTCACTTCTGCAAATACAAATGACCTTTTGTGACCCCCTTGCTTTTAACCTGTAGATTGTAAGCTCTTTATGGCAGGATCCTCCCCCATTTTTAATTATTTGCTTAGTCAGTTTTATGCATCTGTATTTTGACACCATTAAGTAGTACCTTCACTTATGTTCCCAGGGCTATAAAAAAATTAGTAGCGCTTCACAAATAAACAATAATAATAATTAAAATAATGAAGCATTGATTCCTTGACTCTAACAAGATAGATTATACATTTTATGAATAGTACTGATGGTGGATCACCTGTTAAAAATCATAGAATGAACTGGAAGAGATAGATCTCAAGTCAATTTGCAGTAGTTTCTATTCCAGGGTGCGTTGAAAGAAAGAAAACAAGTACCATTATGCTATATGGTGTAATTGAAAGGAAACAAAAGCTGATAAGTACATCGATCTGCCTGTTGTTTATTTCTCTTCAAACAAAACTCTAATAACCCAGTAATCTGCTGCTACAATCGGCCACCTCTTTCGAGGATGTAGAATCTATTGCACCATCACCACCACAAAAGCAACACCAGGCTATACTATTAAAGGGACATTAAACACTAAATATGTGCTAGATAGAATGATACATTCAAAGAAAAGATTAGTCCATGTTTAACATGTAGATGTATTTTTTAAAGTTTCATTAGTTGTTTAAAAAGTGACAAAGTAAGTGTAAAGTTTTAGTGTCTATAAAACACTGGGAGCTGCCATGTTGTGACTTGTGTTACCTTCTCTACTGTGGCCAATTAGAGACAGTTATACATAGGTCACTAGAGTGTGCAGCCAATGGTTGTGCTGTATTTAACAGTGTTCTGCAGTTCCATTTCTAACAGGAACTGAAAAGCTCACAATTTCAGAACGGAATTACAGGCAAAAAGGACAAAATAAATAATTAAAGTATATTGCAGAGCTGTTTTATATATACAATTTATCATTTTATATTACCATCTCAAAGTGTTTAATGTCCCTTTAAACGTGTGCACTAATTAAATATGGAGTAATTTAAATGGTGATTTATTTGTTTGGAGATTAAAAAATGTTAATTATAAAATTAATGAAGGTTATATAAAATTAAATTATTATTTGCACGTGTTAGTGCTTATAATATTGCAAGGCACTAAATTAACTGACTTCTATTGTATTTTGTTTTTAAATAAAACAACCAATTAATAGATAGTTATCAAATGGAACCTGATCAACCACATTTCTCATTTGATTCTGGATTTACTGCATTCATTGATGTACAGTAAATTAAAATATAAATATTTGCATGTGATATATATGGATTTGAAATATGCTGTATTGACTTAATGACCTATGCTCTGACCTATCAATGATGATATCTAATATGGCACTAAATTCCCCACTAATAACTGTATAACCTGCAAATAAAAATAACTATTGACAAAATAATATTTCTGAGAATATATTTGAGCTTTATTTTGAGCATTACTATTTGTGATAGGCATCAGAGTTTTATATAGAAGACCACATCATAGCAAATAATGGTCCTCTATGTCTGACTTTACAGACCTCACTCCACTGCCTTATAATTCAGATTTCAAACCCATGATGCATATTACAGCAACTGCTTCCAGAAATAAATGAGATCTGGGGCCCCATTAAATATGCAGTGTCGCATACAAGTTACACACGTATATTTCACCCGTCGGCCGTATTATTTCCTCCCAAAGACTAACATAGAACAGCAGGGCAATTTGGTATCCAATATACAGCGTAAGGACTTACACGTGCAGAATTCAGAAAATCTACTCCATTCTCATCTCGCCACACATGGCAGATGCAGCAACCCTTGCACTGACTAAAAAAGCAACATAGCCTTAACAAACACATACATATAAGCAGCATCTCAAATAGTTAAAGGGACAGTATACTAAAAAATGGTATGAGATCCGCGAGTGTTCACCTCAGATGTTTTTTCCTTTATCCCTCCTCTTTCTTCTCCTCTCTACTCTCTAAAATACTTTTTAATTTCCTTTCTATCTCAAATATAAATGTTAATCTGTAAACGCCAGAAGCTTATTACTGTTTCAAGTAGATGGACCAGGTCAGACAAACTTCGAGGACTCAATATGCAGAAAATGTTAATTTGCATACTTTCATGTTTATTGTGCTATGTAATGTAACGAATGTTACTGTAACTTGGGAAGGACCGTCTATTATTATATCTGTTCATATGGAAAACTTCAATAAAAAAAATATTTCAACATAAAAAATGGTATGATTGTTTTTTTTAAGGTTTATTTGTGTTTTTGAAATGGCTGATTTTGTTGTTTGAATCCACAACCTAATCAAATGGATTGAGCTTATAGGTATAATTAGATCTCAATAATTTATCACATTGTGTAGATATATTTGCTTTACTTTATATTTGTTCTTAAAAAAATCACCACTACTTGGAGAGAACAATGGGAAATCATAATTGTATTACCTTATCTCTTTAGAACACACTGGGAGTGTAATGTATTCTACTGTTAACACAGCTTGGCATTGATGCCAAAATATATAAAGGGATAGTCAAGTTCAAATAAAACCTTCTTGTTTCAAATAGGGCATGTCATTTCAAACAACTTTCCAATTTAATTCTAACATCAATTTTGCTTTGTTCTCTTGGTATTCTTAGTTTAAAAGCTAAACCTAGGATGGCTCATATGATAATTTCTAAGACCTTGAAGGCCGCCTCTTTGCAATTGTGTCAAACCAATCACAAACAACATAACCTCTCACTTGCAGCCTTAAAACACCTGATAATGCACACCCTATCAGTAACATCAGTATTATATATACCCATGTGTCAATTTATATTGCATGTGAGATACATTGATTTACATCTTAGAAGTGAATATTACTATATGTACCCTTCATAAACAACTATTGTGGATGTGAGTTATAGTACAAGAATATGTCATAAACATGATAATATTACCTTATCATGTTCATGTTTATAACACAGGTCTTACTATATGTTTTAACAATATTAGTGTAATAAAACACACCACACATGGATGTGTATGACAATTACATAGTAAATAACAGAGGACAAGGTTTATGGTGAACTATAATAATATTTATTTATTTTGTTTGGCTTCTTGGGTGAGGGAGCTGAGGTGCCTGTAGTGGATTTCCTTGTTCCCCTGGTTTTACAAGATTCTGTTTTTTCTGCTGGTGTGCTGGCCACAGATGATAGGCCTGCTGGTGTGTAAAGTGCTCAACCAACACACACAAAAGTTGATTTTGTTCTCTCCATCTATTGTCTATCTGCATATCAGACAGAATTTGCATTATCTGTGACTGGTTCTGAACACTTGCACTTAAAGATGCTGCCATGTCCCTCTGCAGCTCTATGCTGCATTTGTGTAACCTCTCTTGGCTCCTGATGAACCTTTCTTGGTTCCTGAAGAACCTCTCTTGGCCTCTTTGTATGCTCTCAGTGCTTGTTATCAGCCTCCTCTGGAGTGCAATGTATTTCTCACCCAGGGGAGAATACAATGCATCCACAGGCTCTTGAGCAACAGGGCTTCCATTTGCTTGCGGGGCATGTTCAGCTGCATCTGCTGGTGCATGTGGGGCAGGTTCAGCTGCATCTGCTGGTGCTAGTGGGGCAGGGTCATCTGCATCTGCTGGTGCTTATGGGGCAGGGTCACCTGCATCTGCTGGTGCTTGTGGGGCAGGGTCACCTGCATCTGCTGGTGCTTGTGAGGCAGGGTCACCTGCATCTGCTGGTGCTTGTGGGGCAGGGTCACCTGGATTTGCTGGTGCTTTTAGGGCAGGGTCACCTGCATCTGCTGGTGCTTGTGGGGCAGCTGTAGTTTGATATGTTGGTGCTTGAGGTGCAGCTGTAATTTCTGCTATATTTCCATCTGCAGATGGTGGAGCTTGTCCAATGGATGAGGATGGTGGAGCTTGTCCAATGGATGAGGATGGTGGAGCTCGTCCCATGGATGAGGATGGTGGAGCTCTCATGGTTGATTGATAGTCCCACTGATGACCAGTGTGTGACCACTCAGCCTCTCCGATCGGCACTTCTTGTGATATAGTCTGTGGGTAATATCTATGACTGACATGAGATTGTGTTGTGGGGGGGGGGGGTAAATACATGGACCCTATGTGGCTGTCTTGGCTCCCCCTCAAAGCTAAAAGAAGGATATTCCTCTGGTCAGGAATCTTGCCAGGGGTCATATGGCAATGGTGGTAGCATCACTCTCGGGTCCTCAACTGAAGCCATCCATCCATGCTCATGCCTGGGAGCATATTGTTCTTGCAGATGCTTGAAGGGTGGTGGTATGGATGTTTGTATCCTTGTGACAGGAGGTTCTGTGGAGGAGTCAAAGGATGAGTGGGATTAGTACAGTCATATATATGTCCATGTGGGCATACAATGTACATTGATACATGCTAGGGCCTATACTGATTCTCATGTCTAGAAACTCTATAACATGCATGTGCACATTGTGAGTAGTGATGTCGCAAACTTAAATTTTTCCGTTCGCGAACAGCGAACGCGAACATCCGCAACTGTTTGTGAACGGGCGAACCGGGCAAACCGCCATTGACTTCAAAAGGCAGGCGAATTTTAAAACCCACAGGGACTCTTTCTGGCCACAATAGTGATGGAAAAGTTGTTTCAAGGGTACTAACACCTGGACTGTGGCATGCCGGAGGGGGATCCATGGCAAAACTCCCACGGAAAATTACATAGTTGATGCAGAGTCTGGTTTTAAGCCATAAAGGGCATAAATCACCTAACATTCCTAAATTGTTTGTAATAACGTACTTTAAAACATCAGGTATAATGTTGTATCGATCAGGTAGTGTAAGGGTTATGCCCGCTTCACAGTGACAGACCAAACTCCCCGTTTAACGCACCGCAAACAACCGCAAACACTCCATTTGCAAAACCACAAACTCCCCATTTGCACAAGGTTGGATACCAAGCTAGCCATGTCCCGTTCCTTGTCCTCACTGATGTCATTGAAGGTCTCTTCCTCCACCCATCCACGTACAACACCAAGTGTTCCTGAAAGGTGACAACAAGCCCCCTGGGACTTCCACCTCCTCAAAGCCACCTTCCTCCTCTGACTCCTCTTCTTCAGACTCCTCTCTCTGTGTTGCCTCTCTCTGCATTATTATAAGGTGTGTTAAGCAGTACTATTCTTATCAGTTTAATCCCTGTTCCGTCCCCTATCAGGGGACATGTATATGGCATGGATTTTAGGAACCGGGAGATGGAAAAAGATGCTTGGTCGGTCCTCTTACTTCAAATTTGGGGCACTGCGCATGCAATCGTGGCCGGACTTTTAGACAATGGACATTTGGCCGACGGACATTTGGCCAATGGACATTTGGCCGAAACACAAGTGGCTGTCAGATAACAGTCCGGCCACGAGATAGATTTGATAGATAGATACATAGATTAGATAGATAGATCAATAGATGCAATATACATTTGATAGATACAATAGATAGATAGATCAATTTGATAGATAAATAGATAGATTTGATAGATAGATAATTTCCCAGACAGGGAATTACAAGACGTGCGGTCTGTGCCCCATGGTAAGGTTCCCAGAGGCAGTTGCGGTGCCAGGGGACATGTATATGGCATGGATTTTAGGAACCGGGAGATGGAAAAAGATGCTTGGTCGGTCCTCCTACTTCAAATTTGGGGCAATGCGCGTGCAATCTACTGTGCCACCAGATAGGAGTGGTGTGTTAAGTAGTACTATTCCTATCAGTTTAATCCCTGTTAAGAATCCCTGTTAAGTGCCTTTTTTTTGGTTTGGTTTTTGAAGCCAAAGTGCACCAGAGTCCAGAAAAATTTGGCATGTATACATGCCTGAAAAATTAGGTATTGTTGCAGCCGCTGCTGTAGCAGCGGCCAGAAAAATTGATGTTTGTTTCCCAGGCAGAAAGTGCCCTAAAACATTGCGGCTTGAACCCTAGTTGGTGGCGGATAAGTCACGCAAGTCATCCGGCATTCGAAAAAAAAAAATACACCAGCGTGTGGACCATTTTTAGCCCAAGGCAGCTCATCTCATCAGGCCTTTTTTACTCGAATGTATCGCCCAATGTCAGTCCCTTCGGGATCCATCCCTCATTCATCTTAATAAAGGTGAGGTAATCTAGACTTTATTGACCTAGGCGACTTCTCTTCTCAGTGACAATACCTCCTGCTGCACTGAAGGTCCTTTCTGACAGGACACTTGAAGCGGGGCAGGCCAGAAGTTCTATCGCAAATTGGGATAGCTCAGGCCACAGGTCAAGCCTGCACACCCAGTAGTCAAGGGGTTCATCGCTCCTCAGAGTGTCGAGATCTGCAGTTAAGGCGAGGTAGACAACACGACAACCTCCATCAACAACAACACGTCTGTAAAGCGTCCTGTCCTTGCCGGCGTGGTCGTGGGAGTTGGAGGATTACTTTCACCTCTTCCCCTGTTAGATTCCGTTGTGCTGTGACATCACCCTTATACGCTGTGTAAAGCATACTTTTTAATTTATTTTGGAATTGCTGCATCCTTTCCGACTTGTGGTAATTTGGTAACATTAAGGCACTTTATGCTTATACCGGGGGTCTAGTAGTGTGGACACCCAGTACAGGACGTTCTCCTTCAGCTTTTTTATACAAGGGTCCCTCAACAGGCACGACAGCATGAAAGACCCCATTTGCACAAGGTTGGATGCTGAGCTACTCATGTCCCGTTCCTCATTCTTAGTGATCTTACTGAAGGTATCTTCTTCCCCCCAGCCACGTACAACACCACGGGTACCAGATAGGTGACAACGAGCACCCTGGGATGCCTGTTGTGGTTGATCTTCCTCCTCCTCCTCAAAGCCACATTCCTCTTCTGACTCCTCTTCCTCACAATCCTCTTCCAGCGTTGCCGCTGGTCCAGAAAGCGAAGCTGATAAGGCTATTTCTGGTGGTGATGGTGACTACAACTCTTCCTCTTCCTCTTCACGCTCATCTATGGCCTGATCCAGCACTCTTCACAGGGCAAGCTCCAGGAAGAAAACAAATGGTATGATGTCGCTGATGGTGCCTTCGGTGCGACTGACTAGGTTTGTCACCTCCTCAAAAGGACGCATGAGCCTACAGGCATTGCGCATGAGCTCCCAGTAACGTGGCAAAAAAATTCCCAGTTCCGCAGAGCCTGTCCTAGCACCCCGGTCATACAAATATTCGTTAACGACTTTTTCTTGTTGGAGCAGGCGGTCGAACATTAGGAGTGTTGAATTCCAACGTGTCGGGCTGTCGCAAATCAAGCGCCTCGCCGCTGGATATCGGAAGAGTGCGCCATGGCCGTGTAGGAATGCCTCAAATGGCCACACACCTTCCTGGCCTGCTTCAGGACATCCTGTAAGCTTGGGTACTTATGCACAAAGTGTTGTACGATCAGATTACACACATGTGCCATGCACGGCACATGTGTCAACTTGCCCAATTTCAATGCCGCCACCAAATTACTTCCGTTGTCAGAAACCACTTTGCCGATCTCCAGTTGGTGCGGAGTCAGCCACTAATCCACCTGGGCGTTCAGGGCGGACAGGAGTGCTGGTCCTGTGTGACTCTCTGCTTTCAGGCAAGTCAACCCCAAGATGGTGTGACACTGCCATATCTGGGATGTGGAATAGTACCTGCGGAGCTGGGGGGGTGCCGTTGATGTGGAGCAAGACACAGCAGCAGAAGAGGACTCAGCCGAGGAGGTTATGGTAGAGGATGGAGTAGGAGGAGTAGAGGAGGTGGCAGCAGTCCCGCCTGCAAGTCGCGGCGGTGTCACCAACTCCTCCTCTGCAGAGCCACACATTCCATGCTTGGCAGCCGTCAGCAGGTTTACCCAATGCGCAGTGTAGGTGATATACCTGCCCTGACCATGCTTTGCAGACCAGCTATCAGTGGTCATATGGACCCTTGCCCCAACACTGTGTGCCAGACATGCCATTACTTCCTTTCGAACAATCGAGTAAAGGTTGGGGATTGCCTTTTGTGCAAAGAAATTTCAGCCGGGTACCTTCCACTGCGGTGTCCCAATAGCTAGAAATTTTTTGAATGCCTCAGACTCCACCAGCTTGTATGGTAAAAGCTGGAGGGCTAAGAGTTCAGACAAGCCAGCTGTCAGACGCCGGGCAAGGGGGTGACTTTGTGACATTGGCTTCTTACGCTCAAACATGTCCTTGACAGACACCTGGCTGTGGGCAGATGAGCAGGAACTGCTCCGGAAGAGAGACAAAGTGGCGGATGGTTGAGAGGGGGCAGGGAGAACAGCAGTGGTTGACGTGGCTGAAGATGCTGGACCAGGAGGAGGATGGCGGCTTTGAGTTTGTGTGCTGCTTCTACTCATGTGTTGATCCCATAGGCGTTTGTGATGTGCGATCATGTGCCTTCGCAAAGCAGTTGTACCTAGGTGGGTGTTGGACTTCCCACGACTCAGTTTCTTTTGGCACAGGTTGCAAATGGCATAGCTGTTGTCAGAGGCAGACACACAAAAAAAATGCCACACTGCTGAGCTCTGCGATGACAGCATTCTGGTGGTGGCAACAGCATGCGTTGATTGGCGTGCTGTCTGGCTGACCCCGGGTGCTGATGCATGCTGTCTGACTGTGCCACTAGCTCCTTGCAACGACCTCCCCCTGCTTCCAACTCATCTCCTCCTCCTCCTCTCTGTCTCCCCATCTGAACTTTCCCCCTGTTCTTCTTCTCTTCTAGCGGGCACCCACGTGACATCCACGGATGCATCGTCATCATCAACCGCTTCACTTGTATCTGACAAATCAACAAAGGAAGCAGCAGCGGGTACAACATCATTATCATCACACTGTACGTCCATGTCTGTAATGCTGCCTGACTGAGACATATCACTGTTATCTAAATCCTCTGTCAATGATGGTTGCGCATCACTCATTTCTTCCAACTGATGTGTAAAAAACTCCTCTGACAGATCAAGTGAAGCAGCTGTGGTGCTAGTGTTGGTGGTGGCGGCAGGCGGGCGAGTGGTAACTTGAGAGGTGCCCGAAGATAAGCTGGAGGAGGATGGTGCGTCAAGGTTCGGAGCGAAAGCTATAGAAGATTGGGTGTCCTGTGTTAAAAAGTCAACTATTTCCTCAGAACTTTTTGAGTTCATGGGACGTGGCCTCTGAACACTGGGCATTATTCTAGGGCCAAAGGGAATCACAGCACCACGACCAAGACGGCACCTGCGGGGTGGCCTGCCTCTGCCTGTCATTTTTTTAAAAATGTACACTTACACTACTATTAAAAAAGATATGAGTGGTGCCACTGGGCAAGTGGGCCCAGTATAAGCTGGGAGCCTGATACAAAAAAGCAGACTGATGTTTCACAGTCCAAAAAGTTGTTATTTTTTTACATGTACACTTACACTTCTATTAAACAAGATATGAGTGGTGGCACTGGGCAAGTGGGACCAGTATAAGCTGTGAGCCTGACACAAAAAAACCGACTGATGTTTCACAGTCCAAAAAGTTTTTTTTGTTTTAAAATGTACACTTACACTACTATTAAACAAGATATGAGTGGTGGCACTGGGCAAGTGGGCACAGTATATGCTGTAAGCCTGACACAAAAAGCAGACTGATGTTTCACAGTCCAAAAAGTTTTTTGTTTTTAAATTTACACTACTGTTACACCAGATATGAGTGGTGGCACTGGGCAAGTGGACACAGTATAAGCTGTGAGCCTGGCACACACGCTGGGAGGCAGGCAACTGCAATTAGATTACACTAGCAGACTGATGTTTCACAGTCAAAAAGTTTTTTTTTTCTAAATTTACACTACTGTTACACCAGATATGAGTGGTGGCACTGGACAAGTGGGCCTGGCACACACGCTGGCAGGCAGGCAACTGCAATTAGATTACACTAGCAGACTGATGTTTCAAAGTCAACATTTTTTTTTTTTTTAATTACACTACTGTTACACCAGATATGAGTGGTGGCACTGGGCAAGTGGGCCTGGCACTCACGCTGGCAGGCAGGCAACAGCAATTAGATTACACTAGCAGACTGATGTTTCACAGTCAAAAAAAGTTTTTTTTTTTTTTTTTTTAATTTACACTACTGTTACACCAGATATGAGTGGTGGCACTGGGCAAGTGTGCCTGGCACTCACGCTGGCAGGCAGGCAACTGCAATTAGATTACACAAGCAGACTGATGTTTCAAAGTCAAAAAAGTTTTATTTTTTTTAAATTTACACTACTGTTACACCAGATATGAGTGGAGGCACTGGGCAAGTGGGCCTGGCACACACGCTGGCAGGCAGGCAACTGCAATTAGATTACACAAGCAGACTGATGTTTCACAGTCAAAAAAGTTTTTTTTTTTTAAATTTACACTACTTTTACACCAGATATGAGTGGGGGCACTGGGCAAGTGGGCCTGGCACACACGCTGGCAGGCAAGCAACTGCAATTAGATTACACTAGCAGACTGATGTTTCACAGTCAAAAAAGTTTTTTTTTTTAAATTTACACTACTGTTACACCAGATATGAGTGATGGCACTGGGCAAGTGGGCACAGTATACGCTGTGAGCCTGGCACACACGCTGGCAGGCAGGCAACTGCAATTAGATTACACAAGCAGACTGATGTTTCACAGTCAAAATTTTTTTTTTTTTTAAATTTACACTACTGTTACACCAGATATGAGTGAGGGCACTGGGCAAGTGGGCCTGGCACAAACGCTGGCAGGCAGGCAACTGCAATTAGATTACACTAGCAGACTGATGTTTCACAGTCAAAAAAGTTTTTTTTTTTAAATTTACACTACTGTTACACCAGATATGAGTGGGGGCACTGGGCAAGTGGGCCTGGCACACACGCTGGCAGGCAGGCAACTGCAATTAGATTACACTAGCAGACTGATGTTTCACAGTCAAAAAAGTTTTTTTTTTTTTAATTTACTCTACTGTTACACCAGATATGAGTGGTGTGGCACTGGGCAAGAGGGCCTGGCACACACGCTGGCAGGCAGGCAACTGCAATTAGATTACACTAGCGGACTGATGTTTCACAGTCAAAAAAGTTTTATTTTTTAAATTTACACTACTGTTACACCAGATATGAGTGGTGGCACTGGGCAAGTGGGCACAGTATACGCTGTGAGCTTGGCACACACGCTGGCAGGCAGGCAACTGCAATTAGATTACACAAGCAGACTGATGTTTCACAGTCAAAATTTTTTTTTTTTTTAAATTTACACTACTGTTACACCAGATATGAGTGAGGGCACTGGGCAAGTGGGCCTGGCACAAACGCTGGCAGGCAGGCAACTGCAATTAGATTACACTAGCAGACTGATGTTTCACAGTCAAAAAAGTTTAGTTTTTTTTAAATGTACCCTACTGTTACACCAGATATGAGTGGTGGCACTGGGAGAGTGGGCACAGTATACGCTGTGAGCCTGGCACACACGCTGGCAGGCAGGCAACTGCAATAAGATTACACAAGCAGACTGATGTTTCACAGTCAAAAAAGTTTTTTTTTTTTTTAATTTACACTACTATTACACCAGATATGAGTGGTGTGGCACTGGGCAAGTGGGCCTGGCACACACGCTGGCACGCAGGCAACTGCAATTAGATTACACTAGCAGACTGATGTTTCACAGTCAAAAAAGTTTTTTTTTTTTTTAATTTACACTACTGTTACACCAGATATGAGTGGTGGCACTGGGCAAGTGGGCCTGGCACTCACGCTGGCAGGCAGGCAACTGCAATTAGATTACACAAGCAGACTGATGTTTCACAGTCAAAAAAGTTTTTTTTTTTCTTAAATTTACACTACTGTTACACCAGATATGAGTGGAGGCACTGGGCAAGTGGGCCTGGCACACACGCTGGCAGGCAGGCAACTGCAATTAGATTACACAAGCAGACTGATGTTTCACAGTCAAAAAAGTTTTTTTTTTTAAATTTACACTACAGTTACACCAGATATGAGTGGGGGCACTGGGCAAGTGGGCCTGGCACACACGCTGGCAGGCAGGCAACTGCAATTAGATTACACTAGCAGACTGATGTTTCACAGTCAAAAATGTTTTTTTTTTAAATTTACACTACTGTTACAACAGATATGAGTGGTGGCACTGGGTAAGTGGGCACAGTATACGCTGTGAGCCTGGCACACACGCTGGCAGGCAGGCAACTGCAATTAGATTACACAAGCAGACTGATGTTTCACAGTCAAAAAAGTTTTTTTTTTTTTTAAATTTACACTACTGTTACACCAGATATGAGTTGGGGCACTGGGCAAGTGGGCCTGGCACACACGCTGGCAGGCAGGCAACTGCAATTAGATTACACAAGCAGACTGATGTTTCACAGTCAAAAAAGTTTTTTTTTTTTAAATTTACACTACTTTTACACCAGATATGAGTGGGGGCACTGGGCAAGTGGGCATGGCACACACGCTGGCAGGCAAGCAACTGCAATTAGATTACACTAGCAGACTGATGTTTCACAGTCAAAAAAGTTTTTTTTTTAAATTTACACTACTGTTACACCAGATATGAGTGGTGGCACTGGGCAAGTGGGCACAGTATACGCTGTGAGCCTGGCACACACGCTGGCAGGCAGGCAACTGCAATTAGATTACACAAGCAGACAGATGTTTCACAGTCAAAAAAGTTTTTTTTTTTTTTAAATTTACACTACTGTTACACCAGATATGAGTGGGGGCACTGGGCAAGTGGGCCTGGCACACACGCTGGCAGGCAGGCAACTGCAATTAGATTACACTAGCAGACTGATGTTTCACAGTCAAAAAAGTTTTTTTTTTTTAATTTACTCTACTGTTACACCAGATATGAGTGGTGTGGCACTGGGCAAGAGGGCCTGGCACACACGCTGGCAGGCAGGCAACTGCAATTAGATTACACTAGCGGACTGATGTTTCACAGTCAAAAAAGTTTTATTTTTTAAATTTACACTACTGTTACACCAGATATGAGTGGTGGCACTGGGCAAGTGGGCACAGTATACGCTGTGAGCTTGGCACACACGCTGGCAGGCAGGCAACTGCAATTAGATTACACAAGCAGACTGATGTTTCACAGTCAAAATTTTTTTTTTTTTTAAATTTACACTACTGTTACACCAGATATGAGTGAGGGCACTGGGCAAGTGGGCCTGGCACAAACGCTGGCAGGCAGGCAACTGCAATTAGATTACACTAGCAGACTGATGTTTCACAGTCAAAAAAGTTTAGTTTTTTTTAAAAGTACCCTACTGTTACACCAGATATGAGTGGTGGCACTGGGAGAGTGGGCACAGTATACGCTGTGAGCCTGGCACACACGCTGGCAGGCAGGCAACTGCAATAAGATTACACAAGCAGACTGATGTTTCACAGTCAAAAAAGTTTTTTTTTTTTTAATTTACACTACTATTACACCAGATATGAGTGGTGTGGCACTGGGCAAGTGAGCCTGGCACACACGCTGGCAGGCAGGCAACTGCAATTAGATTACACTAGCAGACTGATGTTTCACAGTCAAAATTTTTTTTTTTTTTTAATTTACACTACTGTTACACCAGATATGAGTGGTGGCACTGGGCAAGTGGGCCTGGCACTCACGCTGGCAGGCAGGCAACTGCAATTAGATTACACAAGCAGACTGATGTTTCACAGTCAAAAAAGTTTTTTTTTTTCTTAAATTTACACTACTGTTACACCAGATATGAGTGGAGGCACTGGGCAAGTGGGCCTGGCACACACGCTGGCAGGCAGGCAACTGCAATTAGATTACACAAGCAGACTGATGTTTCACAGTCAAAAAAGTTTTTTTTTTTAAATTTACACTACTGTTACACCAGATATGAGTGGGGGCACTGGGCAAGTGGGCCTGGCACACACGCTGGCAGGCAGGCAACTGCAATTAGATTACACTAGCAGACTGATGTTTCACAGTCAAAAAAGTTTTTTTTTTTTTTAATTTACACTACTGTTACACCAGATATGAGTGGTGGCACTGGGCAAGTGGGCCTGGCACTCACGCTGGCAGGCAGGCAACTGCAATTAGATTACACAAGCAGACTGATGTTTCACAGTCAAAAAAGTTTTTTTTTTTCTTAAATTTACACTACTGTTACACCAGATATGAGTGGAGGCACTGGGCAAGTGGGCCTGGCACACACGCTGGCAGGCAGGCAACTGCAATTAGATTACACAAGCAGACTGATGTTTCACAGTCAAAAAAGTTTTTTTTTTTAAATTTACACTACTGTTACACCAGATATGAGTGGGGGCACTGGGCAAGTGGGCCTGGCACACACGCTGGCAGGCAGGCAACTGCAATTAGATTACACTAGCAGACTGATGTTTCACAGTCAAAAATGTTTTTTTTTTAAATTTACACTACTGTTACACCAGATATGAGTGGTGGCACTGGGTAAGTGGGCACAGTATACGCTGTGAGCCTGGCACACACGCTGGCAGGCAGGCAACTGCAATTAGATTACACAAGCAGACTGATGTTTCACAGTCAAAAAAGTTTTTTTTTTTTTTAAATTTACACTACTGTTACACCAGATATGAGTTGGGGCACTGGGCAAGTGGGCCTGGCACACACGCTGGCAGGCAGGCAACTGCAATTAGATTACACAAGCAGACTGATGTTTCACAGTCAAAAAAGTTTTTTTTTTTTAAATGTACACTACTTTTACACCAGATATGAGTGGGGGCACTGGGCAAGTGGGCATGGCACACACGCTGGCAGGCAAGCAACTGCAATTAGATTACACTAGCAGACTGATGTTTCACAGTCAAAAAAGTTTTTTTTTTAAATTTACACTACTGTTACACCAGATATGAGTGGTGGCACTGGGCAAGTGGGCACAGTATACGCTGTGAGCCTGGCACACACGCTGGCAGGCAGGCAACTGCAATTAGATTACACAAGCAGACAGATGTTTCACAGTCAAAAAAGTTTTTTTTTTTTTTAAATTTACACTACTTTTACACCAGATATGAGTGGGGGCACTGGGCAAGTGGGCCTGGCACACACGCTGGCAGGCAGGCAACTGCAATTAGATTACACTAGCAGACTGATGTTTCACAGTCAAAAAAGTTTTTTTTTTTAATTTACTCTACTGTTACACCAGATATGAGTGGTGTGGCACTGGGCAAGAGGGCCTGGCACACACGCTGGCAGGCAGGCAACTGCAATTAGATTACACTAGCGGACTGATGTTTCACAGTCAAAAAAGTTTTATTTTTTAAATTTACACTACTGTTACACCAGATATGAGTGGTGGCACTGGGCAAGTGGGCACAGTATACGCTGTGAGCTTGGCACACACGCTGGCAGGCAGGCAACTGCAATTAGATTACACAAGCAGACTGATGTTTCACAGTCAAAATTTATTTTTCTTTTAAATTTACACTACTGTTACACCAGATATGAGTGAGGGCACTGGGCAAGTGGGCCTGGCACAAACGCTGGCAGGCAGGCAACTGCAATTAGATTACACTAGCAGACTGATGTTTCACAGTCAAAAAAGTTTAGTTTTTTTTAAATGTACCCTACTGTTACACCAGATATGAGTGGTGGCACTGGGAGAGTGGGCACAGTATACGCTGTGAGCCTGGCACACACGCTGGCAGGCAGGCAACTGCAATAAGATTACACAAGCAGACTGATGTTTCACAGTCAAAAAAGTTTTTTTTTTTTTTAATTTACACTACTATTACACCAGATATGAGTGGTGTGGCACTGGGCAAGTGGGCCTGGCACACACGCTGGCAGGCAGGCAACTGCAATTAGATTACACTAGCAGACTGATGTTTCACAGTCAAAAAAGTTTTTTTTTTTTTTAATTTACACTACTGTTACACCAGATATGAGTGGTGGCACTGGGCAAGTGGGCCTGGCACTCAGGCTGGCAGGCAGGCAACTGCAATTAGATTACACAAGCAGACTGATGTTTCACAGTCAAAAAAGTTTTTTTTTTTCTTAAATTTACACTACTGTTACACCAGATATGAGTGGAGGCACTGGGCAAGTGGGCCTGGCACACACGCTGGCAGGCAGGCAACTGCAATTAGATTACACAAGCAGACTGATGTTTCACAGTCAAAAAAGTTTTTTTTTTTAAATTTACACTACTGTTACACCAGATATGAGTGGGGGCACTGGGCAAGTGGGCCTGGCACACACGCTGGCAGGCAGGCAACTGCAATTAGATTACACTAGCAGACTGATGTTTCACAGTCAAAAATGTTTTTTTTTTTAAATTTACACTACTGTTACACCAGATATGAGTGGTGGCACTGGGTAAGTGGGCACAGTATACGCTGTGAGCCTGGCACACACGCTGGCAGGCAGGCAACTGCAATTAGATTACACAAGCAGACTGATGTTTCACAGTCAAAAAAGTTTTTTTTTTTTAAATTTACACTACTTTTACACCAGATATGAGTGGGGGCACTGGGCAAGTGGGCATGGCACACACGCTGGCAGGCAAGCAACTGCAATTAGATTACACTAGCAGACTGATGTTTCACAGTCAAAAAAGTTTTTTTTTAAAATTTACACTACTGTTACACCAGATATGAGTGGTGGCACTGGGCAAGTGGGCACAGTATACGCTGTGAGCCTGGCACACACGCTGGCAGGCAGGCAACTGCAATCAGATTACACAAGCAGACAGATGTTTCACAGTCAAAAAAGTTTTTTTTTTTTTTAAATTTACACTACTGTTACACCAGATATGAGTGGGGGCACTGGGCAAGTGGGCCTGGCACACACGCTGGCAGGCAGGCAACTGCAATTAGATTACACTAGCAGACTGATGTTTCACAGTCAAAAAAGTTTTTTTTTTTTAATTTACTCTACTGTTACACCAGATATGAGTGGTGTGGCACTGGGCAAGAGGGCCTGGCACACACGCTGGCAGGCAGGCAACTGCAATTAGATTACACTAGCGGACTGATGTTTCACAGTCAAAAAAGTTTTATTTTTTAAATTTACACTACTGTTACACCAGATATGAGTGGTGGCACTGGGCAAGTGGGCACAGTATACGCTGTGAGCTTGGCACACACGCTGGCAGGCAGGCAACTGCAATTAGATTACACAAGCAGACTGATGTTTCACAGTCAAAAATTTTTTTTTTTTTAAATTTACACTACTGTTACACCAGATATGAGTGAGGGCACTGGGCAAGTGGGCCTGGCACAAACGCTGGCAGGCAGGCAACTGCAATTAGATTACACTAGCAGACTGATGTTTCACAGTCAAAAAAGTTTAGTTTTTTTTAAATGTACCCTACTGTTACACCAGATATGAGTGGTGGCACTGGGAGAGTGGGCACAGTATACGCTGTGAGCCTGGCACACACGCTGGCAGGCAGGCAACTGCAATAAGATTACACAAGCAGACTGATGTTTCACTGTCAAAAAAGTTTTTTTTTTTTTTAATTTACACTACTATTACACCAGATATGAGTGGTGTGGCACTGGGCAAGTGGGCCTGGCACACACGCTGGCAGGCAGGCAACTGCAATTAGATTACACTAGCAGACTGATGTTTCACAGTCAAAAAAGTTTTTTTTTTTTTTAATTTACACTACTGTTACACCAGATATGAGTGGTGGCACTGGGCAAGTGGGCCTGGCACTCACGCTGGCAGGCAGGCAACTGCAATTAGATTACACAAGCAGACTGATGTTTCACAGTCAAAAAAGTTTTTTTTTTTCTTAAATTTACACTACTGTTACACCAGATATGAGTGGAGGCACTGGGCAAGTGGGCCTGGCACACACGCTGGCAGGCAGACAACTGCAATTAGATTACACAAGTAGACTGATGTTTCACAGTCAAAAAAGTTTTTTTTTTTAAATTTACACTACTGTTACACCAGATATGAGTGGGGGCACTGGGCAAGTGGGCCTGGCACACACGCTGGCAGGCAGGCAACTGCAATTAGATTACACTAGCAAACTGATGTTTCACAGTCAAAAATGTTTTTTTTTTAAATTTACACTACTGTTACACCAGATATGAGTGGTGGCACTGGGTAAGTGGGCACAGTATACGCTGTGAGCCTGGCACACACGCTGGCAGGCAGGCAACTGCAATTAGATTACACAAGCAGACTGATGTTTCACAGTCAAAAAAGTTTTTTTTTTTTTTAAATTTACACTACTGTTACACCAGATATGAGTGGGGGCACTGGGCAAGTGGGCCTGGCACACACGCTGGCAGGCAGGCAACTGCAATTAGATTACACAAGCAGACTGATGTTTCACAGTCAAAAAAGTTTTTTTTTTTTTAAATTTACACTACTTTTACACCAGATATGAGTGGGGGCACTGGGCAAGTGGGCATGGCACACACGCTGGCAGGCAAGCAACTGCAATTAGATTACACTAGCAGACTGATGTTTCACAGTCAAAAAAGTTTTTTTTTTTAAATTTACACTACTGTTACACCAGATATGAGTGGTGGCACTGGGCAAGTGGGCACAGTATACGCTGTGAGCCTGGCACACACGCTGGCAGGCAGGCAACTGCAATTAGATTACACAAGCAGACAGATGTTTCACAGTCAAAAAAGTTTTTTTTTTTTTTAAATTTACACTACTGTTACACCAGATATGAGTGGGGGCACTGGGCAAGTGGGCCTGGCACACACGCTGGCAGGCAGGCAACTGCAATTAGATTACACTAGCAGACTGATGTTTCACAGTCAAAAAAGTTTTTTTTTTAATTTACTCTACTGTTACACCAGATATGAGTGGTGTGGCACTGGGCAAGAGGGCCTGGCACACACGCTGGCAGGCAGGCAACTGCAATTAGATTACACTAGCGGACTGATGTTTCACAGTCAAAAAAGTTTTATTTTTTAAATTTACACTACTGTTACACCAGATATGAGTGGTGGCACTGGGCAAGTGGGCACAGTATACGCTGTGAGCTTGGCACACACGCTGGCAGGCAGGCAACTGCAATTAGATTACACAAGCAGACTGATGTTTCACAGTCAAAATTTATTTTTCTTTTAAATTTACACTACTGTTACACCAGATATGAGTGAGGGCACTGGGCAAGTGGGCCTGGCACAAACGCTGGCAGGCAGGCAACTGCAATTAGATTACACTAGCAGACTGATGTTTCACAGTCAAAAAAGTTTAGTTTTTTTTAAATGTACCCTACTGTTACACCAGATATGAGTGGTGGCACTGGGAGAGTGGGCACAGTATACGCTGTGAGCCTGGCACACACGCTGGCAGGCAGGCAACTGCAATAAGATTACACAAGCAGACTGATGTTTCACTGTCAAAAAAGTTTTTTTTTTTTTAATTTACACTACTATTACACCAGATATGAGTGGTGTGGCACTGGGCAAGTGGGCCTGGCACACACGCTGGCAGGCAGGCAACTGCAATTAGATTACACTAGCAGACTGATGTTTCACAGTCAAAAAAGTTTTTTTTTTTTTTAATTTACACTACTGTTACACCAGATATGAGTGGTGGCACTGGGCAAGTGGGCCTGGCACTCACGCTGGCAGGCAGGCAACTGCAATTAGATTACACAAGCAGACTGATGTTTCACAGTCAAAAAAGTTTTTTTTTTTTTTTAATTTACACTACTATTACACCAGATATGAGTGGTGTGGCACTGGGCAAGTGGGCCTGGCACACACGCTGGCAGGCAGGCAACTGCAATTAGATTACACTAGCAGACTGATGTTTCACAGTCAAAAAAGTTGTTGTTTTTTTAATTTACACTACTGTTACACCAGATATTAGTGGTGGCACTGGGCAAGTGGGCCTGGCACTCACGCTGGCAGGCAGGCAACTGCAATTAGATTACACAAGCAGACTGATGTTTCACAGTCAAAAAAGTTTTTTTTTTAAAATTTACACTACTGTTACACCAGATATGAGTGGGGGCACTGGGCAAGTGGGCCTGGCACACACGCTGGCAGGCAACTGCAATTAGATTACACTAGCAGACTGATGTTTCACAGTCAAAAATGTTTTTTTAAAAAATTTACACTACTGTTACACCAGATATGAGTGGTGGCACTGGGTAAGTGGGCACAGTATACGCTGTGAGCCTGGCACACACGCTGGCAGGCAGGCAACTGCAATTAGATTACACAAGCAGACTGATGTTTCACAGTCAAAAAAGTTTTTTTTTTTTTTTTCATTTACACTACTATTACACCAGATATGAGTGGGGGCACTGGGCAAGTGAGCCTGGCACACACGCTGGCAGGCAGGCAACTGCAATTAGATTACACTAGCAGACTGATGTTTCACAGTCAAAAAAGTTTAGTTTTTTTTAAATTTACACTACTGTTACACCAGATATGAGTGGTGGCACTGGGCAAGTGGGCAAAGAATACGCTGTGAGCCTGGCACACACACTGGCAGGCAGGCAACTACAATTAGATTACACAAGCAGACTGATGTTTCACAGTCAAAAAAGTTTTTTTTTTTAATTTACACTACTGTTACACCAGATATGAGTGGTGGCACTGGGCAAGTGGGCACAGTATACGCTGTGAGCCTGGCACACACGCTGGCAGGCAGGCAACTGCAATTAGATTACACTAGCAGACTGATGTTTCACAGTCAAAAAAGTTTTTTTTTTTTTTAATTTACACTACTGTTACACCAGATATGAGTGGTGTGGCACTGGGCAAGAGGGCCTGGCACACACGCTGGCAGGCAGGCAACTGCAATTAGATTACACTAGCAGACTGATGTTTCACAGTCAAAAAAGTTTTATTTTTTTTAATTTACACTACTGTTACACCAGATATGAGTGGTGTGGCACTGGGCAAGAGGGCCTGGCACACACGCTGGCAGGCAGTTAACTGCAATTCGATTACACTAGCAGACTGATGTTTCACAGTCAAAAAAGTTTTATTTTTTAAATTTACACTACTGTTACACCAGATATGAGTGGTGGCACTGGGCAAGTGGGCACAGTATACGCTGTGAGCCTGGCACACACGCTGGCAGGCAGGCAACTGCAATTAGATTACACAAGCAGACTGATGTTTCACAGTCAAAAAAGTTTTTTTTTTTTTAATTTACACTACTATTACACCAGATATGAGTGGTGTGGCACTGGGCAAGTGGGTCTGGCACACACGCTGGCAGGCAGGCAACTGCAATTAGATTACACTAGCAGACTGATGTTTCACAGTCAAAAAAGTTTTTTTTTTTTTAATTTACACTACTGTTACACCAGATATGAGTGGTGGCACTGGGCAAGTGGGCCTGGCACTCACGCTGGCAGGCAGGCAACTGCAATTAGATTACACAAGCAGACTGATGTTTCACAGTCAAAAAAGTTTTTTTTTCTTAAATTTACACTACTGTTACACCAGATATGAGTGGAGACACTGGGCAAGTGGGCCTGGCACACACGCTGGCAGGCAAGCAACTGCAATTAGATTACACTAGCAGACTGATGTTTCACAGTCAAAAAAGTTTTGTTTTTTTTAAATGTACCCTACTGTTACACCAGATATGAGTGGTGGCACTGGGCAAGTGGGCACAGTATACGCTGTGAGCCTGGCACACACGCTGGCAGGCAGGCAACTGCAATTAGATTACACAAGCAGACTGATGTTTCACAGTCAAAAAAGTTTTTTTTTTTTAAATTTACACTACTGTTACACCAGATATGAGTGGGGGCACTGGGCAAGTGGGCCTGGCACACACGCTGGCAGGCAGGCAACTGCAATTAGATTACACTAGCAGACTGATGTTTCACAGTCAAAAAAGTTTTTTTTTTTTTAATTTACACTACTGTTACACCAGATATGAGTGGTGTGGCACTGGGCAAGAGGGCCTGGCACACACGCTGGCAGGCAGGCAACTGCAATTAGATTACACTAGCAGACTGATGTTTCACAGTCAAAAAAGTTTTATTTTTTAAATTTACACTACTGTTACACCAGATATGAGTGGTGGCACTGGGCAAGTGGGCACAGTATATGCTGTGAGCCTGGCACACACGCTGGCAGGCAGGCAACTGCAATTAGATTACACAAGCAGACTGAAGTTTCACAGTCAAATTTTTTTTTTTTTTAAATTTACCCTACTGTTACACCAGATATGAGTGAGGGCACTGGGCAAGTGGGCCTGGCACAAACGCTGGCAGGCAGGCAACTGCAATTAGATTACACTAGCAGACTGATGTTTCACAGTCAAAAAAGTTTAGTTTTTTTTAAATGTACCCTACTGTTACACCAGATATGAGTGGTGGCACTGGGCAAGTGGGCACAGTATACGCTGTGAGCCTGGCACACACGCTGGCAGGCAGGCAACTGCAATTAGATTACACAAGCAGACTGATGTTTCACAGTCAAAAAAGTTTTTTTTTTTTTTTAATTTACACTACTGTTACACCAGATATGAGTGGTGGCATTGGGCAAGTGGGCACAGTATACGCTGTGAGCCTGGCACACACGCTGGCAGGCAGGCAACTGCAATTAGATTACACAAGCAGACTGATGTTTCACAGTCAAAAAAGTTTTTTTTTTTAAATTTACACTACTGTTACACCAGATATGAGTGGGGGCACTGGGCAAGTGGGCCTGTCACACACGCTGGCAGGCAGGCAACTGCAATTAGATTACACTAGCAAACTGATGTTTCACAGTCAAAAATGTTTTTTTTTTAAATTTACACTACTGTTACACCAGATATGAGTGGTGGCACTGGGTAAGTGGGCACAGTATACGCTGTGAGCCTGGCACACACGCTGGCAGGCAGGCAACTGCAATTAGATTACGCAAGCAGACTGATGTTTCACAGTCAAAAAAGTTTGTTTTTTTTAATTTACACTACTATTACACCAGATATGAGTGGTGTGGCACTGAGCAAGTGGGCCTGGCACACACGCTGGCAGGCAGGCAACTGCAATTAGATTACACTAGAAGACTGATGTTTCACAGTCAAAAAAGTTTTTTGTTTTTTTTAATTTACACTACTGTTACACCAGATATGAGTGGTGGCACTGGGCAAGTGGGCCTGGCACTCACGCTGGCAGGCAGGCAACTGCAATTAGATTACACAAGCAGACTGATGTTTCACAGTCAAAAAAGTTTTTTTTTCTTAAATTTACACTACTGTTACACCAGATATGAGTGGAGGCACTGGGCAAGTGGGCCTGGCACACACGCTGGCAGGCAGGCAACTGCAATTAGATTACACAAGCAGACTGATGTTTCACAGTCAAAAAAGTTTTTTTTTTTTAAATTTACACTACTGTTACACCAGATATGAGTGGGGGCACTGGGCAAGTGGGCCTGGCACACACGCCGGCAGGCAGGCAACTGCAATTAGATTACACTAGCAAACTGATGTTTCACAGTCAAAAATGTTTTTTTTTTTAAATTTACACTACTGTTACACCAGATATGAGTGGGGGCACTGGGCAAGTGGGCCTGGCACACACGCTGGCAGGCAGGCAACTGCAATTAGATTACACTAGCAGACTGATGTTTCACAGTCAAAAAAGTTTAGTTTTTTTAAATTTACACTACTGTTACACCAGATATGAGTGGTGGCACTGGGCAAGTGGGCCTGGCACACACGCTGGCAGGCAGGCAACTGCAATTAGATTACACAAGCAGACTGATGTTTCACAGTCAAAAAAGTTTTTTTTTTTTAAATTAACACTACTTTTACACCAGATATGAGTGGGGGCACTGGGCAAGTGGGCATGGCACACACGCTGGCAGGCAAGCAACTGCAATTAGATTACACTAGCAGACTGATGTTTCACAGTCAAAAAAGTTTTTTTTTTTAAATTTACACTACTGTTAAACCAGATATGAGTGGTGGCACTGGGCAAGTGGGCACAGTATACGCTGTGAGCCTGGCACACACGCTGGCAGGCAGGCAACTGCAATTAGATTACACTAGCAGACTGATGTTTCACAGTCAAAAAAGTTTTTTTTTTTTTTAATTTACACTACTGTTACACCAGATATGAGTGGGTGGCACTGGGCAAGTGGGCCTGGCACACACGCTGGCAGGCAGGCAACTGCAATTAGATTACACTAGCAGACTGATGTTTCACAGTCAAAAAAGTTTTATTTTTTAAATTTACACTACTGTTACACCAGATATGAGTGGTGGCACTGGGCAAGTGGGCACAGTATACGCTGTGAGCCTGGCACACACGCTGGCAGGCAGGCAACTGCAATTAGATTACACTAGCAGACTGATGTTTCACAGTCAAAAAAGTTTAGTTTTTTTTAAATTTACCCTACTGTTACACCAGATATGAGTGGTGGCACTGGGAAAGTGGGCACAGTATACGCTGTGAGCCTGGCACACACGCTGGCAGGCAGGCAACTGCAATTAGATTACACAAGCAGACTGATGTTTCACAGTCAAAAAAGTTTTTTTTTTTTAAATTTACACTACTGTTACACCAGATATGAGTGGGGGCACTGGGCAAGTGGGCCTGTCACACACGCTGGCAGGCAGGCAACTGCAATTAGATTACACTAGCAAACTGATGTTTCACAGTCAAAAATGTTTTTTTTTTTAAATTTACACTACTGTTACACCAGATATGAGTGGTGGCACTGGGTAAGTGGGCACAGTATACGCTGTGAGCCTGGCACACACGCTGGCAGGCAGGCAACTGCAATTAGATTACGCAAGCAGACTGATGTTTCACAGTCAAAAAAGTTTTTTTTTTTTAATTTACACTACTATTACACCAGATATGAGTGGTGTGGCACTGAGCAAGTGGGCCTGGCACACACGCTGGCAGGCAGGCAACTGCAATTAGATTACACTAGAAGACTGATGTTTCACAGTCAAAAAAGTTTTTTTTTTTTTTAATTTACACTACTGTTACACCAGATATGAGTGGTGGCACTGGGCAAGTGGGCCTGGCACTCACGCTGGCAGGCAGGCAACTGCAATTAGATTACACAAGCAGACTGATGTTTCACAGTCAAAAAAGTTTTTTTTTTTTAAATTTACACTACTGTTACACCAGATATGAGTGGTGGCACTGGGCAAGTGGGCCTGGCACACACGCTGGCAGGCAGGCAACTGCAATTAGATTACACAAGCAGACTGATGTTTCACAGTCAAAAAAGTTTTTTTTTTTAAATTTACACTACTGTTACACCAGATATGAGTGGGGCACTGGGCAAGTGGGCCTGGCACACACGCTGGCAGGCAGGCAACTGCAATTAGATTACACTAGCAGACTGATGTTTCACAGTCAAAAAAGTTTTTTTTTTTTAAATTTACACTACTGTTACACCAGATATGAGTGGTGGCACTGGGCAAGTGGGCACAGTATACGCTGTGAGCCTGGCACACACGCTGGCAGGCAGGCAACTGCAATTAGATTACACAAGCAGACTGATGTTTCACAGTCAAAAAAGTTTTTTTTTTTTAAATTTACACTACTGTTACACCAGATATGAGTGGTGGCACTGGGCAAGTGGGCCTGGCACACACGCTGGCAGGCAGGCAACTGCAATTAGATTACACAAGCAGACTGATGTTTCACAGTCAAAAAAGTTTTTTTTTTTTAAATTTACACTACTTTTACACCAGATATGAGTGGGGGCACTGGGCAAGTGGGCATGGCACAAACGCTGGCAGGCAAGGCAACTGCAATTAGATTACACTAGCAGACTGATGTTTCACAGTCAAAAAAGTTTTTTTTTTTAAATTTACACTACTGTTACACCAGATATGAGTGGTGGCACTGGGCAAGTGGGCACAGTATACGCTGTGAGCCTGGCACACACGCTGGCAGGCAGGCAACTGCAATTAGATTACACAAGCAGACTGATGTTTCACAGTCAAAAAAGTTTTTTTTTTTTTTAATTTACACTACTGTTACACCAGATATGAGTGGTGGCATTGGGCAAGTGGGCCTGGCACACACGCTGGCAGGCAGGCAACTGCAATTAGATTACACAAGCAGACTGATGTTTCACAGTCAAAAAAGTTTTTTTTTTTTTAATTTACACTACTGTTACACCAGATATGAGTGGTGGCACTGGGCAAGTGGGCCTGGCACACACGCTGGCAGGCAGGCAACTGCAATTAGATTACACAAGCAGACTGATGTTTCACAGTCAAAAAAGTTTTTTTTTTTTAAATTTACACTACTGTTACACCAGATATGAGTGGTGGCACTGGGCAAGTGGGCCTGGCACACACGCTGGCAGGCAGGCAACTGCAATTAGATTACACTAGCAGACTGATGTTTCACAGTCAAAAAAGTTTTTTTTTTTTAAATTTACACTACTGTTACACCAGATATGAGTGGTGGCACTGGGCAAGTGGGCACAGTATACGCTGTGAGCCTGGCACACACGCTGGCAGGCAGGCAACTGCAATTAGA
Organism: Bombina bombina; assembly: GCF_027579735.1. Taxonomy (NCBI): domain Eukaryota; kingdom Metazoa; phylum Chordata; class Amphibia; order Anura; family Bombinatoridae; genus Bombina; species Bombina bombina. Next base: position 509,131,574 of record NC_069499.1, on the reverse strand, counting down.
TTACACAAGCAGACTGATGTTTCACAGTCAAAAAAGTTTTTTTTTTTTTAATTTACACTACTATTACACCAGATATGAGTGGTGTGGCACTGGGCAAGTGGGTCTGGCACACACGCTGGCAGGCAGGCAACTGCAATTAGATTACACTAGCAGACTGATGTTTCACAGTCAAAAAAGTTTTTTTTTTTTTAATTTACACTACTGTTACACCAGATATGAGTGGTGGCACTGGGCAAGTGGGCCTGGCACTCACGCTGGCAGGCAGGCAACTGCAATTAGATTACACAAGCAGACTGATGTTTCACAGTCAAAAAAGTTTTTTTTTTTTTAATTTACACTACTGTTACACCAGATATGAGTGGGGGCACTGGGCAAGTGGGCCTGGCACACACGCTGGCAGGCAGGCAACTGCAATTAGATTACACTAGCAGACTGATGTTTCACAGTCAAAAAAGTTTTTTTTTTAATTTACACTACTGTTACACCAGATATGAGTGGTGTGGCACTGGGCAAGAGGGCCTGGCACACACGCTGGCAGGCAGGCAACTGCAATTAGATTACACTAGCAGACTGATGTTTCACAGTCAAAAAAGTTTTATTTTTTAAATTTACACTACTGTTACACCAGATATGAGTGGTGGCACTGGGCAAGTGGGCACAGTATACGCTGTGAGCCTGGCACACACGCTGGCAGGCAGGCAACTGCAATTAGATTACACAAGCAGACTGATGTTTCACAGTCAAAAAAGTTTTTTTTTTTTTAATTTACACTACTATTACACCAGATATGAGTGGTGTGGCACTGGGCAAGTGGGCCTGGCACACACGCTGGCAGGCAGGCAACTGCAATTAGATTACACTAGCAGACTGATGTTTCACAGTCAAAAAAGTTTTTTTTTTTTAATTTACACTACTGTTACACCAGATATGAGTGGAGACACTGGGCAAGTGGGCCTGGCACACACGCTGGCAGGCAAGCAACTGCAATTAGATTACACTAGCAGACTGATGTTTCACAGTCAAAAAAGTTTCGTTTTTTTTAAATTTACCCTACTGTTACACCAGATATGAGTGGTGGCACTGGGCAAGTGGGCACAGTATACGCTGTGAGCCTGGCACACACGCTGGCAGGCAGGCAACTGCAATTAGATTACACAAGCAGACTGATGTTTCACAGTCAAAAAAGTTTTTTTTTTTTAAATTTACACTACTGTTACACCAGATATGAGTGTGTGGCACTGGGCAAGTGGGCCTGGCACACACGCTGGCAGGCAGGCAACTGCAATTAGATTACACTAGCAGACTGATGTTTCACAGTCAAAAAAGTTTTTTTTTTTTTAAATTTACACTACTGTTACACCAGATATGAGTGGTGGCACTGGGCAAGTGGGCCTGGCACACACGCTGGCAGGCAGGCAACTGCAATTAGATTACACTAGCAGACTGATGTTTCACAGTCAAAAAAGTTTTTTTTTTTTAAATTTACACTACTGTTACACCAGATATGAGTGGTGGCACTGGGCAAGTGGGCACAGTATATGCTGTGAGCCTGGCACACACGCTGGCAGGCAGGCAACTGCAATTAGATTACACAAGCAGACTGAAGTTTCACAGTCAAATTTTTTTTTTTTAAATTTACACTACTGTTACACCAGATATGAGTGAGGGCACTGGGCAAGTGGGCCTGGCACAAACGCTGGCAGGCAGGCAACTGCAATTAGATTACACTAGCAGACTGATGTTTCACAGTCAAAAAAGTTTAGTTTTTTTTAAATGTACCCTACTGTTACACCAGATATGAGTGGTGGCACTGGGCAAGTGGGCACAGTATACGCTGTGAGCCTGGCACACACGCTGGCAGGCAGGCAACTGCAATTAGATTACACAAGCAGACTGATGTTTCACAGTCAAAAAAGTTTTTTTTTTTTTTAATTTACACTACTGTTACACCAGATATGAGTGGTGGCATTGGGCAAGTGGGCCTGGCACACACGCTGGCAGGCAGGCAACTGCAATTAGATTACACAAGCAGACTGATGTTTCACAGTCAAAAAAGTTTTTTTTTTTTTAAATTTACACTACTTTTACACCAGATATGAGTGGGGGCACTGGGCAAGTGGGCATGGCACACACGCTGGCAGGCAAGCAACTGCAATTAGATTACACTAGCAGACTGATGTTTCACAGTCAAAAAAGTTTTTTTTTTTAAATTTACACTACTGTTACACCAGATATGAGTGGTGGCACTGGGCAAGTGGGCACAGTATACGCTGTGAGCCTGGCACACACGCTGGCAGGCAGGCAACTGCAATTAGATTACACTAGCAGACTGATGTTTCACAGTCAAAAAAGTTTTTTTTTTTTTAATTTACACTACTGTTACACCAGATATGAGTGGTGTGGCACTGGGCAAGAGGGCCTGGCACACACGCTGGCAGGCAGGCAACTGCAATTAGATTACACTAGCAGACTGATGTTTCACAGTCAAAAAAGTTTTATTTTTTAAATTTACACTACTGTTACACCAGATATGAGTGGTGGCACTGGGCAAGTGGGCACAGTATACGCTGTGAGCCTGGCACACACGCTGGCAGGCAGGCAACTGCAATTAGATTACACTAGCAGACTGATGTTTCACGTTCAAAAAAGTTTAGTTTTTTTTAAATATACCCTACTGTTACACCAGATATGAGTGGTGGCACTGGGAAAGTGGGCACAGTATACGCTGTGAGCCTGGCACACACGCTGGCAGGCAGGCAACTGCAATTAGATTACACAAGCAGACTGATGTTTCACAGTCAAAAAAGTTTTTTTTTTTTAATTTACACTACTGTTACACCAGATATGAGTGGGGGCACTGGGCAAGTGGGCCTGTCACACACGCTGGCAGGCAGGCAACTGCAATTAGATTACACTAGCAGACTGATGTTTCACAGTCAAAAATGTTTGTTTTTTTTAATTTACACTACTATTACACCAGATATGAGTGGTGGCACTGAGCAAGTGGGCCTGGCACACACGCTGGCAGGCAGGCAACTGCAATTAGATTACACAAGCAGACTGATGTTTCACAGTCAAAAAAGTTTTTTTTTTTTTAATTTACACTACTGTTACACCAGATATGAGTGGTGGCACTGGGCAAGTGGGCCTGGCACACACGCTGGCAGGCAGGCAACTGCAATTAGATTACACAAGCAGACTGATGTTTCACAGTCAAAAAAGTTTTTTTTTCTTAAATTTACACTACTGTTACACCAGATATGAGTGGAGGCACTGGGCAAGTGGGCCTGGCACACACGCTGGCAGGCAGGCAACTGCAATTAGATTACACAAGCAGACTGATGTTTCACAGTCAAAAAAGTTTTTTTTTTAAATTTACACTACTGTTACACCAGATATGAGTGGGGGCACTGGGCAAGTGGGCCTGGCACACACGCTGGCAGGCAGGCAACTGCAATTAGATTACACTAGCAGACTGATGTTTCACAGTCAAAAAAGTTGTTTTTTTTTTAAATTTACACTACTGTTACACCAGATATGAGTGGGGGCACTGGGCAAGTGGGCCTGGCACACACGCTGGCAGGCAGGCAACTGCAATTAGATTACACTAGCAGACTGATGTTTCACAGTCAAAAAAGTTTAGTTTTTTTAAATTTACACTACTGTTACACCAGATATGAGTGGTGGCACTGGGCAAGTGGGCCTGGCACACACGCTGGCAGGCAGGCAACTGCAATTAGATTACACAAGCAGACTGATGTTTCACAGTCAAAAAAGTTTTTTTTTTTTAAATTTACACTACTTTTACACCAGATATGAGTGGGGGCACTGGGCAAGTGGGCATGGCACACACGCTGGCAGGCAAGCAACTGCAATTAGATTACACTAGCAGACTGATGTTTCACAGTCAAAAAAGTTTTTTTTTTTAAATTTACACTACTGTTACACCAGATATGAGTGGTGGCACTGGGCAAGTGGGCACAGTATACGCTGTGAGCCTGGCACACACGCTGGCAGGCAGGCAACTGCAATTAGATTACACAAGCAGACTGATGTTTCACAGTCAAAAAAGTTTTTTTTTTTTTTAATTTACACTACTGTTACACCAGATATGAGTGGTGGCATTGGGCAAGTGGGCCTGGCACACACGCTGGCAGGCAGGCAACTGCAATTAGATTACACAAGCAGACTGATGTTTCACAGTCAAAAAAGTTTTTTTTTTTTTTAATTTACACTACTGTTACACCAGATATGAGTGGGGGCACTGGGCAAGTGGGCCTGGCTCACACGCTGGCAGGCAGGCAACTGCAATTAGATTACACTAGCAAACTGATGTTTCACAGTCAAAAAAGTTTTATTTTTTTAAATTTACACTACTGTTACACCAGATATGAGTGGTGGCACTGGGCAAGTGGGCACAGTATACGCTGTGAGCCTGGCACACACGCTGGCAGGCAGGCAACTGCAATTAGATTACACTAGCAGACTGATGTTTCACAGTCAAAAAAGTTTCGTTTTTTTTTAAATGTACCCTACTGTTACACCAGATATGAGTGGTGGCACTGGGCAAGTGGGCACAGTATACGCTGTGAGCCTGGCACACACGCTGGCAAGCAGGCAACTGCAATTAGATTACACAAGCAGACTGATGTTTCACAGTCAAAAAAGTTTTTTTTTTTTTTAATTTACACTACTATTACACCAGATATGAGTGGTGTGGCACTGGGCAAGTGGGCCTGGCACACACGCTGGCAGGCAGGCAACTGCAATTAGATTACACTAGCAGACTGATGTTTCACAGTCAAAAAAGTTTTTTTTTTTTTAATTTACACTACTGTTACACCAGATATGAGTGGTGGCACTGGGCAAGTGGGCCTGGCACTCACGCTGGCAGGCAGGCAACTGCAATTAGATTACACTAGCAGACTGATGTTTCACAGTCAAAAAAGTTTTTTTTTTTTTAATTTACACTACTGTTACACCAGATATGAGTGGTGTGGCACTGGGCAAGTGGGCCTGGCACACACGCTGGCAGGCAGGCAACTGCAATTAGATTACACTAGCAGACTGATGTTTCACAGTCAAAAAAGTTTTATTTTTTAAATTTACACTACTGTTACACCAGATATGAGTGGTGGCACTGGGCAAGTGGGCACAGTATACGCTGTGAGCCTGGCACACACGCTGGCAGGCAGGCAACTGCAATTAGATTACACTAGCAGACTGATGTTTCACGTTCAAAAAAGTTTAGTTTTTTTTAAATATACCCTACTGTTACACCAGATATGAGTGGTGGCACTGGGAAAGTGGGCACAGTATACGCTGTGAGCCTGGCACACACGCTGGCAGGCAGGCAACTGCAATTAGATTACACAAGCAGACTGATGTTTCACAGTCAAAAAAGTTTTTTTTTTTAAATTTACACTACTGTTACACCAGATATGAGTGGGGGCACTGGGCAAGTGGGCCTGTCACACACGCTGGCAGGCAGGCAACTGCAATTAGATTACACTAGCAAACTGATGTTTCACAGTCAAAAATGTTTGTTTTTTTTAATTTACACTACTATTACACCAGATATGAGTGGTGTGGCACTGAGCAAGTGGGCCTGGCACACACGCTGGCAGGCAGGCAACTGCAATTAGATTACACTAGAAGACTGATGTTTCACAGTCAAAAAAGTTTTTTGTTTTTTTTAATTTACACTACTGTTACACCAGATATGAGTGGTGGCACTGGGCAAGTGGGCCTGGCACTCACGCTGGCAGGCAGGCAACTGCAATTAGATTACACAAGCAGACTGATGTTTCACAGTCAAAAAAGTTTTTTTTTCTTAAATTTACACTACTGTTACACCAGATATGAGTGGAGGCACTGGGCAAGTGGGCCTGGCACACACGCTGGCAGGCAGGCAACTGCAATTAGATTACACAAGCAGACTGATGTTTCACAGTCAAAAAAGTTTTTTTTTTTAAATTTACACTACTGTTACACCAGATATGAGTGGGGGCACTGGGCAAGTGGGCCTGGCACACACGCCTGGCAGGCAGGCAACTGCAATTAGATTACACAAGCAGACTGATGTTTCACAGTCAAAAATGTTTTTTTTTTTAAATTTACACTACTGTTACACCAGATATGAGTGGGGGCACTGGGCAAGTGGGCCTGGCACACACGCTGGCAGGCAGGCAACTGCAATTAGATTACACTAGCAGACTGATGTTTCACAGTCAAAAAAGTTTAGTTTTTTTTAAATTTACACTACTGTTACACCAGATATGAGTGGTGGCACTGGGCAAGTGGGCCTGGCACACACGCTGGCAGGCAGGCAACTGCAATTAGATTACACAAGCAGACTGATGTTTCACAGTCAAAAAAGTTTTTTTTTTTTTAAATTAACACTACTTTTACACCAGATATGAGTGGGGGCACTGGGCAAGTGGGCATGGCACACACGCTGGCAGGCAAGCAACTGCAATTAGATTACACTAGCAGACTGATGTTTCACAGTCAAAAAAGTTTTTTTTTTTAAATTTACACTACTGTTACACCAGATATGAGTGGTGGCACTGGGCAAGTGGGCACAGTATACGCTGTGAGCCTGGCACACACGCTGGCAGGCAGGCAACTGCAATTAGATTACACAAGCAGACTGATGTTTCACAGTCAAAAAAGTTTTTTTTTTTTTTAATTTACACTACTGTTACACCAGATATGAGTGGTGGCATTGGGCAAGTGGGCCTGGCACACACGCTGGCAGGCAGGCAACTGCAATTAGATTACACAAGCAGACTGATGTTTCACAGTCAAAAAAGTTTTTTTTTTTTTTAAATTTACACTACTGTTACACCAGATATGAGTGGGGGCACTGGGCAAGTGGGCCTGGCACACACGCTGGCAGGCAGGCAACTGCAATTAGATTACACTAGCAAACTGATGTTTCACAGTCAAAAAAGTTTTATTTTTTTAAATTTACACTACTGTTACACCAGATATGAGTGGTGGCACTGGGCAAGTGGGCACAGTATACGCTGTGAGCCTGGCACACACGCTGGCAGGCAGGCAACTGCAATTAGATTACACTAGCAGACTGATGTTTCACAGTCAAAAAAGTTTCGTTTTTTTTAAATGTACCCTACTGTTACACCAGATATGAGTGGTGGCACTGGGCAAGTGGGCACAGTATACGCTGTGAGCCTGGCACACACGCTGGCAAGCAGGCAACTGCAATTAGATTACACAAGCAGACTGATGTTTCACAGTCAAAAAAGTTTTTTTTTTTTTTAATTTACACTACTATTACACCAGATATGAGTGGTGTGGCACTGGGCAAGTGGGTCTGGCACACACGCTGGCAGGCAGGCAACTGCAATTAGATTACACTAGCAGACTGATGTTTCACAGTCAAAAAAGTTTTTTTTTTTTTAATTTACACTACTGTTACACCAGATATGAGTGGTGGCACTGGGCAAGTGGGCCTGGCACTCACGCTGGCAGGCAGGCAACTGCAATTAGATTACACAAGCAGACTGATGTTTCACAGTCAAAAAAGTTTTTTTTTTTAAATTTACACTACTGTTACACCAGATATGAGTGGAGACACTGGGCAAGTGGTCCTGGCACACACGCTGGCAGGCAAGCAACTGCAATTAGATTACACTAGCAGACTGATGTTTCACAGTCAAAAAAGTTTCGTTTTTTTTAAATGTACCCTACTGTTACACCAGATATGAGTGGTGGCACTGGGCAAGTGGGCACAGTATACGCTGTGAGCCTGGCACACACGCTGGCAGGCAGGCAACTGCAATTAGATTACACAAGCAGACTGATGTTTCACAGTCAAAAAAGTTTTTTTTTTTTTAAATTTACACTACTGTTACACCAGATATGAGTGGGGGCACTGGGCAAGTGGGCCTGGCACACACGCTGGCAGGCAGGCAACTGCAATTAGATTACACTAGAAGACTGATGTTTCACAGTCAAAAATTTTTTTTTTTAATTTACACTACTGTTACACCAGATATGAGTGGTGTGGCACTGGGCAAGAGGGCCTGGCACACACGCTGGCAGGCAGGCAACTGCAATTAGATTACACTAGCAGACTGATGTTTCACAGTCAAAAAAGTTTTATTTTTTAAATTTACACTACTGTTACACCAGATATGAGTGGTGGCACTGGGCAAGTGGGCACAGTATATGCTGTGAGCCTGGCACACACGCTGGCAGGCAACTGCAATTAGATTACACAAGCAGACTGAAGTTTCACAGTCAAAATTTTTTTTTTTTTAAATTTACACTACTGTTACACCAGATATGAGTGAGGGCACTGGGCAAGTGGGCCTGGCACAAACGCTGGCAGGCAGGCAACTGCAATTAGATTACTCTAGCAGACTGATGTTTCACAGTCAAAAAAGTTTAGTTTTTTTTAAATGTACCCTACTGTTACACCAGATATGAGTGGTGGCACTGGGCAAGTGGGCACAGTATATGCTGTGAGCCTGGCACACACGCTGGCAGGCAGGCAACTGCAATTAGATTACACAAGCAGACTGATGTTTCACAGTCAAAAAAGTTTTTTTTTTTAAATTTACACTACTATTACACCAGATATGAGTGGTGTGGCACTGGGCAAGTGGGCCTGGCACACACGCTGGCAGGCAGGCAACTGCAATTAGATTACACTAGCAGACTGATGTTTCACAGTCAAAAAAGTTTTTTTTTTTTTTAATTTACACTACTGTTACACCAGATATGAGTGGTGGCATTGGGCAAGTGGGCCTGGCACACACACTGGCAGGCAGGCAACTGCAATTAGATTACACAAGCAGACTGATGTTTCACAGTCAAAAAAGTTTTTTTTTTTTTAAATTTACACTACTTTTACACCAGATATGAGTGGGGGCACTGGGCAAGTGGGCATGGCACACACGCTGGCAGGCAAGCAACTGCAATTAGATTACACTAGCAGACTGATATTTCACAGTCAAAAAAGTTATTTTTTTTTAAATTTACACTACTGTTACACCAGATATGAGTGGTGGCACTGGGCAAGTGGGCACAGTATACGCTGTGAGCCTGGCACACACGCTGGCAGGCAGGCAACTGCAATTAGATTACACTAGCAGACTGATGTTTCACAGTCAAAAAAGTTTTGTTTTTTTTTAATTTACACTACTGTTACACCAGATATGAGTGGTGTGGCACTGGGCAAGAGGGCCTGGCACACACGCTGGCAGGCAGGCAACTGCAATTAGATTACACTAGCAGACTGATGTTTCACAGTCAAAAAAGTTTTATTTTTTAAATTTACACTACTGTTACACCAGATATGAGTGGTGGCACTGGGCAAGTGGGCACAGTATACGCTGTGAGCCTGGCACACACGCTGGCAGGCAGGCAACTGCAATTAGATTACACTAGCAGACTGATGTTTCACGTTCAAAAAAGTTTAGTTTTTTTTAAATATACCCTACTGTTACACCAGATATGAGTGGTGGCACTGGGAAAGTGGGCACAGTATACGCTGTGAGCCTGGCACACACGCTGGCAGGCAGGCAACTGCAATTAGATTACACAAGCAGACTGATGTTTCACAGTCAAAAAAGTTTTTTTTTTTTTTAATTTACACTACTATTACACCAGATATAAGTGGTGTGGCACTGGGCAAGTGGGCCTGGCACACACGCTGGCAGGCAGGCAACTGCAATTAGATTACACTAGCAGACTGATGTTTCACAGTCAAAAAAGTTTTTTTTTTTTTAATTTACACTACTGTTACACCAGATATGAGTGGTGGCACTGGGCAAGTGGGCCTGGCACTCACTCTGGCAGGCAGGCAACTGCAATTAGATTACACAAGCAGACTGATGTTTCACAGTCAAAAAGTTTTTTTTTTCTTAAATTTACACTACTGTTACACCAGATATGAGTGGAGGCACTGGGCAAGTGGGCCTGGCACACACGCTGGCAAGCAGGCAACTGCAATTAGATTACACAAGCAGACTGATGTTTCACAGTCAAAAAAGTTTTTTTTTTTAAATTTACACTACTGTTACACCAGATATGAGTGGGGGCACTGGGCAAGTGGGCCTGGCACACACGCTGGCAGGCAGGCAACTGCAATTAGATTACACTAGCAGACTGATGTTTCACAGTCAAAAATGTTTTTTTTTTTAATTTACACTACTGTTACACCAGATATGAGTGGTGGCACTGGGTAAGTGGGCACAGTATACGCTGTGAGCCTGGCACACACGCTGGCAGGCAGGCAACTGCAATTAGATTACACAAGCAGACTGATGTTTCACAGTCAAAAAAGTTTGTTTGTTTTTTTAAATTTACACTACTGTTACACCAGATATGAGTGGGGGCACTGGGCAAGTGGGCCTGGCACACACGCTGGCAGGCAGGCAACTGCAATTAGATTACACTAGCAGACTGATGTTTCACAGTCAAAAAAGTTTAGTTTTTTTAAATTTACACTACTGTTACACCAGATATGAGTGGTGGCACTGGGCAAGTGGGCCTGGCACACACGCTGGCAGGCAGGCAACTGCAATTAGATTACACAAGCAGACTGATGTTTCACAGTCAAAAAAGTTTTTTTTTTTAAATTTACACTACTTTTACACCAGATATGAGTGGGGGCACTGGGCAAGTGGGCCTGGCACACACGCTGGCAGGCAAGCAACTGCAATTAGATTACACTAGCAGACTGATGTTTCACAGTCAAAAAAGTTTTTTTTTTTTAAATTTACACTACTGTTACACCAGATATGAGTGGTGGCACTGGGCAAGTGGGCACAGTATACGCTGTGAGCCTGGCACACACGCTGGCAGGCAGGCAACTGCAATTAGATTACACAAGCAGACTGATGTTTCACAGTCAAAAAAGTTTTTTTTTTTTAAATTTACACTACTGTTACACTAGATATGAGTGGGGGCACTGGGCAAGTGGGCCTGGCACACACGCTGGCAGGCAGGCAACTGCAATTAGATTACACTAGCAGACTGATGTTTCACAGTCAAAAAAGTTTTTTTTTTTTAATTTACACTACTGTTACACCAGATATGAGTGGTGTGGCACTGGGCAAGAGGGCCTGGCACACACGCTGGCAGGCAACTGCAATTAGATTACACTAGCAGACTGATGTTTCACAGTCAAAAAAGTTTTATTTTTTAAATTTACACTACTGTTACACCAGATATGAGTGGTGGCACTGGGCAAGTGGGCACAGTATACGCTGTGAGCCTGGCACACACGCTGGCAGGCAGGCAACTGCAATTAGATTACACAAGCAGACTGATGTTTCACAGTCAAAAAAGTTTTTTTTTTTTAATTTACACTACTATTACACCAGATATGAGTGTTGTGGCACTGGGCAAGTGGGCCTGGCACACACGCTGGCAGGCAGGCAACTGCAATTAGATTACAGTAGCAGACTGATGTTTCACAGTCAAAAAAGTTTTTTTTTTTTTTAAATTTACACTACTGTTACACCAGATATGAGTGGTGGCACTGGGCAAGTGGGCCTGGCACTCACGCTGGCAGGCAGGCAGGCAACTGCAATTAGATTACACAAGCAGACTGATGTTTCAAAGTCAAAAAAGTTTTGTTTTTTTAAAATTTACACTACTGTTACACCAGATATGAGTGGAGGCACTGGGCAAGTGGGCCTGGCACACACGCTGGCAGGCAGGCAACTGCAAATAGATTACACAAGCAGACTGATGTTTCACAGTCAAAAAAGTTTTTTTTTTTAAATTTACACTACTTTTACACCAGATATGAGTGGGGGCACTGGGCGAGTGGGCCTGGCACACACGCTGGCAGGCAGGCAACTGCAATTAGATTACACTAGCAGACTGATGTTTCACAGTCAAAAAAGTTTTTTTTTTTAAATTTACACTACTGTTACACCAGATATGAGTGGTGGCACTGGGCAAGTGGGCACAGTATACGCTGTGAGCCTGGCACACATGCTGGCAGGCAGGCAACTGCAATTAGATTACACAAGCAGACTGATGTTTCACAGTCAAAAAAGTTTTTTTTTTTTTTTAATTTACACTACTGTTACACCAGATATGAGTGGGGGCACTGGGCAAGAGGGCCTGGCACACACGCTGGCAGGCAGGCAACTGCAATTAGATTACACTAGCAGACTGATGTTTCACAGTCAAAAAAGTTTTTTTTTTTTTAATTTACACTACTGTTACACCAGATATGAGTGGTGTGGCACTGGGCAAGAGGGCCTGGCACACACGCTGGTAGGCAGGCAACTGCAATTAGATTACACTAGCTGGCAGGCAAGCAACTGCAATTAGATTACACTAGCAGACTGATGTTTCACAGTCAAAAAGTTTTTTTTTTAATTTACACTACTGTTATACCAGATATGAGTGGTGGCACTGGGCAAGTGGGCACAGTATACGCTGTGAGCCTGGCACACACGCTGGCAGGCAGGCAACTGCAATTAGATTACACTAGCAGACTGATGTTTCACAGTCAAAAAAGTTTTATTTTTTAAATTTACACTACTGTTACACCAGATATGAGTGGTGGCACTGGGCAAGTGGGCACAGTATACGCTGTGAGCCTGGCACACACGCTGGCAGGCAGGCAACTGCAATTAGATTACACTAGCAGACTGATGTTTCACAGTCAAAAAAGTTTAGTTTTTTTTAAATATACCCTACTGTTACACCAGATATGAGTGGTGGCACTGGGAAAGTGGGCACAGTATACGCTGTGAGCCTGGCACACACGCTGGCAGGCAGGCAACTGCAATTAGATTACACAAGCAGACTGATGTTTCACAGTCAAAAAAGTTTTTTTTTCTTAAATTTACACTACTGTTACACCAGATATGAGTGGAGGCACTGGGTAAGTGGGCCTGGCACACACACTGGCAGGCAGGCAACTGCAATTAGATTACACAAGCAGACTGATGTTTCACAGTCAAAAAAGTTTTTTTTTTTTTAATTTTCACTACTATTACACCAGATATGAGTGGTGTGGCACTGGGCAAGTGGGCCTGGCACACATGCTGGCAGGCAGGCAACTGCAATTAGATTACACAAGCAGACTGATGTTTCACAGTCAAAAAATTTTTTTTTTTTAAATTTACACTACTGTTACACCAGATATGAGTGGGGGCACTGGGCAAGTGGGCCTGGCACACACGCTGGCAGGCAGGCAACTGCAATTAGATTACACTAGCAGACTGATTTTTCACAGTCAAAAAAGTTTTTTTTTTTTTAAATTTACACTACTGTTACACCAGATATGAGTGGTGGCACTGGGCAAGTGGGCCTGGCACTCACGCTGGCAGGCAGGCAGGCAACTGCAATTAGATTACACAAGCAGACTGATGTTTCAAAGTCAAAAAAGTTTTGTTTTTTTTAAAATTTACACTACTGTTACACCAGATATGAGTGGAGGCACTGGGCAAGTGGGCCTGGCACACACGCTGGCAGGCAGGCAACTGCAAATAGATTACACAAGCAGACTGATGTTTCACAGTCAAAAAAGTTTTTTTTTTTTAAATTTACACTACTTTTACACCAGATATAAGTGGGGGCACTGGGCGAGTGGGCCTGGCACACACGCTGGCAGGCAGGCAACTGCAATTAGATTACACTAGCAGACTGATGTTTCACAGTCAAAAAAGTTTTTTTTTTTAAATTTACACTACTGTTACACCAGATATGAGTGGTGGCACTGGGCAAGTGGGCACAGTATACGCTGTGAGCCTGGCACACATGCTGGCAGGCAGGCAACTGCAATTAGATTACACAAGCAGACTGATGTTTCACAGTCAAAAAAGTTTTTTTTTTTTTTAATTTACACTACTGTTACACCAGATATGAGTGGGGGCACTGGGCAAGAGGGCCTGGTACACACGCTGGCAGGCAGGCAACTGCAATTAGATTACACTAGCAGACTGATGTTTCACAGTCAAAAAAGTTTTTTTTTTTTTTAATTTACACTACTGTTACACCAGATATGAGTGGTGTGGCACTGGGCAAGAGGGCCTGGCACACACGCTGGTAGGCAGGCAACTGCAATTAGATTACACTAGCTGGCAGGCAAGCAACTGCAATTAGATTACACTAGCAGACTGATGTTTCACAGTCAAAAAGTTTTTTTTTTTAATTTACACTACTGTTATACCAGATATGAGTGGTGGCACTGGGCAAGTGGGCACAGTATACGCTGTGAGCCTGGCACACACGCTGGCAGGCAGGCAACTGCAATTAGATTACACTAGCAGACTGATGTTTCACAGTCAAAAAAGTTTTATTTTTTAAATTTACACTACTGTTACACCAGATATGAGTGGTGGCACTGGGCAAGTGGGCACAGTATACGCTGTGAGCCTGGCACACACGCTGGCAGGCAGGCAACTGCAATTAGATTACACTAGCAGACTGATGTTTCACAGTCAAAAAAGTTTAGTTTTTTTTAAATATACCCTACTGTTACACCAGATATGAGTGGTGGCACTGGGAAAGTGGGCACAGTATACGCTGTGAGCCTGGCACACACGCTGGCAGGCAGGCAACTGCAATTAGATTACACAAGCAGACTGATGTTTCACAGTCAAAAAAGTTTTTTTTTCTTAAATTTACACTACTGTTACACCAGATATGAGTGGAGGCACTGGGTAAGTGGGCCTGGCACACACACTGGCAGGCAGGCAACTGCAATTAGATTACACAAGCAGACTGATGTTTCACAGTCAAAAAAGTTTTTTTTTTTTTAATTTTCACTACTATTACACCAGATATGAGTGGTGTGGCACTGGGCAAGTGGGCCTGGCACACATGCTGGCAGGCAGGCAACTGCAATTAGATTACACTAGCAGACTGATGTTTCACAGTCAAAAAAGTTTTTGTTTTTTTTAATTTACACTACTGTTACACCAGATATGAGTGGTGGCACTGGGCAAGTGGGCCTGGCACTCACGCTGGCAGGCAGGCAACTGCAATTAGATTACACAAGCAGACTGATGTTTCACAGTCAAAAAAGTTTTTTTTTCTTAAATTTACACTACTGTTACACCAGATATGAGTGGAGGCACTGGGCAAGTGGGCCTGGCACACATGCTGGCAGGCAGGCAACTGCAATTAGATTACACAAGCAGACTGATGTTTCACAGTCAAAACATTTTTTTTTTTTAAATTTACACTACTGTTACACCAGATATGAGTGGGGGCACTGGGCAAGTGGGCCTGGCACACACGCTGGCAGGCAGGCAACTGCAATTAGATTACACTAGCAGACTGATGTTTCACAGTCAAAAAAGTTTTTTTTTTTTTAAATTTACACTACTGTTACACCAGATATGAGTGGTGGCACTGGGCAAGTGGGCCTGGCACTCACGCTGGCAGGCAGGCAGGCAACTGCAATTAGATTACACAAGCAGACTGATGTTTCAAAGTCAAAAAAGTTTTGTTTTTTTTTTAAATTTACACTACTGTTACACCAGATATGAGTGGAGGCACTGGGCAAGTGGGCCTGGCACACACGCTGGCAGGCAGGCAACTGCAAATAGATTACACAAGCAGACTGATGTTTCACAGTCAAAAAAGTTTTTTTTTTTTAAATTTACACTACTTTTACACCAGATATAAGTGGGGGCACTGGGCGAGTGGGCCTGGCACACACGCTGGCAGGCAGGCAACTGCAATTAGATTACACTAGCAGACTGATGTTTCACAGTCAAAAAAGTTTTTTTTTTTAAATTTACACTACTGTTACACCAGATATGAGTGGTGGCACTGGGCAAGTGGGCACAGTATACGCTGTGAGCCTGGCACACATGCTGGCAGGCAGGCAACTGCAATTAGATTACACAAGCAGACTGATGTTTCACAGTCAAAAAAGTTTTTTTTTTTTTAATTTACACTACTGTTACACCAGATATGAGTGGGGGCACTGGGCAAGAGGGCCTGGTACACACGCTGGCAGGCAGGCAACTGCAATTAGATTACACTAGCAGACTGATGTTTCACAGTCAAAAAAGTTTGTTTTTTTTTTAATTTACACTACTGTTACACCAGATATGAGTGGTGTGGCACTGGGCAAGAGGGCCTGGCACACACGCTGGTAGGCAGGCAACTGCAATTAGATTACACTAGCTGGCAGGCAAGCAACTGCAATTAGATTACACTAGCAGACTGATGTTTCACAGTCAAAAAGTTTTTTTTTTAATTTACACTACTGTTATACCAGATATGAGTGGTGGCACTGGGCAAGTGGGCACAGTATACGCTGTGAGCCTGGCACACACGCTGGCAGGCAGGCAACTGCAATTAGATTACACTAGCAGACTGATGTTTCACAGTCAAAAAAGTTTTATTTTTTAAATTTACACTACTGTTACACCAGATATGAGTGGTGGCACTGGGCAAGTGGGCACAGTATACGCTGTGAGCCTGGCACACACGCTGGCAGGCAGGCAACTGCAATTAGATTACACTAGCAGACTGATGTTTCACAGTCAAAAAAGTTTAGTTTTTTTTAAATATACCCTACTGTTACACCAGATATGAGTGGTGGCACTGGGAAAGTGGGCACAGTATACGCTGTGAGCCTGGCACACACGCTGGCAGGCAGGCAACTGCAATTAGATTACACAAGCAGACTGATGTTTCACAGTCAAAAAAGTTTTTTTTTCTTAAATTTACACTACTGTTACACCAGATATGAGTGGAGGCACTGGGTAAGTGGGCCTGGCACACACACTGGCAGGCAGGCAACTGCAATTAGATTACACAAGCAGACTGATGTTTCACAGTCAAAAAAGTTTTGTTTTTTTTTAATTTTCACTACTATTACACCAGATATGAGTGGTGTGGCACTGGGCAAGTGGGCCTGGCACACATGCTGGCAGGCAGGCAACTGCAATTAGATTACACTAGCAGACTGATGTTTCACAGTCAAAAAAGTTTTTGTTTTTTTTAATTTACACTACTGTTACACCAGATATGAGTGGTGGCACTGGGCAAGTGGGCCTGGCACTCACGCTGGCAGGCAGGCAACTGCAATTAGATTACACAAGCAGACTGATGTTTCACAGTCAAAAAAGTTTTTTTTTCTTAAATTTACACTACTGTTACACCAGATATGAGTGGAGGCACTGGGCAAGTGGGCCTGGCACACATGCTGGCAGGCAGGCAACTGCAATTAGATTACACAAGCAGACTGATGTTTCACAGTCAAAAAATTTTTTTTTTTTAAATTTACACTACTGTTACACCAGATATGAGTGGGGGCACTGGGCAAGTGGGCCTGGCACACACGCTGGCAGGCAGGCAACTGCAATTAGATTACACTAGCAGACTGATGTTTCACAGTCAAAAATGTTTTTTTTTTTAAATTTACACTACTGTTACACCAGATATGAGTGGTGGCACTGGGTAAGTGGGCACAGTATACGCTGTGAGCCTGGCACACACGCTGGCAGGCAGGCAACTGCAATTAGATTACACAAGCAGACTGATGTTTCACACTCAAAAAAGTTTTTTTTTTTTTTTAAATTTACACTACTGTTACACCAGATATGAGTGGGGGCACTGGGCAAGTGGGCCTGGCACACACGCTGGCAGGCAGGCAGCTGCAATTAGATTACACTAGCAGACTGATGTTTCACAGTCAAAAAAGTTTAGTTTTTTTAAATTTACACTACTGTTACACCAGATATGAGTGGTGGCACTGGGCAAGTGGGCCTGGCACACACGCTGGCAGGCAGGCAACTGCAATTAGATTACACAAGCAGACTGATGTTTCACAGTCAAAAAAGTTTTTTTTTTTTAAATTTACACTACTTTTACACCAGATATGAGTGGGGGCACTGGGCAAGTGGGCCTGGCACACACGCTGGCAGGCAAGCAACTGCAATTAGATTACACTAGCAGACTGATGTTTCACAGTCAAAAAAGTTTTTTTTTTTAAATTTACACTACTGTTACACCAGATATGAGTGGTGGCACTGGGCAAGTGGGCACAGTATACGCTGTGAGCCTGGCACACACACTGGCAGGCAGGCAACTGCAATTAGATTACACAAGCAGACTGATGTTTAACAGTCAAATTTTTTTTTTTTTTTTTAAATTTACACTACTGTTACACCAGATATGAGTGGGGGCACTGGGCAAGTGGGCCTGGCACACACGCTGGCAGGCAGGCAACTGCAATTAGATTACACTAGCAGACTGATGTTTCACAGTCAAAAAAGTTTTTTTTTTTTAATTTACACTACTGTTACACCAGATATGAGTGGTGTGGCACTGGGCAAGAGGGCCTGGCACACACGCTGGCAGGCAGGCAACTGCAATTAGATTACACTAGCAGACTGATGTTTCACAGTCAAAAAAGTTTTATTTTTTAAATTTACACTACTGTTACACCAGATATGAGTGGTGGCACTGGGCAAGTGGGCACAGTATACGCTGTGAGCCTGGCACACACGCTGGCAGGCAGGCAACTGCAATTAGATTGCACAAGCAGACTGATGTTTCACAGTCAAAAAAGTTTTTTTTTTTTAATTTACACTACTATTACACCAGATATGAGTGGTGTGGCACTGGGCAAGTGGGCCTGGCACACACGCTGGCAGGCATGCAACTGCAATTAGATTACAGTAGCAGACTGATGTTTCACAGTCAAAAAAGTTTTTTTTTTTTTTTAATTTACACTACTGTTACACCAGATATGAGTGGTGGCACTGGGCAAGTGGGCCTGGCACTCACGCTGGCAGGCAGGCAACTGCAATTAGATTACACAAGCAGACTGATGTTTCAAAGTCAAAAAAGTTTTTTTTTTTTTAAATTTACACTACTGTTACACCAGATATGAGTGGAGGCACTGGGCAAGTGGGCCTGGCACACACACTGGCAGGCAGGCAACTGCAAATAGATTACACAAGCAGACTGATGTTTCACAGTCAAAAATGTTTTTTTTTTTAAAATTTACACTACTGTTACACCAGATATGAGTGGTGGCACTGGGCAAGTGGGCACAGTATACGCTGTGAGCCTGGCACACATGCTGGCAGGCAGGCAACTGCAATTAGATTACACAAGCAGACTGATGTTTCACAGTCAAAAAAGTTTTTTTTTTTTTAAATTTACACTACTGTTACACCAGATATGAGTGGGGGCACTGGGCAAGAGGGCCTGGCACACACGCTGGCAGGCAGGCAACTGCAATTAGATCACACTAGCAGACTGATGTTTCACAGTCAAAAAAGTTTTTTTTTTTAATTTACACTACTGTTACACCAGATATGAGTGGTGTGGCACTGGGCAAGAGGGCCTGGCACACACGCTGGCAGGCAGGCAACTGCAATTAGATTACACTAGCAGACTGATGTTTCACAGTCAAAAAACATATATTTTTTTAAATTTACACTACTGTTACACCAGATATGAGTGGTGTGGCACTGGGCAAGTGGGTCTGACACACACGCTGGCAGGCAGGCAACTGCAATTAGATTACACTAGCAGACTGATGTTTCACAGTCAAAAAACATATATTTTTTTAAATTTACACTACTGTTACACCAGATATGAGTGGTGTGGCACTGGGCAAGTGGGTCTGACACACACGCTGGCAGGCAGGCAACTGCAATTAGATTACACTAGCAGACTGATGTTTCACAGTCAAAAAATTTTTTTTTTTTTAAATTTACACTAATGTTACACCAGATATGAGTGGTGTGGCACTGGGCAAGTGGACCTGGCACACACGCTGGCAGGCAGGCAACTGCAATTAGATTACACTAGCAGACTGATGTTTCACAGTCAAAAAAGTTTTTTTTTTTAAATTTACACTACTGTTACACCAGATATGAGTGGTGTGGGACTGGGCAAGTGGGCATGGCACACACGCTGGCAGGCAAGCAACTGCAATTAGATTACACTAGCAGACTGATGTTTCACAGTCAAAAAAGTTTTTTTTTTTAATTTACACTACTGTTACACCAGATATGAGTGGTGTGGCACTGGGCAAGAGGGCCTGGCACACACGCTGGCAGGCAGGCAACTGCAATTAGATTACACTAGCAGACTGATGTTTCACAGTCAAAAAACATATATTTTTTTAAATTTACACTACTGTTACACCAGATATGAGTGGTGTGGCACTGGGCAAGTGGGTCTGACACACACGCTGGCAGGCAGGCAACTGCAATTAGATTACACTAGCAGACTGATGTTTCACAGTCAAAAAAGTTTTTTTTTTTTAATTTACACTAATGTTACACCAGATATGAGTGGTGTGGCACTGGGCAAGTGGACCTGGCACACACGCTGGCAGGCAGGCAACTGCAATTAGATTACACTAGCAGACTGATGTTTCACAGTCAAAAAAGTTTTTTTTTTTAAATTTACACTACTGTTACACCAGATATGAGTGGTGTGGGACTGGGCAAGTGGGCATGGCACACACGCTGGCAGGCAAGCAACTGCAATTAGATTACACTAGCAGACTGATGTTTCACAATCAAAAAAGTTTTTTTTTTTTAATTTACACTACTGTTATACCAGATATGAGTGGTGTGGCACTGGGGGGCCTGGAACACACACTGGCAGGCAGGCAACTGCAATTAGATTACAATAGCAGACTGATGTTTCACAGTCAAAAAAGTTTTTTTTTTTTTAATTTACACTACTGTTACACCAGATATGAGTGGTGGCACTGGGCAAGTGGCTTGGCAGGCAGGTAACGGCAATTAGATTACACAGGAAAAAAAATAAAAAAATAAAAAATTATGTTTTAGCACTAAAAAGGGCTTTTTGGGGTGCTGTGCTTACAGCAGAGATCAGGTGAGTCCTTCAGGACTGTAGTGGACACTGAATACACTAGCCTAGCTATCAATTTCCCTATTAAATCACCAGCAGCTACACTGTCCCTCCTCTCACTAACAATGCAGCTTCCGAATGAATCTAAAAGGCTGCTGTTCAGGAGCTGGGAGGGTCTGGGAGGGAGAGTCTGCTGCTGATTGGCTGGAATGTGTCTGCAGACTGTGAGATACAGGGTCAAAGTTTACTCAATGATGACGAATAGGGGGCGGATCGAGCATCGCATATGTTCGCCCGCAGCGGCGAACGCGAACATGCTATGCTCACCGGGAACTATTCGCCGGTGAACTATTCACGACATCACTGATTGTGAGTGGTTCTCTGATTGATTTGAATAGGATGTGTTTCATAAAATAGTTATGTATACATGTCAATGATGACATAATGGGGGGTAGTTATCAACGTGTCTACTTTTCCTGCCTTCGCTGGCCCAATACGCCTGCCTAAGCTCGCCTCACATCGCCGCCGCGGACCTGCAAAAATTCGCCTAAGTTATCAAAAAAGCTGTCAAAAAGCCACGCACCAAGTACAGGGCGATGAGCAGCGAACTGTGAGAGTTATCACTCATCCGATCCCGCTGCTCTTCGGCTTTTTGACAGTTTTCTTGCTAGCCTGTCACTAAGCACTCACACTAACTACACTGTTCTACCCCCTATACCGGCGCCCCCGGAGCCCCCCGCAACTAAATAAAGTTAGTAACCCCTAAACCTCCGCTCCTAGACCCCGCCGCAACTCTTATAAATGTATTAACCCCTAAACCGCCGCTCCCGGACACCGCCGCAACCTACATTATACCTAGTAACCCCTATCCTGCCCCCCCTATACCGTCGCCCTCTATAATAAAGTTATTAACCCCTATCCTGCTGATCCCGCACCTCGCCACAACTAAATAAATAGTTTAACCCCTAAACCGCCGCTCCCTGACCCCGCCGCAACCTATATTACATTTATTATCCCCTATCCTGCACCCCCCTACACCGTCGCCACCTATAATAAATTTATTAACCCCTATCCTGCCCCCCACTACACCGCCGCCACTGTAATAAAATTATTAACCCTAAACCTAAGTCTAACACTAACCCTAACACCCCCTAACTTAAATATTAATTAAATAAATCTAAATAATATTTCTATTATGAACTAAATTAATCCTATTTAAAACTAAATACTTACCTTTAAAATAAACCCTAATATAGCTACAATATAAATAATAATTATATTGTAGCTATGTTAGGATTTATTTTTATTTTACATGCAAATTTCAATATATTTTAACTAGGTACAACAGCTATTAAATAGTTATTAACTATTTAATAGCTTACCTAGCTAAAAAAAGAGAAATTAACCTGTAAAATAAATCCTAACCTAAGTTACAATTACACCTAACACTACACTATACTTTAATAAATTATTCCTATTTAAAACTAAATACTTACCTGTAAAATAAACCCTAAGATAGCTACAATATAATTAATAATTACATTGTAGCTATCTTACCGCTAGATTTGGAGTTGTGTCGGTAACGACCCAAAAAACTAACGCCGGCTTTTTTCTGGCCGCACCATAAAAATAACTCTGGTATTGAGAGTCCACAGAATGGCTGCGTTAGGCTCCAAAAAAGGAGCGTAGAGCATATTTAACGCAGCTTCAACTCTCGATACCAGAGTTGCTTACGCAAGCGGCCAGCCTCAAAAACGTGCTCGTGCACGATTCCCCCATAGAAAACAATGGGGCTGTTTGAGCTGAAAAAAAACCCAAACACCTGCAAAAAAGCCGCGTTCAGCTCCTAACGCAGCCCCATTGTTTGCTATGCGGTAACCCTTCATACGTCTGCACTTAACACTCTAACATGTACCCGTGTCTAAACACCCCTAACCTTACACTTATTAACCCCTAATCTGCCGCCCCCGCTATCGCTGACCCCTGCATATTATTATTAACCCCTAATCTGCCGCTCCGTAAACCGCCGCTACTTACATTATCCCTATGTACCCCTAATCTGCTTCCCTAACATCGCCAACCCCTATATTATATTTATTAACCCCTAATCTGCCCCCCACAACGTCGCCTCCACCTGCCTACACTTATTAACCCCTAATCTGCCGAGCGGACCTGAGCGCTACTATAATAAAGTTATTAACCCCTAATCCGCCTCACTAACCCTATAATAAATAGTATTAACCCCTAATCTGCCCTCCCTAACATCGCCGGAACAGCCAATAGAATGCGAGCTCAATCTGATTGGCTGATTGGATCAGCCAATCGGATTGAACTTGATTCTGATTGGCTGATTCCATCAGCCAATCAGAATATTCCTACCTTAATTCCGATTGGCTGATAGAATCCTATCAGCCAATCGGAATTCGAGGGATGCCATCTTGGATGACGTCCCTTAAAGGAACCGTCATTCGGCTAGTAGGCGTCGGGAGAAGAGGATGTTCCGCGTCAGAGGTCTGCAAGATGGATCCGGAAGAAAGAAGATTGAAGATGCAGTTGATAGAAGACTTCATCCGGATCATGGACCTCTTCAGCTCCCGCTTGGATGAAGACTTCATCCGGATCATGGACCTCTTCAGCTCCCGCTTGGATGAAGACTTCAGCCGGATCATGGACCTCTACAGCCCCCCGCTTGGGCTTGGATCAGGACATCGGAGGAGCTCTTCAGGACGGATCGGTGAACCTGGCAGGGTGAAGATAAGGTAGGAAGATCTTCAGGGGCTTAGTGTTAGGTTTATTTAAGGGGGGTTTGGGTTAGATTAGGGGTAAGTGGGTGGTGGGTTGTAATGTTGGGGGGGGTATTGTATGTTTTTTTTTAACAGGCAAAAGAGCTGAACTTCTTGGGGCATGCCCCGCAAAGGGCCCTGTTCAGGGCTGGTAAGGTTAAAGAGCTTTGAACTTTAGTAATTTAGAATAGGGTAGGGCATTTTTTTTATTTTGGGGGGCTTTGTTATTTTATTAGGGGGCTTAGAGTAGGTGTAATTAGTTTAAAATTGTTGTAATATTTTTCTTATGTTTGTAAATATTTTTTTATTTTTTGTAACTTAGTTCTTTTTTATTTTTTGTACTTTAGCTAGTTTAATTAATTGTATTTATTTGTAGGAATTGTATTTAATTAATTTATTGATAGTGTAGTGTTAGGTTAATTGTAGGTAATTGTAGGTAGTTTATTTAATTAATTTATTGATAGTGTAGTGTTAGGTTTAATTGTAACTTAGGTTAGTATTTATTTTACAGGTAATTTTGTAATTATTTTAACTATTTTAGCTATTAAATAGTTCTTAACTATTTAATAGCTATTGTACCTGGTTAAAATAAATACAAAGTTACCTGTAAAATAAATATAAATCCTAAAATAGCTATAATATAATTATAATTTATATTGTAGCTATATTAGGATTTATTTTACAGGTAAGTATTTATCTTTAAATAGGAATAATTTATTTAATAAGAGTTAATTAATTTCATTAGATGTAAATTATATTTAACTTAGGGGGGTGTTAGTGTTAGGGTTAGACTTAGCTTTAGGGGTTAATACATTTATTAGAGTAGCGGTGAGCTCCAGTTGGCAGATTAGGGGTTAATAATTGAAGTTAGGTGTCGGCGATGTTAGGGAGGGCAGATTAGGGGTTAATACTATTTATTATAGGGTTAGTGAGGCGGATTAGGGGTTAATAACTTTATTATAGTAGCGCTCAGGTCCGCTCGGCAGATTAGGGGTTAATAAGTGTAGGCAGGTGGATGCGACATTGAGGGTGGCAGATTAGGGGTTAATAAATATAATATAGGGGTCGGCGGTGTTAGGGGCAGCAGATTAGGGGTACATAAGTATAACGTAGGTGGCGGCGCTTTGCGGTCGGCAGATTAGGGGTTAATAAGTGTAGGCAGATGGAGGCGACGTTGAGGGGGGCAGATTAGGGGTTAATAAATATAATACAGGGGTCGGCGGTGTTAGGGGGAGCAGATTAGGGGTACATAAGGATAACGTAGGTGGCGGTCGGCAGATTAGGTGTTAAAAAAA
This sequence comes from Bombina bombina, assembly GCF_027579735.1. NCBI lineage: Eukaryota > Metazoa > Chordata > Amphibia > Anura > Bombinatoridae > Bombina > Bombina bombina. The sequence continues at coordinate 509,106,688 of NC_069499.1, read as the reverse complement.
TTTATTCGAGTGTCGGCGATGTGGGGGGACCTCGGTTTAGGGGTACATAGGTAGTTTATGGGTGTTAGTGTACTTTAGAGTACAGTAGTTAAGAGCTTTATAAACCGGCGTTAGCCCAGAAAGCTCTTAACTACTGACTTTTTTCCTGCAGCTGGAGTTTTGTCGTTAGATGTCTAACGCTCACTTCAGAAACGACTCTAAATACCGGAGTTAGAAAAATCCCATTGAAAAAGATAGGATACGCAATTGACGTAAGGGGATCTGCGGTATGGAAAAGTCACGGCTGAAAAGTGAGCGTTAGACCCTATTTTGAGTGACTCCAAATACCGGCGGTAGCATAAAACCAGCGTTAGGAGCCTCTAACGCTGGTTTTCACGGCTAACGCCAAACTCCAAATCTAGGTCTTAGGATTTATATTTATTTTACAGGTAACTTTGTATTTATTTTAGATAGTTAGAATAGTTATTAAATAGTTATTAACTATTTAATAACTACCTAGCTAAAAGAAATACAAAATTACCTGTAAAATAAATCCTAACCTAAGTTACAATTAAACCTAACACTACACTATCATTAAATTAATTAAATAAATTACCTACAAATAACTACAATTAAATACAATTACATAAACTAACTAAAGTCCAAAAAATAAAAAAAGCCCCCCAAAATAAAAAAATGCCCTACCCTATTCTAAATTAAAAAAGTTCAAAGATCTTTTACCTTACCAGCCCTTAAAAGGGCCTTTCGTGGGGCATGCCCCAAGAAATTCAGCTCTTTTGCCTGTAAAAGAAAAATACAACCCCCCCCAACATTAAAACCCACCACCCACATACCCCTAATCTAACCCAAACCCCCCTTAAAAAAAACCTAACACTACCCCCCTGAAGATCATCCTACCTTGAGTCGTCTTCACTCAGCCGAGCAGCGATGGAACCGAAGAGGAGATCCGGAGCGGCAGAAGTTATCCTCCAAGGGGCGCTAAAGAAATCTTCCATCCGATGAAGTGATCCTCCAAGCGGCGCTGAAGAAGTCTTCGATCCGGGCGATGTCATCTTCCAAGCGGGGTCTTCAATCTTCTTCTTCAGGATCCATCTTCATTCCGCCAACGCGGAACATCCTTCTTTCCCGACGGACTACCGATGAATGAAGGCTCCTTTAAGGGACGTCATCCAAGATGGCGTCCCTTCAATTCCGATTGGCTGATAGGATTCTATCAGCCAATCAGAATTAAGGTAGGAAAAATCTGATTGGCTGAATCTGTATTTGCGCACATTTCAGAAGATCGCCAGTTAGTCCTACTTACACCAGTCTAGCATCTAACGGTGCAGTATATGTAATACCCTGAAATTACGGGCGGTGCGGTTTTCAACGCTTGCGCCGAAGCCTGCGCCGTATATGTAATCTCGCCTCTGATGTGTGAATTTAAACTATTAACTTGCAAACAGTAATAATTTCAGCCTTGAAAAGAAAAAAAAAAACATCTTTAAATTAGACATTGTTTATAGGTGTATAGTTGAAGAGAAACAAAACAAACAAAAACAATACAGAGGATGGAAAGAATATTAATACATTAACCCTAGGGAGATAAAAAGATGATGCTAAATGAATATTACACGTTTGCTGAAATGTAGCATTATATTTTTTCTGAGAACTTTTAAATGTTCCCTGTATCAAATGTAACAATTTAATATAAGAATAGTTACATAGGTAAATAACGATATATATATATATATATATTTAAAATACAAATAAAATGTACCTGTATACAAAGGAAATTAACTTTGCCCCATTTTTATAGCAGAATAGGTTAAAGGGACAGTCTAGGCCAAAATAAACTTTCATGATTCAGATAGAGCATGTAATTTTAAACAATTTTCCAATTTACTTTTATCACCAATTTTGCTTTGTTCTCTTGGTATTCTTAGTTGAAAGCTTAACCTAGGAGGTTCATATGCTAATTTCTTAGACCTTGAAGCCCACCTCTTTCAGATTGCATTTTAACAATTTTTCACCACTAGAGGGTGTTAGTTTACGTATTTCATATAGATAACACTGTGCTCGTGCACGAGAAGTTATCTGGGAGCAGGCACTGATTGGCTAGACTGCAAGTCTGTCAAAAGAACTGAAAAAAGGGGCAGTTTGCAGAGGCTTAGATACCAGATAATCACAGAGGTTAAAAGTATATTAGTTTGGAGAGTGAGTGAAATAGTGCGCTGGTGTCGGGGGGGGGGGGGAGATCAAACACCTTACTGAATATGCTTAGATCCTTCAATCTAAGCAATAAAGTTAACGATACTAAAAGGGGGTAGTAAGGGCGCTAAAAGGTAAAGATCTTAGGGGTATTAATGAGTGCATTAAGTGTTGACAGATAAGTACCAAGTGATTCTACACATACACTCTTAACGTGTGTTTAGAAAACTAATGTTTAATAATAAAAATAAAAATAAAATTTACCACAATAAACAATAACAAAATCACATATATAGAACAATTGTTAGAGACGTCTCTCTATTATATTGGGGATCCAACCAACAACATCAAAAATCAGCGAAAATACGTAATCGTATCTATTAAAAATTGTAAAATATATAAAATGTATCAATTTTTAACAATTTTTACAATGGTTCAAAAATAAGGAAACCTTGTATATAAAAACAGTGTTTAATAAACTTTGCTCCAATCTTATCTAGGAAAGTTCCTCTCCAATTGGTAAGGTATATTGGTAGCTAAGATTATGTTATAGTGTTGGGATATTATAGTATTGAAGCGGTGCTGTAAGAAAATTTTGGATGACACCGTGGTGCCTCTAAGTCCAGAGAGTCTTAAACTGCAGGGTATTATGTAAGCGTCCTGCATATACAGTATTGTCAGGCAATATTTATTGATCTTCTCGTGGTAACATACCTCTCTGTTTCGATATCCAAGGCCGTGAGGTGTGCTTTGTCTCTTGCGTTGTTCCGCGGCTAGTCTGTGTCCTGTGAGGCCGGCGTCTGACGTCACACCCGGTTATCCACAGAAACCGCCCACAAGTGTCAATCACTCTCCCGGAGATACTCTCAGGTAGTTACCACTTTGTAGCTGTTATATGTTCAAATAAAAAGTCATCAGATGCCCCCAGTATTGGAGATCTTTAGGACAAGTCCCTTATCTTGTAGTGACCTGCTCTTAGTGCTCAGGCACGCAGGTTATTTTCATCCGACAAAGTATTCTGTTACCAGGAACAGTTCCAATTTATGTTAATAAAAATCAACCCGGGTTGTCAGATATTGGTAGAACTTTGGTGCAGGGTCCACTCACTTCAACGCGTTTCACTCCCTTATGGAGCTCTATCAAGAATGACCTTAGACCATTATGCACCTTTCTTTTAAAGGGACAGTCCTTTCCTAATTGGCTGGATTGCAAGTCTTGCAATTAAGATGGATTGTTATAATATGTATCAGCTTCTTCATCTTTTAAGGTGGATTTTTTCTTTCTTTCCCTGTGCACCCTCTTCAATATTTCATTCTCTTGAATTTTACCAACACTTGCAAGGCTTTATAGTTCCATAAAAAAATCATTATTTATTATTTAAAATATACAAATTAATGAAAAAATAATAAAAATAATGAAAATAAATTTTTATTTTTATTTTTATTTTCATTATTTTTATTATTTTTTCATGTGTAGAATTACTTGGTACTTATCTGTCAACACTTAATGCACTTTAAAAACTAAATCATATTGCAATAATAGCAGTATCACGATACACACATTACTACCCCTAAGATATTTAGCTTTTAGCGCCCTTACTACCCCCTTAAAAGTATATTATTATAACTGTGTTAGTTATGCAAAACTGGGAAATTGGTAATAAAGGGATTATCTATCTTTTAAAACAATAAAAATTCTGGTGTAGACTGTCCATTTAAGGTCAAATATTAGAACCCTGATGTACGTCTAGGATAGAATTTAATAATAACCTCTTTGCTTAGTAACCAACTAGTCTATATTCATTTCCATTAGAGGTACATAGTTGATTAAGAAATTGTAAAATTAAAATAAAGTGCATCAAAATAATGTTAAGATTCAGCTAATAACCATTCCCCATTAGAAAGACATATCTGAAAACATATATCAGTAAATCCAATGATGAGTGTGTAACAATATGACATCTGCACAAATAGAGGAAATGGAATTGCCCTGTATGTGTCATAAATTCAAATTTGTTTTTCAGATGTAACATTATATTGCTAATAGAAGAAGAATCACAATGTAAACAATGTATTATAATAATCTTTTTGGCAACATTGCTAATAACTGTATGGATACAAATTTACCCAGGTGTAAAGTAACAAAAGAGGAGGAGTTTTAAGGCAGATTTAAGTCTGATGATGTCTGCAACAAATCACAACTCAGCCAGAAGAAGCCCGCCTACTCACAGGTGAAACGCGCGTAGCTGTTTGCTTGGATCGTCAGAGGGGATACAGCTGCCCACCTCCGACTTAACTTTTGAGCCCCATGATAAACATACCCAACTGTACCCACAATTGATGAAGAGTGGAAGAGTGGAAAAGGCGTGGAGTACCACTAAGTGCCTTGAGAGCCACGGAACACATACCTGGAAGTATGTGGATGTCAAAGAAAGAGGTACCGCATTATTTACATTACAAACAGTTTGCTGATGATGCTGGTATAAGGGAGGTCTGCACGACAAACTGCCTACAGTCAAAGGGAAATACGGACCTGTAACAGCCCTAAGCAATTTCCTAGGAGAGCTGTCCCTGTGAATATACAGCCTATAGCTGAACTTTTATAACAAGCGGTGGTGAATACTTCTGTCCGGTTAAACGAGTCTCCTCTCCCAGGATCATTTTAAGTTGAATATACACACCAAGTTTGTGGACACTTTAGCCTATGCCTATGGGGTCACATCATGGCATTTGTTTGCCCATACTTTACCTATGAATTTACAAGTAATTTAAATAGAACTGTGTGACCCACGGTTAGAGGCCTCTAAGGGTATGAACTATAGGATCTAAATTTTACTAGCGATCCTTGAATTATCTGGGACTCTCAACTTTTGATAGTTTGCCAACTATTTTATTGTATTAATTTGTGTATATTAATTGTTTTATTTTTTATTTTATACCCTTGTGCTGGTAAAGAATCGTTATTTGGTCTTTTTTCTTTATATATATATATATATATATATATATATACATATATATATATATATACATACAATAGACCTTTGCAGTCAACTACATAGCCATATACCATATACCTTATGAACCCTTATTAAAAAAAATAATATTTATATGAATATTTTTATCACATAGGGCTCCATGTACTAAGCCGTCAATTCATCCGACATTTTAGACGCGGATAAACTCGCCGTTACTCGCCGCGGGCGAAATGGTGTCCGCTGTCACTATGTACTAATAATCCCCCAATAAATAGACAAGTCTAGCCCGCCGCGAGCAGTGGCGGATTATTGATAAATTTGACGTCTCGCTCGCCGCGACTAAGCTGATGTACTTTTAACTTTCAGTTGAATTGTCTGGCCAATTATTAACACGTGACATGCAAGGTGTCACGAACATCATAGTAGTCGCGGGAATAGAATTTTGCTCCTATAAAAGTTCAACTTATCTAAACAACTTTATTATTGTTCTAAATTTTTTGAAGAGTGATAACAGAGCGTTATTTTTGTAATATTTATTTACAATTTGGATATGGCTTCATCTGGATCTGATAATATATAAATATTAATATAAAAATAATTATAAAGATTGACAACTATACAATACAAATTTAAAATATAGATTACTCTTTAATTACAGTCGACAAATTTGGCGCAATTTATGTACATGGAAATGAGAGACAAATTAGACGCCAGTTATGCTGTACAATGCTGATATTACTGCCTTTTATATATGTCTAGACTGGCGTCTAGATTGACTTTAATATTGTTTTGTACCTTGCCCGCCACCTAAAAGGTGGCGAGGCAAAAATAACGAGGTGGGAGCGGAAATTGTAGCGAGCGGACAAATAGATTTTTTAGTACATTCGTTTTTGGCAAGTTGGTGGTCAAATGTGTCTAATTACAGTGAAAAATGGAGAGGTAGCGAGGTTTGGCGGATAAGTACGCTCGCAATTTTAAAGATGCGAGTTTGAACATAGTTGACGACTTTGTACATATCAGTTTGCGAGTTTTGACGCGAGATTTGTTGCGGGTAGCTCGCTGACTGCTTAGTACATGGAGCCCATAGTGTTTATATGAGTACAACAGTATATTTTAATGTATTTGTGTTGTTTGGTGCAACTTTTATTTTATCAATAGCCTTTTATGAGAGGTCTTCAAATGATTCAGGAAATGGTAGGGGTCCTACACTGCAGGAAAAAAAAATAATGCAGAAGTAGGATGAGGTGCTACACTACATAAGAGGGATTAAAAAGGGGGGTGGTAAGGCCCTTGTAAAACGATCACTGGGGGTGGGGGGGCCACTACACTACAGAAAAAAGAATATGTATATACTGTATATATATATAAATAGAAAAATACAGGGGCGAAACTACAGGGGGTGCAGAGGTCAGGGTGGGGGCTCAGCATAAAAAAAAAGCTTTTTTGTTTGTTTGTTTTTTTACAATAAAAAACGTTGACCTGCCACTGCCTGCACTGATATCATGTGAGTGTGACACTAGTGTCTCTGACTACAGGGGCTAGTGTTTCTGTTTTACCCATTGGTGTTTATGTGTGTGTGTGTGTGTGTGTCTGTGTATGAGTGTATGTGACTGTGTGTATTTATGCATGTATGTGTGTGTGTATGTTTGTGGAACCAGCAAATTACAGACCTTGTTACTACAGCATGGGGGGATGGGGGTATACAGTGTCAGTCTATACAGTACCACTATATACAGTACGGGGGGGCAGGACCATGCCACAGACTACTGTGGTCACTTTATAAAGTAATGGGGCCAGTAGGGTCAGGCCAGCCATCTCACCAGCAGATTACAAACTGTGTCACTGACTCACTATATACAGTACTGGTGGGTTAAACAGTGTCACTATATACAGTAATAGGGGGTCAGACCATCTCACAGACTGTGGGCACAGGGTACCTCCTTTTGCAGACATGTAATCTGATTCACATTTTTTTTTCTGTGTTAAATGTAAAAAAAAAAAGATATGTATCAAATTTAATAGCCACGGAACACAGTACCACTATGTACAATACGGGGGGGGGGAGGGGGGCTGGACCATGTCACAGATTACTGTGGTCATTTTATAAAGTAATGGGGTGGGTAGGGTCAGGCCAGCTATCTCACCGGCAGATTACAGACTGTGTCACTGACTCACTATATCACCATCTCACAGACTGTGGGCACAGGGTACCTCCTTTTGCAGACATGTAATCTGATTCACATTTTTTTTTTCTGTGTTAAGTGTAAAAAAAAAAGATATGTATCAAATTTAATAGCCACGGAACACAGTACCACTATGTACAATACGGGGGGGGGGGGGGAGGGGGGCTGGACCATGTCACAGATTACTGTGGTCATTTTATAAAGTAATGGGGTGGGTAGGGTCAGGCCAGCTATCTCACCGGCAGATTACAGACTGTGTCACTGACTCACTATATACAGTACTGGTGGGTTAAACAGTGTCAGAATTTACAGTAATAGGAGGTCAGACCAACTCACAGACTGTGGGCACAGGGTACCTCCTTTTGCAGACATGTAATCTGATTCACATTTTTTTCTGTGTTAAATGTAAAAAAAAAGATATGTATCAAATTCACTTTTTTGGGGGGTAGGGGGGATGCCCTACTTAGATTCTTGCACCTGGGCCCTGTGGTTTCTAGTTATGCCTGTGGAAAAATATCTATAAATTAGGTACTGGCAGACAGCTGCTAGTACCCTTAATGACTACCATTAGTCAGAGTGGGAAGGTTAGAGAGCTGTTTGGGAGGGATCAGGGGGTTGAGGAGAGATCACTACACTGCAGATTTTTTTTTATAATAAAACAAATAATAATAATAATAATAAAAGCCCTAAACTGCATACTGGCAGACTGTCTGCCAGTACCTAAGATGGTGGGGGTCAAGAGCTGTTTTGGAGGGCAATTATCGGCCTTCTAATTACCAAAAAACAATGGCAAAACCATGTATGTCTGCTATTTTGGAACAAAGGGGATCCTAGAGAAGCTTTTACAATCATTTGTGTCATGATAGCACAAGTGGTGTGTAAATAATTTCCGTAAGAACACTGGATCATTAGTATTGCTAATGTTCATAAAAATCAGGTGATTACACCAACCACAAAATAAACGTGTTTTGTGCATCTGTGAAGGAAACACCTTTAAGAGGAAAAAATGGGGTTTATTTAGCAGCGCTAATAAAAGCTTGGAAATGATGATGCCAATGTAACTAATGTATTATACAATCTTGTTTATTTAAAAATTCTTATATTTTTAAAAAAAACAAGATTGTATAATACATTAGTTAGATTGGTATCATCATTTCCAAGATTTTATTAGCGCTGCTAAATAAACCCCATTTTTTCCTCTTATCCACCATTTAGTTCTCTTTGAGGGAAGAACTTTTTTAGCAGCAGGAATCCACCTTTAGGCGCTCCTATCACACTACACATAAGGAAACACCTTTAACACATGCTGGAAATACTTAGAACTGGGCGAACAACTCAGAATAGCATACGTTATAACCTATTTGTTTAGGAGTTTTTTTTTTATTTGATCGTCTCACACTATTTCTAATTTTCTCTTTTCTGGTTGGCGGAACCGCCTGATTTTTAATGAGATCAGGAACTATTAGACTTTTAGGAGCACATATCCTTTTATGTGAATTGTGCTTGGTATTTTTCCATACACAGGAAACAGTAATAACTTTTACTAGAAACATACATCTACACAAAACTGAAATGCACTCCTTTTGACTATCATATCCCTTTAATTAAGAAAACTTAAACAATCCTGCATGATAAGCAATCATTTGTTTGGCCTGAATTTGCTGTTTAACACCTCTGAAATTTGTATTTCTTCCACTGCCTCCAGAGAGACTGTAACATTCTACACAGTGATTGGTTAGCTCAGAGCATAAGCTAATTTATATAAATCCCTAATTGGTCACAACAAAGGAAACCAGGAAATTAATTTACACCAGGATTTTCAAGAAGGTGTATCTCTCAACTGCTCTTGGTTTGAAAAACCTTGTAAAATGACTGATTTTTTTTAAATTTTGTATAGTGGTTAATTGCTGATTTATGATATGCATGTATAAAAATAAATTACTTTTAGGTCCCTTTATTATTTTCCTACATTGACTTTATTACTTTCTTTATTTCTTCCTCATTTTATTCCAGCTCTTCAATTGTTTCAGTCACCTAATCGGTACATTTCAAGTGAAGGCAGTCACGGTTATTTTCCTTAGGGCATGTTAAATCCAGCATATTACTTTACTTGAGAAAGTCAAAGCACAAATTAAGGAACAAGAAAGAACTGCAGTAGTTTATTAAATCGGAGTGTTTTTTATTTCACTTTGTGGTATATACTTTTACGTGGTTTATATTGAGATGTTTTAGTAAATATGTGCTTCACTTCCTTCCCCACATAACAAGGCTTTAGTATATATACAAATAATGGGCTTTTTTACAATACAAATAATGGCCTTTTTCTGTGCTATGTTTTAAAATGAACGATTTATGATTACAATTTATAACTGATTAGCATTACAGTTGCTTGATACAGACATATTTTTTCTCAATAGTTGACTACTTGTTACTTGGGTAGTTGACTACCTTCTTATGCATTTCAATACTAAGTCAACAAGATGAATTAGGCAAAACATTAGGTTTGGATGATTTTTTGGTTATGGATATAAAAAAAAAGCAGTTTTTCAAGTATGCATTGCTCGTGCTAATTAGTATTAATCACGTTTTAAAATAAGGAATACTGACCAGTCGTGAAGCATTTAGATGTTTTCTTGTTAAACAAATGTAAATGTTCCTTTGCTACAGATGAAAAAGTTTACACGTAGGGGTAGATTTAACAAGCAGCGGATTCTGCAATCTACCCCTGAAGTTTCCAGCTTGCCAGAAAATGAAGACTTTAAGGTGGCGGACTGCAATCATCTCGATTCGATCGGGATGATTGACACCCCCTGCTAGCGGCCAATTGGCCGCAAATGTGCAGGGAGCGGTATTGCACAAGCATTTCACTAGAAATGCTTGTGCAATGTTAAATGCTGACAGCGTATGCTGTCGGCATTTAGTGATGCCTGGCGGACATGATTCACTGCAGTAAATCATGTCCGCCCGGCATTTGTTTAATCTGCCCCGTAGTGTAAAATAGAATCGTTATAATCCTGATCCTTCTCCTTTAGTGCAGACCCTTGGAGCCTTTGTGCTTTTAGCACAGCCAGTGATCTGTGATGAATAGAACGGGATTAGCACACTGAAGGTGAGTATTTTAACTATTTAAATTAATTGAATGAACACTGGCAAATTCATCATTATTCATTTGCTTTCTTTAATTTTCGTACTGCATTCGTTTGGATAGTCGTTTTGTGGAAACAAGATTAATATCTGTTTTGTTAATGACTGTGAAAGCTTAACTAAATGAATGCACATGTCTAAATTAGCCCCTTTACGCCGTTAGGACATTCCATTCTGTTTTTACAGCGCTGGGCTTTAACGCCATTTGGAAAGCACAGAAGGTCCTACCTTAAATGGCATCCTGCAACTTCCCCCTTTGATGCAGACAAGAATCAGCCTGGGGCATGCCTAGCAGTGTATGCAGTCCCCCATGGTCTGATCCTGTCCTTGAAATCATGTGATCACATTGACGATCGCGGGATTTCATTTTTATTGCGAGTGTTTACATCAGAACTTCATTCCAATGTTAAAACTATTGAACTGGCACAAAGGGGTTAAAAGCTACTGATATGCTGATTGCTACGAATAACAATACAAAAACAATAACTCTAGTTAATAATTTATAACAACAATTAAATTGTGTATATTATCTAAATTCAAAGTAAAACAAGCAATCAAATAGGAAAGCTAAAATCAAATCTGCCATTCTTTACTTCTCTAACTGCTACATAAAAGCTTTATGAAATATAACTTTATTCTTTCTAAAAGACGTTAGTGGAAAACATATTACAGTAAAATATAGAAACTTATTTGACAGCAGATAAGAACCATAGGTCTAACAAATCTGCCCACATTTCCTATAAAGTATATGATTATTACGGCCAGATTATGAGTTTTGCGTTATGAGCTGTGCGGTGCTAACGTGCAGTTTTTTCTCACCGCTCACTTACCTATAGTGCTGGTATTACGGGTTTTTACAAACCCAGCGTTAAAAGACAAAAAGTGAGCGTAGAGCAAAATTGAGCTCCACACTGCACTCCAATACCAGCGCTGCTTAAGTCAGCGGTGAGCTGGTTGTACGTGCTCGTGCACTATTTCCCCTTAGACATCAATGGGGAGAGCCGGCTGAGAAAAAGTCTAACACCTGCCAAAAAGCATCTTAAATCTCAGTAACGCAGCCCCATTGATTCCTATGGGGAAATAAAATGTATGCTTACACCTAACACCCTAACCCCGTGTCTAAACACCCCTAATCTTACACTTATTAACCCCTAATCTGCCGCCCCGACATCGCCGACACCTACATTATATTTATTAACCCCTAATCTGCTGCCCCCAACATCGCCGACACCTACCTTACATTTATTAACCCCTAATCTCCCTCCCTCAATGTTGCCGCAACCTACCTACATTTATTAACCCCTAATCTGGCGCCCCCAACATCGCCACCACTATTCTAAATTTATTAACCCCTAAACCTAAGTCTAACCCTAACACCCCCTAACTTAAATATAATTTAAATAAATCTAAATAAAATTACTATCATTAACTAAATTATTCCAATTTAAAACTAAATACTTACCTATGAAATAAACCCTAAGCTAGCTACAATATAACTAATAGTTACATTGTAGCTATCTTAGGGTTTATTTTTATTTTACAGGCAGGGCCCTTTGCGGGGCATTGCCCCAAAGAAATTAGCTCTTTTACCTGTAAAAAAAAATACAAACAACCCCCCCAACAGTAAAACCCATCACCCACACAACCAACCCCCCAAATAAAATCCTAACTAAAAAAACCTACGCCTAGAATACGAGTTCTGCATTAGCCTTAAAAAGCAGCGTTAAGGGTCCTAACGCTGCTTTTTATCTAATGCTGGTATTACGAGTCAAGCAGGAAAGGGTCTACCGCTCACTTTCTTTCCGCGACTTGAGGCTACCGCAAATCCCCTTACGTCAATTGCATATCCTATCTTTTCTATGGGATTTGCCTAACGCTGGTATTATGAGTCTTGGTGGATGTGAGCGGTAGAGCATCTACCGCCAAGACTCCAACCGCAAAAAAAAGTCAGTAGTTAAGAGCTTTATGGGCTAACGCCGGAACATAAAGCTCTTAACTACAGTGCTACAAAGTACACTAACACCCATAAACTACCTATGAACCCCTAAACCGAGGCCCCCCCCACATCGCAAACACTATAATAATTTTTTTAACCCCTAATCTTCCGACCGGACATCGCCGCCACCTACATTATCCCTATGAACCCCTAATCTGCTGCCCCTAACATCTCCGACTTCTATATTATATTTATTACCCCCTAATCTGCCGCCCCCAACCTTGCCGCCACCTACCTACACTTATTAACCCCTAATCTGCCGATCGGACATCGTCGCCACTATAATAAATGTATTAACCCCTAAACCGCCGCACTCCCGCCTCGCAAACACTATAATAAATTTTATTAACCCCTAATCTGCCCTCCCTAACATCGCAGCCACCTACCTACAATTATTAACCCCTAATCCAGCGTTGTCTTAAGGGTGCGCTGGAAAAAAAAGGCTTGTTAGCACCGCGGGTCTTTACCGACAAAACTCGTAATCTAGGCGCTAAGCTCCCCTTTGCCCTGAAAAGGGCATTTGGATGGGAAATTGCCCTTAAAAGGGCGTTTAGCTCTATTGCAGCCCAATGCCCTGACCTAAAAAATAAACCCACCCAATACACCCTTAAAAAATCCTAACATTAACCCCCGAAGATTCACTTGACGGGAGAAGTCTTCATCCAAGCAGCAATATGTCCTCAACGAAGCCAGCAGAAGAAGGGTTTAGGGGTTAATAAATTTATAATAGTGGCGGCGACGTTGGGGGCGGCAGATTAGGGGTTAGTAAATGTAGGTAGGTTGTGGCAACATTGGGGGATGGAGATTAGGGGTTAATAAATATAATGTAGGTGTCGGCGATGTCGGGAGCGGCAGATTAGGGGTTAATCATTTTATTTTAGTGTTTGCGATGCGGGAGAACCTCGGTTTAGGGGTTAATAGGTAGTTTATGGGTTTTAGTGTACTTTTTAGCACTTTAGTTATGAGTTTTATGCTACAGCATTGTAGCGTAAAATTCATAACTACTGACTTTAGAATTCTTTACAAATCTTGGCGGTAGAGGGTTTACCGCTCACTTTTTGGCCTCCCATGACAAACTCGTAATACCAGCGTTATGGAAAAAAGGGTTTACAAACTTTACGTAAGTTGGTTTACGGTAAGGCCAAAAAAGTGTGCGTTGCCCCTAAACCTGCAAGACTCGTAATACCAGCGGTATTGAAAAAGCAGGGTTAGGACCTGTTAAGGATGCTTTTTTAGCTTACCACAAAACTTGTAATCTAGCCGTTAGTTTGTAGGATAACCTTAAGCTTATTCCAAGCATTCTTTAAGTATTTTGTGTTAATATGTGTTTCCAGCGACTTGTTACACCAGCTACAAAGTATTATTATTTATCCAAAACAGCTACTTTAGTTTTATTAAATTAAAATTTCAGTACCTAAGTATTGGCTTTGTGTATAAGGAGAGATAGAAAAGATACAGAACACTGCTGTTCCTGTTGATTTAGCCCCTTTGAAAGGCCATGTTCTTCATCACAATGGTTGGTGTTTTCTAGTCACAAAAACAGTATTTGAAATGCAGAATCCACCAAACCTTAAAGGATCTGTATACACCGATTTTCATATAACTACTACATGTAATAGGCACTACTATAAAGAAGAATATGCACAGATACTGATACAAACATCCAATATAAATCCTTTTAAAAACTTACTTAGAAGCTCCCAGTTTAGCACTGTTGATGAGGTAGTCTGGGACACCCACTAAAAGGAGATGAGTAAACAAAAAATCAGACCCTCCCCACCTCCCTCCTTCCCTGCATATGAACAGACACATTACATAAACAGGAGCCTGCAAGAGTCTGTAAACGCGTGTATACATCTGGCACAGTGGGGCTTGGTCTTAAAAAATAAAAAAAACTATACATTTTATAAAAACACTACCAGATGAGCTATATAAATGGAGCATCTACAAAACATTTATGCAAAGAAAAATCTAGTGTACAATGTCCCTTTAAAGAGCAATATAACATACAATTATAAATCAGCAGCTGGCATAACAAGTACTTGCCAACACATTAAGGTGAAACATATTTTACTGTATAGTATCTATTTAATATTACTATCCTGAATAAAACCTAGTTTTTAGTCAAGCTTGTGTAGGTGTCTCATATGGGAGTCACACCTATTAGCCTGTGAGAAATGAATATCTTTATTTCAGTTAAACACAAAATACATTGCCTGTAACCTTTATTATAAATCTAAAAAATATATAATTATGATACAATATCCCTTTAACCACCAAGTATCAACAAAATGTCAAGCTCAAGTGCACAGATTAAAACTACTGCATGAAATTTAATTATGATCTAGGGTGATACATTATACAATATGCTATAAGATAAATTAAACCTAATGAGGGAATTAGGACACATTTCAGGATTACAGTAATATATTAAAACATTCTAAAACTAGAGAAGGTCTACAAACTTTAAAGGATACAAATTGAAGCTTTTTATGCAGCATCAGCTGGATCCCAGATATGCATTAATAAGAAGAACTTTAATCTTTTCTGATGGAAGTTAACTAAAGAATGACCTTGGTGTGTTCAATCCCATAATGCATTCAATATTTCATTTTTTAAATTGTAATAATCGAATGAAGTAAATTCTAATTTTATATTATGGTTAGGTAGACTCATTATTAATCAACAAGAATAAATTTAATAAATTATCACAATGTATATTTAATGTTGCCAAATTACTAAAATGTGATATCAAATTAATTTGTAAAATTTATAGACAAATTTAATTTATCACTTTGCATGGCAAACATGTTCTAGTCTTTGTAAAATATAAAGTCATTCCATTAATTTAATGAAATGTCATCAATGGAAAATAAATGCATCAAAGGGCTTAATTACAGGTAGAGCACAATTGATCGCACAGGGTGCATTATCAGATCTGAACTGGGAATAAAAGGCAGCGCTGGAAAAATTGGAGACCAGCCCTATTTCCTGTTCACTCAGGATAATGCTGGCACACCATTTTTTTCCAAGGGGATTACTGGGAAACTCCTTCCCCCAATATTTTGTTTTAGAATTATATTATATTAGTTTGTATTATATAAAAAGTTCCAGGTTGTTGTTATATGCACTCTAAAGCCCAATTGCATCCATTAATCACCCCTTTAAATTGTAGCTTTTCAGTCCCAGTTGCTGCTGCCCACCAGGAAATCTTCTGGTATCCTTGTAAAAAGAAAAAGGAGAAAAGGTGGACAAAAAGGGAGCACTCAAAGAGGAATAGGCCATTAATAATACAAATGAGAGCAGGGAGAGGGAAACCCTAACAAGAAAATAAAAAAAACATAACTTTTAATAGTAATTGATAATATAATAGTGTAGATTATGTGCATTAATACTTAGATTAAAATCTAAGTTGTATATGAGTCAGCAACCACGTTATGAATCAAATAAATGTATCTTATAAGGTAACTTATAGGGTAGCTTAGAAAGCTACAGAGAAACTATAAATGACCACCTAAGAACCAGTTTTTTTGTTTTATTTATACTATCTGACTACCTCTGTTTTAATAAATTTATTTTGGTCCCACTATGCCAAAGTCTAAGAAATCTTCAGAGTCTTCAGGCTGACTCCACAACAAATGTGACAGTTTCCTGTATTATTACATGTCCTATTATAAACCATAATTGTATGACTCTTCCTGGCTTACATGTTTGTGAGACTGCATAGCATTTTTTATATACACTGATTAAACTGGCTTTGATTTTTACTCTGTAAACTTGGAGTAACCTAATAGATTCTACGATAGTGAATCTCAAAATTCTTGGTGGCTACTGGGGGTTCAGATTAATTGACCCTTGAGTTTTTTGCCTACCTGAGTATTATTAGTGTTGGTTTTACATTTCTATTAAAGGGACATAAAACAAGATGAGATAGAGACAAAATATAATAATATGTACTTTAATTTCTTTACCTACAAATTTATACTGCAGTGCCTTGCCATTAACCTTTTCATTAACGTTTCCGAATTGTAAAGCTCTAACTCCCCCCACACATTTCCTCCTTTGGCTGCATCTATATCTATTGTTGTTTTGGTAGAAGACAAAAATGCATAGGAATTATCTGCTGGAGCATGCCTAGAAGCTGTGAACTCAGTTTAAATACAATGCCTGTGTCTAAACACTGATAGGGGGGGTGGGGGTGGAGCACAGTGTTCCAGACAACATGGCTAAGTAAGTATTTTTGCTAATTTTTAAAATGTATTTTAAAATACTTGCCATCAATTTTTAAACAATTTTTTATGCAAACTATTATAATTAATTAGCCCTTTTAGGATATGCACAGATCTCAAACTGTTTTATGGCACTTTAAATATCTTTTTGGTGGAATGTGTGACCACATTCTGTTCCTTAAGCACATTTGATTTTCACAGAGAAAAGCTTTTCAGATATCTAAAATGGCCGTCCAGCACTAAAATTCTAAATCTAATCCCATATTTATGTTTTATTAGAAAAGGTTCAGCTCTACCCCTTTATATCCTGCTCAAAGTGGACAAATCTTATTGTAGCAAACTCCCTTAAGAAGACAAATCTACAATGGCAATTTATTCATGAAACATGACCATTACAGAAATAAAGCCCTAAAGATCATTTGTTCAACCAATGGTAATAAAGAAAACTTTTGTTCACAGGTCTCTCCTTAAGATCAAACTGGAAGGGAGTATAGTTGGGCTATATCCCACACTGCAGCATGGTGAAGACTATGGCAGCAGAACTATGAAAATCACAGGACATTTGAAGCAGTTACATTGAAGAGATTATATTTAAATTACATTTTATTAATCCATTTAAAATGAAAACATATGGAGCTGATCCAAAACACATTCTTATGTGTTTTGCACAAGTAACTGGCACTTAATCATATGCAACTGCTTACCATTTGTTCCATGTCCTTTACTAACTGGTTTGATTGATCCTCTCTTTAAAAGATAATTTGGTGCAGTTGGCTAAATTATCATCAGTGTATATGAAATTTCCATTTAAATGTTTTGTAATATGATTAAGCAAATTCAAAATCCAATATAGGATTTGATGTCTTTCCAAGATAATTTGTAACACATTTCTGCATCACAGCTATTTTCTATTGACATTGTTAAGACTTTGCTGTTATATATCATTCATAAGTAGTAACCTATTTGTTCCATATCACAAATCATGTTATCCAATATTTGCTCAATATGTTTAGTTCATGCTATAGCAATATCCCTTACTGTGTATGAAAGCTTTTAAATTAATTCATGGCTAGTGGTTTCAAACTATTATTGAATATGCTGTCATAGCAACAATGAAACTTGATTTTAAAGAGATGTTGTCACAAAACAACAGATCAATATAAAGCTATAAGCTATGAAAACAATCATCACTGATTATGTGATCTTGGTGCTATACTCAACTCTATGAATGCTCTTTTTAAAAAAAATAAAATTAGGACTCGGAGTGGATGAATTATCAGCGTAATATGATCAAGCACAAAAGAAAAGAGATTATAAAATAAATGTAATAGATTTTGTGTGGTCATGTTTACTTCTTTCCTGCTTTGCAGAACATTTCATGTTAAAAGAACACTTGGAATTTCTTAAGGGACCACATATAGAACATGTTACAGCTCCCAATTACTGTAATGGTTTGACTCTAACTGAGATTTATTTCACAGAAATACAAATCATGGTGCTACATCTTTAATGTGCTTTTTATGACTTAAAGGGACATTAAACACTTTGAAATGGTAATATAAAATGATAAATCATATATAAAAAACTCTGCAATATACTTTTAATATACTTTTATATAACATTACTTATTTTGTCCCCCTTTCCTGTAATTCCATTCTGAAATTGTGAGCTTTTCAGTACCTGTTAGAAATGGAAGTGCAGAAAAACATAATTTATGTAAGAACTTACCTGATAAATTCATTTCTTTCATATTAGCAAGAGTCCATGAGCTAGTGACGTATGGGATATACATTCCTACCAGGAGGGGCAAAGTTTCCCAAACCTCAAAATGCCTATAAATAAACCCCTCACCACACCCACAAATCAGTTTAACGAATAGCGAAGAAGTGGGGTGATAAGAAAAAAGTGTGAAAGCATAAAAAACAAGGAATTGGAATAATTGTGCTTTATACAAAAAAATCATAACCACCACAAAAAAGGGTGGGCCTCATGGACTCTTGCTAATATGAAAGAAATGAATTTATCAGGTAAGTTCTTACATAAATTATGTTTTCTTTCATGTAATTAGCAAGAGTCCATGAGCTAGTGATGTATGGGATAATGACTACCCAAGATGTGGATCTTCCACGCAAGAGTCACTAGAGAGGGAGGGATAAAATAAAGACAGCCAATTCCGCTGAAAAATAATCCACACCCAAAATAAAGTTTAAATCTTATAATGAAGAAAACTGAAATTATAAGCAGAAGAATCAAACTGAAACAGCTGCCTGAAGTATTTTTCTACCAAAAACTGCTTCAGAAGAAGAATACACATCAAAATGGTAGAATTTAGTAAAAGTATGCAAAGAAGACCAAGTTGCTGCTTTGCAAATCTGATCAATCGAAGCTTCATTCCTAAACGCCCAGGAAGTAGAAACTGACCTAGTAGAATGAGCTGTAATCCTTTGAGGCGGAGATTTACCCGACTCGACATAAGCATGATGAATTAAAGATTTCAACCAAGATGCCAAAGAAATGGCAGAGGCCTTCTGACCTTTCCTAGAACCGGAAAAGATAACAAATAGACTAGAAGTCTTTCGGAAATTCTTAGTAGCTTCAACATAATATTTCAAAGTTCTAACTACATCCAAAGAATGCAATGATCTCTCCTTAGAATTCTTAGGATTAGGACATAATGAAGGAACCACAATTTCTCTACTAATGTTGTTAGAATTCACAACCTTAGGTAAAAATTTAGAAGAAGTTTGCAACACCACCTTATCCTGATGGAAAATCAGAAAAGGAGATTCACAAGAAAGAGCAGATAATTCAGAAACTCGTCTAGCAGAAGAGATGGCCAAAAGAAAACAAAACTTTCCAAGAAAGTAATTTAATGTCTAGCGAATGCATAGGTTCAAACGGAAGAGCTTGAAGAGCCCCCAGAACCAAATTCAAACTCCAAGGAGGAGAAATTGACTTAATAACAGGTTTTATACGAACCAAAGCTTGTACAAAACAATGAATATCAGGAAGAATAGCAATCCTTCTGTGAAAAAGAACAGAAAGAGCAGAGATTTGTCCTTTCAAGGAACTTACAGACAAACCTTTATCCAAACCATCCTGAAGAAACTGAAAAATTCTCGGAATTCTAAAAGAATGCCAGGAAAAATGATGAGAAAGACACCAAGAAATGTAAGTCTTCCAGACTCGATAATATATCTTCCTAGATACAGATCTACGAGCCTGTAACATAGTATTAATCACAGAGTCAGAGAAACCTCTTTGACTAAGAATCAAGCGTTCAATCTCCATACCTTTAAATTTAAGGATTTGAGATCCTGATGGTAAAAAAGGACCTTGTGACAGAAGGTCTGGTCTTAACGGAAGAGTCCACGGTTGGCAAGAAGCCATGCGGACAAGATCCATATACCAAAACCTGTGAGACCATGCTGGAGCCACCAGCAGAAAAAACGAGCATTCCTTCAGAATCTTGGAGATTACTCTTGGAAGAAGAACTAGAGGCGGAAAGATATAAGCAGGATGATACTTCCAAGGAAGGGACACTGCATCCACTGCTTCCGCCTGAGAATCCCTGGATCTGGACAGATACCTGGGAAGTTTCTTGTTTAGATGAGAAGCCATCAGATCTATTTCTGGAAGTCCCCACATTTGAACAATCTGAAGAAACACCTCTGGGTGAAGAGACCACTCGCCCGGATGTAACGTTTGGCGACTGAGATAATCCGCTTTCCAATTGTCAATACCTGGGATATGAACCGCAGAGATTAGACAGGAGCTGGATTCCGCCCATACCAGTATTCGAGATACTTCTTTCATAGCCAGAGGACTGTGAGTCCCTCCTTGATGATTGATATATGCCACAGTTGTGACATTGTCTGTCTGAAAACAAATGAACGATTCTCTCTTTAGAAGAGGCCATGACTGAAGAGCTTCTGAAAATTGCACGGAGTTCCAAAATATTGATTGGTAATCTCACCTCCTGAGATTTCCCAAACCCCTTGTGCTGTCAGAAACCCCCATACAGCTCCCCAACCTGTCAGACTTGCATCTGTTGAGATCACAGTCCAGGATGGAAGAAAAAAAGAAGCCCCCTGAACTAAACGATTGTGGTCTGTACCACGTCAGAGGGTGTCGAACAATCAGTTTTAAAGATATTAAATGAGATATCTTTGTATAATCCCGGCACCACTGGTTCAGCATACAGAGCTGAAGAGGTCGCATGTGAAAATGAGCAAAGGGGAACACGTCCAATGCAGCAGTCATAAGAACCTAGAATTTCCATGCATAAGGCTACCAAAGGGAATGATTGAGACTGAAGGTTTCGATAAGCTGAAACCAATTTCAGACGTCTCCTGTCCAACAGAGACAGAGTCATGGACACTGAATCTATCCGGAAATCTAAAAAAGGTTACTCTTGTCTGAGGAATCAACAAACTGATTGGTTAATTGATCCTCCAACCATGTTCTTGAAGAAACAACACTCATAAAAAGCTGGAAAAGATCTTTCCATTGAAAATGAGCAAAGGGAATGCTGTTAAAACTTCTATGCATATATAGCAACTGAAGGAAATAATAGAGACTAAAGGTACCGACAGACGGAACCCAATACAAATTGTCCCTTGTCTGATAGAGACAAAAATAGTGACATAAACCATCTGGAAACCTAAAAAAAGGTGACCCTTGCATGAGGAATCAAGAGCTTTTGAAAAAAGATCCTCTAACTATGTCCTGAAGAGCAAATGAAACATATGAGAATCCGCATCCTCAGGAAATAATCTGAATGAAAACAGAAAAATGAAGAATATGCATTTATTGTATCTAAAGAAAACAAATAATGCTATCAATGACCACAAAAAGGCAGAATAGTTTGAATAAAACTCCAAAACCCAGTTCCTAGAAAAGGAACTGGAATAAAAACCCCAGAAGATTTCAGGTCTGAGCAGCGCTTGAACCCCATGGGTACCCAGCCATGCTTCAACAGTATCCAAAATATATAGGACAGAAACACACTGAAAGAAAGTGTTAGCCTTACTGGAATAAAATCAAAGAAATTTGGACAAAATAGAACCAAATAAATTTCAAAGAAGTCTTAACCTGCCCCTTACCAGCCAAACTGGAATACGGCACGTGCATCGCAACATTAGGGAGCTAATTTCGAACCCCAATTAAAAACATGTTACTTGGGAAATAACTCAGGATTCGTTCCTTAATAAGAACAACCAAACTAGTATAAGCTTAAAGTTTTAGTCTTAGAACTCAATCTTGAAGCCCATAGTAACAGTTAAGAATTGAATCCAATTATAATTGATTATCTTAGAACAAAAGAAATATGGATTTTCTTTTTTCTTTTTTTTTTTTTTTTAAATCACAGAATTCTTCTAGCTAAAATAGCTAAAGACATAGATTAACCCTCATTTGCGAATATATTCAATAAAATGAAGACACAAATGAAATCATTAGCATGATAGTCCAGTTTAAAGGACCAGTCAAAACAGAGGACTTGCAAAATGCAAAACAACAAGACAAATGCAACGGCACCTAGTCTAGTAAATGTTGTCCCTTAACAATGCTAAAATAAATCATGATCTGATACTTGATCTTAAAGTAAACAGAAAAAAAGAAGCAATTGCAATATCACAGGACCAAGAAAAGTACCTGAAACTAAATAATTTTCCAAAAATAAGATACAACTATATAAAGGAAAATAAATACTATTTTTCTATAAAAAACAATAGCATAATTAGTAGGAGTAGAGATAGCTCCAATAAATTGGAGAACCCTCCAAATTGAATTTAACTGCTGACAAAGAATATAGTTTAAAAATAAAAGAAAATTCTCAGCCTATTCCATTCCCTAGTATGGGGAATTGGAAAGAAAACCTCTGAAATCACAGAAGAATAAAAAGGCAGAAATAGTGTGAGCTAGTCTTAAAGAACTAGTTACCTTAATATCCAAAATAATCAACACCTCTTCAACAAAGAACAAATGTACTTTAATAATAAAAAAATTATATAAAAAAGTAGATTTGTTAGTGTCAATATCTGATGAAGAGAATTTCTGAAAGAGAAAAAAACATCATCAGAGAAGGATAAATCAGTATGTTGTTGGTCATTTGAAACTTCAATAATTAAAAAAGAAGTGAAAAAGACCTAAAAATCGTATTAGAAGGCACGAAGTCAGACATAGCCTTAATCAGAAAAAATATTTCTTATAAATCTTCTAAACATTTCTTGCACTTAAGAATGGAAATGTATAAAGCATAAATACTAATGGAATCTGCATGTAAAAGTATATCATAATAACTTATTACAAACCATAGCTAAAGATAAACATTTATAACATTTAAAATAAATGAACTTAGCTTTGGTAGAACTGAAACTCAGTTAAGCATTTTTCCAGAAGTGGCTTCTGACTCAGGGACAAACGGAGACATCTTGCAATATGTAATAGAAAAAACAACATATAAAACAAAATTGATCAAATTCCTTAAATGACAGTTTCAGGAATGGGAAAAAATGCCAGTGAACAAGCTTCTAGCAACCAGAAGCAATAAATAATGAGACTTAAATAATGGGGAGACACCCCCTGCTAGCGGTCAATGAAATCTGCAGGGGGCGGCATTGCATGGGGCGAATCTGCAGGGGGCGGCATTGTACCAGCAGTTCACAAGAATTGCTAGTGCAATGATAAATGTCGAGAGCAAATGCTGTCTGCAGTTATCGATGTGCAGCGGACATGATTATACATGATTATATTCTGGCCCCTAAAACTTTACTCTTATTTTGTCAATATTTAAAGCGCTAATGAATCTTTAAAAATGTATCTAAATGTTATTCTCAGACTAATTTTTTCGGTGAATGCATCATTCTATCAAGCATTTATTTAGTGTTTAATGTCCCTTTAAAGAGACACTGACAGATGGAATAGAATGGCAATGAAGTTGTGAATTCATACTGTAGTTTAATGTACACTTGATGCATATAAACAAAAATGAAAGTATTTAAAGCTTTTTGAACAAGTTGCTTACACATTTTACATGAACACTCACATTCTGCATTCCAACATGGGGTTGTATTTGTAAAACCCATTCGTGTTTATAAACTCAAGAAACCATGAAATACACACAACATTCTGAAACATTTCTTTTACATTTTATTGGTGTTCCAAAATGTGTTTTAAAATGCTAACATGACAGATTTATAGTGTTAAATAAGATCATAGCATTCCATTCAAATTTATCATAATTCCCACAAAAGTTAATTGCATTACTTTTGTTTTTTATTCTATCCAATTCTAATTAATTTGAAATGTATCACTGTATCACAATGTTCAAATGCACATGTGGCATGATAAAATAATTATAATTTGCTGTTCTATCATTGACAAATTACAAAGGCCTAGATTAAAAATGCAGCCCAATTGATATTGCAGGGTGCCTATGCTATCAATAGAGAATTCCACTATTTTATCATTTTTATGGGGCGATGTAACCCTATAAAAGAACTCAGTTAGAGGAAATGTGTGCTTGTGCCTGACATGAATTTGATAGTGTGCCCCATAAAACTCTATTAAAGGAAGGATTTTGCGCTTGCCCGCTAACTCGCCATGAATTTTAGCATGCTTAACACTACTGCACAAGCAATGTCTGTAAATCATGGATTTGTAATATGAGCACAAAAAGTGGGAGCACTGTGTTTTGAACTCTAGAGATGTTATGCACCATAGCGCGAACATTTTTGTGCTCCACTTGTAATCTAGGCCAAAGTGTTTTGTTTTACTCAAAATGTCGTTCTTCTTATGAATTTCAATGGATTAAAAAAAACAAGCACCCATACATTGGTTGCTTATGCAACATATGTAAAACATCTGTAATGAGCTCATCAACAATGAAGGTCTAGATTACAAGTGGAGTGTTAAAATGGTAGCACTGTGGTGCACTAACATCGCTAGAGAGCAATTCATTTAATTTCCTTTTTACTTCCATATTACAAGTAGAAAGTAACATGTTAGGGCCCCAGCAAAAGCTTAGGGTGTGCTGACAAGAATCCCTTACATAATAGACTTCAAAATATATATATGTCTAGATTACAAGTGATGCAATATCTTTAGCTTCAGCACAATATTGAAAAATCGCAACCACGTTAACTTGCACATGTATTACAAGCTGAACGTAAACATGTTTGCTCAGGCGCAATTAAATTTAACACGCGTCAGGATAGCACAACTGAAGTCTATACTGACCGACAGTGCGGATCAGATCCGACAGACATCGCTGAATACGACGAGCAATACGCTCGCCATATTCAGCATTGCACCAGCAGCTCACAAGAGCTGCTGGTGCAACGCCGCCCCCTGCAGACTTGCGGCCAATAGGCCGCCAGCATGGAGGTGTCAATCAACCCGATCGTACTCGATCAGGTTGATTTCCGGCGATGTCTGTCCGCCTGCTCAGAGCAGGCGGACAGGTTATGGAGCAGCGGTCTTTGTGACCGCTGCTTCATAACTGCTGTTTCTGTCGAGCCTGCAGGCTCGCCAGAAACACGGGGCATCAAGCTCCATTCGGAGCTTGATACATATGCCCCTAAGACTTAAAAAAATGAGCACCAAACACAACATAAATACATTAAAATAAACAATTATGCTCATATAAAAACTATCTGATAAAAATTATTCATTAGAATAAACATTATTATTTTTTTTTTAAGGGTTTAAAGGTGTATGATCTATGGCCATGTATTTGACTGCAAAGGGCAAAAGTGTTAAAGTATGTGTATTGGTGTGTGTATACACCTTCCCACTCAAATACCTTGAAACATAAACATGAATAATATTTAATAATGTGTTTAGTGTGTATTTAATGTAAGTATTTTACATTCCAATAGGTTAAAATCTTCTTTGTATTTTTAAATAAATATTCCTTTATATATATATATATATATATATATATATATATATATATATATATATATAAAAATATATATATATATATATATATATACAGGGAGTGCAGAATTATTAGGCAAGTTGTATTTTTGAGGATTCATTTTATTATTGAACAACAACCATGTTCTCAATGAACCCAAAAAACTCATTAATATCAAAGCTGAATAGTTTTGGAAGTAGTTTTTAGTTTGTTTTTAGTTATAGCTATTTTAGGGGGATATCTGTGTGTGCAGGTGACTATTACTGTGCATAATTATTAGGCAACTTAACAAAAAACAAATATATACCCATTTCAATTATTTATTTTTACCAGTGAAACCAATATAACATCTCAACATTCACAAATATACATTTCTGACATTCAAAAACAAAACAAAAACAAATCAGTGACCAATATAGCCACCTTTCTTTGCAAGGACACTCAAAAGCCTGCCATCCATGGATTCTGTCAGTGTTTTGATCTGTTCACCATCAACATTGCGTGCAGCAGCAACCACAGCCTCCCAGACACTGTTCAGAGAGGTGTACTGTTTTCCCTCCTTGTAAATCTCACATTTGATGATGGACCACAGGTTCTCAATGGGGTTCAGATCAGGTGAACAAGGAGGCCATGTCATTAGATTTTCTTCTTTTATACCCTTTCTTGGCAGCCACGCTGTGGAGTACTTGGACGCGTGTGATGGAGCATTGTCCTGCATGAAAATCATGTTTTTCTTGAAGGATGCATACTTCTTCCTGTACCACTGCTTGAAGAAGGTGTCTTACAGAAACTGGCAGTAGGACTGGGAGTTGAGCTTGACTCCATCCTCAACCCAAAAAGGCCCCACAAGCTCATCTTTGATGATACCAGCCCAAACCAGTACTCCACCTCCACCTTGCTGGCGTCTTTGTCGGACTGGAGCTCTCTGCCCATTACCAATCCAGCCATGGGCCCATCCATCTGGCCCATCAAGACTCACTCTCATTTCATCAGTCCATAAAACCTTAGAAAAATCAGTCTTGAGATATTTCTTGGCCCAGTCTTGACGTTTCAGCTTGTGTGTCTTGTTCAGTGGTGGTCGTCTTTCAGCCTTTCTTACCTTGGCCATGTCTCTGAGTATTGCACACCTTGTGCTTTTGGGCACTCCAGTGATGTTGCAGCTCTGAAATATGGCCAAACTGGTGGCAAGTGGCATCTTGGCAGCTGCACACTTGACTTTTCTCAGTTCATGGGCAGTTATTTTGCTCCTTGTTTTTTCCCCAGCTTCTTGCGACCCTGTTGACTATTTTGAATGAAACGCTTGATTGTTCGATGATCACGCTTCAGAAGCTTTGCAATTTTAAGAGTGCTGCATCCCTCTGCAAGATATCTCACTATTTTTGACTTTTCTGAGCCTGTCAAGTCCTTCTTTTGACCCATTTTGCCAAAGGAAAGGAAGTTGCCTAATAATTATGCACACCTGATATAGGGTGTTGATGTCATTAGACCACACCCCTTCTCATTACAGAAATGCACATCACCTAATATGCTTAATTGGTAGTAGGCTTTCGAGCCTATACAGCTTGGAGTAAGACAACATGCATAAAGAGGATGATGTGGTCAAAATACTCATTTGCCTAATAATTCTGCACACAGTGTATATATATATATATATATATAATGAGCAGGTTTGTTGAACTGGAATCCCATCTGAACAACAAGTAAGCAGGCACCACAGAATTACTGCAACCACCTTTATTGTGTCAAAACAGCGTAACACATAACATTTCGGCCCCCCACAGAGGCCTTGATCACATGAATGATAGTACACAACCTATACAAACACACCCCTATACTAGTGCCTAATATACCCCCAGGGAATGACCTGATTCGCCGCCAAGAGGACCGCGTAACAACCCACATTAAGTATAAATAAAAACACATGTAGTGTGATCGTCATCAAAATGGGTCCGTTGTCATGGTGATCGCTAAACGAAACCACAAACATAACAGCTGTGTACTATACAGCATGATATCCAGCCGAACATATGACGCTCCCTCAGCTGATATAGTAAGTATTTCCGAAAACACCATGGCAACGTGCAGACAACACGGAAAATACATCAGATCCAGATTGCAGCGAATCCAGGGATCCCCTGTCATAAAATATATTGCAAACCTGCTAGACAAAAAATCACTACGGTAAACTATGAATAATATAGCCAAGTAATTACTAGCCAAATTTCTAGTTATACATATTTTAAAGCTATATTACATCTTATCCGCATGTGTAGCAAATGCGCTAAAAAGTTATAGCAGACAACAAATATTAAAAACAAACTGCCAGATTACGAGTTTTGTCGGTAAAGACTTGCGGGGCTAACGAGCCTTTTTTTCCAGCGCTCACTTAAGCCAACGCTGGTATTACAAGTTTTCTGAATGGCTGCGTTAGCCTCAGAAAAGTGAACGTGGAGCAAATTTAGCTCCACTTCTCACTGTAATACCAGCGTTGCTTAAGTCAGCGGTAAGCTGGCTAAAACGTGCTCATGCACGATTTCCCCATAGGAAACAATGGGGCTGAGCTGGCTGAAGAAAAACCTAACACCTGCAAAAAAGCAGCGTCCAGCTTCTAACGCAGCCCCATTGTTTCCTATGGGAAATTAAAAAATATGTCTACACCTAACACCCTAACATGAACCCTGAGTCTAAACACCCCTAATCTTACACTTATTAACCCCTAATCTGCCGCCCCGACATCGTCACCACCTACATTATACTTATTAAACCCCTAATCTGCCGTTCCGGACACTGCCGCCACCTACATTATACTTATGAACCCCTAATCTGCTGCCCCCAACATCGCAGAACCCTACATTATATTTATTAACCCCTAATCTGCTGCCCCCAACGTTGCCGCAACCTAACTACACTTATTAACCCCTAATCTGCCGACCGGACATCGTCGCTACTTTAATAAATGTATTAACCCCTAAACCGACGCACTCCCACCTCGCAAACACTATTTAATTTTTATTAACCCCTAATCTGCCTGCCCTAACATCGCCGACACCTACTTACATTTATTAACCCCTAATCTGCAACCCCCAACGTCGCCGCTACTATAATAAAGTTATTAACCCCAAAACCTAAGTCTAACCCTAACACCCCCCTAATTTAAATATAATTTAAATACATGTAAATAAAATAACTACAATTAAATAAATTATTCCTATTTAAAACTAAATACTTACCTATAAAATAAACCCTAAGATAGCTACAATATAACTAATAATTACATTGTAGCTATTTTAGTATTTATTTTTATTTTACAGGTAACTTTGTATTTATTTTAACTAGGTAGAATAGTTAGAATTGACCTCACATTCTATTGGCTGATCCAATCAGCCAATCGGATTGAACTTCAATCTGATTGGCTGATTAAATCAACCAATCGGATTTTTCTGACCTTAATTCCGATTGGCTGATAGAATCCTATCAGCCAATCAGAATTCGAGGGACGCCATCTTGGATGACTTCATTTAAAGGACCAGCCATTCGTCGGGTAGTCGTCGGCCGAGAAGGATGTTCCGCGCCGGAGGTCTTCAAGATGGAGCCCGTCCTCGTCGGATGGATGAAGATAGAAGATGCCGCTTGGATGAAGATGTCTTCCGGTCCAGATGTCCTCTTCTGCCTGGATAGGATGAATACTTCTGCCGGTCCGGATGTCCTCTTCTGCCCCATCGGATAAAAACTACTGGATGGATCGGATGACCAGTGGTGCCCGGCTGGGTGAAGACGGCTCAAGGTAGGGTGATCTTCAATGGGGTAGTGTTAGTTTTTTTTAAGGGGGATCGGGTGGGTTTTAGAGTAGGGGTGTGTGGGTGGTGGGTTGTAATGTTGGGGGGGTATTGTATTTCTTTTTTTTACATGTAAAAGAGCTGATTACTTTGGGGCAATGCTCCGCAAAAAGCCCTTTTAAGGGCTGGTAAAAGAGCTGGTTACTTTGGGGCGATGCCCCGCAAAAGGCCCTTTTAAGGGCTATTTGTAATTTAGTGTAGGGTAGGGAATTTTATTATTTTGGGGGGCTTTTTTATTTTATTAAGGGAATTAGATTAGGTGTAATTAGATTAAACTTCTTGTAATATTTTTTATTTTCTGTAATTTAGTTTATTGTATTTAATTGTAATTAATTGTAGGTAGTTTAGGTAATTTATTTAATGATAGTGTAGTGTTAGGTGTAATTGTAACTTAGGTTAGGATTTATTTTACAGGTAATTTTGTACTTATTTTAGCTAGGTAGTTATTAAATAGTTAATAACTATTTAATAATTATTCTACCTAGTTAAAATAAATACAAAGTTACCTGTAAAATAAAAAATAAATACTAAAATAGCTACAATGTAATTATTAGTTATATTGTAGCTATCTTAGGGTTTATTTTATAGGTAAGTATTTAGTTTTAAATAGGAATAATTTATTTAATTGTAGTTATTTTATTTAGATGTATTTAAATTATATTTAAATTAGGGGGTGTTAGGGTTAGACTTAGGTTTAGGGGTTAATAACTTTATTATAGTAGCGGCGACATTGGGAGTTTCAGATTAGGGGTTAATAAATGTAAGTAGGTGTCGGCGATGTTAGGGCAGGAAGATTAGGGGGTTAATAAAAATTAACTAGTGTTTGCGAGGCGAGAGTGCATTTATTTAAGTAGCGGCAATGTCCGGTCGGCAGATTAGGGGTTAATAGGTGTAGGGGTTAATAAGTGTAGTTAGGTTGTGGTGATGTTTTGGGCGGCAGATTAAGGGTTAAAAAATATAATGTAGGTGTCGGGGATGTTAGGGGCAGCAGATTAGGGGTTCATAAGTATAATGTAGGTGGCGGCGATGTCCGGTCAGAAGATTAAGGGTTAAAAATATTTATTATAGTGTTTGCGATGTGGGGGGCCTCAGTTTAGGGGTTAATAGGTAGTTTATGGGTGTTAGTGTACTTGTTAGCACTTTAGTTAAGAGTATTATGTTCTGGCGTTAGCCCATAAAACTCTTAAATACTGACTTTTATATGCGTTAGGAGTCTGGACAGTCTGGACAGGAGAGGGTCTATCGCTCACTTCTTCCAAGACTCGTAATACCAGCGTTAGGCAAATCCCATAGAAAAGATAGGATACGCAATTGACGTAAGGGGATTTGCGGTAGCCTCGAGTCGCGGAAGAAAAGTGAGCGGTGAGCCTCTACCTGCCAAACTTGTAATACCAGCGTTAGAAAAAAAGCAGCGTTGGGACCTATCAACGCTGCTTTTTAAGGCTAACGCAAAACTTGTAATCTTGCCGAAAGACTAGTAAAAACGTAAAACGCAATGTGCCTCAAAGATTTGGTAGAAACATATTAGAGGACAGGAAACCAACAGACCTATTTGTAGAAGCAACTGTAGTCAATCATAGTGTTTAGACCCTTTGGTGAGATAGTCCCCAGATGATACATCCACCTCGATTCCAACCTCAATAGCGCTTTTGCTTGATCACCTCCACGACTTGATTTTGGCACATGATCAATCAAAATAGTCCGCATGGTGGGAATAAGGTGGCCAGCTTGCTGAAAGTGGCATGCCACTGGTTGGTCTGATCCACCTTTTTCAAAGGGCAACCTTATTGCTGATTTATGGTTTGCCAACCTCTCCCTAAACGTAGTGACAGTTTTTCCAATATAATATAGGGAGCATGGACAGATGATTATGTAGACGACATGGTCAACCTATGTCGAATCTGAAACATCTGATTGGTATGAGGATGGTTGAACTGATTCCCTGTGATCATTCCATTGCAGGCTGAGCAATTGCCACAATGGAAGGATCCTTTCTTGCCTGGTGGTAGCCATGTATCCTTACAATAGCTATTTACTCGGTCAATCTTCACCAAGAGATCCCTTAGATTCCTTGACCTCTTGTAGACCAATCATGGTGGAGGGATGTCATCAAAGGGTAGACTGTTGTCCATAGACAAAATTGGCCAGTGTTGTTGCACAATTTTATGCACTGCACCAGAGGCAGGTGTGAATGTCGTTATGAAATTTAATTGTGTATCTAGTGGTTTTGGTGGTTTGGAGATGATGGATTGCTGGGTGAGGAGAGATGCTGTCTCACATTGTGCTTTCACTATGGTCTCAGGGTAACCCCTATTTAGGAATCGTTAGGACATAGTATCTAGTTGTTGGTCTCCTCAGTGTTATTACGTACAACATGCAGGAGCTGGGAGGAACTGACCCCTACCTTCTGAAACTGTGGATGATAGCTACCAAAATGTAGTAATAAATTCTTAACGGTAGGCTTACAAAATAGCATAGTGTATAACATAAGACTATTGATTGTATCTTTATTATACATTTCTACATCTAGGAAGTGTATCCGATCCAAATCATTCTCAATTTTAAACCATACAGTAGAATTCATTGAATTGAGTTGGTGGAACCAATCTAGTAAGGATGATACACTGCCTCCCCAGATAAGAAAGATGTTGTCTATATAGCGATGATAGAACTTGATGAAGCTCTGTTCAGGAAGGAAAATATGTTCCTGTTCGTACATTGCCATGTATATATTGGTATACGATGGGGCAATGTTTGACCCCATCGCAGTGCCTAGTGTTTGAAGATAAAACGTGAAATTCGGTGTCTGAACCCTCAGGGAAAGGGGGTCTCTGTGAGGACCTGGTACTAACCCCACTGTTGGCTGTTGCGGTACATTGGGTGCTAATAGCTTCACTCCCGGAGGAGTCCCCTCCACTACTGTCCACTGTCTCAAAATTCACTTGTCTATTTTTGTTGTATCTCCCCCTTCTTTGAAAAGGTGTATCGTGCTTGCCATATAACCACTTATAAACCTTTCTTTCTCTGTAATCATGTTCAACTGTGTTATATACTTGGGCTGATAGTTTATTTAACCAATCAGTCTCTGAATCTTGACTGAGAATATGTAACAGTTTGTCCTTAATTAATATCATATCTGACTTAATCACAGCCTTAAGTCTAGACACCTCCTCAATGACTAAAAGCATTAGGTCGTGCGAGCACATATAAAATATGCCCACCACCTTTTACAGAATTCCATGCTTGTTCTCCCCAAAGTAGGGATATTTTTAATCCTAAATCCCCGTGGTATGAATCTATCCTTATGGTATTTAGATAAAAGCAATGCATGTAAATAATAATTAATCTCCTTTTTCTCTAAGTGTAGAAATTTGTGATACACATTTACGGGGGTCTCACCTTTAATTTCCTCCAGCTCCTGTATGTCCCATCACACCTGATGTGTACCGCATCATCCTCTGTAAAAGCAAAGTCCTCTATTTCCCCATATGGGTCATCCTGAAGAGGCATTTCGTTTCGTTTAGCGATCACCATGACAACGGACCCATTTTGATGACGATCACACTACATGTGTTATTACTTTTACTTAATGCGGGTTGTTACGCGGTCCTCTTGGCGGCGAATCAGGTCATTCCCTGTGGGTATATTAGGTACTAGTATAGGGGTGTGTTGGTATAGGTTGTGTACTATTATTCATGTGACCAAGGCCTCTGTGAGGGGCCGAAACGTTATGTGTTACGCTGTTTTGACACAATACAGATGGCTGCAGTAATTCTGTGGTACCTGCTTACTTGTTGTTCAGATGGAATTTTCACTGAGTCCAGTTCAACAAACCTGCTCATTGTTATGATTGCGGCAGAGCACACAGTATATGGAGGTGTTCGTGAGTGCTGATCTTGTTGGATTTATATATATAAATATATAAAACATATGTACACACACATAACAAGGTTCTGAGGAGCGTTTCCATAAAATCAAAAATAGTTAAGATGTTACAAATGGATACACAATATCATCTTTATTATCCAATAAATAAAATGTTGCAAATGGATACACAATATCATTGCATAGCAATGATATTGTATGTCCATTTGTAAAATTTTAAAGTGAAGGTAAACTATCACGAATAAGTGCCCGGTTTTTAATAATATTACTAAAAACAGAGGCACTTTCATTCATGAAAGTTTACATTTCACAGTTTTTGTTAAAATACTTACGTTTCCTTCTTGCAAGCTGGAGCAGTGATTTCCCCGCCTGCAGCTCTTCCCTTCTTACATCAGCAATGACATATCCGGCTTCCTCCAATCACAGAGTTGCCTCAGGCAATGATTCCCCTGGGGGGAAAGCCGTGATTGGAGGATGCCATATTCGTCATTGCTGAAGTAAGGAGAGACAAGCTGCAGGCGGGGGAATCACTTCTCCAGCTTCAAGAAGAAAAGTTAAGTATTTTAACAAAATGGGTGAAATGTAAACTTTCATGAATGAAAGTGCCCCTGTTTTTAACTAGTGGATAATTTTATTTTATTTTATGGAAATACTCCCAAGAACCTTGTTATGTGTGCTATTATCCTAATGCTTGATACTAGGTTGAGCAAGAAGTTTAAAAGGTGGCACTGTTTAACTACAAATATAAAGAAGCAGTAAAGGGACTGTTTGTTCCAAGGAGGGGAGGCACTATTTCTATACATGCGAACATTTGAGTGTGCTGTAAGCTGAGGCAGATGTTGTCAGAAAGGGGATTTTCTGAGTCAGAGTTGCTCTCCCTGTGGACTGGAAGATAAGGTACAGAATGTTAACCAATATACAATTGGTGCAGTGCAAGTGATCATGGTAAATATCTATCTAGAATAATATTGCTTAATAGGGTCTCTACCCATCCAAAAGGGACTGTGGTATTTCATGTATATATCTATACCTGTATATATTTTATTTATTTATATATATATATATATATATATATATATATATATATATATATATATATATATATATATATATATATTTAAAATAAAATCATCAGATACACATAGAAATATATATTTAAAAATAAAAAGAACATTAGAATGTAAAATAAGCATAATAACATGCATCTGGTTTTGTGCAGTAAGTCTAACGCGGTCTCGAGTTTTTACATTTTTTTCATTATCTAAGTAATAGGCATACCAAGTATCTCTCGAGCATGCTGAATTTTCAATTGAAGTAGACAGGGAAAATTGAAAAATGAGAAGATAATGAACATATGAATATGATATAGAACAATGGGTTTTAATAAGCTGTTTGTGTACATACGCCTCTGATATGCAATGGATAAGGCTGTGCTTGCAGAAAAAATAGTAAAACAGTTTGATAAATGTGTTTAAATAAGTCATGTGAAGCTATGTAGCAGTGACAGGCCAAGCTTTTTTGGGAAAAGACAGAAACATTATATTATGGGAGAGAATATTCTTAAAGCACATATCCTGGGACCTGAAACCAGCACTGAATTAATTATAGAATCTATTCAGTATAGTATGCACCATTAATGTGGACTAGGATAAATAATTATTTAGTCAAGATGTTTATGTTTAACTAATTATTGGACTATGAGCAGGTTTTTAGATAATCAGCCTCATGGTCCGAATATAAAGATAGGTAAAAAGTACCTCGATAAGTACCAGTGCTAAAGTTGATAAAAAAAAAATGAGGAAAATATAAAGTAGTCTTGCCTATACACTATTATGTAAAAATGATGATGATAATAAAAAAGTCATCAAGCTAATAAGTAGTTAATACCACAAGCAGAGGTAGACAAGTAAACCAATTTATTGACAAAGAAAAAGTATACCATGGTTTAAATCCACTGTTAGAAACAATAATTTATCACACATTTAATCATAGAAAAAAAAAAGAAAACAGCTTATAGGATCAATCCTTCACCCTAAGGTGACTTGAATCTATTAAAAGTCCTCACTTCCCCATGAAAGGAGCACAGGGAATCCCATATCACTGAGAGCAAAGGTGCTGAGATAGCTCTGAATAAAATCCTTTCTCTTCCACATTAACATAAAAATATATTTTTTTTATCAAACTCCCAATGCAGCACAAGAAAATACACTTTGCCTAAAATAGATTTTGTTCTTGACGCTGTTGACAGCCAATTACTTGGCCAATCATGGCCACAGAGAAGCTGGGTTATATTCAGCACTTGCTTCTAATGTTAGGCTGTGTATCGCTGCTGGAGCATTACTGTTAAATCTGCTGCTTAGAGTAAGTACACTCTACTGACCAAAGGTGTATTGGTCTATCCTGGCGTTCTCCACTGTGAGTAAGCACGGGCATACTTTTCACCACTGTGTTCTTGTTCCAGGCATGTGATGTATTATTTCCACTCAGTATTTTAAGGTGCCTAGAATTATGTATCCCATTCCAGTTAATATAAGATTCTTACTTTTAATTAAAAACTATCTGCTACAATCAGCTCATTCAAATTACATTTAATTCTCTAATGTCAAATTAAACTATTTACTGGATTTATAGAATTTTAATACAATTCAAGATCTTTTACTGCTAAACAATATTACTTTCTCATTCAACATTACTAATAACAATGTTTTATTAAACACTTTAAATCGACACGTGGCAGTAGCTTAAAAGAGTGCATATACATGCAAGACTAGATTACTTGTTAAGTCCATTGGAGATTAAAGTATATAAATTAAATATCCATGTAGATTCATGTTGTAACAAACTTTTATCAATGTTGTCACCACTAGCTCCTAATTGTATTTGTTCAAGTACAATTAAAGTGATGGTAAAACTAAACTGTAGTTTCAGTCACCAGTTACTAAAAAAAGGGTGCTTAATTCACCCTGTGTGTGCTGCAGTAGGACATACTAGGATGTCGATTGACACGCACGTCTAATGGTTTAGAGGTAGAAATGTCACCTCATTTAAGAAGAGCACTGTGCCGTGGGTGGCTGGAGCCGCTGACTTTAGCGAGCTGTCAAGCCATAGATAGTCTGAGTTTAGCACCCTTTTTTCAGTAACTGATGACTGAAACTACAGTTTAATTTTAGTAATGGTAAATCCTAGCATTTTTTAAATGCTTAGATTAACAATTACTTTAAGGTAAAACAAGATGAATTGGAATTTTGGACTTACATAAAATGCCTTTCTTTAGGGCATGACAAATATTTATTTTTAACGTGTTAACATGTAGGGCTCTATTTAACAAGCTCCGTATGGAGCTTGATGGCCCCTGTTTCTGGCGAGTCTTCAGACTTGCCAGAAACAGCAGTTATGAAGCAGCGGTCACAAAAACCGCTGCTCCATAACCTGTCCGTCTGCTCTGAGCAGGCGGACAGAAATCGCCACAATACAACCCGATCGAGTACGATGGTATTGATTGACACCCCTCTGCTGGTGCCCCATTGGCCGCAAGTCTGTTGGGGGGGCGTTGCACCAGCAGCTCTTGTGAGCTGCTGGTGCAATGCTGAATACGGCGAGCGTATTGCTCGCCGTATTTATCGAGGTCTGGCGGACCTGATCCGCAGTTTCGGATCAGGTCCGCCAGACCTTGATAAATATGCCCCGTAGTGTGCTAATTGTTTATTAAACATAGAATAAAGAGCACCCACATGTAGCCAGATATATGACCCCTTCAGTCCTACATGTCATTTTTTTTAACATCATAATTTCAATCGCTATAAGTATGATTAAAAGCTCTGGTTATCAGGCTAGCGGTTTAAATCAATGCTTGTGGTCTATTAACAACACTCTCCATTTTAGACTAAGCATATTTTCTGGTGCTGCATTGGTAGTTGCATGATTTTTTTTTTATTTAAAGGGACAGTCTAGTAAAAATTAAACTTTCATGATTCCGATAGAGCATGCAGTTTTAAACAACTTTCCAATTTACTTTTATCATCAAATTTGCTTTGTTCCCTTGGTGGTAATTTTGAAAGGCTAAACCAAGGTATGCTCAAACTGATTTCTAAACCATTGAAAACCGCCTCTTAGCTCAGAGCATTTTGAAAAATTTTCACAGTTAGACAGTACTAGTTCATGCGTGTCATATAGATAACATTGTGCTCACTCCCATGGAGTTATTTAGAAGTCTGCACTGACTGGCTAAATTGCATGTCTGTCAAAAGCACTGATATAAAGGGGCAGTCTGCAGAGGCTTAGATACAAGACAATCACGGAGGTAAAAAGTATATTAATTTAACAGTGTTTGTTATGCAAAACTGGGGAATGGGTGATATCATAAATTATGCTTACTTGATAATTTAATTTCCATCTGTATGAGGAGAGTCCACGGCTTTATTCATTACTTGTGGGAATACATAACCTGGCCACCAGGAGGAGGCAAAGACACCCCAGCCAAAGGCTTAAATACCTCCCCTACTCCCCTCATCCCCCAGTCATTCTGCTGAGGGAACAAGGAACAGTAGGAGAAATATCAGGGTATAAATGGTGCCAGAAGAACAAACAAAAATTTTGGTCCGCACAACGGAGAGAAAACGGGCAGGGGCCGTGGACTCTCCTCATACAGATGGAAATTAAATTATCAGGTAAGCATAATTTATGTTTTCCATCTTAATATGAGGAGTTTCCATGGCTTATTCATTACTTGTGGGAAAGAAATACCCAAGCTCTAGAGGACACTGAATGAAAAAAATGAGAGGGCAAAAGAGAGACGGACCCTATTCTGAGGGCACCACAGCCTTCAAATCTTTTCTCCCAAAAGCTGCATCCGCCAATGCAAAAAGTCAAACTTTGAAAAAGTATGTAAGGAGGACCAGGTAGCCGCCTTACAAATCTGCTCCATAGAAGCCTCATTCTTGAAGGCCCAAGACGAAGCCACAGCTCTAGTTGAGTGAACCATAATCCTGTGAGGAGGCTTATGTTCCACTGTCTCATAAGACAAGCAAATCATGCTCCTCAGCCAAAAAGATAGGGAAGTGGAAGAAGCCTTCTGCCCTTTGCGCTTCCCCGTATAGAAAACAAACAATGCTGAAGTCTGTTTGAAATCCTTTGTAGCTTGAAGATAGAATTTCAAAGCTTGAACCCCATCCAAATTATGAAGTACCCATTCCTTCGAAGAAGAAGAGTTAGGACACAAAGAAGGAACCACAATCTCCTGATTGATGTTGCGATCAGAAACAACCTTAGGGAAAAACCCAACCCAGTGCAAAGAACAGCCTTATCAGCATAAAAAAACAGGTAAGGAGGCTCACATTGCAAGGCCG
Organism: Bombina bombina; assembly: GCF_027579735.1. NCBI lineage: Eukaryota > Metazoa > Chordata > Amphibia > Anura > Bombinatoridae > Bombina > Bombina bombina. The sequence goes on along the minus strand of NC_069499.1, from coordinate 509,067,983 downwards.
CCATCTCAGAGACTCTGCGCGCTGAAGCAATAGCCAGTAGAAAAAGAACCTTCCAAGACAGTAATTTAATGTCAGTCGAGTGCATGGGCTCAAACGGAGCCCTCTGCAAAACTTTAAGAACCAAATTTAAACTCCAAGGAGGAGCGGAAGTCTAAACAGAGGCCTTTTTCTGGACAGAGCCTGAACAAAGGACTGAATATCAGGGAGCTTCTTGTGTAACAACACAGAAAGAGCCGAAATCTGTCCATTTAAGGAACTGGCGGCAAGTCCCTTCTCCAAACTGTCCTGGAGGAAGGAAAGGATCCTGGATACATTGACCGTATGCCAGGGATTTCCATGAGTCTCACACCAGAATCAGTAGGTCCTCCACACCTTATGATAGATGCGTTGGGTGACTGGCTTTCTGGCTTGAATGAGAGTATCAATCACACTCTCAGAAAACCCTCTCTTGGCAAGGACTAAGCGTTCAATCTCCACGCAGTCAGCCTCAGAGAATCTAGATTGTGGTGTACAAAGGGACCCTGTACCAGAAGATCCCTGCAACAGGGTAACCTCCATGGAGGAAACAATGACTTCCCCAATAGATCTGCAAACTACATCCTTCGAGGCCACGACAGAGCAATCAGAATAGTCGAAGCTTGCTCCTGCTTGATGCGGGCCACTACTCGAGGAAGTAGTGGTAACGGTGGAAATATGTAGACTAGGTTGTACCCCCAAGGCACTGCTAAGGCATCTATCAGTTCTGCCTGGGGATCCATGGACCATGACCCATATCTGGGTAGATTGAATTGAGTCTACATGCCATGAGATCTATCTCCGGTGTCCCCCATCTGATGAAAATCTCTGAAAACACTTTGGGGGGGAAGAGACCATTCCCCCGGGTGAAACGATTGTCTGCTGAGAAAATCTGCTTCCCAGTTGTCCACAGCCGTCCAAGCCTCCGTTAAAAGTGATAGTCTGCCCCCTACATGATCCAGAACTGGTTCAGGGGGCCGCCCCTTCATGCCAACATTTTCTTGGCGGGCTTATTGTTCTGCTTGGCTTTACTCCAAGACTGAGATGGTTTCCAAGATCCCTTGGACTGGATCAGGCTTCACGGCAGGCTGCTGTTGTTGGGACTTGTCCAAATGAAAGGGACGAAAATTAGGACCCTTAGGCTTATTTTTCTTATCCTTATCGTAGAAAGGCACCCTTGCCCCCTGTGACTATGGATATGATAGAGTCCAGGCCTGGACTGAAAAAAACCTTCCCCTTGAATGGAAGGGATAGTAATCTAGATTTGGACATCATGTCAGCAGACCACAACTTCAACCACAGAGCCCTCCGGGCCAGAACAGAAAAGCCTGATGTCTTGGCATTCAAGCAAACAATCAGCATATTTGCATCACAGATAAATGAATTAGCTACCCTCAGGGCCTTATTTCTATCCTGTATCTCATCGAGGGGAGTTTACACCTCGATTATCTCTGTGTGAGAGTCACACCAATAGGTAGCGGCTTCCGCCGCTGCAGGCTGAAACAAGAACCCTGTGTGCTGAAACATCTTTCTTAACAGGGTCTCTAATTTCTTTTCCATGGGTTGCTTAAACAACGAACTATCCTTGAGAGGGATAGTGGTGCACTTAGAGAGCGTGGAGATAGCTCCATCCTCCTTAGGGACAGACCACCACAATTCTAGAGAGTCAGGACCCGGGAACAATTTCTTAAATGAAGAAGAAGGGGAGAAAGAAGATCCAAGTCTCTTCCATTCATTCTTAATAATATTCGTCATCTTAATGGGAACCTGGAAAGTTTGCGTCACTACCCTGTCCTTGTAAACATTATCAAGATTAGGAATAGAAGGTTCCTCAGGTAACTTTGGTTCCAGAACCTCTAGAGTAATTAACTCCTCTTTTAATAAAAAGCGTAAAAGTGCTCCATCCTAAACCTAAAGTCTGGTTCCTCCACAGCTAGAGGTTTAGAGGCCGACCCAGAGAGAGAGAGACCTCCAAGGTATCAGAGTCTTCCTCATCAGTGGATAATCTAGTTTCAGATACATCCAACGAAGTAGATGTCCCCTGGGAAGGATAGTATTGCTTAACCTTTCGCTTGTGATAAGCAGGGCGAGGTAAAGCACTAAAGGCCGCAGACACCGCCGTTTGCAACTGATCAGAAAAATCTGGCAGCCACAGGGCCCCTCCCACAGGAGGATTAGTAGTGCACTGGGGATCTGCATGTGTAATCAGAGATGATTGTAAGGAACGCACCTTGCGGGGCGGAGACCCCTCAGAGGTGGACGGCTCAGTGGTACTAAACATCTTGTTCTTTTTAGATATTACTACTTTATCAAGGCATGTGGAACATAGTTGAGCAGGCAGGTATACCATAACCTCCTCACAATAAACACAGGCATTAGATCTAGGCAAAGAGGGAGTACCCTCTAACGCATCAGAGTCCTCCATAGATGGCGCCTTTAATATGGACTATAGGAAAAATAAAGGGCACCTTTATACCTCCAATGACCGGGGCACTCACCACCTCCTATGACCCAGGCCCACAGAGAAACTGCTTTGTCTCCTGCAACCGACGGTCAGGAAACAGGAAGATAATGAGGCCACACCTGGTCACATGGAGTACCATGCAGGACCAACCCTGCAGCAAAGAAACAACGTGCCAAACTAAACAGACTGCTCAGTTAATCAATGACTGTTCACACATTGCCAGAGCCACATCTCACACATGTTGCAGAAAAAAACACAATAAAGTAATCATGTATAAATCCACCCCTGTTCAATAATTCCCTTCCGGGGATATTAACCCTTGATAAAAGGAGTCACACTGTGACCCTGTCTTCTTGCATAATCATAAATGTATAAAAAATGAAATGATCTTACCAGAATCTATGCCATGGAAAAGGAACACGGCCTCTCAAGTTTGATAGTGTTGGACTTGAATGGTAGAAAGCAGGCAGCGAAACTCGTCAACGCTGATTGCTTATGGAGCTGTTAATACGAGTCAGAATGGTTTCGCAAAAAGACTCTCCCTGCATCTCCGGACTCTAACTTTCATCTCTGCTCTTACTGAGAGGCTGACAGGACTACTGAAAACTCCAGTCCCATCTCGAAGAGTACTACCCTCCATAAGACACTACTCCGTAATCTTCCGACACCTCCCTGCCATCCTCCTCTGATGAAAGACAAAGAATGACTGGGGGATGAGGGGAGTGGAGGAGGTATTTAAGCCTTTGGCTGGGGTGTCTTTACCTCCTCCTGGTGGCCAGATTCTGTATTCCCACAAGTAATGAATGAAGCCATGGACTCTCCTCATATTAAGATAGAAAAAGGGATTATTTAACTTTTTAAAAAAATAAAAATTTGGGTGTAGACTGTCCCTTTCAATGAACAGTCAAGTCAAAATTAAACTTTCATGATTAAAAAAAGGCATGCAATTTTAAACAACTTTCCAATTTACTTTTGTCGTCAAATTTGCTTTGTTTTCTTGGTATTCTTTATTGAAAACTGAAACTTATTTCTAAGCCATTGAAGGACGCCTCTTTCTCACTGCATTTTGACTGTTTTTGACAGTTTTTAACAGCTAGACACTGCTTATTCATGTGTGCCGTATAGCAAAAAATAGAGTTATTTTTGAGTCAGCACTGATTGGCTAAAATGCAAGTCTTTCAAAAGAACTGAGATAAGGGGCAGTCTGCAGAGACTTAGATTCACAATAATCACAGAGGTAAAATGTTTATTAATATAACAGTGTTGGTTTGCAAAACTGGGGAATGGGTAATTAAGCGATTAACTATCTTTTTAAACAAAAACATTTTTCAAGTAGACTGTCCCTTTAAGGGCCAGATTACAATTGGAGTGCTATTTATAACACGCCTGCTCAAGCTTTAACTGCGCTAGAAGTATTTTTTTTGCCTGTGTCAGGTTGTGCTAATATTATGGTGTCCATTTATTAAGCAGCGTATGCTGCTTCGGAGCCCCATCTTTTCAGGTTCGCCAGAAAAAGAAGTTAAAAAGCAGCGGTTGTAAGATATTTTAGAATGCTTCTAAATAAAGTTTTGTTCAGTGGTTGCCTGCAATTTTTGTGCCATATATTAAGTTGCAATTAATACATTGCTCATTTCTGGCATCCAATCAGTAGCTAGATGTTTCAGTGTGATAGTAGTAATACTAATTTCTTGTAAGCAAGGTGATGTTTTAATGTATTTATAGTAAATAATGATGAAGTGGTAATAAAGATGTTTTTCTAGTATTTCTATTTTGTATGTACATATTCTGGGGCATATTTATCAAGGTCTGTCGGACCTGATCCGACAGTGCGGATCAGGTCCGACAGACCTCGCTGAATACGGCGAGCAATACGCTCGGCGTATTCAGCATTGCACCAGCAGCTCACAAGAGCTGCTGGTGCAACGCTGCCCCCTGCAGACTCGCAGCCAATTGGCCGCCAACAGGGGGGTGTCCGGCGATTTCTGGCAATGTCTGTCCGCCTGCTCAGAGCAGGCGGACAGGTTATGGAGCAGCAGTCTTTGTGACCGCTGCTTCATAACCGCTGGAGCATCAAGCTCCATTCGGAGCTTGATAAATATGCCCCTCTGTGTTGGAAAAATATGTAGTGCGTGCTGGAAAGACACGTTGGTCTCCATTTATGAAGCAGCGAATGCTGTTACTAAAGGTAAGTGATCAACTCCTACAATATTGTTAAACGCATAGTTAAAATCAGCTCCTGAGCAGCAACGTACTACTGGGACCTAGCTAAACACATCTGGTCAGCCAATGACAAGAGTAATATGTTTGTAGCTACTCATCACCAAACAAGCTCCCACTAGTGCACTGCTTACCTACCACTGAGTCGCATTACAAGTTGTGCGGTAAACCCGTTGCGTACACACAAAATAGGGAAGTACCGCTATTTCCATAGCATCGCCATTACAAGTCACCATAAAACTTTATTTTCTCGTGCGTTATGGTGCGGTAAGCCGCATACCACACAAAACCAAGTTCCGACTTGGCGTGCTTGTGCACGTATTTCCCCATGTAGATCAATCAAGAAAAAAATGAAGGAAAAAAACTTAACACCTGCAATTGCGAAATCGCTACTGCATTTTCGCATTCCCTATTAAAGTCTATGGAGAAAAGAAAGTTTTACAAAAACCTAACACCCTAACATCAGCCCTTTGTCTAATAAACCTTAAACCGATATTCCCCCGCATTGCCAACACTAAATAAACCTATTAACCTCTAAACCGCTGTCCCCCCACATCGCGACTACTAAAAAAAACCTATTAACCACCTGAACTGCCATCCACCCACATTGCAACTACTAAAATAAACCTATAAACCCCTAAACCGCCATCCACCCACATCGCAACTACTAAAATAAATATATTTACCCCTAAACCGCAGTCCCCCCACATCGCCAACACTAAATAAACCTATTAACCTCTAAACCGCCATCCCCCCACATCACGACTACTAAAATAAAGCTATGAACCACCTAAACCGCCGTCCACCCACATCGCAACTGCTAAAATAAACCTATTAACCCCTAAACCGCCATCCCCCACATCACGACTACTAAAATAAACCTATTAACCTCTAAACCCCCGTCCCCCCACATCGTGACTACCTAAATTAAAGTATTAGCCACTAAACCTAACACCCCCATAACTTAACTAAATTAAAGTTACAATATATTAACTACTTTAAAATAAATAAAAACTTACCTGTGAAAAAAAAACTAAACTTAAACTAATAAAACCTAACATTACTTATTTAAAAAAATAAAAAATACTGAAAATAAAATGTCCATGAATAAGGCAGAGGGCTGCCGAAACGCGTAGGACTGTTTGTTTCAACAGGTTGCAAGGGATACTTGCTTTTATGCTGTTTTATTTTCTTCAGTAAAAGTAAGCTGTCTATTTGAATGCTTCGAGGTTTGCTGGATTTCTTTTCACTTACACGAAAATAAAAAACCTACATTACCAAAAATAATACAAAACAAAATAAAATCTAAAATTACACAAAATTAAAAAAGCTAAAGTTACAGAAAATAACAAACGATATTATTCAAAATAATAAAATTATTCCTATTCTAATACCCCTGGTTAAAAAAAAAAAAAAAAAAAAAAACCAACTAATCTCTAAGTAAGCTACCAATAGCCCTTGAAAGGGCCTTTTGTGGGGCATTGCCCTAAAGTTAGCAGCTTTTTTTGCAAAGAAAATAAACACATTACACCTCAACCCCCCAAAATAAAATAAAAATAATTGAAAAAAACCCTACTCTACCCATTGCTTCGAAAAGGGCATTTGAATGGGCATTGCCCTTAAAAGGGCATTCAGCTCTTTTTAAGCCCATGCAGAGGTCTTCTTCATGCGATCGTCCGCTGCACACTGAAGCTTGAATGCAAGGTACCTCTTTTAAATGGTACTCTTGCATTCCTATTGGCTGGAAAATGTAAATCAGCCAATAGGATGAGAGTCCTATCTATGTTTTTCAACATAAGGTAGCAAAAGAAAAAAGAAAACAATATATATATATATATATATATATATATATATATACATACATCCAGACATATATAGGAATATTTATTTATAAATACTTAGACTATATTCCCCATACGTGCATAACATTGGAATGTGAAATGTTTACAGTAAATACATAGTTAAAACCTTTATTAAATATGAATATATATTTATTTCTATATTCATACGTTTACATCTTTAGAGATATACAGTATATGTATGTATCTCAATGTTAAAGCCCTTTGTCTGTCTTTTTTTCTAACACCCGAGACCTCATATCTTTGAACCCTTATACATTTTTTGTGCAATATATTTTTTTAATAATTTTTATTAGTTTGTGTTATGAATGTAATTGTACTTTGTAATGTATTTTTGAAGTATTTTGTGCAACTTGTATGTTTCCCCAAACAGTTAACTAGAGCTCTGAGGTTGCACTAACCAATGTGTGTTAACTTCAATTGTGCTCAAGTGATCGAATATACTTTCAACTTGTAATATGTGTTAACAACACGATGCGCGCAAACACCCGTAATAAACTCCTTTTCACTTGCGGGCAATAGTTAGCGCACCACTCGTAATCTAGCCCTTAACACAGTCGAGTTTGCTCACATGAAAATGTAGAAACCTAAAGGCACATTAATATTTCAATAATGCACCATAAGAATACAAAGTTTTTATGTGTGCTAACCCAACTGCGTTTAGATTGTGATACACAATGCACAAAACGCATATTTTATAATTCTATGTACTTCACATACACCTAGCTTACAAGTTGTGCGTTATGAGTCAAAAAGCAGTGCTGTGGCCCATAACGCATAATTTTCCCTAACGCAGCAATTACAAGTCTTGTCGGTATAGCTGTAACACAAGCCTTTTAGCCTGTAATGCAACGTCAGTACCGCACTCAAAAAAATTACGTTTTTTAATGGGATTCCCATAGCGCTGGTATTACGAGTTTTGGTTTCTGGCTAAAAAGCGAGCGTTACAGCCTAAAACGACAAGATCTGTAACGCCATCTAAAGTCAGTAGTTATGATAATAAATGTATTAACCCTTAATCTGACGCTCCCGACATCGCCACCACTATACTAAAGTTATTAACCCCTAAACCTCCGCCCTCCGGCATTGCAAACACTATTTAAATATTATTAACCCCTAATCTGCCGTCCACCCACATCGCCCCCACTCTACTAAAGTTATTAAGCCCTACACCGCCGCCACTATAATAAAGCTAATAACCCCTAAACTGCAAGCCCCCCCACAACGAAATATACTAAACTAAACTATTAACCCCTAAACCTAAAAGCCCCCACATCAAAATAAACTAAATTAAACTATTCACTCCTAAACCTAACGCCCCCCTAACTTTATATTAATTTTACAATTTCCCTAGCTTAAATTAAATTAAAATTTACCTGTGAAATTAAAAAAAACTAAGTGTAAACTAAAAATTAAACTAATATAATTATTAAACTAAAATTGAACTAACTACCAATTAAATAAAACTAAACTAAACGTTAAAAAAATTCTAACACTACTCTAAAAACTACAAAGTATCTAATTACAAAAAATTAAAAAATACTAAGTTACAAAAAATACCAAACACTAAATAACGGAAAATAACAAATGAAATTATCAAAAATAAAAAAGACTTACACCTAATCTAATAGCCATATCAAAATAAAACCCTCCCCCTAACCTACAATAAACTACCAATGGCCCTTAAAGGGGCCTTTTGTGGGGCATTGCCCCAAAGATATCAGCTCTTTTACCTGTAAAAAAAACCACAAAGACCCCTCCCAACAGTAAAACCCACCACCCAACCAATCCCCAAAAATAAAAAACCTAATTCTAAAAAAACCTAAGCTACCCATTGCCCTGAAAAGGGCATTTGTATGGGCATTGCCCTTAAATGGGCATTTAGCTATTTTACTGCCCGGACCCTAAACTAAAAATCAAACCCACCCAAAAAACTCTTAGAAAAGCCTAACACTAACCCCCTGACATCCACTTACAGTTTTTGAAATCCCGCTTGAACAATCTTCATGACGGAGTTGAAGTCCTCATCCAGGTAGCAAGAAGCCTTCATCCAGGCAGCCAGGTGAATCAGGACTTCAACGCCGGGATGAAGATTGAAGAGGCCGTCTGGATGAAGCATTATCGCCGCCTGGATAAGGACTTCAACTCCGGGATGAAGATCGTTCAAGCGGGACTTCAAAAACTGTAAGTGGATCGTCAGGGGGTTAGTGTTAGGCTTTTTTAAGGTTTTTTTTTGGTGTTTTTTTTTTTTAGTTTAGGGTCTGGGCAGTAAAAGAGCTAAATACCTTTTTAAGGGCAATGCCCATGCAAATGCCCTTTTCAAGGCAATGGGTAGCTTAGTTTTTTTAGAATTAGGTTTTTTATTTTGGGGGGTTGGTTGGTGGTGGGTTTTACTGTTGGGGTTTTTTTTTACAGGTAAAAGATCTGATATCTTTGGGGCAATGCCCCAAAAAGGCCCTTTAAGGGCCATTGGTAGGTTTTTTTTTTTTAAATTTTGGGTGGGCTTTTTTATTTTGATAGGGCTATTAGATTAGGTGTAATTCTTTTTATTTTGGATAATTTTGTTTGTTATTTTCCGCAATTTAGTGTTTGTTATTTTTTGTAACTTAGTATTTTTTAATTTTTGTAACTAGATACTTTGCATTAGGATTTTTTTAATCTGTAGTTTAGTTTTATTTAATTGGTAGTTAGTTTAATTTTTTTTTAATAATTATATTAGTTTAATTGTTAGTTTAAACTTACGGCTAGATTTAGAGTTTTGTCAGTAACGACCCGCGTATCTAACGCTGGCTTTTTTTCCCCTGCACCTTTTAACCCCTTAACGACTGAGGACGTGCAGGGTACGTCCTCTAAAGGATGTCAGTTAATGACCAAGGACGTACCCTGCACGTCCTCAGTCTGGAAAGCAGCTGGAAGCGATCCTGCTCGCTTCCAGCTGCTTTCCGGTTATTGCAGTGATGCCTCGACATCGAGGCATCCTGCAATAACACTTTCTGGCCATCCGATGCAAGTCACCATCCGATGCAAGTCACCATAAAACTTTATTTTCTCGTGCGTTATGGTGCGGTAAGCCGCATACCACACAAAACCAAGTTCCGACTTGGCGTGCTTGTGCACGTATTTCCCCATGTAGATCAATCAAGAAAAAAATGAAGGAAAAAAACTTAACACCTGCAATTGCGAAATCGCTACTGCATTTTCGCATTCCCTATTAAAGTCTATGGAGAAAAGAAAGTTTTACAAAAACCTAACACCCTAACATGAGCCCTTTGTCTAATAAACCTTAAACCGATATTCCCCCGCATTGCCAACACTAAATTAACCTATTAACCTCTAAACCGCTGTCCCCCCACATCGCGACTACTAAAATAAACCTATTAACCACCTGAACTGCCATCCACCCACATTGCAACTACTAAAATAAACCTATTAACCCCTAAACCGCCATCCACCCACATCGCAACTACTAAAATAAATATATTTACCCCTAAACCGCAGTCCCCCCACATCGCCAACACTAAATAAACCTATTAACCTCTAAACCGCCATCCCCCCACATCACGACTACTAAAATAAAGCTATGAACCACCTAAACCGCCGTCCACCCACATCGCAACTACTAAAATAAACCTATAAACCCCTAAACCGCCATCCCCCACATCACGACTACTAAAATAAACCTATTAACCTCTAAACCCCCGTCCCCCCACATCGTGACTACCTAAATTAAAGTATTAGCCACTAAACCTAACACCCCCATAACTTAACTAAATTAAAGTTACAATATATTAACTACTTTAAAATAAATAAAAACTTACCTGTGAAAAAAAAAACTAAACTTAAACTAATAAAACCTAACATTACTTATTTAAAAAAATAAAAAATACTGAAAATAAAATGTCCATGAATAAGGCAGAGGGCTGCCGAAACGCGTAGGACTGTTTGTTTCAACAGGTTGCAAGGGATACTTGCTTTTATGCTGTTTTATTTTCTTCAGTAAAAGTAAGCTGTCTATTTGAATGCTTCGAGGTTTGCTGGATTTCTTTTCACTTACACGAAAATAAAAAACCTACATTACCAAAAATAATACAAAACAAAATAAAATCTAAAATTACACAAAATTAAAAAAGCAAAAGTTACAGAAAATAACAAACGATATTATTCAAAATAATAAAATTATTCCTATTCTAATACCCCTGGTTAAAAAAAAAAACAAAAAAAAAAAACAACTAATCTCTAAGTAAGCTACCAATAGCCCTTGAAATGGCCTTTTGTGGGGCATTGCCCTAAAGTTAGCAACTTTTTTTGCAAAGAAAATAAACACATTACACCTCAACCCCCCAAAATAAAATAAAAATAACTGAAAAAAACCCTACTCTACCCATTGCTTTGAAAAGGGCATTTGAATGGGCATTGCCCTTAAAAGGGCATTCAGCTCTTTTTAAGCCCATGCAGAGGTCTTCTTCATGCGATCGTCCGCTGCACACTGAAGCTTGAATGCAAGGTACCTCTTTTAAATGGTACTCTTGCATTCCTATTGGCTGGAAAATGTAAATCAGCCAATAGGATGAGAGTCCTATCTATGTTTTTCAACATAAGGTAGCAAAAGAAAAAAGAAAACAATATATATATATATATATATATATATATATATACATATATATATATATATATATATATACATACATCCAGACATATATAGGAATATTTATTTATAAATACTTAGACTATATTCCCCATACGTGCATAACATTGGAATGTGAAATGTTTACAGTAAATACATAGTTAAAACCTTTATTAAATATGAATATATATTTATTTCTATATTCATACGTTTACATCTTTAGAGATATACAGTATATGTATGTATCTCAATGTTAAAGCCCTTTGTCTGTCTTTTTTTCTAACACCCGAGACCTCATATCTTTGAACCCTTATACATTTTTTGTGCAATATATTTTTTTAATAATTTTTATTAGTTTGTGTTATGAATGTAATTGTACTTTGTAATGTATTTTTGAAGTATTTTGTGCAACTTGTATGTTTCCCCAAACAGTTAACTAGAGCTCTGAGGTTGCACTAACCAATGTGTGTTAACTTCAATTGTGCTCAAGTGATCGAATATACTTTCAACTTGTAATATGTGTTAACAACACGATGCGCGCAAACACCCGTAATAAACTCCTTTTCACTTGCGGGCAATAGTTAGCGCACCACTCGTAATCTAGCCCTTAACACAGTCGAGTTTGCTCACATGAAAATGTAGAAACCTAAAGGCACATTAATATTTCAATAATGCACCATAAGAATACAAAGTTTTTATGTGTGCTAACCCAACTGCGTTTAGATTGTGATACACAATGCACAAAACGCATATTTTATAATTCTATGTACTTCACATACACCTAGCTTACAAGTTGTGCGTTATGAGTCAAAAAGCAGTGCTGTGGCCCATAACGCATAATTTTCCCTAACGCAGCAATTACAAGTCTTGTCGGTATAGCTGTACCACAAGCCTTTTAGCCTGTAATGCAACGTCAGTACCGCACTCAAAAAAATTACGTTTTTTAATGGGATTCCCATAGCGCTGGTATTACGAGTTTTGGTTTCTGGCTAAAAAGCGAGCGTTACAGCCTAAAACGACAAGATCTGTAACGCCATCTAAAGTCAGTAGTTATGATAATAAATGTATTAACCCTTAATCTGACGCTCCCGACATCGCCACCACTATACTAAAGTTATTAACCCCTAAACCTCCGCCCTCCGGCATTGCAAACACTATTTAAATATTATTAACCCCTAATCTGCCGTCCACCCACATCGCCCCCACTCTACTAAAGTTATTAAGCCCTACACCGCCGCCACTATAATAAAGCTAATAACCCCTAAACTGCAAGCCCCCCCACAACGAAATATACTAAACTAAACTATTAACCCCTAAACCAAAAGCCCCCACATCAAAATAAACTAAATTAAACTATTCACTCCTAAACCTAACGCCCCCCTAACTTTATATTAATTTTACAATTTCACTAGCTTAAATTAAATTAAAATTTACCTGTGAAATTAAAAAAAACTAAGTGTAAACTAAAAATTAAACTAATATAATTATTAAACTAAAATTGAACTAACTACCAATTAAATAAAACTAAACTAAACGTTAAAAAAATTCTAACACTACTCTAAAAACTACAAAGTATCTAATTACAAAAAATTAAAAAATACTAAGTTACAAAAAATACCAAACACTAAATAACGGAAAATAACAAATGAAATTATCAAAAATAAAAAAGACTTACACCTAATCTAATAGCCATATCAAAATAAAACCCTCCCCCTAACCTACAATAAACTACCAATGGCCCTTAAAGGGGCCTTTTGTGGGGCATTGCCCCAAAGATATCAGCTCTTTTACCTGTAAAAAAAACCACAAAGACCCCTCCCAACAGTAAAACCCACCACCCAACCAATCCCCAAAAATAAAAAACCTAATTCTAAAAAAACCTAAGCTACCCATTGCCCTGAAAAGGGCATTTGTATGGGCATTGCCCTTAAATGGGCATTTAGCTATTTTACTGCCCGGACCCTAAACTAAAAATCAAACCCACCCAAAAAACTCTTAGAAAAGCCTAACACTAACCCCCTGACATCCACTTACAGTTTTTGAAATCCCGCTTGAACAATCTTCATGACGGAGTTGAAGTCCTCATCCAGGTAGCAAGAAGCCTTCATCCAGGCAGCCAGGTGAATCAGGACTTCAACGCCGGGATGAAGATTGAAGAGGCCGTCTGGATGAAGCATTATCGCCGCCTGGATAAGGACTTCAACTCCGGGATGAAGATCGTTCAAGCGGGACTTCAAAAACTGTAAGTGGATCGTCAGGGGGTTAGTGTTAGGCTTTTTTAAGGTTTTTTTTTTGGTGTTTTTTTTTTTTAGTTTAGGGTCTGGGCAGTAAAAGAGCTAAATACCTTTTTAAGGGCAATGCCCATGCAAATGCCATTTTCAAGGCAATGGGTAGCTTAGTTTTTTTAGAATTAGGTTTTTTATTTTGGGGGGTTGGTTGGTGGTGGGTTTTACTGTTGGGGTTTTTTTTACAGGTAAAAGATCTGATATCTTTGGGGCAATGCCCCAAAAAGGCCCTTTAAGGGCCATTGGTAGGTTTTTTTTTTTTTAATTTTGGGTGGGCTTTTTTTATTTTGATAGGGCTATTAGATTAGGTGTAATTCTTTTTATTTTGGATAATTTTGTTTGTTATTTTCCGCAATTTAGTGTTTGTTATTTTTTGTAACTTAGTATTTTTTAATTTTTGTAACTAGATACTTTGCATTAGGATTTTTTTAATCTGTAGTTTAGTTTTATTTAATTGGTAGTTAGTTTAATTTTTTTTAATAATTATATTAGTTTAATTGTTAGTTTAAACTTACGGCTAGATTTAGAGTTTTGTCAGTAACGACCCGCGTATCTAACGCTGGCTTTTTTTTCCCCTGCACCTTTTAACCCCTTAACGACTGAGGACGTGCAGGGTACGTCCTCTAAAGGATGTCAGTTAACGACCAAGGACGTACCCTGCACGTCCTCAGTCTGGAAAACAGCTGGAAGCGATCCTGCTCGCTTCCAGCTGCTTTCCGGTTATTGCAGTGATGCCTCGACATCGAGGCATCCTGCAATAACACTTTCTGGCCATCCGATGCAGAGAGAGCCACTCTGTGGCCCTCTCTGCACCGGACATCGATGGCCGGTATCGTTGGTGGGTGGGAGCCGACTTGGGAGGCGGGTGGGCGGCCATCGGTGAGCTCTGGAAGGTGGAGGGGGGCGGGATCGGCGGCGGAGCCTTCGGGGGCGCGCGGGGACGCGCGCGTGCACGGGGGGTGGGGGGCGGGCGCGTGCACGGGGCGGGAGCGGGTGAGAACAGCTACACTACAGAAAAAAAGTTAAAAGTAAAATGTAAAAAAAAATGAAATACACTTTTTTTCAAAAGCATCTAAGGGATCTGGAAGGGGTGGGGGGTTGGTATTGGGGGGGGGGGGGAGCTACACTACAGAAAAGGGACATTTTTAAAATAAAAAAAAGCATATTATTCACTAAAATGGGTACTGGCAGACAGCTGCCAGTACCCAAGATGGCGCACATTAAGTCAGAGGGGGAGGGTTAGAGAGCTGTTTGGTGGGGGATCAGTGAGGTTGGGGGCTAAGGGGGATCCTACACAGAAGCATATGTAAATATGCTAAAAAAAATGCACAAAAAAGCCCAAATTTTCCTTTTATTTTAGTACTGGCAGAGTTTCTGCCAGTACTTAAGATGGCGGGGACATTTGTGGGGTAGGGGAGGGAAGAGAGATGTTTGGGAGGGATCAGGGGGTCTGATGTTTCAGGTGGGAGGCTGATCTTTACACTAAAGCTAAAATTAACCCTGCAAGCTCCCTACAAGCTACCTAATTATCCCCTTCACTGCTAGCCATAATACACGTGTGATGCGCAGCGCCATTTAGCAGCATTCTAATGACCAAAAAGCAACGCCAAAGTCATATATGTCTGCTATTTCTGAACAAAGGGGATCCCAGAGAAGCATTTACAACCATTTGTGCCATAATTGCACAAGCTGTTTGTAAATGATTTCAGTGAGAAAACTAAAATTGTGAAAAATTTAACTTTTTTTTTAATTTGATTGTATTTGGCGGTGAAATGGTGGCATGAAATATACCAAAATGGGCCTAGATCAATACTTGGGGTTGTCTACTACACTACACTAAAGCTAAAAATACCCCAAAAAGCTCCTTACATGCTCCCTAATTAACCCCTTCACTGCTGGGCATAATACACGTGTGGTGCACAGTGGCATTTAGCAGCCTTCTAATTACCAAAAAGCAATGCCAAAGCCATATATGTCTAATATTTTTGAACAAAGGGGACCCCATAGAAGAATTTAAAACCATTTATGCCATAATTGCACAAGCAGTTTGTAAATAATTTCAGTGAGAAACTGAAAGTTT
The DNA here is from genome assembly GCF_027579735.1 of Bombina bombina. Taxonomy (NCBI): domain Eukaryota; kingdom Metazoa; phylum Chordata; class Amphibia; order Anura; family Bombinatoridae; genus Bombina; species Bombina bombina. The sequence continues at coordinate 509,052,439 of NC_069499.1, read as the reverse complement.
GTGAAACAATTTGTGAAAAAGTGAACAATTTTTTATATTTGATCGCATTTGGCGGTGAAATGGTGGCATGAAATATACCAAAATGGGCCTAGATCAATACTTTGGGATGTCTTCTAAAAAAAAATATATACATGTCAATGGATATTCAGGGATTCCTGAAAGATATCAGTGTCCCAATGTAACTAGCGCTAATTTTGAAAAAAAATGGTTTGAAAATAGCAAAGTGCTACTTGTATTTATGGCCCTATAAGTTACAAAAAAAGCAAAGAACATGTTAACATTGGGTATTTCTAAACTGAGGACAAAATTTAGAAACTATTTAGCATGGGTGTTTTTTGGTAGTTGTAGATATGTAACAGATTTTGGGGTTCAAAGTTAGAAAAAGTGTGTTTTTTTCCATTTTTCCTCATATTTTATAATTTTTTTTATAGTAAATGATAAGATATGATGAAAATAATGGTATTTTTAGAAAGTCCATTTAATGGCGAGAAAAACGGTATATAATATGTGTGGGTACAGTAAATGAGGAAGAGGAAGATTTCAGCTAAACACAAACACCGCAGAAATGTAAAAATAGCCTTGGTCCCAAACGGACAGAAAATGGAAAAGTGCTCTGGTCACTAAGGGGTTAAATACCGCTGGTATTTAGAGTTCACAGAAGGGCTGCGTTAGGCTCCAAAAAGGGAGCGTATAGCATAATTTACCGCCACTGCAACTCTCAATACCAGCGGTGCTTACGGACGCGGCCAGCTTCAAAAACGTGCTCGTGCACGATTCCCCCATAGGAAACAATGGGGCCGTTTGAGCTAAAAAAAACCTAACACCTGCAAAAAAGCAGCGTTCAGCTCCTAACGCAGCCCAATTGTTTCCTATGGGGAAACACTTCCTAAGTCTGCACCTAACACCCTAACATGTACCCCGAGTCTAAACACCCCTAAGCTTACACTTATTAGCCCCTAATCTGCCGCCCCCGCTATCGCTGACCCCTGCATATTTTTTGTAACCCATAATCTGCCGCTCCGTACACCGCCGCAACCTATGTTATCCCTATGTACCCCTAATCTGCTGCCCCTAACACCGCCGACCCCTATATTATATTTATTAACCCCTAATCTGCCCCCCCACAACGTCGCCGCTACCTATCTACAGTTATTAACCCCTAATCTGCCGACCGGACCTCACCGCTACTATAATGAATGTATTATCCCCTAAACCGCCTCACTCCCGCCATAAAAACCCTATAATAAATAGCATTAACCCCTAATCTGCCCTCCCTAACATCGCCGACACCTAACTTCAAGTATTAACCCCTAATCTGCCGACCGGACCTCACCGCTACTCTAATAAATGTATTAACCCCCTAAAGCTAAGTCTAACCTTAACACTAACACCCCCCCTAAATTAAATATAATTTAAATCTAACAAAATAAATTAACTCTTATTAAATAAATTATTCCTATTTAAAGTTAAATACTTACCTGTAAAATAAAACCTAATATAGCTACAATATAAATTATAATTATATTGTAGGTATTTTAGGATTTATTTTTATTTTACAGGCAACTTTGTATTTATTTTAACCAGGTACAATAGCTATTAAATAGTTATTAACTATATAATAGCTACTTAGCTAAAATAAATAGAAATTTACCTGTAAAATAAAAACTAATCTAAGTTACAATTACACCTAACACTACACTATACTTTAATAAATTATTCCTATTTAAAACTAAATACTTACCTGTAAAATAAACCCTAAGGCCTAGATTTGGAGTTTGGCGGTGGCCGTGAAAACCAGCGTTAGAGGCTCCTAACGCTGGTTTTAGGCTACCGCCGGTATTTGGAGTCATTAAAAAAAGGGTCTAACGCTCACTTTACAGCCGCGACTTTTCCATACCGCAGATCCCCTTACGTCATTTGCGTATCCTATCTTTTCAATGGGATCTTTCTAACTCCGGTATTTAGAGTCGTGTCTGAAGTGAGCGTTAGAAATCTAACGACAAAACTCCAGCCGCAGGAAAAAAGTCAGTAGTTAAGAGCTTTCTGGGCTAACGCCGGTTCATAAAGCTCTTAACTACTGTACTCTAAAGTACACTAACACCCATAAACTACCTATGTACCCCTAAACCGAGGCCCCCCCACATCGCCACCACTCGATTTAATTTTTTTAACCCCTAATCTGCCGACCGCCACCTACGTTATCCTTATGTACCCCTAATCTGCTGCCCCTAACACCGCCGACCCCTATATTATATTTATTAACCCCTAACCTGCCCCCCACAACGTCGCAGCCAGCTACCTACAATAATTAACCACTAATCTGCAGACCGCAAAGAGCCGCCACCTACATTATAGCTATGTACCCCTAATCTGCTGCCCCTAACACCGCCGACCCCTATATTATATTTATTAACCCCTAATCTGCCCCCCTCAACGTCGCCTCCACCTGCCTACACTTATTAACCCCTAATCTGCCGAGTGGACCTGAGCGCTACTATAATAAAGTTATTAACCCCTAATCCGCCTCACTAACCCTATAATAAATAGTATTAACTCCTAATCTGCCCTCCCTAACATCGCCGACACCTAACTTAAATTATTAAACCCTAATCTGCCGACTGGAGCTCACCGCTATTCTAATAAATATATTAACCCCTAAAGCTAAGTCTAACCCTAACACTAACACGCCCCTAAATTAAATATAATTTTAATCTAACGAAATAAATTAACTCTTATTAAATAAATTATTCCTATTTAAAGATAAATACTTACCTGTAAAATAAACCCTAATATAGCTAAAATATAAATTATATTTATATTATAGCTATTTTAGGATTAATATTTATTTTACAGGTAACTTTGTAATTATTTTAACCAGGTACAATAGCTATTAAATAGTTAAGAACTATTTAATAGCTAAAATAGTTAAAATAATTAAAAATTTACCTGTAAAATAAATCCTAACCTAAGTTACAATTAAACCTAACACTACACTATCAATAAATTAATTAATAAAATACCTATAATTATCTACAATTAAACCTAACACTACACTATCAATAAATAAATTAAATGCAATTCCTACAAATAAATACAATGAATTAAACTAACTAAAGTACAAAAAATAAAAAAGAACTAAGTTACAAAAAATAAAAAAATATTTACAAACATTAGAAATATATTACAACAATTTTAAACTAATTACACCTACTCTATGCCCCCTAATAAAATAACAAAGCCCCCAAAATAAAAAAAAATGCCCTACCCTATTCTAAATTACTAAAGTTCAAAGCTCTTTTACCTTACCAGCCCTGAACAGGGCCCTTTGCGAGGCATGCCACAAGAAGTTCAGCTCTTTTGCCTGTAAAAAAAACATACAATACCACCCCCCAACATTACAACCCACCACCCACATACCCCTAATCTAACCCAAACCCCCCTTAAATAAACCTAACACTAAGCCCCTGAAGATCTCCCTACCTTGAGTCGTCTTCACCCAGCCGAGCCAAATTCTTCATCCAAGCGGAGCAAGAAGAGGTCCTCCATCCGGTAGAAGTCTTCATCCAAGCGGGGCAGAAGAGGTCTTCCATCCGATTGAAGTCTTCATCCAAGAGGCATCTTCTATCGTCATCCATCCGGAGTGGAGCGGCAGCATCCTGAAGACCTCTGACGCGGAACATCCATCCTGGCCGACGACTGAACGACGAATGACGGTTCCTTTAAATGACGTCATCCAAGATGGCATCCCTCGAATTCCGATTGGCTGATAGGATTCTATCAGCCAATTGGAATTAAGGTAGGAATATTCTGATTGGCTGATGGAATCAGCCAATCAGAATCAAGTTCAATCCGATTGGCTGATCCAATCAGCCAATCAGATTGAGCTTGCATTCTATTGGCTGTTCTGATAAGCCAATAGAATGCAAGCTCAATCTGATTGGCTGATTCAATCAGCCAATCAGATTTTTCCTACCTTAATTCCGATTGGCTGATAGAATCCATCTTGGATGACGTCATTTAAAGGAACCGTCATTCGACGTTCAGTCGTCGGCCAGGATGGATGTTCCGCGTCGGAGGTCTTCAGGATGCTGCCGCTCCGCTCCGGATGGATGACGATAGAAGATGCCTCTTGGATGAAGACTTCAATCGGATGGAAGACCTCTTCTGCCCCGCTTGGATGAAGACTTCTACCGGATGGAGGACCTCTTCTTGCTCCGCTTGGATGAAGAATTTGGCTCGGCTGGGTGAAGACGACTCAAGGTAGGGAGATCTTCAGGGGCTTAGTGTTAGGTTTATTTAAGGGGGGTTTGGGTTAGATTAGGGGTATGTGGGTGGTGGGTTGTAATGTTGGGGGGGGTATTGTATGTTTTTTTTGCAGGCAAAAGAGCTGAACTTCTTGGGGCATGCCCTGCAAAGGGCCCTGTTCAGGGCTGGTAAGGTAAAAGAGCTTTGAACTTTAGTAATTTAGAATAGGGTAGGGCATTTTTTATTTTGGGGGGCTTTGCTATTTTATTAGGGGGCTTAGAGTAGGTGTAATTAGTTTAAAATTGTAATATATTTCTAATGTTTGTAAATATTTTTTAATTTTTTGTAACTTAGTTCTTTTTTATTTTTTGTACTTTAGTTAGTTTAATTCATTGTATTTATTTGTATGAATTGTATTTAATTTATTTATTGATAGTGTAGTGTTAGGTTTAATTGTAGATAATTATAGGTATTTTATTTAATTAATTTATTGATAGTGTAGTGTTAGGTTTAATTGTAACTTAGGTTAGGATTTATTTTACAGGTAAATTTTTAATTATTTTAACTATTTTAGCTATTAAATAGTTCTTAACTATTTAATAGCTATTGTACCTGGTTAAAATAAATACAAAGTTACCTGTAAAATAAATATTAATCCTAAAATAGCTATAATATAATTATAATTTATATTGTAGCTATATTAGGATTTATTTTTCAGGTAAGTATTTATCTTTAAATATGAATAATTTATTTAATAAGAGTTAATTAATTTCGTTAGATTAAAATTATATTTATTTTAGGGGGGTGTTAGTGTTAGGGTTAGACTGAGCTTTAGGGGTTAATACATTTATTAGAATAGCGGTGAGCTCCAGTCAGCAGATTAGGGGTTAATAATTGAAGTTAGGTGTCAGCGATGTTAGGGAGGGCAGATTAGGGGTTAATACTATTTATTATAGGGTTAGTGAGGCGGATTAGGGTTTAATAACTTTATTATAGTAGCGCTCAGGTCCGGTCTGCAGATTAGGGGTTAATAAGTGTAGGCAGGTGGAGGCGACGTTGTGGGGGGCAGATTAGGGGTTAATAAATATAATATAGGGGTCGGCGGTGTTAGGGGCAGCAGATTAGGGGTACATAGGGATAATGTAAGTAGCGGCGGTTTACGGAGCGGCAGATTAGGGGTTAATAATAATATGCAGGGGTCAGCGATAGCGGGGGCGGCAGATTAGGGGTTAATAAGTGTAAGGCTAGGGGTGTTTAGACTCGGGGTACATGTTAGAGTGTTAGGTGAAGACGTAGGAAGTGTTTCCCCATAGCAAACAATGGGGCTGCGTTAGGAGCTGAACGCGGCTTTTTTGCAGGTGTTAGTTTTTTTTTCAGCTCAAACAGCCCCATTGTTTCCTATGGGGGAATCGTGCACGACCATGTTTTTGAGGCTGGCCGCGTCCGTAAGCAACTCTGGTATCGAGAGTTGCAGTGGCGTTAAATATGCTCTACGCTCCTTTTTTGGAGCCTAACGCAGCCATTCTGTGGACTCTCAATACCAGAGTTATTTTAAAGGTGCGGCCAGAAAAAAGCCAGCGTTAGCTATGCGGGTTCTTACCGACAAAACTCTAAATCTAGCCGTAAGATAGCTACAATGTAATTAATAATTACATTGTAGCTATTTTAGGATTTATATTTATTTTACAGGTAACTTTGTATTTATTTTAGCTAGTTAGAATAGTTATTAAATAGTTATTAACTATTTAATAACTACCTAGCTAAAAGAAATACAAAATTACCTGTAAAATAGGCTGACCATATTGCCGCTTTAAAAAGGGACACATATGAAAAATACATATGTCAGGGCTGTTTTCAGGGCTGTTTAAAGAAATGTTTTGTATAAGAACCCTGACATATGTATTTTTCATATGTGTTCCTTCTTAAAGCGGCAATATGGTCAGCCTACTGTAAAATAAATACTAACCTAAGTTACAATTAAACCTAACACTACACTATCATTAAATTAATTAAATAAATTAACTACAAATAACTACAATTAAATACAATTACATAAACTAACTAAAGTACAAAAAATAAAAAAAGCTAAGTTACAAAAAATAAAAAAAATAATTTACAAACATTTAAAAAATATTACAACAATTTTAAGCTAATTACACCTAATCTAAGCCCCCTAATAAAATAACAAAGCCCCCCAAAATAAAAAAAATGCCCTACCCTATTCTAAATTAAAAAAATTCAAAGCTCTTTTACCTTACCAGCCCTTAAAAGGGCCTTTTGCGGGGCATGCCCCAAAGAAAACTGCTCTTTTGCCTGTAAAAGAAAAATACAACCCCCCCCAACATTAAAACCCACCACCCACATACCCCTAATCTAACCCAAACCCCCCTTAAAAAAAAACCTAACACTACCCCCTGAAGAGTTGTCTTCAGCCAGCCGACCCACCGATGGATCCGAAGAGGAGATCCGGAGTGGCAGAAGTGATCCTCCAAGGGGCGCTGAAGAAGTCTTCCATCCGATGAAGTCATCATCCAGGCCGCGCTGAAGAAGTTTTCCATCTGGGCAATGTCATCTTCCAAGCGGCGCTGAAGAAGTCTTCCATCCGGGCGATGTCATCTTCCAAGCGGGGTCTTCAATCTTCTTCTTCAGGATCCATCTTCATTCCGCCGACGCGGAACATCCTTCTTCCCCGATGGACTACCGACGAATGAAGGCTCCTTTAAGGGACGTCATCCAAGATGGCGTCCCTCGAATTCCGATTGGCTGATAGGATTCTATCAGCCAATCGGAATTAAGGTAGGAAAATTCTGAATGGCTGATGGAATCAGCCAATTAGATTCAAGTTCAATCCAATTGGCTGATTCAATCAGCCAATCAGATTTTTCCTACCTTAATTCCGATTGGCTGATAGAATCCTATCAGCCAATCGGAATTCGAGGGACGCCATCTTGGATGACGTCCCTTAAAGGAGCCTTCATTCGTCGGTAGTCCGTCGGGGAAGAAGGATGTTCCGCGTCGGCGGAATGAAGATGGATCCGGAAGAAAGAAGATTAAAGATGCCGCTTGATAGAAGACTTCAGCCGGATCATGGACCTCTTCAGCTCCCGCTTGGATCAAGACTTCAGCCGGATCATGGACCTCTTCAGCTCCCACTTGGATCAAGACTTCAGCCGGATCATGGACATCTTCAGCCCCTGCTTGGATCAAGACTTCAGCCGGATCATGGACATCTTCAGCCCCCGCTTGGGCTTGGATGAAGATGTCGGAGCCAGGACGGATTGGTGAACCCGGTGTGGTGAAGACAAGGTAGAAAGATCTTCAGGGGCTTAGTGTTAGGTTTATTTAAGGGGGGTTTGGGTTAGATTAGGGGTATGTGGGTGGTGGGTTGTAATGTTGGTGGGGGGGTATTGTATGTTTTTTTTTTCCATGCAAAAGAGCTGAATTCTTTGGGGCATGCCTCGCAAAAGGCCCTTTTAAGGGCTGGTAAGGTAAAAGAGCTTTTCTATTTTAATTTTAGAATAGGGTAGGGCATTTTTTATTTTGGGGGGCTTTGTTATTTTATTAGGGGGCTTAGAGTAGGTGTAATTAGTTTAAAATTGTTGTAATATTTTTCTAATGTTTGTAAATATTTTTTTATTTTTTGTAACTTAGTTCTTTTTTATTTTTTGTACTTTAGTTAATTTAAATGTATTTATTTGTAGGTATTGTATTTAATTAATTTATTGATAGTGTTTATTGATAGTGTAGTGTTAGGTTTAATTGTAGATAATTGTAGGTATTTTATTTAATTAATTTATTGATAGTGTAGTGTTAGGTTTAATTGTAACTTAGGTTAGGATTTATTTTACAGGTAATTTTGTAATTATTTTAACTAGGTAGCTATTAAATAGTTATTAACTATTTAATAGCTATTGTACCTGGTTAAAATAAATACAAAGTTGCCTGTAAAATAAATATTAATCCTAAAATAGCTACAATATAATTATAATTTATATTGTAGCTATATTAGGGTTTATTTTACAGGTAAGTATTTAGCTTTAAATAGGAATAATTTATTTAATAAGAGTTAATTTATTTCGTTAGATTTAAATTATATTTAACTTAGGGGGGTGTTAGTGTTAAGATTAGACTTAGCTTTAGGGGTTAATAAATTTATTAGAGTAGCGGTGAGGTCCGGTCGGCATATTAGGGGTTAATACTTAAAGTTAGGTGTCGGCGATGTTAGGGAGGGCAGATTAGGGGTTAATACCAATAATTATAGGGTTATTAAGGCGGGAGTGAGGCGGATTAGGGGTTAATAACTTTATTATAGTAGCGGTGAGGTCCAGTCGGCAGATTAGGGGTTAATAATTGTAGGTAGGTGAAGGCGACGTTGGCGGGCGGCAGATTAGGGGTTAATAAATATAATATAGGGGTCAGCGGTGTTAGGGGCAGCAGATTAGGGGTACATAGGGATAAGTGTATGTAAATGTGTTAAAGTGTGCGCAAGAGGCACCAAGCTGCTCCAACCCTAAAGTCCCTCAAACTTAGGGAAAAAAAGATAGGCCAAAGAATGAAAAAACAGGAGAAGCGCTAGTAAAAGCTAAAGGTGCTAAAATAAAAATTAGGTTGCTGTGCAAAATAAATAAGTAAAATAACTTGTGTTGTAAATAAAATTTAATTAAATAAACATATAGTTATAAATCCAGCAAAGATAACAATAAAAAGATATTAAAATCGGACGTCTCTGATATGTTGAAGCATAAAACAAGACTAAAACAAATGACTACTGTTGCCAATATGAACCTTATTACAATAATGGGTAAAGGAGGTCGACATAGTAACTCAAAGTCCACAGATGAAACAAAGAGAGGATCAAAAACCGGGTGGGGATAAACCCGTTGTTACCTTCAAGGATACCGTCCGTGTATTACAATCACCTCCGTGAGGCGTATGTGTATTCTGTGACGTCACTGATCAGAGGGCGTCATCTCTGTAGAGAAATTCTATTCGTCAGAATAACTTGGCAGATGAACTATAGCGGCCGCTATATTGTAGAAGTTGGACCCCGCTCGTTAGTGCAGGATTGCACGCAGGCTCGTAGTGTATCCAAATTTCTCCTGGAGACCTTGTAGCAAAAGGATCTCAATGTGTAACTTAAAACCAGCTTAGCTGAGGCACACAGCCCTTCACAGTATAGTCCCCTTGCTTTCCGTAGGTAGCTGGAAGGATTCTGATGTGCAGCTTGTAACAGGCTTGGCTTAGGCACGTAGCCCTTCAGAATGCAGTCCTCTTTCTTTCGGAGGGTAGCTAAATAACTTGTCACTTCAAACAGAATATTAAAGTCTTGATAGACAATAAATAAAGTGTAAGGTAGCTGTAACTTTCATCAACGCGTTTCTCCCTCTTACAGGGCTTTCTCAAGATGAATAAGCTCCAGTTACAGCCTCCTTTTAAACAGTCCAGAGTCACACCTATTGGTCAGGTGAGATTGTCTGACAGGTGTGCTTAATACAATTGATCTATTGGCAACAGTACTGGCAACTAAAGGAAACAGTAGCCTTTGGTGAAAATAAGTGGAAAAAAATATATCTGCATATCCCTAAAATTTGACAGACATTTGCATATTTACAAGAATTGCAATAAAAAAAAAATATATATATATAAAAATAATAATAAAGACTCCAATTAGAGTAAAGATTACTATCCCCAAAAACAGTATTAATGTTATGGGAAAGGTGGAGGAGGGAAATTAGGAGCACGGCAATACATCCTCACTAAATTGTTGTCAAAGATATGACTAAGTGCTAGAAAAGAAATTTTTATGTGCATAAGGAAATAAGTGAAAAAGATATATAAAATAAATACTTTTAAATGCTGCAGACCGATACATACATCTGCAGTAATCTATCAGTATGTAGAATTACATACGTTGCTAACACTAAGATAAGTGAACTTTATAGTGTAGAATTAGTGAGCATTGTTATAGAATTTCTGAAATATTACAGGGGTCATGTGAAAAATAACATTTTAAAAAATGTGCTTATAAATGTCCCATATTACAGAGGCATCCATCTTTCAAGTGTATCATGTGATTATTATTGGCATTTAACTAAAAAGTGAAGATGAAGATTTTTAATAAAAAATACATATATATATTAATTAAAAAAAAAAAAGTATCGAGTCATACTTGGATTGGAAAATTAATCTAAAACAAAAGGTGAGATATCGAGTTCAGAGTTCAAACCAGCTGGATATAGAGTATCATATTTGTATATGTATTCCGCTTCTTTTATACAAAGTAACTTATCTATGTTGCCTCCTCTCCAGTGGCATTTAATATGCTGTATTCCCCAGAAGGTTAAATCTTTTGTTTGTCCTTTATGTATTTCCTTGAAATGCTTATAGAGTCTAGTATCTTCTCTTTCTTTCTCTATACATAAAAGGTGCTCCCTGATTCTATCCTTTAGCATCCTTTTTGTTTCCCCGAAATATATTAAATTGCACGTGCATTGGAGTACATATAGTGACCCCTTTTGTTGTGCATCTAATAAGTTCTTTTATTTGGAGCAAATCTCCTGTAGATGGAATTTTCAAAGAATTTTTCTTACAACTATGCTGACAGGCCTTGCACGTGTAGCAGGAAAAAAAACCTGCCACTTTCTTTCCTGCAATATCTAATTGGGTATTAGGGCTCATTTTGATTTCTTTAAAAGTGCTAGGTACTAGTATCTGTTTCAAGTTTCTTGATTTTCTGAAAACTAATTTAGGTCTATCAGTCAAATTTTTTCCTATAACAGGGTCAGCTTGCAGAATATGCCAATGTTTATTAAGAATTTTTCTTATAGTACCATGATCATTACTATAATCGGTGATGAATGGTGTATCAATAATATCTTTTTCATTTATAATGTTTTTTTGTTTATAAGTAAGAAGTGTTTTCCTATCAGATAATCTGGCTCTACTAGTAGCATTTTGGACCAACTCCTCGTCATAGCCCCTATCCTTAAATTTCTCCATAAGTGTCCCTATTTGTTCCTCAAAGTCCATTAGTCTGGAGCAGTTCTTACGTATCCTTAGGGCCTGACCTACAGGTATATTTGCCTTCCATTGTTGGAGGTGACAGCTGTCTGAGTGTATAAAGCTGTTGGAGTCTACATCCTTGAAATGTGTTTTTGTCTCTGTAATATGGGACATTTATAAGCACATTTTTTTAAATTTTATTTTTCACATGACCCCTGTAATATTTCAGAAATTCTATAACAATGCTCACTAATTCTACACTATAAGTTCACTTATCTTAGTGTTAGCAACGTATGTAATTCTAAATACTGATAGATTACTGCAGATGTATGTATCGGTCTGAAGCATTTAAAAGTATTTATTTTATATATCTTTTTCACTTATTTCCTTATGCACATAAAAATTTCTTTTCTAGCACTTAGTCATATCTTTGACAACAATTTAGTGAGGATGTATTGCCGTGCTCCTAATTTCCCTCCTCCACCTTTCCCGTAACATTAATACTGTTTTTGGGGATAGTAATCTTTACTCTAATTGGAGTCTTTATTATTATTTTTATATATATATATATTTTTATTGCAATTCTTGTAAATATGCAAATGTCTATCAAATTTTAGGGATATGCAGATATATTTTTTTCCACTTATTTTCACCAAAGGCTACTGTTTCCTTTAGTTGCCAGTACTGTTGCCAATAGATCAATTGTATTAAGCACACCTGTCAGACAATCTCACCTGACCAATAGGTGTGACTCTGGACTGTTTAAAAGGAGGCTGTAACTGGAGCTTATTCATCTTGAGAAAGCCCTGTAAGAGGGAGAAACGCGTTGATGAAAGTTACAGCTACCTTACACTTCATTTATTGTCTATCAAGACTTTAATATTCTGTTTGAAGTGACAAGTTATTTAGCTACCCTCCGAAAGAAAGAGGACTGCATTCTGAAGGGCTACGTGCCTAAGCCAAGCCTGTTACAAGCTGCACATCAGAATCCTTCCAGCTACCTACGGAAAGCAAGGGGACTATACTGTGAAGGGCTGTGTGCCTCAGCTAAGCTGGTTTTAAGTTACACATTGAGATCCTTTTGCTACAAGGTCTCCAGGAGAAATTTGGATACACTACGAGCCTGCGTGCAATCCTGCACTAACGAGCGGGGTCCAACTTCTACAATATAGCGGCCGCTATAGTTCATTTGCCAAGTTATTCTGACGAATAGAATTTCTCTACAGAGATGACGCCCTCTGATCAGTGACGTCACAGAATACACATACGCCTCACGGAGGTGATTGTAATACACGGACGGTATCCTTGAAGGTAACAACGGGTTTATCCCCACCCGGTTTTTGATCCTCTCTTTGTTTCATCTGTGGACTTTGAGTTACTATGTCGACCTCCTTTACCCATTATTGTAATAAGGTTCATATTGGCAACAGTAGTCATTTGTTTTAGTCTTGTTTTATGCTTCAACATATCGGAGACGTCCGATTTTAATATCTTTTTATTGTTATCTTTGCTGGATTTATAACTATATGTTTATTTAATTAAATTTTATTTACAACACAAGTTATTTTACTTATTTATTTTGCACAGCAACCTAATTTTTATTTTAGCACCTTTAGCTTTTACTAGCGCTTCTCCTGTTTTTTCATTCTTTGTACATAGGGATAACGTAGGTGGCGGCGGTGTGCGGTCGGCAGATTAGGGGTTAAAACATTTTAATAGAGTGGTGGCGATGTGGGGGGACCTCGGTTTAGGGGTGCATAGGTAGTTTATGGGTGTTAGTGTACTTTAGAGCACAGTAGTTAAGAGCTTTATAAACCGGCGTTAGCCAAGAAAGCTCTTAACTCCTGACTTTTTTCTGCGGCTGGAGTTTTGTCGTTAGATTTCTAACGCTCACTTCAGCCAAGACTCTAAATACCGGCGTTAGAAAGATCCCATTGAAAAGATAGGATACGCAAATGGGGTAGGGGGATCTGCGGTATGGAAAAGTCGCGGCTGGAAAGTGAGCGTTAGATCCTTACCTACAAGACTCTAAATACCAGCGGTAGCCCAAAACCAGCGTTAGGAGCCTCTAACTCTGGTTTTGACGGCTAACGCCAAACTCTAAATCTAGCCGTTAGTTTTTTTAATTTGACAGGTAAATTTTAATTTAATTTAAGCTAGGGAAATTGTAAATTTAATATAAAGTTAGGGGGGCATTAGGTTTAGTGGTGAATGGTTTAATTTAGTTTATTTTTACGTGGAGGTCTGGCGGTTTAGGGGTTATTAGGTTTATTTAGTGTTAGTGATGTGATAGGCCAGAGGTTTAAGGGTTAATGCCTTCATTCAGTTGCAGCAATGTTGGGGAGCAGCGGAGTAGGGGTTAATACCTTTAGTATAGTGTGGGCGATGTCGGGGTGCGGCGGAATAGCAATTAATAAATGTAGTATAGCGGCAGTGATATTGGGAGCGGCAGATTAGGGGTTATTAATTTTATTTATGTAGCGGCGATATCGGAAGCGGCAGATTAGGGGTTAATAACTGTAGGCAGGCATCGGTGATGTTGGGGGTGGCAGATTAGGGGTGTTTAGACGTAGGGTTTATGTTAAGGTGTTAGGTTTAAACATAACTTTTTTTCCACATAGACATCAATGGGACTGCGTTACGGAGATTTTGTTTCCGCCATCGCAGGTGTTTGGCTTTTTTTAGCCGGCTCTCCCCATTGATGTCTGTAGGGAAAGCGTGCATGAGCACGTCAAACACAGCGCTTGTTTTTGGTGCGGTATGGAGCTCAAAATCTCCATATTGCCCTCGCAAGCCAGGATTTTTTAAGCTTGTAATGGCATCGCTATAGGAGGTTAAATAACGCCACTTTTGTTGCGTTCTTTACTTTCCCTATTGCGCTCAAAACTCGTAATCTAGGTCATAGAAAATAAAGAAATTTGTATCATTAAATATATATATATATATATATATATATATATATATATATATATATATATATATATATATATATACAGGGAGTGCAGAATTATTAGGCAAGTTGTATTTTTGAGGATTAATTTTATTATTGAACAACAACCATGTTCTCAATGAACCCAAAAAACTCATTAATATCAAAGCTGAATATTTTTGGAAGTAGTTTTTAGTTTGTTTTTAGTTTTAGCTATTTTAGGGGGATATCTGTGTGTGCAGGTGACTATTACTGTGCATAATTATTAGGCAACTTAACAAAAAACAAATATATACCCATTTCAATTATTTATTTTTACCAGTGAAACCAATATAACATCGCAACATTCACAAATATACATTTCTGACATTCAAAAACAAAACAAAAACAAATCAGTGACCAATATAGCCACCTTTCTTTGCAAGGACACTCAAAAGCCTGCCATCCATGGATTCTGTCAGTGTTTTGATCTGTTCACCATCAACATTGCGTGCAGCAGCAACCACAGCCTCCCAGACACTGTTCAGAGAGGTGTACTGTTTTCCCTCCTTGTAAATCTCACATTTGATGATGGACCACAGGTTCTCAATGGGGTTCAGATCAGGTGAACAAGGAGGCCATGTCATTAGATTTTCTTCTTTTATACCCTTTCTTGCCAGCCACGCTGTGGAGTACTTGGACGCGTGTGATGGAGCATTGTCCTGCATGAAAATCATGTTTTTCTTGAAGGATGCAGACTTCTTCCTGTACCACTGCTTGAAGAAGGTGTCTTCCAGAAACTGGCAGTAGGACTGGGAGTTGAGCTTGACTCCATCCTCAACCCGAAAAGGCCCCACAAGCTCATCTTTGATGATACCAGCCTTAACCAGTACTCCACCTCCACCTTGCTGGCATCTGAGTCGGACTGGAGCTCTCTGCCCTTTACCAATCCAGCCACGGGCCCATCCATCTAGCCCATCAAGACTCACTCTCATTTCATCAGTCCATAAAACCTTATAAAAATCAGTCTTGAGATATTTCTTGGCCCAGTCTTGACGTTTCAGCTTGTGTGTCTTGTTCAGTGGTGGTTGTCTTTCAGCCTTTCTTACCTTGGCCATGTCTCTGAGTATTGCACACCTTGTGCTTTTGGGCACTCCAGTGATGTTGCAGCTCTGAAATATGGCCAAACTGGTGGCAAGTGGCATCTTGGCAGCTGCACGCTTGACTTTTCTCAGTTCATGGGCAGTTATTTTGCGCCTTGGTTTTTCCACACGCTTCTTGCGACCCTGTTGACTATTTTGAATGAAACGCTTGATTGTTCGATGATCATGCTTCAGAAGCTTTGCAATTTTAAGAGTGCTGCATCCCTCTGCAAGATATCTCACTATTTTTGACTTTTCAGAGCCTGTCAAGTCCTTCTTTTGACCCATTTTGCCAAAGGAAAGGAAGTTGCCTAATAATTATGCACACCTGATATAGGGTGTTGATGTCATTAGACCACACCCCTTCTCATTACAGAGATGCACATCACCTAATATGCTTAATTGGTAGTAGGCTTTCGAGCCTATACAGCTTGGAGTAAGACAACATGCATAAAGAGGATGATGTGATCAAAATACTCATTTGCCTAATAATTCTGCACTCCCTGTATATATATACACACACAGTATATCTGATACTGTTCATGTAAAATACATATGTACACCCATATAGTTATAGGAATAGATATATAGGTGTAGGTATATACAGATGTATAGAAATATTTATTTAAGAATTCAAAGGACATTTTCCTGTAAATGAAGAACATTGAAATGCAAAATATGTACAATAAATATACAGTAAAACACATAAATACATATTTAGACATGGGTATATATTTATTTCTATGTTAAAGCCCTTTGCAGACAGTGTTATTATGAATGTAACTATCTTTGTATGTGTATATTTTATCTGTTTTGTGCAACTTTTTTGTCTTGTGTAAAAGTTATCCAGAGCTCTAAAGTCGCATTAACCCGAAGCACGTTAAATTTAATTGCGCTCAAGAGAATGCATTTACTTTGCAATCGAAATATGCGTGCTACTTCCAACGTGTGCAAATAGCCGCAACATACCCTTTATCACTTGCAAGCAACAGTTAGCATGCCACTCATAATCTAACCCTTATTGAGTAGTATTATATAAAAAGCAACGTTTTCTAAATACAATCAAACAGATGGATTCATCCTGAATATGTTGCATTATTTCAAGAAGTTCCTGTTCTGTAATAATGATATATTTCATGAATTGGTACAAATGAAAATAAAAAAAAAACAACCCTCTAATGCTATGATGAAGGAATAATGTAACGTAGACCTGAGGTTTTATTATTTTTTAAATCTTAAAGATTAATGGAAAAGAAGAATTTATCTGAAGTACTTCTACAAAGCAAATTAATGCATGTAATTTCCTGTGGAAAATTAAACGTCTCAAGTCAAAATTTAATCTAAAAATGCTTTTCAATATATAATTTCAGTGGTGGTTTTTTTTGGGTGGATAACAACAGGAAAATCTATAGGGTCTGGATGGTAGCTATATAATTTGTTTCTATAACAGACATGTTTCATTTAATTTTTCACTTAAATACTGTAGGTATCATATGGATACTGAAAGTCAATGAATGTGTCTAGTTTCCTAAGAAAACCTTTTGACTTTCCAGGGGGATATTTATACAATATTGCAAATGTCATAACGGAACATTTAAAACAAGACACACATATTGGGGCCGATTTATGTAAGTGCGAGCGGACATGATACAATCGATAAATGTGAACTGCCACCCCCTGCAGATTTGCGGAGGGGGTGTCAATCAACCTGATAGTATAGGATTGGGCAGACTGATGTCCGCAGCCTCAGAGCAGGCGGACAAGTTATGGAGCAGCGGTCTTTAGACCGCTGCTTCATAACTGCTGTTACCACGCGAGCCTGAAGGCTCGCGTGGAAACAGGGGCACCAAGCTCCATTCGGAGCTTGATAATTCGGCCCCATTATCTTTAGTTTTCTATTACTGGATAATAAAGTTTTCCTTGTTGAATGTTTTCACAATAAGATGACCAGATTTCCCAGACCCCAATTCAGGACTCATCAGATCCAAATTTGGGACAAATGTTGAGGAGGTGTTTTGAAAAATACTGTTGAGATTGTTTAATTTAAAGAGGAATGTGAAAATAGTTTACCGTCAATGAAAGCCAATAGTAAAACCTATAACTACAGTAAAACTCTTGTTATCCTTATTTTAAAATAAAGAAGGTGAAGAGTTGCTGTATTTTTCAAAGCAGTGGATTTTCCTAAGGAGGTCTTCATCAGAAGCATCTTAAAAAAACTTTAGCAGCAGCAGCAGCAGCAGACAGGCATTGATCACCACTATGCCCTACTATAGTATTTAAGTATATAACTACACAACCTCTCCACAAATTGTACCTGGTACAGATGGTCCCTGTATAGCAGCAGAAGACAGGTTGATCCCCACCAGGGAGAATAAAATAGCTATGCTGCCTCATCTTGATGCCACTAAAAACTTCCCCAGCGCTGTCACTCTGCTGGTTAGTGAAAAGCAAGAGGAGGATCCCAGTAAAAAAAAAGGGACCAGATCCATTCTAGCCTGCCCCACCAGCTTCATGCCAACCATCATTGCAAAGAGCAAGTGAACTACCACTTACTGCTGACACTGGGAATGTAACCTGTGATATGCAACAGTGACCCCTACTGGATTGGAGAAGTAACTGTAGCAGATTTTGTGGAAAGTGAAGTTGGTCCTTGTCGTTCATACCCTGGGACAATGGACAACCCATTCAGGCAAATCCAGGACAAATCCAAAACAACATAGCATAGCCCTTTAAAAAATTAGTGACAGACTGACCAAATACAGGACTGTCTTTAACATAACAAAATAAAAAATAGGGTCTGCAAAACAGTTAAACTCATTTGTTAATCATCTTTCTACCTGTCAAAATATAACAGCCATTTGAACAAGTATTTAAATCCATTCATTAGTCATGTTTGTATTTTTAATATGCATCATTAACAAGTATTGCAAAATTTAGATTTCTTGCTTAACAGAAAGGTACATACAAGCTTTCTTCAATAAACCAACGGTAACGTGACACATTATCAGAAATTAATCCCTTAACCCAATCCGACTTATATATATATAAATATATATATATATATATATATATATATATATATATATATATATATATATACACAGTATATGTAATGGGGTTAAGAATAGTACAGAACAACCTAAAATGTAATTCAGGTTAAAAGACAGGAAATTCAGCACTCTTTTAAAAGAAAAGCACACATAGCTCAAAGTGGAGGATGCCAAGTTGGTTTAATCATGGAAGCAACAGACCCTCTCACTCAGAAGGCACTGTATCACAAAAAAAGTGGTATCACTAATGTTTTTATACAAAGTATGAGAATAATGACAAAATATTTAAGATAAAATACAGAATTTATTTCATGCAACAAAACCTTACCGGTCAGGGATATAACATCAGTTTAGTGGTGTAGTAAACTTCTGCTAACATGTACAAAGCGTTATGGCAATACAGCAACAGTCACAAGTGCACATTAGACATATATATAGTAGGTAAGCCTCTCAGACTTGCTACACCCAGCTGCACACAGCACCTCCTGAATAGAGGTATAATTGCTGGGCAGGAATATATGGATCGGGATCTAAGCAGTCTTAAGTAGGAGAACCGCCTAGATATGTACACAGAGAAAACGCAAAGCAGAGTAGTTAATGCATATAGATAAACGGGAATAACATTGCATAGAGTTGTATATAACATCCTCATAGTACATGTCTCTATCGTGTAAAGTTCCTCTCTGATATACAAAATATTGGTTGTCTAAGGGTAGTTCCTATACTTTAGTGTAACACTTACTGTCCTGGGGCTACACGCTATGTATTATGTAACTCCAGCCCTAACTTCTACATAGCCCCTTGTATATAAAAAAGTACTATGTACTAGTTTAGGCATGAAGGGTTAAAAGTTATTGTTCACCACTTTTTCTTTTTTTCTTTCAACTGTATTGCTATTGTAAACCTTCACCCACCAGCAGAGGCGCTACTCAAAACTGTATATATAGTCTTGTGATGAACGCTGGCACGGTGGTGTCTTCCAGTTCCGCCTAAGGAAGTGCGGTGCAACGGATGGCTGCAAAGGAATCTCGGCTGGTAGCACGGAAATCCTAACTGTGCACGTCTATATGCAGAAATAAATAAATCGGATGAACTAACATTCCCCAGCACATAAAGGTTGTATTGCACTAATTCTGCTACTTAACAGTCTGTGTCAAGTGACAGTGTGTTTTGGCCCTATGCTCTGCATGTCGAGGGGGTTTTCTCTGCATAACGGATGATAAAGTTTCCAGGTGTTGACAGATAAAGGCCAGTGAATGCCTAACAAGTTTTCCTGCTATGCTATGTTTGTCTTCTTGCTTTAACCCTTGGATACCCACCGCTTTGCTATATTTACACTGCATGGCATGCGGACAGAATAACCACTGTTGAAATTGACTTTATACACATTTGCTGGGCTTTGTGATGGACTCTATGCAATGTTATTCCCATTTATCTATATGCATTAACTACTCTGCTTTGCGCTTTCTCTGTGTACATATATAGGGGGTTCTCCTACTTAAGACTGCTTAGATCCCGATCCATATATTCCTGCCCAGCAATTATACCTCTATTCAGGAGGTGCTGTGTGCAGCTGGGTGTAGCAAGTCTGAGAGGCTTACCTACTATATATATGTCTAATGTGCACTTGTGACTGTTGCTGTATTGCCATAACGCTTTGTACATGTTAGCAGAAGTTTACTACACCACTAAACTGACGTTATATCCCTGACCGGTCAGGTTTTGTTGAATGAAATAATTTCTGTATTTTATCTTAAATATTTCACAGTTTGTCACTATTTGCATACTTTTTATAAAAACATTAGTGATACCCCTTTTTTGTGATACAGTGCCTTCTGAGTGAGAGGGTCTGTTGCTTCCATGATTAAACCAACTCTGTATCCTCCACTGTGAGCTATGTGTGGTTTTCTTTTAAAAGAGTGCTGAATTCCCTGTCTTTTAACCTGAATTATATTTTAGGTTGTTCTGTACTATTATTAACCCCATTACATTTATTTATAAGGGTCTGCACCAAATTATCCCACTGTTGGAGATATGGACATATAGTTACTAGTCCATAGCATCACTGTCTAGCTCGAACTTTTGTAGCAATTGCGTCCCCTCTGTACTTCTTCTCAATTTCTAATATTTTACCTTGTATACTTGGGCCTAGGCCCTTACACTTGGTCTCCAGAGTGGTAGATCCCCTAGCAATATATTTGAAGTGTGAATTGTGGAGGACTTGACTTGATTTGGTCAGGGGAACAACAGCTTGGTCTTTCTCGCCAGGGGGTTACTGTCCCTTAAGAGAACCTATATCATTATGGCATTCATGCTATCTGATGAAAATTGGGAGGCTGAACTTACAGCATCCCTGTCTATGTCCAATTTGGAGGAGAATCAGGATCAAAATAATGCACCTGTGAATATATATGGTGCCTTTAAGAGCTATAAAAAGCTACTGGTAAAACAGGTCAAATTGCGGGCAGAAACATCAAGTCTTGAAAATTACATCAAAAATAAGATTATACCGAGAGGTCTACACCTTAGATTGGACCCAGGTACTAACCTTAGAGAGGATGAGGGAGGAGATGAGTTCATGGAAGACTGGAATTCCGGTCTCTCTGACTGCTCATTTATTCTTATGAACAAAATGATCAAACGAAATAAAGAAAGGCTTGACAAGACTATTGCCCAGGTTGAAGAATCCTTAAAAGTAGTAAATACTTTTGAGACAAATGCTAATTTTTCCAAGCTAAATGAGGAAATAAAGGATCAAATAGCTAGACTACAAAATGACATTAAACTTAGTAAAGGTAGGAAATTTTTGAGGGATAATGATGACTATAAAAATAATAAAGTGTACAGCTACCAATCTGCGAGAAGTACATACGACTCCGGTACAGATGGGTCAGATGTAGAAGTTGAACGTGGTAGGTCCAATCTTGAAAACAAACAGTCTTTTTTAGGGGAAGGAGGAGAGGGGGTAGGAAGAGAAAGAGGAGGGGGGACAAATTCAAATTTGAGAGAGAGAAGATACCCCTCCAGACAGCGACAACCACAGAACCACGACCAGAGCCAAGCGAGCTATCCCCAAGGCAGACCTCGACGCTTTCGGGGCCGCAGGGGATACTAGGCTCAGCAGAGGACAATTTACAGATAATTAACTTGTCCTCTTTTAGGCTAAATCTGGCACATTTAGAGGTTCTTAAGAAGGGCCTGTCCTTCTGTCCAACCAACCCACTTGATAAGTTTAACTTTGTGAAAGACCTGCACCTATTTGCAATACATATAGTCTTGTCTCAAATTATGAAAGGCAAAAGTCGCCATCTAGTCGAAGATGTGTCACTCTCTAGAGAGGACACGTCGGCCATAGCGGATCTGCAAGATCTTCTCGGCAAAAATGAAGGTAGCCAGTACATCCCCTCACAAGTGGGAGACCATACTCACAAGGAGACAATATCCTCAAATTTTAAAGCCAAATCTAAGTATATGCCACAACTATCGATGGTACCCGCAGTAAACATATTTGTTAAACAGGTTGAGAAAGAGGTAGCTAATCTATCATATGTAGGCCTAGTTAACGACAACTTGGGCAAAGCAGAAAGAAGAGCACTACAGGAATTAGTGGATGCCAAAGGCCTGGTTATAAAGCTGGCGGACAAGGGTGGGAACCTTGTCCTCTGGGACGAGAACATGTATGTCCTTGAGGTAAAACATCAACTCTTGGACAAAAAACAGTACCAGGGTCTTACCTACAACCCTACCTCTTCACTACAATTTACTTTGTTTAATCTATTGAAGAAGGCAAAATATGGGGGTATTATAACATCTAATGAATTTAAATATTTGTATCCAGAGCATCCGGTAATGTCGGTGTTCTATTGCATCCCGAAAATACATAAAAATTCCAATAATCCCCCCCTGCCGTCCCATCATAGCCGGCATAGGCAGTCTCAAAGAAAACCTGGGCAACTATGTTGACCATTTTCTAAGACCTTTTCTTAACACCATGCCTTCGTTCATTCTGGATACCTCAGATTTTCTGAGTTAAATAGACGGCATGTCTGTCCCGGTAGGAGCAATACTTGTCAGTCTCGATGTGGAGAGTCTATACTCCTCAATCCCACATGAGATGGGGATTAGGGCCTGCGAGCATTTTCTCAGAATGAGAGGAGCCAGTGCCCAACAACACACTGACTTTGTCGTGGAACTCCTAAGGTTCATACTTACAAACAACATCTTTATGTTTGATAAAAGGTGTACAAAAAACTACAAGGGATGGCAATGGGTGCAACATGCGCCCCCACCTATGCCTGCTTGCACCTTGGAACCTGGGAGATGGATGAAGTATACCAGAGACCTCTCTTTGGGGAGAACATCCACATATGGCTTCGATATGTAGATGATATCTTTCTCATATGGGAGGGCTCTGAGAGCATGTTGAAGGAGTTTGTTAACTCCTTAAATGTAAATGATAGGAATATCACACTTACCCTTCAATACAGCAAGGAGGAAATTTCCTTTCTTGATATAAAAGTAAGGATAAATCAGGGCTATTTCATAACTGAGAACTACCGAAAAAAAAGCACGGCCACAAATAGCCTTCTCCTGGCATCAAGCCATCACCCTAACCACCTCAAAAGAGGCATACCAAAAGGTCAGTTCCTCAGACTTTGGAGGAACTGCTCAACAAAAGAGAGCTACCTCAAGCATGCAACCGAGATGGAAAATCGGTTTGTGGATAGGGGGTATTCCAAAAAACTAGTGAGAGGAGCCTCTAATTATGCAGCACAACAAAATAGGGATAATCTCCTTGTACCAAAAAAGCAGGGCGCTGATGCTAGGATTAGTCTTATTGCAGACTATAACTGCCATTGTCCTGCGCTATGACAGATTCTGGCAAGAAACTGGCACATACTCCAAAGTGACGAGGGAGTTTCAAACGAGGTGGGTGACTACCCTAACATTACTGCTCGTAGAGCACCTAACCTAAAAGACAAGTTTGTGAGGAGTCAATACTTGTCATCACAGAAACAATCAGACTGGATCACATGGTATAGGTCCATTGGAAACCATCCGTGTGGCAAATGTGTAGCATGCAAGTACATGGTTAAAATCAAGGAATTTGCTACTCAGACAGGGAAAGTATATAAACTGAAACACCATGTGAATTGCAACACTGAGGGGGTAATTTATCTTCTCTCCTGCAGCTGCCCCTGTTTCTACGTGGGCAAAACCAGGAGGGCAATAAAAGACTGCATCACAGAGCATCGGGACGATGTAAAAAACAAGAACCCCAAGAGCAATGTTGCTAGGCATTTTGAAACAGCCCACGGCAGTATTCCTGATTCTCTGAGATTTGTGGGCATAGACGGGGGATAACCAACAATAGAGGAGGTGACAATGATAAAGCCCTCCTACGTAAAGAATGCAGATGGATTTCAATTTTGGAAACCCAACTACCTATAGGCATGAATGACAAAATGGACATGGCTTGTTTTTTGTAATCTATGCCTAACTTAACAAAACTTTAGGAAATAGATAACTCCAATTCAGCCCCTGTTCTCTGTGCATACTGAATCACTTGGGATGTATATATATGTATATTTTTGTATATAACATCTTCTTAGTACATGTCTCTATCGTGTAAAGTTCCTCTTTGATATACAAAATATTGGTTGTCTAAGTGTAGTTCCTATACTTTAGTGTAACACTTACTGTCCTGGGGCTACACGCTATGTATTATGTACCTCCAGCCCTAACTTCTACATAGTCCCTTGTATATAAAAAAGTACTATGTACTAGTTTAAGCATGAAGGGTTAAAAGTTATTGTTCACCACTTTTTCTTTTTTTCTTTTTTCTTTCAACTGTATTGCTATTGTAAACCTTCACCCACCAGCAGAGGCACTACTCAAAACTGTATAAATAGGAGCGTTACAGTTCCTTATGTATTACGCCCTGACGAAGCCCGGTCTAAATGATTAGAAGAGCGGGTGAAACGCGCGTCGGGATTGGTATAGCCGACCGGATCTTGTGATGAACGCTGGCACGATGGTGTCTTCCAGTTCCGCCTAAGGAGGTGCGGTGCAATAGATGGCTGCAAAGGAATCTCGGCTGGCAGCACGGAAATCCTAACTGTGCAAGTCTATATGCATAAATAAATCCAACGGATGAACTAACATTCCCCAGCACATAAAGGTCGTATTGCACTAATTCTGCTACTTAACAGTCTGTGTCAAGTGACAATGTGTTTTGGCCCTATGCTGCTCTCCCTGTCGAGGGGTTTTTCTCTGCATAACGGATGATAAAGTTTCCAGGTGTTGACAGATAAAGGCCAGTGAATGCCTAACAAGTTTTCCTGCTATGCTATGTTTGTCTTCTTGCTTTAACCCTTGGATACCCACCGCTTTTCTATATTTACACTGCATGGCATGCAGACAGAATAACCACTGTTGAAATTGACTTTATAGACCTTTGCTGGGCTTTGTGCTGGACTCTATGCAATGTTATTCCCATTTATCTATATGCATTAACTACTCTGCTTTGCGTTTTCTCTGTGTACATATCTAGGCGGTTCTCCTACTTAAGACTGCTTAGATCCCGATCCATATATTCCTGCCCAGCAATTATACCTCTATTCAGGAGGTGCTGTGTGCAGCTGGGTGTAGCAAGTCTGAGAGGCTTACCTACTATATATATGTCTAATGTGCACTTGTGACTGTTGCTGTATTGCCATAACGCTTTGTACATGTTAGCAGAAGTTTACTACACCACTAAACTGACGTTATATCCCTGACCGGTCAGGTTTTGTTGCATGAAATAAATTCTGTATTTTATCTTAAATATTTCACGGTTTGTCACTATTCTCATACTTTGTATAAAAACATTAGTGATACCCCTTTTTTGTGATACAGTGCCTTCTGAGTGAGAGGGTCTGTTGCTTCCATGATTAAACCAACTCTGTATCCTCCGCTGTGAGCTATGTGTGGTTTTCTTTTAAAAGAGTGCTGAATTCCCTGTCTTTTAACCTGAATTACATTTTAGGTTGTTCTGTACTATTCTTAACCCCATTACATTTATTTATAAGGGTCTGCACCAAATTATCCCACTGTTGGAGATATGGACATATAGTTACTAGTCCATAGCATCACTGTCTAGCTCGAACTTTTGTAGCAATTGCGTCCCCTCTGTACTTCTTCTCAATATATATATATATATACTATATATATATATATATATATATATATATATATACACGTCGGCCCTTCTAGAAGCTCCAGCAGACTTGCTCTTCCTGGGCCCTATCTGCCTTCATATGATAACAGAGCATGATCTGTGCTCCATTACCATATGAGTGCAGGATGCCTGATCATTACAGACAGGTACACTGTCTGCAACAATGTCCTTTTGTGTCAGTGGGAGGTTCAGAAGGGATAGAGGGAGGCAGGTGGGCAGCACAATACTAGAGCGGGGAGAGAGAGGGAGGGATAGGTGGGGACCTAAGCTATATAAAATGTAAGTGTGGATAGAAGAGAGAGGGATGGGATGCTAAACTACAGAAAAAGTATGAATTCGGGTAGGGAGACCCTAAATTAGTGATCAGGGATAGGGGTGGGGGACCCCTACACTACAGAAAAAATAATAATAATAAAGCATTAAACTGGGTACTCGGAAAAAGCCATTGGGAGCGGAGGGGGGATCCTACACTGCAGAAAATAAACAAATATGTAAAATGTATTAATATATATATAACAAAAAATTACCCTTAAACTTAATACTGGCAGACTATCTGCCAGTACCTAAGATGGTAGTCAGAAGTGTGAGTACAGGGGGTAGAGAGCTGTTTGGAGGGATCAGGCAGGTGGAAAGTGTCAGGTGGGAGGGTAATCCCTGCATTAAAATACTATTCTCTTTCCTAATTAACTAATTAACACCTTCACTGCTGGGAATTTCAGAAGTGTGGTGCACAGTTGCAAACAGTGGCCTTCTAATTAAAAAAAACTTAGTGCAAAGCCATGCCTGTCAGCTATTTCTGAACAAAAGGGACCCAGGGCACCTTTTACAACTATTTGTCTTATGACTGCAGCAGTGGTATGTAAATAATTTCATTGAGAAATCCAAAGTTTGTGAAAAAGTTATCAATTTTTTTTTATATGATTGCATTTAGCAGCAAAACGGTGGCATGAAATATACCAAAATAGGCCTAGATCAACACCTTGGATTGTCTACTTAAAAGAAATATATAGTTTTGATAGATTCCGTTTAAAAAGGTTATATTTCTGTTGAAATGGAGTGATAGGAAAAATGATAAAAATGATTCTGTATGTTGGGCATTTTTCTCTGAAATCTCTGGTAGTGAAGGGGTTAATATACCATCATTATCTGCATTGGTGGCATAATATTGATATTCTGATGTACATAGTATGAGCACCACAGCCTGTATTTTTTTTACCTATTCAGCGTCAAAAAGGTTATTTAATAAAAACATTTTCTATCACATAGTTGCAGGAATTAAACACGAGGGGGCCTATCTATCAAGCTCCATATGGAGCTTGAGGCCCCGTGTTTCTGGCGAGCCTGAAGACTCTGAGCATGCGGACAGGAATCGCCGGGAATTCCACCCGATCGAGTACGATCGGGTTGATTGACACCCCCTGTGAGCTGCTGGTCCAATGCTGAATACGGAGAGCGTAATGCTCTCCGCATTCAGCGATGTCTGTCGGACCTGATCCGCACTGTCGGATCAGGTCCGACAGACATTTGTTAAATATGCCTCAAGGTGTTTTATTCTTAATAAGGAGTTTTTTTAAAGCATATAATATGGTTTAACAAAACATTCACTTATCAAATTTTAATATAAAAAACAGGAGGTTAAAGGGACATTGTACACTAGAATTTTCTTTGCATAAAAGTGTTCTAGATGATCCATTTATACAGCCCATCTGGGAGTGTTTTTGAAACAATGTATAGTTTTGCTTATTTTTTAATAACATTGTGATGATTTTCAGACCAAGCCCCACAGTGTCAGATTTATATTTACGTTTACAGACTCCTGCTGGCTCCTGTTTATGTTATCTGTCTTTTTATATGCAGGGAATTGTGGGAGGAGGAGTGTCTGCTCTTTTTCTTACCCCAGCCCCTTTCACTGATTGTCCCAGTCAACCTCATAAACAGTGCTAAACTGGGAGCTTATAAGTAACAGGTAGATTACGAGTTGTGCGTTATGGCTCTTAACGCTTAAAATATGGTATTTTCAGCGTTAAAACAGTAATGCAGCCATTACAAGTCTTGTCGGTATAGCTGTACCGCAAGCCTTTTAGCCTATAATGCAACGTCAGTACCGCACTCGTAAAAATTACATTTTTAATGGGATTCCTACAGCGCTGGTATTACGAGTTTTTCTGGGAGGCTAAAAAGCGAGCATTACACTCTAAAACGACAAGATCAGTATCTAAAGTCAGTAGTTATGAGTTTTATGCTACAAAGTTGTAACATAAAACTCATAACTAATGTGTTAAAAAGGACACTAACACCCATAAACTACCTATTAACCCCTAAACCGAGGCCCTCCTGCATCACAAACACTATAATAAATTTACTAACCCCTAATCTGCCGCTTCTGACATCGCTGCCACTAATAAGATTTATTAACCCTTATTCCGCCGCTCCCCGACATCATCACCCCTATACTAAAATTATTAACCTCTAAACCGCTGCCCTCCCACATCACAAACACTATTTAAATACAGGGAGTGCAGAATTATTAGGCAAATGAGTATTTTGACCACATAATCCTCTTTATGCATGTTGTCTTACTCCAAGCTGTATAGGCTCGAAAGCCTACTACCAATTAAGCATATTAGGTGATGTGCATCTCTGTAATGAGAAGGGGTGTGGTCTAATGACATCAACAGCCTATATCAGGTGTGCATAATTATTAGCCAACTTCCTTTCCTTTGGCAAAATGGGTCAAAAGAAGGACTTGACAGGCTCAAAAAAGTCAAAAATAGTGAGATATCTTGCAGAGGGATGCAGCACTCTTAAAATTGCAAAGCTTCTGAAGCGTGATCATCGAACAATCAAGTGTTTCATTCAAAATAGTCAACAGGGTCGCAAGAAGCGTGTGGAAAAACCAAAGCGCAAAATAACTGCCCATTAACTGAGAAAAGTCAAGCGTGCAGCTACCAAGATGCCACTTGCCACCAGTTTGGCCATATTTCAGAGCTGCAACATCACTGGAGTGCCCAAAAGCACAAGGTGTGCAATACTCAGGGACATGGCCAAGGTAAGAAAGGCTGAAAGACGACCACCACTGAACAAGACACACAAGCTGAAATGTCAAGACTGGGCCAAGAAATATCTCAAGACTGATTTTTCTAAGGTTTTATGGACTGATGAAATGAGAGTGAGTCTTGATGGGCCAGATGGATGGGCCCGTGGCTGGATTGGTAAAGGGCAGAGAGCTCCAGTCCGACTCAGACGCCAGCAAGGTGGAGGTGGAGTACTGGTTTGGGCTGGTATCATCAAAGATGAGCTTGTGGGGCCTTTTCGGGTTGATGATGGAGTCAAGCTCAACTCCCAGTCCTACTGCCAGTTTCTGGAAGACACCTTCTTCAAGCAGTGGTACAGGAAGAAGTCTGCATCCTTCAAGAAAAACATGATTTTCATGCAGGACAATGCTCCATCACACGCGTCCAAGTACTCCACAGCGTGGCTGGCAAGAAAGGGTATAAAAGAAGAAAATCTAATGACATGGCCTCCTTGTACACCTGATCTGAACCCCATTGAGAACCTGTGGTCCATCATCAAATGTGAGATTTACAAGGAGGGAAAACAGTACACCTCTCTGAACAGTGTCTGGGAGGCTGTGGTTGCTGCTGCACGCAATGTTGATGGTGAACAGATCAAAACACTGACAGAATCCATGGATGGCAGGCTTTTGAGTGTCCTTGCAAAGAAAGGTGGCTATATTGGTCACTGATTTGTTTTTATTTTGTTTTTGAATGTCAGAAATGTATATTTGTGAATGTGGAGATGTTATATTGGTTTCACTGGTAAAAATAATTAATTGAAATTGGTATATATTTGTTTTTTGTTAAGTTGCCTAATAATTATGCACAGTAATAGTCACCTGCACACACAGACATCCCCCTAAAATAGCTATAACTAAAAACAAACTAAAAACTACTTCCAAAACTATTCAGCTTTGATATTAATGAGTTTTTTGGGTTCATTGAGAACATGGTTGTTGTTCAATAATAAAATTAATCCTCAAAAATACAACTTGCCTAATAATTCTGCACTCCCTGTATTATTAAACCCTAATCTGCTGTCCACTCACATCACCCCCACTATACTAAAGTTTTTAAGCCCTACATCGCTGCCACTATAATAAACCTATTAACCCCTAAACTGAAAGCCCCCACAACAAAATATATTAAATTAAACTATTAACCCCTAAACCAAAAGCCCCCCACATCGCAATAAACTAATTTAAACTAGTAACCCCTAAACCTAACGCCTCCCTAACATTATATTAAAATTACAATTTCCCTATCTTAAATTAAATTAAAACTTACCTGTCAAATTAAAAAAACTAAGTTTAAACTAACAATTAAACTAATTTAACTATTTAACTAATAGTAAACTAACTACCAATTAAATAAACAAAACTACACATTAAAAAATCATAACACTACTTAAAAAAGTATCTAATTAAAAAAAAATTACAAAACATAACAAGCACTAAATTACGGAAAACAAAATCATCAAAAATAAAAAAGAATTACACATAATCTAATAACCCTATCAAAATAAAAATGCCCACCCAAAATAAAAAAAACCCTAGCCTGCAATACTAATAGCCCTTAAAAAGGCCTTTTGTGGGGCATTGCCCCAAAGATACTAGCTCTTTTACCTGTAAAAAAAAAATACAAAGACCCCCCCCCCCAACAGCAAAACCCACCACCCAACCATCCCCCCAAAATAAAAAACCTAAGTCTAAAAAAACCTAAGCTACCCATTGCCCTGAAAAGGGCATTTGTATGGGCATTGCCCTTAAAAGGGCATGTAGCTCTTTTGCTGCCCAAACCCTAATCTAAAACAAAACACCCAAAAAAAACTTAAAAAACCTTTACATTAACCCCCGATGTTCCACTTACAGTTTTTGAAGTTCCCACTTGAACGATCTTCATCCCGGTGGAGAAGTCCTCATACAGGCAGCTAGAAGTCTTCATCCAGACGGCCTCTTTATTCTTCATCCCGGTGGAGAAGTCCTCATCCAAGCGGAGAGAAATCTTCATCCAGGCAGCATCTTCTATCTTGATCCCGGCGGCGCAGAAGCATGTCCATCCTGAAGACATCCGGCACAAAGCATCCTCTTCATTCGGTCACTGCTGTACATTGAATCTTCAGTGCAAGGCATGCAATTCAAGATGGCGTCCCTTGCATTCCTACTGGCTGAAAGATTTGAATCAGCCAATAGGAATTATAGCTGCTAAAATCCTATTGGCTGATCAAATCAGCCAAAAGGATTTAAAGGGACAGTCAAGTCCAAAAAAAACTTTCATGATTCAGATAGGACATGTAATTTTAAACAACTTTCCAATTTACTTTTATCACCACTTTTGCTTTGTTCTCTTGGTATTCTTAGTTGAAAACTAAACTTAGGAGGTTCATATGCTAATTTCTTAGACCGTGAAGGCTGCCTCTAATTTGACAGTTTTCCACCACTAGAGGACATTAGTTCATGTGTTTCATATAGATAACAGTGAGCTTATGCATGTAAATTTACTGAGGAGTGAACACTAATTGGCTAAAATGCAAGTCTGTCAAAAGACCTGAAATAAGTGGGCAGTCTGCAGATACAAGGCAATCACAGAGGTAAAACGTGTATTACTATAACTGTTGGTTATGCAAAACTGGGGAATGGGTTATTAAGGGATTATCTATCTTTTAAAACAACAAAAATTATGGTGTTGACTGTCCCTTTAAGCAGCTCTCATTCTATTGGCTGATTCAACTATTTTAGCCAATAGGAATGCAAGGGACGACATCTTGAATTGCGTACCTTGCATTGAATATTCAGTGTACGGCGGTAACTGTATGAAGAGGATGCTCCACGCCGGATGTCTTCAGGATGGACCCGCTCCACACCGCCGGGATCAAGATAAAAGATGCAGCCTGGATGAAGATTGAAGAGGCAGCCTGGTTGAAGACTTCTCACTGCTTGGAAAAAGACTTCTCCGCCGGGATGAAGATTGAAGAGGCCGTCTGGATGAAGACTTCTCGCCACTTGGATGAGGACCTCACTCAAGGATTGAGCTCACATTCTATTGGCTGATTTGAATAGCCAATAGAATGCAAGCTCAATCCTATTGGCTGATTGGATCAGCTAATAGGATGAAAGCTCAATCCTATTAGCTGATTGCAACTGCCAATAGGATTTTTTCAACCTTAATTCCGATTGGCTGATGGAATTCTATCAGCCAATCGGAATCTAAGGGACGCCATCTTGTATGGCATCATTTAAAGGAACATTCATTGTTCAAGAAGATGTTGAGCAAAGAGGATGCTCCACGTCGGATGTCTTGAAGATGGAGCCGCTCCACGCCGGATGGATGAAAATAGAAGATGCCGTCTGGGTGAAGACTTCTGCGGGCTTGGATGAAGACTTCGGCCGCTTGGATGAAAACTTCTGCCGGCTTTGATGAGGACTTCTCACGGCTTCTTTGAGGATGGATGTCGGATCTTCAAAACTGTAAGTGGATCTTCAGGGGTTAGTGTTAGGTTGTTTTATGGGTTTATTGAGTGGGTTTTAGTTTTAGATTAGGGTTTGGGCAGCAATAGAGCTAAATGCTCTTTTAAGGGCAATGCTCATCCAAATGCCCTTTTCAGGGCAATGGGGAGCTTAGGTTTTTTTAGTTAGGTTTTTATTTGGGGGGTGGTTGTGTGGGTGGTGGGTTTTACTGTTGGGGGGTCTTTGTGTTTTTTGTTACAGGTAAAAGAGCTGATTTCTTTGGGGCAATGCCCCGCAAAAGGCCATTTTAAGGGCTATTTGTAGTTTATTGTAGGTTAGGGTTTTTTAATTTTGGGGGGCTTTTTTATTTTCATAGGGCTCTTACATTAGGTTTAATTAGTTTAAATATTTGATAATTTCTTTTTTATTTTGTGTAACTTAGTGTTTATTTTTTTTTGTAACTTAGTTGTTAGTTTTTTGTAACTTTGTAATTTTTTATTGTAGATTTAAATTATTTGAGTAGGGTTAGGTGTTTAAATATATAATATAGTAAATTTAATTTGTAGTTTAATGTAATTTTAGTATAATATTTAGGGTAGGTTAATTAATAGTTTAATATAGTTTAATATAATTTTAGTATAATAGTTAGGGTAGATTAATTAATAGTTTAATATAGTTTAATTTAAATCTAAACATAAGTTTACATTTATTATAAGATAGGGATGAGTTAATATTTAATATAAAATTAGCGAGTTGTTAGGTTTAGGGGTTAATAGTTTAATTTAATTTATGGCGATGTGGGAGGCCAGGATTTAGAGGTTAATACATTTATTTAGTTGCGGTGGGCTCCGGGAGCGGCGGGATAGGGGTTAATACTTTTATGCAGGTGGCGGCGTTGTAGGGGGCGGCAGATTAGGGGTTAATAACATAATGTAGGTGGCGGCGGTGTAGAGGGCAGCAGATTAGGGGTTAATAACATAATGTAGGTGGCGGCGGTGTAGGGGGCGGCAGATTAGGGGTTAATAACATAATTTAGGTTGCGGCGGTGTCAGGGCAGCAGATTAGGGGTTAATAAGTATAATGTAGGTGGCGGAGGTGTAGGGGGCAGCAGATTAGGGGTGTTTAGACTCGGGGTACATGTTAGTGTGTTAGGTGTAAACATAACTTTTATTCTCCCATATGAATCAATGGGACATCTGGCAGCATCGAACATAAGCTTTCGTTGCTTTCAGACTCCCATTGATTCCTATGGCATCCGCCGCCTCCATGCGGCGGATTGAAAACCAAGTACGCTGAGCAGGAATAGTGGCGAGCGTACCTGGTAGACATGTGTTAACTTGCAAAAGTTGTCAGAGTGCCAAATTTGTATTCGGAACATCTGTAATGACGTAAGCATCAATCTGTGTTGGACTGAGACCGGCGGATCGTATGTTACGTCACAGATTTCAACTTTTGCTGGTTTGTAGGCTTTGATAACTAAGGGGAATCAAGCTCTCCACAATTAAGCTGCGGAATTCCAGCGTATTTGTGGTTGACGGCTTGATAAGTAGGTCTCCAAGTCTTTATTTCTGTTTAAATAGAGTGATAGCAAAAAAAGTTAAACATTTTGGGCAAGTTTTTCTCTGAAAGTCCAATTAGTGAAGGGGTTAACCACCAAAACAAGTTTTTGGGAACGTTTCTTTTTAAAACGGATTCGTTCTGTGTTCTTTGTTCTTTTAGTGGCGGAATGCATTATGCATTGAAATCTCTCAAAAAACATGCTTCTTTTGAGAGATTTTCGAGTTATCAGATAGATCGATTCCACTCCTTAGTTTCCCAATAATTCTAATGAGACTTTTGAAGCTTTTGGACTCTAGTCAGAAGTAGTTTTTAACAAGTTTGATGGGCTGATAAAATATAAGAAATATTATGCTTTCTAAATAAGTTTCTAATGCGTTTAGGTTGGCTGGAATAGAGATTATATAACAGCCCAATGTTAAAAGTCATATGAAATACAATATGTTGAAAGTGCATCTCACCAAACTGATTGTGACAGTTCAGAAATTTAACACATGTCAGCCACAAAATAACAGGAGCAATGCCATGACCAGTTGTGTCTAATTTTCTTTGATTTGCATTTTTAATTAGTTAACCAAGCCATTAAAAGTGACTGACATCACCTCCCAATTATGTAATAATCCATTTCTGAAATTGAACTCCCCCTCAATACCAACTGGCTAATTATTAGATGCTTGGACAAGGCCTATAAAAATGAGAGAAAAAAACAGAACAGCCACAGACATATGGCAAATAAGAGATGTTTCAGTTAGCCTTTTTTAATATATTAGCGCTGCGGAATATGTTGGCGCTCTACAAATAACCGATAATAATAATAGCCAAAACTGGGGAAAAAAAAGAGATTGAGCTAATCAAAAAAATTTATTGGTTAGTACTTTGCAATCCAATTTGCAGATACAGGGACATATTTATCAAGCTCTGAATGGATCTTGATGCCCCGTGTTTCCGGCAAGCTGCTCCATAACCTGTCCGCCTGCTCTGAGGCGGTGGACAGAAATCAACCCGATCGAATACGATCGGGTTGATTAACACCCCCTGCTAGCGGCCAATTGGCCGCGAATCTGCAGGGGGCGGCATTGCACCAGCAGTTCACAAGAACTGCTGGTGCAATGATAAATGCAGAGAATGTATGCACAGAGGATCATGTCCGCTCGCACAATAATAAATAGGCCTCATGAGCTCCGCCTAACTTACAACCAGAAGGGATATGAGAATTCACAGTTTGTAATGGAGATAGGCAGGCTATAGAAGATACAACTATTAAAGGGACAGTCTAGTCCAAAAAAAACTTTCATGATTCAGATAGGGCATGTAATTTTAAACAATTTTCCAATTTACTTTTATCACCAATTTTTCTTTGTTCTCTTGGTATTCTTAGTTGAAAGCTTAACTTAGGAGGTTCATATGCTAATTTCGTAGACCTTGAAGGCCGCCTCTTAAGAATGCATTTTAACAGGTTTTTCACCACTAGAGGGTGTTAGTTTATGTTTTTCATATAGATAACACTGTGCTTGTGCACGTGAAGTTACCTGGGAGCCATCACTGATTGGCTAAACTGCAAGTCTGTCAAAAGAACAAAGAAAGGGGCAGTCTGCAGAGGCTTAGATACAAGATAATCACAGAGGTAAAAAATATATAAATATAACTGTGTTGGTTATGCAAAACTAGGGAGTGGGTAAACAAGGGATTATCTATCTTTTAAAACAATAACAATTCTGGTGTAGACTGTCCCTTTAATTAATTTAATAAATTTTATAAGCCTACCGATCATAATCTGTGCATTTAAAATATATTTATGCCAAAGAATGCATTTTTAAAAAAAATCTAAAACAATTTGAATAATATATATCATAACATTCTCTTCGCTGCAAAGCACATTCTGACATCTGCTAATTCACTTGTCCATTTCATATATTGCATTGGCAATTGTCCATGTTTTTTTCATCTTCTTCTTCTTACTTATGAGCTTAAATATACTCAATATCAGAAATCACTTTGATGAAATTTCCTTTAAATTTTCACTAACACTCTTGGACAATGAAAATATATTACTTTCCAAGGAAATCAGTGTTGAATCATGAAGTATTTCTCTCTTTGAATAGAGCCTTTGTTCGAAGGTTCTACACAATAAAATCCAAAATAACAGCCACAAAAGCTAACATAAAAGTTAATTACATGATGTTTTATTGCCCTGGGAAACGTTACAGATGTAGAAAAGCAAATATACATGGTTTTATTGGAAAATGGCTTTCATTCTTTGTGATTCTTCTAAAATATAACAAAAATAAATTGAAGTGAGAAAAAGTCACTTTTATAGTTTATAATATTAAACAGAATTGCAATATTACATTATTATTATTATTAGTATTGTTATTATCTTAAAAATATTTACAAAAAGGGGCCAATGTATTAAGCAGCGTAACCCGCTCATTCCGCGCGAGCCTTAGGAAACAGGAGTTAAGGAGCAGTGGTTTAAAGACCGTGGCGGACTGCAATTATCCCGGTCAGATACGATCGGGATGATTGACACCCCCTGCTAGCGGCTGATTGGTCGCGAGTGTGCATGGGGCGGCACTACACAAGCATTTCACAAGAAATGCTTGTACAATGATAAATGGTGACAGCGTATTCTGTCTGCATTTATCGATGTCGTGCAGACATGATTCGCTATAGCAAATCATGTCCGCCTGCCATATCATAAATCGGCCCCTAAGTATCAAGTAGTAAAATATGACTGAAACTAAAACAAATCATAATGACAAAATCTTTGTATTATCTATAGCAATTCCACTAATGATGTAAATTATTGTCATTTTGAAAAGGATTTAGAGCACTGTTATCAATTTTGATCTTAAACGTTTGGAAGCCCCATTTCAAAAGTTAAAAACTCCTTATAAAAAAGAACTTAATAAAGAAAATGTTTTAATCATATACGCTTAGATTACACGCGCAGTGTAAAAATGGAAAGTTTTATGGTGCTCTAACATGGCAATCCAAAGTGCTTCTATTCTTTCTCTTACATTTTAATTAAAGAGTACAATGTTTGCAGTTGAGTTAAAATAAAGCCTAGAGTGCATCTACATCTGGAGGTCGGAGATCAAGGCCACGATAGATACCTCACGTAATAGACTTCTATAGGTGCACGGAAAATAAACTCAGGTCCTGGCTATTGACTAAACTCTAACTCGAAGGTGCTCTAAACAGTACATGCACATATACTTACACCTACATATGTATACACATTTATACATAATTACACAATGTAACTTAAGAGTCCTTTGTGTGCCTAGAAACCTAATAAAATATGAAATCTTTAATTGGACAAAAAATAACATGATAAAAAAGTGCAGTTGAGGAGCGCTAAAACAGTCGAAAACTGAGAGAGCTAAAGTATGGGGATTTAAAAGAATAATTTATTACTCTCAGATAAAACACCAATATGCAACTTGGCTAAATCTGCTAAAAACTATCAGTAAAAAGCATCCATATGAAACAGTATAACTTTCATGTTGATATATATATCAGTTAACCTAACATAGTAACATATATAATAAAAAAATAGAAAATGTCCCAAAAATAATTTCTTCCTTGTGGTACAAAGTCTAAGTTCAAAGATGGTGTCCAAAAATATAGTGTCCAAAAATATGTGTGTATCCAGATGAAGAAATAGAGAATGTGGTGCACACCAAAAATTATAAAAATATAAAAAATATAAAAATACAAAAATACCAAACTGTGTAGAACGTGAAAAAATATATAAAAAATGAAGAATGTGTAAAAGTATATCCAAATTCCTTTAGTGTGATGTGTCTTCAAAAAAATATATATTGGAAATCTTCAAGTGAAGTGTGGGTCGATCTTTTAAATCCCCACACTTTAGCTCTCTCAGTTTTCAACTGTTTTAGCACTCCACACACCGCACTTTTTTGTCATTTTACCTGAGATCTGGTTGGGAGATCTTGCTTATAGGAGGAGCTTGTGTGTTTTTACCTTTGGCGCTGTGTATTTCTTTTAGTGTTCGCAAAAATAACATGATGTACTATGCATACACAAGTACTTTTTCTGCATTGTTGTCTGGTTCTATTTCATTGCTTTTATATTCTCTGTAGCTTTTCTAACCAATAGACATGTGCAGCTTCGAAAAATTCGGTTTGGTTCGGATCGGATCGATTCGGACCGATTAGAATTTCGGTTCAGATCGATTCGAATTCGGAAGAAATCGAATGAATTTGTTTCGGATTCATTCGGATTCTTTCAGATTCGTGAAAAATTTGGTTCGATTCGGTTCGAATTGATTGGGAATTTCGGAATTTTGGTCAGTCTTAATTGGGATGTGCTGTGTATTACACTAGTATACTGTACAATACAAGTGTAATACACGGCCATCCAAATCCATCCGAATCTACCGAATAAATTCGAATTGATTCGGATTTATTCGGTAGATTCGGCACTACCGCAATTTGGAAATTCAAATCGATCCGAATCTCCGAATTCGACAAATTCATCCGAATTTTGATTCTGACCGAATCGAATCACACATGTCTACTAACCAATATGGCTGTCTGAAGAGTGAAAGATTGCAGCCACATATATATTTCCTGCAACATTTTGTGCATCACCTGAAGAGCTGTGAATATCAGCCGGACTGCTTGATTTTAAATACTGCCTCTTCATTTTTGAAGCAAGAGTCTGATGCATAGGGGCCGATTTATCAAGTGTATGTCCGACATGATCCCCTCTGTGGATCATGTCAGATAGACATCGCTGTATGCCGAAAGCATATGCTGTCGACATTTAACATTGCACAATCAGTTCTGGTGAACTGCTTGTGCACTGTCGCCCCCTGCAGATTGGCGGCCAATCGGCTGCTAGCAGGGGGTGTCAATCAACCCGATCGTATACGATTGGGCAGATTGATGTCTACAGCCTTAGAGGGGGCTTACGAGTTAAGGAGCAGCTTCTTCTTAACTCCTGTTTCCAGAGAGCCTGAAGGCTCGCGTGGAAACAGTTGCATTGGGGCTGATTGACAGCTTGTTAAATCGGCCCCATATTGTCAAGTTTGCTTGGTTTTAAATAAGTGCCACAGGCGTCCTAGGTGTATGTAGTTTATGGTCTTGCCCCTGCATATCAGGAATGATATCTTGTTGTCATAAAAGACTGTGAGCCTAATTTTTGCTTGTCTACTTTATTTTTTCGTGAAGAAATGTTTTCCAAAACATCTTTGTAGATTAGTGCATCTGCTTGTTCATCTTATAAATTGAATGATATTTTATGATTTTGACCAATCAGTTTGCTGAAGTAATGAGAGAGGTCATAAATCAATTTGCTATGTTAAACCTTTGTGCTCCATGTACTAAGCAGCGTAAGCTGCTCCAGAGCCCTTGCGGGCAACCCTGCTTCCTGCAATGTAAGAAGCAGCAGTCATTAGACCACTGCTTCTCACACTCTTTGCCACCTCTGAGATGGTGAGGAGAAATCACAGAGAGCTTGCACGCTCCGAGTGATTGACCGTCCCTTCTCTCACGTGATTAACCATGTGAAAGAAGAGGCGGGCTTTACACGCTCACTTGAGCGTGTGATGATACATACGGGCAGCAGATCCTGTTAGTCCGCTGCCCATATGCAGCGAAGGTGAGTGGACAACTTTTCGCCTTTTTTTTTGTCCGCCTTTTAGTACATGGAGCCCTTTAACTAATACTCTTTTAATAAAATATTACATTCTAATCATTTTAATTTACTTTTTCCTTTAGAACAAAAATACTTAGTCTATCATTCAATTTTTTTTCTTTTAAATTTATTTATTCCATCTGTTTTTTGTTTTTTTTAAATCAATGAATTAATATTTTGTACCCTATATGATCTTTCCCTTGATCTATACAATGTGTATAGTTTTTAATATATTTTTTTTCCTGACTATTTATTTGATTGCAGTTTGTGTCTAGTATCAGTGCACCTTTATGTTAGATTCCTTTTTCTACCTTCAAGATAACATATTTCTCTGTGTCCTTTGATACAAGTAAAATGAAGTACTGACCTTAAAGATAAGGAATTTCAGAAGAGAAATGCAATATTGAAGTCTGGTGCCCAAAAATTAAATGTCTTTTTTTTTTTTATAACTTTTTAAACAAAATAAAAATAATTTTAAAGTAGTCAATCATCGTATCCTGCATACCTTGACGTGTTTTTAGAAATATGTATATTTTTTGCAATGGATATAAATGTATGTATTATAAAAGCAATGAATTATCTCTACACCTATAAAAATAAATGTTGTATACATTTTCCAAGTTTATCCTACTTTAAATTGAATGTGTTTTCTCACTTTTGAATTTGCAACAAGACTGGCTACAATAAATACAACATAGTGACAAATTGCTTTTTGTTTAAATATAGCTCAATAAA
The DNA here is from genome assembly GCF_027579735.1 of Bombina bombina. Classification (NCBI taxonomy): domain Eukaryota; kingdom Metazoa; phylum Chordata; class Amphibia; order Anura; family Bombinatoridae; genus Bombina; species Bombina bombina. The sequence continues at coordinate 509,012,412 of NC_069499.1, read as the reverse complement.
TAATCATATTTTTTCTTAAATTGATCTAATAGATCTATAGCACTAAATTTTGCATTGTCTTTCATTGAGGTTTTTTAAAATAAAAAGCGGATAAATTTATCTTTGTGCATTTCTCATATTGGTTATAGCACTGTCCCATCTTTCATTTTATAGTGAAAGACCAAAATTAAAAAAATAACCATCATAAATGTATATGTAAAATAAATCGCCACCAATATACACAAATATGTTGTTTTTGACATATTTTAATAAAAAATGCAAGAGACAAGTGTGTTAGATTTTCACATTAAAAAAAAAGAATAATAATTATTGTGATACACTTTTCTTCTGAAATATCTTAAGTTGCAGCTTATAAAAATGATGTGACTTTAAGTAAAAAATAAAAAAAACATTTTCCTGAAAAGGCTGAAGCCATTAACTTAAATCAACGAGGGTATTCTAGCCTCAGCCATTGCTTACATCATACAAGTCCCTTTACAGAATGAATCTGTTCTTATTAATTGTGCTTCAAAGCAATGTGTTAAATTAAATAATCTCTTCTATCCTTTTAGTTACATTTATGTTATACAATAATAAGTGCATCTTACACTAGCATGCATATTACATAAATAAAATAATGAAATTCAAGAAGGTAGTTTAGGATTTAATGTTATATAGGTTGATTGCCCTAAATATCAGGATAGATGATGTTTTCATCTCACATACTGTAGATGAGATAAAAATATCCTGGGAATCAATGAGACCTGTATGGAATGATCCACTTATATGAATGAGATCTAAATGCTGCATTGTCCATAAGACCTCTAAACTGTGTATTTCTGAAATCTGAAATCCACTTGTGCTGTAGCAGATCAATGCCTTCAATAATGTTTTTTTCCATTTTCGCGCTTTAACTAAAAAAAATATTGCCATGCTTTTTCACATATCTATGTGCAGAACACTGCAATATGTAATCTCTGGACCTGATTTATACCCTTTAGGTTTGTTTTTGGCACCAGCAGCCTTTCTAGCACCCTATCATTGAGTTTATATTGCTTTCTAATATGCACCATCTCCAACACCGACCCCTCCTTTAACCATTACACCAACTCTCTGAAAGTGATATGAAAGTCAAAATTAAACTCTCATGAATCAGATACGACATGCAATATTAAACAGCTTTACGTATCACATTTGCTTGGTTCTCGTAGTATCCTTTGTTGTTAGCATATCTTTATAGCAGCAGTGTTTGTAACAAGTTTTTTTTTAACTATGATATAAACTGATGTGCACTAGCAAGCAGCAGTATTTGTAACATTGTATATCAATTTATAAAGTAAGCAAAAATGATCTTTGATTGCTGAAACCAATTCTGCAGGAGAAGTGTTGCAGGTAGAAAATTGAAATAGCCTTGAATCAGCTCCCAGAAGAAAGCAGACAACACCCAGGATTAAGTTATAGTAACAGATGAGTAGTTAGGAAAAAGACAGTAACCGTTCACCACAGCAAAATATAACATAAATGTGTCCCAAATACCCCCAAAATACAATGTAGTGTATTTGATTAAAAAATACAAATTGTTGAACTTTTAATTTTTAATAAAATAACTGTACTAGGCAGTATTTTGGGGGTAAAGTTTGAGGGAGTGGGGTGTTAGAAAAAAATGGCATGAAAAGTGCCTTTACATTGCGGTCTATGGGAACTGTGTTTTCCCAGTATATATATGTATATGCTTATATACATAAATATTTAAGTGTTAATTTGTGCATAGTCAAAGTTCAAGGAAAGAGTGCTTATTTAATGCTTAAAAAGGTTACCAGGTAGATAATACCTCCAAAGTCATACAGCCATTCGTACACAGAGAAAGTCCCCTTGACACCTACAATATATGTATAAAATACCTTAACAGGTACCTTCGCTCCTGTAAATCCCCCTGGAGTTATACTCCAACCTGCTTTGCAGTCTTCTATGATGTGGGATATGTACAGCCTCTTGGACTGCTCTTAGGTGCATACATGGACTGAATCGTCTTCACCTCTTTCGGCATCCTCTCTAGCATGTCCCTCCTGCTTTCAGCGGTACAAAGGTGATGATGTCATCAGGCGATAATTGAGCGCCCATGTAGTGCTAAATCTCGGAATATTCGGAAGCAAAACCAGGCTGGCTAGAGTGAACAAACAAACAGAAGAATGACCAGCTTCCATAAAACAATTACTTTATTGGAAAAATTTAAAATCCAAAACGAAGGTCACAGCATCACAGGATAAAAACACATGACAACGCAATACCAGATGCATGTTCTATTTTTTGTTTTAAAAAAATATTGAATTTATGTATTGACTGCCATCAACATTTTGAGGCTAGCTTGCACACTTACCTGACAGGGAAAGTACACTTTAAAATTGTTTTTGCATTAATGTGTTTTCAATGACTTGTTAAACCAGCAAAGTATTCAATGTATGATAAATTGCATTTTCAGGTTTATTTGTGCATATAAATTAGCTGGTTGTGTGCTTTTAAACCACAGCCTATTACAATGCGTTGAGATTGCCGGTAGTATCATATCTCATTAAGTTATCACTTTGTGTATACATACATGCTTCCTTATCTTATGTTCGTCTGTAAACCAAAGTTTAATACTTAGGGGCCGAATTATCAAGGGCCGAATGGTCCCTGATCCCCATGTTTCCGTGTGAGACATCAGGCTTGCCGGAAACAGCAGTTAAGAAGCAGCAGTCTTAAGACTGCTGCTCCTTAAAGGGACATGAAACCCCAACATTTTCTTTCATGATTCAGATAGAGAATATTATTTTAAGCAGCTTTCCAATTTACTTCTATTATTTAATTTGCTTCATTCCCTTGTTATTCTTTGCTAAAAGGTTTATCTATAAAAGCTCAGGAGCAGCAGAGAATATAGGTTCTAGCTGCTGATTGGTCGCTGCATACATATACCAATTGTCATTGGCTCACCCATGTGTTTAATTAGAAACCAGTAGTGCATTGCTGCTCCTTCAACAAATGATACCAAGAGAATAAAACAAATTAAATAATAGAAGTAAATTATAAAGTTGTTGAAAATTGTATTCTCTATCTGAATCATAAAAGAACATTTTTGGGTTTCATGTCCCTTTAACTGTTCCGCTGCCTCCAGGCTGCTGACATTAATCCGCCCGATCCTATACGATTGGGCTGATTGATACTTCCTGCTAGCGGCCGATTGGCCGCAAATCTGCAGGGGGCTACATTGCACAAGCAGTTCACAAGAACTGCTTGTGCAATGTTAAATGCCGACAGCTTATGCTGTCGGCATTTAGCGATGTCTGTCGAACATGATCCACTGAGTGGACCATGTTGGCCAGACCGTTAGTAAATCGGCCCCTCTGAGAGAACAATAGAAAATTAACATTTTATTACTTAAAAATCCTGCACCCCATTGAGAGTGTAATTTCTTCTGCTGGCTCTGTTTACATAGGCTTATCAATAGCCTTGACTCGAGTATAGAAACTTTCAGTATAGGTGGGAATACCACAGGCTAAATCAGCTATATCAAAAGCCTAAATAGGGGTAAAGGAGCTACTTGTAAACAATTGTATACACTCCAGCAGGTAAAATGGATCATTGGGAACAATTTAAAGGGGAGAATTTTTTGGAGGTAAACTGTCCCTTTAAACCTGCAGTGCTAACCTGAAGGTAGTTACGAATATTTTACATTCCAAAGTTCTTCAGATAGAAGAAAATGTTCTATTTATTTTTAATTTTATATATATATATATATATATATATATATATATATATATATATATATATATATATATATATATATAAAATGTTTTTTTTTTATATTTTCAGGTATTTGAGTGGAAAGAAATCCAAAATATATATACATACTGTATGGATACATATATATATGGAACAGAGATTGCAACAGAGAGGCTATGGTGCCAGAAAAAAAATCTTGTCAACTCCATTCTACGGAAACACTGGGATATTATAAAATCTGACCCAACTTTGCCATTTGGAGACTTTGAGCTACCAGTAGTGAGAATCCAGATAGATCCATAAACTTGACACTTTAACCCCTAAAGGACTAAATGTGATGCTAGAATGGCATTGCTTCCTTTAAACATCCCTAATAAAAGAGATGCAATACCCTAGATTAGGGTTTAATGATAGATTTTATCCATTTGCTCAAATGCCAACATCTCGAATTTATCTCTGGAATTTGACCCTTGTAATCTTCCTATCTAGGAATTTTGCTATACTTGTTACCTCACCTAAGCCCAGAAGGGGTAGATTATTTCAATTATGCACTGGGATGTAGTTTTCTTGTAATAATCATTTTTCCTAAAATTGGACAAATATGTTTGCTATATGAAGTCGCCAACCCTGGCTCCGACTGAGCTATTCGAGATGAATGTATCACATAGCTATAGGCTAATTATTGTCTAAGCAAGTTAGTTTGTACACCTACTTTTATTCAAACTATATGTGTTTTACTTATTTCTGATAATGTCGCTATTTTTGACCAGAAGCTCAGAATTACTGTTGTTTTTTTGGTAATCTAACCCTTGCACATAGGATCAACACTTAACTATAGGCATACTGTTGCCACTTAAGGTTTTTTCTTAAACAAGGAAATTTGCACTAACTATGTGTTTAACCTGACTTAATTTAATCAACTAGGTATCCCAAGATGTTAAGATCTTTTCTACCTGACATTTACTTAATGTAATGTATTGCATTGTATTTATTTTACACTTATATAACCAGGAATGTTTATGAGTAATCTATCACTGCAAAGGGCCTCATGCCCCGCTATTTATTTCTGTTTGTACACAGATGACATAGATACTGATTCCATTCCCTGTTAGTTACGTAGATCCGATCTGCTGTTATCGATGTCCAGCTGTCTTTTGACTATTGCCGTTTGGCTTTTTTCGTTTTCATTTTATATGATTATGTATATATATGTTTACATACATAGTTTGTTTACCACTTATAAGACTCACTTCTTTGGTACACAATATGAGTCACACCACACTATCTATTAGATGTCTGAGACACACTATGGTTTGTTATGTTTCACATAATTGTTTATTCATATCACCATGGTAACAACACCGTGAGCTTATGAATCACTTGATACCGGAAGTGTTTGTTTTTTTAAACCATGTCGGTTCACCAATGAACAGAGGAGTATGTTCATTTTCCTTGTTTACACTTTACTTTGTATTTGCATATTTGATTAGGTTTGTTATATATAGCATTTGCTTGATACATTATACACTGTCTGAGGAAGGGGTTAACGACCCTGAAACGTCACAGGAGTGTTGTTTTGAAAATTAAAGCTCTTTATTTGCTTCACAAATCTAGTGAGTGCCGCTTCCCATTCTTTGACCAGTGTTGGAATTTTCTGCATATTCTACATACAAGCTGGACACCCTGGTTGCTGACCTGTATGTGAGAGTGCCTGCCTTTTTGGATATTTTATATATGTATGTATATACATATATATATACACATATAAACACATAAATACACATGTATATATACACACACACACACATATATATATATATATATATATATATATATACCCACTGATATACTGTATATGTTGCAGGTAAAGTAAGAATTTGGTTAATCCTAGCATTACCCGGGTAAACCTGACAAGCGGCTATGGGCAAAGCCTGAAGTAAGATGATAAATCTTCTCAGGTGCATCAAGTCACTGCACCAAACATAATTACGATGCACTGTAATTCACACATCTTCACTATCTTTTTTGCCTCCTCCAGGGGGGTTCAAGGAAACAAAGCCCCCCATTTAAACCACATTCACCAAGGTTTACTTGGGGTGGATGCCAGAGGATCGTCGGGCACCTTCCTTAAACCACCCAGGCAAAGGCAAAAAAAAAAGTCTAGATGGGGAATTACATTACATCAGGCTTTACCCACTGCCTCTTGGGTAATGTCAGGTTTACCTGGGTAATCCAAGGATTACACGGATTTCTGACTTTACAATTGACTGTTTGACTTCAATTGACAAAGGCTCCTGCGAGAGCCGAAACGTTTGGTGTCTAGCCTTTGCTTATCGATTAAAGGCGATTGGCTAAATCCTGTTTGTTCCTGCTTTTTGGATATCCTGGGAGATACGGATGCCATCCGTGGGAATTATCCAGTATTTGTGTATACTCTATTACTGCGGAGCACCAGGTGACTGAGTGGTTGGTGTGTGCCGTTTTCCAAAATATCTGTATATATGTATATGTATATGTATACAACACTGGAGAAATCTTTCAGATAGACAGATATATAAACTGTAGAGACAAAGGGGTAGTGTACCTCATTGAATGCAACATTTGCAAACTTCAATATATAGGAAAAAACGGTAAGAGAAATAAGAAGCCGTATAAGAGAGCATCTATCTAGCATCACGGTAGATACAGAAAAAAGCAGACAGAGAGAGGATAAACTGCTCCCCATAACTAAACACTTCATAGAGGTACATGATAGGAACACAAAATCATTAAGATGGACAGTAGTGGACAAAATAACCCTAGATCTAAGGGGAGGCGACTTGGACAGCATACTAAGTAAAAAAGAAGTATACTGGATGTTCCGCTTAAAGACTAACATCCCTCATGCTTTAAATTCACGATTTGAACTTATAAACTTCTGGGAGTAGAACATATTCATGGTAAAACATTGTAACAACAAGTAAAGTTAATAGAATAAAATATATAAGCTCACACACTAGTTTACAAGATTCACAAGTGACATATATATAGTGACTCTAACTGTAACAACATTGTTTATATGTTATTAATATAGGGGACTAATAAGAGCAATATACAGTTTTTTTCTTTTACACAATAGACATACAAAACAAAATGAAATGATCTAATTTAATTAAAAACAAGTATAAAAGAGATAGTTTCCCTAATACATTAAAACAACAAACCCATTGGTAGCCCCCCTGAGAATCATAATACACTTAGAGTTAATCACCCTGAATAAAAGGAATACCAATAGAAAGGACTAGAAAGACACACAGGGGTTAATAAGTAATACCCAGACTGGGCAAGTGTTTTTAATTGATTCAATTAGACATGTATATAAAGATGCATAGTAACTGCACCAGATCAGAGGTCTATGAGTACGGCTCAACAGAGCTGAAACGCGTAAGACCTGATCTGTTGCCCGTTTTGGATTTTACAAGTTGTGTTTATGATTGTATCAATAAATTTCAACTTTTTACCTCATCCAACGACTGGAGAACTTTTTCCTTCACTTGTGTATGTATATATATATATATATATATATATATATATATATATATATATATATAGTCCATATGTAGAAAGTAACAGCACCACAGCACACCAGTATTCTTAAAGGTGAATTATTTCTTTATTGGTGATATCACAACCATAAAACAGTGACGTTTCGGACATACATGGTCCTTATTCATGCATGAATAAGGACCATGTAGGTCCGAAACGTTGCTGTTTTATGGTTGTGATATCACCAATAAAGAAATAATTCACCTTTAAGAATACTGGTGTGCTGTGGTGCTGTTACTTTCTACATATGGACTGTATCTATTGGGGTCCTGCTGATACCTCATTGTGACCAGCACACAGCCAGGTAAAAATATTTGGACATAGTGCTGGACTTTTGTCTACTTTTATATATATATATATATACATATATATATATATATATATATATATATATATATATATATATATATATATATATATATACACACACACACACACACACACAGAGATAAACAGATACATGCACACAGATACAAATGTATATATATATATATATATATATATATATATATATATATATATATATATATATATATATATATATACATTATAGCCCTTTCCATTCAAATACCTCTGAACCCTTATCAGTTTTTAATTTTAATATTTATGTGAATAATTTATTTCAGATAGTGTATTTATGAGTCTAACACATTATTTTAATGTATTTAAGTTGTGTTTGGTGCCCCTTTTTATTTAGCTCTAAACCTTTACGCAAGGTCTTCAGTCACTCTAACACGACAAGCACAAATCCAGTTTGTACTTGTGCGGTTGCAAACGCAAGTTAGTGCGGGATAACATTAGCGCGTCACTTGTAAACTAGCCATTACGTTTTATCATTGTGCACAGATGTTTTTTAACTTTATTATTTTTCCCTTTGTCTTTGTACTCTCCATTTTCCTTATAAATCTGCAGATATCATAAAATACAGTTCAATCTCCTTTTTCTAACAAGAAATCCTTGCTTTAAACAACCACAGTTAAAAGCTTGATTCATAAAACCTAATAGACCTTGTGTTCAGTTAAACAAGCAGACTGGAAAAACACCTTATTGCCTTCCATGTGTCACACTCACTTCAGATTTCAGGATGTGACAATGACTTCTACCTTTAAATATAAAATGCCTTTTTGGGGGCTTTATGTAAATAGTAAACTTTCTACAGCTGCATTATATATTGTGACTTACATCTTCTTTAACTATCTGTGATATAATGTCTCAATGGAGACATGCTGCTTTATAGCTGGCAAGAACACAAACTAATCTAATTTGTTCTCCTTAAATGGCTAATATATAAACCTGTAGAAATGCAAGCCACCTTAAAGTAATATAGAATTCATTTTATCAAAGTAAATGAAGCATCTCTAGTTCTAACACAAACAGACAGAAGTATTAGTCCTTTAGCCCTGAAAAGTAAATAAAGATATTTGATTTAGGCAGAAAAATTCTTCATTTATGGGCTACCTGGCCTCGTAGAGTTCAGTCCAGACATAGATGACTTGATGCTGAATTATTTATACAGTAAAGCAGAAAGTCTAGATTTGAATCATACCAGTTTGATATAACACAGGATAATACACAGGATGTAAATAAACTTGTTTGGTTTATTTATTTCATACAGTAGAGATTGTCTATGTATTTACTCTACGGCTAGATTTAGAGTTTTGCGGCCAAAGGGGTGCGTTAGCTACGCAAGTTTTTTCCCTCCCCCGCACCTTTTAAATAACACTGGTATTTAGAGTTCTCTGAAGGGCTGCGTTAGGCTCCAAAAAGGGAGAGTAGAGCATAATTTACTGCCACTTCAACTCTCAATACCAGCGTTGCTTACGGTAGCAGTAAGCTGGAAAAACGTGCTCGTGCACGATTCCCCTATGGGGAAACACTTTCTAAGTCTGCACCTAACACCCTAACATGTACCCCAAGTCTAAACACCCCTAAACTTACACTTATTAACCCCTAATCTGCCGCCCCCGCTATCTCTGACCCCTGCATTATATTATTAACCCGTAATCTGCCGCTCCGTACACAGCCGCAACCTACATTATACCTATGTACCCCTAATCTGCTGCCCACAACACCGCCCACCCCTATAGTATATTTATTAACCCCTAATCTGCCCCCCCAACGTCGCCGCTACCTTACATACACTTATTAACCCCTAATCTGCCGAACGGACCTCACCGCCACTATAATAAATGTATTAACCCCTAAAACGCCGCACTCCCGCCTCAAAAAAACCTATAATAAATAGTATTAACCCCTAATCTGCCCTCCCTAACATCGTCGACACCTAACTTCAAGTATTAACCCCTAATCTGCTGACCGGACCTCGCTGCTACTCTAATAAATGTATTAACCCCTAAAGCTAAGTCTAACCCCCCTAACCCTAACACCCCCCTAAATTAAATATAATTTTAAGCTAACGAAATAAATTCAATCTTATTAACTAAAGTATTCCTATTTAAAGCTAAATACTTACCTGTAAAATAAACCCTATATAGCTACAATATAACAAATAATTATATTGTAGCTATTTTAGGATTTATATTTATTTTACAGGCAACTTAGTATTTATTTTAACTAGGTACAATAGCTATTAAATAGTTATTAACTATTTAATAGCTACCTAGTTAAAATAATTACAAAATTACCTGTAAAATAAATCCTAACCTGTTACAATTAAACCTAACACTACACTATCAATAAATAAATTAAACCAATTAACTACAAGTACCTACAATTAAATAAACTAAACTAAATTACAAAAAAAACCCCACTAAATTAAAAAAAAAAAAAGATTACAAGAATTTTAAGCTAAATACATCTACTCTAAGCCCCCTAATAAAATAACAAAGCCCCTCAAAATAAAAATCTAAATTAAAATAGTTAACAGCTCTATTACCTTACCAGCCCTTAAAAGGGCTTTTTGCGGGGCATGCCCCAAAGAAATCAGCTCTTTTGCCTGTAAAAAAAACACAATATCACCCCCCAACATTACAACCCACCACCCACATACCCCTACTCTAACCCAAACCCCCCTTAAATAAACCTAACACTACCCCCCTGAAGATCACCCTACCTTGAGTCGTCTTCACTCAGCCAAGCAACGAAGGACCAAAGGAAGACATCCGGAGAGGCAGAAGTCTTCATCCTATCCGGGCAGAAGAGGACATCCGGACCGGCAAACATCTTCAGCCAAGCGGCATCTTCTATCTTCATCCATCCGATGAGGAGCGGGTCCATCTTCAAGACCTCCGGCGCAGAACATCCTCTTCTACCGACGACTACAGACGAATGAAGGTTCCTTAAGTGATTAGGATTGATTCAGCCAATCGGAATTAAGGTAGGAAAAATCTGATTGGCTAATTGAATCAGCCAATCAGATTCAAGTTCAATAGGATTGGCTGATCCAATCAGCCAATCAGATTGAGCTCGCATTCTATTGGCTGATCGGAACAGCCAATAGAATGCGAGCTCAATCTGATTGGCTGATTGGATCAGCCAATCGGATTGAACTTGAATCTGATTGGCTGATTCAATCAGCCAATCAGATTTTTCCTACCTTAATTCCGATTGGCTGATAGAATCCTATCAGCCAATCGGAATTCAAGGGATGCCATCTTGGATGACGTCACTTAAAGAAACCTTCATTTGTCGTAGTCATCGGTAGAAGAGGATGTTCCGCGCCGGAGGTCTTGAAGATGGACCCGCTCCTCGTCGGATGAAGATAGAAGATGCCGCTTGGATGAAGATGTCTGCCGGTCCGGATGTCCTCTTCTGCCCGGATAGGATGAAGACTTCTGCTGCTCCGGATGTCTTCTTTTGGTCCATCGCTGCTCGGCTGAGTGAAGACGACTCAAGGTAGGGAGATCTTCAAGGGGGTAGTGTTAGGTTTATTTATGTTTGAATATTTTTTTATTATTTTGCAAAAAGAATTGGAAAAAATAACATAAACATTGATAGACATACCTTCCACCGTATTCATCACTATCTTCAGGATCTACGGGGATCAGGCTTACAAAACCTTAATTACATACACTTGATAATTTGGTTAACATAACAGAGGCATGCTCGAACCATTACTCCGCAGTCCGTAAACTATGATGATGTATTATCTATAAATCTTCTTGCATATCAAACAACGATTATTAATAAAAAGTGCTTGCTTTTGATTATTTCTCATAAAGTCTTTTGATGCACTAAGTTAAAACGTACAATGGAATTCTATCCATTTTCCAAGTTACTGTTTGATTTCAGTTGAAGTTACCTCACATCAATGAAAGGGTAAGGTATAACAATTAACAAGGGGTGGGGTGGGGGTAAAGGGGGGGACAGGGGGGGGGGTGTGACGACACATCATACTTTAAGCTATGTTGTATGTGTAGAAAGTTAATAAAAGATTTATCTCTATTTAAGCCATCTAAGCCTGTTCCTCATACTAGTCTTATGTCTCCTATTCTGATTTAGTTATCCAATAGTACCATACCATTTGGACTACCTCTCTGTTATCTAGGGTATGTGCTGCTAATTCGTACATATTGTATGTATATTGGATTTTATTGTAAATTTCTGTCCAGGTTGGGCTACCTATCTTCCAGTGTCTGGCTATGCAGATCCTCGTAATTGTGCACAGTATTCTTATAAATGTATTGATATGTTTGTTGAGTCTACCCATATGAATATGTAGGAGAGCATGTTGGTTTGTAAGATCTATATCTTCATTTAAGAGTCGACTAAGGAAAGAAGAGAGTTGCTTCCATATCCCCGCTACTTCCTTGCAGTCCCACCACATGTGCCTATATGTACCTATTTTACCGCATCCTCTGTAACATAAGGTGCTTCCTTGTTTGTTCATATGAGCTGTTCTTGTGGGTGTTAAATACCATCTGTATATTGTCTTAACAACATTTTCCTTAAGGTCTACACTTATCAACCCTTTTTCTGCATTTTGGAAAATTCTCTCCCAATCTTTAATTTCTTTACTGGTATGTAGTTCTCTTTCCCAGGCTAACATGGTGGTAGTTTTTATGTTGGAATGTGAGGTCTGAATGGCCACATATAGGGTAGAAATAGTATGTTTGTCACGTTCCTCGGATTTGCATAAGGTTTCTAATGGTGTAGTGCTATTATTTCTAGGCTTTTTCAGGTATGATCGGATCGCTGAGTATATTTGTAAGTACATGTACCAATGTAGCGTCAGGGGGCTCAGTTTTGTCTGAAGTTGGGTAAATGTAAGAGGTCCTCCGCCCTCCATGAAATCTGCCACTCTGTATAACCCCTTATTTTCCCATTTCTGCAGTTGTGCCCAGATTTCACTGGGCAGGATATATCTTATCGGTGTATACAAAGAGTGTTGTGGCATGAGGTTGTATTTTGTTTTTGCTTCTTTCCACATATCGATTGTGAGGTTAGTAGTGTAGGGGTTAGTAGTCTTCTGAGCAGACTGTACTTTCACTGGTTCCCAAATAATTGTATCAGTTTCGCCCCAGCCGCCTAAGGTTGCTTCTAATGTAGGCCATATTATTTCCTTATTTCTTTTTAGGAGTAAGCTATCTTGTGCTAATCGGGCTGCTTTGAAATATTCTATTAAATTAGGGGCCCCAATACCTCCCAATTTCTTATGCCTATTAAGTATGGATTTCGCAATTCTGTTTGTCTTATCTCCTCTAATGTATATAAGTATGTCTTTTTGTAATGCTTCTAGGTCTTTTATAACTATCTATTAATAGGTAAAGTTCTAAATAGGTATAGAATTCTCGGTAAAGTGGTCATCTTAACCGCAGCTACCCTACCCATCCATGAAAATTTATAAGATTTCCATTTTAATAAATCTTTTCTAATTTGTTTAAACAATGGCGTATAATTTGCTTTATAGAGTTGCATAGGGCATGCTGTCAAGTGGATTCCCAGGTATTTTAAGGAGTGTTTCATCCATTTAAATTTGAAATTGAATTCTAAAAGTGTCTGAGTGTGACGGGGTATCTCAATGGGAAGTGCCTCACATTTCTCTGTGTTTATTTTGAAGCCTGAAATACTAGAAAAAGTCTCTAAAGTTTGATAAAGATTGGGCAGCGATATTAGGGGGTTCGTCATAGTTAGTAGGATATCATCCGCAAATAAGGCTAATTTATATTCCCTGGTGTCTGTCTTTACTCCTGTTATATCTTTGTTTGATCTGATTTTAGCGGCTAGAGGCTCTATGCACAGAGCAAAAAGAAGTGGAGAAAGGGGGCACCCCTGCCTGGTCCCGTTGCGGATAGGAAAGGGTTGGGATTTGTATCCCGCCGATGATACCTGAGCTCCTGGCGCTGAATAGATAGCTCTCAGGGCCTTCACTATTGCTCCCTCAAAACCCATCTTATGTAGCACTAGAAACATGTAATTCCAATCAATTCTATCGAATGCCTTCTCTGCATCCAATGATAGGAGAAGGGAAGGCGTATGTGATTCTTTTAGGGTTTGGATTAAATTAGTGACTTTGCGTATGTTGTCTGGGGCTTCCCTTCCTTTAATGAAACCCACCTGGTCTGGGTGGACCAGATGCGGTATGATGTGTTTAAATCGGTTAGCTAATATCTTTGTAAATATCTTGAGGTCTTAATTAATAAGGGATATTGGGCGATAATTTTGGCATTTTTTATGGTCCTTTCCTGGTTTGGGGATTACTACTATTTTCACAGCCAGGAGCTCAGGTGGAATGGGTCCCCCTTCCATAACATGGTTACAAAATTTAAGTAGGTGTGGGATCAGTGCTACTTTGAAAAGCTTATAATATTCGCCTGGAAAGCCATCCGGCCCCGCCGCCTTCCCCGGCTTCAGATCTTTGATAGCCCCTATTATTTCTATAGTGGTTATGGGGGTATTTAATGCGTCTCTCTGATCTTTGGATATGGTTCGAAGTAGATTGTGGTTAAAGAAAGTCGAAGTAAGTGTCTCTGTCTCTAAAGTGTGAATGACTTTCCTCCCATCATAGAGGTCGCCATAGTATGTCGCAAAAGTATCTACAATCTCTTGTGGGTGCGAAGTTGTTGTGTTGTTAGGTGTCTCAATTAGGGAGATCACTGAGGCTCTACAGCGCTCCCGGATTTTATGCGCCATGTATCTATCTGGTTTGTTTGCAAATATAAAATATTGTGCTTGTCGGTTCTGTATGGCTCTAGTAGCTTGTGAGTGGAGGAGTGTAGCTAGTACTGATTTTTTCAAGTGGAGAGTTTTTAGGATGGCTGTAGTCTTAGTGTGTTTGTGACGCCTTTCTAGGTCTTCAATTTCTGTGTGGAGCTGTTTTATCTGTTTTCTAAATTGTCTAATCTGTAGCGATTTCTCCTTGATAAGTATCCCCCTTAGGACCGCTTTATGAGCAGCCCAGGTAATCCCTGGATTTGTTACTGTGTTTGTGTTTAGATGCCAATATTCATTCAGTAGTTTAAGCACATTATCATGTGTTTGGGGATTTCTGAGGTATGACTTATCGAAGGTCCACGTTTTACTTCTTTTTGGATCACTTAGACCATCCACCTGTAGGGTGATAATTGAGTGATCAGACCATACGCAAGCATGGATTTGAGAATTTAGTAAGAGGGGCTGAAGTATTTGACTGACATATATGTAGTCCAATCTGATATAAGTTTTATGTGCTGCCGAATAAAATGTTGTGTCATTGGTCAAGCCATATAATGTTATCCAGGAATCTATTAGAGAGTGAGGCAAAAGGGTTTCTTGTATTGATTTCACTATACGATTGTGCCTAGTTTGTTTGTTGGTTAAGGGTTTAGTGTCATCTGATCTAATGGTCGACATGGTGATGTTGAAGTCTCCTGCTAAGAATAATTTGGTGTGAGACCACTGTGTGAGTAAGTGTGAGAGTTTTTGAAAGAAGCTGTGTTGATTTTCGTTCGGAGCATAAACGTTGCATAAGGTGATTTCGGTGTCTGAAATCCTTCCTTTTACTATAATATATCTCCCTTCAGTGTCTGCAATTATATCCTCTTGTATGAAATTGAGAGAAGAGTGTATCAGAAAGGATGTGCCTCTTTTTTTTGAATTAGCTGTTGAGTGGAAATGAGTGTTGAAATGTCTAGCCCAGTATTTTGGGATTTTATCTTTAATCAGGTGAGTCTCCTGTAGAAATAAGATGTTGGCATGTAATGAATTGTATTGTGTCATTGCCATCCGCCTCTTTACGTCCGTGTTTAATCCCCTAACATTATGGGATAATATTTTCAGTTTGGGAATCATGGTGGTTTATCTGTGTTAGTGTGATGTAAGAAGCATTTCGTTACCTGTAAGTTGTTGGCCTGGTATTTTAAAGTATGGCGTGGTAGCTGATCTAGGGTACAGATGGTGGTAAGAGATGTGTCGTCACTGGGAATGGATGGGAAACTAGAAAAAAAATACAACATTAATAACATAATAAATAACAGTATAGGGTCCCCAACATTGGGACTTCTAGGGGGGGATACTATGATATATCCTAACAATATACATGAAAGTATCGTGTCTTATTCTGTTCGGGGGGGAAGCTATATTCCCACAACATTAAGAGTCTTTTTTGAAAGAATGGTTGAGCTGGAGTCTCTGAGGGCAGGGATCCATTAGGAATGGTGAGTGTCAGATAGGGACCTGATGAACCAAGGTTGAAGACACTTATAGGGTGATCTAAAGCTATCTCTGCTCATGGCCCATTCAACCCCTCTCTGTTGTCCTCAGGCTCCACAAAAAATTTGTTTTACTTCTTTGTAGTTGTGAAGTGGATATGATTTCGTTTATGAGATTTTTCCTCTTGTTTCTTTAACTTTTTGTTTTTTAGCATTAATATTCTGCCATTTAGATAAATCTGGGTGTCTGTCTGGATTTCTGTTCTTCTCTGGGGCTGCCGTTATATTTGGGGTGATGGGAGTCTCTAGATCTAAGATCTTGCAGATCTCGGGTATATCTTCTGGGTCTTTTAGTGTGATCGTTTTAGAGTCCTTCATGATATACAGGGCAAATGGGAATCCCCATCTATATGGGATCTGATGCTTTCTGAGCAAGTTGGTAAGGGGACGTAGGGCTCCTCTTCTTTGTAGTGTCCTAATACTGAGATCTTGGTAAAATTGTATAACGTTACCCTGGTATTTGAATGTTGGTTGTTTTCTGGCTGCCTGTAAAATTTTCTCTTTGTCCGGGAAGAATGTCAATTTGATTATAATGTCTCTTGGGGGTAGATCTGGTTTAGGTTTGGCCTTTAGTGCCCTGTGTGCTCTTTCTATGTGAAAGATATAATCAGCTGGAGAGTTGGTGATGCTAGTGAAGAGTTGGGTAAGATAGGCTGGAATTTCTGTAGGGCTCACCTCTTCAGGAACCCCTTTAAGGCGAATATTATTCCTCCTGCTCCTGTTCTCCAGATCCTCCAATTTATCTTGAAATTCCTCTAGTGACTGTTGTTGTGAGGATATAGTTTGGGACATTTCATCCATTTGTTCGACCATCGAGTCCTTTTGATCTTCCAGTGTTTCAATTCTATTACCCATATCATGTAGGTCAGATTTTATTTCAGATAGGCTGGTAGTAACGGTTGAGTGTATGGAGTCGATTTTCTCCCAAAGTTTTTCGAAATTGTCTGCAATGTCCTTTTTTGATACTAGATTTCTAAGATCAGCCTTAGTTAGCGGGCTTTGGTCTGGTATTTGTTGTTGTGAATCAGTGTCTGAGTCCTCATCTGCTTCAGTTTCTAGCGGCTGCTTATTTGTTTGGGAGGGTTTGAAAAATGTAGACACCGTTGAAGATTTTATGGTTTTGTCACCCTTTGTGGGCCTCCTAGTGGCCATCTTGATATCTGACAAATGCAGTATAGAGAACTATAGACTTAAGCACACAGAGCTGTTATGCTGTTTCTTGGCAATTTTAGTCTCCCTTGGGCCCAAAGTTGCGCTTATTAAGCTCCTAAACAGCAAGAAATTTATATTCCAGACTTGACAATAGTTTTGTTGTATAGGCAGGTATCTTCTTTAAGATAGAAAGAGGTATGTCTTCTGATCTCAGTTCACATAGAGATTTATTTTAATGTTGTGGGTTTTCCATATCGTGCTCATCTTGTCCCCCCATAAGAGTCAATATGTGATTCACATGTTATGTCATATATATTCTTGATCTGTTATATCTTGCTGATAGAAAAGTATAAGCTTATTGTTGTTAGATTGAGCATAAGCTGGAGAGCAGAACGTTAGAGGTTAAATTAGCTGTAGTATTACCCCTCCACTATGTTACTGTATATATACTTCTTCAGGGGGTGCGGGTAGCCCAGAATGTCGCAAACAAAGATTGTGGTGGTTACTGGGTCTTTTAGTTAAGAGTTGTTTTTATAGGTGGTGGTAAATCTGTTGTTTAGATAAGTAAAGTCACTTAGTTTAGTGCCCACCAAGTTGCAAATGACCCAACCCACCAGAGGTCAAAATAAAGGGAGAAAAGAGCTTTCTGGGATATCCTTATACTGTGACACAGAAAAAGAGATTTGCAAGTAGTGCTGGTTGGTGTTTATTTCACTTTATTAACCTATAGGTGATTAGTGTTGTTGTTACTGGGCTTGCATAGAATTTCCTTAACACCTCTGTCTCTATTGTATTTAGGCGATATTGTGTGTGTCCTGCTTATTTAGGTGATGCTGCAGGTTGAAACTTGAGACTACTGTGGCTCCCTCACTTCATGCAGTGATCTTATATGGCAGGGTAAACAACGCTCTTGGTGTCTATTAGTGTTGTAGTTCGCTGCCCCACTGATCAGACAGGAGGTCTACTGCAGTCTGTGAGCACCGGAGGTCTAGTTAGATCTAAGTGCGCAGCTCTAACACCTCTCTCTCTGCCGCGTCCCACTTTCTCTTCCGGTTGCGCTCGTGTTAGGTTTATTTAAAGGGACAATGTACCCCAATTTTTCCTTTCGTGATTCAGATTGAGCATGAAATTTTAAGCAACTTTCTAATTTACTCCTATTATCAAATTTTCTTCATTCTTTTGGTATCTTTATTTGAAATGCACGAATGTAAGTTTAGATGCCAGCCCATTTTTGGTGAACAACCTGGGTTGTCCTTGCTGATTGGTGGATACATTCATCCACCAATAAAAAAGAGGTGTCTAGAGTACTGAAACCAAAAAAAGCTTAGATGCCTTCTTTTTAAAATAAAGATAGCAAGAGAATGAAGAAAAATTGATAATAGGAGCAATTTAGAAAGTTGCTTAAAATTGCATGCTCTTTCTGAATTACAAAAGAAATTTTTTGGGTTCAGTGTCCCTTTAAGGGGGGTTTGGGTTAGAGTAGGGGTATTTGGGTGGTGGGTTGTAATGTTGGGGGGTGGTATTGTGTTTTTTTTACAGGCAAAAGAGCTGATTTCTTTGGGGCATGCCCCTCAAAAAGCCCTTTTAAGGGCTGGTAAGGTAATAGAGCTGTTAACTATTTTAATTTAAATTAGGGTAGGGAATTTTTTATTTTGGGGGGGCTTTGTTATTTTATTAGGGGGCTTAGAGTAGGTGTAATTAGCTTAAAATTCTTGTAATCTTTTTTTTTGTAATTTAGTGTTTGTTTTTGTAATTTATTTTAGTTTATTTAATTGTAGGTACTTGTAGTTAATTGATTTAATTTATTTATTTATTGATAGTGTTAGGTTTAATTGTAACTTTGGTTAAGATTTATTTTACAGGTAATTTTGTAATTATTTTAACTAGGTAGCTATTAAATAGTTAATAACTATTTAATAAATATTGTACCTAGTTAAAATAAATACAAAATGTGCCTGTAAAATAAATATAAATCCTAAAATAGCTACAATATAATTATTCGTTATATTGTAGCTATATTAGGGTTTATTTTACAGGTAAGTATTTAGCTTTAAATAGGAATACTTTAGTTAATAAGATTGAATTTATTTTGTTAGATTAAAATTATATTTAATTTAGGGGGGGTGTTAGGGTTAGGGTTAGACTTAGCTTTAGGGGTTAATACATTTATTAGAGTAGCGGCGAGGTCCGGTCGGCAGATTAGGGGTTAATACTTGAAGTTAGGTGTTGGTGATGTTAGGGCAGATTAGGGGTTAATACTATTTATTATAGGGTTTGCAAGGCGGGAGTGCGGCGGTTTAGGGGTTAATACATTTATTAGAATAGCGGCGAGGTCCGGTCGGCAGATTAGGGGTTAATAAGTGTAGGTAAGGTAGCGGCCACGTTGGGGGGGCAGATTAGGGGTTAATAAATATTATCTAAGTGTCGGCGATGTTAGGGGCAGCAGATTAGGGGTACATAGGGATAATGTAGGTGGCAGCGGTGTGCGTTCGGCAGATTAGGGGTTAAAATTTTTTATTATTTATTATAGTGGCGGCGATGTGGGGGGACCTCGGTTTAGGGGTACATAGGTAGTTTATGGGTGTTAGTGTACTTTAGAGCACAGTAGTTAAGAGCTTTATAAACCGGTGTTAGCCCAGAAAGCTCTTAACTACTGACTTTTTTCTGCGGATGGAGTCTTGTCGGTAGAGGCTCTACCGCTCACTTCAGCCAAGACTCTAAATACCGGCTTTAGGAAAAGATAGGATACGCAAATGGCGTAAGGGGATCTGCGGTAAGGAAAAGTCGCGGCTTGGAAGTGAGCGTTAGACCCTTTCCTGACTGACTCCAAATACCAGCGCGCGGTAAAAAGCAGCGTTAGGACCCCTTAACGCTGCTTTTGACGGCTAACGCAGAACTCTAAATCTAGGCGCTAGTTTTTTAGTAGATAGATTTCTATTAATTGGGAATATACTGCTTTTTATTTATCTCAAATATCCACAAATTATTCTATTAACATTTTTGTTCTGTACTTGATAAAGTATACACATTAAAAATGTCATATTAATACCATTTTCAGCAAATATAAGGCTAGAGCATATGCTGCTCGCAACTGAAAGTGACAGAGTAGCAGCAGACTGCTGCTTCTTGACTACTATGCCAACTTTTAATTGGATTTTCTTAATTCTCCGTCTGGGGTGATTGACAGCCTCAGCTCACATGCTATTTGTTGTGTGTGAGCAGGGGGTGGTGTTGCACAAGCAGCTGCTTGCGCAATGATGTATGTTCTAGTGGCAATGCCAGTCAGACAGAGGCGCAGATGTCTACCAAGCCTTTGGTAAATCAACCCCATTGCCTTCACTGTAAATAAAACTCAAGGTGGCCATTAGACGGTGGCACAGATCACTGGCTTAAGGGGGCAGGTGAAGTAGCACCCATGTCTGATTTTGACTGCAGTTATTTCCCAACTGGCAATTTTGGATGTGCAATGGAAAACCTAGTTAGTAGCGAGTGAGTGAAGGTAGTGAGAGCCCATACCATGGGGCGGTCACAGGTGGACTACTGTAGATTGTTCTATTGTGCAAACCTAAGAGATGATTGAAACAAGACAAAAGAAGAAGGAAGATGTTTTTCAGCTTGTGTGTGGTGTGGTGTGGTGTGTATCTGTTTGTGTTTGTGTGTGTGTGGTGTGGTGGGTGTGTGGGTGTGGTGTGCATGTGTGTATGAGTGTGTGTCTGTTTTTGTGTGTGTATGTGTGTTACATTATTGGTATGGTGTGTGTGTATTTTCAGGTGCAGTATGGTGTGTGCAAAAAAAAAAAAAAAAATTGCATGTGTCATTAACAATTATGATTACATAAAAAAATTCCATTAGACAGTCTTCATCAATATCAAACCAGTGAGCTATCAGCTATTTATGTTCTGTGAAGTCTTTAAAAATACCTTAAAAAGCTTTCTTTAAAGTTTGTTTTTTTTCCTTCACTTTTTTAGTCCAAATTTGTAACGTACTGGCTTGTTTATATTGCATAATTTTCTTATGCCACGGTTGCATCATCATTGGTACTTTGCAAGATATGACTGATATCTGACTTTGATATTGGACTGTTTTCTGACCTTGGCCTTATCTCTCTGGTCCCTGACTTCTTACTGCTCCTGGAGATACCTTGATACTGGTCTATCCTAGAGAATAAATTGTCAGCTTCCAGGTACTTAATCTGTGACTTTACTCTGTTCTGTGCCGAATTAATATCTAGAACTAGTCACGGCCCGGAGTTGTCCAGAGTCATTGGTCGTCCATACCTAATTCCTACCTCAGTCTCTGGGTTATTTCGTACTAGACATTAACTTGAGTAGTGTGGCAAAATTGCAAGTGGAGCACAAAAATATTAGCGATATTGAGTGATAACACCACTCAAGCTAAATCAATAAGGCTCCTGTTCTTGCAGACATTTTACAAGTTAAAAGTAAAAAGTCAATCAAGCGAAAGCCTCATATGCACCAACATCTGGAGGTCGGATATTGCAGCCACACTAAATCCCTATCCTCATAGACTTCTATGAGCTGCGATACAAAAACATTTTTGGGTTTTCCTTTTAGCACTAAACTCGAAGGTGTAATAAGTTAAAGTGTGCTAAACCCGAAGGTGTGCTAAGAAAATATATATATATATATATATATATAGGGAGTGCAGAATTATTAGGCAAGTTGTATTTTTGAGGATTAATTTTATTATTGAACAACAACCATGTTCTCAATGAACCCAAAAAACTCATTAATATCAAAGCTGAATAGTTTTGGAAGTAGTTTTTAGTTTGTTTTTAGTTATAGCTATTTTAGGGGGATATCGGTTTGTGCAGGTGACTATTACTGTGCATAATTATTAGGCAACTTAACAAAAAACAAATATATACCCATTTCAATTATTTATTTTTACCAGTGAAACCAATATAACATCTCAACATTCACAAATATACATTTCTGACATTCAAAAACAAAACAAAAACAAATCAGTGACCAATATAGCCACCTTTCTTTGCAAGGACACTCAAAAGCCTGCCATCCATGGATTCTGTCAGTGTTTTGATCTGTTCACCATCAACATTGCGTGCAGCAGCAAACACAGCCTCCCAGACACTGTTCAGAGAGGTTTTTTTTTTCCCTCCTTGTAAATCTCACATTTGATGATGGACCACAGGTTCTCAATGGGGTTCAGATCAGGTGAACAAGGAGGCCATGTCATTAGATTTTCTTCTTTTATACCCTTTCTTGCCAGCCACGCTGTGGAGTACTTGGACGCGTGTGATGGAGCATTGTCCTGCATGAAAATCATGTTTATCTTGAAGGATGCAGACTTCTTCCTGTACCACTGCTTGAAGAAGGTGTCTTCCAGAAACTGGCAGTAGGACTGGGAGTTGAGCTTGACTCCATCCTCAACCCGAAAAGGCCCCACAAGCTCATCTTTGATGATACCAGCCCAAACCAGTACTCCACCTCCACCTTGCTGGCGTCTGAGTCGGACTGGAGCTCTCTGCCCTTTACCAATCCACCACGGGCCCATCCATCTGGCCCATCAAGACTCACTCTCATTTCATCAGTCCATAAAACCTTAGAAAAATCAGTCTTGAGATATTTCTTGGCCCAGTCTTGACATTTCAGCTTGTGTGTCTTGTTCAGTGGTGGTCGTCTTTCAGCCTTTCTTACCTTGGCCATGTCTCTGAGTATTGCACACCTTGTGCTTTTGGGCACTCCAGTGATGTTGCAGCTCTGAAATATGGCCAAACTGGTGGCAAGTGGCATCTTGGCAGCTGCACGCTTGACTTTTCTCAGTTCATGGGCAGTTATTTTGCGCCTTGGTTTTTCCACACGCTTCTTGCGACCCTGTTGACTATTTTGAATGAAACGCTTGATTGTTCGATGATCACGCTTCAGAAGCTTTGCAATTTTAAGAGTGCTGCATCCCTCTGCAAGATATCTCACTATTTTTGACTTTTCTGAGCCTGTCAAGTCCTTCTTTTTACCCATTTTGCCAAAGGAAAGGAAGTTGCCTAATAATTATGCACACCTGATATAGGGTGTTGATGTCATTAGACCACACCCCTTCTCATTACACAGATGCACATCACCTAATATGCTTAATTGGTAGTAGGCTTTCGAGCCTATACAGCTTGGAGTAAGACAACATGCATAAAGAGGATGATGTGGTCAAAATACTCATTTGCCTAATAATTCTGCACTCCCTGTATATATATATATATATATATATATATATATATGTATATCTGTCTGTCTCTATCTATATCTATCTATTTATCTATCTATCTATCTATCTATCTATATATATATATATATATATATATATATATAAGAAGTAAGTGAGTTGAATCCAGCACCATAGATTTTAGTAAAATTTCTTTCCCACCTGTGTGCACGTTACCAAGGAGTATCAGCCAAACTCCAGTGTATACAGTCCATGTAAAAAACAAGGTAACAGCACCACAGCACACAATCTTCTTTTAAAGGTGAAAAATCTTTATTTGAGGTTTAGCAACCAGTAAAAAGCGACGTTTCGGACCTACATAGTCCTTAATCATGCATAAGTTAAAATCAAACAAACAGACTTTATAAAGGGTATCTGGACCAATCATGCTTCAATTCTCAGTGTTAATTGGTTTAACCCATACCTATCCAGGTTTGTAAATTTCAACAACACAGTGACCTCTAGTGGTTCCAGAATATATTCCATCATTTAAAACCATTATAAAAACAAATACAAATCATAATCTCTATTCAGACCATATGGATGTAACACTGAGAATTGAAGCATGATTGGTCCAGATACCCTTTTTAAAGTCTGTTTGTTTGATTTTAACTTATGCATGATTAAGGACTATGTAGGTCCGAAACGTCGCTTTTTACTGGTTGCTAAACCTCAAATAAAGATTTTTCACCTTTAAAAGAAGATTGTGTGCTGTGGTGCTGTTACCTTGTTTTTTACATGGACTGTATACACTGGAGTTTGGCTGATACTCCTTGGTAACGTGCACACAGGTGGGAAAGAAATTTTACTAAAACCTATGGTGCTGGATTCAACTCACTTACTTCTTGTTCATGGAATCAGCAGAGTCACGAGCACCTGTAGTGAGTGAAAACATAATGGAGGACAAGCAGCCTTCTACTTTCTCCTATTCAGACATAGATGCAGCACGCATCACCTCACTGGCCCTGGGATCAAGGAATTTCTTAAGGGTCACTGCAGAAGCAGACACTAAAAAAGAGTATGAGAGAACAAAAAGAAAATTGATATCTCTGGAACTGCATTCTGTGACACTTGCAGAATACTACCGTATTAAAAGGATCCCCAGAGGCTTAAGAGTTAAATTGAGGCCCACCATTCTATCTAACAATGAAATGTATAAAAGTAAATTTGAGAGCATTCTGAATAAGTGCTCATTTGACCTTATCGTCTTGACCGTGGAGTGCCTACAACTGGAAATTGAGAAACAGAAAAAAACCGTATCAGAAGTGGAAAGAATGATGGAAACTAAACTCACCCTGGATATGCTGAAAACTACTAAAGAAGAAGTAGATGCATTACTGGCACAATACCGTTCAGACCTGGAAGAAAGGAAAAGGGTTAAATTTACACCGGATGAAATGGACTATGCCAACAACCGAGTGTACCAGTGGTCACATGACCAGACGTCACGACGTGAGGGCCCACGCTGGAGGAGACAGCCGAGAATTACAGCAGCGCAAGAAAAGGAAGACAGCTCATCATCCGGCGAGAGTTTTTTAGACACAGGCTCAGAAGGCGACACCGGAGGGGAGGGCGGAAGCACCGCCGATCAAAGGGAGTACAAGATGCACACACGGAGTTCCTGGAACCAGCAAGGGCAGCCGCAGCGGTCACGGAGAGGAGCCAGACATCGCAGGGGTATGAGAAAACAACAATAGAGGTAAAAAAGTTGCCGGTTGTTAACCCCTTACTGTTTAACAAAAATGAACTGCCTGTTACTAACTTTATAAAGGGAAATGAACGGAACGAACTGTCTAATATTGCTAGTACTCCAGTGTTATCTGAAAATCCACTTGAGGGAAATGAACTGCCTGAGATTAACCTCTTAGAGTGTGGTATAATAGGGGGAAATGAACTGCCTGAAATTAACTCCCTAGAGTGTGACATAGTAGATAGTACACTGTCTGAGTTTATACCTGTGATACCCAATGCTAGTCCACAGGCAAATGTTGAAACTAATCTGGTTATTAATATTTCAAAATATAAGCTTACAGATAATGAGCATAGCTTATTAATGAAGGGCTTGTCATACTGTCCAGTGAAAGATTGTGATGAGTTTGAAATTGACAAAGATCTATACAAATTTTTCAGACTGCTAAGGTTGAAATCAATATATGGTGGTAAAAATGTAGCCAATGTAAGTGAAACTAATGCAATAAATGAAGATGATATGCAGAGTGAATGTTTGAATTTGAAAAAGTTAAATCTGCACAAAAAATCTTCATATGTACCTCCAACAAGCAACTCAGGTGTAGAAACATTTGTTAAATTTGTTCAACAAGATGTTGCTAATCTAATGAAAAAAACTAGATTAAATCCTTACACAAAACAACATAACCTCACAAAAGGGGAATGGGAGGCTATATCTACTTTGAAAAATAACAAAAATATCACCATAAAAAATGCTGACAAGGGCGGAGCAATAATAGTGTTAGACACTGACTATTATGTGCAGGAGATATTACAACAGCTGTCAGATGGAGGGGTTTATGAAATATTGGATCATGATCCTCTTAAAGAAATACAAAGAGAGCTTAAGGGCATATTAGATAGAGCTTTGACTCATAACATTATTTCTAAACAGGTCTATGATTTTTTGTATAATAAATACCCTATAACACCAATTTTTTATACATTACCCAAAGTCCATAAAAGCTTATTACATCCACCAGGATGCCCTATTGTGGCCTGTACCGATTCCATTTTTTCTAATATCTCTATCTTTCTGGACAAAGTCCTCTTTCCATTTGTCAAACAGCAAAAATCCTTTATTAAGGATACAAATGATTTTCTTTCAAAACTTATGGGGATTGAAATAGAGGATACTTGGTTAATTTTTTCACTGGATGTGGTAAATCTATATACCTCTATTCCCCATGAGGCAGGTCTATTGACTGTGAAAAGTTTTTTGAGTGACAGTGGCTTATATAATCTATCTCAGATTGATTTTTTTGATGACATGTTGAGACTTGTCCTATATTGCAATTATTTTCTCTTTCAAGACACTTACTACATGCAAAAGCGGGGAACAGCCATGGGCTCCAATGTAGCCCCCTCATATGCCAATTTGTTCATGAGTGGCTTTGAGAACAAATTTGTCTACACTAATCAGCCATTCATCAGCCATTGTAAGCTGTGGCTAAGGTATATAGATGATATTTTTGGCATATGGGGGGGCTCATTGGAGTCCCTGATACAGTTTGTTGAGGATATCAATGCCTCCATGACAAGCCTAAGATTTACCCTTACTTACTCTATCCAAAAGATTAACTTTTTGGATACAACTGTATATCGACATGGAAATACATTAAGTACAGATCTATATGTAAAACCCACAGATAGAAATACTCTGCTGCGATATGAAAGTTTCCATCCTGATACTGTTTTTAAATCCATACCCAGGAGTCAACTTTTGCGTACTAAAAGAATAGTTAGAGATCAAAAAGTATTGCCAGAAAGACTAGTGTCTATGGGCAATAAATTTATCCAAAGAGGATATCCAAAAGAAAATATCGCTAAAAACATTCAGGATTTGGATAGAATACATGATAAAAAACCAACAGAGAAAGGAACAGATAGATTAGTGCTTTCAATGGAATACAGTGACAAGAGCAATGACATCTTTAGAATAGTAAGAAAACACTGGCATCTTTTGTCAAAATATAATCCAGAGATAGAATCATTTAAACTCCCCCCTATGCCATCATATAGAAGGGTAAAAGATCTTAGGGATCACATAGTAAAAGCTGATATAGGTACAACTAAAATGTCTGATGTAAATTATTTAACTACCCCTAATAAAGGCTGTTACCCCTGCTTACACTGTGCTCAATGTAATTCAGTTATTAAAGGGAAATTCTTAGCACAAAATGACAAAAGAAAGCAATATACAATCAATGGGTTATATACATGCCAAACTAACTATGCAATCTACCTACTTAAATGCCCATGTGGCCTTTGTTACATTGGCGAGACCACCCAAGCCGCCAGGGATAGGTTTAGTCAACATAAAGCATCCATTAAATCAAAAGATATGTCACTTCCAGTATCAGCACATTTTACAAATATGGGTCATACAGTAAGCCAGCAT
Organism: Bombina bombina; assembly: GCF_027579735.1. Taxonomy (NCBI): domain Eukaryota; kingdom Metazoa; phylum Chordata; class Amphibia; order Anura; family Bombinatoridae; genus Bombina; species Bombina bombina. The sequence goes on along the minus strand of NC_069499.1, from coordinate 508,984,926 downwards.
CGCTTTCAAGTGATTGACCATATCCCCCATCATAGAAGAGGGGGTAATAGGGAATTAAAATTAAAACAGAAAGAAGTATGGTGGATTAAACGTCTGAACACATTACATCCATATGGTCTGAATAGAGATTATGATTTGTATTTGTTTTTATAATGGTTTTAAATGATGGAATATATTCTGGTACCACTAGAGGTCACTGTGTTGTTGAAATTTACAAACCTGGATAGGTATGGGTTAAACCAATTAACACTGAGAATTGAAGCATGATTGGTCCAGATACCCTTTTTAAAGTCTGTTTGTTTGATTTTAACTTATGCATGATTAAGGACTATGTAGGTCCGAAACGTCGCTTTTTACCTCAAATAAAGATTTTTCACCTTTAAAAGAAGATTGTGTGCTGTGGTGCTGTTACCTTGTTTTTTACATGGACTATATATATATATATATATATATATATATATATATATATATAATCCAAAGGGGTAGAGGCACTCACAGTAACACAATCTTGAAGTTCAGCATGCCCGGGGTGCTTTAAAAATATAATATATGCATCCAAGGAAAAAAGCACTCACCGGGTCTTTACAGCTGTAAAGACCCGGTGAGTGTTTTTTTCCTTGGATACATATATATACAGGTATACCCAGCACATACAGCGGGTTAGGGACCGGAGCCCCGCTGTAAAGTGAAAACCGCCTTAAAGTCAAACAATGCGGTTTTAGCTTTCTTTTCACTTGCCAGCGTATTTAAAAACTTGAAAACATGTTTGAACTTATATATATTAGTGTGCAATAGCACTAAGTTTAGTTTAATACTAGCACAGTACAGTATTCAATAAATACTGTAACCGTAAAATAGTGACAATGACTGTAGTAAAATTTGCCAGTCTATAACACTGAGACACAGTTTGCACTGAAATGCGGTAAACAGAGTGATCTGTGCATAACAAAATGGTACCAGTCACTTTTCTCGCAATCTCATGATGATTACAGCACTGTTTCAAAATCCTTGGAGGTTGAACTTCAGCTCCACAAAGCGCTGTATTAGCGAAGCGCTGTAAAGTGAAGCGCTGTAAAGTGAGGTATACCTGTATATATATATATATATATATATATATATATATATATATATATATACAGTGAGTGCAGAATTATTAGGCAAGTTGTATTTTTGAGGATTAATTTTATTATTGAACAACAACCATGTTCTCAATGAACCCAAAAAACTCATTAATATCAAAGCTGAATAGTTTTGGAAGTAGTTTTTAGTTTGTTTTTAGTTATAGTTATTTTAGGGGGATATCTGTGTGTGCAGGTGACTATTACTGTGCATAATTATTAGGCAACTTAACAAAAAACAAATATATACCCATTTCAATTATTTATTTTTACCAGTGAAACCAATATAACATTTCAACATTCACAAATATACATTTCTGACATTCAAAAACAAAACAAAAACAAATCAGTGACCAATATAGCCACCTTTCTTTGCAAGGACACTCAAAAGCCTGCCATCCATGGATTCTGTCAGTGTTTTGATCTGTTCACCATCAACATTGCGTGCAGCCGCAACCACAGCCTCCCAGACACTGTTCAGAGAGGTGTACTGTTTTCCCTCCTTGTAAATCTCACATTTGATGATGGACCACAGGTTCTCAATGGGGTTCAGATCAGGTGAACAAGGAGGCCATGTCATTAGATTTTCTTCTTTTATACCCTTTCTTGCCAGCCACGCTGTGGAGTACTTGGACGCGTGTGATGGAGCATTGTCCTGCATGAAAATCATGTTTTTCTTGAAGGATGCAGACTTCTTCCTGTACCACTGCTTGAAGAAGGTGTCTTCCAGAAACTGGCAGTAGGACTGGGAGTTGAGCTTGACTCCATCCTCAACCCGAAAAGGCCCCACAAGCTCATCTTTGATGATACCAGCCCAAACCAGTACTCCACCTCCACCTTGCTGGCGTCTGAGTCGGACTGGAGCTCTCTGCCCTTTACCAATCCAGCCACAGGCCCATCCATCTGGCCCATCAAGACTCACTCTCATTTCATCAGTCCATAAAACCTTAGAAAAATCAGTCTTGAGATATTTCTTGGCCCAGTCTTGACGTTTCAGCTTGTGTGTCTTGTTCAGTGGTGGTCGTCTTTCAGCCTTTCTTACCTTTGCCATGTCTCTGAGTATTGCACACCTTGTGCTTTTGGGCACTCCAGTGATGTTGCAGCTCTGAAATACGGCCAAACTGGTGGCAAGTGGCATCTTGGCAGCTGCACGCTTGACTTTTCTCAGTTCATGGGCAGTTATTTTGCGCCTTGGTTTTTCCACACGCTTCTTGCGACCCTGTTGACTATTTTGAATGAAACGCTTGATTGTTCGATGATCACGCTTCAGAAGCTTTGCAATTTTAAGAGTGCTGCATCCCTCTGCAAGATATCTCACTATTTTTGACTTTTCTGAGCCTGTCAAGTCCTTCTTTTGACCCATTTTGCCAAAGGAAAGGAAGTTGCCTAATAATTATGCACACCTGATATAGGGTGTTGATGTCATTAGACCACACCCCTTCTCATTACAGAGATGCACATCACCTAATATGCTTAATTGGTAGTAGGCTTTCGAGCCTATACAGCTTGGAGTAAGACAACATGCATAAAGAGGATGATGTGGTCAAAATACTCATTTGCCTAATAATTCTGCACTCCCTGTATATGCACACAGAAAAAATACAGCGCTATTAAACAAATACAGTCCCTAATCTAGAGTACCAGATCTAAACCTGATTTGACAGGCCTCCCTTCAGTACTGACCCCAAAAATTATATAGTTCTCTTGGGGATAGTAGAAGGGGTATCCAAGTTGACTTGAAGCCTAATCTCAGAGGAAAATGGGATTAACACCAAAGCAGGAGAGATCCCAGGAAAAGTCTGAAACAATAGAAGAGGGAAGGGTGCACAGCAACATAAAATCCTCTCTGATGTAGTACGTAAGATGCAGGCAAAATGAGAGATAAAGAAAATGCCAAATGGACACTCACGCTTTTTTACCTCAACTCATATGAGGTATGGAAACAGCAAAGGGGGCAAAAAGCCTCTGTGGTATTTAGAATGAAGGTCTTCGCTTTCCCAGCAGTAAATTCCTCTCCAGGGGAAATCCAAACCAGGAGCGATATATTTGGAATAAAAAAACAAGTTTTTTAATTTGCCAATATGCAGTAACTATTTCTGCAACAAGTTATTTAGTTTTGCCCATAATAACAATGGAGTCTAGCATAACAGCTAAACTACTGCAACATGTTGTTAGTTTTGCCCATAATAAAAATGGAGTCGAGCGTAACAGCTAAATGCGAGACAAGACGCAAGCTGAATATAAATAAGAGGACTAGGGGAGCCATTCCCTACCGCTGATGAAGCGACCAATATTGTTGCGAAATGCATCAGGCCATGCCCTCTTACTAGCTCACACACGCTGACAGTACTACGGCACATTTTTATACTCTATCTTGTTGTTAGAGAGTTTTTGTATGTATGATTTGTTTTACACTATAACTTATATATAGCATTTTAGTGGTTTGATTTTATCCCAAATACATTTTGTACTTTTTTTTTCCAATTATTTTTTATTGAGATTAATATAAACATATACAATGTATGTAGAATTGCCAAAACTTGAGTAGTACAAACATTGGGATACAATTTGCGATAATAAAACAGTGTACAGTCAGGTAAATCTATAATCCAAATGAAATAGGCAGAGATATCAGTAACCTCATTTTTGTAATTATATATACCACTTCTTAAATAAGTAGGCCACTCTTGGACAATGGTAAAGTATAATTATGCAATGGAGGTAAGTGAGTTGAGTCTATAGCCACTTTTGGGCTTGAGTATAGAACATTAAATATATATATCACCAACAAATTATGTAATAAGTTTCAACCATTATGGATAACATTTCGTTCTTCTGTAAACATATGAAGTACACTCATCAACAAATCATCACTGTCTAGAAAGATGCAAAAGATCAGACATATCAATACAGTTAATACCAAAATACTATCAATGATATAATAGATCTTTAATCAATCTGTCTACTCCATTCCAGTAAAGAAAATTAGTTGTTCACACTTCAAAGTCTATTTATCACTGGAAATTTTTAAGATCATGGAAATAAAATATAGTTGATGGATGAATTAGGTTGTTATCATTTTCCTTTGCTTACAAAGTAATCTCAATGGTGTAAGGAGGGGGGGAAATAAGGGATAATGGAGGAACGGAGCCATCCGAAACTCAAAGGAGTGAGGTTAGAGGCTAGGGGGCAAATATAAGGAAATATAACTTTGAAGCCGCTTGGTATAGAAACATAACATCCCCGGACCTATATAGTAAAGAGATATAAGTGGTATCTCCCCTCAGGGATTGCTGTCACCACTGGGCGAAGACGGGAAAGGGGTAGTGGATATGACCCACTCTACCTCGCAGAGCGGGAAAGGGTAAGGGGAGACACCTTTCTTTCCTTTCTCTTTTCCTCCATTTCCAGGTATATATTATTGGAGCTAACATAGCCATATAAACCAGAACTCAGGTGCATTAGTAAAAAGATCAAACAACAAGTACTATACACAATTAACCAAAGTATGGCAAAGTTCGTAATGGGTACAAACAAATAAAAAAAACAGAACAAATAAAATAGAAGCCAACGTGATACACCATATTATCCCCTCATTAACCCCTCATGATCAATAGCAAATAAAAAAGGACAAAAAACACTTATCAGTATTCAGTCTATAATAGGTATACATCATAAGGCACTCCTAGCATGCAGAGAAAGCTTATAGAAAGTAGAACCAAAGGATCTTAATAGTCCTCTGCTAATATGCGGCTGTAAAACCCCACTTCAACTGAATAATTTAACAGATATGACTGCCCCGGCCGCAGGCAGCCTACTGATATGGGTCTCCATGTGTCCAGTGTCATTTAAAAGCTAGGAGGACCTAACTAGAATATAACCTGTATTGTGATGACTCTACTAACACATATTGTATGATGCCTTTTGTAATTATATCGGACTTAAGTTCATGTTTATAGCCATGCTTTCTATTCTTCCCCTTCTATGTTAGTATCTCCAGTATTATATTAGGGAATACTGTAGTGTTATTGACCCTAATGAAATATATAAAATCGCAATGTGTATAGGGATCCACAGCAGGACAGAAGTTATACTTGAACTATATCTGGATATTGTCATTGCGGCAAGTGCGATTTACTGGCCCGAATGAAGGCCTAACTGCGTGAACACATTGAAAACTGCTGAGAGCAAATTAGATAATGTAAGGTAATAAAACCTCCTGCTGCATGCCTATATATCAAAGCTCAAGGTGCACAGATTGTATATTGGTACAAAAACAATAGGCTTCCGGATAACAACAGATATGTACTCAGTGAGGTGGTTAGAATTTAAACGCTTAAGAAAGGATATATTTAGTAAGTTCAGGTTAGTAAAAACACATACACAACAGTGTTATTGGTTTGTGTCAATGGTAACAGGTATATAACATCAAACTAGCCAGTTATCATGGAGTTTATAAAGTGTAGATTGTCTTAATGGAAGGTTACATTTAGTAGATGTGAACAAATGTGTCTTACCCCATCCCTATTTTTGGTAGCAAATTAGTTATGATTTTCCACATAGCAGTAGGTAGTATGGTGGTGGCAAATGGAGTAGCAATCCATCAAGGGCCTCAGTACTGTTCTCCATCCGAAGTGGTTGAGAGGGGATCGGTCCTGGCTTCTCTGGTTCCTCCTCATGTATGATAAAGACTAAGTCAGTACTTATTGCTTCCCCTTGACTGAGTAGGGCTCCTTGTGTATTCTCTGTGATGGTCACCATCTCTTCCCTGATTCTAGGCTGCCTCGTGGCTACTCGTAACTCTCCACCAATTAGTTTCCATCTCGTGGTGGTAGAAGGCCCTGATGTCGCTTCCAAGGTGCTGGTCTCTTGCTGTGGTAGGTCGGTAAAGACGTTATGACTAGCCAGATACCTTGATGTGCTTTGTTTAACATCCAGTAGATTTATGCTCTGAGGCGCCATTATTGGCGGCACTACTGATTCTGGATATGTATATCTCTTGACACTGTGTGCCGCACGCTGTGTGATTGCACAATCTAGTGAGGTGGCTTCAATCATAGAGGAACCTAAAATATATTTAAATTTAGCTTGTATACTCTGTTCTAAGATAGCGAGAATATATTAAAATTACTCCAAATAAGGTATGATGGAACCGAAACTCCTGTAAGTTGAGTCTTAGATCTTCGGCAGTTGGCTCCGCCCCCTACATTTTGTACTTTTATCTCATATTGCCCAGTTGTTCCATCCAAGTACCATCTGAACATTGTTGTATACAGATATACCACACAGGTTTAAACAAACCCTCTCTGCAATGATTAATCTTCTGTTGGAGAAGTTTGAATTTCACCTGGAGAGGAATTTACTGCTGGGAAAGCGAGGACCTTCATTCTCAATACCACAAAGACTTTATGCCCCCTTTGCTGTTTCCATACCTCATATGAGTTGAGGTAAAAAAACATGTCCATTTGGCATTCTCTTTATCATTTTGCCTGCATCTTACGTACTACACCAGAGAGGATTTTTTGTTGCTGTGCGCCCTTCCATCTTCTGTTGTTTCATATATATATATATATATATATATATATACATATATATATACACACACAGGTGGCCCTCTGTTTAAGCCGGTTCAATTTGCGCCATTTCAGAATAATAACTTTTTTTTCCAGTCATGTGACTGCTATTGAAAAACATTAAAAAGCAGTGCACTAATTAAAATAGCCAGTAGGTGGAGCTGTCCGCTTGTGTTGCAGTAAAGTTATGCCAGCTTAGCAGACTTAAATAAATCTGTGTACATAATTTATTTATCTGTGTACTTAGCTATCGAGCAACAAGATCTAGCAGCCACTTCACTATTATCTTCCTGCCCTGCTGCTTGAGGTGAGGGTGCCTAACTGCCTATTAATCACTCCAGATTGAAATGCATAGAATAGGTGCAGACCCAATATTATCTAACATGCTAACAATGTAGAGAACTGTGCAGAAAAATGCACGTAAAAAAATGTTTTTGTTCATTAAACTTAGTCTGTTGTGTAATTATTTAATTAGGTTTATAATGCTGTTTAGCATTTAAAGTCTTCATTTCAAAGCTTTAAAAAGAATGTATTAGGTGTTACTAATGTCAATTTTGAGAGGGGCCTGGAACCTAACTCTCTCACTTTCCTTTAACTTGCATTATAAACTGGGTTTCGATTTACAACCATTCCTTCTGGAACCTAACCCCGGTGTAAACTGAGGGCTACCTATATATATATATATATATATATATATATATATATATATATGCACAGTACTGTTCAAAAGTCTTAGGTCACTATTAGATTTGTTGTTTTGGCAAAGTTTTAATGACTATCCATAGTTATTTTTCAGTCTTTTTATTACAAACAGAAACTACAGGAAATATGTACACAAAGTATAACCCCCCCCCCCCCACACACACACACACACAATTTTCAGAACAAAATATCTTCTTCAGGCAAAGGTCAGTATTAATTGTGACCTCCTTTGGCACTAAGCACATTTTGAACTCTTTTGGGAAGACTGTCCTGAAGTTTTCTAATCATCTGGTATATTATAAAAGGCTTCTTTCAGAACTTCCCAGAGTTCTTCTTTAGATTTAGGTTGTCTTTTATTTATTTCTCTGTCCAAGTGATCCCATACTGCCTCTATAACATTCAGGTCTGGACTCTGTGGAGGCCAGTCCATGACTGTCAGTGTTTTATAAGCTGTTTTTCTCTCCAAATATGATTTCACTGCATTAGCAGTGTGCTTGGGATCATTATCATGCTGAAAAATAAAACCATTTCGAATCAGGCAATTTCCAAAAGGAATGGCATGATGAATTAAAACCTGTCTGTACTTTTCAGCATTCATAATTCCATCAATTTGGACAATATTGCCAACACCATTTGCAGAATTGCAGCCCCAAACCAGGACAGACTCTCCACCATGTTTCAGTGAAGGCTGCAAGCACTGATTCTTCCATCTCTATGCAACTCTTCTCCTCACATATTGTTGACAACTGGACTCAAAAATTTCAAACTTGGACTCTTCAGTCCATATAACTCTTTTCCAATAATTTCCAATCATTGTGAGCTTTAGCATATCTTGGCCTTTTCACCCTGTTCCCCTTCCTAAACAAAACGGTTTCTTGGCTGCTACCCTTCCACAAGGACCATTCTTGATCAAGGTTCTTCGGACTGTAGAAATGTCAACCTGGCATCTCGATAAAGCTGCCATATGCTAAGCCAGGTCCTTTCTGGACTTCTTCCGGTCTCTCAAAGACAAAACTCTGAGAAAATTCTCATCAGATTTTGAAAGTTTTCCAGTACTTTTTTTTTTGTCCTTGACCCCTCCTGATTCTTCAACTGTCTTTATAACAGCTTAAATACCACATCTTGAGTATCCAGTTTGTTTGCTGTTATCCTTTTGAGAATTGCCTTGCTGATGCAAAAGTATGATTTTATGTCTGTCAAATTCTGTGACCTTTGGCATTTTGAATGGAATTATGTGATTTAACGTTGGTCTTATTAGCAAGCTTCCAATGAATTTAACTCATACCACATGTGTATGTAATGCCCAAGCATGTCTTGCACAAACCTGGTGTAATAGACTTTTTTCACAGCAGTCATTTTGACATGAAATAGTAGGACAAATATGTTAGCAATGACATGACTTAGGTTTCCATTCCATTTAGGTTTTTGAGAGCCAGGTTTCTGCTATTGCTCAAGTGTAAGGGGAGGTCACACTAAATACTTGCCACTTTTGCCTATAGAAGCAGTTTTTTCGTATTCTAATAAAGAGACTGAGAAATAATTATATGGTCATTGTACTATTGCTAAAACAACAAATCTAATGGTGGCCTAAGACTTTTGCATAGCTTTCTTCCTATTGGCTGATTTGAATTTGAATATTCAAATCAGCCAATAGGAATGCAAGGGTACACCCTATATAATAAGGGTACCTTGCATTCACTAATAAGTGCGTGACTGGAGTCCACATGAAGAGGACCTCCCTGTTAAAGGTCTGAAGAGGACCACTGACATCGCCGCCAACCTCACCACTGATGTCGCCGCCACCACCGGGATGAAAATAGAAGATGGATTGCGGCCGGGATGAAGATGGAAGAAGATGGACCCACGATGGATCAGGATGGATGAAGATGGAGCGCATCCGGAATAAAGATTTAGCATCGCCCATCATCACCGGTGAATACCGAAATTGGGGTAGAGTTAGGTTTTATTTTTATTTTTTGCAGTTTTTTTTTTAGCTTAGGGTTTTTTTGGGGGCAGCAAAAGAGCTGAAAGCTATTTTACAGGCATTGCCCATCCACATGCCCTTTTTGGGGCAATAGGTAGTTTAGGATTTTTTTTTGTTATTTTGGGGGGTTGGGGGTGGGGGTTTGTAATATTAGGGGGTTACTGTTTTTTAAACAAAAGAGCCGATCGCTTTAAGGCAATCCCTTATAAAAGGTCCTTTTAAGGGCTATTGATAGTTTATTTTTATGAGGCTACTACTTTTATCAGATGAAAATAGAAAGATGTTTCTTTCAGGTGCTATTTCCATTTAATTTAACTGAATATCATTCAAATAGAAATTATTTTTATATTGGTTTACAATCAGTTATTTTTAATTCTTTATTGAGGTTTCCTTCTGCTCTTTAACTTGGTTACACTGTTACCTTATTTGATTTTAATAATACTGGTAAAAAGTAACTAATTGTAAAGCAATATGAAAAGAATATCCATTTGAATGAAATTTAGTTAAATTTAAAGGAAACATATTTCTATTTTCATCTGATAAAAGTAGATAGCATCATAAAGTAGGATTTAACATTGAACAATAATAACCTTTGTAGATACAATGTCCCTAGATAAACATAACATGCTGTGAATAATAATAGAGATGTTTGCACACATTTATTTGATGACATGGGAAAAAAAATCACAAACTGTTTTTGCATGTGCGGGTTATGTCTTTCTTTTGGGTAACACAATATACAGTTAAGTATATTGATTTTATAGATATTAATGTCTTTAAAAAGAATTATAGATAAACTGAAACATCAACATTAAATTTTTTATGAATTATGGAAATATATCAAGATGGTTAATAAGACCTGAGAATGCCCGTCAATGATTGTCTTGAATATATAAATAAAGAAATAAAGAAGCAAGGAATGCACCCAGGCAATATAAGAAAAGTTAAGGATTGAGTGCTTGGTTGGCTATAAATATTTTGTGTGCCAGGGTGCATGCAGTATATCATAATAGGCAAACAAAGCAGTCTTGCACTCGCTGGTCTTTAAATAACAGGTGCCTTTTAATGTGACGTTTCGGGGAACATATCCTCTTCCTCAGACAAAGTGACAAAGTGCATTCCAAAAATGTATGCACAATCAAATAGTGAAAACATATACCCCTCCCCCTAATTCAAGAAAATTTGCTGTCTCCTCAAAATAACTCAACACACAGCCATTAATGTCTAAACCGTTGTCAACAAAAGTGAGTATACCCCTAAGTGGAAATGTTCAAATTGGGCCCAAAGTGTCAATATTTTGTGTGGCCACAATTATTTTCCAGCACTGCCTTAACCCTCTTGGGCATGGAGTTTACCAGATCTTCACAGGTTGCCACTGGAGTCCAGTGATGTGCAGTGAGGTCAGAGGCTGGTGAGGCACTAGATATGATACGCCGGAGAAACACATGTACAGAGGGCCGCAAGTACCCCCAACAGGGCAGGTTTACATGATAGCTGAACCAGTGCACAGGTGACATAATCAGGTGATGGGTGAGAGCAAGTTAGTAACCACTGAGTTACTGATCAGCTGATTACTTCACCTGTGCACTGATTTGGCTATAATGAAAACCTGGCCTGTTGGGGGTACTTGAGGACCATTGTTGAGAAACACTGCACTAAAGCACCAGCTCATCGGAAATGTATTGATTACCTGGAGAATAAAGCACACATACTCTGCTCATTGACACCCACACACACTCTGCTCACATACACACTCACACAATTCTGTGGCACAGTGCCAGTTACTAAGCAATTAGAATGATACACAATCTCTTCTCTACTCACTACTGTATTATAAAAATAGAGATAATTTACCATGCAAGTTTTACACAAAGTTATCAACACAGCTGCTGCAATATGGTGTTCATATGCACGTGCACATCCCACTTAGGTATGCTCTTCAACAAAGGACACCAAAGGATACCAAAAGAATGAAGTACATAATAATAAAAGTAAAATAGAAAGTTTTTTGTTTTTTTTGTGTGCAATTTCTATCTGAATGATGGAAATGTAATTATGACTTTCCTGTTCCTTTCAAAAACTAATTTGATTTGCTGACATGGGACCAGTAACAGTTGATGCTAATTCTCAAAATATAAATAACTAGAAAAGTCTATTAAAATAGCATGCTCTACATCAATCATGAAAGTTTAATTTTAAATGTCTCCCTTTGACTGTGTTTAACCAGTTACTTTACAGTGGCATTATTTCTAAAAACATTTAACTGCAATAATTACATATATTTTTTAAATGACTCATTATCTCCTTTTTATTAATATAAACTTGTATAAAAGCAGCACATATTAAAAACACAATGCAACAGCTTTCAATTGATTTGTGAATTACAAGTTAACAGCAGTCTTTAAATAAATGGAGACACAGAGAAAAATAACAATAGATACTGCATCCTCTGACTGAACAGACATAACATATATGGAGTTTGTACCTAATTAAATCAAATAACCATGAAAAAGGGAGGCTTAGCAATATTCAATGTCAAAAACTTTAATTTAAATAATGTGGACACTGCACACTTCAAACTCTGGGTTTTAAATGATGGATTTAAATTTGAATTGACCCTTTGACTTCCTGTAAGTATTGGGTTATGCTCACTTACTGTCCCCCCCCTGTTAATGAGCTGTATCTGAACACAATTTGTGAATCACAAGAGATGTAGAATACTACTTTACTCTTCTGCTTGGGTTATGCTCACTTACTGGCCCCCCTGTTAATGAGCTGTATCTGAACACAATTTGTGAATCACAAGAGATGTAGAATACTACTTTACTCTTCTGCTTGGGTTATGCTCACTTACTGTCCCCCCTGTTAATGAGCTGTATCTGAACACAATTCAACAAAAACAATAAACCACATTCATTAAATTATCATTTTCACTAACAGAATCCATTTCAGTAAAATCTACGGCTGCAGCACTTACTAAAATAAAATGTGGCTGAAACACTGCTCTCTCTGCCTCTCTCCCTTTCCTGCTCTGTAAGGATTCAGGAAGTGTCAGTGGAACATTCCACTGCACTTAGAGGGGAAGAACAGAACTCTCTTTTTCACTTTAGCAAAGCTGTCAGCTTCACAGGACAGCAATAAAATAAATGAAAGTTGTTTTTTTTTCCGTTTTTGTTTTGTTTTATATAATTTAACATCCAGCCCCAACCCTAAATTCCACTTACTAATGCCTCTCACTGGATTGGGTCAGCCCAAATGGGACTGCCTCAAATAAGCAGATAATGGGCCATGCAATGATCTTAACGACTTTCATCCAGTAGATGGCGCAGCATGTTGTGTAATGGTGGGCAGACCTGCTTGTGCCTCTTCATTGCACAACATGTAGCTGTGAAAAAAAAATGCTGGGGGGAAAAAATAGCAATTTTTTTATTTTTTTTAAAGCCAATAAAAAAAAATATTTATTTTTGCCCATATGAGAGGTGAAGCACTGCCTCACCTGCCTCTAGTGACTGCACATCACTGCTGGAGTCCTCTTCCACTCCACAATGACGACATCACAGAGCTAGTGGATGTTAGAGACCTTGAGCTCCCCCACCTTCCATTTGAGGTTACCCCACAGATGCTCAATAGGGTTTAGGTCTGGAGACATGCTTGGCCAGTCCATCACCTTTACACTCAGCTTCTTCAGCAAGGCAGTTATCGTCTTGGAGGTGTGTTTGGGGTTGTTATCATGTTGGAATACTGCCCTGCGGCCAAGTCTCCGAAGGGAGGGGATCATGCTCCGCTTCAGTATGTCACAGTACATGTTGGCATTCATGGTTCCCTCAATGAACTGTAGCTCCCTAGTGCCGGCAGCACTTATGCAGGCCCAGACTATGACACTCCCACCACCATGCTTGACTGTAGGCAAGACACACTTGTCTTTGTACTCCTCACCTGGTTGCCGCCACACACGCTTGACACCATCTGAACCAAATAAGTTTATCTTGGTCTCATTGGACCACAGGACATGGTTCCAGTAATTCATTAATAATAATTCATTAGTCTGTCTTCAGCAAACTGTTTGCAGGTTTTCTTGTGCATCATCATTTCCCTTCTGGGATGACAGCAATGCAGACCAATTTGATGCAGTGTGCGGCGTATGGTCTGAGCACTGACAGGCTGACCCCCCCACCCCTTCAACCTCTGCAGCAATGCTGGCAGCACTCATAAGTCGATTTCCCAAAGACAACCTCTGGATATGACGCTGAGCACGTCCACTCAACTTCTTTAATTGACCATGGCGAGGCCTGTTCTGAGTGGAACCTGTCCTGTGAAACCTCTGTATGGTCTTGCCCACCATGATGCAGCTCAGTTTCAAGGTCTTGGCAATCTTCTTATAGCCTAGACCATCTTTATGTAGAGCAACAATTCTGTTTTTTAGATCCTCAGAGAGTTCTTTGCCATGAGGTGCCATGTTGAACTTCCAGTGACCAGAATGAGAGAGTGTGAGAGCGATAACACCAAATTTAACACACCTGCTCCCCATTCACACCTGAGACCTTGTAACACTAACGAGTCACATGACACTGGGGAGGGAAAATGGCTAATTGGGCCCAATTTGGACATTTCCACTTAGGGGTGTATTCACTTTTGTTGCCAATGGTTTAGACCTTAATGGCTGTGTGTAAAAATGTAAGGGGTGTACTCACTTTTGTGAGATACTGTATATACTGTATATATATATATATATATATATATATTTATATATATGTGTGTGTGTGTGTGTGTGTGTGTGTGTGTGTTTGTGTACACTACTATGCAAAATGCTGTAAAATAAGAATGCTTTTAAAAGTAGACATGTTAATAGTTTATTTTTATTAATTAACAAAATGAAAAGTGAGTGAACAGAAGAAAAATTTAAATCATATCAAAATTGAGAGTGACCACCTTTTGCCTTCAAAACAGAATCAATTCTTCTAGATACACTTGACCATAGTTTCACCCCTTAACAAAAACTGTCACTGTCACATATTGAGGCATCCTTCAATAACCTTTCTAAAGCATCCAATGCAGAGAGAGCCACTCTGTGGCCCTCTCTGTATCGTCCATTGATGGTGCTGATCATTGGTGGGTGGGTGCTATTGCAGGGAGGCGAGTGGGTGGCCCATCCCTGGGAACTTCCGGCCAGTGGATGATTTCATTTGTGGGAGCGCGTGCGCAGTGTGGGTGAGCGCAGGTTCGAGCACGACCACTTAACAAGAAGTGGTGGGAGAGGAGAAGGGAGAGGAAGGGGGAGAGGGAGGGGGGAATAATGTTAGGAAAGGGATCTTGGAGGGGGGGTAGGGTATTGAGGGGGCAGCTACACTACAGAAAAAGTTTTATTTAAATAAAAAAGGGTAAATTTCACTGAAAAGGGGGTATTGGCAGACAGCTGCCAGTACCCAAAATGGTGGCAAATAGCGAGAGTGGGGAGGGTTAGAGAGCTGTTGGCGGGGCTTAGGGGGGATCCTACACTGCAGAAAATATGTAATTTAAAAAAAACAAAAAAACAAACAAAAACCTTTTATTTTTATACTAGCAGACTTTCTGCCAGTACTAAAGATGACAGTGACAATAGTGAGGTGGGGGAGGGAAGAGAGCTGTTTGAGAGGGGTCAGGGAGGGATCAGGGGGTGGGATGTGTCAGGTGGGAGGCTGAACTCTACACTAAAGCTAAAATTAACCCTTAAAGGGCTCTACAAGCTACCTAATTAACCCATTCACTGCTGGGTGTGGTGGGCAGCGGCATTTAGCGGCCTTCTATTTACCAAAAATCAATGCCAAACCCTTATATGTCTGCTATTTCTGAACAAAGGGGATCCCAGAGAATCATTTACAACCATGTGTGCCATAATTGCACAAGCTGTTTGTAAATAATTTCAATGAGAAACCTAAAGTTTGTGAAAAAGTTAGTAAAAAGTTAACAATTTATTTTTTATTTGATCGCATTTGGAGGTGAAATGGTGGCATTAAATATACAAAAATGGGCCAAGATCAATACTTTGTGTTGTCTACTAAAAAAGTATATACATGTGAAGGGTTATTCAGGGATTCCTGACAGATATCAGTGTTAAAATGTAACTATTGTTAATTTTGAAGAAAAAAAAAAAGGTTTGGAAATAGCAAAGTGCTACTTGTACTTATTGCCCTATAACTTGCAAAAAAAGCAAAGAACATGTAAACATTGGGTATTTATAAACTCAGGACAGAATTTAGAAACTATTTAGCATGGGTGTTTTTTGGTGGTTGTAGATGTATAACAGATTTTGGGGGTCAAAGTTAGAAAAAGTGTATTTTTTTTTCAATTTTGTCATCATATTTTATATTTTTTTTGATAGTAAATATAAGATATGAAGAAAATAAGGGTTTCTTTAGTAAGTCCATTTAATGGCGAGAAAAACATTATATAATATGTGTGGGTACAGTAAATGAGTAAGAGGAAATTTACAGATAAACACAAACACAGCAGAAATTTAAAAATAGCCTTGGTCTCAAACAGGAAGAAAATTGAAAAGTGCTGTGGTCACTAAGGGGTTAAGGAACCCAGCACTTAGGTTGTTCCAAACACATTGGACAACTAACCACATTTATTATGTGTATTTAGGCAGCCTCAGTTGCATCTGTCTCTTTGTGTAATCTCAGACAGACTTGATGATGTTGAGATCAGTGCTCTATGTGGGCCATACCATCACTCCCAGGGTTCCTTGATTTAGAACATCCTAACTATACAACATCCATATGTTATTGCACCCTAGACTTTTGCACGTGCAGTAAAAAAATACTCACAACTTGTAATAGGTGTGCAAAAATAACAGCTCTATTGATTTAACTTGAGCGATATTAGCACACATTAGGACTAATATTTTTGCGCTCTAAATGAACTACATCTTAAATAAGACTGATTTAAACTGTATTTATTTTAAAATTACTTACTCTATATAATAGAGGAACTACTTATGACTATAAAAGTAAAATTTGAAAGTTAACCGGCGACTTGCCCTTTTTTCACAATTACACTTTTTCCTCAAATCTTGCTTCATATCAGAAACCTAAGTTTGACATTGCAAATGTTAAAATACAGACAGAGAACAAAGCAGACTTTTAAAGATGTAACACAAAAGAAGATACTGATTCTCGTGGGACAGTTAATCCTACGCTGCTTAATATTTTCTGTTATCTTACATGAATCAGACATTTCGGGTCAAACATTTCAAAAGAAAAATAAATCTATTTATTTTTACAAAAGACCGTCCATAATTTTTATGTGAACTTTAAATTCTGATCTTCCTTCTTAACCCATAAAGTATTTTTAGAAATATGTATTTTCATCTTATGATAATTGAGAACATGTGTTAGAAACTGACATGGTAAGGTTTTTAGTCATACATTTATTAAAAGTACATAAAAGTCAACTTAAAAAGTAGACAACATAAGTGCTAAAAAGTAAAAGCACTTACTAAAAAGCTGCTTTTCTAGTATTTAAAAAATCTGCTGCCAAATTAGAGATTTTTTTTATTATCCTCACTATTTGATAACTCTCTCTCTCTCTATCGCTTTCTCTCTCTCTTTCTCTCTCTCTCTCTCTCTCTCTCTCTCTTTCTCTCTCTCTCTCTCTCTCTCTCTCTCTCTCTCTCTCTCTCACTCTCTCTCTCTCTCTCTTTCTCTTTCTCTCTTTTTCTCACAGGAGAGTAGCCAAGAAACAAGCTGGGCCAGGAAACAATAATTCAATCTGTAGCTGAGGCATGGAGCACAGGGAGTAGACAGAATAGTCCTAAATACCGTTCCAGTGGTCAACAGCAGGTAATCATACAAAGGTAAAATAGCTAACTTAGCAAAGGGGTAGGGTAAGACAGGATCCAGAAGTCAGGCCAAGGTCATACAAGTAAAGGATGGTCAGGTGCATGAACACCAGAATCATTAAAGATGAATAACCAAGTGACAAATAGTGCTTTCACAGGCCTTTTCAAATTTTCAGTTCAACTTTTGCCACACTTTGTGCTGCAAGGTTATTTCCAATGTTGTGGTCACAAAAAGCATTGTTCTCAATGCAGAACTCTTAGTCTACACTATGAAGCAGCGCTGCCCTCAGAGTTAATGTCTACAGGTTCTAAATGCACTGATTATAGAGCACCTTAATATGCTTATAATGCTACCACTCACCTTCCTTTTAGCACAGGCTATAATAAACACTGAGAAAACCCCCAGAACTTGAAAACTAGAAACATTATAAATGTTCAAAAACCTCACAAAGGTATAAAAGCTATATTTCCTCTTGATTTTACATAGACTATGACAACTTATAAGCACAAGAATCATTCAAACCTTGTAATGGAAGAAACTGAAATGAGTACTTACTCTGGAAAGTAGCTGATACAAATTCCTTGTATTCAAAGCAGCTGCAAGAATATAATTTTAAATGGGCTGAGCTATTGCTCTTCCATAACCCACTGAGCAGTTTCTTTCCTCTGCTGTGTCTTGTTTAGATAGCTTTCCTATAGAAAATAATGTAGTATCTTCAGTATAGGTGTGGGTTTCAACAAGCAAGGAAAAAGAGTGTAAACAATTTAAAACACTACAGAAAAAAAAATACATAATAAACCGTAACACATTAAAGGGAAGAAAATCTTTCAGTACAATGTCCCTTTAAAGGCTAACAATAAGAAGGGACAGAAAAAGCCAAATCCCTATTAGATATAAACTCATAGGGGCCGAATTATTAAAGGGACAGTCTACCATAGAATTTTTATTGTTTTAAAAGATAAATAATCCCTTTATTACCCATTCCCCAGTTTTGCATAACCAACACAGTTATATTAATATACTTTTTTACCTCTGTGATTACATTGTATCTAGGAACATTCTCCCAGCCCCCTGATCACATGACTGTGACTGTTTATTATCTATTGTCTGAAATTTAGCATTGTGTTGTTAAATAACCCCCTGTGCCTGAACACAGTGTTATCTATATGGCCCACGTGTACTTTCTGTCTCTTTGTGTTGAAAAGAGATTTAAAAAACATGTGATAAGAGGCAGCCTTCAAAGGCTTAGAAATTAGCATATGAGTCTACCTATGTTTAGTTTAAACTAAGAATACCAAGAGAAAAAAGCAAATTTGATGATAAAAGTAAATTGGAAAGTTGATTAAAATTAAAAGTCTTAACTGAATAATGAAAGTTTAATTTATACTAGACTGTCCCTTTTTTTTTTTTTTTTAAATAATTTTTATTGAGGTATTCAGAACATACAAAAACAAAATCAAATATAAATCATGGCAACACACCTATAGACATACAGTCAGACTCAAACATAAAAAACATAGGCATGTCTTAGAACCTTGAACAACAGTAGAGTCTCACCGGGAGAATATGCACAAAGCCATGTGTGGAACCTCCTTTTATATATAAACATGTTAGCTTGGACAAGTCAAAAATAATGGAATACATGTGAATTCTGAGACCTGGCTTTTGTAGAGAGGTTTTGAATAAGAACATGTAGGTCCTTGTGAGTCCACATCATTTAACTTCAGATAGTGTAGAGAACATCCCTCTAAAATATAAAAAGGGCACATACCCCATTAAAGGGATAAGTGGTGAGGACTACAGAGAGAGGGTGTTAAGTTTAGTTTTTCCATATACCCGTAAGGTAACTATAGGCTTGTGTAAAGCCTCAAATTGCTAAAAAAAAAAAGTAAGTAAAATACAACAAGACTTATAACTAGATAACATAAAAGAATTTTGTCTCATACCCAAATGCCTTGATGGGCCATTCACAGCTCTTATAGTGAATTGAATAGCCTCTGCAACTAAGCAACCGACATGAGGATATCAAAACATAAATTCTAACTAAGTAGGGCACAGTGGTGAGTTTGGGACACAGAGATATGCAGTCGGTATATGTAACATAGTTATAACACAGTGCAGCTTGCAAACACAAACACATTTTAAGCTATAACACACCTTACCTAACCGCGCTGTGATGGGAGACCCATACAAGGGTGAACATTTATTTAAATATTTAGCCTATATGCTGTGTAGTGACCATTATGAAAATCTCAGTTATCTCCCTAACCTCACTGACTCCAGGACTTAAATTAGGAACAGAGGGGCCTAACTGTAACACTAAATAACATGTGTTGTATAGTCCACTCCTATATTAACAGTAGGTTAGCAGGGTATGCTATGGAGTTTTGCATATAGCCCTAAACAGCATGTCTAGTGCAGTAGAAACATGGAACCTTGTTCATTATATATACATGTACACACCTGCATATATACACATACATCATAACAATTAAATGACCTAACATTTAGAACAGCCAGTAGGAGACAAAAGGTATTTACACAACTAGAGTCCTGTGCAAAACTAAACCATAAGGCACAGTCTAATGAAGGGTATAAGACTAGCAAAGTACTTACTAACATGTGCTGTACACACCTCAAAGTGAGAGCTATTCTAAAGGCTACTGGTTAAACTCACTAAAATAATGGCATTAACATATACAACAACCCCAGACTCCATGAAAGCTAGTCTCATACCTAAACTGTCAAGTAAATATAGGTGTTCCAGCACGATAGAAAAGAAGCATAGGCATAACCATTAGGCACATTTTGAACAGTTTAGTAATGGATATAGAAATGGCAAGGTACTTGCTTACATGTGCTATACATAGCTCAAAATAAGAGCTATCTGTGGGCTGCTAGTTAAGCTCAGTAAAATAATGACATTAATATATACAATAATCTCAAACTCTATACAGGTTAGTCTCATACCTAAACTGTCAAGTAAATATAAGTGTTTCAGCATGATAGAGCAGTATATTACATACATGTCCCATACAGTTAATATGAATTCAGGCTAAACAACAGAGGTCCCCATGGGCTGGTAATCTTAACCTATTTAGGAAGGGATGCACACACTAATCTAACTTGAAACACGGGGCCCAACAGTGTCAGAAAAGTGGTAGCAAGCTTCTCAGCCTCAAGCAGACATCCATGAGACTATTATTTAGGGTCAAGACTCAGGAGAGAGTGCCATTTGTAATAAAGAACTAAGTCAGACCTGGCACTCCGGAGTCCACCGCTATGCTGGATACATCATCCAACACCAACTTTGTCCTGATCCATCAAATTTGGGGCTAAGTCGTAAGTTGATCGCAGCACTCGCCGCTGTTCTAAGTCACAGCCTGTGAAAAAACCTAAGGTAATAGGGTAGCAGCGGGCCATCAGCACTCGGCACTCAGCTGCATTGCTATACACTGGGTGGCCGGCCGCTCTCCCCCCGGCAGCCACGCACGTTGCAGTATGCTGAATATCCCCTGCCGGGCAGTCTCCATGGGCCTTCTCTGCATCCTGCTTGCTGGGTATAGACCCTCCGGTCTCAGTCAGATTCCTCTCAGGCCTTTTGAAGTCCTGCTGAGCCTTTGATTCGCATGAGCCTCTCAAGCATGCCTCTACAATGGTAGCCTCCTGCTGCTTCTTCTCAAATGGAGCCATATCAACGGGAGCACCCTCGCAGCATGACTCTTGAGCGCCATGCTGCTCAGTCACAGCTGCGCTCCTTATCTCAGCAGGCCCTAATTTCTTCTCTGTAGGGACGCCTGCTATAGCCATAAGGCGCTCAAATCGGCGGAGCATCTGTTGTTCAAATTCAATAAATCGGGCATGAAACTTCTCATACAGGTCCTCCTCCATGCTTGAAAACATTTATGCAGAGCTTTTCAGTAAATTCTGCTTACCCGGTTCCCCGGGGGGGGGGGGGGGTGCTGAGATCTCTCTCCTAGGGAGCCGCCAGAAAATCTCAGCGGTCCAGTCTGGGAAGTCTCTTTATTGCAAGAGAGGCAAATATTTCCATTCAGCTAAATGTCTACTGTGTGTTGGATTCTTAATCTGTAGATTACAGGCGGGTTGTAAATCCAGTTCACAGAGCTCCCAGTTTAGCAGCCATCTTAGGCTATAGCCCGGACACGCCCCCCGACTGTCCCTTTAAGCTGCGAATGCAGCCGTTTCCGTGCGAGCCTTCTTAACAAAAGTAAAAAATGAGTGGCCTCTCTTAAGAGCGCTGCTCCTTAACTCATCCGCTACCTCTAAAGTGGTGAACAGCAATAAGCTACAGCGGATCATGTTCATCCGCATCTTAATAAATTGGCCCCCATTGTCTCATTCCACAAGGCAAAATATATACACTGTGGGGTACAGACAAAAAAGGAAGAAGTTACTGATAAACGTCATCCATCAGTAACCCCTGTTGTAGGAGATGGTGGTGACAAAATAAATATTTTGGGTCTCTATGTACTTACTTTGTTTGGGATTTGAGATGTGGACTCTTTTCTTGTTGTTTTGTAGTGTTGGAGAAATAAGTAATCATTTGCAAGGAAGGAAGTGTAATATACCTTGCAAAAAATCCTTTAGTTCCACAACAGATTTATAGGCATGGTGTTTCTATATAGCCAATATTAATTCTTCTAGGTTTGGAACTTGGATGTCTACCGAAATGGTCTTTAGAATGCATCTGAATCTCAGACGTTGACATTTGCTTCTTTTGTCCATATCCTCCATTTGGTTCTCTAGTTGTTGAATGAGAGTCTTGCTGATTGACTCTGGTCTCAGACATAAAATAATCCAACTGTTTAACTAGTTCTGAGTTCCTTTTTTATATCCGCTAGACCATCTTAAATTAACTAACTGACACTGAAGATACATTAGACAAAGTCTTCTTTGATTGGAATAGTTTAAAAGCCAGCTCTTGAAAGAGCTGCATACATTTAGAGATGCTAGGCATCTACTAGTGATGAAGGCCTGATATGTAAGACCACAGCAAGAAATTAATTCTTTATAGATGCTTCCAAATTCTTGAAGAAAAGGCTACATTTTAAAAAGGCAGAAGTGGATGATTTAGATGAATTATCTGGTTTTGATGGTCTTTTAATAACCATTTTAAGGCCTTTTTTCAAAATCAAGAGATACTGCCAACTTGTGACAAAAGATATTCAAACTCAAGTTATACAGGCTGAAATATGTGTCTGCATGAAATGTTGCAAGAAAAACTACACTATATGTAATTATTAAAAAAAATGGAATTATAATAAAAAAAATTAAAACAACACAATTTTAGTGCAAAGTGGGTACTGACAGACAGCTGCAAATAGGAAGAGGAGGGAGGTTAAGAAAGCTGTTTTTTGGGGGCATCATGGAGGTTGGGGGTTAGGGGGAACCTACACTGCAGAAATTATATATATACCAAAAAAAAACTTTTATTTTAGTACTGGCAGACTTTCTGCCAGTACTTAAGATGGAGATGACAATTGTGAGATGGGGAGGGAAGAGAGCTGTTTGAGGCGGGTCATGGAGGGATCAGGGGGTGGGATGTGTCAGGTGAGAGGCTGATCTCTACACTAAAGCTAACAATAACCCTACAAGCTACCTAATTAACCCCTTCACTGTTGGGCATAATACAAGTGTGGTGCGCAGCGGTATTTAGCTGCCTTCTAATTACCAAAAAGCAACTACAAAGCCATGTATGTCTAGTATTTCTGAACAAAGGGGTTCCCAGAGAAGCATTTACAACCATTTGTGACATAATTGCACAAGCTGTTTGTAAATAATTTCAGTGAGAAACCTTAAGTTAACGATTTTTTTTTATTTAATCACATTTGGCAGTGAAATGGTGGCATGAAATATACCAAAATGGTCCTAGATCAATACTTTAGTTGTCTACTACACTACACTAAAGCTAAAATTAACCCTACAAGTTACTTAATTAACCCCTTCACTGCTGGACATAATACAAGTGTGATGCGCAGCAGCATTTAGCGGCCTTCTAATTACAAAAAAGTAATGCCAAAGCCATAAATGTCTGCTATTTCTGAACAAAGGTGATCCCAGAGAAGCATTTACAACCATTTTTGCCTTAATTGCACAAGTTGTTTGTAAATACTTTCAGTGAGAAACCTTAAGTTTGTGAAAAAGTTAGTGAAAAAGTTAACATTTTTTTTTATTTGATCGCATTTGGCGGTGAAATAGTGGCATGAAATATACCAAAATGGGCCTGGATCAATACTTTGGGTTGTCTACTAAAATATATATATATATATATATATATATATATATATATATATATATACACACACACACATTTGAAGGGTTATTCAAGGATTCCTGACCGATATCAGTATTTCACTGTAACTATCGCTAATTTTGAAGAAAAAAAAATTGTTTGGAAATAGCAAAGTGCTACTTGTACTTATTGCCCTATAACTTGCAAAAAAAAGCAAAGCACATGTAAACATTGAGTATTTATAAACTCAGGACAAAATTTAGAAACAATTTAGCATGGGTGTTTTTTGGTGGTTGTAGATGTGTAACAGATTTTTGGGGTCAAAGTTAGAAAAAGTGTGTTTTTTCCATTTTTTCATCATATTTTATAAAAAAGAATTATAGTAAATGATATGATATGATGAAAATAATGGTATCCTTAGAAAGTCCATTTAATTGCCAGAAAAATGTTATATAAGATGTGCGGGTACAGTAAATGAATAAGAGGAAAATTACAGCTAAACAAAAACACAGCAGAAATGTAAAAATAGGCCTGGTCCTTAACGGTAAGAAAATTGAAAAATGGTCTGGTCACTAAGGGGTTAATGCCCTTTTAAGAAAACATAATTTTCTTTTCCTAAAGTAAGATCTTCATTATTTAGAATTCAGGTAATGGTGGAGGTTTAAATAATGATATTTGCCAGAAACTGCCTGTCAGATCTTTACTGCATTCCAACTTTATGACAAAATGGTAGCTATCTCGCATCAAATATTTTTTATGTGTTCCAAACAACAGTAAACAACAAGGTACAACAACAAAGAGGAGAAAGAATACATCTGTAACAAACACAAGCCTACACAATTAGAAGCCTGATATCCTCATCTTCTTCTTTGTTTTGCTGCCTTCTAAACAGCAGGTCATGAATATTCTCTCTGATTTGTGTGGTTAATGTGATTCCTTGTTGTTAGGATTTGGTTTAGCCTTTTTCACTTTAGGTCTGTTGTGTCTCTCTTTTTTCCCCTTTGTTGCAATAACGTTTCCTGTGGGGTTCATTCTTTTTTTTATTATTACATTTTTTTGTAACCCATCACTGACAAAATACATTTTTACATGCATGTGGCCCTTTACTGATACAACAGTAGGTCTCATGCATTTGCACATACTAAGTGGCACTATCCGCATTAGGTGCAGGGGGCAATATACTGCAATGTGTTAGAGGCATCTTTATTATACAAGCTGTGCCCTAATATTAATCCCTGAGGATCTCTATTATTCTGTTTCTTGCTATTTGTTTGTATTCTATTAAGCCTTACACTTTGGTTTTCTCTTAGTCAGTATACTATTCACTAAATCTGAGATCAATTACATTTTTACAGTTTGTCAACAATTCACAAACATCCTGATAAACTCCATTTCTGCTCAACACAACCCATCATTTTATTTATTTATATAGCCAAAAATGTCTGCATGATCTGTCTGAAACACTTATGTATGTCATATTTAACCATTCCATTGACATGCAGCAGTTCACTCAAATGTATCTACTTTAATACTAAATTTTTTTCCAGTCCATTGAAAGAGCTGCTTCTAATAGGTTTTAATGGACTTTCATGAACTCCAAGGCAATTCCAAAAATTTAACATTAATGATTTAGGGCAAGAAAACAATTGGCGCAACCATTAGCACGCCACTTTGATATTACAAGTCTGAGGTAAAGCGCACATAAAGAATAAGTGTACTCCTGTCAGCAAACACAACAAGAGAACACTAATTATTCATGTGCAGTAAACCCACATGAGTTATCTTAAGGTGCATTGTATTTATTAAATATGTGATACTGATAAATATTAATAATAATTCTAAATAATTATTATATATGTATCAAAATATTCTAAAAATACATAGAATATATATGTATATTTTACAATATCTATAATAATTATTAATAATAATTATTGATATTTTTTCAATATTTAATATTTAATATTTCAATAACTCCAATTAAGATGACTAATTCTACATGTGCGCTAAGCCGTCACAGTGTTAGACCTAAAACATAAAACCCAAAGTGCGTTCTGCATATTTTACATTCCTATGTCCTCCTAAACATAGAAAATAATTTCATATATTATTGAATATAAATAAATATATATATTTATTTAACCCCTTAACGACCAAGGACGTTCCAGGCACAAAACCGGTCGTTAACAACCAAGGACGTGCCTGACACATCCTCTGGGGTTTCAAGCGCTGGAAGCGATTGTGATTTTTTTTTTTTTTTTAATTACCAAAAAGCAATGCCAAAGTCATATATGTCTGATATTTCTGAACAAAGGGGATTCAAGAGAAGCATTTACAATCATTTGTTTCATAATTGCACCAGCTGTTTTTAAATAGTTTCAGTGATAAACCTAAAGTTTGTGAAAAAGTTAAACATTTTTTTTTAATGTGCCTAGATCAATACCTTGGGTTGTCTACTAAAAAAAATATATACATGTCAAGGGATATTCAGGGATTCCTGACAGATATCAGTGTTACAATGTAACTAGCGCTAATTTTGAAAAAAAAAATGGTTTAGAAATACAGTAGCAAAGTGCTTATTGCCCTATAGCTTGCAAAAAATGCAAAGAACATGTAAACATTGGGTATTTGTAAACTCAGGACAAAATGATGTGTAACACATTTTGGGGGTCAAATTTAGAAAAGTGTGTATTTTCATTTTTTTATCATATTTTATAATATTTTATAGTAAATTATAAGATATTATGAAAATAATGGTATCTTTAGAAAGTCCATTTAATGGCGAGAAAAACAGTATATAATATGAGTGGTTCCAGTAAATGAGTAAGAGGAAAATTACAGCTACACACAAGCACTGCAGAAATGTAAAAATAGTCCTGGTCCCTAACGGTAAGAAAATTGAAAAATGGTCTGGTCACTAAGGGGTTAAATATATATATATATATATATATATATAATCATTTTAAAGTAAAAAATATATAGTTATAGGTATACATAGATACTGTATAGAAATATAGAAATATTTATTTAAAATAAAAATTAAATTTTCCTGTATATTAAGAACATTGGAATGTTAAATATTTACAGTAAAAACACAGTAAAACACATTATTAAATAATTAAGTAATTATTATTTAGACATATATATATATATATATATATATATATATATATATATATATATATATATATATATATATATATATATATATATATTATAGCCCTTGTGTTGCCCTTATGTGAGTGTAACGGTATATTTTATTGTATTTATCTTGTGTTTAAAGGGACATGAAACCCACATTTTTTCTTTCGTGATTTAGAAAGAGCATGTCATTTTAAACAACTTTCTAATTTACTTTATCTAATTTGCTTCAGTCTCTTGATATCACTTGCTGAAAAGCATATCTAGATATGCTCAGAAGCTGCTTATTGGTTGCTGCACATAGAGGCCTCATGTGATTGGCTCACACATGTGCATTGTTATTTCTTCAACAAAGGATATCTAAAGAATTTAGCAAATTAGATAATAGAAGTAAATTGGAAAGTTGTTTAAAATTACATGCCCTATCTGAATCATGAAAGTTTAATTTTGATTAGACTGTCCCTTTAATGCAACTTTTTTTTAGTCCTAATCCTTTACGCAAGATCTTCAGTCACGCTAACACAACGCAAGTAAATCTGATTACACACAAGCAAACAGGTTTACTTTGAACTTGTAACACGCACGCAAATTAACACACATGCGATATTCTGATATTGCTCGCATAAAAATGTTAGTGCACCACTTGTAATCTAACTCTTTATTGGCAGCATCTTTTTCATTGTCCATTGGATGAAAAATGACGCTATACATAACATGGGTTTGCTTGGCTGATTAGCATCCACATTTTTAATAATCAAAGGAACATGCAAGTGTAAAATGATTGCACTTTTGCTTGAGTATAACTGTATGTTTAACCCCTGCAAAAGGGTTAAACAAAACAAAGCTCCAGAGCAGCAATGCACTACTTGAACCAACTGAACACATCTGGTGAGGTAAATGAGCTACCAATTACAAGCCAACTTCTAGTAGTACATTGCTGCTCCTGAGTCTACTTAAAGGGACAGTTTACCCCAATTTTTTCTCCACTTTAAATTGTTCCCAATGATCCATTTTACCCGCTGGAGTGTATTAAATTGTTAACAAGTAGCTCACTTACCGTTATTTCAGCATTTGAAATAGCTGATTTAACCTGTGGTTAAACTGAAAGTTTCTATACTGGAGTCTATGCTATTGAGAAGCCTAAGTAGACACATCCAGCAGAAGAAATTAAACTCCCAGTGGGGTACAGGATAGTTAAAGGGACATGAAACCCACATTTTTTTTTTCTTTCATGATTCAGAAAGAGCATGCAATTTTAAACAATTTTCCAATTGATTTCTATCATTTAATTTGCTTCTTTCTCTTGTTATCCTTTGCTGAAAGGTTTATCTAGGTAAGCTCAGGAGCAGCAAGGAACCAAGGTTTTAGCTGCTGATTGGTGGCTGCATATATATATACCGATTGTCATTGGCTCACCTATGTGTTCAGTTAGAAACCAGTAGTGTATTGCTGCTCCTTCAACAAATGATACCAAGAGAATTAAGCAAATTTGATAATATAAATAAATTGGAAATTTGTTTAAAATTGTATGTTCTACTTTTTTCACCAATTTTGCTTTGTTCTCTTGGTATTCTTAGTTGAAAACATAACCTAGGAGGTTCATATGCTAATTTCTTAGACCTTGAAGCCCACCTCTTTCAGATTGCATTTTAACAGTTTTTCACCACTAGAGGGTGTTAGTTCACATATTTCATATAGATAACACTGTGCTTGTGCACATGAAGTTATCTGGGAGCAGGTACTGATTGGCTAGACTGCAAGTCTGACAAAAGAACTGAAAAAGGGTCAGTTTGCAGAGGCTTAGATACAAGATAATCACAGAGGTTAAAAGTATATTATTATAACTGTGTTGGTTATGCAAAACTGGGAAATGGGTAATAAAGGGATTATCTATCTTTTAAAACAATACAAATTCTGGTGTAGACTGTCCCTTTAACGATAAGAAAGCATGTGTGTGTACACAAAGTGATAACACAATGAGATCTGATATTACCTACACGTTAAACACACTGTAATAGGCTATGGTTTGAAACCACAAAACCAGCTAATTCATGTGCACAAATAAACCTGAAAATGCAATTTCTCATACATTGTATAATCTGCAGCTCGTATAACAAGTGATTAAAAATACATTAAAGGGACAGTCTAGGACAAAATAAACTTTCATGATTCAGATAGGGCATGTAATTTTAAACAATTTTCCAATTTACTATTATCACCAATTTTGCTTTGTTCTCTTGGTATTCTTAGTTGAAAACTTAACCTAGGAGGTTCATATGCTAATTTCTTAGACCTTGAAGCCCACCTCTTTCAGATTGCATTTGAACAGTTTTTCACCACTAGAGGGTGTTAGTTCACGTATTTCATATAGATAACACTGTGCTTGTGCACGAGAAGTTATCTGGGAGCAGGCACTGATTGGCTAGACTGCAAGTCTGTCAAAAGAACTGAAAAAAGTGTCAGTTTGCAGAAGCTTAGATACAAGATAATCACAGAGGTTAAAAGTGTATTATTATAACTGTGTTAGTTATGCAAAACTGGGAAATGGGTAATAAACGGATTATCTATCTTTTAAAACAATAAAAATTCTGGTGTAGACTGTCCCTTTAATGGAAAAACTATTTTACAGTGTACTTTAAGTATGCCTTTTAACAAAGGATACCAAGAGCATAGAGTAAATAGAAAAGTCTTTTAGAATTGAATTCTCTGTCTGACACATGTACAAGGTCATTTTTCCATAACTAAAAGAACTTGGTAAACCCTAGAGAGTACTTTTCAAATTATTACCAAGTACTTAAAAAAGTTTTAGAATGGAGCATTGGTTTTACGAATTGGTAAAAGCACATTGACGTTACCCCTGACATATTGATTAACATTGGGAAGCAACATCACCAAACAGATACAAATGCTACCTGCTCAACTAATTAAAGTTAAAGAAATGAATAATAAACTAGTGAAATTCAGCAATATCAATAACCCAACAAACACACAAGACAACTATACTGATAATAACCCTTTTCAAATTCCTCATATACGTCTCTATGGTTTTGGAGCGTAACAGGTTGAGTCACAACACACTATTAAAGGGACAGTCAGCACCAAAATTGTTATTGTTTAAACAGATAAATAACGCCTTTACTACCCATTCCCCAGCTTTGCTTAACCAACATTAATATTAATATACTTTATAACATTTAAACCTCTAAATGTATGCCTGTTTCTAAGCTACTACAGACCTCTTATCACATACTTTGTTATTAGCTTTTCACAAAAGGAGACTGCTAGTTTAAAGATAACATTGTGCTCACACCCATGGGTTGTGGAAAATACTGCACTAATTTGCTAAAATTCAAGTAAATAGATAATAAATAAATACTTATGTGATCAGGGGGCTGTCGAAAGAGGCTTAGATACAAGGTAATCACAGAGTTTTAAAGTATATTAATATAACTGTGTTGGTCGTGCAAAACTGGGAAATGGGTAATAAAGGGATTATCTATCTTCTTAAACAATACACATTTTTGAGTTGACTGTTCCTTTAAAAGGGATCAATCAACATAAAGGCCCTAACATCTGTAATGTAATTACTTAATCCACAAAAAGACCATTTTGTTTGTCATTACTCCTTGCCGTTTAGTTTTTGGATTTTGAAACTAGGAGATTAATGATTCAGATATTGATTTTGTGTTGTTTTCTGGAGGTAACATTTTTTTACTTCAGGGGTATTAATAGCAGATGAATTTTGTGATTGTGATCACTGGAAAATACTTTGATAATACTTAATGATCATCCACCAAAAACAAGCATCAGATTGTTATCAACCCCATAATATTTAAAAAGCATTTTAAACTTTTATTGAGTTAGTAAAATATGCAGTTTTTCAGGCCTACGACGCACCCTTTGAAAAACCCTCTGTAATGTTGTATATCTTACTTCATTTGTTGTGGCCAATCTAGGAGAACACTTATAAATGAGCTCCTGCAAATATCAACCAATCACTGCAGCATAAAGGGAAATAACAAACCGCAAACCATTTCCTCTCCTGTTCTCAGTGTCAGGTGGAGTGATGTTGTTTTGAATGTAACAAGCTGGAATTAATGGCTGAATGGCTCAGTTCACCACAAGCCCTTCCTGATGCACTGAAAGTTAACACAGTGGATCAGATTAATTAAAAACCATGCGGACAGGGGCATATCTATGATTAAGCTCTCAGTGGGAGCTCAAAACGCGTAAGATGGCTATGCTCTACCTTTGTGTCAAGTTTTATTAATTTTTTTCAATACATTTTTTATTTTTTATGAACATTTCAAGTGCAGCTTTTCCCTGTGTATATCTTCATCTCTGTCTGATAGGCATCTCGTTTGGCAGGCAGCTGTCAATCTCCTTGGCTGGAAATGTCTGGGGGGATTGACATAAGCCACATTACAGGTGACTGCCGCTTCTTAGCTCTCAGCTGCAGGCTCGCTTGTATGAACCTGCAGCTGATGGGGCTCCGAAGCTCATATTAAAACTTCAGAAATGGAGCCCAGTGTTTCATCAGAGACCAGGGGTAAGAGAGCAATTATTATCGGTGAGAAAAGAAAAATAAGAGACCCCACAGAAGCACTCTAGTCGATAGAACCAATGTTTAATCACTTAGGGTAATATCCCCTATTATAATGAACATAAACACCATCTAAGGTGGCAATCAAACAATAATAATAAATATGTAATTCAGTATTCAACAAAAGAACACATTGAGAGGTGTAACAGAGCTCTGATACGACAGATTATTCATAAATATATGAACACAAGAGCAAGACATATAAACAATGTTGGCCAACAAATGATGCAATAGTATACTTATCCGAAAGAAAAAGTGAGCCAGAAAAGTTCCTCTTTTTCAGAATTTGGGATAGTGCACTTATCCTGATGTTGGGTTGCTGAGATTCTTGATGTGTAGACAAAATGATCTGTGCAGTGAAGGAGAAGAAGAAACGCCTTATTAGTCAGCGACGACTACTGCTGAGTGCAAGAGACCCATTCACTGATCTTGTACCCACTTGTGTAATTATTCAGAATGGAGTGTGCCTTTCTCTACATGCAGCAGAGCATTCTTGGCCAAGTCGGCAGCTGAGCAACCTCGGCCAATCCTAACTGCAGAGAAATTGGGAAAGCTTGCCCAATGCCTGCTTCCAAAGATTGAGACACACAATGCTGTACGTTATAGCGATCAGTGGATAATAGGCTGAATCCTCCAAAAGCTCTGTCAGTCCTCAATGGAGCAGAAAAACGCTCCATATATATAATTTTTCTCTTTTTTTAATTTCTAAAAGCATATTAAGTTAGAAAATGTTGAACTTGTTAGAAATATAGTTACAATATGAAGATGCTTATAGCACTTTCTTTATATAGAATAAGCATTTATCCTGCAATGGAAGAATGCTTTTCCCCTTCAGCAATTGAATACATTATCAACAGTGAATGCTTTTATCAAAACTCGTTTTATTATATTTTATTCCTTTTTAAAATATCATATTGTATTTATTATTCATGTATTTATTTTGGGATTCATATTACTTTGTATGCTTGGACAATTCTGAAAGGTGCAGTCCTGTCAGAGATGATAAAAATTCTGAGCATTAGCCAGAACTGTGTAGCAGCTTACATTTTTTCCCTAGATAATGGACTTTTAAAACATTAATTATGCCTCAGCAATTATATATATATATATATATATATATATATATATATATATATATATATATATATATATACTGTATATATATATATATATATATATATATATATATATATATATATTATTTTTTATTTTTTTATTTTACATGTGTTGTTTTGTTAGACAAAAATGCATTGTTTTGAAGACTTCAGACACAACCCTTGAACATTCTCTGAAATATTGTTTATTTTACTTATTTTGCTGTGGCCAATATGAGACTTATGTATATTAACAAACTCCTGCATATATTGGCCAATCAAGGTACACCCTGAAGGAGTGTGGGGCTTCCAGATTCTGGGGAAAGGCAAAGTAGACAATGAAAGTGCATTACAACGTTTTAAAATGATGCATAATGTTACTTTTTATGGTAAACTCAATTTTGAGTTTCATGTCCTTTTAAGAAAATCCTTTTAAAATATCTTTTAAATAAAACACTAAACAATAACTTTTATAACAGTATAGTTAATATCACTAGATAAATCTGTGGGCATGAGAGGGTGAGGAGGGGCAGAATGGAAAAAGACAGGATGGGAAGAGGGCAAGCAAGCAAGTTGGTGTGTGAGCAAGAGGGGCTGTGTAAAAAATGAAGTGTTAGAGGAAAAAGAGACAATGGGGTGAGGATGGTCCTGTTTGTTAGGGACAGAGGAATAAGAGGGTGAGTAGGAAGCTGTATGAGAGACAAGATAAGAAGATGCTGAGGAGACTGTATGTCAGTGTGCTGGTGAGGAGGCTGTGCCTCATGGGTGTCACAGATGATGTCGCTATAGATGTTATTGAAGATAGGTAATAGGTGATTTAATTGATGATTCCATCAATGATGTCATGAAAAACTCCAAAGGGGGGTGGTTTAAGTTTAATACGTTTAAGGTTAATACTTTATTGTTTTGTACATTTAATAAAAAAACTTAAATTGTGGCATTAACTTTTTTTATTAATATACCAACTAAGATAAATATATATGCGTGTGTATCTGTGTTTGTTTGTGTGAGTATAATTGTTTTTAAAATGTGTAAATAATGCTGAATCTGGCAACTATGTATATGACTATAAAAACTCTAAACTCCCCTTGACAGTGCATAAACGTACAACTGCAAAATAGAAATTACAAATTACATCCAGCCACTTTTTGTTGGGGTGTGGAGCAGAGAGATTATTTTTGTATTTATCTTAAGTGAACCAAATTAAACTCTGGCTATCATTAACCCCTTAATGACCAGACCATTTTTCAATTTTTACATTTCTGCAGTGTTTGTGTTTAGCTGTAATTTTCCTCTTACTCATTTACTGTACCCACGCATATTATATACTGTTTTTCTTGCCATTAAACGGACTTTCTAAAGATACCATTATTTTCATCATATCGTATAATTTACTATAAATTATTTTTATAAAATATGAGGAAAAAATGGAAAAAAACACACTTCTAATTCTAATTTTGACCCCCAAAATCTGTTAAACATCTACAACCACTAAAAAAACACCCATGCTAAATAGTTTCTAAATTTTGTCCTGAGTTTAGAAATAACTAATGTTTACATGTTCTTTGCTTTTTTTTTTGCAAGTTATAGGGCAATAAATACAAGTAGCACTTTGCTATTTCCAAACCCCTTTTTTTCAAAATTAGCGCTAGTTACATTGGAACACTGATATCTGTCAGGAATCCCTGAATATCCCTTGACATGTATATATTTGTTTTAGAAGACAACCCAAAGTATTGATCTAGGCCCATTTTGGTATAAGTCATGCCACCATTTCACCGCCAAATGCGATCAAATAAAAAAAATTATTCAGTTTTTCACAAATTTTGTCACAAACTTTAGGTTTCTCACTGAAATTATTTACAAACAGCTTGTGCAATTATGGCACACATTGTTGTAAATGCTTCTCTGGGATCTCCTTTGTTCAGAAAAAGCAGACTTATATGGCTTTGGCTTTGCTTTTTGGTAATTAGAAGGCCGCCAAATGCCGCTGCACACCACATGTGTATTATGCCCAGCAGTGAAGGGGTTAATTAGGGAGCTTGTAGGGAGCTTATAGGGTTCATTTTAGCTTTAGTGTAGTAGACAACCCATAGTATTGATCTAGGCCCATTTTGGTATATTTCATGCCACCATTTCACCGCCAAAAGCGATCAAATAAAAAAAAAGTTTACTTTTTTACTAATTTTTTCACAAACTTTAGGTTTCTCACTGAAATTATTTACAAACAGCTTGTGCAATTATGGCACAAATGGTTGTAAATGCTTCTCTGAGATCCCCTTTGTTCAGAAATATCAGACATATATGGCTTTGGCGTTGCTTTTTGGTAATTAGAAGGCCGCTAAATGCTGCTGCGCACCACACGTGAATTATGCCCAGCAGTGGAGGGGTTTAATTAGGTATCTTGTAGGGAGCTTGCAGGGTTAATTTCAGCTTTAGTGTAGAGATCAGTCTCCCACCTGACACATCTCACCCTCTGATCCCTCCCAAACAGCTCCCTTCCCTCCTCCATCCCACAATTGTCCCCGCCATCTTAAGTACTGGCAGAAAGCAGTGGCGGCTGGTGACTTTTGAGGATGGGGGAGCACTAGTCCCGCCCCTCAGATGGCCCCGCCCATTTTAATGTGTGTGTGTATGTATATATATCTATATATAACTTATATTATCAAATTTGCTTCATTCTCGTTGTATCCTTTATTGAAAGAGCATCAATATCCCACTGAGCGCTAGTTGAACATATTGGGTGAGCCAATGACATGAGGCATATATGTGCAGGCACTAAACATCAGTTAATTCCCAGTAGTGCATTGCTGCTTTTGAGCCTATCTAGGTATCCTTTTTTACAACAGATATCAAGAGAACAAAGCATATTAGATAACAGAAGTAAATTGGAAAGTTGTTTAAAATTGTTCTATCTGAATCATGAAAGGAAACATTTGGGTTCCATGTCCAGTTAAATATTTTATATTACAATCTAAAGTTGTTTTATGCCACAATAACTTAAAAGATTTTGCCTGAATAAATGTAGCTTTAATCAGTCATTACACAAAACTGTGTAATGTGACAGTTGTAGAGAGCTGCCCCTTTAAACACTAATAATTCTGTTTGTGGTTCTTACAAAAAGAAAAAAGAAAAGAGAGAGCAGTCTGGGCTCAGCTTTTTTAAGTTTTTTCAGAAGTTCATAATTTCCCCAATAAAGGTAGACAGACCTCACTTATAGTATACATACATACAAACACAAATTCAAATATATATATATATACACTCACACACACATATACATACACACACACAAATATATATATATATATATATATATATATACACTCACACACACATATACATACACACATATACATACATACATACACACACACAAATATATATATATATATACACTCACACACACATATA
The DNA here is from genome assembly GCF_027579735.1 of Bombina bombina. Lineage (NCBI taxonomy): Eukaryota > Metazoa > Chordata > Amphibia > Anura > Bombinatoridae > Bombina > Bombina bombina. The sequence continues at coordinate 508,949,224 of NC_069499.1, read as the reverse complement.
CATACACACACACATATACATACATACATATACACACAAATATATACACTCACACACACATATACATACACACACACATACATAAATACACAAATATATACACTCACACACACATATACATACACACACACATATACATACATACATACACACACAAATATATACACTCACACACACATATACATACACACACATATACATAAATACACAAATATATACACTCACACACACATATACATACACACACTGAAAACTGCAGCTTATGTCAGTGTGACTGTGTGATATAAACTTTAGGACAGCAAGTAAGAATGAATTTTTTTTTAAAAAAATGGTCTTAAAGCTCTTCTCAGTAACTTAAGATGGCTCCTGGTTTAACAGTCCCTACTGGAACTAGAAGGGTTAATTAGCAAAAGTGGTTCCCTGCTTACTTTTAGAGAGAGGCTGGCCAGATTTATTTGCAGAGGTGACTGTCAGCTCAATACAAACAATAAATCAGAGATTCAGTTCAACACATGGAAGGTCCTTACCTTTATAACCCGGCAGGTCAAGACAGCCATAAAACGCACATTTCTGTTCGAGAAGCACTGCAGTAATCTCTGTGCACACTTTCCTCAACAGGCTGCTTAGATTTATTTACCGAGGTGACAATTCAAATACAATTGCCTCGCTAACGGCTCCCACCATGCAGCAATCCCTTAGCCTGTATTATCTATACATACACACAACTTGGAAGGAAGTCCCTGTGCTAACTATCTAATTACTTGCAGCGTTGGGGTAAATAATCAAAAGCACACTGACTCAGTCAGCAGTTGTACCGAAGGGAAGAGGGACCATCTGTGGCCAGATTGAGTGCTGTCTAATTACTGGGAGTGCGGGGACCCACATGCAGTGAAATGAACTAGCGGTCAACTCTCAGTAAAGGCTTTACCCAAGATTGACCCTTGACTGCTAGTAGTAACTTTCATTTCACTGCATGTGGGTCCCCGCACTCCCAGCAATTAGACAGCACTTACTCTGGCCACAGACGGTCCCTCTTCCCTTCGGTACAACTGCTGACTGAGTCAGTGTGCTTTAGATTATTTACCCCAACGCTGCAAGTAATTAGATAGGTAGTTCCGCCCCTGCTCTTACCTCCTTAGACTGTTCTTCTGAAACTGGTGCTTGCTTTAATTGCTTACAGGCTTGAGGCTCCACTCCACTGCACCAGCCCAGAGAGCTCCTCTCAGCTCAACCACTATCTCTGCAATGAGATTTCGCGCCGTTGAGCTGGGAGGAGCTTGTCGAGCGTCATCACGTGACTGTGAGTGATGACGCTCTTCTCTGTCACTGGCTGCTGATGGCCTGCTGCCTGTCTCTCTCTAACACCTCCCACCCCTCGCACAGGCTGAAGTGTGCGAACAGCTAACTATGGGGATGGGGAGGCTGGGAGCTGCGCAGCAGGCAATTCTACAATGCGCAAAGCACAGTGCCATAGCTTAGGCTATCGCACGTGCGGTTAGGGCTTTGTATGTGTAAGTAATACTGACTGTATTTGTGATTGGGCATTGGAGACTGTGGACAATAATATTATTTAGACAGTGGCACTTTTACTACATGAATAAATGGAAAAAAAAGAATATAAGTTTATATTGTATTTTTTTCTGGGGGTAAAAAAAATATAATTTTTTCAATAGGGGGCTATTGGAAAAATTATATTTTTTTTTCTTATTTTTTTTTTCTTCTGTGATGCTGAGGGGGGCACGTGCGAGTGTGCTCAAATGGAGGAGCCTCCACTGGCAGAAAGTCTGCCAGTACTAAAATAAAAGGTATATGATTTTTTTTTTTTTTTCTAGCATATTTACATATGCTGCGGTGTAGGATCCCCCCTTAGCCCCCAACCTCCCTGATCCCCCCAAACAGCTCTTTAAACCTCCCCGCCACCTATTCACCCCCATCTTGGGTACTGGCAGCTGTCTGCCAGTACCCAGTTTGCCCCCAAAAACAACGTTTGTTTAAAAACATTTTTTTTAGAAAAAGCTTTTTCTGTAGTGTAGCTGCCCCCCCTCAATACCCCCACCCCCTCCCAGATCCTTTTAGATTTATTAATTTTATTTATTTCCCCCTCCCTCTCAATTTAAAGTTCATTGGTGGTAGTAGTTTCTGTGCATGCACGCTGGCCCCCCGCAGCCCCCCCATGCTCCCGGCACCCGGTGTGCACATTGCAGTTACAGGAACCGGATGCTGGATATTGATGGGTCGCCCACCCGCCTCCCTGGTAAGCTCCCACCCACCAACAAACGGCACCATTGTTACCGGTGCAGAGAGGGCCAAAGAGTGGCTCTCTGTGCATCGGAGGCTTGTAAAAGGGTATTGCAGGATGCCTCCATATCAAGGCATCACTGCAATACCCTGAGAGCTGCTGGAAGCGATTGCAATCACTTCCAGCACTCTTTTAGACAAATGACATACCAGGTACATCTATTGTCATTAACGGTCAGTTTTTGTATGACGCACCTGGTACGTCAGCTGTAATTAAGGGGTTAAAGTTTCTTTTGCCATTGATTTTTATATCAAATTTGCTACTTCAAATATCTCTAAAACAGCTAAGTTTAACCTGTTGGGGCTGATTTATCCAGCTCTGTATGGAACATGATGCCCCTGTTTCCACTCAAGCCTTCAGGCTCGCCTAAAACAGAAGTTATGAAGCAGCGGTCTAAAGACCCCTGCTCCATAACTTGTCCACGTGCTCTGAGGCCGGGGACAGAAATCAACCCGATCGAATATGATCAGGTTGATTGACACCCCTTGCTACCGTCCGATTGGCCACGAATCTAAAGGGGGGCGGCATTGCACCAGCAGTTCACAAGAACTGCTGGTGCAATGATAAATGCCGACAGCATATGCTGTGTGCTGTCAGCATTTATCGATGTGCAGCGGACATGATATGCTACAATTTATCATGTCCGCTCGCACTATTATAAATCTACCCCACAGAGTGATTTAAATTACAAAAAATACTATGTGAGCTGACTAAAAAACCCTGTAAGTAATATGTCTACAAAACTTCAACTGTGCATGTGAAACATAAAGCTATGGATTTGTTTAATACTGCGCACGCACACACACACACACACACACAAATTGCATTATTCATATTTAAATGAAATATTTTTTCTCAAAATTCTGTTTAGATTTACTTGCTTATTTCCAAAGATTCTGAAACCTTGTTAAAGAATATTAGCTTAACAAATTTCAATTAGTTATTAGTCTTGTAATTGCTCTAAAGATATTTGATAGGATTACATAGAAAATTTTATAACACTGATCCCCAAATTTGTATAATCTCTGCATATGAACCATGGATGTGTTCTGCATCAGTATAATAGGCACTCTAAGTTACAAATACATAGTCTCTTTGGCATAAAAGGGGGGTTCCCACAACATTAAAAATAGAAATGTAAGCTTCCGTCACAGTCTGTTGGCGTTTTCACTTGTTTCTCTGGTCTAAAAGGCTACCTTTCATTCAGCATGATCACAATAGTGTGTTTCCAGCACCCTTGGTGAAAGTTCTATTTTTCCTTGGGACCAAAAGGTTCTTAACAATCACAACACATTTTTTAGTTACTTTTCCACAGCTTTTCGAGAATATTATTCTTTTTGAATTTGACACCTCTAGGCACTCGATAAGTCATTGAAAGGCATTTTGACAACGTTAACACTATTTCACAGCAATTTGCATTTATATATAGCACTGTATTAAAACACTTTGGGCAAGATTGCAAGTGCAGCATGCACACAAGCACAGTTGGAAGTAAACTTGTAACATGTGCGTGTTAATAGCTAACCATTTTTTGGGGGCAAAAAATACAATAAAATATAATAATAAAATAAAATTCCAATGTGAGGTGGGATGGTAAGGTTACTACTTGTTTGTGTTTTAGGGTTTTTACTTTTTTTCAGGAGGGGTGGGGCAGGGGTTAGTTTAAAATAATATTAAAAAAAATACTTTCAAGATCTAAGGTCATTTTTTTAAATATGCCCTGCCTGAGGACACTTTACACATGCTCAGTCTGATCCTGTAAGAGATTTCTAACTTCTCACATTTTGTCTCCGTAAGGACTCCTAAGCATACAAAAAAGCTCCTAACCTCCCACTGGCTGAAAGCATGGATCTCATGTTAAAACCCACATGGTCTGCTCTGCACACAGCTCGTCCCTTCTTCCCTTGCTTTTATTATGCCTTTTTCCCTTCCTAGACTAGTTAGCTTGTTAGCTCACTTGCTTTACATTGCATAACCCAGTCCTCTCCCTGGTGAAAGTGATCAGAAAGAAATCTGGAGCAGTGTTTCACAGAAGAAAAATTAGACAGCTGTGCAGAACAAACACGCTCAGGCATACAGGCTTATACAGTAGTCATGAGGAAAACAGCAGTGGGGTTTGTTGATGTTTTTGCCAGAACTGTGAAGCCACAATTTTATGGTGTTTTACATATTGCAAGCACTATTTATGTGAATCAGAGCCATAAATTAATTGCCACAGTTTTTATGGAGTTTTATACATTGCAAGCACTATTATGTGAATCATAGCTATAAATTCACTGCCACTGTTTTTATGGTGTTACACACATTGCAAGAACTATTTATTTGAGATATAGTTTATTGTTTAAATTCATATGCTTTAACCCCTCTGTAGAATGTATTGCTACTGGCTCTTCCTAGAAGTGTTTCAAGCTGTTTGTGGTGCAGGTTTTATACATATATCTTTCCATCTATCTATCTATCTATCTATCTATTTATCTCTATATATATTGTGACAGCAAGTCTGGTTTGGTGATAGAGGGAGTATATATTAGACCAAGTGTAATACATTTCACTTTACCATTTTGCTAAGAAACCCCAGGGAAGTGATTAGTGTTTTTTAGTTGTGAATACCTTACAGCTTTTAAAGAAAATTAAACTCAGATGTGGTTAATGACTACTGCTCCTAGGGTTTAAAAGGGAAGCATTTCTCTAGCTAAGTAGATTACAGCCAGGCAGGAGGCCTGATATGATGTGTTGTGAAAAATATTATGTACTAAACGTTTTGCTTGATTTCTGTTTGCTGTTACATTCTGTAAAGGACATTTGTATTGCTGCAGGCAAATACAGAGATTTGCTGTTTTGGAAGCTTGTGCAGAGAAGCTTGTCCTTTTGCCTTACCTGTGAACGAACTGTATGCTGCTGTTAAAGTCACCTTGCTATTTTGGAAGAAAATAAAGTTTTGAAAACTTTAACTGGATTGTCCTCTATTGCATTTAAACCCTAGAAGACAGTGGTTTCCAAAGATTCTTGTTACATATGGTGGAGAAGGTGGGCCGCCACATTTTATGTCTGTGGGTTTTATAATTTGCAAGCAATATGGAGGAAGTTATTAAAGCACTGATTCAGTCTACCGCTGTGCAACAGGAAGCCAATAGAAAAGCTGCTGAAAACAGTGCAGCTCTGCAGCAGTTGGTGTTGGCACAGACGGAGAACGCTATGATTATGGCAAAAACACAGAAAGAGAGTACTAAAGTGCTGGTGAATATCCCTTGACATGTATATATTTGTTTTAGAAGACAACCCAAAGTATTGATCTAGGCCCATTTTGGTATATTTCGTGCCACCATTTCACCGCCAAATGCGATCAAATAAAAAAAATTATTCAGTTTTTCACAAATTTTGTCACAAACTTTAGGTTTTTCACTGAAATTATTTACAAACAGCTTGTGCAATTATGGCACACATTGTTGTAAATGCTTCTCTGGGATCTCCTTTGTTCAGAAAAAGCAGACTTATATGGCTTTGGCTTTGCTTTTTGGTAATTAGAAGGCCGCCAAATGCCGCTGCACACCACACGTGTATTATGCCCAGCAGTGAAGGGGTTAATTAGGGAGCTTGTAGGGAGCTTATAGGGTTCATTTTAGCTTTAGTGTAGTAGACAACCCATAGTATTGATCTAGGCCCATTTTGGTATATTTCATGCCACCATTTCACCGCCAAAAGCGATCAAATAAAAAAAAAGTTTACTTTTTTACTAATTTTTTCACAAACTTTAGGTTTCTCACTGAAATTATTTACAAACAGCTTGTGCAATTATGGCGCAAATGGTTGTAAATGCTTCTCTGAGATCCCCTTTGTTCAGAAATATCAGACATATATGGCTTTGGCGTTGCTTTTTGGTAATTAGAAGGCCGCTAAATGCTGCTGCGCACCACACGTGAATTATGCCCAGCAGTGGAGGGGTTAATTAGGTATCTTGTAGGGAGCTTGCAGGGTTAATTTCAGCTTTAGTGTAGAGATCAGCCTCCCACCTGGTGCAAAAGATGGTCACATTTCAAGCAGTAACATTCAGGAAGCTTTGTGAGGAACAGTAGAACGCCATATGCACCTTGTGGCAAGATATTCAAACTATATCTGAGAGACTGAACTCTGATCCTGCTGGTGGCTGTCAAGGCTCTAAAGTTATACAAGCTAGTCACTATATTCAAAAGATGTCTGCAGCGGACAATGTTGAGGCGTATCTTCTTGCCTTTGAGAGAACAGTGGAAAGAGAAGGATGGCCAGCAAACGAGTGGGCGAGCATACTTTAAGTGGAGAACCTCAAAAGGCCTACTTTGACTTAGAGCCAGAGCAATCCAGTGACAATGACAAGCTGAAGGCTGAGATCATGGCATGCCTAGGAGTGACTTCTGCAGTATGTGCTCAAAGATTCTACTCTTGGAGATATGCATCTGATAAAGCTGCAAGATCACAGATGTTTGACCTCATTCACCTTGCCAGGTAATGGCTGCAACCAGAGGTTAACTCCACTAATAAGAGTGTGGAGTTATTGGTGTGTTACATCATCTATGGAGAGTTGTCTATATCAGAAGAATTATTGTATTACATTATAAAAAGAATTAATTTGATACAGGAAAATATGGTATTTCATATTACAGGAACAACATTTAAAATATATTGGACCTAGGATTTTAAATTAAACAAACTCACCACACCTCCATGACTCATAAGATAACAATGTAAATTATCTTGGAGCATTTGTCCAAAAAAAAAAAAAAAAAAAAGGTAAAAAGACTTTTGCCAGGAAGAACCCCTGCTGTTTGTAAACACAAAAAGAGACCAAAAATCAGATAACAAAAGCATGTGTCCAGGAGTAACCTGAACAGGAAACCACCTGGGGGGCTTTATTAACAGAACAGAGAGAACTGTTGTTCCAACTCAAAAGAATAGAGTTCCATTGTCTAAGATTTTGTTTATACTTTAGTGGATGGAATTACAAACAAATAGGCCCTCACTCATATGTTAATGAGATGCCTGCTAGTCTAAGTGACCAACTCAGACCCTCCCTAATATAAACAAAAGAAAAATGTCTGTTAGGAAAAGAAATACAATTTTGAAATGTGAGAAGCTAAAAGTCTGAATTGTATATGTATATATATATATATATATATATATATATATATATATATATATATATATATATATAAAATTAAATCAAATTGTATTACAATGCTGTACAAATAAGTAACTGATAACCAGTGTATATCATGTACCACCTATTCAAATGTATAGATAAGTTAAATATGGAATTAAGTATATGCAATAACCAGTATGAAATATATGTAGTATACCGAGCGCTAGTAATAGGATGCCTTAAGCTCACTGACAGGAGCCCCCTAGTGGGCTTGGGATAAAAACTAACTAGAATAAATGAGTGAGCGCTAACAGCTTAAAAGGCTAAGTAATCAGTTGGGTGAGATAGATAAAAATCAGTTTAATACAAGGATATAAAACAATCTAGATAATACAATGATTCTGTCAAATCAATTTTAAAACCTACATGGATCCATGGGGTACATATAAAAACATAAATAAAAAATACAATGTGCATTCAATACTGTATAAAAGAATGAAAAATCACAGCATAATACAAACAAGTCTCACAGTTAATTGATAATACTTGTGTGCCGATTGAGACCTAGTAAGTGGTCACAAATCCATCAATCATCTCTAAAATGGGAGGTTATCACATGAATAAATATAATAAACATAAACAGGTGATACAAAGTGTAGAAAATGCGTGAAAAAATGCGCAAATAATGTGATGAAAATAAGTCAATTGCTGTCCAAAATTAGTGTCCAAACATGATAAGTTCCAAATGAAATTTATCCAGTGTTGGTAGTAAACATAAGGTGCCAGAAAACAGTTCTTAGAAGCAAAAAATGAGAAAAAATGTGGAAAAAATGTGAAAAAACAGAATGTGAAAAAACAAAAATGTGTAAACGATGATTCAAAGATCAAGGTATATAAACAAGATCCAAAATATCTTCTAAACCTGTGGAAAAATGAAGAAATAAAAGTGCAATAACGTTTATACACTCCAAATAATGATTAGAAATGAGCTCACCAGTATGTCAATGCGTTTTGGCCTTCCTGGCCTTTATCAAGACTATACTGTTTGTAATTTTCTGGGAGCTTTTATATATATATATATATATATATATAAAAGCTCCCAGAAAATTACAAACAGTATAGTCTTGATAAAGGCCAGGAAGGCCGAAACGCGTTGACATACTGGTGAGCTCATTTCTAATCATTATTTGGATTGTATAAACGTTATTGCACTATTATTTCTTCATTTTTCCACAGGTTTAGAAGATATTTTGGATCTTGTTTATATACCTTGATCTTTGAATCATCGTTTACACATTTTTGTTTTTTCACATTCTGTTTTTTCACATTTTTTCCACATTTTTTCTCATTTTTTGCTTCTAAGAACTGTTTTCTGGCACCTTATGTTTACTACCAACACTGGATAAATTTCATTTGGAACTTATCATGTTTGGACACTAATTTTGGACAGCAATTGACTTATTTTCATCACATTATTTGCGCATTTTTTCACGCATTTTCTACACGTTGTATCACCTGTTTATGTTTATTATATTTATTAATGTGATAACCTCCCATTTTAGAGATGATTGATGGATTTGTGACCACTTACTAGGTCTCAATCGGCACACAAGTATTATCAATTAACTGTGAGACTTGTTTGTATTATGCTGTGATTTTTCATTCTTTTATACAGTATTGAACGCACATTGTATTTTTTATTTATGTTTTTATATGTACCCCATGGATCCATGTAGGTTTTAAAATTGATTTGACAGAATCATTGTATTATCTAGATTGTTTTATATCCTTGTATTAAACTGATTTTTATCTATCTCACCCAACTGATTACTTAGCCTTTTAAGCTGTTAGCGCTCACTCATTTATTCTAGTCAATAACCAGTATGATATGTATGTATATGTGCCTATTTGTATATATATATATATATATATATATACATATACATATATATATATATATATATATATATATATGTATGTATGTACTTGATTTGGATGTTTATGTATTGTATATGAAGATATATACTGAGTACCTGACCAAGTATCTATCTAAATCATGAGGATTTAATTTTAAACTAATACATTTTAGTTAAATAAAAATATCAAATAAATATATGGAGATTGATGAATATATAAATGATCTCCCTATGTTAAAACTCATATGCCCAACTTTAAAGGACAATGCACAAATGCTAAGCCATAAAGACATGAATACTTATTTAAATATATTTGGTAAATTTATGAAGTCTAGCTCACAGATTATATATATATATATATATATATATATATATATATATATATATATATATACATATATATACATATATATATATATATATATATATATATAAATTATATTCTAAGAAAGATTAATGTAAGAATTAGTTCACTTTTATAGCACATCTCACCATCGCGATCTTGTGGTGAATTAGTAAAAGTACAACCAGCTATACTTAATATTGGGTTAATTTTTCCCAAAAGTTAATTAGTATTCATCCAATCACAGCATTGCAGATCCTCACACATCTGTGAATTGCTGTTAGATATTAGGGTGGAGTTATAGTTCAGGATAAATTGGGTCACTGAGCATTCACAAGTGGCTCTGGGTTGCATCAATGTGAGCGGGAAGCGCTGTCCAATTTTCCCCTGAAAAGGAATTTTGAATCCTGGTGGCACCCATTCTATATTTTTGATATTTGGGAACTTTTTGCCTGTTTTTCCTGTGGATTAAGAGATTTTTTTTTGGACCGGATGCAGAGGAAACACATAGCTTCACTATTGATAACCCAGGGCTTGGAGGAGCAAACATTTGGGGAAGTATAAAAATCTCTTTTATTATATATAAGCAATTGTTGTATTTAAGGTCCTTATTAAGATTTTTATTAGATGTTTATAGGCCCAATTTGTATATGTACTTACCCCCATAGTCTGGCTTATATTGTCTAGAAATATAATTCACCTAACAATACAAGACATTTTGTTATAGATAGTGTTCATTTAATTTAGCATATTGTAAGGAAAGCCCCGGACATTATAATTAAATATATTTAATTTTAGTGATATTGCACTCTCTAAGACTGAGACTTGTTGAGGCATCATAAAAGTTTTTTTTTTTTTTATTATTTTGTCTACTGGTCATAGCCATACCTTCTGAATCCGATTAATTGCTATAAAATGCTAAGTGTCCAGATATCATTTTAATGGTAATATTTGGCTAAGATTGTATTAAATAACCGTTGTTAGTAACACATATTGCATAATTGGTTAATGCTGATTTATTTGACTTTGTTATAGACTTCACTATTAAGATTTGTACCCATAGGATCAAAACAAAGTGTGGTAGCATAATTTTATTTCATATTGTATAAGAGAATTTTTGTGTATAAATAAATGGTATATCGCTTGTTAATATCTTGCTTAATGTTTAATAAATCTGTATATGTTTTTCCAAACTGAATCCTCTTTACTCAACAAATATAATTTGCTGTGTTTAAAAAGATATCACCTGATTAGAACTACAGAAAAAGTTATACATATATATGGGAGATTTCCGATGAGACAACAGTAAAAAAAAAAAAATATAACCTAATAAATATACTAACATGTTGGAGGTTACTGCTGAGATAGTCATAATTAATATTGTAATCTAAAATATATAACACATTGGAGGCACCGCTGACAATCAGTGATATTTTTCACAGCGATATTATTTTGTGTAGTAAATTTGTATTTTTAATAGAAAATTAAACAAACGTTTTTATCTTATTAAATACCATACTAAAATAGCTATGTCTTCAACAAAAAGCGACTCTAGCGTATCTGTACATGATGAAAATGTGGCCTCCCCAAGATCCTCTGTTCATGAAATGGTTCAGGCAGGAACTCTTAAAATCGAAGCCATGAGCCACCTCATGGACAGACTTGATATTGGGGATGATGTATATGCTTATATCAAGGGGTTTAAGGCTAAGGTCAAAGGTTTAGTTAAAGATATGTGGGTTGAAGATGGTGAATTATACCAAGTTTTACTGAAGCTTAGTAAATGCTTGGAATTAAGAGGGCGTGATGAGATAATTTTCAAAACTTGGCCGATACTAATGTATTTAATCTGTGAGATGTCTAGCCAAATGACAGGACAAAACGTACAATTGGGACAGCTAAGGGGTGAAAACTATTCATTGTGAGAATTCAAAGAAGCCTTTATTAATGGAAAGTTAGAGAATCTAGAAGCTAATAAAAAGATGTCTGCCTTAAATTAATATAATCAAAAATTAGTGGCTAAATTAAAAACGTTAGAAGAAGATTATGAAAAATGCCAAAATGAAAATAAAACTTTAAAAGCTAGATATTGTAGGTCTGAAAAAGAACATGAACAATAAATAAATGAATTAAAGAGACACATCATCAGCAATAAGGAGTCTTTGAATAAAAACACTAGTGCTGAAATTATTAATTCAATTAAGGACTGGGTCAGAAGTGAGTTTCCAAATATAAGGCAGGAGGATAAATAAAAGTCCCCAAATTATGGCCCTAATTCAGACCCAGAGATAACTTTCCCCCTTAGGCAATTACCTAACTCTGAAGGGCAAGATAATTATTACACCTCAGAGGAAGAAGGCAGTTACTATAGTGGGTCAAAGGGGGGACTAGCTTCTCAGACAGCCCATATCAGAATGCACGAGTGAAATTTCAGCATAGTAAAGATAGGACAGATAGAGGGCACTCTAACCCAAACAATAAGATCCCAATGAAATACGGTAATGTACTAACACTATATATTGACTGTACTAACACTATATATATTGACAACCTGATACTGATTTGGAGGGGGGAACCATTTCTAGTGGAGAATTTTGTTGAATATATTAAAAGTAACGAGGTTGGCATTTCTTTTACCATGGAATACCAACCCATGGAGATTGATTTCCTAGATGTCACCTTAAAAGCACCACAGAAGTATGGCAGCAAGGTGGAGACTACTTTATATCAGAAACCAATATCAGGGAATACGATATTATATGGGAAAAGCTGCCATCCTCACCATGTCCGATATGCCATATGAAAAGGACAATTCAGTAGAGTAAAACAAAATTGCTCTAATGATTTTGAATACACAAAACAAAGTGAGGACCTTAGAAAACGTTTGAGACCCAGGGGTTACCCTGAAATGGATGTGACTAAAGCAAGATGTGAAGTAGATTCCATGAACTGGGAGTCTCTCCTTAACATTCAAAATAGTAGGAACAGGAAGAACTCCGGCAGGTATGAAGGGGTAACCTTCGTTACAGAATATTCATCAGAATATGACAAGATCTGCAGTATTATTAGTATTATTTGCAATGCTTTCAGCTGATGAAAAACTAGAGAAAGTTGTACAAAAAGGGTGTAGATTCACCTATAAACATGGTGCTACACTTGGTAACATACTCTCACCCAGTAAACTAAGGGACAGCAAGGAAAGGACAAGTTCACAGTTGACTTGTAAAGGCATGTATAACTGCCACTATGGGCATAGCCTGTTCATATGTGGATAAGGGCCCAGATTTTGAGTCCCTTACAAATGGTAAATCATTCAAACTGAAGTCTTGTGTTAATTGTCATTCAAATTATGTGGTGTACCTGATTTGGTGCACCCAATGTAAGTTGCAATACGTAGGTTGTACTACTAGAGAGAGCCATGACAGAATCAGGGAAGATCTTTTGGATGTCAAGGATCTCATTATCTCATCTTTTTTGGTCACACATTTTTTGGAGGTGCATCATGGAGATGTCAGTTCCTTGAGATGAAAATCCTTGAAATGGAAAATCATAGAAAGAATAAGGATCTTAGAGCGGGGTGGTGATCGCAGCATACTTCTCTTTAAGAGTGAGACTTACTGGATATTCACCCTGGACACTAGGTCACCCAAGTGATTTAACTATTAGTTTGACTTGATCAATTTCTGGGAATAGTTCAAATAAACCCAGACAAAGGTCCTCTATAGCTTATGTACAACGTTGTAAATAGTTTCAGTCTATATGTATATATATATATATATATATATATATATATATACACATACACATTAGATCCTTTATCTAAATTTGAACATTGATAATAATGACAGAGGTCATGGATTGGTCTCTACTTTGGATACCATTTTTTGATCATAACATATTCCAACACTTTCACTTCTACATAACAAAACAGATCATAGGGACCTAATAGTTTTCATTTAGTTCAAATAATAGTATCCATTCCTTAAATATCCAACATGTAGTTATGTAAGTTCTCTTATGTGCTCATTATATTATCATAGTTTCTATGGTTCAAAATTATTCTTTTGAATCATTGATTCGTGGTAAGCTTTTAAGTCAAACAGACTTAAAAGCAGGGATTCTTGTTTCAAGTCTCATTTATAAGTGAAAACTTGTTTTAGTGCAGAAACCCAATTACGAATGGTAGATTTCAATATTGTACTGATAGCTAAATTCGAGAACTATAATATTGTAATGCTTTTCATGGTTAGATAGCAAGATTTAAAATTCAGGTAAATTTGCATGTTTTTAATGCATATTTTGTAAGTGTGTGCACCTATTGGCATAAACGACAGTAGTACCATATTTAACGGCAGCGTATATATCTTTTCCTAGGGAATAGCCCAAGGTTGCTATATTTTTTTGCCAAATATTAATTTTCTGTTTTAAACTCATACATTTTGTCTCTTAAAGGTGTCTATGTTCTTTCATTTTTCGTTTTTTACCTTTTACTCTTAACTTTATACTTTTTACTTTCTTCTCTGACATTTCTTCTCAGATAATCTAATCTATCTATGGCAGGGGTGTCAAACTCAAATTCATTGTGGGCCGCATCAGCAGTTTGGTCACCCTCAAAGGGCCGATTGTATCTGTAGGACTATGTGTCCACTCTTTATTATCATAAATTATTGTCACTGCATTCAATTATTACTGTTTTTTGTAATAATGTAAGTAATAACTAGCTCTGAAAGCAGAAACATAGTCAGAATAATGGCAAGTAGATATTCAAATATACAATTATTGTACAATTTATTGAAAAATGATTTTTGGTAACAGACAGTAATTTTTTTTTTTTTAAAACATACAAATATTGCCAAACACTGTTTATTACACATATGGCAAACACAAGGCATTAACTTTTTTTTAACTTTTCTTGGACATTTTTGGGTTATTTGATTGTAGTTTATGGTCCCTATACCACTGTAAAGTGACACGGAAGTGGTCAGTATATCCAAAGTTTACCGCTCAGACTTTTAAGCAGAATAATAAGCAGACCCCCCCTAATAAGCAGACCCCCCCCACACACACACATACATCATATGTACTTACAGTACAGGAGAGAAGGGTTCAGGCAGCCGTTGGATCTGTCACATCACAGGATGGCATGCGCTCAATATAAAAACAAGTGGAGGTTTCCTGAATGCATGTAAAGTGGAGGTTTCCTGTGTAGAACGGCCGGCGCCGCTAGAGGGCTGGCTTGTAGGCTGCCGCGCATGCGCTGAAGAGGCGACTTTCTTGTGTCAAAAAAAAAATAAAAAAGCGAGAATAAAAGGTGAAGGCTGGCGGCCGGCGGCGGCTACACGGGCCACATGACGAGGTCTGGTGGGCCGGATTCGGCCCGCGGCCTTGTGTTTGACACCCGTGATCTATGGTTTTAAAACATAAGAATATTAATGGTTAAGATTAACATTATCATTCGGTTCAATAGGTGTTTATATGGTTGCTTATATCATGTGACTTGTGTGCTTAGAGTTTGACCAATGGTTAACTGATAATGTTCTTAAATACACCTGTGTTCAAAAATAGAAAATATCATCTATGACTAAGACATAAGCCGAAACGTGTAAAATGTGTGTTTCAGTCTAGCTCCATTGAATGAGACTTATTACAATAAAGGACTATTGAATGTTTTTGGAGTACCGGATTTTCACTTTTTCAATAATAAAATGATCCATGTGTTAAAACCCCATAAAAATGTTAAAAACATAGTTAAAGGGGCATTAAACTGCCATTTAAGAGGTGGGCTTTGTTTAAAGGGGTAGGATCTAGCACCCCTCCATTTTCAAAATTCACCCGCTGCCACTGTATGTCTATATGTCTGTACATGTATATAAGTTTTTATATGTGTATACATATATGCGTGTGTATATATATATATATATATATATATATATACACACTGTATATATATATATATATATATATATATATATATACCCAAATATTTTATATATATATATATAATTAGAATTTATTTATTATAGTCCTTAAGTGAAAGAGTAAATACAAAATTGCCATTCATTCCTTATATTTATTAATTGAATCGTTATACATTCATACGTTAAAATCACTTAAACTTTGCAGTTAAATAAAATATCAGGGTTATATGGGATTTCTGTCTGTCTCCATGATGTGGATAACAGAAATGAAAAGATATCTCTTTGCGTATGTGTGGTTGCTAGATCTCTAAGTAGAGAAGGCCAGGCTGAATGGCTGACTGAAGGGGGTAGTAGTTGTGGTTAGAGCTTCTGGTAAGAAGTAAATTACGATCATGAGGTAGCTATGATAATAAATAGAATTGCAGCTTAAATGGAAATGAAACCCAATTTTTTTCTTTCATGATTTAGAAAAAGCATGGAATTTTAAACATCTTTTTAAATTTACTTCTATTATCTAATTTTATTAATTCTCTTGGTATCCTCTGTTGAAAAGCATAGCTAGATAGGATCAGTAGATGCTGATTGGTGGCTGCACATAGATGCTTAGTGTGATCTAAGGAATGAAGCAAATTAAATAATAGAAGTAAATTGGAATATTGTTTAAAATTGTATTCTCTGCCATAATCATGAAAGAAAAATGTTGGGTTTAGTGTCCCTTTAATGCTTTTGGTCTTCTTGTGAACTAATAAGGAGACCAAACAAACTGCCGGCGCATATCCCCTCTGAGGAAGCGTGATTGCGAAACACATGTCAGTGATCCAGTTCTAGAGAGCTTGTCTCTCACTTTTTAACTTGCTTGCTCTAGCAGACTAATGATATTAGCATGTGTGAAGAGATTCAGTGAGAATGTTGTTTTGCGCTAACGGTCTGCTGATGGTTATAATATAAGGCACATAAACTGTTAAATATACTAGAGAATATGCTATAGAAGGGGCTTACCAGAGAAAGGAAACTATATAGTGTGATTCTTGGGATAAGTAAGAATGACTTAAGCGTTCCTATGGGCATGAAAATGAAATAATAGAAAATGATACAGGAAGATTAAGTTGCAATTCTATTTATTATCATAGCTACCACCGGATTATAATTTACTTCTTACCAGAAGCTATAACCACAACTACTACCCCCTTCAGTTAGCCATTCAGCCTGGCCTTCTCTACTTAGAGATCTAGCAACCACACATAAGCAAAGCAATATCGTATCATTTCTGTTATACACATTGTGGAGACAGACAGAAATCACATATAACCCTGATATTTTATTTATCTCTGCAGAGTTTAAGTGATTTTAACGTATGAATGTATAACGATTGCATTAATAAATATAAGGAATGAATGGCTATTTTGTATTTATTTTTTCACTTAAGGACTATAATAAATACATTCTTATTATACACACAAAACTTAGGGGTAAGCACTTTTTCTGTTGCGTATATAACAACTAATTTTTTAGTGAGTATTTCCAGTGCAGTCACCCCTCTACAAGTGCTAAACTTGATTTAATAATATTAAGCACTTTTAGTAACACCAAGTATCTGTGCAACCTCATCAACCTCTCAACATTATATATATATATATATATATATATATATATATATATATATATATATATATATATATTAAATTAGAGGATAAGCACTAATGTACATATGAATATGTTAATAATTGAACAAGTGAAAGTGCTCGAGACTTAGGTGCACTTACTACCAATACACCAAAAATAGTATAAATACAAATATAAGACTCCGCACTTAATATGAATAAATAAATGATGAATGCATAAATGAGCATAAAGGAAAATTTAATGAGAACAAAAAAAGGAAAACAAACAAATCCTAAGTTGCACTACATACAAGAACCAAGATGCATACAAACATACATATTGGGTGTCCCCAGTTATCAAGCAGCAATGGAGTGGTGGAGGTCAGATTTTGAGCAAAAAGCAAAACCCTGGTTATACATGGAAAGCCATGGGTATTTTTGTATAGGATGCTACTGCCAGCCTACTAACCATTGCATCTGATACTGCACGAACTGCTTAAAGTGCATGAACTGCCTTAATCTTGTTTCTTCAGTGCTTGCATCCTATACAAATATACCCGTGGCTTTCCATGTATAACCAGGGTTTTGCTTTTTGCTCTAAATCTGACCTCCACCACTCCATTGCTGCTTGATAACTGGGGGCGCCCAGTTTGTATGTTTGTATGTATGGTTGCTGCATCTTGGTTCTTGTATGTAGTGCAACTTAGGATTTGTTTATTTTCATTTTTTGTTCTCATTAAATTTTCCTTTATGCTCATTTATGCATTCATCATTTATTTATTCATATTAAGTGCTGAGTCTTATATTTGTATTTATATATATACAGTGGGGCAAAAAAATTATTAAGTCAGCCACCAATTGTGCAAGTTCTCCCACTTAAGAAGATGAGAGAGGCCTGTAATTTTCATCATAGGTGTACCTCAACTATGAGAGACAAAATGTGGAAACAAATCCAGACAATAACATTGTCTGATTTGGAAAGAATTTATTTTCAAATTATGGTGGAAAATAGATATTTGGTCAATATCAAAAGTTAATCTCAATAATTTGTTATATATCCTTTGCTGGCAATGACAGAGGTCAAACCTTTTCTGTAAGTCTTCACAAGGTTGTCACACACTGTTGCTGGTATGTTGGCCCATTCCTGCATGCAGATCTCCTCTAGAGCAGTGATGTTTTGGGGCTGTCGCTGGGCAACACAGACTTTCAACTCCCTCCAAAAGTTTTCTATGGGGTTGAGATCTGGAGACTGGCTAGGCCACTCCAGAATCTTGAAATGCTTCTTACGAAGCCACTCCTTCGTTGCCCGGGCGGTGTGTTTGGGATCATTGTCATACTGAAAGACCCAGCCACATTTCATCTTCAATGCCCTTGCTGATGGAAGGAGCTTTGCACTCAAAATCTCACGATACATGGCCACATTCATTCTTTCATATACACGAATCAGTCGTCCTGTTCCCTTTGCAGAGAAACAGCCCAAAGCATGATGTTGCCACCCCCATGCTTCACAGTAGGTATGGTGTTCTTTGGTTGCAACTCAGCATTCTCTCTCCTCCAAACACGACGAGTTGTGTTTCTACCAAATAGTTCTACTTTGGTTTCATATGACCATATGACATTCTCCCAATATGCTTCTGGATCATCCAAATGCTCTCTAACATACTTCAGACGGGCCCGGACATGTACTGGCTTAAGCAGGGGGACACGTCTGGCACTGCAGGATCTGAGTCCCTGGCAGCGTAGTGTGTTACTGATGGTAGCCTTTGTTACGTTGGTCCCAGCTCTCTACAGGTCATTCACTAGGTCCCCCCGTGTGGTTCTGGGATGTTTGCTCACTGTTCTTGTTATCATTTTGACCCCATGGGGTGAGATCTTGCGTGGAGCCCCAGATCGAGGGAGATTATCAGTGGTCTTGTATGTCTTCCATTTCCTAATTATTGCTTCCACAGTTGATTTCTTCCCACCAAGCTGCTTGCCTATTGCAGATTCAGTCTTCCCAGCCTGGTGCAGGTCTACAATTTTGTTTCTGGTGTGCTTCGACAGCTCTTTGGTCTTCACCATAGTGGAGTTTGGAGTGTGACTGTTTGAGGTTGTGGACAGGTGTCTTTTATACTGATAACTAGTTCAAACAGGTGCCATTAATACAGGTAATGAGTGGAGGACAGAGGAGCCTCTTAAAGAAGATACAGGTCTGTGGCAGCCAGAAATCTTGCTTGTTTGTAGGTGACCAAATACTTATTTTTCACCATAATATGCAAATAAATTCTTTCCAAATCAGACAATGTGATTGTCTGGATTTGTTTCCACATTTTGTCTCTCATAGTTGAGGTATACCTATGATGAAAATTACAGATTTCTGTTTTGCCCCACTGTATATATATATATATATATATATATATATATACACACACACACATATACACTGTGTATATATATATATATATATATATATATATATTATAGCCCTTTGCAGTCAAATACATGGCCATATATCATATACCTTTAAAATATTATAAAAAAATATATATTTATAAATATGTTGTATCAGATAGTGTTTAAATAAGTGTAACTGTTTTTTTAATTTAAGTCTTAGCCTTTATGTGAGGTCTTCAGTTGCTCTAATAAGACGTGTGTTAAATTTGATTGTGCTTGAGCGTATGTAATTACTTGTTAACTATCACCAAAGGGGTTAAACTGTAAATCATAACCCCATGCCTTGCTACTTTGCATCTTCTTAAAGGGACAGTCTAGTCAAAATTAAACTTTCATGATTCAGATAGGGCATGCAATTTTAAACAACTTTCCAATTTACTTCTATTATCTAATTTTCTCAATTCTTTAGATATCCTTTGTCGAAGAAATAGCAATGCACATGTGTGAGCCAATCACACAATGCCTCTAGGTGCAGCAAACAATCGGCAGCTACTGAGCATATCTAGATATGCTTTTCAGCAAGTGATATCAAGAGAATGAAGCAAATTAGATAATAGAAGTAAATTAGAAAGTTGTTTAAAGAGACATGCTCTTTCTAAATCACGAAATAAAAAAATTGGCTTTCATGTCCCTTTAAGAGATCCTTATACAAGATTGCACCTTTGTGACCAGACTTTTAAAGGGGATGCCCAAAATCTTTAGACCACTGCTTCATAACTGGTGTTTCTGGCGAGTCTGAAGGCTCACCAGAAACACGGCCCTTCAAGCTCCATACGGAGCTTGATAAATGGGCCCCATAATTACAAATATTTTTAATTAAAATGTAATTTTTTACAAGATGATCTTCTTTATTATGCATGCATTAATCTGTATATATAATATATATAATAGTACCAGGCTATCTTGCAATCTGTTAGTCAAGCTCTTTCAATGTGTTTAGAGTGTGATAAGCTGCTTTCAAATCCAAAGCCATTCCATTTTAGTGGTTCTTTCATAATTATTTTTCTTTCCTAAGATATGGTGAGTCCACAACATCATCAATTACTGTTGGGAATATCACTCCTGGCCAGCAGGATGAGGCAAAGAGCACCACAGCCAAGCTGTGTAGTATCACTCCCCTTCCCACAATCCCCAGTCATTCTCTTTACCTTTAGTGCATGGAGGAAATAAAGTTTAGGTGTCTGAAGAAAATTGGAATTTTACTAGGCTTACAATTGCTGTCTATCTGCCATCCACATTCCAGGAGTGGACAACTGGAAAGCAGATTTCCTGAGCAGAAAGACTTTTCATTCTGGGAGTGGGAACTCCATCCGGAGGTATTCTCCAGTTTAACCCTCAAATGGGGGGTACTGGAGTTGGATCTGATGGCATCTCGGCAGAATGCCAAGCTTCCAAGGTACGGTTCAAGATCAAGAGATCCACAGGCCGCTCTAATAGATGCACTGGCCGTCTCTTGGGGTTTCAGGCTCGCATACCTGTTTCCTCCGTTTGCTCCTCTTCCACGAGTCATTGCTCGTATCAAACAGGAGAAGGCATCAGTAATTCTAATAGCACCTGCATGGCCTTGCAGGATCTGGTATGCAGACCTAGTGGAGATGTCATCTCTCCCACCTTGGAGACTGCCTCTGAGGAAGGACCTTCTGATTCAGGGTCCCTTTGCTTATCCAAATATCGTTTCTCTGAAACTGACTGCTTGGAGATTGAATGCTTAGTTCTGTCTAAGTGTGGCTTTTCTGAGTCGGCCATTGAGACCATGATTCAAGCTTGCAAACCTGTTACTAGAAATATTTACCATAAGATATTGCGTAAATATCTTTATTGGTATGATTCAAAGGGCTACTCTTGGTGTAGAGTCAGGATTCCTAGGATTTTGTCTTTTCTCCAGGAAGGTCTGGAGAAGGGTTTGTCAGTCAGTACGCTGAAGGGTCAGATTTCAGCTTTATCCATTTTGTTACATAAGCATCTGGTGGACGTGCCAGATGTGCAATCTTTTTGTCAGGCCTTGGTCAGAATCAGGCCTGTGTTTAAGTCTGTTGCTCCTCTTTGGAGTCTTAACCTTGTTCTTAAATTTTTGCGACAGGCTCCGTTCAAGCCTTTACATTCCAAAGATATCAAGTTGTTATCCTGGAAGGTTTGTTTCTTATGGCTATCTCTTCTACTCGGAGAGTCTCGGAACTCTCAGCTTTGCAGTGTGATTCGCCTTATCTTATCTTTCATGCCGATAAGGTGGTTCTTCGTACTAAGTTTAAGTTAGTTGTTTCAGATAGAAATATTAATCAGGAAATTGTTGTTCCTTCTTTATGTCCTAATCCTATTTCTCATAAGGAACGTTTGTTGCACAACTTGGATGTTGTGCATGCTATTAAATTCTATCTACAGGCGACTAAGGATTTTCACCAGTCTTCTGCCCTGTTTGTTTGTTTCTCTGGGAAACGTAAAGGTCAGAAAGATACTGCTACTTATCTTTCTCTCTGGTTGAGAAGTATAATTTGTTTGGCTTATGAGACTGCTGGTCAGCAGCCTCCTGAGAGAATGACAGCTCATTCCACCAGGGCTGTCTACTCTTCTTGGGCTTTCAAAAATGAAGCTTCTGTAGAACAAATTTGCAAGGCTGCAACTTGGTCTTCTCTGCATACATATTCCAAATATTTACAAATTTGATACTTTTGCCTCAGCTGAGGCTTCTTTTGGGAGAAAGGTTCTTCAAGCAGTGGTGCCTTCTGTTTAGGTCTGCCTGTCTTGTCCCAACCTAGTCATCTGTGCCCTCTAGCTTGGGTATTGGTTCCCAACAGTAATTTATTATGTTGTGGACTCACTATATCTTAGGAAAGAAAACAAAATTTATGCTTACCTGATAAATTTATTTATTTCCGGATATGGTGAGTCCACGACCCCACCCTTTATTTTAATATAGTTATTTTATTTTTTTACTAAACCTCAGGCACCTCTTCACCTTTGTGTTACTCCTTTTTCTCCATTTCTCTTTGGTTGAATGACTGGGGATTGTGGGAAGGGGAGTGATACTTAACAGCTTGGCTGTGGTGCTCTTTGCCTCCTCCTGCTGGCCAGGAGTGATATTCCCAACAGTAATTGATGACATCGTGGACTCACCATACCCAGAAAGAAATACATTTATCAGGTAAGCATAAATTTTGTTTTTTCTTTTTCTTTTTAAGGAGTCAAAACCTAACCTTTGCCTATATATTTACTGTCCTTTGCCTGGGAACCTGACCAGTGCCTGTATACTGACTGTCCTATACCTGTTAATATTGCACCTTGCACAAAGCCTTTGAATCTAAGTTTACTGACTGTCCTTTGTCTGATGATCATGCACTTTGCCTTGAGCCTTCAAACCTGACCTCTGTCATAATATCAAACCATCCCTCCTTCGTCTGTTGATTCTGTGCCTGAGTATCCTGGTGTTGAACTTATGTGTACAATTACTCAGTGGTGTTGATTCCAAACTTTCTGATTTTTTTTTTTTTTTTATCAATATAATAAACGTGGGGGTAGGTGTTATTTTTTTCAGTTAACAAAATGATTCCAAATTTCCCAATACGGCTAACATTCACCTAGATTATGAGTTTTGCGCTCTAGAGGGTGCGAAACGAATGCAACAAAAGTTGCATTATTTCACCCCCCATAGCGCTGCCATTACAAGTTTCTGAAAAGCTTCCTTGTGCGTGTGATATGCTGCAGAAAAGTTCTATACAGCACAAAATCCAAGGGCTGAGAATACGTGCTCACGCACGCCTTCCGCCATAGTCATCAATGGGGAGAGAGTGTTAGAAAAAAAACTAACACCTGAAGTGCGGAATGAAAAATCTCTGTAACACAACCCCATTGATGTCTATGGGGAAAAAAAGTTACTTTTAAACCTAGCACCTTAACATAAACCCCAAGTCTAAACACCGCTACACTGCTGTCTCCGACATCGCTGACACATAAAGTTATTAACCCCTAATCTGCCGCTCCCGAAAATCACCAACACTAATAAAAGCTATTAACCCCTATTTTGCTGCTCCACGAACACACCCTGTAACATAAACCCCAAGTCTAAACACCCCTAATCTGCTGCCCCCGACATCACGACACATAAATAAAGTTATCAAACCCTAATCTGCCGCTCCCGACATCGCCGAAACTAAATAAATAGGGGAAATGGGTAACTTAGGTTTTTTTAGAGTTAGGTTTTTTTTTATTTTGGGGGGTTGGTTGGGTGGTGGGTTTTACTGTTGGGGGGGACTTTCTTTTTTATATAGGTAAACGAGCTGATTTGTTTAGGGCAATGCCCTACAAAAGGCCCTTTTATTATAGGCTAGGGGTTGTTTTTATTTTGGGAGGCTTTTTTATTTTATAGGGTTATTAGATTATGTGTAATTCTTTTTATTTTTGATAATTTTGTTTATTTTTTTGTAATCTTAGGCCTAGATTTGGAGTTCGGCGGTATCCGTCAAAACCAGCGTTAGAGGCTCCTAACGCTGGTTTTGGCCGCCCGCTGGTATTTGGAGTCAGTGATTAAAGGGTCTAACGCTCACTTTACAGCCGCGACTTTTCCATACCGCAGATCCCCCTACGCCATTTGCGTAGCCTATCTTTTCAATGGGATCTTTCTAACGCTGGTATTTAGAGTCGTTTCTGAAGTGAGCGTTAGAGCTCTAACGACAAAACTCCAGGCGCCTGAAAATAGCAGGAGTTAAGAGCTTTCTGGCTAACGCCGGTTCATAAAGCTCTTAACTACTGTACCCTAAAGTACACTAACACCCATAAACTACCTATGTACCCCTAAACCGAGCTCCCCCCACACCGCCGCCACTCGATTAAAATTTTTAACCCCTAATCTGCCGACCGCCACCTACGTTATATTTATGTACCCCTAATCTGCTGCCCCTAACCCCGCCGACCCCTGTATTACATTTATTAAACCCTAACTTGCCCCCCACAACGTCGCCGCCAGCTACTTAAAATAATTAACCCCTAATCTTCCGACCGCAAATCGCCGCCACCTACGTTATCCCTATGTACCCCTAATCTGCTACCCCTAACACCGCCGACCCCTATATTATATTTATTAACCCCTAATCTGCCCCCCACAACGTCGCCTCCACCTGCCTACACTTATTAACCCCTAATCTGCCGAGCGGACCTGAGCGCTACTATAATAAAGTTATTAACCCCTAATCCGCCTCACTAACCCTATCATAAATAGTATTAACCCCTAATCTGCCCTCCCTAACATCGCCGACACCTAACTTCAATTATTAACCCCTAATCTGCCGACCGGAGCTCACCGCTATTCTAATAAATGTATTAACCCCTAAAGCTAAGTCTAACCCTAACACTAACACCCCCCTAAGTTAAATATAATTTTTATCTAACGAAATAAATTAACTCTTATTAAATAACTTATTCCTATTTAAAGCTAAATACTTACCTGTAAAATAAATGTTCCGATCAGCCAATAGAATGCGAGCTCAATCTGATTGGCTGATTGGATCGGCCAATCGGATTGAACTAGATTCTGATTGGCTGATTCCATCAGCCAATCAGAAAATTCCTACCTTAATTCCGATTGGCTGATAGAATCCTATCAGCCAATCGGAATTCGAGGGACGCCATCTTGGATGACGTCCCTTAAAGGAACAGTCATTCGTCGTTCAGTCGTCGGTCCGGATGGATGTTCCGCGCTGGATGTCTTCAGGATCCTGCCGCTTCGCTCCGGATGGAAGAAGATCGAAGATGCCGCTTGGAGAAGATGTTTGCCGGTCCGGATGTCCTCTTCTTGCCGGATAGGAGGAAGACTTTGGAGCCTCTTCTGGACCGGATTATGGATCGCCAACCCCCGCTTGGGTTGGATGAAGATCTTGGAGCCAGGACGGATCGGTGATACCTGGATGGTGAAGACAAGGTAGGAAGATCTTCAGGGGCTTAGTGTTAGGTTTATTTAAGGGGGGTTTGGGTTAGATTAGGGGTATGTGGGTGGTGGGTTGTAATGTTGGGGGGGGGTATTGTATGTTTTTTTTTACAGGCAAAAGAGCTGAAATTCTTGGGGCATGCCCCGCAAAGGGCCCTGTTCAGGGCTGGTAAGGTAAAAGAGCTTGTAACTTTTTTAATTTAGAATAGGGTAGGGAATTTTTTATTTTGGGGGCTTTGTTATTTTATTAGGGGGCTTAGAGTAGGTGTAATTAGTTTAAAATTGTTGTAATATTTTTCTTATGTTTGTAAATATTTTTTTATTTTCTGTAACTTAGTTCTTTTTTATTTTTTGTACTTTAGCTAGTTTATTTAATTGTATTTATTTGTAGGAATTGTGTTTAATTAATGTATTGATAGTGTAGTGTTAGGTTAATTGTAGGTAATTGTAGGTAGTTTATTTAATTATTTTATTGATAGGGTAGTGTTAGGTTTAATTATAACTTAGGTTAGGATTTATTTTACAGGTAAATTTGTTATTATTTTAACTAGGTAACTATTAAATAGTTCTTAACTATTTAATAGCTATTGTACCTGGTTAAAATAAATACAAAGTTGCCTGTAAAATAAATATTAATCCTAAAATAGCTATAATATAATTCTAATTTATATTGTAGCTATATTAGGATTTATTTTACAGGTAAGTATTTAGCTTTAAATAGGAATAAGTTATTTAATAAGAGTTAATTTATTTCGTTAGATAAAAATTATATTTAACTTAGGGGGGTGTTAGGGTTAGACTTAGCTTTAGGGGTTAATACATTTATTAGAATAGCGGTGAGCTCCGGTCGGCAGATTAGGGGTTAATAATTGAAGTTAGGTGTCGGCGATGTTAGGGAGGGCAGATTAGGGGTTAATACTATTTATGATAGGGTTAGTGAGGCGGATTAGGGGTTAATAACTTTATTATAGTAGCGCTCAGGTCCGCTCGGCAGATTAGGGGTTAATAAGTGTAGGCAGGTGGAGGCGACGTTGTGGGGGGCAGGTTAGGGGTTAATAAATATAATATAGGGGTCGGCGATGTTAGGGCAGCAGATTAGGGGTACATAGGTATAATGTAGGTGGCGGCGGTTTACGGAGCGGGAGATTAGGGGTTTAAAAAAATATGCAGGGGTCAGCGATAGCGGGGACGGCAGATTAGGGGTTAATAAGTGTAAGGTTAGGGGTGTTTAGACTCGGGGTACATGTTAGGGTGTTAGGTGCAGACGTAGGAAGTGTTTCCCCATAGGAAACAATGGGGCTGCGTTAGGAGCTGAACGCTGCTTTTTTGCAGGTGTTAGGTTTTTTTTCAGCTCAAACAGCCCCATTGTTTCCTATGGGGGAATCGTGCACGAGCACGTTTTTGAGGCCGGCCGCGTCCGTAAGCAACTCTGGTATCGAGAGTTGTATTTGCGGTAAAAATGCTCTACGCTCCTTTTTTGGAGCCTAACGCAGCATTTGTTTGAACTCTCGATACCAGAGTTAATTTTATGGTGCGGCCAGAAAAAAGCCCGCGGAGCGTTAGCAGCCCTTTTACCGCCGAACTCCAAATCTAGGCCTTAGTGTTTTTTATTTTTTGTGATTTTTGTGTTTATTATTTTTGGCAATTTTATTTTAGATTTTTAATTGTTTCTGCAGTGTTAGTTTTTTTTTAAATTTGTTATTTAGATATTTGAATTGGTAGTTTATTTTATTTTATTAGAATAGTAAGGTTAGGTTAATTTATAGTTTAATGTTAGGTTTATTTTTATTTCACAGATAAGTTTTTATTTTGAAATTTTAATTTTTAAAGTTAGGGGTGTTAGGTTTATGGGTTAATAGTTTAATTTAGTTTAATTTAGTGTTTTGCAATGTGGGTGAGGCTGGCAGTTTAGGAGTTAATAGGTTTATTCAGAGGTGGAGATGCGGGAAGCCGGAGGTTTAGGGGTTAATAACTTTATTTAGCGGCAACGGTGTCGGGGAGAGGCGGAATAGGGGTTAATAACTTTATTATAGTGGTGGCGATGTCGGGGAGCAGCGGTTTAGGAGTTAATATATTTAAATAGTGTTCGCAATGTGTGGGCAGTAGATTAGGGTTAACAGGTTTATTTAATAGCCGCGATGTGGGTGGGCGGCAGATTGGGGGTTTATAGGTTTGATATAGTGTTTGCGATGCTGGAGGGTGACGGTTTAAGGGTTAATAGGTTGTTTATGGGTGTTAGTTTACTTTGTAACAGTTTAGTTATGAGTTTTATAAAACATTTTCGCTACACAAAATCCAAAACTACTGCTCTCAGATTGTGGAATGGATCATGTCGGTATAGGCTGTAACAAAAGCATTTTAACCTCATCTCATAACCTGTAATCTACAGTTACAAAAAATAAAAAATACTAAATTACAAAAAATAAAAAATACTAAAGTACAAAAAAATAACAAACACTAAATTACGAAAAATAACAAACAAAATTATCCAAAAAAAAACAATTACACCTAATCTAATAGCCGTATAAAAATAAAAATGCCCCCACAAAATAAAAACAGCCCTAGCCTACAATAATTTACCAATAGCCCTTAAAGGGACACTGAACCCAAATTTCTTCTTTTGTGATTCAGATAGAGCATGAAATGTTAAGCAACTTTCTAATTTACTGCTATTTTCAAATGTTCTTTATTCTCTTGGTATCTTTATTTGAAATGCAAGAATGTAAGTTAAGATGCCGGCCCATTTTTGGTGAACAACCTAGGTTGTTCTTGCTGATTGGTGGATAAATTCATCCACCAATCAAAAACTGCTGTCCAGAGTCTGAGCCAAGAAAAAAGCTTAGGTGCCTTCTTTTTCATATAAAGATAGCAAGAGAACAAAGAAAAATTGATAATAGGAGTAAATTAGAAAGTTTCTTAAAATTGCATTCTCTATCTGAATCATGAAATAAAAAATTTGGGTTCAGTGTCCCTTTAAAAGGGCCTTTTGTAGGACATTGCCTTAAAGGAATAAGCTCTTTTACCTAAAACAAAAATACAAAGACCCCCCCAACAGTAAAACCCACCACCCAACCAACCCCACAAAATAAACCTTACTCTAAAAAAAACCTAAGCTACCCATTGCCCTGAAAAGAGCATTTATATGGGCATTGAGCTCTTTTACTGCCCTTAAAAGGGCATTCAGCTCTTTTAGAATTGCCCAATTGCCCAAATCTAAAAAATAAAAAACACCTTAAAAAAAAACCTAACACTAACCCCTCTTTAGGTACTCACAGTTGCTGAAGTCTGGCTTGAACGATCTTCATCCCAGCGGCTCCATCTTCACCCAGGTGCTCCATCTTTATCCATTGAGGGACCGGCATATTCTTCATCCCTGTGGAGGCGGAGGTCCAGGCAGAGGTCCATCGATCCGATGTGGAGGTCCTCTTCATGCGATCATTGCCGCACACTAAAGATTCAAATGCAAGGTACCCCTTTTATACTGGGGGTACCATTGCATTCCTATTGACTGAAAAAATTAAATCAGTTAATAGGAATTAGAGCTGCTAAAATCCTATTGGCTGTTCAAATCAGCCAATAGTATTTCAAAGCAGCTCTCATTCCTATTGGCTGATTTGAATCAGCCAATAAGAATGAGTGCTGCTAAAATCCTATTGGCTGTTCAAATCAGCCAATATGATTCTAAGGATTTTTGGGGTGGGTTTCTTTTTAAGATTAGGGCTATTGGGCAATCTTAAAAGAACTGAACGCCCTTTAAAGGGCAGTAAAAGAGCTGAATTCCCTTTTAAGGGCAATAACCATACAAATGCCATTTTCAGGGCTATGGGAAGATTAGTTTTTTTTAGTTAGGTTTTATTTATTTTGCGGGTTTGTGGGGTAGGGGGTTTGTAATGTTAGAGGTGCTTGTTTTTATTTTTTAGAAAAAGAGCTGATTTCTTTAGGGCAATGCCTTACAAAAGGCCCTTTTAAGGGCTATTGGTAGTTTATTATAGATTAGGGTTCTTTTATTTTGGGGCGTTTTTTTTTTTAAAAACAAGGTATTAGAATAGAAATAATTTTTATTATTTTGTATAATTCATTTGTTATTTTGTGTAATGTTTTTTTTTTCTTTTTGGGGTGTTTTTTTTTAGAATAGCCATTTTTATTTTTAATGGGCAGCAACAGAGCTGAATGCTCATACAAATGCACTTTTCAGGGCAATGGGTAGATAAGGTTTAACTTTATTTTTATTTTGTGGGTTTGGGGGGTGGGTGTTTGTATACTGTTAGCGGGTGTTTGTTTTTCTTTTGTAGCAAAATAGCTGATTTCTTTAGGGCAATGCCCTACTAAAGGCCATTTTAAGGGCCCTTGGTAGTTTATTATAGATTAGGGTTTTTTATTTTGGGTGTTTTTTTTTTAAAAAACAGAGTATTAGAAAAGGGATCATTTTAATTGTTTTAGATAATTTTGCTTATTATTTTTTGTAATGGTAGTTTTTATTTTTTTTAATTTTAGTGTTTTTTTATTTTTTGTAATGTTAGTTGATTTTTTTGAAGTGTTAGGTTTTAGTGTAAGGCAGCTTAGGTTTTACTTTTATTTCACAGGTAAGTTTGCATTTATTTTAAATAGGTAATTAGTAAATAGTTAATAACTATTTACTAACTAGTCTACCTAGTTAAAATACATACAAACTTACCTGTAAAATAAAAACCTAAGGCCTAGATTTGGAGTTTGGCGTTAGCCGTGAAAACCAGCGTTAGAGGCTCCTAACGCTGGTTTTAGGCTAACTCCGGTATTTGGAGTCACTCAAAAAAGGGTCTAACGCTCACTTTTCAGCCTCGACTTTTCCATACCGCAGATCCCCTTACGTCAATTGCGTATCCTATCTTTTCAATGGGATTTTTCTAACTCCGGTATTTAGAGTCGTGTCTGAAGTGAGCGTTAGAAATCTAACGACAAAACTCCAGCAGCAGAAAAAAGTCAGTAGTTAAGAGCTTTCTGGGCTAACTTCGGTTCATAAAGCTCTTAACTACTGTGCCCTAAAGTACACTAACACCCATAAACTACCTATGTACCCCTAAACCGAGGTCCCCCCACATCGCCGCCACTCGATTAAATTTTTTGAACCCCTAATCTGCCGACCGCCACCTACGTTATACTTATGTACCCCTAATCTGCTGCCCCTAACACCGCCGACCCCTGTATTATATTTATTAACCCCTAATCTGCCCCCCACAACGTCGCCGCCAACTACCTACAATAATTAACCCCTAATCTTCCGACCGCAAAGCGCCGCCACCTACATTATAGCTATGTACCCCTAATCTGCTGCCCCTAACACCGCCGACCACTATATTATATTTATTAACCCCTAATCTGCCCCCCACAACGTCGCCTCCACCTGCCTACACTTATTAACCCCTAATCTGCCGACCGGACCGCACCGCTACTATAATAAAGTTATTAACCCCTAATTCGCATCACTAACCCTATAATAAATAGTATTAACCCCTAATCTGCCCTCCCTAACATCGCCGACACCTAACTTCCAACATTAACCCCTAATCTGCCGACCGGAGCTCACCGCTATTCTAATAAATGTATTAACCCCTAAAGCTAAGTCTAACCCTAACACTAACACACCCCTAAGTTAAATATAATTTTAATCTAACAAAATTAATTAACTCTTATTAAATAAATTATTCCTATTTAAAACTAAATACTTACCTGTAAAATAAATCCTAATATAGTTACAATATAAATTATAATTACATTGTAGCTATTTTAGGATTAATATTTATTTTACAGGCAACTTTGTAATTATTTTAACCATGTACAATAGCTATTAAATAGTTAAGAACTATTTAATAGTTACCTAGTTAAAATAATTACAAAATTACCTGTAAAATAAATCCTAACCTAAGTTACAATTAAACCTAACACTATACTATCATTAAATTAATTAAATAAAATACCTACAATTACCTACAATTAAACCTAACACTACACTATCAATAAATAAATTAAATACAATTCCTACAAATAACTACAATGAAATAAACTAACTAAAGTACAAAAAATAAAAAAGAACTAAGTTACAAAAAATAAAAAAATATTTACAAACATAAGAAAAATATTACAACAATTTTAAACTAATTACACCCACTCTAAGCCCCCTAATAAAATAACAAAGACCCCCAAAATAAAAAATGCCCTACCCTATTCTAAATTACTAAAGTTCAAAGCTCTTTTACCTTACCAGCCCTGAACAGGGCCCTTTGCGGGGCATGCCCCAAGAAGTTCAGCTCTTTTGCCTGTAAAAAAAAACATACAATAACCCCCCCCCAACATTACAACCCACCACCCACATACCCCTAATCTAACCCAAACCCCCCTTAAATAAACCTAACACTAAGCCCCTGAAGATCATCCTACCTTGTCTTCACCTCACCAGGTATCACCGATCCGTCCTGGCTCCAAAATCTTCATGCAACCCAAGCGGGGGCTGGCAATCCATCATCCGGTGGCTGAAGAGGTCCAGAAGAGGCTCCAAAGTCTTCATCCTATCCGGGAAGAAGAGGCAATCCGGACCGGCAACCATCTTGATCCAAGCGGCATCTTCTATCTTCATCCGATGACGACCGGCTCCATCCTGAAGACCTCCACCGCGGACCCATCTTCTTCCGGCGACGTCCAACTGAAGAATGACGGTTCCTTTAAGGGACGTCATCCAAGATGGCATCCCTCGAATTCCGATTGGCTGATAGGATTCTATCAGCCAATCGGAATTAAGGTAGGAATATTCTGATTGGCTGATGGAATCAGCCAATCAGAATCAAGTTCAATCCGATTGGCTGATCCAATCAGCCAATCAGATTGAGCTTGCATTCTATTGGCTGATCGGAACAAAGGGCCCTGTTCAGGGCTGGTAAGGTAAAAGAGCTTTGAACTTTAGTAATTTAGAATAGGGTAGGGCATTTTTTATTTTGGGGGTCTTTGTTATTTTATTAGGGGGCTTAGAGTAGGTGTAATTAGTTTAAAATTGTTGTAATATTTTTCTTATGTTTGTAAATATTTTTTTATTTTTTGAAACTTAGTTCTTTTTTATTTTTTGTACTTTAGTTAGTTTATTTCATTGTAGTTATTTGTAGGAATTGTATTTAATTTATTTATTGATAGTGTAGTGTTAGGTTTAATTGTAGGTAATTGTAGGTATTTTATTTAATTAATTTAATGATAGTATAGTGTTAGGTTTAATTCTAACTTAGGTTAGGATTTATTTTACAGGTAATTTTGTAATTATTTTAACTAGGTAACTATTAAATAGTTCTTAACTATTTAATAGCTATTGTACATGGTTAAAATAATTACAAAGTTGCCTGTAAAATAAATATTAATCCTAAAATAGCTACAATGTAATTATAATTTATATTGTAGCTATATTAGGATTTATTTTACAGGTAAGTATTTAGCTTTAAATAGGAATAATTTATTTAATAAGAGATAATTAATTTCGTTAGATGTAAATTATATTTAACTTAGGGGGGTGTTAGTGTTAGGGTTAGACTTAGCTTTAGGGGTTAATACATTTATTAGAATAGCGGTGAGCTCCAGTCGGCAGATTAGGGGTTAATAATTGAAGTTAGGTGTCGGCGATGTTAGGGAGGGCAGATTAGGGGTTAATACTATTTATTATAGGGTTAGTGAGGCGGATTAGGAGTTAATAACTTTATTATAGTAGCGCTCAGGTCCGCTCGGCAGATTAGGGGTTAATAAGTGTAGGCAGGTGGAGGCGACGTTGTGGGGGCAGATTAGGGGTTAATAAATATAATATAGGGGTCGGCGATGTTAGGGCAGCAGATTAGGGGTACATAGGGATAATGTAAGTAGCGGCGGTTTACGGAGCGGCAGATTAGGGGTTAATAATAAAATGCAGGGGTCAGCGATAGCGGGGCGGCAGAATAGGGGTTAATAAGTGTAAGGTTAGGGGTGTTTAGACTCGGGGTACATGTTAGAGTGTTAGGTGCAGACGTAGGAAGTGTTTCCGCATAGCAAACAATGGGGCTGCGTTAGGAGCTGAACGCGGCTTTTTTGCAGGTGTTAGTTTCAGCTCAAACAGCCCCATTGTTTCCTATGGGGGAATCGTGCACAAGCACGTTTTTGAGGCTGGCCGCTTGCGTAAGCAACTCTGGTATCGAGAGTTGAAGCTGCGTTAAATATGCTCTACGCTCCTTTTTTGGAGCCTAACGCAGCCTTTATGTGGACTCTCAATACCAGAGTTATTTTTATGGTGTGGCCAGAAAAAAGCCGGCGTTAGATTTTCAGGTCGTTACCGACAAAACTCCAAATCTAGCCGTAAGCTAGCTACAATATAACTATTAGTTATATTGTAGCTAGCTTTGGTTTTATTTTTATTTGACAGGTAAGTTTGTATTTAGTTTTAAATTGATATTATTTAGTTAATAATTGTAACTTTAATTTAGGTCTACTTTTATTATGTTAAAGTTTGGGGGGGTTGGGTTTAAGGTTAGGGTTATGGTTAGGGTTAGGTTTAGGGGTTAATATAGTTTAATTTAGGTTGTTGCGATGTGGGGGGTGGCTGTTTAGAGGTTAATAGGTTTATTTAGTGGTAGTGATGTGCGAGGCCAGAGGTTTAGGGGTTAATAAATGTATTTAGTAGCGACGATGTTGGGAAGCGGCGGAATAGTGGTTAATATCTTTATTATAGTGTCGGCGATGTTCGGGTGCGGGGAAATAGGGGTTAATAACTTTATTATAGTGGCGGCAATGTCAGTGGTGGCAGATTAGGGGTTAATAACTTTATTTCGGTGGCTGCGATGTTTGGGCGGATAATTAGGGGTTAATAACTTTATTTGGGTGTTGGCGATGTCGGGGGCAGCAGATTAGGAGTGTTTAGATGTGTAGTTTATGTTAGGGTGTTAGGTTTAAACGTAACTTTTTTTTCCCGATAGACATCAATGGAGCTGCGTTACGGAGCTTTTCATTCCGTGATCGCAGGTGTTAGTTTTTTTTCTAACACTTTCTCCCCATTGATGTCTATGGGAAAATCATGCATGAGCATGTAAAAGCAGCGCTTGTATTTTGTGCGGTATGGAGCTCAACGCAACCATATCACAAGCACAAGGCGACTTTTTCAAAACTCGTAATGGCAGCGCTATGGAGGGTGAAATAACGCAACTTTTGTTGCGTTCGTTTCGCACCCTCTATAGCGCAAAACTTGTAATCTAGGTGATTGTTAACAGCATTCTTTCAAAACTGCTGCCATATACTGTTTCAAGCATGTGCACACTCCTGAGCCTATTTGCTTTTCAACAAAGGATTGCAAAAGAACAAAGTAAATATGATTATAAAAAATAAATTGGAAAAGATTATTTTAAAATTGTATACTCTATCTGAATCATGAAAAAAATGGCTTTCATGTTTCTTTAAATATTGGAATGTAGGACATAGTTTTGTATCAAATGTGCATATTTACCTATTTAAAGTATTTATAAGTTCTTATTATATTTTTGTGTGTCTGTAGTCACCTGAGAGGCAGATGCGTTACATAAAGGTTATATATCTTTATAAATACCATAATATTTCTTCCAAAAAGTTTTATATCACTGTCTATGTTTGCCCTTTCAAAACATTCTGCTTGTTTTGTTTTTATTTCAGAGAAAAGGTCAAGTCTTGGCAGATTCTTTATGCTGAAATTTTAAAGGCCACTTTTCCTATTTGAGCTTTTGATGAACATTTTAATGTTCTGGAATAAAATTTAGTTTCTTAATACTTATGGTTGAAACATAATTGCTACCATAAAACCATTTTTTGTTGTCTAGAATGAAAAGTCTTACCAACTAGCATTATTTTACAGTAAGAATATAATATCCAAATGCATTGAAGTATTAGATTATGTGTTTGCACTGAATCTTCAAAATCTATGGGGTTGATTTCAACCTTTCAAATATCGGCTCCCAATAATAAGGTTCTGGCCCATATGTGAAGCGATTATTAACCTAAATGGATTTTGCTACTAAAAACCCACAGATAATAATGAGTTTTCACTAAAAAAATTGGCTAGGTTACAAGTGGTGCCATATTAACATTAACAAGCACGTGTTACAAGATTAAAGTAAATGCGTTCGCTCAAGCACAAATTAAATAAGCATTCATTTTTTTAGCGAGAGTGAAGACTTCAAGTAAAGATTTAGAGTTCAAAGAAAAGTGCACCAAACACAACATAAATACATTCAAATAAAATGTTACACTTAAATATACACTATCTAAAAAAACAATTTCAATATTAATAAAAATTATATGGTATATGGCCATGTATTTGAATGTTATGTGCTATTATTATATATATATATATATATATATATATATATATATATATATATATATATCATCTCTACACCCCAATTTATTATATCTTTTTATGTGACAACACTGAAAAAATCACACTTTGCTACAATATAAAGTAGTGAGTGTACAGCCTGTATAACAGTGTAAATGTGCTGTCCCCTCAAAATAACTCAATACACAGCCGTTAAAGTCTAAACCGTTGAGTACACCCCTAAGTGGAAATGTCCAAATTTGGTGCAAAGTGTCAATATTTTGTGTGGCCACCATTATTTTCCAGCACTGACTTAACCCTCCTGGGTACGGAGTTTACCTGAGCTTCCCAGGTTGCCACTGGAGTCTTCTTCCACTCCTCCATGATGACATCATGGAGCTGGTGGATGTTAGAGACCTTGCGCTCCCCCACCTTCCATTTGAGGATTCCCCACAAATGCTCAATAGGGTTTAGATCTGGAAACATGCTTGGCCAGTCCATCACCTTTACCCTCAGCTTCTTTAGCAAGGCAGTGGTCGTCTTGGAGGTGTGTTTGGGGTTGTTATCATGTTGGAATACTGCCCCACGGCCCAGTCTCTGAAGGGAGGGGATGATGTTCTGCTTCAGTATGTCACAGTACATGTTGGCATTCATGGTTTCCTCAATGAACTGTAGCTCCCCAGTGCCGACAACACTCATGCAGGCCCAGACCATGACACTCCCACCACCATGCTTGACTGTAGGCAAGACATACTTGTCTTTGTACTCCTCACCTGGTTGCCGCCACACACGCTTGACACCATCTGAACCAAATAAGTTTATCTTGGTCTCATCGGACCACAGGACATGGTTTCAGTAATCCATGTCCTTAGTCTGCTTGTCTTCAGCAAACTGTTTGCAGGCTTTCTTGTGCATCATCTTTAGAAACCAGGCAGACCAATTTGATGCAGTGTGTGGCATATGGTCTGAGCACTGACAGGCTGACCCCCACCCCTTTAATCTCTGCAGCAATGCTGGCAGTACTCATACATATATTTACCAAAGGCCACCTCTGGATATGACGCTGAGCATGTGCTCTCAAAAAAGTGTAAAAGTATAAAATCTTAAAGATATATAGAATGTAAAAATTTTAAAAATGGAAAAATAAAAAGTGAAAAAATATAAAAATAAGTATCCTATAAATCCAGAGAGTGGAGATAAATTATGTCCAAAACTTGAAGTGTGTATTGCATCAGTGAAACTTAATTTGTGTCATACAAGCCATCACTGACTCTTTGTAGAGGTGTTTGAATACTGGTGCACAGATCACTCACATCATATGTGAAAAATAGTTAGAACTTTTACCAGAAACAATTTTGCAAATGGAAGTATATTACAAAAAATGTTTATACTGGTAGCCCTCAGTTTACGCTGGGGTTAGGTTCCAGAAAGAATGGTTGTAAATCGAAACCGTTGTAAATTAAAACCCAGTTTATAATTTAAGTCAATGGGAAGTGAGGCAGTTAGGTTCCAGGCCCCTCTCAAATTGTCATAAGTAACACCTAATACATTATTTTTAAATCTTTGAAATGAAAACTTTAAATGCTAAACAGCATTATAAACCTAATAATATAGATTGTATCATCATCAAACTAAATGTAATGAACAAAAACATTTGCTAACAGCACCTAATTACATAATCAAACAACAGACTGCATCATCATCAAACTAAGTTTAATGAACAAAAACGTTTTTTTACTTGCATTTTTCTGCAATCAGTTCTCTGCATTGTTAGCATGTTAGATAATATTGGGTCTTCACCTATTCTATGCATTTCAATCTGCACCTCAAGCAGCTGGACAGGAAGATAATAGGGAAGTGGCTGCTAAATCTTGTTGCTCGATAGCTAATGTCTGCTCTGTGTACACAGATCAGTTTCAGTCTGTTAAGTTGCATAACTTTGCTGCAAAACAAGCGGACAGCTCCACCTATTGGCTATTTTAATTAGTGCACTGATTTTCAATAGCAGTCACTTGACTGAAAAAAAAAGGTTGTTATTCTGAAACGGCGCAAATTGAACCGGCGTAAACCGAGGGCCACCTGTATTTAAAATTTAAATGCAGCCATGTACATTTTAATTTTTACCTTTCTGTCCCTTTAGGTATTTTTTCCTTGGTTGTATGCTCTATTTTATGCATTTTAAAATCATATTTGCATTTTTTCTTTTGGCATTAAAGTGGCATTGATATTGTCTGCAAAAAAAATATATTTCGTTTTACATATAGATTTTCCAAATTTGTAAATTTTAAATAGTAGAAAGTGGATTTATTTTACTTTGCAGATGTCAACTAGGCTGATTAGTATTTAAGTATTTAAGTATTAAGCCAGTAAAAGTATCTATACGTATGAATCAGCAAGATCTGTAAAATGAATGTGACTACTGCGTAAAATAAAGTGAAATAGCTTTGACAGATCACAGAATATACCAAATTTAAAGGGACACCTTGAGATTTTTCTATAAAATGAACATGAATATGGTTCTGTAACCAACAATGTTGATCTATTTATTTATTTATTTGCTCTATCTACCTTCTCTTTAATAAATCATGTGAAGTGGATGGTGGTGCTTCTGTATCTGTGCTTTTTGGGTTTCAATAAAATGTTTGTTATGCATAGAAAAACAAACTTTGAAATATATATTTTCATACAATTTTTTGGGCCCTTTTCATGTAATTTATCTGGGAAAACTGTGCCTTTCTGATTCTCATAGCTGGAAATGTACACTGCAATATATATATACAGTATATATATATATATATATATATATATATTTGCGCTACTTTGGTGTGTGTTACACACCACATTTGTGTTATATATATATATATATATATATATATATATATATATATATATATATATATATATTTTTTATATATACATACATACACACATACGCATACTTAGACACACACACTTGGTTGTTTTATCAGAAACACCACACTATCCAATTGCTAAACACGAACAGGGACTACATTAACCCTATTCCCCCTTTTCGGATTTGAGTAATCAACAGCCATTATTGACTGTGAATTGTGCGGTTATGGGGAAATAGAGATCCAATACCATAGGAGTTTAAGATCATTTAGATAGATGATAAAAAAAAACGCCAGTCCCGTGTTTTTTATTAGAGCAATGTAAGGTAAATTGACTCCTTTCTGTCCTATTTGTGTGAATCAAAAATACGTTTCTGATTCTTACTAAAGAATTTCTGATTACATTTCTTGTTCTACCAGCACTACAACTTCATTTTTTTTTCTGAGGCCTCATTTGACAAGGGTGAGAGCCACTGTGATGGAAGTAATATGAATTTCTTCTTAAGTGAGCTGGTGTAAATTACAATACAATTCCTTGTGGATGCAGCTTTCTAGTGCCTTTGGCTGCAGACATGCATGAGCGAGCCTGCTACCGATAGTTAAAAAGAAAAAGGGTTTGGAAACCCCTTAATTCTTATCCGACCTGGGTGTTTGACAATAATGCTGGGCAGAGAAGTTAAGAGTTGTCCGCCCTTGTCCGCCTGGCATTTCCTAACTCTAGCCCTAAATGCACAAATCTGACTTTATAGACAACCAGGACCCTAAAGGATCAAATTTCTTTGTATATATACTTCTGAAAACATATGTTGTATAGAACCTCCTAAATTTATGTAGAAGAATTACTAAATTGCATACACCACAATTCACAAGAGAATATAGCAATATGGTAGATGTTAGGTATCAATATAATTATTTATTTCTGTTACCTTCTGTTCCAATTTTATGTCTTCAAATCAAATGAAAACCAAATATAAAAGAAAAAAATGAATATAGAAAAAAACCCATCAAAGAATGTGCAACTGACTCTTGCAGTTGATTTTTTTTTGCGTCTAAAAGGCTATTGTTGATCTATGAAGCATCAAATAAAATATACTCTAATGAAAGTAGGCCCTTCCTATTAATTTTATGTTCAATGTATTATCTGAATTGCTTTGGCTGTTGGCTTTTATATACAGAAACAGATTTCACTGTCCCTACATAAATCCTTGACTGTACAAATCTAATTTGCTACTTGAGCAATTTAATTAGGCATTACCAATTAAAGCCAAGCAATCTGGCATATTGAAAAAAAAAAATAAATAAAATGAGCTCATTATTAATAGTTCAACTCTTTTATCTATACAATAATGTATTTGCTTGACCAAATTAACATGGCTGATTGGTTTTTCTTCAGGTGTTGGGAAAAGCTATTTAAAAATAAGTGCAAGGCAATGCTTAGTATAAAAGACCTTTTTGGAGATCAACAACAATTCCCTGAAACTGTATTGATGTTATAATTATAATTTTGTAAGTTGTTCTGTCAGTGATACATACAATAGCCCGATTAATATTTCATTGTTGTCATTAACTATATTATTACTATTGTTATTGTTATTACATTAGAATAATTAGCAACATATTGCAATAAACAGCTTTACACGTGCCTCTGGCACAGTAGAAAAGATTTCCACTCCTAGATGCCAGAATCATTGACCGTTTTGTGGCCTGATTCTGTTTACACTTGATTCTTGTGAATATATTTCAAATCTATTTTTTCCAGTAAAATGTTTTAAAAAAACAAAGCTAGAAAATGTATGTTTGATATGGTCACAAACAAAAAAAATCTAATAAAGTAAACTTTTTGTTCCACTCTTATTAATGACATTCTAATTTTAAATAATCCAATATATCATCTACATCATTAACAATTATTTCATAAATCACATAACATATGACTTTATCAATGATGTGAGATTTGAAATTCCATTATCATCCTGTAACAAGTAGTAGACCAATAATTCCTTCTTGATTCTATAGTTTGCCACATTATTTTTACTAAATCATGAGCTACACTTTACTAAAAGTGTAGTTTAAAATAATCTAGATACAAACAATTTGCCCAGGTAATGTGAAAATAAGGTTAGAATGAGATGACAGATATCAGATAGAGATAGAGACCATATTCGGCTCTAGACCAGCAATGACCAACATCCTAACACATGGGGGCCACAGGTATATATTTTTGAAGCCTTAAATGGACATGAAACCCATTTTTTTTTATTTCATGATTAAGAGAAAGCATGCAATTTTTTTTTTTTGGGTTTCAAATAAATACATTTTAGGTAATGGACCAGTATTTAAGCGTCATAATAGAAGACATACAATATACATGGCCATAAAAACCTCAGGTGTTTACAGCTTAACACAAAAAAACAAAATAAATATATGACATTCATTAGCTGAAACTTGCCCAGAAATAGAATAATTTTCCTTCATTACAATAGTACTCAATTCCTTGTTGGATGATTTTGTATTATTTTACCCAAAACTACCCGCACACTTTACAACAAACAAAAACAAAACAATACAAGACAATACAAAACAATACAAAACAAAACAATACAGAAGAAAAAAAAAAAAACCCACACAAATCTTCAGACCCCCGTCACCACCTCCCTAAGAGAACTAGTTCAGTGTTACGTAAAGGATATATCAAACATTCCCTTTCAGCAGGGGGAAATGTTTTTAGAAATGCTGACCATTTTAAAAAAAACCTAGAGATATCATTATCATTATCAATATTAATATTATATTGTTCAAGAATACATTGCTTTTTTAAGCAATTTTTAATTTCAGAGATACTGGGACCGGTGTTCATTTTCCATTTTTTAAAAATAAGGTATCTGACAGCCAGTATAGTTATATTAATCAATTTAGTATTAAGCTGCTTATCTTCTGGATTGGAAAAGAGAAAGACTACATTCAAATCTATCAGATTTATCGAGGGGAGACCTAGTACTTTACAGAGCCAAAATTGGACTTTAAACCAAACGTTCCGGATTTTTGGACAAGTCCATAGCATATGCAAGAGATCTGCAAAAGGAAGTGAGCACTTAGGACAGATAGTAAAATTAGTTTTCCCACATCTTATTCCCTTTTCTGGAGTAAAATATGTCCTATGTAACAACTTAACATGGGATTCTCTCCATGTAGACGAGAGAGTTGTCCGAGCAACCTCTTGAATTGAGATAGAAGGTATTTTAGAATCAACTTCTTTATCTAAGAGTCTAGCCCAGTTACCCGCAATTTTATCAAGATTGATTGTACCTCTATCCGATACCAGTATCATATAACATGGGGAGATTGACGTAATTCCATTCTTTGCCAAAATAAGCCACTTGTCCAACTGCCCTAGTGACCAGTTCCACCCGTACTCATTTACTAATTTCATGACGTAGTGTCTGGCTTGAAGATAGGCATAGAAATTTCTATGTGGGAGATTAAATTTCAATCTAAGTGCATCAAATGATTGGATACAGCCTTCTTCTATATCAAGCAGCTGAAAGACATTAACGAGCCCTCGAGTATTCCATTTTTAAAAAATTAAAGAAGGTGAACCGTCCTGAAATTGTGGATTCCCTACCAATGGCAAATATTGTGATACATGGTATTCTGCTCCAAGCAGATTACATACTTTTTTCCAGGCCAGGATTATGTTATGTATAGTTTTATATCTTCTAATATGGGATGGAATATCGGGCGTGTCCATATGCATAAGTGCCACCGGTACGAAGGGGTACATGATGCTAATCTCAAGATCAGTATTTGTAACATAATTGTGCTGAAATAACCAGTCCGCTACAATGCGAATTAGAAAAACGTAATTATATGCCCTCAAATCAGGTAGAGCCAGACCTCCAATTCCTATTGGGAGAGAGAGTTTTGCCAGTGACATTCTGGGCTTCCTATCCTGCCATAAAAAGGATCGAAGATATGAATTAAATAAAGTAATATCCTTTTTCTTCAATAGCAAAGGGATGTTCTGTAGAACATACAATATTTTAGTTAGTAGGATCATTTTATATACTGCTATGCGTCCAGATAATGAGAGAGGTAGACTCTGCCAATTCTTGAGAGCTGCTCTAACTTTGTTTAAAACAGGCGGAATATTCAGCGAATACCAGGTATCAGGGTTACTAGAGATATTTATACCCAGGTATTTAAACGAGTCCTTCACTATGGAAAAAGGTATATTTATAGGAGAGTTACTTGTCTGCCTAACCCAAAGAAATTCAGATTTACTTATATTTACCTTATACCCTGAGAAGGATCCAAACTGTTGTATAATAGCCACCAAAATTGGCAATTTTTTACGTATATTAGCTAAATACAGAAGAATATCATCCGCATATAATGCTATTCTTAATTCCCGTCCAGCGACTACAATCCCCTCAAGCCTCTGTCTTATCATTAGTGCAAGAGGTTCAATAGCGATATTAAAAAGGAGCGGGAACAGGGGACACCCCTGCCTCGTTCCCCTCTGGAGAATTATCTCTGAAGACAACTGACCGTTAACTATTAGTCTAGTAGAGGCCGTGTGATATAATTTTTCTATAAAATTCGTGAAATTGCCTTTAAACCCAAACTTCTCTAAAGATAATAAAAGATGGTCATGATGAATTGAATCAAAGGCCTTTTCGGCATCTATGGCTAATATTGCCAGATCTGCTCCCATTTGATCGGGGATCGTAGTATTGGAAAAAAAATCTAAGGTTAGCAGAAGTTCCCTTATCTTAGCAGCGGAATTCCTATTTTTCATGAACCCAGCCTGGTCTGAATTGATAATAGAAGGAAGAAGGGACTGCAGCCGCTGTGCAAGGATTGTAGTTAACAATTTATAATCCGTATTCATGAGGGCAATTGGCCTATAAGATTCTATTGCTTTTGGATCTTTTCCCTTCTTTAAAATCAGGGACGTAAATGATGCGGTAAAGCTAGATGTAGGAGCATTACCCTCTATATATATATGTGATTAAATAATGCAGTTAGATACGGTGTTATAATAGCTGATATTGATCTATAGAATTCATTAGGTATTGCATCCGGTCCCGGTGCTTTATTATATCCCAGCTTATTAATCGCTTTAGCCACTTCTGCTTCAGTAATAGGAGATTCAAGATCTTCAATTGATGGTGCTAGTAATGATGGGAATGTGATGCCTGACCAGAACCTCTGGCGTTCCAGAGTATCAGATGGTTTAGCCGAGTATATAGATTTATAATAATCAAAAACAATTTGAAGGAGGTCCTGTGCAGAGCTGGCTATTTGCCCCTTTCTATGGAGAACGTCAATTAGCTGGGATCCTAGATCCTGCTTAACTAATCTAGCTAAGAGTTTTCCCGTCTTATTCCCATACTTATAGAATTTTGCGGAAAACCGTATATCCTTTTGAGTGGCTTTACATATCAGCAGTGAGTCTCTCGCCTCTAGTGCAGTAATATATTTGGCCCACTTCTGGGGTGTCTTTTCCATTAAGCATAGATTATAAGAATTTGTGACTGCCTGAAGCAGTTCATTCTCACGCTTTTTAAGACTCTTTGTGCGCCTGATAGTATAAGCAAGAATCTCCCCTCTCATCACTGCTTTGGCCGTTTCCCAGAACAGAGAAGGCCGACTCATGGCCTCTGCATTAAACATAGCGAAATCCGCAAATTTAGTTTCCAGAAAATTTTTAAACTTAACGTCAGAAGACAAAAACTTAGGATAAGAGAAACGATTATTGGCCTGAGAGGATGTACCCATTTGAGATTCGAAACATATTGGGGCATGATCAGATACCGCGATAGGCAATATTTGAGCTGATACTTTGTATTTACTTAGGCCTAGATTTGGAGTTTGGCGGTAGAAGGGCTGTTAACGCTCCGCAGGCTTTTTTCTGGCCGCACC
The DNA here is from genome assembly GCF_027579735.1 of Bombina bombina. Classification (NCBI taxonomy): domain Eukaryota; kingdom Metazoa; phylum Chordata; class Amphibia; order Anura; family Bombinatoridae; genus Bombina; species Bombina bombina. The sequence continues at coordinate 508,904,592 of NC_069499.1, read as the reverse complement.
ATAAAATTAACTCTGGTATCGAGAGTTCAAACAAATGCTGCGTTAGGCTCCAAAAAAGGAGCGTAGAGCATTTTTACCGCAAATGCAGCTCTCGATACCAGAGTTGCTTACGGACGCGGCCAGCCTCAAAAACGTGCTCGTGCACGATTCTCCCATAGGAAACAATGGGGCTGTTTGAGCTGAAAAAAAACCTAACACCTGCAAAAAAGCAGCGTTCAGCTCCTAACGCAGCCCCATTGTTTCCTATGGGGAAACACTTCCTATGTCTGCACCTAACACCCTAACATGTACCCCGAGTCTAAACACCCCTACCCTTACATGTATTAACCCCTAATCTGCCGCCCCCGCTATCGCTGACCCCTGCATTATATTATTAACCCCTAATCTTCCGCTCCGTACACCGCCGCAACTTACATTATCCCTATGTACCCCTAATCTGCTGCCCCTAACACCGCCGACCCCTGTATTATATTTATTAACCCCTAACCTGCCCCCCACAACGTCGCCGCCAGCTACTTACAATAATTAACCCCTAATCTGCCGACCGCAAAGCGCCGCCACCTACGTTATCCTTATGTACCCCTAATCTGCTGCCCCTAACACCGCCGACCCATATATTATATTTATTAACCCCTAATCTGCCCCCCTCAACGTCGCCGACACCTGCCTACACTTATTAACCCCTAATCTGCCGAGCGGACCTGAGCGCTACTATAATAAAGTAATTAACCCCTAATACGCCTCACTAACCCTATCATAAATAGTATTAACCCCTAATCTGCCCTCCCTAACATCGCCGACACCTAACTTCAATTATTAACCCCTAATCTGCCGACCGGAGCTCATCACTACTATAATAAATGGATTAACCCCTAAAGCTAAGTCTAACCCTAACACTAACACCCCCCTAAGTTAAATATAATTTACATCTGCCAATCTACCAATCGGAATTAAGGTAGGAATATTCTGATTGGCTGATGGAATCAGCCAATCAGAATCAAGTTCAATCCGATTGGCTGATCCAATCAGCCAATCAGATTGAGCTCGCATTCTATTGGCTGTTCCGATCAGCCAATAGAATGCGAGCCCAATCTGATTGGCTGATTGGATCAGCCAATAGGATTGAACTTGATTCTGATTGGCTGATTCCATCAGCCAATCAGAATTTTCCTACCTTAATTCCGATTGGCTGATAGAATCCTATCAGCCAATCGGAATTCAAGGGACGCCATCTTGGATGACGTCCCTTAAAGGAACCGTCATTCGTCGGGAGACAACGGAAGAAGAGGATGGATCCGCGTCGCCTGCTTCAAGATGGACCCGCTCCGCACCGGATGCAAGAAGATCGAAGATGCCACTTGGAGAAGATGTTTGCCGGTCCGGATGTCCTCTTCTTGCCGGATAGGAGGAAGACTTTGGAGCCTCTTCTGGACCTCTTCAGCCACCGGATGATGGATCGCCAACCCCCGCTTGGGTTGGATGAAGATTTTGGAGCCAGGACGGATCGGTGATACCTGGATGGTGAAGACAAGGTAGGAAGATCTTCAGGGGCTTAGTGTTAGGTTTATTTAAGGGGGGTTTGGGTTAGATTAGGGGTATGTGGGTGGTGGGTTGTAATGTTGGGGGGGGTATTGTATGTTTTTTTTTACAGGCAAAAGAACTGATTTTCTTGGGGCATGCCCCGCAAAGGGCCCTGTTCAGGGCTGGTAAGGTAAAAGAGCTTTTACATTTATTAATTTAGAATAGGGTAGGGAATTTTTTATTTTGGGGGGCTTTGTTATTTTATTAGGGGGCTTAGAGTAGGTGTAATTAGTTTAAAATTGTTGTAATATTTTTCTTATGTTTGTAAATATTTTTTTATTTTTTGTAACTTAGTTCTTTTTTATTTTTTGTACTTTAGTTAGTTTATGTAATTGTAGTTATTTGTAGCAATTGTATTTAATTTATTTATTGATAGTGTAGTGTTAGGTTAATTGTAGGTAATTGTAGGTAGTTTATTTAATTAATTTATTGATAGGGTAGTGTTAGGTTTAATTATAACTTAGGTTAGGATTTATTTTACAGGTAATTGTGTAATTATTTTAACTAGGTAACTATTAAATAGTTCTTAACTATTTAATAGCTATTGTACCTGGTTAAAATAATTACAAAGTTGCCTGTAAAATAAATATTAATCCTAAAATAGCTATAATATAATTATAATTTATATTGTAGCTATATTAGGATTTATTTTACAGGTAAGTATTTAGCTTTAAATAGGAATAAGTTATTTAATAAGAGTTAATTTATTTCGTTAGATGTAAATTATATTTAACTTAGGGGGGTGTTAGTGTTAGGGTTAGACTTAGCTTTAGGGGTTAATCCATTTATTATAGTAGCGATGAGCTCCGGTCGGCAGATTAGGGGTTAATAATTGAAGTTAGGTGTCGGCGATGTTAGGGAGGGCAGATTAGGGGTTAATACTATTTATTATAGGGTTAGTGAGGCGGGTTAGGGGTTAATAACTTTATTATAGTAGTGGTGCGGTCCGCTCGGCAGATTAGGGGTTAATAAGTGTAGGCAGGTGTCGGCGACGTTGAGGGGGGCAGATTAGGGGTTAATAAATATAATATAGGGGTCGGCGGTGTTAGGGGCAGCAGATTAGGTGTACATAAGTATAACGTAGGTGGCGGTCGGCAGATTAGGGGTTAAAAAATTTTAATAGAGTGGCGGCGATGTGGGGGGACCTCGGTTTAGGGGTACATAGGTAGTTTATGGGTGTTAGTGTACTTTAGGGTACAGTAGTTAAGAGCTTTATGAACCGGCATTAGCCCAGAAAGCTCTTAACTCCTGCTTTTTTCAGGCGGCTGGAGTTTTGTCGTTAGAGCTCTAACGCTCACTTCAGAAACGACTCTAAATACCAGCGTTAGAAATAGCCCATTGAAAAGATAGGATACGCAATTGACGTAAGGGGATCTGCGGTATGGAAAAGTCGCGGCTGAAAAGTGAGCGTTAGACCCTTTAATCACTGACTCCAAATACTGGCGGTAGCCTAAAACCAGCGTTAGGAGCCTCTAACGCTGGTTTTCACGGCTAACGCCAAACTCGAAATCTAGCCGATAGTCTTTCATCAATCAAAAATAAATCAATCCGGGACAATGACTTATGTGCTTTTGAAAGACACGTAAAATCCCGCGTATCTGGGTTTTGAAGCCTCCAGATGTCCCTTACTCTCAAGTTAGAAAAGATCCTAGAGAACAGCTTTGCCTCAAGATTATCCCTTTTGTTTTTTTTAGAAAACTCCTGCTGCCTCATTCTATCTATTGGGTACTGCGGAGCCATGTTAAAATCGCCAGCTAAAATGAGGAAGCCTTCTGCAGATGTCATAAGCCTGGCCTGCAACGCATCCCAGAAAGACAAATCAAAGACGTTTGGAGCATATACATTACATAACGTATACAGAATACCAGCAATCTTAATTTTCAAAATAATATATCTCCCCTCTTCATCTGACTGACTCTGAATTACCTCATAATTGAATTTTTTCCCCAAAAGAATAGCAACTCCACCTCTGCGACTACGACTAGGTGAGAAAAAAACCTCCTTTACCCATGCAGATTTAAGTTTAAGGATTTCTTGTGTTTTCAAATGTGTTTCTTGTAAAAAAGCAATAGAAGAGCCTATTTTTTTAAGATAAGAAATAATCGTTTTTCTCTTAATAGGGGAAGTAAGACCTCCTATATTCCAGGAGACAAATTTAATCCCGTTCATTTTAGACAATCTCTACAACTCGAGACGGGAGGCGGTAGCGGGGGAAGAAGAGAGAAGAAAAAAAACAAAAAAACAAAAAAAAAAAAACAAACCCACCACGTGAAATAAAACAAAAACACGGTTATACGCCCCAAACAAGCACAGACAACCAAGAAACATAAACCAGACGTCTAGAGGGTCTAGACCGTCTGGTGCCCTAACCTGAAAAGAACCCATCATGGTGATAAAACAGTGGATCTATTCATACTCAAAGACCAATCTACTGAGCTATGTTGTTTTTAGTAAGAAAAGCTTCTGCGGCTTTGGCAGACTCAAAAAAATATGAAGTGTTATCATAGACCAATCGAAGCCTAGCAGGATGAACAATTGTTGCACGCAATCCCTGCTGTATAAGTTTGGTGCAGACTGGTGCTAACTCTTTTCTTTTGAAAGCAGTATCTGCTGCATAATCCCGGAACAACAATATTTTTGTTCCTTCCAGAAGTATGGGCTGACTCTTACGAAAGGCTTGCAAAAAAATCAATTTGTCTTGATAGTTCAAAAATTTGGCTAGGATTGGTCTTGGCCTCATATTATTTCTTGAAGGAGATGCTACTCCTAACCTATGTACCCGTTCTATGACAATATCATGATAGGTCTCAGGGATATTCAGCAGTGCTGGAAGTGTTCTAGTGATCAATTTATTTAGATCTTCGAACTGCTTCCCCTCGGGAACCCCTATTATTCTTAAGTTATTTCGTCTAGCCCGATTTTCCAGGTCTTCTACTTTGTTTTGTAATTTAGAAAGGGCTGAGGAAGTAGCTTCTAATTTAGTGTTTTGAGCTGTGGTAAGATCTTCAAGATCCGATACTCTTTGTTCTACCTCAGAGAATCTCTCTGAGAATTGTTTAATCTCTGTGCTTAGCTGAGCAATATCATATTTTATCTCTGCTTTAAGTGACTCAAACTTAGGCGCAAGGGCCATAGATATATCTGAGACTAGAGACTGTAGGTCAATAGACTCGTGAGCACTAAGGGAATCACGTGCGGCCAGCTGTACGTCGCCAGCCGCCTCAGTGCTATGCTTAGTTCTTTTATCCCTTTGTCTAGCTGACATGACTGAAGGTGAGGTTTTGGATTGTGAGTGTAAAAACTTATCCATTTACTTGTGAGGAAAGGAAGTGGGGGAGAACAAACAACAGGAAAAATAATCTAAAGTGATAGAGGGGGGAGAAGACCCCAGAGGGAAGGAAATAAAACAAAAAAGGGAAGGGAGTGGGGAAAAGTGCTTTTTTTTCTGATTTTTCTTTTCTTTTTCTCCTTTTTTCTTCTACCTTCTTTTATGTGCAAATCAACCGTGAAATAAGATCAGTCGTGCCTGTGACTGAAGGGAATAATCCGTAGATGTCCCTGTGCCTTAGCTACATATACTCACAGCCTAAAATTTATGTGAGCTCCTAGAGCAATTCCAATTTTTCACAATTACATTAGTTCTATACAGTCATCAACCTTTGTAACCTACTAGGTCAATTCTAATTTTGTATAGACAACCAGTTTTTACCATCAACATCCTAAGCACATTTTCAAGCACCTTTAAATAACCCTGTATGAGAACAATAAACCCCGTATTAGTAACAATACATTCAATTCCTAGAGTGTCGTGGTACATTATTACACATTTTACAAAAAAGAAGAAAGAAAAAAAAAAAAACAAGAACATGGGCTTTAGTTCTAGCGACACTTAACCAGCGGCTTCTGACCTAACACAGCCAGATATTATTTTAACCAGAGGCTGTCTGACAGGGTATTATCATTCAATACAATAAAAAAGAGAAAGAAAAAATGTATTATAAGCCAAGATTTTAGCTTTCAATATCTTATAGAAAGTGTAACACCTGAATGTAACCAAATAAACTTAGCTAATATGTATACAATAGGTGTGATATCTTTCTTCCCTTTATAGAAATTAGCTAGGGAAAAAATAGCTTTTCATAGCTTTTTAAATTTAAACACTTTTACCCCTGTTACCCAATTTTAGTAGCCCAACTAGTCCAGCTTATTTGGATCCGGTCCTGTAGAAATAAACCTAAGAGCCAGAAGAAATAAAAGTTTATGTAATGTAGATGTGGACCCCTGAGCCCTGTCCTCATCAATCTTCGGCCATCTATTGTAGCTTACGCTCTGTGAATTTCAGAGATGGATAATAAGGCAAACAGGAAGAGAGCCCCCCCTCACGCAGCACCGGTGGGAGGGGGAGCGCTTCTCCAAGCCGAGGAAAGCAGCGAAGCCGGAATAAAGAGTGGCACTCCGTGCAACAGGGGCTCCGTTACAAGAACCCCATACGATATGAGGGTAGCCCCAGGGAATGTTAGCCTTAACCCCTCTCACCACAACAGAGGGGAAGCGGAGCGATCCAGTAAGCACAGCCTTTTCCCAGGGACTCCAACAGCTCAAACGCCGCTCTCCTTCCGCAGCCCACAGGAAGATGAGACAGATCCGGCTCCTTGTTACACTCTCGGGCAGCACAGGAGAAACAGGTAACAATTCATTGTTCAGATATTAAACCATAATGCAAGACCAGTAGCCTCCGCCTTCCATCTCTGTATGACCAGGAAAAGAAGTTCCAGGGCGCTGGGAATTTAAACTGCTTTATTTTAGGAGGTATTTATCCCAGCCAAAGACCTCCTTTTAGTATAAGCGGTAGATAGTAGCAACAAAGTCATTTATGAAGGTGTTTAACTTTAGCACCAGATTTGGGTCCTTTTCAGAGCTGCTTCACACAGCTATAGTGCAATGATAAGGCACTATGGAGCTTCCAGCAGCGATGAATATCAGCAATACAAGCTGCCCTCAGCTAGAGGGTTTAGGCGTGGTCCTCGCCAATAGCTTGTAGGCAGGAGAGATCAGAACAGGTGCAGCACCTGGTCACACACCTGTGCTCCTCCTCCGGAAGCTCGAGCAGCGAAAGCATGCAATTTTAAACAACTTTCCAATTTATTTCTATCATCTAATTTGTTTCTCTTTGTATCTTTTGTTGAAAAGCATATCTAGATAGGTGCAGAAGTTGCTGATTGCTGTTATTGGCTCACTCATGTGCATTGCTGTTTCTTCAACAAAAGATACTAAAAAGAAGGAAGCAAAATAGATAATAGAAATACATTTGAAAGTTGTTTAAAATCATATTCTCTATCTAAATCTTGAAAAAAAAATGGGTTTCATGTCCCATTAACCCCTTAAAGGGACATTAAACCCCAAAAAAATGTATTTCATGATTCAGATAGAAAATACAATTTTAAACAACATTCCAATTTACTTCTATTATCTAATTCACTTTATTCTTTCGATATCTTTTGTTAAAGAAATAGCAATGCTAATGGGTGAGCCAATCACATGAGGCATCTATGTGCAGCCACCAATCAGAAGTTACTGAGCCTATCTAGATATGCTTTTCAGGAAAGAATATCAAGAGAATTAGGCAAATTAGATAATAGAAGTAAATTAGAAAGTAGTTTAAAATGGTATTCTCCATCTGAATCATGAAAGAAAATTTTTGGGTTTAATGTCCCTTTAAGAACCAGACCATTTTTCAATTTCCTTCCCTTAAGGACCAGGGCTATTTTTACATTTCTGCTGTGTTAGTGTTTAGCTGTAATTTTCCTCTTACTCGTTTACTGTACCCACACATATTAAATACAGTTTTTCTCGCCATTAAATGAAACTTCTAAAGATACCAAAAACACCCATGCTAAATAGTTTCTAAATTTTGTCCTGAGTTTAGAAATACCCAATGTTTGCATGTTCTTTGCTTTTTTTGCAAGTTATAGGGCAATAAGAACAAGTAGCACTTTATTATTTCCAAACCATTTTTTTTAAAAAAATTAGCGATAGTTGCATTGTAACACTGATATCTGTCAGGAATCCCTGAATAACCCTTCACATGTATATATTTTTGTTAATAGACAACCCAAAGTACTCATCTAGGCCCATTTTGGTATATTTCATGCCACCATTTCACTGCCAAATGCGATCAAATAAAAAAATCGTTCATTTTTTCACAAACGTTAGGTTTCTCACTGAAATTATTTACATCTTGTGCAATTATGGCACAAATGGTTGTAAATACTTCTCTGGATCCCCTTTGTTCAGAAATAGCAGACATATATGGCTTTGGCATTGCTTTTTGGTAATTAGAAGGCCGCTAAATGCCTCTGCGTACCACACGTGTATTATGCCCAGAAGTGAAGTGGTTAATTAGGGAGCTTGTAGGGTTAATTTTAGCTTTAGTGTAGTAGACAACCCAAAGTATTGATCTAGGCCCATTTTGGTTTATGTCATGCCACCATTTCACCGCCAAATGCGATCAAATAAAAAAAATTGTTAACTTTTTCACAATTTTAGGTTTCTCACTGAAATTATTTATAAGCAGTTAGTGCAATCATGGCACAAATGGTAGTAAATGCTTCTCTGGGTTGCCTTTTGTTCAGAAATAGCAGACATATATAGCTTTGGCATTGCTTTTTGGTAATTAGAAGGCTGCTAAATGCCGCTGCACACCACACGTGTATTATGCCCAGCAGTGAAGGGGTGAATTAGGGAGCTTGTAGGGTTAATTTTAGCTTTAGTGTAGAGATCAGCCTCCCACCTGACACATCCCACCCCCTAATCCCTCCCAAACAGCTATTTTCCCTCCTCTCACCCCACAATTGTCCCCGCCATCTTAAGTACTGGTAAAAAGTCTGCCAGTACTAAAATAAAAGGGTATTTTTATTTTTATTTATTTAAAAAAAATATATATTCTGCCTTGTAGGATCCCCCCTTAGCCCCCAACCTCCCTGATCCCCCCAAAAAGCTCTCTAAGCCAATCCCCTCGACCTATTGGCCTGCATCTTAGGTACTGGCAGCTGTCTGCCAGTACCTATTTTTCTAACAAATTTGCCATTTTTTTTAATACCTACCCCCTCCCGGATCCCTTTCCAAAAACAATTCCCACTCTCTTTCCCTTTCCCCTCTTCCTCCTTGGCTTATACACTGACATTACATTTTGATGACCGTGCACGTGCGCACACACATGTGTGCACATGCTCCCGTGCCCGCCTCCTAACAGGATCAACGACAGGATTGGATGTTGCACCGGCGATGGACTGCCCACCCGCCTCCCTGCTAAGGCTCCCACCAACAATCAGCACCATGAGTACCAGCTTGGGGTTGCCCTAAAGCGATCAAGCTCTTATTCTTAAAAATATAGATTACTCCTTCTAACATTAACCTTCCCACCCAAAAAAAAACTATCTTAAAAAAAACCTAATCTAAAAAGTGCCCTGAAAAAGGCATTTGGCTGGGTATTGCTCTTAAAAGGGCATTTAGCTATTTTGCTGCCAAGATAAAAAAACAAACCCTAATCTGAAAAAAACCCACCCAACCCCCCCAAAAAAAAACTAACACTAAAGCCCAAGATGGTACTCACCAAAGATGATGATGGTGGCGCTCCAACTTCATCCTGGCGGCGATCCATCTTCTTATCTTCATCCCGGGGGATTTAATTCTATTGCCTGCTTTGAATTTGAAAATGAAAATCAGCCAATAGGAATGCAAGGGTAACCCTATATAAAAGGGGTACCTCACATTCCAAATTCAATTTGTGGCTGTTGACCACATGAAGAGAACATATGTGTTCAAGCTCTGAAGATGAAGACCGACACTGCCGACACCACCACTGTCGGGATGAAGATAAGAAGATGGACCACTGCCGGGATAAATAAGTACAGCCATAATCATCTTTGGTGAATACCATCTTGAGATTTAGTGTAAGGTTTTTGGATGTTTTTTTTTTTTGTTTGTTTTTTAAGATTAGCTGTTTTTTTTTATATCTGGGCAGCAAAAGAGCTAAATGCCCTTTTCAGGGAACTTTTTAAATTCTTTTTTTTTAGATATTTTTTTTGGCGGGAGTTTAATGTTAGAGAGTTATATTTTTTTTAAGAAAAAGAGCTTGATCACTTTAGGGCCCTTTAAAGGGCTATTTGTAGGTTGTTTTTTTTTGGGGGGTGGACTTTTTATTTTGGAATTTTAGAATAGGCATAACATTTTTTATTTTTGGTAATTTGTTACTTTTTTGTAATGCTAGTGGGTTTTTTTTTTCTGGCAATGTTAGGCTTTTTAAATTTTAATTGTAATGTTAGTTTTTTTTTTAATTTTAATTCCAATGGTAGGTATTTTTATTTTAACAGGTGTTAGGAATTGTCCCAGGGCAATATTTGGAAGATGAGTCTTGGAGGAAAACAGTGACCTTCTCGGACGTCCGGGAAACAATTACCAAAATAACACACACAGGCAGGTTATCATTAGCAAATGTTTCGTTTATTCTGGGGCCAAAAGCACATTATATAGACATGGATGCACGTAGGCATCTGATACGTAACATCATCTTATTGGCTAAGCAAAATACAGTAATATCCTTCCTAATGGCCTTATTTGGCATACAGCATATCATATCATAATACAAAATAATATCTGTAAAAAGTACAGACAGGAAAAATGTATATTTTGCAGCTACAGGAAAACAATGTAGGTGGGTAATGGTCCGTGACATTTGCGGTTTTAGCTTACAAAAAGCACCTGGGTTTGTTTGGCTTTGTAAAGTACCTGAATTTCCTGTTGAGAGACGCAGACAGCTCAGTAACTGATGCTTGTAATGTTGACAACATTACAAGTGTTTTTAGAAGAAATAATATTTTTTAGAAGAAAAGATATTACGAATGGAGTGCAATGAAAATACAACAGTGCATAACATTATAGATAATGTAAATTAAGTACATGGGTAAAGTGTGCAACACAAATAAGTGATGTTCCCTGACAATTCCCCTCTTTAGTCATAACAATGACTACCACTGGACTAACGTCTGGAGTGAAATGGGACATTAAGGTATGTGGTATTAGCAGGATGGTATCGACGATGTTGTCGATTTCGATTAGGTTGGTGTGGTAGAACCTGTAGGTATTCTGCACACTGGGAAATAGGAGTTGGGGGTGGCAAGCGTGTATGATTAGCAATGCAGAAAACAACTATCTTAAAACAACAATAACAGAATAGTATAAACAAAGCAATGAAAACAATAAAGGTACCAATATTTTTTAGCCACTCTAGGAAGCCTAAACCAGTGAAGAATTTATCCCAGGGGTTATCAATGCCTGAGTTTTTCTTTAATTCAATGGATAATTCTTCCAATTTCTTAATAGCAAGCGTTACTTTCCCAGTGGGACCTGTGTTATCTGGTATAAATGTACAGCAAGACCCACCAGTTTGATCATCAATGACTTTACACACCCCTCCTTTCTCTGCTAAAAGCATGTCTAAGGCCATGCGGTTTTGGAATGTCATGTAAGAGGTTGGGCCGAGTTGTTCAGCAATGCCTTTAAGGGCATCTCTGGTATAATTAACAAAACTTTGTTGATTATAAAATATATAGTTTATCCAGTCTACATTTTTATTGGCAGTTATGATGGGGAAGATGGATTCAAATCCAGCTTTGACCTGGTCACGGGCCTTAAATTCATCTGGGACCCCCCTTGGGACCCCTATAGCATCTATGTATACATGGGGGTCAAAACTACCTGGGATAGCCTTAGTCTGTCTCCGTGTACGATGAGAGGAGGTGCGGTGAGTGTGTATGTGTATGTCATCTACACCTATGTGTATGTCATCTACACCTAAAATGTGGAGAGGCATGATAACTTTTGCTAGAGCACATTCCCCAGACCATTGTCCCTCTAGTCTAATGCGGATTTTCATATCCCCGCAAATCCAATATATGTCACCCAACGACTGAGTGTGGTTATGGGTGTTGAGGTTACTGTACTTATAACAGTACCCAGATGTAAAGTTACCTAAGAATCTACCTTTACCTCTACCCCTATAGCAAGTGTAGTTACCAGGATATATAGTAATTCCCTCACTGAGGTGTGGGGTTTTAGTGATGATGGGGTATTTTTCCTTCCAGGCAATACAGGTTGACTGATTAACAATGGTATTAGTATACAGGCTGAGAAAGCAGGACTCAGCGTTACTAGGGATGTTAAGGGGGACAGTACCTAAATGGGGGCGGGCATTACCTCAAACATAACAATTTGATCTATTATATTGTTTGGCCGAAAAGGCCATCCATTCTAACCAAAGGTTTTTGTCTGAATAACCTGTTTCTAAGGCCATAGTATCTCTTGGTGAGGGATCAGCCATAGCAATCATGCCCTGAGATGGGGACTGGCTATTAATCAGGGTTTGACCAAGGTTTTGATAAATTGTAGTGACAATTTTGTTCCATTCAGAGGAATTAACCATATCTTGAAGTTGGAAACTACCCTTAGCTTCGGATAAGGCCCCTCTATCCCAAAAAGAGAGCATATAAGGGCCACTATCAATTGGACTGGGGTTTTCAATAGTCAAGGTAAGTTTCATACTCTGTCCGGGTTTACCTGCCGAAAGGCAAATTCCGGACTTAGAAAGAGTCATTCTTTCCATTAAGGATCTCCTATTTCTATCTTTCTCGGTTAATATACTAGTTGCCCATCTAAGGCCTGCATCTGCATCCCACCCATCAGCATTCCAGTATTTACAATCCTTACTCCTATCATCATCCCCTAGACACATATAGACAGACCTGGAAGGGATATATTGGTACATGGTACACTGTGTTGATCACCGGGGCATGGAACAATGTCACAATAGTCAAAGGAATAAGTGGCAACATGGAGATTTGAAGAATTGTACCAAAAGGTCATGGAGAGTGGTGATGTGGTTTGTGTAATGGCCATTTTTGAGGGTAGGTGCTTGGTCACCCTGAAAGGGGTCCGGTCTGCTGACCTTCGGGCTCTACGGAGGGCTGGAACATGTGGTGTTGGCAGGGTTGTTGAGTTCTTGGTTGTGTTTTGTTTCGGGGGTGAGTCAGGGGGAGTGATGAAGTAATTACAAGCAGGGGCAGTACCATATTGTTCGTCCGGTGTCTCATAATAGCAGGAGGCTATTATCCATCCGGGTATTGCAATCAAGAGCAAGGAGGAGAGAAGGTAGTAGTACACCAAGTAGTGGGACCCTTGAGTGGCGATCATGTTGTTGCAGGTACGTGCTGTGGATATAGATGTTACAGAAGGGACTGTGCGACCAACTTCACCCCTCTTTGGACTGGCAGTCGAGAATGCTACAGGTGTTACAGAAGGGACTTTATGAACACTTCACCCCTCTTTAGGCACAACTGTTTTCTGAAACGTCCTGGACTTGCGGTACAGATGTTTCAGAAGGGACTAGACAGCCAGCTTCACCCCTCTTTGGACAGAGCTTTACCCTAGATGCGTGGATCCAGATGGGCTCCTGGGCTGTGAGGATGGCAGTACGAGTGATGGCCACAACTTCGGTAGGTGGACCATATGGGAAGCCTCCCTTCTTTGCTTTATTCAGCTGTCTGATGCACACTGTGTCTCCGACCTTGAAGCTGTGGGTTGGTTCCTGTGAGGGAAGAGGAAAGCGAGAGGCCACATCACCATAGTTGCCGTTCAAAACAGAGATTAGTTCATGTACATATCGTTCCCTGATTAAATCTAAATCACCAGTGACTATGTGTGGGTTCCTGACCCAAGGGGTGGGGAACGGTCTACCCATCAGAATCTCAAAAGAAGACAGCTGAGTGGATTTACTTGGGGACATCCGTACCTCAGCTAATATTGCAGGTAAATTATCCTGCCATTTGACCCAATTCCCTCCCGTGGCCTTAAGGAGTTTTTCCTTAATGGTCCGGTTCATCCTTTCTACCACCCCTGAGCTCTGGGGGTGATATGGTATGTGAAACTTCCATTTTATCTGTAAGTGGGCTACCAATTCCTGCAATACCTTACTAACAAAAGCTGGGCCATTGTCTGAGTTAATCTGCAGGGGGCAGCCAAATCTGGGAATGACATCAGTGCAAAGGTGTTTCACTACTGTTTTTGCGTCTTCCCTAGTGGTAGGAAAGGCCTCAGGCCAGCGAGAAAATTGGTCAACTATGACCAACAGGTAAAACTGTTTGGTTCCTGTTTTAGGTATGTGTGTGAAATCTATCTGCAGGTGAGTGAAGGGTGCGGATGGTGGTGTTAGGTGGTCATGTTTTGCAGGTTTGTTGTTGTGTTTAGTTTGCAGGCAAGTGATGCAACAATTAATGTAAGATTGTACATGTGACTGTAGATTCTGTATACAGAAGTAAGGTTTGATTAACGCTAGAGTGTTATGGATGCTCAGGTGACTGACACCGTGGGCTTGTGAAATAAAAATGGGTGCACTGGTTTCAGGGATACCAATGACTATCCCACCTTTCCCCTCTTTCGAATAAAACCCTTGGGGGTTTAATTCGAGTTTCTGAGAGACCCAGTATTTGATATCAGTGACAGTAGCAAACTGCTGTAGTGACGATGTGAGTACATCGTCGACCAGAGAGGGTGCCACAAGCATGGGATAAACACTGTCTTGCAATGGAGAGACCTTAGCTGCGTGTTTGACTACTGTGTCAGCTAATGCATTACCTCTAGCAATAGGATTGTTACGGTTAGTATGTGCTCGGCAGTGTATGACAGCTATTTCTTTTGGGAGCAGGATGGCTTGTAAGAGTTCTGTGATAAGTGTGGTATGACTGATGCTTTTACCGTCGGCAGACTTGAAACCTCTTTGTTTCCAAATCATGCCGAAATCATGTACCACTCCAAAGGCATATCTGGAGTCGGTATATATATTTACGGAGGCATCAGCAAAAAGTTCACAGGCTCGAGTAAGGGCTATTAATTCAGCTGCCTGAGCAGAATTATGCATGACAGAGGCAGATTCAATGACAATGTCGGGAAGTTGGACCACTGCGTATCCTGCAAGGTACGTGTGGTCATCTGGGTGGCTACATGAGCCGTCCACAAAGACGTCAGGGACCCCCGGAATAGGGGTGTCCCGGAGGTCAGGGCGTGGTGTTGTGCTGGAGTAAATGAGTGCAATGCAGTCGTGAAGGGGGAGGTCAGATTGTGGTACGTCAGAGGATAACAAGGCCTTGAGAATAGACGCAGGGCCTGAGTTAGTTGCACAGTACTTAATGGTTAACTCAGAAGTACTGGTAAGTAGTATTTCATAACCACTAAGTCTCTGGGCAGTCATGTGTTGTGTTTGAAGATTGTTAAGGAGGTGCAGAACCTGATGGGAGGTGTGTAAAACAAGTGGATGTCCCAGTGTGATAGGTTCGCACATCTCAACGGCCATGGCACACGCTGCGAGGGATCGCAAGCATGAAGGCATACCCTGCACAGGGATGGGCAGCTTTTTAGATAAAAAGGCTACAGGACGGAAAGAGTTACTACCATGCTCTTGGGCACAGACAGCTGCCATGGTTTTACAATTTTCCCTTGCGTACAAATGAAAAGGCTTTGTGTAGTCAGGTAGACCGAGGGCAGGGGATGTGGTGATGGACCTGGCAAGTTCATTGTATGCATGGGTCAGAGTCTCTGTCCAGTGAATTGTGGGTGGAGAGTCACTGTGGCAAACTGTGCGGAGGATTGAGTCATAGTGGGAGCAGTCTGGTATCCACTGTCGACAATAGTTTATTATCCCAAGAAAGGTCAGCATTTCTCCTTTGAGTGGCAGGTTTTGGCAGTTTAGAGAGGGCTTTTACTCTTTTTGCACTGAGTTCTCGTTTGCCTTTGGACAGGACAAAGCCTAAGTACTCAACTTGTGGCTGGCAGATTTGTAGTTTCTGTTTAGACACCTTGAGCCCTTCTTGGGCGAGGAACAACAAAAGGTCCACTAGGTCCTTTTCCCCTGCCTCGTATGAAGTACTACACAATAACAGGTCATCAACATATTGCAAAGGACGGAACCACAGGGGCTGGTCCAGCTCTTGAGCATGGTATTGAGGACTAGGCCGAATGCGGCCGGACTGTCCGTGAAGCCTTGGGGCATCTTTGACCACGTCATTTGAACCCCTCTATACACGAATGCGAACAACTGCTGCGTGTCCGCATCAACGGGTATAGAGAAGAAAGCATTAGCCAAATCAATGGTAGAAAAAAATTCTGCATTGTGTGGAATGGCCATAAGTAGTGCGGTCACATCCGGGACTAAGGGAGGGAGAGGTATAATTAATTTATTCATGGCCCTTAGGTCTTGAATAAAACGGTAACCACCCGCCGGCTTAGGCAAGGGGTTAATAGGCGTGTTATATGGAGAGACGGTATGTTTCAGAATACCTTTCTCCAGAAATACCTTAATCATGGGGCCTATGCCCTCCAGCTTGTCGTCACTAATAGGGTATTGTTTGATGAAAACTGGGGAGCAGTCTTCACGCAACGTTGCCCTATATGGGGTGCAGTCGATGGTCCCCATATCATATGGTCCTGTTGACCATAGGGTAGGGGGAACGCTGTCAAATAGAATGTCAAAATCTGTGGTTGAAGGTAGGTTACGGACATGGTCAGTAACCTGATATATCTGATTGCTAAACATGGCCGTCTCCGATGACAATGATTCCTCGGGCGATTTGCCTGATTCACTGAGGTCAAAGTCGACCATCATGCCACCGTTCCGTGATATTGTCATCATTATTCCCAGTTTACCCATCAAGTCTCGACCAAGGAGACTAAAGGGGCAACCCCGGATAATGTGGAACGAGTGGGACAAGGTTTTGGGAGAGTCGGGTATTTGAACTGTGAGGAGTGGAGTGCGGAAGGTAGGAATTGGCACACCTGTGATTCCCACAGTGGGATTAAACTCTCGCAAGGGTCCATCGTATAATTCGCCCGAGATAGTGGAGCAAGTAGCTCCCGTATCTACGAGGAATTGTAATTCGGAGCCCTCTATGTTAAGAGTAACGAAGGGCTCACGATTGTAATACGATGTAACCTTGGGTAAGAGTAGGGTGCCTCCCTCCGGGCAGCCCTATGGCCATTGTATTCTGTGTTGTGGTGGTCGGTTGTCACGTCTGTGTGGTGAGTATGAGTGTGATTGGTGGTTGTCCCTAGGATAAAAGTTATCCCTGCCCTTACGGGGCAGATGGGGACATTCATTTTTCCAGTGCCCTGTTTCCCCAAAATTAAAACACATGTTGCGTCTATGTTCTTGGTTAACACTGCCCCCTCTTTGTCTATGGCGTGGAAGTGTGTTATCATTAACCTGAACATATGCACCCTTAACACTTTTATTAAAACATCCTGCAGCATGACGGGACTCAATAGCTGATAATAATTCCTTTGAGGTCATTTTGGGCCAGTCGGGTATGAGTTGTTTTAACAAAAGACTGTCTGTTGGTGTCATACACCCTAACATAGTCTGATTCTTTAATACAGCCATGCCATCCCCGGAGGATAAGCCTCCTTCCTCTGCCCAACATTTAAAAAATCTTTTAGCAAGTCTAAAATTGCCTCGCCAGGTTTCTGCTTGCATGCTAAAACTGCACTCATGGATTGTTGTGTCTTACTACAGCGTTTTATTTCCGTTTCTAATTGTGTCCACATGGTTGCCCTAACATCGGGGTTAGCTAGACTGTATGAGGTGACTGAAGTGTTTGTGTCATTTGTGTGTATTGTAGGAACTTTAGTCCAATCCCATTCATCGTTTTCATGGTAATTGTACAATTTATCAATTATCATTTTAATGTCAGTTTGTGTATACATGGCTCCCTGTAAATACCGTTTAAGGTGAAGGATACAGGCAGCGGGTTGTCTTAAAGGGTCGGGGCAGTCCCTAGTAATATCACTTAATTCACCTGCCGTGAGGGGTTTGATAATCATTTGGTCCCCAGCAATTAAATATGGCATAGTACTTATGGCACTGGTGCCGGAGATGCAGCTGGGGTCTGCCCAGTTTGTATCTTCGTGTTTTTGTATTGGTTGTGGTGCCCAAGGCATTAATTGTTGGTTGGTCTCATCGCAGACAGAGACGTCCGGAGACTCAGGAGTGTGATTTCCATGAACTGGCAAAGTTACATTTGGATGTGGGCAGTAGTCAGAGTCACTATATCTCCTTGGGCGACTACTAACACGGCCACTAGATGTAACTACAAAATTTGGTGCTTCTCTTGCCCAACCACCCTGGTCATTAGTAGGACCAGGCTCAATTCTATGAGGCTCCTGGACACTTACGTCATCAGGTGCCTCAGCCCCTTGTACATCTCCATTAAGTGGAGGAGGTGGACGTGTTCTGGTTGTATTGTAAGCCACAATTAAATCATCGTCATTATAATTAGTAACACTTGGATATATTCCCGCATATGGCGGTGGCGCAGCCATAGGGGCAGTGGCCATTGTATCTGGGACATTTTTCGAATAGACTATTGGAGGAGGACGTAAAATAATTCTAGAAAGTTTAGATTTATCTATTTTACTGTGTCTATTATTACCATTGGATTTATATCCGTCACAATATTTTAACCAATACTCAGCAGCTTGTCTCATGTATTGCATGTCCCAATCGGGATCTCCTGTATACAAATCAAATGCTTTTTCATTTCCCAAACATAAACCTCTTAACATGTCTTTATGAAATTTACAATTGCAACCACCCCTTGGAAATGCATTTCTTGGGTCTATATACTCTGTCCAGCCACTTACGTCATCTACAAATGGGATGACCATTGAACACCCTACATCCTCCTGTCTAGCCACATATTGTTTACATGTTTCTCCCGCAGTTTGGTCTTGTTTACTTTGACCGGTCCCCATGACCCCTGACCAGTAATACCTTTACACACACACACACAATCAAAGGGATTTAGCGTCTAATGGAGGCAAGTTCCAACTAATCCGTCACTAACAACAGCTGTTTCATACACTGTTACATGTAGCCTTCAAAACTGCTAGCCAGGACGGAGTATCTTAGTACTTAAAGTCAGTTGTTGTCTCCACTAGCTCATGCAATAGTAGACACAGGATGAACCTTATGTCCTTATAATAGAGTAGCAGCAATGAAATATGCAATGAAAATACAATAAGAAATTGTGAGCGATAGTGAACACAGGACACAAGTTGTGTCTATGTCCTCATAATAGAATCACAATATTAAAATACAAACAGTATACAATATGAGTAGTACACAACATATAAGACAAATAATTTCATGATACATATGACTCAAATAACAGAACAATTACAATATGAAGCGAAAGTGCACATTCCATACGGGTGTCACTGTGCTATCGTTTATCCGCGTATCGTTAGGCGGTGGCCTTCGACAAGGTAAATGGTGCGTCTTACACCTGCGTATATGTACTTATAATAGAGTTGCAACGACAAGACAAAACATATAACATATATAGCAGCAAATAACAATGACAAGACAAAACATAAATAGCAGCAATAAGGTACTGGTCTCAACCAAGACTACAGAGGGCCAAATTAAACCTAAATAAACCTTAAATTCCGCGGAGGTCTCCCTAGACACTTTTTACCCACCCGGGTTCTACCAAAGACAAAAAATTCCCCAACTAACTGGGTAACGACCTTAATGGGCCTCCTACAGGGCACAGAAATCAAGTCACAATATATGGACAAAATCACTTACCCTGTCGAAGGCTCCTGGTCTTATCCCACTTCTAGACACCAGACTGTTAGGAATTGTCCCGGGGCAATATTTGGAAGATGAATCTTGGAGGAAAACAGTGACCTTCTCGGACGTCCGGGAAACAATTACCAAAATAACACACACAGGCAGGTTATCATTAGCAAATGTTTCGTTTTTTCTGGGGCCAAAAGCACATTATATAGACATGGATGCACGTAGGCATCTGATACGTAACATCATCTAATTGGCTAAGCAAAATACAGTAATATCCTTCCTAATGGCCTTATTTGGCATACAGCATATCATATCATAATACAAAATAATATCTGTAAAAAGTACAGACAGGAAAAATGTATATTTTGCAGCTACAGGAAAACAATGTAGGTGGGTAATGGTCCGTGACATTTGCAGTTTTAGCTTACAAAAAGCACCTGGGTTGGTTTGGCTTTGTAAAGTACCTGAATTTCCTGTTGAGAGACGCAGACAGCTCAGTAACTGATACTTGTAATGTTGACAACATTACAAGTGTTTTTAGAAGAAATAATATTTTTTAGAAGAAAAGATATTACGAATGGAGTGCAATGAAAATACAACAGTGCATAACATTATAGATAATGTAAATTAAGTACATGGGTAAAGTGTGCAACACAAATAAGTGATGTTCCCTGACAACAGGTAAGATTACATTTTTTTACTTTCACAGGTAAGTTTGTGCTTTTTAATGGTAGTTAGGTTTTTTTGGTAATGGTTAGTCTATTTGGGTTAATTTACAGGTATTAGATTAGGGGGGCTTAGATGTTAGAGGAACATTTTGTGCTGGGAGGCTGGTGGTTTAGGTGTCAATAGTGTAGTGTTTTACTATGTGTTGAGAGGCTGGTGGTTTAGGGGTTAATAGTGTAGTGTTTTACTATGCATTGGGATTGGAGGTTTAGGGGTTAATATGGGTTAATAGAGTAGTGAGGACTTTGCTGGGGGCTATGTGGCGGTTTAGGGGTTATTAGAGTAGGGGCTTATGTTGATCGGGTTTGCTCGAGTAAGGTGTAAGGTTTGTTTCCCCACTTTTTTTCCTCCATTGATTTCTATGGGGGAATAAGTTTTCACACATGCAATATTGTAAGATCGGCTTTTTGCTCTCGTCAGGTTATAACTTTTTACTTTTAACTCTTATTACCATCGCAACCCGACAAGCACAAAAGGCTTAATGCTAGTAAAGTTAGCGCTCTAGCAAAAGTTTTAGTTAGCTCTCCACTTGTAATCCAGCCCAAAATGTATATACTATCACACGTTCCTGTTCCAACTTAAAATAATAAAATCCCACAATTATCTTCAATTGTTTAATATTATATAGTTTAGAATGTTTATAATTCATTTTACTACCATAACACAACTTTATCCTTAAAACATACCCTATACAAAAAAAATAAAAAAATAAGTTCAACAAACCAAATTATTTTGCTAAACTTATAGGGCTAGATTACGAGCGTTAACGTATTCTCCCATAAACTTTCAAAGAAGCACAAAATTTAGAAAAAAAAAAAAAATGAATATTTCACATTCCAGACAGAAGAATATGTTCTATTTATTTATTCATATATATATATATATATATATATATATATATATATATATATATATATATATATATATATATATATATATATATATATACACATTTACATTCAACTCTTCGTAAGTGCAATCCTTCTGACTCACGCAAAGAGTCGTGATATACTCAATATCACTTGTGCACAACAGTTAGCGTGCCACTTGTACTCTAGCTCTTAATATCACTGTGCAATAATTATATAACACATGGTAAAATGTTAAAATGAATGGTAATTCAACTTAAACATTCCAATGAAAATAAAACAAACTGTTGTGCAATTCAATTTTTTTTTTGCTATAACCTATGTAATGCAAACTTGCTTCTAGTGATAGCTTGCACTGCGCATATGAACTATGGAGTGTATGGCTGTAGGGTGGGTGCACCCTCATTCACAACTTGTGTTTCCTCAGTATGAAGCTTATAATGAATATCATGTTGGCACTGACCTATGGAGGAGAGAAAGCTTTGAAAGCTTGTATATTAATGTGTAATGTTAGCCAAATGAATAAATATTTCTGTTTATTGCAATACGCTTGTTATTTTGCTTTCTAATACACTGTATTACTCTGAATCTAAAATATTTGTCTTCTTTGTTATCTTACATATGGAATATTGTACTAATATGTTAATTTAATATCTAAATCACTGGACTACACTGTTATTTTGTCATCTGAAACACTGGACTACTCTAATAGTTTGTCATCTGAAGCACAAGACTACACTGTTATTTTGTCATGTGAAACACTAGACTACTCTGTTTTTTGGCACCTGAATCACTGGACTACACTGTTATTTTGGCACCTGAATCACTGGACTACTCTGTTATTTTGTCATCTGAAACACTAGACTACTCTGTTATTTTGTCATCTGATTCACTTGAATACTCTTGCCTGATGAAACAGCCCTTGTTTTGGCTGAGAAACGCAATGCAAATAAAGGATTATTTTAAACCTTGTGCTGTATCCTCCACTACTTATAGGTTAGGATTCGGCTATTATACGTCACTATTCATGGTATGTGACCGCTGTGTTTCCTGAGGTTTCTTCTAATAAGACAATATCCACAGTGGTAGGTTTCTGAATCAGACTCCGGCACAAACAAGAGTGCGGACGACGGAGACCAGTAGACTATTCGGGAGATTCCGGGACATCAACGTACTGACTGCTGTGAAGGTCAGCCTGCCCAACTAGCATCTTGATGTTACAAAGGTGAATCCAAAAATTGTAAGTGATTTTCTTATTCCATATTGTTAGTTACTGCCAAAATAGTTACACTATAAGGTGCCCCTTGTCTTTTTCCTCTCTTTACTACAGATGAACCTCTACACCGCTTCTTTCAAGTAGAGCTGCCTTGGAGACATATGAACTTTCACTTTCGGCATTGTTTTCAACTGCTACCCTTTTTTACTTTTTAGTAATTAATGTATATAGTATAATGTTCTAATATATTGTTTTTTACTATCACTAATATAATTTTAATTTTGGCTATATATTTTCATTTACATTCATATATTTTTATTTCCTTTTACCATATATGCGCATATCTAACCACACCACACACACACACACACAATAATATATTAGATTTTTAATACAGCTTGTGCGCCTCCTATTGATATCCTGTTTCGGATATTTTATTTTTTACAACTGTTCTTTTGGAATCTGCATCATCGGACTACACTGTTACTTTGGAATATGATATGCTTGACCACTTTTATTTTGGTATCTGAGTTACTGGGCTAGTCTGTTTTGTTTTGTTTTTATAATATGACTACTATGTTATCTGAATCACTGGACTACTCTGTAATATTGGTATCTAAATCATTGGACTACTCTGTTATTTTGGCATCAGTAGCACTGAACTACTTTGTTATTTTTACATCAGAATCACTAGACTACTTTGTTATATTAACATCTGAATTGCTGAGCTACTCTGTTAGTTTAGCATCGGAATCATTGTACTATGTTATCTTGGCTTCTGAATTACTAGACTACCAAGGTTAATTCAAATCACATATTGTTGACATGAGATTTCTCTTTTAAACCTGTTAAAATAATATGCTGTATATTTTGTTTTAAATTTTATGTTTAAATATATTCCCTTTTTTATTATGGGTTAATTCATCTCAAGTGGTCCAATATTTAAAGGGACAGTCAACACCCTAAACTTCATAACTCCATACCTTAGATCAGTAATAGAAGATGCAGCTGCACTGCATCGCATATTGATGAGCTCTCAGGGTATGGAGTGATCACCCAAAATACAAACGTTTAGTTCAGGTACATAATGGCCGACAAACTCCTCCCCCTTCTCCTTCCTCCCTTTCTCTAATCTTTTCCCTGCTCGTTCCTGTTGAAAGGGTGACATTGCGCATTATCTAATACCCGCTCGCAAACTCAAGCTATGCGCATGCGCGATTCTCCGTTAACCCCAACCGAGGAATGGATTATGATTGGAGGATTCAATCAAAAAGAAAGCTATTACGTAAAAGTGGGGGGAGTTTGACGGCCATATCTACAAGGAAAAAGCATATGTATTTTGGGTGATCACTCCATACCCTTAGAGCTCATCAACATGTGATGCGGTGCAGCTGCATCTTCTATTACTGATCTAAGGTATGGAGTTATGAAGTATCGGGTGTTGACTGTCCCTTTAATTTTCCTATTTCGTTTGTGATTTCCTCTATGCATTGGTATGGCAAAATCACCAGTTTTTTTAATAAAATTTTATTTGGTTTAAACATGGTGGCCATCTTTGTGTCATGGCACACAACAAATTTAGGTTATACAGATGTTTATGGAATCCTCAATATATCAACTCAGAATGGTCCTAACTCCTTGAAACAAAAATTGATCTTTAGAGCACATAACAAGGTACATGACAAAATATTAACATTTTGCAAAATCTTGTTTCTTAGACATAGAACTTACATCCTAATGTAATGATCAAGATCACTGAAAGTTACATAATGGGAAGGGTTTGAGTCTAGGAGGTACCTAGGTAATTATAGTGTGCATATATAATATTTATGTTTTGAGACTTCTCTGATTTTTTTCTTATGTAGTGGAAAATGCAATTTTGTAACATTTTCCGTTAATCTTGTGTTGTTTATCTTTGTTGGGAGACCAGCCAATCAGATTGAGCTCGCATTCTATTGGCTGATCGGAACAGCCAATAGAATGCAAGCTCAATCTGATTGGCTGATTGGATCAGCCAATCGGATTGAACTTGAATCTGATTGGCTGATTCAATCAGCCAATCAGATTTTTCCTACCTTAATTCCGATAGGCTGATAGAATCCTATCAGCCAATCGGAATTCAAGGAATGCCATCTTGGATGACGTCATTTAAAGGAACCGTCATTCGTTGTCTAGTCATCGGTCAAGAAGGATCTTCCAGGCCGGAGGTCTTGAAGATGGAGCCGCTCCTTGTCGGATGGATGAAGATAGAAGATGCCGCTTGGATGAAGATGTCTGCCGGTCCGGATGTCCTCTTCTGCCCAGATAGGATGAAGACTTCTGCCGGTCTGGATGTCCTTTTCTGCCCCATCGGATGAAGACTTCGGCCCGGCTGGTTGAAGACGACTCAAGGTAGGGAGATCTTCAGGGGGGTAGTGTTAGGTTTATTTAAGGGGGGTTTGGGTTAGAGTAGAGGTATGTGGGTGGTGGGTTTTAATGTTGGGGGGTTGTATTTTTTTTTACAGGCAAAAGAGCTGATTACTTTGGGGCATGCCCCGCAAAAAGCCCTTTTAAGGGCTGGTAAAAGAACTGGTTACATTTTAATTTAGAATAGGGTAGGGACCTTTATTATTTTAGGGGGCTTTTTTATTTTATTAGGGGGCTTAGAGTAGGTGTAATTAGCCTAATATTCTTGTAATCTTTTTTATTTTTTGTAATTTAGTGTTTGTTTTTTTTTGTAATTTAGTTTAGTTTATTTAATTGTAGGTAATTTATTTAATTAATTAATTTATTGATAGTGTAGTGTTAGGTTTAATTGTAACTTAGGTTAGGATTTATTTTACCGGTAATTTTGTAATTATTTTAACTAGGTAGCTATTAAATAGTAAATAACTATTTAATATCTATTGTACCTAGTTAAAATAAATACAAAGTTGCCTGTAAAATAAAAATAAACCCTAAAATAGCTACAATATAATGATTCGTTATATTGTAGCTATATTAGGGTTTATTTTACAGGTAAGTATTTAGTTTTAAATAGGAATACTTTAGTTAATAAGATTTAATTTATTTCGTTAGATTAAAATTATATTTAACTTAGGGGGGTGTTAGGGTTAGGGTTAGACTTAGCTTTAGGGGTTAATACATTTATTAGAGTAGCAGCGAGGTCCGGTCGGCAGATTAGGGGTTAATACTTGAAGTTAGGTGGGGGCGATGTTAGGGAGGGCAGATTAGGGGTTAATACTATTTATTATAGTGTTTGCGAGGCGGGAGTGCGGCGGTTTAGGGGTTAATACATTTATTATAGTGTCGGCGAGGTCCGGTCGGCAGATTAGGGGTTAATAAGTGTAGTTAGGTAGCGGCGATGTTGGGGGGGGCAGATTAGGGTTTAATAAATATTATGTAGGTGTCAGCGATGTTAGGGGCAGCAGATTAGGGGTTCATAGGGATAATGTAGGTGGCGGCGGTGTACGGTCGGAAGATTAGGGGTTAAAAAAAGTATTATAGTGGTGGCGAACTGGCGATGTTGGGGGACCTCGGTTTAGGGGTACATAGGTAGTTTATGGGTGTTAGTGTACTTTAGAGCACAGTAGTTAAGAGCTTTATAAACCGGCGTTAGCCCATAAAGCTCTTAACTACTGACTTTTTTTCGCGGCTGGAGTCTTGTCGGTAGAGGCTCTACCACTCACTTCAGCCAAGACTCTAAATACCAGCGTTAGGAAGATCCCATTGAAAAGATAGGATACGCAATTGGCATAAGGGGATCTGCGGTATGGAAAAGTCGCGGCTTGAAAGTGAGCGGTAGACCCTTTCCTGCCTGACTCTAAATACCAGCGGGCGGCCAAAAGCAGCGTTAGGACCCCTTAACGCTGCTTTTGATGGCTAACGCAGAACTCTAAATCTAGGCGTTAGTGTTTGTTATTTTTTGTAACTTAGGGGATGTTATATTAGAGGTGGTGGGGTTAGGTGTTAGGCAGTTAAGTAGTGTAAGGCTAGTTTTTGCATTGGGGGTTTGTAGTGACATAGGGGTTATTAGGTTAGGGGGAAATGGCAGTATAGGGGTTAAGTAGTTTAGAGGCAATTGCGGTGGGCTATTGGAGGAAGAGGGGTTTAGTAGTATAGGGGTTATTGAGGTGGACTATTGGCTGTTTAGGGGTTAAATAGAGTAAGGATTATTGCAGTGGGCTACTGACTGTGTGGGGGTTAAATAGTGTAGGGGTTATTGCGGTTGGCAATTGGCGGCTTGGTGTTAATAGGATACAAAGTTTATTGCGGTGGGCTATTGGTGGTATAGGGGTTAATAGGTTAGGAAGTTAATTGCGGTGAGCTATTGGTGGTATAGGGGTTAAGTAGTGTAGGGGTTATTGTGGTAGGCTATTGGCAGTACAGGGTTTAACAGATTAGGATATTTATTACGGTGGGCTATTGGCAGTATAGGGCTTAAGTAGTGTAGGGGTTACTTTTGTGGCTATCTGGGTTTGGTAGGGGTTAAGTGATGTAGGGTTTGTTTGTGGTGGTGGGTTATGTCAGTTTTGTGGTACATTGGTATAATTTATTAGACTTAGTGCTATATATTTAAAAGGGATCCTTTTCTTTACATCGAAAGTGAGGGGAAATGTTAAATATTGCACTTTATTGCACCAATAAAAAATAAAAAAAAACAGAAGCCACAAACCTGAAATTATCTACATGTACACTATATAGTACTTGCCTAGGTAAACCCTAAAAAAAAATTAGGACTGAAACTTGAATCCTTCCCATTATGAATTGTCCCTAAAAGTAAACCTTTCAGTGATCTTGATCATTAAAATAGTACTTAAGTTCTAAGTCTATGTAACAAGACTGTGCAAAATGTTTATATACAGTATGTAAATGTGCTCTAGACATCGGTTGTTGTTTTAAGGACCATCCTGAGCTGAGATATTAAGGTTTCTGTAAATATCTGTATAACATGACACAAAGATGGCTGTCGTGGTTAAACCCAGTAAAATATTATTTAAAAACCTGTGTTTTTGCAATACCAATATATAAAGTTAATAACTCAAAAAAAATAAAATAAAGGAAAATTAAAAATGGTCAAGCAACCAACATTACAATTATTGGACCACTTGAGATGGACTGACCCTAATGTGTTTAACTATTTCAAAAATGTTAAACTTCTGATAAAAAATTGCATATTTGGATTACCCCCATCCTTCTCCTGGTAAACATGCAGCTAGTGAATGGATAATACACATGTATTCCACTTTTCATTAAGGGCTTGATAATATAAAGCTCTATTCACGGTCAAAAATTATTTAAGAAGTCTAATCAGTGATGCAAGTTTCTTCAAACTATTTATAAAGGCAAATGTTAGCTTAAGAGATGTTTATTTTACTATGGGTTAGATTACGAATGGCACGCAAACACAATCGTGAGATAGCTGTGTTTTCTGCACTCAAATCCATATTACAAGTGGCACAGTGTTTTTTTTAGGATAGGGTGTTTTGTTGGATTAGGATTTTTTAAGAATAGGGTTTTTTTTCTATTGGGCAAAAGAGCTGGAATCACTTTTAGGGCATTGCACTACCAAATGCCCTTCTAAGGGCAATGCCCAACCAAATGCCATTTTCTGGGCAATCTTTTTTTTTTAGGATAGAGTTTTTATGTTGTTTTTTTTTAGAATATGTTTTTAATTAACAAAAGAGTAATCATTTGAGGGCAATGCCCTGCAAAATGTCCTCATCAGGGAAATTTGTAGTGTAGGTTTTTTAAAAAGTTATTTATTTTCTGTGGTTACTTTGGTTTTAGGATAGAGTTTTGTTTACCAAAAGAGCTGGTTACTTATCCTAGGTCACTGCCTGACAAGTGCCCTTTTCAGGGCAATTTATAGAGTAGGTTTTAGTGCTAGTTTAGGGTTTGTTATTTTGGAGTGGGCTTTTTTTAAAGGGGATTTTAGTTTTTGCATAGGCCTTAATTGTTTTCTTTTTTTTTTTGTAATGGTAGTTTAAAGTATGTTCTGTAATGTTAGGTTTTATTTTTTTTAATGTTATGTTTATTTATTTTGTAACTTAGGGGTGGTGGGTTAAGGGTGTTAGGAGGTTAGGGAGTACTTTGCTTTGGGCTATGTGGTTTTTGGGGGGGTTAATAGTGTAGGAAGTTAATTTGTGGTGGGATATGTGATGGTTTAGTGATTAATAGTGTAGTTGGGTAGTTTGTGATGTGGGGGGTGGCAGTTTAGGGGTTAATAGTGTAACGGTCTGTTTTTTGGTGGGCTATGTGGCGGTTTGGGGGTTAATAGTGTAGCAGGATATTTGCGGTGGGCTAGGTGGTGGTTAAGGGGTTAACAGTGTAGCAGGCTGTTTTGTGGTGGGCTATGTTGTGGTAAGGAGGTTAATAGTATAGTGGGATAATTTGCAGTGGGGGTTGTGATGGTTTAGGGGGTTATTGGAGTAGGGGGCTTATTGCTATGAGGGTTAGCGAACAAGTATGGTAGTTATGTTTTTTCAGTTTCCATGCTCCATTGAAGTCTTTAGGGGAGTATGTTAACGTGATCGCGACTTTGCTAGACGAAGGCTATTTAATTTTTACTTTGTAATACAAGCGCAACACGACACACTTCAAAAGCCAACGTATAGCAAAGTTAATGAGTGAGCACAAAATAGTGCTCTGTTTTTTGGTGGGCTATGTGGCAATTTGGAGGTTAATAGTGTAGCGGGATATTTGCGGTGGGCTATGTGGTGGTTAAGGGGTTAATAGTGTAGCAAGCTGTTTTGTGGTGGGCTATGTTGTGGTAAGGAGGTTAATAGTGTAGTGGGATAATTTGCAGTGGGGGTTGTGATGGTTTAGGGGTTTTTTGGAGTAGGGGGCTTATTGCTATGAGGGTTAGCGAACAAGTATGGTAGTTATGTTTTTTTCAGTTTCCATGCTCCATTGAAGTCTTTAGGGGAGTATGTTACTGTGATTGCGACTTTGCTAGACAAAGGCTTTTTAATTTTTACTTTACAAGCGCAACATGACACACTTCAAAAGCCAACGTATAGCAAAGTTAATGAGTGAGCACAAAATAGCGCTCTACTTGTAATCTAGCAGTATTTAGGGCTCTGGATGTAAATAAGAAACACCTACATTACAATATAAAGCTAAAAAAAATCCACCAAAATTTTTACACAATTTCTCTCATTGCTGGAGAGCTTTTGATGATTAGACACTTGATCACCATCTTTTTTTTGCTTACCTCGACAGGCACAGGAGTACAGCATTTAACTTTGTATCTAACCATGTTTGGAGGGGTTTACACACAGTAAAAATAATTTATTTCAAAAACATATAAGACTTTTGTCATTCTAATCATGGATACCTAGGTGACATTAATAATCTTGTGATCATGCTTAGCTACATTAAAGAGCTTCTAACCTACTGATCCTGTTCACTGGCGTTATTCCTGATTAAAACTTGTTTTTTGGGGTTTTACTGCAGCTTATCCTTCTATTGATGCTCATATTTGACTAAACACATTATTTATATAGCTACCGTTAGCTTGTGAAATTACTACATATGTATTTGTTTGGCTCCATACTTTGTTTCAGTCTGGTTATCCAGTTACATTCTAACTTGCTCCTGTGAACGATCAGCTGCATTCCCCCAAGCTGGACCCTTTCACTATCTAATGCATATTTGCTGCTCCATTTGCCAGCAAATCGCACCTATCAGTTCCAACAATAGCTAGATTACTAAATGTCAGCAGTGTTAGCAACAGTGTGTGTAACAATGTTATACATTGCTGCAAACACAGTTGACATATAGTAATTTAGACACTGAGCATATCTAGATATGCTCTAAACAGAGGCTATCAAGGCCAAAAAAAAAGTAAGGTTTCGATCACAATATATCAGGAATGGTGTTTTTGTTTTGAGCTGAATAAATTACTTTTTGTTTCAATGTGATCATAATAACGGGAATTTGGCTGATTCTTGTAATTGCAAATTACCTTTTGGATTCTCAAAAAAAGTCCTATTTTTACTATAGACCCAGAAAGATTTTAGCATTCACATAGGGCTAGATTACAAGTGGTAAGAGATTATATTAAGATTAGCGCCAAGTTATTATCCTCAAGTTCCCTCACAGGCAATCTTCCCTACGATTAACCAAAAAGTACAAATAGATAACACCAAAGGATATAGTTTGGGAGCGCTAAAAAAGCTATAAGGATGATATGGAGACGGATATACAATTCTAATATTAAATACAATTTATTATCTTAAAACAGATGGAGAGACGTCTCCCTACAATGATTAATTTAAATTAGATACATACATATACACACCAAAAAAATTCTCTGATCAAATTCCACCTTAATTCTGAAACATACAGCAGTTTAAAAGAAAAAATGCACTTCTCAATATATACACACAATTTAAAAATGCTCTGATCAAAATTCCACCTTATTCTAAAACTTTAGCAGATTAAAAAAGAAAATACACTTCACAGTGTTTCCACCTTTGTTATATCAATAAAATGTTCCACCTTTTATATTTCAATAAAATGTTCCAGTTTGTGTCAAAACTTGAAGTGCGTGATATTTATGCAGTCCGATACAATGTTATTAGTGGTTAACTCTGGTCTATTATTTTTAGATAAACACAGTCTTTTTGCACTTTGCCGTAATGACAAAAATGCGATTTTTCAATAAGTGTTCCAATTTAGAAGAGGGCTTACCGGATCTTCTGACACTTTCTGTGTCTAGTGGTGTTTCAATCTACCTTACCGGAAAGTTATTGGGCCTCTTGTCAGCCTTCCAGACTTGTACGATACAAGATTCACCTGGAACTGGAACCCTAGAACCCACTCCTGCGTGTATGGGATTCCGGCGTCAAACACTTTTCCTCGTTTTTGAATTATTTTTGGCTGCTAATTACAGCAGCAGGCTTCTTTAAGGTAGATACTTGCGATGCACGCCCCGGCGTGTTCATAAGAACTCCAAACTTCAGTATACAAACGGCCGTATAATTCTGAGATCTTGCAGGGGATGTTTAGAGCTGTTGCAGATAACGTCTACGCAGGTATCTACCTTAAAGAAGCCTGCTGCTGAAATTAGCAGCCAAAAATATTCAAAAACGAGGAAAAGTGTTTGATGCCAGAATCCCATACACGCAGGAGTGGGTTCTAGGGTTCCAGTTCCAGGTGAATCTTGTATCGTACAAGTCTGGAAGGCTGACAAGAGGCCCAATAACTTTCCGGTAAGGTAGATTGAAACACCGCTAGACACAGAAAGTGTCAGAAGATCCGGTAAGCTCTCTTCTAAATTGGAACACTAGATTGAGCTCGCATTCTATTGGCTGATCGGAACAGCCAATAGAATGCGAGCTCAATCTGATTGGCTGATTGGATCAGCCAATCGGATTGAACTTGAATCTGATTGGCTGATTCCATCAGCCAATCAGAATATTCCTACCTTAATTCCGATTGGCTGATAGAATCCTATCAGCCAATCGGAATTCGAGGGACGCCATCTTGGATGACGTCATTTAAAGGAACCGTCATTCGACGAGTAGGCGTCGGT
The DNA here is from genome assembly GCF_027579735.1 of Bombina bombina. Lineage (NCBI taxonomy): Eukaryota > Metazoa > Chordata > Amphibia > Anura > Bombinatoridae > Bombina > Bombina bombina. The sequence goes on along the minus strand of NC_069499.1, from coordinate 508,872,994 downwards.
TGAAGAGGATGGATCCGCATCGGCTGGGAAGAAGATGGCTCCGCTCCGGAAGAAAGAAGATTGAAGATGCCGCTTGATAGAAGACTTCATCCCGATGATGGACTTCCGACTTCAGCCCGATGATGGAGTTCTTCAGCCGCCGCTTGGATCAAGACTTCGGACCCTCTTCTGGACCGATCGCTGAACCCGGTGAGGTGAAGACAAGGTAGGGAGATCTTCAGGGGCTTAGTGTTAGGTTTATTTAAGGGGGGTTTGGTTTAGATTAGGGGTATGTGGGTGGTGGGTTGTAATGTTGGGGGGGGGTATTGTATTTTTTTTTTTACAGGCAAAAGAGCTGAATTATTTGGGGCATGCCCCGCAAAGGGCCCTTTTCAGGGCTGGTAAGGTAAAAGAGCTTTTCTATTTTAATTTTAGAATAGGATAGGGCATTTTTTTATTTTGGGGGGCTTTGTTATTTTATTAGGGGGCTTAGAATAGGTGTAATTAGTTTAAAATTGTTGTAATATTTTTCTAATGTTTGTAAATATTTTTTTATTTTTTGTAACTTAGTTCTTTTTTATTTTTTGTACTTTAGTTAGTTTATTTCATTGTATTTATTTGTAGGTATTGTATTTAATTAATTTATTGATAGTGTAGTGTTAGGTTTAATTGTAGATAACTGTAGGTATTTTATTTAATTTATTTATTGATAGTGTAGTGTTAGGTTTAATTGTAACTTAGGTTAGGATTTATTTTACAGGTAATTTTGTAATTATTTTAACTAGGTAACTATTAAATAGTTATTAACTATTTAATAGCTATTGTACCTGGTTAAAATAATTACAAAGTTGCCTGTAAAATAAATATTAATCCTAAAATAGCTACAATATAATTATAATTTATATGGTAGCTATATTAGGGTTTATTTTAAAAGTAAGTATTTAGATTTAAATAGGAATCATTTATTTAATAAGAGTTAATTTATTTCGTCAGATAAAAATTATATTTAACTTAGGGGTGTGTTAGAGTTAGGGTTAGATTTAGCTTTAGGGGTTAAAAAATGTAGTAGAGTAGCGGTGAGCTCCGGTCGGCAGATTAGGGGTTAATACTTGAAGTTAGGTGTCGGCGATGTTAGGGAGAGCAGATTAGGGGTTAATACTATTTATTATAGGGTTATTGAGGCGGGAGTGAGGCGGATTAGGGGTTAATACATTTATTATAGTAGCGGTGAGCTCCGGTCGGCAGATTAGGGGTTAATTATTGTAGGTAGGTGGAGGCGACGTTGGGGGCGGCAGTTTAGGGGTTAATAAATATAATATAGGGGTTGGCGGTGTTAGGGGCAGCAGATTAGGGGTACATAGGGATAACGTAGCTGGCGGCGGTGTACGGAGCGGCAGATTAGGGGTTAATAATAATATGCAGGGGTCAGCGATAGCAGGGGCGGCAGATTAGGGGTTAATAAGTGTAAGGTTAGGGGTGTTTAGACTCGGGGTTCATGTTAGGGTGTTAGGTGCAGACTTAGGAAGTGTTTCCCCATAGGAAACAATGTAGCTGCGTTAGGAGCTGAACGCTGCTTTTTTGCAGGTGTTAGGTTTTTTTTCAGCTCAAACAGCCCCATTGTTTCCTATGGGGGAATCGTGCACGAGCATGTTTTTGAAGCTGGCCGTGTCCGTAAGCAACGCTGGTATCTAGAGTTGCAGTGGTGGTAAATATGCTCTACGCTCCCTGTTTGGAGCCTAACGCAGCCCTTCTGTGAACTCTAAATACCAGCGGTATTTAAAAGGTGTGGGAGAAAAAAAGCACGCGTAGCTAACGCACCCCTTTGGCCGCAGAACTCTAAATCTAGCCGACTGTGAAGTGTATTTTCTTTTTTAATCTGCTAAAGTTTTAGAATAAGGTGGAATTTTGATCAGAGCATTTTTAAATTGTGTGTATATATTGAGAAGTGCATTTTTTCTTTTAAACTGCTGTATGTTTCAGAATTGAGGTGGAATTTGATCAGAGAATTTTTTTGGTGTGTATATGTATGTATCTAATTTAAATTAATCATTGTAGGGAGATGTCCCTTCATCTGTTTTAAGCTAATAAATTGTATTTTATATTAGAATTGTATATCAGTCTCCATATCATCCTTATAGCTTTTTTAGCGCTCCCAAACTATATCCTTTGGTATTACCTAGATTACAAGTGGAGCACTAAATTATCACCCACCTGTTTGCGGGCATGCAATAATTAAACAGCCATTACAAGTAGCTTGTTATCACTACCACAATTTTGCGGTAGCAATTCGCTCTCAGAAAATTATCCAGAGATCCAAAAGTTGGTTAATTTTATAATAGATACAGAGCATTGATGTTTTTTATTTAAAAAAGTAGAATTTTTTTAATAAAAAACAACTGCTCTAGGCAGTTTTTGGGGGTCTAAAGTTGGTGGGAGTGGGGTGTTAGACTGCAATGTAAAGGCACTTTTCAATGCTGTTTTTTTTTTTCTATGTGAACTTTGTGTTCCCAGTAAATATATATGTACATAACTGAGCGACTTACCCCCTTTGCTGCGCTTAGGTTCTGAGACATCTCTGACGGCATCATTTCTCATGTCTCGTGAGTGCAATGCTTCCCAGCAATACGAATGCAAGCTCACATTTGCATTGCTGTTAACTTGTAATACCAGTGTACATTAGAATGTGCTGGTATTACAAAGTGGAGCACTAATATTGCTTTCTTGAAAGCAATATTTAGCGATCCACTTGTAATCTGGCCCAAAATGTTTTTAGGTCTCTTTTCAACAGCTATTTGAGGCCATTTTGGTTCAAATTCAACACCTCTAGGCACTTGATAACTACTCAAAATGGCATTTTAAACATCTTTAACATTATTTCATGGCTTTTTCCAAAAAGTTTATTTGCTTACACATAGGTTGGATATTTTGAAATGGCAACTAGATACATTCAAAATTCATGAATGCAGGTTAAAAATTATAAGTTCATTAATGTAGACACATTTGAAAGGTGTGCTTGTGAACAAGTTTGTAATTGTGTGCATGGAGGCATTCACAAAGGTGCGATTATGTTTAAGGTTCTCTTACAAAGGCAGTGGGGTCACATTTTACAGTTTAAAGAATGTTAAAATCCAGTAACAAAAAAATATATATTTTAAAAACAGTCCTTGTGAAAGGTGCAAAGCGACCATATAGCGATAGAAAAAGAGTGCACAGCTTGCCCATCCTGACAACATAAAAGATGCATTTAAATGGATTAGCAGTAGTGCGGATGGAAACAGATTACAATAATTATCGGCTAGATTACAAGTTTTGCGTTATGGTGCGGTACAGCTATACTGCTAAAAAATTGGCCATTGCGCGTGGAATGGCAGGTAACACATATTACAAGTTGCGGCGATATAGCTATACTGCAAGCATTTTAGCCTGTAACGCAACGTCCATTCCGCACTCAAACAATGAGTGCATTATTTTCCATAGCGCCGTATTAGAGGTTGTGCGGTCCGGCTAAAAAGCTTTGCGTTACAGCCTATACCGACAAGATACATTCCGCGATCTGAGACCAGTAATTATGGATTTTGCAAAACAAAAATGTTTTACAAAACTCATAATCTAAAATGTTACAAAGTACACTAACACCCATAAACTACCTATTAACCCCTAAACGGCCACCCTCCCAAATAGCAAATACTTTATTAAACGTATTAACCCCTAATCTGCTGCCCACCCACATCGCGACTATTAAATAAACCTATTAACCCCTAATCCGCCACCCACCCCCATCGTAACTAATAAAGTAAACCTATTAACCCCTAAACTGCCGGCCCCCCACATCGCAAAAACTAAATTAAACTATTAACCCCTAAACCTAATACCCCCCTAACTTTAAACTAAAAGTTGCAATATAACTACAGTACCTTATAAATTAACCTAACATACCTACACTAATAAAATAAAATAAACTACCAATTAAAAATCCTAAATTACATGATTAAAAAAACCTAATACTACAAAAAATAAATTACAAATTTAAATAAACCTAATACTAGGAAAACACATTACAAAAAAAAAGTTAAAATTACGAAAAATAAAAAACACTGATTACAAAAAATAAAAACCGTAATTATTCAAAATAATAAAAATTACACCTAATCTAATAGCCCTATTAAAAAAAGAACCTACAAAATAAACACCCCCTAACCTAAGAATAAACTACCAATAGCCCTTAAAAGGGCCTTTTGTAGGACATTGCCCTAAGTTAAAGAGCTATTTTACCCCCAAAAAAGTCCCACCTAAAGTAAAACCCCACACACAACCAACCCCTCCAAAAAAAACCTAAGTCTAAAAAAATCCTCAGCTACCCATTGCTCCTGAAGGGGCATTTGTATGGGCATTGCATTCAGCTCTTTTACTGCCCTTTAAAGGGCATTCAGCTCTTTTAATGCCAATCAAGACCCTAATCTAAACAAAAACCACCCCAAAAAATTAAAAAAAACTAACACTAACCCCAGAAAATCTACTCACGGTTCCTGAAGATCGGACATCCATCTTCATCCAGGCGGCAACATCTTGATCCATTGTGGGGGCATCTTCTTTCTTCATTCGGGTGTCACCGAGCTGTGGAGGTATGGAGCTGTGGAGGTGGATCATCTTTGCCAGTGGCGCGGACATCCAGCATGGAGGATCCTTTTCATATGGTCACTGCCGTACACTGAAGCTTGAATGCAAGGTACCCGTTTAAATATGGGGTACCTTGCATTCCTATTGGCTGACATTTTCAAATCAGCCAATAGGATGAGAGCTACTGAAATCCTATTGGCTGATCTGAAGACTTCTAGCCACCTGGATGAAGATGGATGTCCGGACTTCAGGAACCGTGAGTAGATTTTCTGTGGTAAGTGTTAGTTTTTTGTATTTTTTGTTGGATTTTTTTTTAATTTTTTTTTTTAGATTAGGGTTTTGATGGGCAGTAAAAGAGCTGTAAGCCCTTTTAAGGGCAATGCCCATACAAAATGCACCTTTAGGGGCAATGGGTAGCTTAGGATTTTTTTAGATTTAGGTTTTTTTATTTTGGAGGGTTGGTTGGGTGGGGGGTTTACTTTTAGAGAAGACTTTGTAATTTTTTTAGGTAAAAGAGCCGTTTAACTTAGGGCACTGCCCTACAAAAGGCAGGGCTATTGTTAGTTTATTGTTAGGTTAGGGGGTGTTTATTTTAGGGTGGGAATGATTTTGTTTTTATAGGGCTATTAGGTTAGGTGTAAATTTTATTATTTTGGATAATTTCGTTAATTATTTTTGTAATCTTAGAGTTATTTTATTTTATTCATAGTGTTAGGATTATTTAATATTTTAATGTTATTTTTTTTTTCCTAGTGTTAGGATTATTTAATATTGTGATGGTAGTTTTTTTTTCCGTTTATTTTATTTATTTAAAATAGTAATGTTAGTTTAATTTATACAAAGAAAAAATAGAGGCTGTGCTTCTCTCAAAAGGAGATTCCTTAGCAGTATATACAAAAATACATATACATATATTGGGTAAGAATTAGATAAAACATATATTAGACAAATACAAATACAATAGAGCAGATTCAAGAGTTGAAATACATTTCAAATATTAAAATTGGTCAAACATACAACCTTAATAGTGCCATAGAAGTTCACAAACAAAAGATTGATCCTTTTAGGCCAATGAATAATAGAGAGTGGCTGCTGCTCCAAAGACACTGGGAACGCTGTGGCTCAGATTCCAAAGGCTAGAAAGATTGGAAACAAAAAAGAGACAGAGCACACGCCACTCTAAGGGTAAACTGCGTTTAATAAAGCATATAAGCACATAGATAAGAACATACGTACAATGTGTGAAGTAAAATGAGCTATGTATATATCACATATATATCACCACATCCTGCTTGTGCCGTAGGTGGTTGAGAGAGTGTTCCGTCCTGCCCTGTGTTATGTTCCAAACGCTCCCGGATCACTATTGGAAGTGAGGGGCTTTCTGCCCATTGATGTCTATGGGGGAAAGCATGCACGAGCACGTAAACTCAGCCCTTGGCTTTTGTGCAGTATGGAGCTCCATGCACCATAACGCACAGCACAAGGAGGTTTTTTAGTAACTCATAATGGCAGCGCTATGGAAAGTGCAATACCGCTCATTTTTTTTGCGTTCTTTACGCACCCGGTATAGCGTAAAACTCGGTGTATGAAAGTCACAACTAAGCGATCTCCTTTAAAAACATGATTGAAAAGACCCCTATACTGTTAATGACAACCTCTAACAACATTGAGAATGTGACTTACAATCAAATATTACAAATTAATGGAGTGCTAAATTATCGTGCACCCACAAATGGGCACATTTGCCTGTTTGTGGGCACGTGAGAATTAACCAGCCATTAAAAGTGGCTGGTTATTGCTACCACAAGCTTATAGCGCTTATAAAGTTAACAGGAGATAGCAGCATCTTTATTTTGTAATAAAATAACTGCATTAGGCAGTATTTTGGGGGTAAAGTTGGCGGGAGTGTGGTTTTAGATAAAAAAAAGGCACTAAAAAGTGCCTTTACATTGCATTCTATCGGCTAGATTTAGAGTTTTGTCGGTAAGGACCCGCGTAGCTAATGCCGGCTTTATTATTTTTAACCCCTAATCTGCCGCTCCGTAAACCGCCGCTACTTACATTATCCCTATGTACCCCTAATCTGCTGCCCCTAACACCGCCGACCCCTATATTATATTAACCCCTAATCTGCCCCCCACAACATCGCCTCCACCTGCCTACACTTATTAACCCCTAATCTGCCGAGCGGACCGCACCGCTACTATAATAAAGTTATTAACCCCTAATCCGCCTCACTAACCCTGTAATAAATAGTATTAACCCCTAATCTGCCCTCCCTAACATCGCCGACACCTAACTTCAAACATTAACCCCTAATCTGCTGACTGGAGCTCACCGCTATTCTAATAAATGTATTAACCCCTAAAGCTAAGTCTAACCCTAACACTAACACCCCCCTAAGTTAAATATAATTTTAATCTAACGAAATTAATTAACTCTTATTAAATAAATTATTCCTATTTAAAGCTAAATACTTACCTGTAAAATAAATCCTAATATAGCTACAATATAAATAATAATTACATTGTAGCTATTTTAGGATTAATATTTATTTTACAGGCAACTTTGTAATTATTTTAACCATGTACAATAGCTATTAAATAGTTAAGAACTATTTAATAGTTACCTAGTTAAAATAATTACAAAATTACCTGTAAAATAAATCCTAACCTAAGTTACAATTAAACCTAACACTATACTATCATTAAATTAATTAAATAAAATACCTACAATTACCTACAATTAAACCTAACACTACACTATCAATAAATTAATTAAATACAATACCTACAAATAACTACAATGAAATAAACTAACTAAAGTACAAAAAAATAAAAAAGAACTAAGTTACAAAAAATAAAAAAATATCTACAAACATAAGAAAAATATTACAACAATTTTAAACTAATTACACCTACTCTAAGCCCCCTAATAAAATAACAAAGACCCCCAAAATAACAAAATTCCTTACCCTATTCTAAATTAAAAAAGTTCAAAGCTCTTTTACCTTACCAGCCCTGAACAGGGCCCTTTGCGGGGCATGCCCCAAGAAGTTCAGCTCTTTTGCCTGTAAAAAAAACATACAATACCCCCCCCCAACATTACAACCCACCACCCACATAACCCTAATCTAACCCAAACCCCCCTTAAATAAACAGTAAGCCCCTGAAGATCTTCCTACCTTATCTTCACCATACCAGGTTCACCGATCCGTCCTGAAGAGCTACTCCGATGTCCTGATCCAAGCCCAAGCGGGGGGCTGAAGAGGTCCATGATCCGGCTGAAGTCTTCATCCAAGCGGGAGCTGAAGAGGTCCATGATCCGGATGAAGTCTTCATCCAAGCGGGAGCTGAAGAGGTCCATGATCCGGATGAAGTCTTCTATCAACTGCATCTTCAATCTTCTTTCTTCGGGAGCCATCATCTTCCATCCGACGCGGAACATCCTCTTCTACCGACGCCTACTAGCCAAATGAAGGTTCCTTTACGGGACGTCATCCAAGATGGCGTCCCTCGAATTCTGATTGGCTGATAGGATTCTATCAGCCAATCGGAATTAAGGTACGAAAATTCTGATTGGCTGATGGAATCAGCCAATCAGAATCAAGTTCAATCTGATTGGCTGATCCGATCAGCCAATCAGATTGAGCTCGCATTCTATTGGCTGTTCCGATCAGCCAATAGAATGCGAGCTCAATCTGATTGGCTGATCGGATCAGCCAATCGGATTGAACTTGATTCTGATTGGCTGATTCCATCAGCCAATAAGAATATTCCTACCTTAATTCCGATTGGCTGATAGAATCCTATCAGCCAATCAGAATTCGAGGGACGCCATCTTGGATGACGTCCCTTAAAGGAACCCTCATTCTTCAGTTGGACCTCGCCGGATGAAGATGGGTCCACGTCGGAGGTCTTCAGGATGGAGCCGGTCCTCATCGGATGAAGATAGAAGATGCCGCTTGGAAGATTGATGGTTGCCGGTCCGGATCTACTCTTCTTCCCGGATAGGACGAAGACTTTGGAGCCTCTTCTGGACCTCTTCAGCCACCGGATGATGGATCGTCAGCCCCCGCTTGGGTTGGATGAAGATTTTGGAGCCAGGATGGATCGGTGATACCTGGTGAGGTGAAGAGAAGGTAAGATGATCTTCAGGGGCTTAGTGTTAGTTTTATTTAAGGGGGGTTTGGGTTAGATTAGGGGTATGTGGGTGGTGGGTTGTAATGTTGGGGAGGGTATTGTATGTTTTTTTTTACAGGAAAAAGAGCTGAACTTCTTGGGGCATGCCCCGCAAAGGGCCCTGTTCAGGGCTGGTAAGGTAAAAGAGCTTTGAACTTTAGTAATTTAGAATAGGGTAGGGCATTTTTTATTTTGAGGGTCTTTCTTATTTTATTAGGGGGCTTAGAGTAGGTGTAATTAGTCAAAAATTGCTATAATATTTTTCTTATGTTTGTAAATATTTTTTTATTTTTTGTAACTTAGTTCTTTTTTATTTTTTGTACTTTAGTTAGTTTATTTCATTGTAGTTATTTGTAGATATTGTATTTAATTAATTTATTGATAGTGTAGTGTTAGGTTTAATTGTAGGTAATTGTAGGTATTTTATTTAATTAATTTAATGATAGTATAGTGTTAGGTTTAATTGTAACTTAGGTTAGGATTTATTTTACAGGTAATTTTGTAATTATTTTAACTAGGTAACTATTAAATAATTCTTAACTATTTAATAGCTATTGTACCTGGTTAAAATAATTACAAAGTTGCCTGTAAAATAAATATTAATCCTAAAATAGCTACAATGTAATTATAATTTATATTGTAGCTATATTAGGATTTATTTTACAGGTAAGTATTTAGCTTTAAATAGGAATAATTTATTTAATAAGAGTTAATTAATTTCGTTAGATTAAAATTATATTTAACTTAGGGGGGTGTTAGTGTTAGGGTTAGACTTAGCTTTAGGGGTTAATACATTTATTAGAATAGCGGTGATCTCCGGTCGGCAGATTAGGGGTTAATGTTTGAAGTTAGGTGTCGGCGATGTTAGGGAGGGCAGATTAGGGGTTAATACTATTTATTATAGGGTTAGTGAGGCGGATTAGTGGTTAATAACTTTATTATAATAGCGGTGCGGTCCGGTCGGCAGATTAGGGGTTAATAAGTGTAGGCAGGTGGAGGCGACGTTGTGGGGGGCAGATTAGGGGTTAATAAATATAATACAGGGGTCGGCGGGGTTAGGGGCAGCAGATTAGGGGTACATAAGTATAACGTAGGTGGCGGTCGGCAGATTAGGGGTTAAAAAAATTTAATCGAGTGGCGGCGATGTGGGGGGACCTCGGTTTAGGGGTACATAGGTAGTTTATGGGTGTTAGTGTACTTTAGAGCACAGTAGTTAAGAGCTTTATGAACCGGCGTTAGCCCAAAAAGCTCTTAACTACTGACTTTTTTCTGCGGCTGGAGTTTTGTCGTTAGATTTCTAACGCTCACTTCAGACACGACTCTAAATACCGGAGTTAGAAAGATCCCATTGAAAACATAGGATACGCAATTGACGTAAGGGGATCTGCGGTATGGAAAAGTCGCGGCTGAAAAGTGAGCGTTAGACCCTTTTTTGAGTGACTCCAAATACCGGAGGTAGCCTAAAACCAGCGTTAGGAGCCTCTAACGCTGGTTTTCACGGCTAACGCCAAACTCCAAATCTAGGCCTATGTTACCAGTAAGTATATACTGTATGAATATGCTTATATACTTTTATTTATGTGCTAATATGTGTATATACACATATTAACACATAAATATACAGAATATGTATATAATAATATACATACAGTATCTCACAAAAGTAAGTACACCCCTCACATTTTTGTAAATATTTTATTATATCTTTTCATGTGACAACACTGAAGAAATTACACTTTGCTACAATGTAAAGTAGTGAGTGTACAGCCTGTATAACAGTGTAAATTTGCTGTCCCCTCAAAATAACTCAACACTCAGCCATTAATGTATAAACCGTTGGCAACAAAGTGAGTACACCCCTAAGTGAAAATGTCCAAATTGGGCCCAATTAGCCATTTTCCTCCCCGGTGTCATGTGACTCATTAGTATTACAAGGTTGCAGGTGTGAATGGGGAGCAGGTGTGTTAAATTTGGTTTTATCACTCTCACACTCTCTCATACTGGTCACTGGAAGTTCAACATGGCACCTGATGGAAAAGAACTCTCTAAGGATCTGAAAAAAAGAATTCTTGCTCTACATAAAGATGACCTAGGCTGTAAGAAGATTGCTAAGACCCTGAAACTGAGCTGCCCCATGGTGGTATCAAAGGACAAGTTCCACTCAGAACAGGCCTCGCCATGGTCAACCAAAGAAGTTGAGTGCATGTGCTCAGTGTCATATCCAGAGGTTGTCTTTGGAATATAGACGTATGTGTGCTGCCAGCATTGTTGCAGAGGTTGAAGGGGAGGGGGTCCGCCTGTCAGTGCTCAGACCATGTGCCGCACACTGCATCAAATTGGTCTGCATGGCTGTCTTCCCAAAAGGAAGCCTCTTCTAAAGATGATGCACAGGAAAGTATGCAAACAGTTTGCTGAAGTCAAGCAGACTAAGGACAAGGATTACTGGAACAATGTCCTGTGGTCCGATGAGACCAACATAAACTTATTTGGTTCAGATGGTGTCAAGCGTGCGTGGCGGCAACCAGGTGAGGAGTACAAAGACAAGTGTGTCTTGCCTAAAGTCAAGCATGGTGGTGGTGATGGAGTGTCATGGTCTCTGTAAAGCTCTGGTGAACTCCATGCCCTAAAGGGTTAAGGCAGTGATGGAAAATAATGGTAGCCACACAAAATATTGACACTTTGGGGGTAATTTGGACATTTCCACTTAGGGGTGTAGTCACTTTTGTTGCCAACGGTTTAGACATTAATGGCTGTGTGTTGAGTTATCTTGAGGGGACAGCAAATTTACACTGTTATACAGGCTGTACACTGACTATTTTACATTGTAGCAAAGTGTCATTTCTTCAGTGTTGTCACATGAAAAGATATAAAAAATATTTACAAAATGTGAGGGGTGTACTGACTTTTGTGAGATACTGTATATATTTAAATTTTCTGCCATCACTACGCTACTTACCCCCTTTGCGCGGCATCAAAATGAGGCTCCCATTGTAGCCTATGGAAGAGCACTCTTGTGAGCGCAATGCTTCCTAGCAATGTGAACACGAGGTTGCATTTGCATTGCGCTTAACTTTTAATACCAGCACACATTAGCGTGCGCTGGTATTACTCAGTGAAGTGCTAATATCGCTTGCATGCAAGCAGTATTTAGCGCTCCACTTGTAATCTGGCCCTCAGAAAGCGAAAATTGTTTTTGGGAGCAAATTGGAGATAACTTGTAATGGAGGCCTAAATTTCGTAACAGAAACAATTTTTTTTTAAAATGGCATGCTCTATAAGATAAAAGTTTAATTTGGATTTTCATGCTTTAAAACTTTTTTTAAAATAGTTACAACTTTTAAAAGTTTCAGAAATATTTTACACATTTAAAACTTAATTACAGTTGATCATATCTTTTAGTAAATTAATGAAATATTATTATCAGAAAGAGGAAATTATCGTTGCCTCTGGTTGACAAGTGAAGAATAATATCCTTCCCAAAAGAAATATTCTTTCAAAGAGGAAATAGTATTTCAAATTTGATTTTAATATTACTGAAAACACACTTTTTTTCCCACTAGCAAGCATTCTGTCCATAATAAACTTTTCTTAGAACAGTAAATAGTAAATTCATAGTAATCCAAAATAAAATGTTTATAAATATGTACCTAGAGCTCAGATACATTGGGGCATATGTATCAAGCTCCGTATGGAGCTTGATGCCCCGTGTTTCTGGCGAGTCATCAGACTCGCCAGAAACAGCAGTTATGAAGCAGCGGTCATAAAGACCGCTGCTCTATAACCTGTCCGCCTGCTCTGAGCAGGCGGACAGACATCGCAACAATACAACCCAATCGAGTACGATCGGGTTGATTGACACCCCCCTACTGGCGGCCTATTGGCCGCGAGTCTGCAGGGGGCGGCGTTGCACCAGCAGCTCACCAGCGTATTGCTCCCGTATTCAGCGAAGTCTGGCGGACCTGATCCACACTGGCGGATCAGGTCCGCCCGACTTTCATAACTAGAGGCCATTGAATCAAATCCCCCATAAAAATAAGCCATACTGTACATACTCTTATTAATGGTATTATATATTAAATTACTTCATTTTTTTAAAACCAAATAATTTATTAATTTTTATGGAGCATGTATTAAAGCGTTTTATTAAAGCTAACGTAATACTGTAATATAAATATAATTATTTTTAAAAAAAATCTAAAATTCTTTATGGTTCTTTATTTGTAAATGTCAATATAGTTGCTACAAATTTTTTTTCTTCTCATAAGCTACAGTATAACATCTTTTTTAAATTTTAATTAATTAAGACAGATTATATTTACACTAGTCCTAAAGCCCGTGTACACGGGCCAATTTTTGCAGTACAGCGGTTCCACCCCTTGCTCTCTCTCTATCCCTCTCTTTTCCTCCCTCGTTTGCGCTCTCTATTCCCCTCTCTTTGCACTCTCCCCATCTCTTTTGCTCTCTCTCTCTCCCCCTCTATTTTGCTCTCTCTCTTCCTCTTTTGCTCTCTCTCCCTCTCTTTTGCTCTCACTATCCCCCTCTTCTGCTCTCTCTCTCTCCCTTTCTTTTGCTCTCTCCCCCCTCTCTTTTTTTGCTGTCTTTCCCCCTCTCTTTTGCTGTCTCCATTCCCCTTATTTTGCTCTCTCTCTCCCCCTCTTTTGCTCTCTTCTCTCCTATCTCTCTTCTCTCCTATTTCCCTCCTCTGATTTGCTGTCTCTCTCTCCCCTCTCTTTTGCTCTCTCTCCCCCCTCTCTTTTGCTCTCTTTCCCCCTCTCTTTTGCTGTCTCCCCCCTCTCTTTTGCTCTCTCTCTCCCTCTCTTTTGCTCTCTCTATACCCTCTTCTTTTGCTTTCTCTATCCCCCCTCTTTTGCTCTCTCTCCTCCCCTCCCTTTTGCTCTCTCTATCCCCCCCTTTTGCTCTCTCCCCCCTCTCTTTTGCTCTCTCCCCCTCTCTTTTGCTCTCTCTATCCCCCCTCTCTTTTGCTCTCTCCCCTTTATTTAACGCTCTTTCCCTCCTCTCTTTTGCAGTCTCTCTCTCCCCTTTATTTTGCTCTCTTTCCCCCTCTCTTTTGCTGTCTGCCCCCCCTCTCTTTTGCTCTTTCTCTCCCCCCTGTCTTGTGCTCTCTCTCCACTATCTTATGCTCTCTCTCTCTTCCCTCTTTTGCACTCTCCCCCCTCTCTTTTGCTCTCTCTTTCTCTCCACTTTTTCCACCCTCTCTTTTGCTGTCTCTCTCCCTCTCTTTTGCTCTCTCTATCTCCCCTCTTTAGATCTCTCTCTCCCCTTTCTTTTGTTCTCCCTCCCCCTCTCTTTTGCTCTCTCTATCTCCCCTCTTTTGATCTCTCTCTCCCCTTTCTTTTGCTCTCCCTCCCCCTCTCTTTTGCTGTCTCTCTCCCTCTCTTTTGCTCTCTCTATCTCCCCCTCTCTTTTGTGCTCTCTCTCTCCTCCTCTCTTTTGCACTCTTCTCCCCCCTCTCTTCTGCGCTCTCTCTCTCCCCCTCTCTTTTGCGCTCTCTCCCCCCTCTCTTCTGCGCTCTCTCTCTCCCCCCCTCTTTTGCTCTTTCTCTCCCCCCTCTCTTGTGCTCTTCCCCCTCTCTTATGCTCTCTCTCTTCCCTCTCTTATGCTCTCTCTCTTCCCTCTTTTGTGCTCTCCCCCCTCTCTTTTGCTCTCTCTCTCCACTTTCTCCACCCTCTCTTTTTTGTCTCTCTCCCTCTCTTTTGCTCTCTCTATCTCCCCTCTTTTGAGCTCTCTCTCCCCTTTCTTTTGCTCTCTCCCCCCTCTCTTTTGCTGTCTTTCCCCCTCTCTTTTGCTGTCTCCATTCCCCCTATTTTGCTCTCTCTCTCCCCCTTTTTTGCTCTCTTCTCTCCTATCTCTCTTCTCTCCTATTTCCCTCCTCTATTTTGCTGTCTCTCTCTCCCCTCTCTTTTGCTCTCTCTCTCCCCCCTCTCTTTTGCTCTCTTTCCCCCTCTCTTTTGCTGTCTCCCCCCTCTCTTTTGCTCTCTCTCTCCCTCTCTTTTGCTCTCTCTATACCTCCCTCTTTTGCTTTCTCTATCCCCCCTCTTTTGCTCTCTCCCCCCCCCTCCCTTTTGCTCTCTCTATCCCCCCTTTTGCTCTCTCCCTCCTCTCTTTTGCTCTCTCCCCCCTCTATTTTGCTCTCTATATTCCCCCTCTCTTTTGCTCTCTCCCCTTTCTTTAACGCTCTTTCCCTCCTCTCTTTTGCAGTCTCTCTCTCCCCTTTATTTTGCTCTCTTTCCCCCTCTCTTTTGCTGTCTGTCCCCCCCTCTCTTTTGCTCTTTCTCTCCCCCCTGTCTTGTGCTCTCTCTCCCCTCTCTTATGCTCTCTCTCTTCCCTCTTTTGCGCTCTCCCCCCTCTCTTTTGCTCTCTCTCTCTCCCCTTTTTCCACCCTCTCTTTTGCTGTCTCTCTCCCTCTCTTTTGCTCTCTCTATCTCCCCTCTTTAGATCTCTCTCTCCCCTTTCTTTTGTTTTCCCTCCCCCTCTCTTTTGCTCTCTCTATCTCCCCTCTTTTGATCTCTCTCTCCCCTTTCTTTTGCTCTCCCTCCCCCTCTCTTTTGTTGTCTCTCTCCCTCTCTTTTGCTCTCTCTATCTCCCCCTCTCTTTTGTGCTCTCTCTCTCCTCCTCTCTTTTGCACTCCCTCTCCCCCCTCTATTTTGCGCTTTCTCTGTCCTCTCTCTTTTGTGTTCTCTCTCTCCCCCTCTCTTTTGTGCTCTCTCCCCCCTCTCTTTTACGCTCTCTCTCCCCCTCTCATTTGTGTTCTCTCTCTCCCCCCTCTCTTTTGCGCTCTCTCTCTCCCCCTCTCTTTTGCGCTCCCCCCCTCTCTTCTGCGCTCTCTCTCTCCCCCCTCTCTTTTGCGCTCTCTCTCTCCCCCTCTCTTTTGCTCTTTCTCTCCCCCCTCTCTTGTGCTCTTCCCCCTCTCTTATGCTCTCTCTCTCCCCTCTCTTATGCTCTCTCTCTCTTCCCTCTTTTGCGCTCTCCCCCCCTCTCTTTTGCTCTCTCTCTCCACTTTCTCCACCCTCTCATTTTTAGTCTCTCTCCCTCTCTTTTGCTCTCTCTATCTCCCCTCTTTTGATTTCTCTCTCCCCTTTCATTTGCTCTCCTTCCCCCTCTCTTTTGCTGTCTCTCTCCCTCTCTTTTGCTCTCTCTATCCCCTTTCTTTTGCTCTCCCTCCCCCTCTCTTTTGCTGTCTCTTTCCCTCTCTTTTGCTCTCTCTATCTCCCCTCTTTTGATCTCTCTCTCTCTCTCCCCTTTCTTTTGTTCTACCTCCCCCTCTCTTTTGTTCTCTCTATCTCCCCTCTTTTGATCTCTCTCTCCCCTTTCTTTTGCTCTCCCTCACCCTCTCTTTTGCTGTCTCTCTCCCTCTCTTTTGCTCTCTCTAGCTCCCCTCTTGATCTCTCTCCCCTGTTGATCTCTCTCTCCTCTTTCTTATGTTTTCCCTACCCACTCTCTCTCCCCTGTTTTGAACTCTTTTGAGCTCTCCGCACAGCCTTTCACAGGCCCGCCCGGCCACGCCGGCCACACCGGTCACACCCATGCCCCGTCCGGCCACGCCCACACCATGTCCATGTCCCGCCCAGCCACGCCCACGTCACGTCCGGTGGCCCGTCACACTTCTCACTGAGTCTGCAGTTCAGAAGGCCAGGTGTGTTTGTCCTCGCGCGCAGTCTCTACTGCAAATGACAGCTTCGGACAAACACACTTGGCCTTTTATAGTATAGGATGATGAGGTAGAAATACTCCTACCTTATACTGAGCACTCAGCACTTCCTCTTTAATGAAGCTGATCTAAGTAAACACTTGCATATTTCACAAGAACATTCAAAACTGATATATTGAAATTAGTTGTAGTTTTTATCTATTATCTATCTATCTGTCTATCTATCATATATCTATCTTAATGCTGGGCCTGCATTTTGAGCTACATATATATTCTGCATTTAATACAGCAGGAGTATGAAGTGCATTGTATGCTTTTTTGTGGGGTTTTCAAATTCAAACCAATTTAAAATAATTTGAAAACAATGAAAAAAAACATTTATCTTGTGCTTTTTGGCTGCATTTGTGAATACAGCCTCTATACCTTGCATAGAATGAATTTGACTTGGTATTCTTATCAATAAGCAAAACAGTTTTCCAGCTGTTTTTTTTAAAGCTCTAATCACTCTTTTAAACTATAAAACTTTAACACACAGTGTGAGAAAGGCTTGCTCCAGCGACCCTGTCCATCTGGTATCGCAAAAGCCACTGCTTCTCCAATGATGCCCCCTGGTAGCTCGCAGCCTATCGCTTACCAGAAGGGGCTGTCAATCACCCTGGTCAGATTTGTCGTTGGCGATTGTAAATCGCAAACTATGAGGCGACATATAAGTTAAGAAGCTGTGGTCTGGTAATCGCTGCTTCTAAACTATCATCTGCAGACTTTATCAATTTCCCCCAAATATACTCAATTTTCATTTATATCTCTATTGAAGTATTTGTAGATTGCAATAAAATTAATCAGAACAATGATTAAGCCATACTGTGTGCTTTAGGAATCGTATTATACATGTCATATATTGCAGAAAATATACGTTATTTACTTTAGCTAACATAAAATGTGTTTACAATACCTAAATTCTACATTCCTATTAGCTCATTCTGCTTCATCTATGAAAACAGCCTGTGATTAGAGTGGTAAGGAAAAATGCCATTTACTTCATTCACAATCAGTGTGCATTTCTTACTTCTGAATGCATCAATATAACACTGAATTATTAGTCCGGGGGGCACCAGAATGAATAACCCTGCTGTTCTGGAAACTACCAAGTCATGTAACAGTGAAGCTGATTGGGTGGGAAGTCAGCAGTGAGAAATAATGTAGCAGCAGGGACAGAAGAGCAGGCAATTTTCAGGTATGTCTGTTTAGCAAACTAGAAGTGTGTATTGTGTATATGGTTATTGTTGAATTAGAGTTTGTATTAGCATGTAGGTATTGTCTTTATTCCATCTTTTAGGGTATTTATTTAAAGTTTCGGTAGAGTTTATATTATTATTATTATTATCATTTATTTGTATATCCCTGCAAAATTCCATAGCACTGGATACAGAGATAGGGATATACAATGATAAGGGTGTCATGAGATGCAGGACACAGTATAGAAGGTACAACACTATTTTATTGCAGAGCATAGAAGTATACAGCTTGCACAACACATCTCACTTAGTAACTGCGAGATAGACAATAACGGACCTCCAACCACGCCCCCATCCGGTGACGTCACTTCCCACTATCATCACATCTTCCCCCTTTTCAAAGGACAAAGCATACATTTTTTTCCATTTGAATACATCAAATAACAAGGTATAAAAGAAGTATACAACAACAATTTTGTATATTATATAACAAATAACACGTTAAAGAGAATATCTGTATAAACAACATGAATTACATCCTGACTTGAACATCGGGGTAGACTACCCTAGTCCACAGTGACCATGGGATTATTCTGCCCATACTTCCGGTTACTGCTCTAACTAGTGCTAATCCCGATATCGGGCCGGAAGTTTCACCACTCTTCCACTTGATGTAATTCTACACGAACTGTCCTCTGATACAGAAGAAGGTGATTGAGAGTCTGCTAGAGGCAAAGACATATCCCTGCTGTGATCTTGCTGAGGGGAAGGCACCCCTCTTAAAACAGGGGATCCCACTTGTGGTGGTACTGAGGCATCCAGTTCCAAACTCTCAGGTACAGGCTGAAGATGTTTTTGATTTTGACGTGTGACTGTCCCTCCATCAGTAAGGACTACATAAGACCTTGGTTCTGGAGAGCGTCCAATTACCATAGCAGGCATCTTCCATTTCTTCACATCATCCAGTTTAATTCTGACACTCAGCTCCTGCAAGGGTCTCACAGAGTGTCTCCTGTCATAGAAGAATCTATAGCCCCTTTTTGCCTCTTCATCCCTCCTAAGGACCCCGTCCCAAGGAATAGAGCTAGTAGGCTGGAAGACACTCATAGAGGGTAAGGTGGTGCGAATCTGATGTCCTAGCATCAGCTGTGCCGGGCTAAAACCCGTGGCTTGAATGGGAGTCGCCCTATAGGACAAGAGGGCCAGGTACGGCTCAGATTGCTTCAAAATGAACTTTGCTGTTTGAACTGCCCTTTCAGCCATTCCATTGGCCTGCGGGTAATGTGGACTTGATGTAGAATGGACAAAATCATATTCACTGCTGAAAGAACTGAACTCCGTGGAAGCAAACTGCATTCTGTTATCACTCACTAACTCCAATGGTATGCCCAACCTGGAGAACAAGCTCTTGAGACGAATGATAACGGTATGACTTGTGATCTCATTAAGGGTTGCAATCTCCAAATACCTGAAATAGTAGTCAATCACGACTAGACACTTTTTCCTGTGCAGTTCACACAAATCAACAGCTATTTTCCGACACTGGCCTGCAGGCAGCGGAATAGAAATCAAGAGCTCCCTTCTCTGAGTAGGCCGGCGTTCCCGGCAAAAGGCACATTTTGACACATGGCTTGCAATGTCGGAACTGATCCCAGGCCACCATACTGCTGTAGCTGCCCTTTCGCTGCACTTTGTAATGCCCAAGTGGCCATCATGAATCCTAGTTAACATCTTCTGCCGCATGCTAACAGGAATAACAATGCGGTCCTGGAACAGCACCAACCCATTCAGCTCCGCGAGCTGCAACCTTTCTGACTGGTAAGAACTTAAAGACATCCAGGCTGCCTGACTCTCGGGCCAACCTTTTTTTATGTACTTAATAACTTCTTGAAGGTCTGTATCTAAATATGTCTCCTTTCTTATTTGTTATAGCTTCCCTGAAGAAATGGATTTGGAGGCCAGAACTGAATCTACATACACCTTCACATCTGATTCCGTTGAAGATTCTTTAGCAGCAGCCAGCGGGAGCCTGGAAAGTGTATCTGCCACATCCCTGGCACATGCACTGCCTGAACGTTGAACCTGAGCAGCCTCATCAGAAGTCTCTGGCATCTTAGGGTGTTTTGTCAATATCATAGGAGTTGATTAGAGGGACTAGCGGTTTATGGTCAGTCTCCAGACTAAATTTCTGTAAACCCACTAGGTAACGCTGATAGCACTCACAGGCCCAAACTACAGCCAGACACTCTTTCTCAATTTGGGTGTATTTCAACTCAGCAGCCATCAGTGTACGGGAACAGTAAGCAATGGGCTGTAGTTTGTTCTCATTCAACTGCAGGAGGGTGGCCCCTAACCCATAACTGCTCGCATCAGCACTAACCACAGTCTTTTTGGAATGGTCATAGAACCCCAACAGTGGGGCAGACCCCAGCATGGAATTGACCTGCACAAAGGATTCTTCCTGTGAAGGTCCCCAGACCAAGGCAACATCTTTCTTTAGCAACTCTGTGATAGAGTGTAGTATAGTGGATACATCTGGAAGGAACCTGCCCACATAATTTACAAGGCCCAATATTTGTCTCAGCTCATGTACATCAGAAGGACTTTTCATCTGTTCAATAGCACAGATTTAATCAGGGTCCGGCTTGATGCCATCCCCATTGATGTTATGCCCAAAGTAACATAACTCAGCTTTCCTTAAAAGGCATTTCTCCTTATTCAATTTCAGCCCAGACTCTCTAATGGTCTGCAGCACACAACTCAATCACTGATCATGTTCTTCCAATGTAAACCCATACACCAAGATGTCATCCATGACTACTGCTGTGCCCTTGTGGTCACTTAGAAGATAACTCATCTCTCTTTGAAAGATTTCAGGAGCAGAGGATATCCTGAAGGGGAGTCTACAGAAGCAAAACCGACCTGCCGGTGTAATGAAGGTAGTCAATTTGCGGCACTTTGGCTCTAGAGGTATCTGCCAGAAGCCGCGGGAAGCATTGAGTGTGAAAAAGAACTTCGCCACAGCCAATTTCGGGGCTATGTCTTCAAGTGTCGGCAGCACATATCTCTCTCTCTTTACCGCCTCATTCAGCCTTTTCAAATATATGCAGATGCGTACTTTACCATTTTTCTTTGCAACAGACACAATGGGTGCACACCAGTCAGTAGCTTCACCAACCTCTTCAATGACTCCTATATTCTTCATGCACAGAAGTTTCTTCTCCACTTGAGGCATGAGTGGGAACGGAATTCTATGAGGAGTGGAAATGCTGTATGGGACTATGTCACCTTTAAGTGATATTTGCACTGGGTTGCAATTCAGTAGGCCCAATTCACCAAACATGTCTTCTGAAATCTCATTCACTCTGGCAACCAGGCCCAAACCACAGGCTGCTTTTCTGCTCAATAGGTTATTAACACACTGACCTCTAATCACATGTACACACATTGTGAATTTCCTCTGCTTGTACTCGTAGCTGGCAAAAACATTCTCTGCACAATCAATGCAGCCATCAGGACTATTAACTCTTGTTGTAACTTTCGCCAGCTGAGGCTGACGGGGCAGTTTCATGAATGCTGCCAGGGACATAACAGTGATATCTGCTCCTGTGTCAATCTTAAAGGCAACTTTGGCTTCCATTACAAAAAGAGTAAACTGCCAATCTTCATCTGAACCAGACCGTTCAACAACAGACCCAACAAAGTACACTTCTTGACCCTCCTGGTCACTATCCACATGCATCTCTTTAATGTATTCAGTTTTACACACCACTTCAAAATGGCCCATTCGGTTTCATTTTCTAAATCATTTGTCTTTAGCAGGGCATACAACATTCTGATCATGGGTATGGTTACACCGCATGTAGCGAGCATGCTGCGCCCATCTGCTTCTGGGCCTATCTGTTGCCCTTGGTCTGCCGCTCACACTGTGCCTTTCACTAGCAGCTCTCCTGAACTGCTGCTCTTCATCCACAATACTCTCAGGCCTCAGATCAGCACTTTGCTTTTTCACCAGTTCACTCTGGCGTGTCATCCTAATAGCCCCATCTAATGTTAATTCAGCCTCCAACTGTAGCTTCAGTGAGACTTCAGCATCTGCAATTCCTATGACTATTATGTCTCTGATTTGCTCCTCTTTAGCAACACCAAACTCACAGAATTCAGCTAATTCATACAGGCTGTGCACAAATGACTCCATGGATTCTCCCACATGCTGAGCACGTTTGAGAAAACAAGCCCTCTCATGAATCACATTTCTTTTGGGCACAAAGTGGGCACTGAGTTTATTCATAACTATTTCAAAGTCAAATTCTTCCCCTTTTTGGAAAGTAAAGGCATTGAACACTGGCTCCACATTTTCCCCATAGATTATAAAAGAGAATTAACTTGTACTTCACCACTCTCATTGTTCAGCTTGGAAGCAATCCTGAAGCGTTGAAACTGCTGACGCCATGTGGGCCAAGCTGCAGACAGAGAGAAATCAAAAGGCTCAGGTGGGGTAAGCTTCGACATTGTCATTAATCAGGAAACAGAAGCGCAGGCAAGTACTTCTGACACCATGTCATGAGATGCAGGACACAGTATAGAAGGTACAACGCTATTTTATTGCAGAGCATAGAAGTATACAGCTTGCACAACACATCTCACTTAGTAACTGCGACATAGACAATAACGGACTTCCAAGCACGCCCCCATCCGGTGACGTCACTTCCCACTCTCATCACAAAGGGTTTGTGATAAGATATAAAAAGATAACAGACTATACAGATCTAGTACAAGAGGAAGAGAGCCCTGCTCTGAAGAGCTTTCAGTCTACAGGTTGAAGGTGCAGAGACATAAGGTTTGGGGTAGCTTGTCTTGTGGATTGTAGTTGCAGCAGTGAGACAAGGCAGTTAAAGAATTATTTTGGGTAGGATGGAAAACAGTGAAGAAATAGTAAGTCTCTCTTAAAAAGTGTGTTTTAAAGGAGAGTCTGAAGCTATACAAGGTTGGAGACAGTCTGATGGAGTGGGGTACAGAGTTCCAGAGGACAGGATCAGCATGTGAGAAGTCTTATTGCTGGGAGAGGGACGTAGAGATAATAGGAGTAGAGAGACATCATGTGGGTCAAATAATGATCTAAGAGGGCAGGTTATGGAGTATTTGGAGATGAGAGGAAATATAGTTGGGAGGGAGGCTGTTGAGTGCGTTATAGGTTAGGGTTAATACTTCGAATTGTATTCTGGAGTGTAGAGACTGGCAGAGTTGAGCAGCTAATGTAAATTGGCGACTAAGGAGGATGAGTCTAGCTGAAGCATTCATTATAGATTAGAGGGGAGAGAGGCAGTGTTTGGGAAGGCCATTTAGTAGTAGATTGCAGTAGTCAATGCAGGACTAAATGAGGGAATTATTATTTTTCTAGTTTCTTGAATAAGGAAAGGACAAATTCTGGAAATGTTACATATGTGTGCACAGCAGGATTGGGTGAGGGCTTGTATATGGGGAGTGAATGTGAGTTCAGAGTCAAGTGTGACCCCAAGACAGTGTACCTGAGGTGAGGTGTTGAGAATAGAGTCTCCAACTGTAAGAGCAATGTCAGGTGCTGGATGCATCAGGAAATGTGCCAGTGCTGAAAGATTGGTTAAAGAGATTAACTAGGGCAGGTGTTAGAGAAGGAGAGAGAGAGGGAAGGAGTTTTGAAGGAATATGGTCAAGTGGGCAGGTCTTGAGATAAGCTGAAGATAGGAGTATGGAGGCTTCTTCCTCTGTTACAGAAGTTAAGTAGCAGAGAGTTTTGTTAACAGAATAACAGTGCATAGGAGGATTGGGTCTGAGGAGTGTGAGGGAGAGATGTGTTTTCTAACTGTATCAATTTTAGCTTTAAAATGATCAGCAATTATCTGGGTAGGGAGTTTGGCAGTGGGTGGTGCAGGTGGATGAAGGAGGGAGTTAAAGATTGAGCCTTCTGGAGTTGGATGCATGAGTTGAGACAAGGGAAGAGAAATAACTTATTTGGCCAGGCTGAGGGCTGACGTTCAGCTGTCCATTAACATCACTGAAGATAGAGCGTGTTTTTGGTGTGTCACGGTTTTCGCCGAGTGCATGATGCACGGGGAACAGTTAAGGGTACAGCTTTGTCAAGTGTTGATTTTAATGCACAATTATATTGTAAGGCCACAAGGTTTGGGTAAGAGAGGGATGAAATTTTGGCGAGCATAGGTTTTAGTTGAGCAGAAAAGTCTGTGGGATCTAAGTAATTTAAATCTCTGTAAGGTAGCAGTTTTTTTGGTGGCATGCAAGGATGCAACAGAAAGAGTAAAACTTTGTTTAAATCTAACACCACCTCTGGGATTTTTTGGTACAAATCTATGACCTGAAAGGATAATTACCCTCACTATGTTGGGAAAAGTGCAGAGGGATAATCTCTATTTCTCTCAAATGTTCCCTTAATCTGTCCTTAGCCATCCTGCTCATGTACTGAATCTTACAGACTGTATTTGTTATTATATACACTATGTATATTGAGCAGCAATCTAGTCTGTATCTCAACTTGTTTTCTTTTTTTCTAATTGTAGAAATAAAATTATCACTAACAGTCATATAGTTACAAAACTAGACCGGGGTGTCTTCCACATTTGAACAAACCTTTTTTTTTTAGTTAACCAGCATTCCTTTTGTTTATTTTTGTGGGGATTTGTATATACATATTCTATAGGACCATCACCTAATGTTGGTGCTCTCCTAGCCAACATGTTTTTGGGTTGGTATGAGTGGTTTGTACCAAAGAATCCTAGAGGGAGTGATAGATTTAAACTATTGAATAAAAGATGGGATGCTAACTTATGTTTGGACTAGCTCCCATCATGGATCACTTTGGCTTGGGATGAATATAAAATTGTGCAAGAATTCTTACATGATATGAGAGTATATATATATATATATATATATATATATATATATATATATATATATATATATATATTTATATATATATATGATAATCAGTCTCTAGGAGAGGTGATAGTAAAAATAGAACAACAATTTTATTTATTTGGTCATTTTGATTGTGGACTATCTCCTTTTTTTCTTTCTCCAATAGAATGATATACCTTCTATGGAAAGGTTTGCTTATTTTCTGATTTTAAAATTATGTTTTTTTTAATGTTAGAAAATGTTTTCTATTAAATATAGATTAGTCAATATACACTATATCTATGAAATATCTAATTAACTAGTAATGAAATAGTAATGAATAACTATGATAGAGTTAAACAAGTGTGCACAATTTTTTTTACTGTGTATTAGTGGTGCGGTTCCCATTGATCAGAAAAGTCAACTTATCTGAACTAACATAAACACATTAATATGCAAAGAAGTCTGCTGTCATAGCTCTCTTAAAATTGATATCCCATAAGATGGAGAATCACTACAGTTCCTTCATGAGGCTCATAGAAGCAGAGCGGGTTGATATTCCTGACAGAGAAAAGTTTGGTCTATCAGCTTTATCTACCACTGAAACAAAGGATGTAAAAGCAGAGGTGTGCGATAGAGGAATACCTACCATTCCAGATAAGGATATTTAAACGGAGAAGCAACTAGGGGAGTCCAGAGTGGACTTAATTGGGCATACTCATTTTGCAATTACAGTGCCTGCGGTCGAAGGGTTGAGACTGGGCTCCCAGGAGATGCTGCCGATCGCTAGGGGATATCAGATTGACTTAGATCTGCAGCCTTCAGAATCTACCCTACCGGATGCACCACATGTGAGCATCATCCACCATATAGAGTCAAAGATTTGCAATCACGGCGAACATATAGTAGAGATTGACCCTTCATACGATAGTTGGGTGTATATTAGCAACCTATTCTATCCCTACCTTGGCAGAGGACTATCGCCTTCTACATCACAAGGCACGCGTGAGTGCTGTTGGGTGGAACATTCAGAAAGACTCTGTAACTTATGTTCCAGGTATTGGGTAATAAGTGACTTTCAGTTCTAGATGGTAGGATTATTATCTATCTTGCAAAGCCACTTACCTATTTAGTTTAGAGATTTTTATCACCTTATTTTCCATGTAACACATTTGACGTTAATATGAAATGTGGAATGGTACATATCTTCCCCTATTGAAATAACAACCAGCTTTTACCATTACAAGAATGCATCTCAATATATTCCTGTTAATCAACATCTAGGGATCTACCATTATATATTCTACTTAATGTTTATAGCCTGAAAAGGATGTTCAGTGTGACATTGTAATACATTTTAGACACTGTGGCCTAGATTTGGAGTTCGGCGGTAGCCGTCAAAACCAGCGTTAGAGGCTCCTAACGCTGGTTTTGGCCGCCCGCTGGTATTTGGAGTCAGTGATTAAAGGGTCTAACGCTCACTTTTCAGCCGCGACTTTTCCATACCGCAGATCCCCCTACGCCATTTGCGTAGCCTATCTTTTCAATGGGATCTTTCTAACGCCGGTATTTAGAGTCGTTTCTGAAGTGAGCGTTAGAGCTCTAACGACAAAATTCCAGCCGCCTGAAAATAGCAGGAGTTAAGAGCTTTCTGGCTAACGCCGGTTCATAAAGCTCTTAACTACTGTACCCTAAAGTACACTAACACCCATAAACTACCTATGTACCCCTAAACCGAGCTCCCCCCACATCGCCGCCACTCTATTAAAATTTTTAACCCCTAATCTGCCGACCGCCACCTACGTTATACTTATGTACCCCTAATCTGCTGCCCCTAACCCCGCCGACCCCTGTATTACATTTATTAACCCCTAACCTGCCCCCCACAACGTCGCCGCCAGCTACTTAAAATAATTAACCCCTAATCTTCCGACCGCAAAGCGCCGCCACCTACGTTATCCCTATGTACCCCTAATCTGCTACCCCTAACACCGCCGACCCCTATATTATATTTATTAACCCCTAATCTGCCCCCCTCAACGTCGCTGACACCTGCCTACACTTATTAACCCCTAATCTGCCGAGCGGACCTGAGCGCTACTATAATAAAGTTATTAACCCCTAATCCGCATCACTAACCCTATCATAAATAGTATTAACCCCTAATCTGCCCTCCCTAACATCGCCGACAGCTACCTTCAATTATTAACCCCTAATCTGCCGAGCGGACCTCACCACTATTCTAATAAATGTATTAACCCCTAAAGCTAAGTCTAACCCTAACACTAACACCCCCCTAAGTTAAATATAATATTTATCTAACGAAATAAATTAACTCTTATTAAATAACTTATTCCTATTTAAAGCTAAATACTTACCTGTAAAATAAATCCTAATATAGCTACAATATAAATTATAATTATATTATAGCTATTTTAGGATTAATATTTATTTTACAGGCAACTTTGTAATTATTTTAACCAGGTACAATAGCTATTAAATAGTTAAGAACTATTTAATAGTTACCTAGTTAAAATAATAACAAATTTACCTGTAAAATAAATCCTAACCTAAGATATAATTAAACCTAACACTACCCTATCAATAAAATAATTAAATAAACTACCTACAATTACCTACAATTAACCTAACACTACACTATCAATAAATAAATTAAACACAATTGCTACAAATAAATACAATTAAATAAACTATCTAAAGTACAAAAAATAAAAAAGAACTAAGTTACAAAAAATAAAAAAATATTTACAAACATAAGAAAAATATTACAACAATTTTAAACTAATTACACCTACTCTAAGCCCCCTAATAAAATAACAAAGCCCCCCAAAATAAAAAATTCCCTACCCTATTCTAAATTAAAAAAGTTACAAGCTCTTTTACCTTACCAGCCCTGAACAGGGCCCTTTGCGGGGCATGCCCCAAGAATTTCAGCTCTTTTGCCTGTAAAAGAATAAATACAATACCCCCCCCCCAACATTACAACCCACCACCCACATACCCCTAATCTAACCCAAACCCCCCTTAAATAAACCTAACACTAATCCCCTGAAGATCTTCCTACCTTGTCTTCACCATCCAGGTATCACCGATCCGTCCTGGCTCCAAGATCTTCATCCAACCCAAGCGGGGGTTGGCGATCCATAATCCGGTCCAGAAGAGGCTCCAAAGTCTTCCTCCTATCCGGCAAGAAGAGGACATCCGGACCGGCAAACATCTTCTCCAAGCGGCATCTTCGATCTTCTTCCATCCGGAGCGAAGCGGCAGGATCCTGAAGACATCCAGCGCGGAACATCCATCCGGACCGACGACTGAACGACGAATGACTGTTCCTTTAAGGGACGTCATCCAAGATGGCGTCCCTCGAATTCCGATTGGCTGATAGGATTCTATCAGCCAATCGGAATTAAGGTAGGAATTTTCTGATTGGCTGATGGAATCAGCCAATCAGAATCTAGTTCAATCCGATTGGCCGATCCAATCAGCCAATCAGATTGAGCTCGCATTCTATTGGCTGATCGGAACAGCCAATAGAATGCGAGCTCAATCTGATTGGCTGATTGGATCAGCCAATCGGATTTAACTTGATTCTGATTGGCTGATTCCATCAGCCAATCAGAAAATTCCTACCTTAATTCCGATTGGCTGATACAATCCTATCAGCCAATCGGAATTCGAGGGACGCCATCTTGGATGACGTCCCTTAAAGGAACAGTCATTCGTCGTTCAGTCGTCGGTCCGGATGGATGTTCCGCGCTGGAGGTCTTCAGGATCCTGCCGCTTCGCTCCGGATGGAAGAAGATCGAAGATGCCGCTTGGAGAAGATGTTTGCCGGTCCGGATGTCCTCTTCTTGCCGGATAGGAGGAAGACTTTGGAGCCTCTTCTGGACCGGATTATGGATCGCCAACCCCCGCTTGGGTTGGATGAAGATCTTGGAGCCAGGACGGATCGGTGATACCTGGATGGTGAAGACAAGGTAGGAAGATCTTCAGGGGCTTAGTGTTAGGTTTATTTAAGGGGGGTTTGGGTTAGATTAGGGGTATGTGGGTGGTGGGTTGTAATGTTGGGGGGGTATTGTATGTTTTTTTTTACAGGCAAAAGAGCTGAAATTCTTGGGGCATGCCCCGCAAAGGGCCCTGTTCAGGGCTGGTAAGGTAAAAGAGCTTGTAACTTTTTTAATTTAGAATAGGGTAGGGAATTTTTTATTTTGGGGGGCTTTGTTATTTTATTAGGGGGCTTAGAGTAGGTGTAATTAGTTTAAAATTGTTGTAATATTTTTCTTATGATTGTAAATATTTTTTTATTTTCTGTAACTTAGTTCTTTTTTATTTTTTGTACTTTAGCTAGTTTATTTAATTGTATTTATTTGTAGCAATTGTGTTTAATTAATTTATTGATAGTGTAGTGTTAGGTTAATTGTAGGAAATTGTAGGTAGTTTATTTAATTATTTTATTGATAGGGTAGTGTTAGGTTTAATTATATCTTAGGTTAGGATTTATTTTACAGGTAAATTTGTTATTATTTTAACTAGGTAACTATTAAATAGTTCTTAACTATTTAATAGCTATTGTACCTGGTTAAAATAATTACAAAGTTGCCTGTAAAATAAATATTAATCCTAAAATAGCTATAATATAATTATAATTTATATTGTAGCTATATTAGGATTTATTTTACAGGTAAGTATTTAGCTTTAAATAGGAATAAGTTATTTAATAAGAGTTAATTTATTTCGTTAGATAAATATTATATTTAACTTAGGGGGGTGTTAGTGTTAGGGTTAGACTTAGCTTTAGGGGTTAATACATTTATTAGAATAGCGGTGAGCTCCGGTCGGCAGATTAGGGGTTAATAATTGAAGTTAGGTGTCGGCGATGTTAGGGAGGGCAGATTAGGGGTTAATACTATTTATGATAGGGTTAGTGAGGCGGATTAGGGGTTAATACATTTATTATAGTAGCGCTCAGGTCCGCTCGGCAGATTAGGGGTTAATAAGTGTAGGCAGGTGTCGGCGACGTTGAGGGGGGCAGATTAGGGGTTAATAAATATAATATAGGGGTCGGCGATGTTAGGGCAGCAGATTAGGGGTACATAGGGATAACGTAGGTGGCGGCGATTTGCGGTCGGAAGATTAGGGGTTAATTATTTTAAGTAGCTGGCGGCGACGTTGTGGGGGGCAGGTTAGGGGTTAATAAATATAATATAGGGGTCGGCGGTGTTAGGGGTAGCAGATTAGGGGTACATAGGGATAACGTAGGTGGCGGCGGTTTACGGAGCGGCAGATTAGGGGTTTAAAAAAAAATATGCAGGGGTCAGCGATAGCGGGGGCGGCAGATTAGGGGTTAATAAGTGTAAGGGTAGGGGTGTTTAGACTCGGGGTACATGTTAGAGTGTTAGGTGCAGACGTAGGAAGTGTTTCCCCATAGGAAACAATGGGGCTGCGTTAGGAGCTGAACGCTGCTTTTTTGCAGGTGTTAGGTTTTTTTTCAGCTCAAACAGCCCCATTGTTTCCTATGGGGGAATCGTGCACGAGCACGTTTTTGAGGCCGGCCGCGTCCGTAAGCAACTCTGGTATCGAGAGTTGCATTTGCGGTAAAAATGCTCTACGCTCCTTTTTTGGAGCCTAACGCAGCATTTGTTTGAACTCTCGATACCAGAGTTAATTTTATGGTGCGGCCAGAAAAAAGCCCGCGGAGCGTTAACAGCCCTTTTACCGCCGAACTCCAAATCTAGGCCTGTAGATGTAAATAACCACTATACCCCTCCGCACCAGACAGCGCTCAGGTAATAGATAACTAACATTACTTCTTAAATATTTGATTTAGAGGAAATCTAGGGTACAAATAGTAATACATTTTACTACATAACACATATATACCACACATGCTCAAATTTTAAGGGTAAGTCCATACTATACTACCATAGAAGATGATAGTTACTAGTGCCAGCGCCTCCTTAACCCACAATTATGCTCCTTGAAAAACAGTGATATATATCTATTGGCTTTAGTTAATCATATCTCTGTTCCTTAAACCTTTACCTAAGTTAACCAAATACATAACTATGGATACCTGACATATGAATTACGCTATACTACACTGTTCGCATTCTTTTCTATTATGTATGCAAAAAGACCTTATCCTTTCATGAGAGGGTCTACATGTGCACAGTAGCTTACTTTTATAAGCAGAAATTCCTTATTGTCAATCCTAAATTTGTAGCATATGGTCGATTCAGTCATTTCTAACTACTTAATTGCTCTTGGATGTTATATTGATATACTAAAATGCTGTTATATTTCATATGCTTTTATCCTTACCTAAACATAGTTTAGTTACATAATATGTTTTTACACTTAACAGTTCCTAGTTATATCCTATATTTCTTCTACTGTACAAAGGTCCAAGAGCGACCGTCTATATCACTTAATTTCCTCCATATGTAATTTAGATTTTCATGAGTTCTTGAGTAACCCTTTGGAGAGTAGAAGGTATTGATAATATCAAAAAGAGGTTCCAATTTAATGTTATTGTTTAAATGTCTGTCCTTTCTTTTATTTTTATTTTCTGACAATATTTAACTACATAGAAATGGCATATTGATATCTTCTATTGTAATATTACATTACTTGTTGATGTGCTACTCATTATAAATGTACAATTCTTGTTTATTAATGTATCTTCTGACAACCACAATAAAAAAATAAAAAATAAAAAAAAAGAGCTTTAATAAAAGTTTAAATTTTATGCTTTCCCTTTTGGGCTGCTCTGTTTGGTTATGGCGTGAGAATTTTGGCAATTGCTGTTAACAGTCTCAGCAGATGGATTAAGACTTCATTAGAGGAAGAGAGACTAGTTAAAAAGTAAAGTGATCGTAAAATTATTAGTTCATGCTTATTGCATACAGAGCATGCATTGGAAAGGCCACAAGAGAATTGCAGATATTAAGTTCAGCTAATGAGGGTGAGAGGGTTATGTGGGCAATGTTTTATTGTTGTCAGTTGGGTAGTGAGCAGAGAGAGGCAAAGGATGGACCTGGGTTAGGTGAGACATCCCCAGCTGCATGGAGAAGAAAAATAGCAAGAGAAAAAAGATGAGAGTGTGTCTAAGCTTAGTTTTGAGCACCTAAGCTTAGTGTCAATGGAGTATGGTTGGCTGAGTGATGTGGGAAAGGAATAGAGTTAATGTGTGTTGCAGAGTTGGAAATATAGAAAAGAAGGAGAGATATGTATAGTTTGAATGCTGTTTGTAAGGGAGAGCTGTGACTTTAAGGAGAAGGTGGGGTAAGGTAAATACAGATAGGAGCAACTGTAGAATGTTTACAGGGGAAATATAGGGACAGTAGAAATTAGAAAGAACCTGTTTCTACATTGTCCACTCATATGTCTAACTCCTTGTATCACTCCCTACGTCTAACTCCTTGTAAAACTTCCTATACTTATGAACTAACATACTTAAGAACTAAACATGCTGCAATGATTTAACAGTCACATGGTCCTCATTAGCATAGGTCATAAATTAGAGCAGGATGAACACAAGGGGGCTGATTTATCACGGCCCAAATTGCCTTAAATACGGCTGTTTCCGCGCAAGGCTTTAGGCTTGCCGGAAACAGGAGTTAAAAAGCAGCAGTCTTAAGACCGCTGCTCCTTAACTCATACGCTGCCTCTGAGGTTGCAGACATCGATTCGCCCGATCTCATATGATTGGGTTGATTGACACCCCCAGCTAGCGGCCGATTGGCCGTGAATCTTCAGGGGGCGGCATTGCACAAGCAGTTCACAAGAACCTGATATGTTGAAACTCTTAGCTATGTGCATTTGATGGCCACTGGTTCATTAAAGGCAGTGACAAGTATGGTCATTTTTTGTAAATCAACTAACATTTGCATTTAAATACTGTGCTATATGCCTTTATGGCTGTGATTATTCACTATGCATGTCCACCAAGCAAACCCAGAGTGGTGAGCTGTGAAGTACATTTGTTTGCAATTTCCAGGGCACCCTATGTGCTGGGAGAAATAGAATACACTCACATTTCTGATTCCAATCTTTCTGAAAAGATTGGGATTTACTGTTTTTTTTTTTGTTTTTTTTTTCCTTATGTCAATCACAGTCTTTCCATGTGAAACATATCCAAAGTATATCATTTGCATAATATTTAATCTCTTTTTCCCCATAACAGCAATATTAACAACCAATAATAACTGTTGATCATATAAAACCAAAATGGGTTAATTGATTTAACCCTTTTACCCAATAGGATGTATACTGTATATGCACGTCATGCAGTACAGAGTTCATGGTACCATGTAAGGTATATATACGTCGCAGCTGCAGGAAGCTCCAGCAGTCTTGGTTGGGAAGTGACAGTCAAGAGCTGGTCTTCCTGAGCTGCAGACATCTGTATGCATATGGAAACGGAGTATGATCAGTGTTTTGGTTCCATATTAAGGCATATGCCCGATCATTAGAGACAGTGGCCTCTATTTATGAAAGGTCTTGCGGACCTGATCCAACAGTGCGGATCAGGTCCGCAAGACCTCGCTGAATGCGGAGAGCAATACGCTCTCCGTATTCAGCATTGCACCAGCAGCTCAAAAGAGCTGCTGGTGCAACACCACCCCCTGCTGACTTGCGGTGTCAATCAATGACAGGGAGGTGTCAATCAACCCGATCGGGTTGATTTCCGGTGAAGTCTGTCCGTCTGCTCAGGTATTTGTGAACGCTGCTTCATAACTGCTGTTTCTGGTGAGTCTAAAGACTCGCCAGAAACACGGACCATCAAGCTCCTTTCGGAGCTTGATAGACAGGCCCCAGTGACTCTGGTGCTGGCGGGAGCTGTGAGAGGGAAAGCTGGAGGTAGGTGGGTGGCTCAGTGGCAGAAGGGGGAGGAAGTGGGATGGGTCCTATACTGCAGAAACAATAATGAAGGGAGAGGGTGGGATGTGGAGCTACACTACAGAAAAAATGTAGAATGGGGGGGGTGAGGGGCCCTAACTAATGATTGCTAGAGTGGGGAGGTGTGGGGACCAGTACACTACTTATATACATATTTTTTAATTAAATAAAATATATATATATATATATATATATATATATATATATATATGTGTATTTATTTATTAGATACTGGCAGACAGCTGCCAGACTCAGTATTAAAGATGACCACCATTAGTTGGAGGTGAGAGCATTGAGGAGGATTACTACACTGCAGAATAATAATAATAATAATAATAAAACTAAACTGCATACTGGCAGACTAAACTGCATACTGCAGTACCTAAGATGGTAGGGATGAGTGTGGGTGTGGGGGTGAGAGAGCTGTTTGGGAGGGATCAGGGGTTGGTCGGTAATCTCTACACCTGATTAATTCCTTCACTGCCAGGAATAATAGAAGTGTGGTGCGCAGCTGCAATAAGTGGTAGTAATTCTAATTATCAAAAACCAATGGCAAAGCCATGTATGTCTGCTATTTTCGAAAAAATGGGATCCCAGACACACTTTTACAATCATTTGTGTCATGATTGCACAAGCGGTACGTAAATAATTTCAGTGAGAAACCGAAAGTTTGTGAAAAAGTTCATGATTTTTTTTTTTTTTATGATCACATATAGCAGTGAAATGGTGGCCTAAAATGTACCAAAATTGGCCTAGATCAATACCTTTGGTTATGACAGTTATGTCAGGTAAATAAAAAAAATAAAATAAAAAAAGCTTCTATTTCTGCTTAAATAGAGTGATAGCAAAAATGCTAAAAATTCTCTGGAAATTTTGGGCAAGTTCTTCTCTAAAGTTCCTTGTAGCGAAGGAGTTAAAGGGACATGATACCAAAATGTTGAAACACTTAAAATTGATGCAGCATAGCTGTAAAAAGCTGACTAGAAAATATCTGCTAATATTACTATATCTGTAATGAAAAAAGACTAGAAAATATCACCTGAGCAAGTGAACATCTCTATGTAAAAAAGAAAGTTATTTTACCTTAAAATGTTCTAAGTATTCACATCCCATTATAAAGGACTTTAAGCAGCAAATCAGTATGCCTGTCCCGGGACTTGCAATGGAGTATGCCTCATGCACTCATGCTATTTCCCTATTCAGTTTAAGAAAGTTTACTATGAAATCTCATGAGATCCCAGTTCATGACCTCAGCACTGCTGATGCTGATTGGCTGCTGTTCATTTCTTCCTTCTTTTTTTTTAACCTGCAGCTGGATAGCAGTTAATGTATAACTGTTTACACAGCACTTATTCTGGTGAACTGAAGAAATGTTGAGGTAAAATATCTTCCTTTTTTACATAAAAATGTTCAGGTGACGAGTATTGTATTATGTCCCTTTAATAAAATGTTACAATAGAGTGTTACAATAGAATAAATGGGTATTTCCGATAAGTGTTAAATAATCTGAATGTCATTTATATATGGGTATGATAGGTTTATTTGCTTAATTAGTTTATTAACTTTAAATATTTCATAATTATTATTATTTATTTATTTTATCAATCATAGAGAAAGCCTTGTTTTCTGGTTTAGTGAGCTTTTCATTTAAAATCACTGTGGGAAATAAATTTCCATAAACATAAAGTGGCCACAATTATTATCTTCTATATTGGGAAAAGTTCTATCGTCCAGTGTTCATCCAAACATCACTGTACATAATGAGGTTTATCTTTTCCAAATATAAATTTTGGTAAGAAGATGGTGACACAATATTCTAGTTATTGCGAATTGTGATCGATCAAACATAATTAAATGAATTCAATCCTGATTACAAAGACAATATTGCTGAGAGAAATTGTTTAAAAAGGGACAAAATGACTGTAACTTACAATCATGAAATTACAAGTGGAGTGCAATAATGGTAGAGCTATAGTGCGCTATCACCATTAGAGTGCAACCCATTTTTACTTCCATATTACAAGTTGAAAGTAAAATGTTATTGCTCAAGCGAAAGCCTCAGATGCAATAACATCTAAAGGGCGATAGCGCAGCCATGCTAAATCCCTCATCAAATTGACTTCTAAGGTCTGGTTTTTGCCCGAGTGCTAACCCGAAGGTACACTATCCCAAAGGTGGTCTAAAAAAAAAAATAGAGAAATAGTTTAGTTCATCACAAAGTATAAAATTGTATTTGTTTGTGGACAACTGTGCATATGTATTAACTTATGCTCTTCTAATTGAGTGCATATTAGCATGTATTGGTGATTACATTTGCTAAAGAAAAGTATTTATTAAACAATATATATATATATATATATATATATATATATACAGGGAGTGCAGAATTATTAGGCAAGTTATATTTTTGAGGATTAATTTTATTATTGAACAACAACCATGTTCTCAATGAACCCAAAAAACTAATTAATATTAAAGCTGAATAGTTTTGGAAGTAGTTTTTAGTTTGTTTTTAGTTATAGCTATTTTAGGGGGATATCTGTGTGTGCAGGTGACTATTACTGTGCATAATTATTAGGCAACTTAACAAAAAACAAATATATACCCATTTCAATTATTTATTTTTACCAGTGAAACCAATATAACATCTCAACATTCACAAATATACATTTCTGACATTCAAAAACAAAACAAAAACAAATCAGTGACCAATATAGCCACCTTTCTTTGCAAGGACACTCAAAAGCCTGCCATCCATGGATTCTGTCAGTGTTTTGATCTGTTCACCATCAACATTGCGTGCAGCAGCAACCACAGCCTCCCAGACACTGTTCAGAGAGGTGTACTGTTTTCCCTCCTTGTAAATCTCACATTTGATGATGGACCACAGGTTCTCAATGGGGTTTAGATCAGGTAAACAAGGAGGCCATGTCATTAGATTTTCTTCTTTTATACCCTTTCTTGCCAGCCACGCTGTGGAGTACTTGGACGCGTGTGATGGAGCATTGTCCTGCATGAAAATCATGTTTTTCTTGAAGGATGCAGACTTCTTCCTGTACCACTGCTTGAAGAAGGTGTCTTCCAGAAACTGGCAGTATGACTGGGAGTTGAGCTTGACTCCATCCTCAACCCAAAAAGGCCCCACAAGCTCATCTTTGATGATACCAGCCCAAACCAGTACTCCACCTCCACCTTGCTGGCGTCTGAGTCGGACTGGAGCTCTCTGCTCTTTACCAATCCAGCCACGGGCCCATCCATCTGGCCCATCAAGACTCACTCTCATTTCATCAGTCCATAAAACCTTAGAAAAATCAGTCTTGAGATATTTCTTGGCCCAGTCTTGACGTTTCAGCTTGTGTGTCTTGTTCAGTGGTGGTCGTCTTTCAGCCTTTCTTACCTTGGCCATGTCTCTGAGTATTGCACACCTTGTGCTTTTGGGCACTCCAGTGATGTTGCAGCTCTGAAATATGGCCAAACTGGTGGCAAGTGGCATCTTGGCAGCTGCACGCTTGACTTTTCTCAGTTCATGGGCAGTTATTTTGCGCCTTGGTTTTTCCACATGCTTCTTGCGACCCTGTTGACTATTTTGAATGAAACGCTTGATTGTTCGATGATCACGCTTCAGAAGCTTTGCAATTTTAAGAGTGCTGCATCCCTCTGCAAGATATCTCACTATTTTTGACTTTTCTGAGCCTGTCAAGTCCTTCTTTTGACCCATGTTGCCAAAGGAAAGGAAGTTGCCTAATAATTATACACACCTGATATAGGGTGTTGATGTCATTAGACCACACCCCTTCTCATTACAGAGATGCACATCACCTAATATGCTTAATTGGTAGTAGGCTTACAAGCCTATACAGCTTGGAGTAAGACAACATGCATAAAGAGGATGATGTGGTCAAAATACTCATTTGCCTAATAATTCTGCACTCCCTGTATATATATATATATATATATATACTGTATACACACACGCAGTTGTAATCAAAATTATTCAACTCCCATTGCAAATCAGGTCTATTGTCATAATTTACAGACTTTCAGCTGTTTGCAATGAACAAATTAAACAAAAGCAATTGAAATAGCTCTACACAATGAATGCACACTCACAGGAACAGACAACTAGCTCAATAACAATCCACCTAGATTACGAGTTGTGCGTTCGTGTTTTAACGCTGGAAAAAATTGTAATTTCAGTGTTAAAACAGCACTGCAGCCATTACAAGTTTTGTCTGTATAGCTGTACCGCAAGCCTTTTAGCCTGTAATGCAACGTCAGTCCTGCACACAAAAAAAATAAATTTTTTCATGGGACTTCCATAGCGCAGCAATTACAAGTTTTGCAGTGAGGCTAAAAAGCTTGTGTTGCAGCCTATACCGAGAAGATCCGTTTCACAATCTGAGAGCAGTAATTATAAGTTTTACGCAACAAAACTGTTACATAAGACTCATAACTGAGTTTTTTTTTTTTTTGCTCTTTTTCTCCTATCTACTTCCTCCCAGAAAATAAGAAAATATCTTAATATTGTTTTTAATATATAATGGCTAGAATTAACCTAGTGTGATGGAATGTGGGGGGGGGGGGGGGTTACCTCCCCAATTAAGAGGAAAAATATCCTTAAACTACTTAAAAAACAAAGACCAGATATTATGTTCTTACCAAAAGAAAAATGGATAGCGCACCACCTTGTAAAAGTTTAGTTTTTCTTTATTCAAGCCATCATAACACTAAAAAGACAACGTTTCGGTTAAACAACCTTAGTCATGTTTAATTTAACAAATGATTAAAAATGGCCTTATAAAGGCCCTTAGCCACACCTGTATTACTACCTCCACTTAATCCATTACTTTCCATTACTGTGTTTCAAACCAATTATAGCTCCACCTAGTGGTTGCTCAATCTTTACTGACAATTTTTTTTTTTTTTTGCCTATTATGTGTTTATATGTATGGGGCTTCATAAAATACATTGTGAGAGATCTAGGTGCAGGTAGAGCTCCATCTAGTGGGCTACAGGAGTATAGCTTCCATTTTTTCAGAAACAGACATTCCAATCCATATCCCTGCTAAGCCCCCCTGGGAACATAGTCCCCAGTTTGTATATCCAATAGAGCTCTCTGCGTAACAGCATTTTAGACCTATTGCCACCTCTTCTTGGAATCTTTACCTGTTCCAGCACCTGAAATTTAAGTTGACTAACTTGGTGCCCTACTCTGTTAAAATGATTTGAAACAGGTGCCTCCATATCTCCTGTTCTTATATTACTTTTGTGCTGGTTTATCCATTTGCGGACCCTACGTGTGGTCTCGCCAACGTAACCCACCCCACATGGGCACTTAATGAGATAAATAGCAAAATTGGTGTTGCACGTATAGTGCCCCTTTAACTTTTACTGTTTACCAGTACGTGGATGGGTACAGGTATTGCCCTTAATAATGCTATTGCAGTTCTGGCATCCTAGACAAGGAAAACACCCAAAGTTTTTTTCTCCAATATAACTCTGAGTCAAGTTTTTTTTTAGGGCCCACATCTGCCATAGGGGGATTTTTAAATTCACTTACTTCAGGATTAGTGATCCCTAGTACATGCCAATACCTACGTAGATTTTTTTGCACATGTCCACTCCAAGGGGAGTAGTCATTTACAAAAATCATCCTAGATGGTTTTTCCATTTTAATCTTATCTCTCAAAAGGGCAGCCCTTGGGATCTCTAATATTGCCTGTACTTCCTTCTGTATAAGCTCAACAGGATACCCCCTCTGTGTGAACTGTTCACCCATCTCAGAGAGTCTTTGTTTAGCTTTATCCTCATCTGAGATAATCCGTCTCACTCTCATTAGTTGACTTTTGGGCAAACCTTTCACAAGAGTTGGCGGATCCGCACTGGAGAAATGTAATAAATTATTACAATCCATCTCTTTCTTATAGAGATCTACAGCCAACACATTATCCTTCTTGTATAAAGTGGTATCCAAAATGTTTATCCTGTCACCGGAGGATATGCAGAAATATATTGATGGGATAGATAAACAGATGGCTGATCTGAAAAAAGAAATCCAAGAACGAAAGAAAAGCAAGTTCAGCAGGGATGAGAAAGATTATACAACCGGAATGGTATATTGTTGGCTGGGGGACAGGTCCGGTAACACCAAGCACTTCACATCCGGCGCAACTTCTGTTACAGCATGGAGCTATAATTGATTTGAAACACAGTAATGGAAAGTAATGGGTTAAGTGGAGGTAGTAATACAGGTGTGGCTAAGGGCCTTTATAAGGCCATTTTTAATCATTTGTTAAATTAGACATGACTAAGGTTGTTTAACCGAAACGTTGTCTTTTTAGTGTTATGATGGCTTGAATAACTGTCACTCATGCCCTCATCAGCAGCCGACTGGACTATGGTAACGCACTCTACGCCGGCACCACCATCAAGCTCAAAAAGAGACTACAGCACATCCAGAACTCCTCGGCCAGACATCCCTCGTCAATGCCACATCACTAAATACCTGCGGGACCTGCACTGGCTCCCCATCAACAAAAGAATAACCTTCAAGCTTCTCACCCACGCATTCAAGGCCCTCCACAACATCAGTCCCGAATACTTGAACCACCATGTTACCTTCTACACCCCTGCCATACAACTTCGATCGGCCGACCAAGCCCTCACTGTCATCCCCCGCATCAGGAAAACCACAGTGGGAGGCAGATCCTTCTCTCACCTGGCTGCCAAGACTTGGAACACCCTCCCGCTGCACCTTAGACAAGCTACAGCCCTAACTAAGATCAGAAAGGACCTCAAGACCTGGCTCTTCGACTGAACTGCAACCCTAAGCTCCTTGAGACCCTTCCTGGTGAATAGCCGCGCTTTACAAGAACCCAATAGATAGATAAATAGATAGATAGAATAAAGAAAAACTAAACTTTTACAAGGTGGGTGTGCTATCCATTTTTCTTTTGGAACATTTGCTTGAGACTTGGGTGCCAGTCTGGGACAGCTTGCACACCTG
Organism: Bombina bombina; assembly: GCF_027579735.1. Lineage (NCBI taxonomy): Eukaryota > Metazoa > Chordata > Amphibia > Anura > Bombinatoridae > Bombina > Bombina bombina. The sequence goes on along the minus strand of NC_069499.1, from coordinate 508,832,494 downwards.
CATGTTTGTTAACCCTATTTTGGGGATCACTTTGGTGCTGGAAATTTCTTTATGTTATGTTCTTACAAGAACTTCATTTAAAAGCAATAGAAATAGAGAAACTGAAGGATAATTGGATAAAATAAATTGTTACAACACTGTGTGATAAACGTAGCCGGGGAGTAGCTATTTTGTTCCATAAAAATTCGGAATACAAGATATTTAAATGTGAATTAGACCCTGAAGGCTGCTACATTATTATGCAGCTACAATTAGATAAACGTGTTTGGTCATTCTGCAACCTATATGGGCCAAACAATTATGATAAAGAATTTTGGAGTAAAATGGAAAAAAAATTATACCCCTTACAGGGACAAAATTTGATAGTTCTGGGAGATTTTAATATGGCATTGAATCCTGCTACTGATAGACTCAGGCAAACAAATACTCAAATGTATATGCAAGAATAAAAATTGTTTACAAATTTTTTAAAAGTGCTCAAGGTAAAAGACATTTGGAGGCTACAACACCCTGATGAGCTTAATTTTTCTTGTGAAGCTAGAGCGGGTACAATTTTTTTCCAGAATAGATTTATTTGTAATAGATTAGTCTTTATTAAAATGGGATATTGATACTAAAATCAACAAGATCCTCTTATCGGATCATGTGATTATAGGCCTATATATAAAAACTAGGAAGGAAACCCCAAAAAATAATTTCTGCTTCCCAAAATATATGAGCAGTAATAGTAAATTCTGTAATTGGCTGGTTAATACATGGAAAGATTTTTTAAGAATCAACGCCACATATATAGATAAACCAGAGATTTTATGGGAAGCGGAAAAGCTGTACTCTGGGGAGATATTCTGGGATATGTGTCCAGGCTGAAGAAGAACAGGGCACAGGAAATGCAGCTAGCGAGTCAACTAAAGAATGCATATAACCTCTACCTTAATAATCCCCAGATAAATACTTGGGATAAATATAAACAGGCAAACTGTGAAAGAGAAATCTTCCTGAAACGGAAGTAGGTTATGGAAGGATTAAAAGCTAGGGCATTTTTTCAGGGTCCTTAAGGTATCTCTGCTGGGTACCTGTCAAAATTGGTCAAGTATAAAAGGAATAGGAACATAATCACTAATATAAGGGAAGGGGATAGAAACTACACTCATGCTTTTGAAATTAGACAGGCGTTCTTCAGGTACTATCAAAAACTATATTCGGCAGAGTTCATTGACGAAAAAGCAAAGAGGAATTTTGACAAAACATTAATATACCAAAAATCTCAGCTGAGGCGTTTAATACTATTACTCAAAGAATTTCAGAGATAGAAATTACTGTGGCTATTAAAAAAATAAAAAACAATAAAGCACCAGGTCTGGACGGACTTCCTGCTGAATTCTACAAAATTATTAGACAAGAGGTGGCAGGTACATTAGGTAATCTTTTTAATGAATATTATGTTAATAATAATAAACATTCACAATACTTTGCTGATTCTATTATTACGTTAGTACATAAGAAAGGTAAAAACCTTAAGAAAGGTTAAATGTAGATTATAAAATGCTGATGGTAAACATTGCAGAAAGGCTAAAAAAAGTCTTGGGAGAGACTATACATCCGGATCAGACAGGATTCATGCCAGGTAGGAATGTTGTGAGGAATATTAGACATGTACTATTAACCCTAGAATATTATTATAATAGAAACCAGAAAAATAAGAAACAAAGTAGGGGAGATTTGGCCCTGTTAGCAATAGACGCAGAAAAAGCGTTTGACTCTATCACGTGGGACAACTTATTTACAGCATTAAATAAATTCGGCTTCCAAGGAAACTTACTTAACCTGACTAAATTGATCTATAAAAATCCTAGATCACAACTCCTGGTGAAATCAGAACTATCACAACATATTGCTCTGCATAATTACAAAAAAATACCAAATTATAAAAAATAACAAACATAATTTGCGAAAAAATAACAAACAAAATTATCCAAAATAAAAAAGAATTACACCTAATCTAATAGCTCTATCAAAATAAAAAAGCCCACCCCAAAATAAAAAAAAACCCCTAGCCTACATTAACTACCAATATCCCTTAAAAGGTCCTTTTGTAGGGCATTGCCCTAAATTAAACAGCTCTTTTACCTGTAAAAAGAAAATACAAAGACCCCCCAACAGTAAAACCCACCACCCAACCACCCCCCAAAATAAAAAAAAACTAGCTCTAACAAAAACCTAAGCTACCCATTGCCCTGAAAATGGCATTTGTATGGGCATTGCCCTTAAAAGGGCATTTAGCTCTTTTGCATTGCCCTGAAAAGGGCATTTAGCTTGTTTACAAAAAGCCCAAACCCTAAACTAAAAAAAAAAACAGCCAAAAAAACCCTTAATAAAAATCACTAACCCCCGAAGAGCCGCTTACAGTTTTTAAAGTCCCGCTTAAACGATCTTCATCCAGGCGGCGAAGTCCTCATCCAGACAGAGAGAAGTCTTCATCCAAGAGGCCTCTTCTATCTTCATTCAGGCGGAGAAGTCCTCATCCAGGCAGCCTCTTCTATCTTCATCCAGACGGTCTCTTCTATCTTCATTCAGACGGCATCTTCTATCTTCATACCGGCGGCGCAGAGCAGGTCCATCCTGAAGACATCCGGCGCAGAGCATCCTCTTCATACGGTCGCCACCATATATTGAATCTTCAATTAATCGTCAATTAATCTTCAATGCATCTTCAAGATGGCGTCCCTTGCATTCCTAATGGCTGATTTGATTTTGGAAATTCAAATCAGCCAATAGGATGAGAGCTACTGAAATCCTATTGGCTGTTCAAATCAGCCAATAGAATTCCACAAGCTCTCATCCTATTGGCTGTTTTGAAAAGCCAATAATATTTTAGTAGCTCTCATCCTATTGGCTAATTTGAATTTTCAAAATCAAATCAGCCAATAGGAATGCAAGGGACACCATCTTGATTCGTGTACCTTGCATTGAAGATTCAGTGTACGGTGGTGACCGTATGAAGAGGATGCTCCACGCTGCATGTCTTCCGTATGGACCCGCTCCGCACCACCGGGATGAAGATAGAAGATACCGTCTGTATGAAGATAGAAGAGGCCACCTGGATGAAGACTTCTCGCCGCCTGGATAAGGACTTCGTCGCCTGGATGAAGATCGTTTAAGCGGGACTTCAAAAACTGTAAGTTGATCTTCAGGAATTAGTGATCTTTTCTTAGTTTAGGGTTTGGGCTTTTGGTAAAAGAGCTAAATGCCCTTTTAAGGGCAATGCCCATACAAATGCCCTTTTCAGGGCAATGGTTAGCTTAGGGTTTTTTTAGATAGTTTTTTGTGGGTTTGGGGGGTGGGGGTTTGTAATGTATTTTTCTTTTTAGGTAAAAGAGCTGTTTAACTTAGGGAAATGCCCTACAAAAGGCCCTTTTAAGGGCAATTGATTGTTTATTCTAGATTATTTATTTTTTTTATTTTGGGGTGGGTTTTTTTTTAAATGGGTATTAGAATAGGAATACTTTTTATTGTTTTTGATAATTTGTTATTTTGTGCAATGTATTTTTTTTTCGTTTTGGTTTGGGTTTCTATTTTTAGATTAGGGCTTGGAAAAAAGAGCTAAATGCCCTTTAAATGGCAATGCCCATACAAATGCCCTTTTCAGGGCAATGAGTAGATTAGGTTTTACTTTTATTTTTATTTTGTGGGTTTGGGGGGTGTGGATTTGTATACTTTTAGGGGGTGTTTGTTTTGTTTTGTTGCAAAATAGCTCTTAATGTTAGGGCAATGCCCCACAAAAGGCCATTTTAGGGACCCACAAAAGGCCCTTTTAAGGGCCCTTGGTAATTTATTCTAGGCTTTTTTATTTTGAGGTGTTTTTTTTTCTTAAAGGGACAGTCTAGGCCAAAATAAACTTTCATGATTCAGATAGAGCATGTAATTTTAAACAATTTTCCAATTTTGCTTTGTTCTCTTGGTATTCTTAGTTGAAAGCTTAACCTAGGAGGTTCATATGCTAATTTCTTAGACCTTGAAGGCCACCTCTTTTTAGAATGCATTTTAACAGTTTTTCACCACTAGAGGGTGTTAGTTCATGTATTTCATATAGATAACACTGTGCTTGTGCACATGAAGTTATCTGGGAGCAGGCACTGATTGGCTAAACTGCAAGTCTGTGAAAAGAACTGAAATAAAGGGGCAGTTTGCAGAGGCTTAGATACAAGATAATCACAGAGGTTAAAAGTATATTAATATAACTGTGTTGGTTATGCAAAACTGGGGAATGGGTAATAAAGGGATTATCTATCTTTAAAAACAATAAAAATTCTGGTGTAGACTGTCCCTTTAAAGGGTATTAGAATAGAAATAATTTTTATTGTTTTGGATCACTTTTGGCTAGATTACGAGTTGTGCGTTTGGCTGAAAAAGTAGCGTTTTTTTCCTTACCTTTGCTATTACGAGTATTGCAGGTTTAGGGGCACCGCACACTTCTTTGGCCTTACCACAAAACGACTTACGTAAACTTTGTAAAGTCTTTTTTTTATGGGACTTCCATAGTGCTGGTATTCATAGTCTGTCCTGGAAGGCCAAAAAGTGAGCGGTACACCCTACCCTGTCAAGAGTCCTAACGCATTTAAAAGTCAGTAGTTAAGAGTTTTATGGTACAACACCGTAACATAAAACTCATAACTAAAGTGCTAAAAAGTACACTAACACCCATAAACTTAAACAGAGGCCCCCGCATCGCAAACACTAAAATAAAATGTTTAACCCCTAATCTGCCGCTCTGGACACCACCGCCACCTACATTATATTTGTGAACCCCTAATCTGCTGCCCCCAACATCGCCGACACCTACATTATATTTATTAACCCCTAATCTGCCACCCCCAATTTTGCCGCAACCTACCTATACTTATTAACCCCTAATCTGCCGCCCCCAACGTCGCCACCACAATAATAAAAATATTAACCCCTAAACCGCCGCACTCCTGCCTCGCAAACATTAGTTAAATATTATTAACCCCTAATCTGCCGTCCCTAACATCGCCGCCACTATACTAAATGTATTAACCCCTAAACAATAGTCTAACCCTAACCCTAACACCCCCTAACTTAAATATAATTTAAATAAATCTAAATAAAAATTCCTATCATTAACTAAATTATTCCTATTTAAAACTAAATACTTACCTTTAAAATAAACCCTAAGCTAGCTACAATATAACTAATAGTTACATTGTATCTAGCTTAGGGTTTATTTTTATTTTACAGGCAAGTTTGTATTTATTTTAACTAGGTAGAATAGTTATTCAATAGTTATTAACTATTTAATAACTACCTAGCTAAAATAAATACAAAAGTACCTGTAAAATAAAACCAAACCTAAGTTACAATAACACCTAACACTACACTATAATTAAAAAAATTAACTAAATTAAATTAAATTAGCTCAAGTACAAAAACAAACAAACACTAAATTACAGAAAATAATAAACAAATTACAAGATATTTAAACTAATTACACCTAATCTAATAGCTCTATCAAAATAAAAAAGCACCCCCAAAAAAAAATTAAAAAAAACCTAGCCTAAACTAAACTATCAATAGCCCTTAAAATGGCCTTTTGCGGGGCATTGCCCCAAAGTAATCAGCTCTTTTACCTGTAAAAAAAATACAAACAACCCCCCCAACAGTAAAACCCACCACCCACACAACCAACCCCCCAAACAAAATACTATCTAAAAAAACCTAAGCTCCCCATTGCCCTGAAAAGGGTATTTGGATGGGCATTGCCCTTAAAAGGGCATTTAGCTCTATTGCGGCCCAAACCCTAATCTAAAAAATAAAACCCACCCAATACACCCTTAAAAAAACCTAACAATAACCCCATGAAGATTGACTTACAGTTCTGAAGACGGGACATCCATCCTCAAGGAAGCGTCAGAAGTCTTCATCCAACTGGGCCAAAGTCCTCAATGAAGCCGGGAGAAGTCTTCATCCAAGCCGGGCAAAGTGGTCCCCCAGACGGGCAGAAGTCTTCATCCAGACGGCATCTTCTATCTTCATCCATCCGGCGCAGAGCGGGTCCATCTTCAAGACATCCGATGCGGAGCATCCTCTTCTTCCGACAACTACCCGACGAATGAAGGTTGCTTTAAGTGACGTCATCCAAGAGGGCGTCCCTTAGATTCCGATTGGCTGATAGAATTCTAACAGCCAATAGAATGCAAGCTCAATTCTATTGGCTGATTGCATTAGCCAATAGCATATTTTCTACCTTAATTCCGATTGGCTGATAGAATCGATCTTCAGGGGTTAGTGTTAGGTTTTTTTAAGGGTGTATTGGGTGGGTTTTATTTTTTAGATTAGGGTTTGGGCCGCAAAAGAGCTAACTTCCCTTTTAAGGGCAATGCCCATCAAAATGCACTTTTCAGGGCAATGGGGAGCTTAGTTTTTTTAGATAGTATTTTATTTGGGGGGTTGGTTGTGTGGGTTGTGGGTTCTACTTTTGGGGGGTTGTTTGTATTTTTTTTACAGGTAAAAGAGCTAATTACTTTGGGGCAATGCCCGGCAAAAGGCCCTTTTAAGGGCTATTGATAGTTTAGTTTAGGCTAGGGTTTTTTTTTGGGGGGGGGGGCTTTTTTATTTTGATAAGGCTATTAGATTAGGTGTAATTAGTTTAAATATCTTGTAATTTGTTTATTATTTTCTGTAACTTAGTGGTTTTTTTTGTACTTTAGCTAATTTAATTTAATTTATTTAATTTTTGTTAATTTAGTTAATTTATTTAATTATATTGTAGTGTTAGATGTTATTGTAACTTAGGTTTGGTTTTATTTTACAGGTACTTTTGTATTTATTTTAGCTAGGTAGTTATTAAATAGTAAATATCTATTTAATAACTATTCTACCTAGTTAAAATAAATACAAACTTGCCTGTAAAATAAAAATAAACCCTAAGCTAGACACAATGTAACTATTAGTTATATTGTAGCTATCTTAGGGTTTATTTTACAGGTAAGTATTTAGTTTTAAATAGGAATTATTTAGGTAATGATAGGAATTTTTAGTTAGATTTATTTAAATTATATTTCAATTAGGGGGTGTTAGGGTTAGACTTAGGGTTAGGGGTTAATATATTTAGTATAGTGGCGGCGACGTTGGGGGCGGCAGATTAGGGGTTAATAAATGTAGGTAAGTGGCGGCGATGTTAGGGACGGCAGATTAGGGGTTAATAATATTTAACTAATGTTTGTGAGGGGGAGTGCAGCGGTTTAGGGGTTAATATGTTTATTATAGTGGCGGCAACGTTGGGGGCAGCAGATTAGGGGTTAATAAATGTAGGTAGGTTGCAGCGACATTGTGGGCAGCAGATTAGGGGTTAATAAATATAATGTAGGTGTCGGCGATGTTGGGGGCAGCAGATTAGGGGTTCATAACTATAATGTAGGTGGCGGCTGTGTCCGGAGCGGCAGATTAGGGGTTAATAAATATAATGTAGGTGGTGACGATTTCGGGGGTGGCAGATTAGGGTTAATAAGTGTAACTGTAACATTAGGGGTGTTTAGACTCGGGGTTCATGTTAGGGTGTTAGGTGTAGACATAAATTTTATTTCCTTATAGGAATCAATGGGGCTGCGTTACTGAGTATTACGCTGCTTTTTGGCAGGTGTTAGACTTTTTCTCAGCCGGCTCTCCCCTTTGATTTGTATGGGGAAATTGTGCACGAGCATGTACGACTAGCTCACTGTTGATTTAAGCAGCGCTGGTATTGGAGTGCGGTAAGGAGCAACATTTTGCTCTACGCTCACTTCTTGTCCTTTAACGCCAGGTTTGTAAAAACCCATAATACCAGTGCTGCAGGTAAGTGAGCGGTGACAGAAAACTGCTCCTTAGCACCGCACAGCTCAAAACGAAAAACTTGTAATCTAGCCATTTGTTTGTTATTTTTTGTAATGGTAGTTTTTTTTTATTTTTTGTAATGTTAGGTTTTAGTGTAAGGCAGGTTAGGTTTTATTTCACAGGTAAGTTTGTATGTATTTTAACTAGGTAGTTACTTAATAGTTAATAACTATTTACTAACTAGTCTACCTAGTTAAAATAAATACAAACTTACCTGTGAAATAAAAATAATACCTAAGCTAGCTACAATATAACTATTAGTTATATTGTAGCTAGCTTAGGTTTTATTTTACAGGTAAATATTTCGTTTTAAATAGGAATTATTTAGTTAATAAATGTAAATTTAATTTAGCTCTATTTTAATTATGTTAAAGTTAGGGGGTGTTAGGGTTAGGTTTAGGGTTACGGTTAGGGTTATGTTAGGGTTAGGGTTAGATTTAGAGGTTAATATAGTTTAATTTAGGTTTTTGCGATGTGGGGGGCTGGTGGTTCAGGGGTTAATAGGTTTATTTAGTGGCAGTGATGTGGGAGGCCAGAGGTTTAGGGGTTAATAACTTTATTAAGTGGCGGCAATGTCGGGGAGCAGCGGAATAGGGATTAATATATTTATTATAGTTTTGGCGATGTTGGGGTACAGGGGAATAGGGGTTAATAATTTTAGTATAGTGGTGGCGATGTTGGGGGGGCAGATTAGGGGTTAATAGCTTTATTTAGGTGGTGGCGATATCGGGAGCGGCAGATTAGGGGTTAATAACATTATGTCGGTGCCGGAGATGTCGGGGGCAGCAGATTTGGGGTGTTTAGACTTGGGGTTTATGTTAGGGTGTTAGGTTTTAACACAACTTTATTTTTCCCCATAGACATCAATGGGGCTGCGTTACGGAGCTTTTCATTCCGCGATCACAGGTGTTAGGTTTTTTTCTAACCCGCTCTCCCTATTGATGTCTATGGGGAAAGTATGCATGAGCACGTCAAAACAGCGCTTGTATTTTGTGCGGTATGGAGCTCAACACAGCCATATCGCACGCACAAGCCAGCTGTTTGAAAACTTGTAATGGCTGCGCTATAGGGGGTTAAATAACGCAACTTTTGTTGTGTTCCTTAATTTCCCAATAGCGCCTATAACTCATAATCTAGGTGATTGATAGCCTGTTCTATGGCGATTTACCACCTGGGTGAAGCTTCTTACTCACTTGCATGTAAACAGCTAAGATTAAAAACAAAAATGGAAGAGTTAGTAACCACATCTGGCCAAATGGGTCAAGCTCAGGAACCATGTCAAGGTCTCTTTCATCCTGGGTCCCTAATACAGCCATATTCTGCTATGTGCAGAACATCAGGATGTATAATATTTATAGTACATTCACAGTTTAATTAACACTTTATTAAATATGAATATTGCATAAATGTGCTTTTACATGTTTTCATTAGCTTAAAGAATATGAAACCCAATTTTTTCTTTCATGATTCAGAAAGAGCATGCAATTTTAATCAACTTTTTAATTTACTCCTATATTCAATAATGTTTTCGTTCTCTTGACATCTTTATTTGAAAAAGCAGGAATGTAAGCGCTAGCCAATTTTTGAGTCATCACCTGGGTAGCGCTGGCTGAGGTATGTCTAAATAATTTGTGTGCACTTTCATTTTATTATATTTTTAACACACTAATATCAATCGGGAGTAAGCATGTAGCCCTTGAACCTTTTTGTAACAATAATTGGTGTAATCTATTCTGTGAGAGTATATGGGGCCTTTTTAACAAGCTTCGTAGGGAGCATGTGGGCCCATGTTTCTGGCGTGAGCAGGCGGACAGACATCGCCGGAAATCAACCAGATCGAGTACGATCGGGTTGATTGACACCTTGCTGCTGGCGACCGATTGGCCGCGAGTCTGCAGGGGGCGGCGTTGCACCAGCAGCTCTTGTGAGCTGCTGGTGCAATGCTGAATACGGAGAGCGTATTGCTCTCCGCATTCAGCGAGGTCTTGCGGACCTGATCCGCAGTGTCGGATCAGGTCCGCAAGACCTTTCTTAAATAGGGGCCTATATGTGTAAAGCCCAACTATTACCCCCATTTGTGGGGCTCACCTAATCATAGTGGTAATTACTACAGGAATCTTTTTTACTCGCAGAGTGTGCTACAATGGGCTTCTCAGTTGTAGGCCAGTTATCCCGTTTAAGTGGACTAGTGTGTTAGTAAATTTTGAAATTTGTATGGAATATTCATTCATATTCACACAGTCCTGCTTTGTTTGTTTTTTGTTCTATATACTTTTTAAATATTTTTAAAGAGGGTATGTGTATACCCATTTTTAAAATCTGGGTTAATTAAAGGTTATTTATTTTCTCTTTTTTTGGTCTCATCTACTTGTACAATTTGCACTGTTATTTAATTGTGCCTAAATTTTTTTTTTCTTTTTGGTATTATAAACTTGGAGCTGTGATTTGTTTTTAATGCTAAAATAAATACATTTGGAATCTGACTCCCTGTGGGTATTTTCCTTTAGTATTTATTTTGGATATTGTATACTACACTATTGTGGATTCTCCACCATAGTGTTAGCAGGAAGCTTTGTATTTCATCAGGGACCCTCCAGACCAGTGTCTTCATTTATCCATCATTTCTGAATGGTGATCCTGCGAGAGACAGTAGGAAGCAGTGGTCATTTTGAGAGGGGAGTACTGTTTCTTTTCCATATTGTTATTTGTTGTTATATTTGCAGCATTCACATTTCTTGTTAAAGTTGCAAAAGGCCTGTGGCCTTCTGTAGCCAAATACTTTCCCTTTCATTGCTCAGTACATGGAAGTTGTAGGTCTCATGGAGGCTGCCTCAGATGCAGTTCCATTTGCTAGATTTCATTTTCATGCCCTCCAATTGCAGGTGCTGCTTTACTGAGGATTCTGTTAGATAAGAAGACTCATCAGTCCTTGGTTCAGGGAGCCTCCTTTCTTAAACAGTGTGCCAGGAAGGCAAGAACAAGGTTCATCAGCCAGTTGACTGATGGGTCAGATGTTGGCACTTTCTGATTTGCTAAAATTCCTGATTTTCAGATCTTTGTTCAGTCTCTGATCAGAATTAATCCAGTTATTTGTCCAGTTTCTCATTCTCTAAATCTTAATATGGTTTTGAGGGTTCTTCAAACTCCTCCTTTTGAGCAGATTCCTGGTTTAGATCTTCAGCTTTTATCCTTGAGTGTTCTTTTTCTTCTAGCTATTTATTTGGCAATAAGGGTCTCTGAACTTTCAGCTTTGCCATGTAAAAAGAGTTTTCTGATTTTTTCACCAGGAAAGGCTGTTCTTCACACTTGCTATTCTTTTCTTCCCAAGGTTGTATCTACAGAAAGTATCTATCAGGACATTGTGGCTCCTTCTTTATATCCAGGTTCTAAGAATTCAAAGGAGCATTTTCTCCACAACTTGGATGTGGAAGCCACAAAAGATTTCAGACTTTCTTCTTCCCTTTTTGTTAATTTTTCTTGGCCTTACAAAAATCAGACAGCTATGGCCGTTACTTTAGCAGCATGGCTTAAAGCTTTAATTCACAAGTATTATTTGGTCATGGAGAAAACTCCCTCTGAGAGAATTACTGCTCATTGCACAAAAGCAGTTGCTACTTTTTGGGCCTTTCATAACAAGGTTTCTATTGATCATATTTGAATGGAAGCTACTTGAACTTTTTTTCACACGTTTTTAAGTTTTATCAATTTGATGTGTATGCTTCTTCTGATGCTTCCTTTGGCCGGAAAGTTCTATGGTCAAAGTGCCTGTATAGTAACGCCCTGCCTTCACTATTTGTCTTCCTTGTTCATGGTGGTTGCATGGACAAATTGGGTATTGATTACCACATTTAATTACTTGTGCACTCTAACCATCTGATTATAGAAAACAAAATGTATGCTTACCTGATAAATTAATGTCTTTCTTTCTTTGCCCTGCCTTGTCTTTCCTGTTTTTGTTTTCTCTATTTACTTGACTGTATGTATAACTGTGGATCATGAGAAGTGGGAGGGATTTAAAGCACTGGTCTGTTGTTGTATCTTTCACTTCCCCCCAATTGGCAAGAGCAGAATATTCCAACATATGATGGCTAATGGACTCTCGCCATCATGAAAGAAATGAATGTATGAGGTAAGCTTACTGTACTGTTTTATTGTAATATGTATAAATATGAGTTAAATGCTTTAATTTAATATGTTTTATATGTTAAACATGCATTTTATATACTGTTATTTTAGCCTTGACATTTTACTACAGGGTTTCAGGTAACTGTGATATTGGTTTTCTTGTATTTCCTGCAGATCTTATTAGCTATGCATAATATTATGTAAATGGATATTAAAAACATATACATATGTAAATTTCTGTTCCACCAACTGCTGCTGGACTATACAGTAGTGATAAATATAGGTTTAATGACTCTAGACCACGAGGCCCATTTATCAAGCTCTGTATGGAGCTTGAGGGCCTGTGTTTCTGGCGAGTCTTCTAAAGACTGCTGCTCCATAACCCTGTCCACCTGCTCTTATGAGGCGAACAGGAATCGCAACAATGCAACCCGATCGAGTACGATCGGGTTGATTGACACCTCCCTGCTGGCGGCCCATTGGCCGCGAGTCTGCAGGGGGCGGCGTTGCACCAGCAGCTCTTGTGACTTTGTGAGCTGCTGGTGCAATGCTGAATACGGAAAGCGTTATGTGTGTCAGATCTAATCTGCACTGTTGGATCAGGTCCGACAGACATATGATAATTTGGCCTCCATATATTCTTTATATTAATTTTCAATAGCATCTGTGGTCATTTCAGAGTGTATTACATATGCACAGCATAAAATAATTATTCCAAAGCTTCTTTGAATACTTTCAAATTTGTTGAAAAGTGCCAAATGGGCCAAATCCTTGCTGAAAAATATAAAGAAAAAGGATTGTGGTCACCAAAGTCCATACTGTCTAAGCATTGTAGGGGTGACTTTCCTGATATCAGATCCAATATTATTCCTACATGGTTTTTGTAGACGACTGTTCTGCTGCTTATGTAGTATTTAGTTTTTTTTATTTTATTTTATGGGGCATGTAGTTTTGTATTAGGTATAATGATTTTTTTATTTTGGATAATGAAGTTTTTTTTTTTTTTGTAACAGCTTTTATTTATTTTTTTGTAACTTGTTAGTTTTGAGGGGGGGGGTTAGTTTAGAGGGGGGTTGGTTAAGTGGGGGGGTTAGGTGTAAGTGTAGTTCTAGTTTGCATTTGGAGGTGGCAGTTTAGGCCTTAATCTCCTAACATTCCTCCATACGTGTATCGGGGTTGATTGGGTGATTATTGTTAGTTAGTATTTTGTAGAACTTAATCTCCTAACCACCTTTTGATTGGCTGATTATTGTTAGTTAGTATTTTGTAGGCCTTAATCTCCTAACCACCCCCATAACTGTATGGGGATTGATTAGGTGATTATTGATGGTTACCATGTATTATGGCTTTAATCTCCTAGTCACCACCCATACCTGTATGGGTTTGATTAGGTGATTATTGATGGTTACTATTTATTAGGCCTTAAAGGCACAGGCAACACCAATTTTTTTTTTTTAAGCATAGATAATGCCTTTACTACTCATTCCCAGGTTTGCACAGCCAACATTATTATATTAATATACTTTATAACCTTTAAACCTCTAAATTTCTGCCTGTTTCTAAGCCACTATAGACAGCCTCTCAATTACTTTTTTACTAGCTTTTCACAAAAAGACACTGCCAATCCATGTGGGCCATATAGATAACATTGTGCTCTCTCCATAAAAGTTGTGATTGACACAAAACACAAATTGGCTAAAATTCAAAGCAATAGATAATAAATAAATAATTAAATAAATAGCCATGAGATCAGGGGACTGTCAGAAGAGGCTTAGATACAAGGTAATCACAGATGTTAAAAGTATATAAAAAATAATCATGTTGGCTGTGCAAAACTGGAGAATGGGTAATACAGGGATTGCCTATCTTTTTATGTAATAGCAGTTTTTGAGTTGACTATCCTTTAATATCCTAACCACCCCTATGGTTAGGCCTTAATCAACTAACCACCCCTCATACCTGTATGAGGGTTGATTAGGTGATTAAGTTACGGCAGCTTAGGGGTCAATAGTGCATTTAACCAATCACAGGAGGCATCTATGTGCAGCTACCAATCAGCAGCTACTAAGCATATCTAGATATGCTTTTCAGCAAAGAATATCAAGAGAATGAAGCAAAATAAATAATAGAAGTAAACTAGAAAGTTGTTTAGAATTGTATGCGCTTTCTAAATCATGAAAGAAAAAATTTGGGTTTCATGTCCCTTTAATATGTATTTATTTTATTTTAAAAATAAATATATATTTTAAAGTTTATGTTCATGGTACAAAATAAATTAGTTTTACAATTGTTTAATTGCATAACAGGTATGCAGTTATTTGATACTATAATTATAATGCAACTGTCTTTTATAACATAAATATCTATTTTAAAAATATATTTTTATTTACAATAATAAATGCATCAAGCAAGAATATCTACATTTTAATTTGTATACCCAATACTTAAACTAATTTGCATTATTCATGAACATTAATTTTTTTCATAGATTGTAGATATAATGTAGTCAGGCCTTGCACTGATATTCAATATTTAAACAGTTATGCACGTGTATTACATAATGGATTAAGTATTGCATATACATTAAAATGTATTTATTTAATGCTTGTTGTGTTTATTAATAACACACACATATATATATATATATATATATGTGTTAATATATATTTATGTTATAGTACTCAGTATCATTTATAATATATTTTCCATAACGGGCATGCAGTTATGTAGATCTATAATATTAATTATGCTGTGCATGATTAGAAATAAACACAACAAGCAACATTAATTACATTTTAGTTTATATGCAAATATTTAGACATTATGCATTCTACATAACAATGTATCATTTAAATATTGACCATTTATGTGTAGGGCCTTATCTTCTACAGTACGATTTGGGTTATGGCAGATTAGGGGTCAATGTTTAAATAATATTCATAGACATGTACAATGCATATTGTTTGAAGTACTGTAGATATCTTAAAAGGGATTTAATGGTTGCCTTATAGTATTTTAAACATAAACATATATTTTCAAATATAAATTTATGTTTGAAATAATAGCAAGCAGCTATGAAATCCCTTTTAAGATATCTCTAATACTTTAAACGATCTACATTGTACATGACAATGCATATTTTGTCATGGAGATGAGGTAAATGCCGGAGGACCAGCAAAATCTCTCTGGCCTATCTGAACTCCTGGAAATGATCCCCGGTCTGCAGCTTCTTAAAAGGGGTGTCGATAAAGTAGGGTGCAAGCAATCAAGTCAGTCTTTTAGTATGTTGTCAGCAATTTGATGAGGCCTAGGGATACCACTTGTTTTGGGGTGCTACCTTTCAGGAAAATGGGAGACACTTCAAATACGGTCCCCCATTCCTCCCAGAAGGTAGCACCCCCAAACAAGTTTTAATAAGCGGCAAACCGGGGCTCAACTCCGGTCCGGCGCTAAGTTCCAGGAGCCTGGTTAGGCTGGAGAGGTTTTTCAGATCCTCTGGTAGTTTTAACTGGCAGCGGACCGGGCTCAGTTCCAGGAGCCCAGATAGGCCGGAGAAGTTTTGCCGGTCCTCTGGCGTTCAGCCGCTGATGTTTTAGCGCATCTCTGTGACACATTATTTAAATATTGATGATAAATTTAGCAACATAGTTATAATGGGTAGGTTTAGGATTTATAATATACTTTATAATAGTGAGTTCTTTTTTGACAGTAGGTAGTTAGCTAGGCATTCCAGGGGAGTGTTGTTTACAAATGACGCAAGTGTAGACAGTATTAACGACTTAGCCTGCCATTCCAGGCGGTTGGTGGGAGGTAGTGAGGTGGAGCAGGGGGAGGGTCAATTAGGCGTAACATAGTTATGCATTCAGGTTGAGTTAGTGAGGTGTGCTAGTGAGAGTAACCTGAACTTTGCTTTGGACACATTGACACAAGATTGATATGTTCAAAGTAGACAAGTGTAGGTTGCAAGGAGGGTAGCGGCAATGTTTATCTTGCAAGTTATCAGCTGACAAGAAAACATTGCCTGAGCTAGTTAGTGTAGGTGTAATTAAACTTAGGTCCCCAGTATCTTAAGTGTGCCTACAATTAAACTAATTTTAGTTTCAGTGAGCATACTGTTTGCGTCATGAAGGTACACTTCGAGTAGGCCCCTCCGTAGTAAAATGCAGACAAGTGGCAATGTCGGCGATATGGGTGGTGAAGTAACGCTCCAATGACTTATATGGGAGCTCAGACACACCCCTTTTTTATAATATTCCGACAGACTGTCAATGTTTTGAACATCGGGGGCCAGGGTGAGAGGAGTGTATATTAGTAGGAGACTGGAAAGGTTACTTTTTCCCTACTAATTATGGGCTAGATTACAAGTGGTGTGGTTTTTTTTTTTTTGCGATCTCGAAAACTCCACTAGAGTTAAACTTTTTGCGCTAGTTGGGTTGCGCTGGTATTAAAAGTAAAGAAAAAAATAGTTTGTGCTAGTGGTAACCCAAATAGCGTGAAAATACCAACTTACGTTTTTTGTGTGCAGTGAATGTATTACCCCATAGAAATCAGTAGGGAGAAAAAAGTACATCTTTAGCAATGTATGTGTATGTATCTCTATGTAAAAATACTTTGGCAGCTTTTTTTTTCTAACACCCGAGATTTCATATCTTTGAGCAATATTATTTAAAAAAAAAAAAATGTTAGACAGTGTTATGAGTGTAACTGTACTATGTTATGTATTTTTGAAGTGTTTTGTGCAGCTTTTCTGTTTCAGAAAACAGTTAACCACAGTTCTGAGATTGCGGTAAGGTTTGAAGTGTAAATATTGATTGCACTAGCTCAATCATGATTTCGCCCCAACTTGTAATCAGCACAATGAAAATGGCTTGCGAAAACACAATATCGCTAGCGCAAAACCATTTGTTAGCAGCTCACCACAGCTGATTCTTGTTAGGTCAGCTTGAGCTGTTATATGCAGCTATGTGAATGAAATTAGGGTCTCATTATGTGAGTTCCACACCCTAATAGAGTCTCAAGTTGTTGGTAAACAGGGAGATTAAGAGGTTGAAACAGAAGACAGGAGTTTACATAAAGTTTTTCCTTTCATTCACCCTGACTTGTATACATCCAGTCCCAAAATAAGTAAATCTAGAAGAGAACGCAGGAAGAGTAAATACAGATTTAATAAAGCTATTAATGAAGTTTTCTTAAATGAGCAGGGAAAGTGTAGTAATAAAGGCATGGATACAGTGCACAGAATCTGAAATAGATCATGGAAGTGAAATTGCTGAAAATGTTCCCCATGAACTGGACATTATTAGCAGTAGTTTTAGGGGTGAGAAGAAGCAAATGATCCCTTGCTAAACCATCCAAATAGCAGGGTAGTAGAGGTTAATTGGGTATCTGTAGAGGGTCAAACTAAAACTGCATACCCCTATTTTATGGTTAAAAATAACTTTCTATACCGAGTAATATCAGTGGAAGGTTAAGGGATAGAACAGATAGTTGTGCCTTCCTCTCATACTAGTAAGGTATTAGATTTTTCCCATTCACGCCTTCTGGGTGGACATTTGGGAGTAGAGAAAACTCAGGAAAGGGTCCTGAGGAGGTTCTTTTGCTCAGGGTTTTTTTTTAAGAATTAAAGAGGTATTGTGCTTCTTGAACATAGTGCCAACTGTCATCCTCAAAAACCTACTGTAAGTTAAGGGCTTTACTTATATCTCTCCCAATTATTGACAAACCATTTGATAGGATCGGGATGGACTTGGTAGGCACATTAGAGAAATCAGCTTGTGTTCACAAATACATTATTGTTATTGTAGAATATGCAACTTGGTTTCCTGAAGCCATTCCACTACGTAACACTAATGCTAACAACATATCAAAAAAATTGGTACAAGTATTTTCACGGGACGGCGTGCCAAAAATAATCTTAACTGAACAGGGTACTCCTTTTGTTTCCCGTCTCATGAAAAAATTATGCCAATTATTCAAAATACAGGCTTTCAAAACCTTAGTATATCACCCACAGAAAGATGGGCTAGTAGAGAGGTTTAACCGCACACTTAAAGGGACATTAAACCCAATTTTTCTCTTTCATGATTCAGATAGAGAATACCATTTTAAACAACTTTCTAATTTACTTCTATTATCTAATTTGCTTCATTCTCTTGATATTCTTTCCTGAAAAGCATATCTAGATAGGCTCAGTAGCTTCTGATTGGTGGCTGCACATAGATGCCTCCACTGATTGGCTCGCCCATGTGCATTGCTATTTCTTTGACAAAGGATATCTAAAGAATGAAGCAAATTAGATAATAGAAGTAAATTGGAATGTTGTTTAAAATTGTATTATCTGTCTGAATTATGAAAGAAAACTTTTGGGTTTAATGTCCCTTTAAGGGGATGTTAAGGAAAGTTGTTAATAGTGATGGAAGGATTGGGACCAACTTGTTTGCAGTCTGTGAAACTCTCCACAGCTCAACTACTTTTTCTCCATTTGAACTTGTGTTTGGCCAGCATCTGCTACGTTTGTTGGACATACTAAAGAAAACTTTAGAGGAACAGGGAGAAAATGGCATATAGAGAAAATGGCTTTGTTTCCTACAGCTGACTGTAAGCTTTTGGCTCGTTGGCAGAGACCTTATGAAATTATAGAAAAGATAAGCCCTGTGCATTTAGAGTTAGCCAGCCTGACCGTCATAGGAATGAGCAAATATTCCATGTAAATCTTCTAAAGCCACAGAGGGATATAGAAGCATTGGTAGCCCAGTTAGAGAATACCAAGGCTGAACCTCAATTCATGTTAGGAAAATGCTTAAATTAGATGTGATAGAAGAATCACATAGTAATTGGTCTAGCCCAATTGTGTTGGTAACTAAACCAGATTGCTCAATCGAATTTTGTAATGATTTTATGAAATTAAATGAAGTGTTAAAGTTTGATGACTACCAGAAGCCACAAGTTGACGAGCTGGTAGAGATTTGACAGAAGAGTATTGACAGATACCCCTCACAAAGCATTTCTGAGAGAAAACTGCTTTTATAACCCCCCATGAAGCTTCAGACACTATTCAGAGGCTCATGGATAAATTGTTAAGACTACAGGCTTAATTTATAAAGCAGCGGATGCTGCTTCAGAGGCCCATCATTTCAGGCTCACCTGAAAGGTAAGTTAAGAAGCGGTGGTCCTTAACCTGGTCGCCACCTTTTAGATGGCGGATTGAAATCATCCTGATACGATACAGATGATTGACAACCTCTGCTAGCAGTCGATTAGCCGCCAGTGAGCAGGAGGGGGGCATTGCACAAGTAATTCACCAGAAATGCTTGCGCAATGTTAAATGCGGACAGTCTATGCTGTATACATTTAGTGATGCCGAGCGGACATGATTCACACTTAGATGATGTCATAATTATTATTATTATCGGTTATTTGTAGATCCATAGCAAAGACTTAAACTCATTTGCTAAAAGTAGAGGCAGTGGTAGACACATTTAGGAAAGCTGCGTTAACCGCCAACTCTTCTAAATGTTTTATTGGATTGGCAGAGGCTATGTATATAGATTACGTAGTTGGAAGGGGGTTGCTGAATCCCCATTTGAACAAGGTAGGAGCTATACAGAATTGGCCCATGCCTCCTAAGAAAAAGCAGGTTTCTGGGAATTTCTGGCTACTACTGAAGGTTCATATCACATTTTGTGATCAGAGCTGCTCCTCTCACAGACCTTATTAAAGCCAGGGGTCCAGAAACAGTAAGGTGGTACAGAAAGTCAGAGGAGGCCTTCATAGGCCCTTGTTCAGCATTGCGTAAGTAACCTGTCCTCGTCGAACCTGATAAAGAAGGTTTTTTTGCAGAAAGATGCCTCTGAGGTGGTTTTGGGTGCTGTACTGTCACAGTACAATGGCAAGGAAGAACATCCAGTGCTATATTTAAGCAGGAAATAGTTGCCTCAAGAACTACACTATACTGTTATAGAAAACTAGTGCAATTAAGTGGGCTACGGAGACTCTAAAATATTACTTGCTGGACAGGTGCTTCACCCTTGTCACAGACCAGGCTCTGTTGAAAAGGATGCACACCAACAAAGATAGAAACTCATGAATAACTAGATAGTTTTTGTCCTTACCACCATTTAGTTTTGTAATGAAGCACAGAGCTGGATTACTCCATGGTAATGCTGATGCACTGTCACGTGTGCATGGGCTTATCGCAGCAGAGGCTTCCCTGCTAATTAAGTGTTTATTTGTTAGCAGATCACAAATAGCTGATTCTTGTTAGGTCAGCTTGGGCCTTTATATGCAGCTATGTGGAGGAAATCAGGCTCTTATTATGCAGGCTTACCCCAGAGAGGGAGAACTTGCTGTATATCTGACTGTATAATTGGCAGAAACAAGTTTTGTTTGATTTGTTTTGTTAACTGCGACCAGCTTAGGTACCCAGTACTGGTTAGTAGGTAAAATACTGCATGTGTAGTTAGTCTCCTAAAGAGGAGTAGTATTTTTTAATACTCAACTAAGATAAAAAGCAGCAATGGAAGAGTTAGTTACCGCATCTGGCCAAATGGAAAAAGCCCAGGTACCTCGTCAAGGTCTCTTCCAAAAACCTGGGTCCCTAAAAAGCCACACAATGCAGGCTCACAATCAAACAACTGAAAAAATGGAGGGTGCACAGGATTATGTAACCTCCCCAAACATATACAAAACACGGGTGGGATGCAGCTTCCTGAGACTGCTGTTTTGCACCCAGGGCTGTGCATGTTACAGGGTCATAGGATGTGTACCCGGTCCGGCCTGAGAGTGCTGACCCCACCCGTGTTTTGTATATGTTTGGGGAGATTACATAAGCCTGTGCACCCTCCATTTTTTCACAGTTGTTTGAATGTGAGCCTGGATTGTGTGGCTGTTTAGGGACCCAGGTTTTTGGAAGAGTCCTTGACGAGGTACCTGGGCTTTTCCCATTTGGCCAGATGCGGTAACTAACTCTTCCATTGCTGCTTTTTATCTTAGTTGAGAGCTTGTGAGTGAGTGCTGGACTTTCTCTGTGTGCTATAATAATGTATTATTTTTTGTAATTTTCCCTGTTTGGGCCTTTGCACCCAGGCCTGTCTGGGGTTAACTTCCTGTGACTCTGGTGACAGTGCAGCTTCCTGAGAGTGCTGTTTTGCACCCAGGGCTGTGCATGTTACAGGGTCATAGGATGTGTACCGGTCCGGCCTGAGAGTGCTGACCCCACCCGTATTTTGTATATATACATATATATATATATATAGATAGATAGATAGATAGATAGATAGATAGATACCAGCACTCGCTAAACCCGTGTTAAGGCCGGGGTGCTCTCAGACATATTTAGAAGAATAATCCAAAAGAGGCACTCGCCGTGATACATTTATTAAAGAGTGAACGTTTTCGGGGGATATAAACCCCATCCTCAGACTCCTGCAAAAACAAACAGTGTACACACATTGGCACAATGTTTGTTTTTGCAGGAGTCTGAGGACGGGGTTTATACCCCTAAAACGTTCACTCTTTAATAAATACATAATATATAATATATATGAGAGAGAGAGAAAAAAAAAACTGGTTGTCAGCTTGATAAATGGGCTCCTGTAATTTAAACCCTGAAAAGTACTTAATGGGACAGTCTATATCCAATACTTATTCTTTATTACTTGTATTTCTTTTTGTCTAGTTAGCTGTTTTCTTGCACATGTTAGCTATTTCTAATTGGGCATGCTCAAATCAGTGTGTGCAAGTAGAAAAACATATTCATGAGTTGATTGCGATTAGAGAAACTTAACATATCAAAATATAGACCCAATAGGTGGGCGGAGGTTGGTGTCTATTTTCGGCTCCCAACAAACGATGAATATTTAAAAATATGTAAAAATAAGTAATCAAAATTAAGTATTGGGTATAGACGGCCCTTTTAAACACTTATTTAAAGCAACACTTGGTAGCTGCAGAGAACTGTTAGTTCAGCTCTTGAGCTGCAATGATTGCTCCTGACTGGGGCTTTAACTGTGTGTTAAAGCCCTTTACAACCATTTAAAGGGACATAATACTCATATGCTAAATCACTTGAAACTGAACTGTAAAAGCTGACAGGAAAATATCACCTGATAAGCTCTGTGTAAAAAGGAAGATATTTTACCTCACAATCTCCTCAGCTCAGCAGAGTAAGTCCTATGTAAAAAGTTATACTTCAGCTGCTGTCCTGCTGCAGGTAAACAAAAAAAAAATGAAGATATTAACTGCAGCCAATCAGCATCAACAGTGCTGAGGTCATGAACTCTTTTACTGTGATCTCATGAGATTTCACTTAACTCTCATGAGATTTCATAGTAAACTTAGTGCTGCGGAATCTGTTGGCGCTCTACAAATAACCAATAATAATAATAATAATAATAATAAACTTCCTTAAACTGAATAGGGATATAACATAAGTGTGCACGAGGCTCACTCCCTTGCCTGTCCCGGGACAGACATACTGATTTGTTGCTTAAAGTCCTTCACAATGGGATGTGAATACTTTTTGAGGTAAAATATCTTTCTTTTTTACATAGAGATGTTAAGGTGATATTTTCTAGTCAGCTTTTTACAACTATGCTGCATCACTTTCAAGTGTTTCAACATTTGGGTAACATGGCCCTTTAAAACAGCGTTCATAAGTTGATATTGCAAAAATGATGCCTGTATGTTTTTCACTAGAGTGTCCTTTAATACTAAAACACAACAATAACCGTGAAAAGGATTTTAATCCAGCACCCAATATTTATCTACCATATTGAAATATATTACACTTTGCAAAGCAATATGATATATCCTAAGATAATCAAGTGGGTTAATGTTGTGTCTAGATATACTTAGCAAAGCACAAAGACATGATCTCAAAATTATGGAAAATGTGGCACCAAGTTATGCATTATGCAACAAGATTTAAAAGTTATATTAAATATTACATGAAAGGTGTCTTGGCCTTGATCATTTGAATTTAAAATTACCTTTGGAGTTACAAAATTATAAATGCCCATATTAATTTTAACATAGCTGTTTTCTCATTCCATGTGTGGCCTGATGAATAGAAAAGTAAATTAAGTTTGTCAGGTGATTCGTAATATCCATTTTAATCTAAATGTAACACAGTTGAATAGTATATCTAATTTCAGTAACAAAAATAAAGACAGAGATATTTTAAACACATCTCCATGAGCTCAAGTAGCTGCTAAATTCAAGCCTATAATCGAAACAATGACAGAAGAGGAACCTATTTTAAATTCAGTTAAATTACTTCCCACTCAGTCAACAGTCACACATAATGACAAAATTATACCTGGTCCTATTTTTCACTGTAATTGTTACAATTGCTCAATTATTACAGGCCCAGAAATATATCCGAAAGAATCATGTGTGATGGTATGGACAAAATAAATAGAAAAACAAACAAAACTAACAGCCTGTCTACCACTTCTTGCAGAAGAAATATATGCCAGATCCATAACTTGCTCCTGATACCTATGATCCCTCCCGACACATATTTCCATCCTTAGCTGCCCTTCTAGCATCCGCAGTTCCTCCTAGAAGATCCCTTAGCAACCCCTGCAAGAAGTATGTTTTCACACATGTCCCTCTCCCCAGTATAAAACCCTTTAACAGCTCAGACTCCTATTAGTAAAGGAACCCCTATCTACAAATCTAACACCCCTTTGAGAAAAAATAGAATCTATTGATACATCACTATATTATTTAGGGTTAAGGTTACTGATTTATAGAGAAAAACAGCATCACCATTCATAGCCTATGCCTTGATTGAAAGTGCTAATCAAGAGATGTAGCATCCTGTTGTGTCTTAATATCTCAATCCACTGCTTTTTAACTCTCTAGTTCTCATTACTTAAAGAGCAGGCCTCTTTGGATCCTCCACAAAGTTCTGGAGGATATGTCCACTGCAGGATCTGGACCTCCACTAAATGTTTTTCTCCTCTTCTAGAACCTTGAGTCACTGATCATCTAGCTACCCATCTTCAAGCTTCTAGAGGTGATTTCACTACTAGATTGTACATTTTTGCTGCACCACCTCTGACACCTCAATTGCAGATTTTGAAAATATGGAAGGTCAATCTTCAAAGTATATCTCTTGACCTACAAAGCATATGGCATATAGGAAGATATAGAGGGAGTACAGAGAAGCTTATCTTGATTATTCTGATCCTAACTACTACTATTCTCCTTTTCAACCCATGTGACCAAACACTCCAAGACTGCACCCTATCCACCACCATACCATGTCTAGACTCAGTAGAGCCAACAAATCAATGAAAGATCCGGGAAATGGTTATATATAATGAATGTGTTGGTAGAGGAGGTGCAAGTCCCAGGGTTCTTCGTTATTATTTAAAAGTGCTCAAAAAGTGTTGATTTTATTACAAGGACAGAGACTTCATATTTTGCTTATAACTTTTATTTACTGCTTAACAGTTTTTCAAAGTATAACATATAAACTGCCATAACTTAAAAGAAAAAACATAAATAACATCCAATGAGAATAGGATAACATAGGACAGTATTTGAATGTCCAATAAACGGTTAATAGGTATAAATAGTCCAAGTAGACAGTTAAACATCCTCTTTTCTTTTGCTGCTCTACAAGATAAGTATTATTATTTTTGTTCTCATATATGGTTATTAAAACTTTGTTCCTTTCGTTTTTTCTTTTCATATTGTATACTTTTATACTTATGTATATGTTTTTAAGGGTCTATTTCATGTTATTGTTTTTTATATTACTGCTGTTTTTATTTTTTTGTTTAACATTGATTTTTAATTGCTCTGTTTTTTACTTTCATTTTAAAGCGCTTTTTCCTTTGCTTTTATTTTACTTAGCATTTTCGCTACATCCGTTTCCTACTATTACCCCTCTACAGTTGTTTCCTTGCTTACTCTGCTCGTTTGTTCCCTTCGTCTGTCTCAGGCTCCGGCCGCCATTTCCTTTGCTTTCTTTCTCCCCTACGTCACGGGACTCATTTTTCCGCCTCCTTCTAGGTTCTCCTTCACTCGCAATCTCCCGCCTCCTTCATTACCTCATTCAGTTACGCCCTGACAAGACTCTGACAGTTTTTCTGCTCAACAAGTTTATTTTGATTAGCAACAATTGTTTCCTTATTTGTTCTTTGAACTGTTGTGTATTTAATTCAATCGTTAAGTGATTTAAGGATCCTTTTTGACAAATTTATTTGGTTTAAATTTTTTTACTTTAGTTGTGTTCCTTATATAATTTTAAATAATTTCTTTTGAGATTATTTTTACAGTTATTTATCCTATATTTCATTAAAATGTCTCAAGATACATCTCCATCTATAAATGAAACAAATTTAAATAATATTATTTTATCTATGGAGAAATTTAAACAGCAAATGTCTGAGCAGATGCAAACTGTTATTGCTAATCTTAATAGTTCTCAGTCTGCTGTTCATAAAAAGACATCTAAGAAAATGAAACATTTACATAAACCTTTACCTAAAAAATCTAAAAGACAATTAAAGTCTGTTTTACGTCTGCCTGGTTCAGACAATAAAGACTGTACATTACAAAAACGGGATGATATTTCTAACTCAGAATCTGATTCTGAATCTGCTTCTCAATTTCAGAAAATAATTGAATACAGAAAACATGTAGACTTAGTTTCTACAACTGAGTCAAATGACTCCTATGATTTTTCTGATGAAGAATTTAAAAATGATGACAAGGATGTTAATAATGATGATAATAATGATGATAATAATTTTATAGACATTATTGATTCTTCTTCTGAAGAAGAATCTAAAAAGAAAAAGAGAAAAATTTCTAATTCTCCTAAACCTAAACTCTTTGATAATAAAGGAGATTTATTTACTGATCCTGATGAACTCCAACATCCTAGATCCTCCCAATGGAGACCATCTAAACGTGTTGCGAAGTTCCTAGATTATTATATCAGGAAACCATTATCTAAGAAAACAAAATCTACTTTGAAGGCAGAATGTCCTAGGCCTGACCTTCCTCATAATACTCATTTAACACCAGAAATTGATGTAAATTTATTAAAATGTATTGGTTCCAAAGACTGTAATTTGAGAAAAGGTCCTGACCGTTATTTAAAAGCATGCCAAGATAAATTACTTGATGTTCTAGGACCTGTAATTAAATTGTTTGAAATTTCTGAAGAGGCCATTTCTGTAGACTCACAAGTTGATCCTTATATTTTAAGAGAATGGATTCAGAGAGTTGTTTATTTATTAGGTGATGCTAACACGTCTTTAGCCTCCCAACGTAGATGCATTGTTTTAAGACGTATTGATCCTAAAATTTCTGACTTTGCCTTAACTGAGATGGGCCCTAAAGCTAATGGGTTACTCTTTGGTGACGCTGGACTGAAAGAACTGGGTCATTATGTTAATAATTTTAATTCTCTCAATAAAATTAAAATGAACACTAGGGCCTAGATTTAGAGTTCGGCGGTAGCCGTCAAAACCAGCGTTAGAGGCTCCTAACGCTGGTTTTGGGCGCCCGCTGGTATTTGGAGTCAGTGATTAAAGGGTCTAACGCTCACTTTTCAGCCGCGACTTTTCCATACCGCAGATCCCCCTACGCCATTTGCGTAGCCTATCTTTTCAATGGGATCTTTCTAACGCTGGTATTTAGAGTCGTTTCTGCAGTGAGCGTTAGAGCTCTAACGACAAGATTCCAGCCGCCTGAAAATAGCAGGAGTTAAGAGCTTTCTGGCTAACGCCGGTTTATAAAGCTCTTAACTACTGTACCCTAAAGTACACTAACACCCATAAACTACCTATGTACCCCTAAACCGAGGTCCCCCCACATCGCCGCCACTCGATTAAAATTTTTAACCCCTAATCTGCCGACCGCCACCTACGTTATACTTATGTACCCCTAATCTGCTGCCCCTAACACCGCCGACCCCTGTATTATATCTATTAACCCCTAACTTGCCCCCCACAACGTCGCCGCAAGCTACTTAAAATAATTAACCCCTAATCTTCCGACCGCAAATCGCCGCCACCTACGTTATCCCTATGTACCCCTAATCTGCTACCCCTAACATCGCCGACCCCTATGTTATATTTATTAACCCCTAATCTGCCCCCCACAACGTCGCCGACACCTACCTACACTTATTAACCCCTAATCTGCCGAGCGGACCTGAGCGCTACTATAATAAAGTTATTAACCCCTAATCCGCCTCACTAACCCTATCATAAATAGTATTAACCCCTAATCTGCCCTCCCTAACATCGCCGACACCTACCTTCAATTATTAACCCCTAATCTGCCGACCGGAGCTCACCGCTATTCTAATAAATGTATTAACCCCTAAAGCTAAGTCTAACCCTAACACTAACACCCCCCTAAGTTAAATATAATTTTTATCTAACGAAATAAATTAACTCTTATTAAATAAATAATTCCTATTTAAAGCTAAATACTTACCTGTAAAATACATCCTAATATAGCTACAATATAAATTATAATTATATTATAGCTATTTTAGGATTAATATTTATTTTACAGGCAACTTTGTAATTATTTTAACCAGGTACAATAGCTATTAAATAGTTAAGAACTATTTAATAGTTACCTAGTTAAAATAATTACAAATTTACCTGTAAAATAAATCCTAACCTAAGATATAATTAAACCTAACACTACCCTATCAATAAAATAATTAAATAAACTACCTACAATTACCTACAATTAACCTAACACTACACTATCAATAAATTAATTAAACACAATTGCTACAAATAAATAAAATTAAATAAACTAAACTATCTAAAGTACAAAAAATAAAAAAGAACTAAGTTACAGAAAATAATAAAATATTTACAAACATAAGAAAAATATTACAACAATTTTAAACTAATTACACCTACTCTAAGCCCCCTAATAAAATAACAAAGCCCCCCAAAATAAAAAATTCCCTACCCTATTCTAAAATACAAATATTACAAGCTCTTTTACCTTACCAGCCCTGAACAGGGCCCTTTGCGGGGCATGCCCCAAGAATTTCAGCTCTTTTGCCTGTAAAAAAAAACATACAATACCCCCCCCCCAACATTACAACCCACCACCCACATACCCCTAATCTAACCCAAACCCCCCTTAAATAAACCTAACACTACCCCCCTGATGATCTTCCTACCTTGTCTTCACCATGCCAGGTTCACCGATCCGTCCTGGCTCCAAGATCTTCATCCAACCCAAGCGGGGGCTAGACATCCACTGAAGAAGTCCAGAAGAGGGTCCAAAGTCTTCCTCCTATCCGGCAAGAAGAGGACATCCGGACCGGCAAACATCTTCTCCAAGCGGCATCTTCTATCTTCTTCCATCCGATGACGACCGGCTCCATGTTGAAGACCTCCAGCGCGGATCCATCCTCTTCTTCCGACGACTAGACGACGAATGACGGTTCCTTTAAGGGACGTCATCCAAGATGGCGTCCCTCGAATTCCGATTGGCTGATAGGATTCTATCAGCCAATCGGAATTAAGGTAGGAATTTTCTGATTGGCTGATGGAATCAGCCAATCAGAATATAGTTCAATCCGATTGGCTGATCCAATCAGCCAATCAGATTGAGCTCGCATTCTATTGGCTGATCGGAACAGCCAATAGAATGCGAGCTCAATCTGATTGGCTGATTGGATCAGCCAATCGGATTGAACTATATTCTGATTGGCTGATTCCATCAGCCAATCAGAAAATTCCTACCTTAATTCCGATTGGCTGATAGAATCCTATCAGCCAATCGGAATTCGAGGGACGCCATCTTGGATGACGTCCCTTAAAGGAACCGTCATTCGTCGTCTAGTCGTCGGAAGAAGAGGATGGATCCGCGCTGGAGGTCTTCAAGATGGAGCCGGTCGTCATCGGATGGAAGAAGATAGAAGATGCCGCTTGGAGAAGATGTTTGCCGGTCCGGATGTCCTCTTCTTGCCGGATAGGAGGAAGACTTTGGACCCTCTTCTGGACTTCTTCAGTGGATGTCTAGCCCCCGCTTGGGTTGGATGAAGATCTTGGAGCCAGGACGGATCGGTGAACCTGGCATGGTGAAGACAAGGTAGGAAGATCATCAGGGGGGTAGTGTTAGGTTTATTTAAGGGGGGTTTGGGTTAGATTAGGGGTATGTGGGTGGTGGGTTGTAATGTTGGGGGGGGGGTATTGTATGTTTTTTTTTACAGGCAAAAGAGCTGAAATTCTTGGGGCATGCCCCGCAAAGGGCCCTGTTCAGGGCTGGTAAGGTAAAAGAGCTTGTAATATTTGTATTTTAGAATAGGGTAGGGAATTTTTTATTTTGGGGGGCTTTGTTATTTTATTAGGGGGCTTAGAGTAGGTGTAATTAGTTTAAAATTGTTGTAATATTTTTCTTATGTTTGTAAATATTTTATTATTTTCTGTAACTTAGTTCTTTTTTATTTTTTGTACTTTAGATAGTTTATTTAATTTTATTTATTTGTAGCAATTGTGTTTAATTAATTTATTGATAGTGTAGTGTTAGGGTAATTGTAGGTAGTTTATTTAATTATTTTATTGATAGGGTAGTGTTAGGTTTAATTATATCTTAGGTTAGGATTTATTTTACAGGTAAATTTGTAATTATTTTAACTAGGTAACTATTAAATAGTTCTTAACTATTTAATAGCTATTGTACATGGTTAAAATAATTACAAAGTTGCCTGTAAAATAAATATTAATCCTAAAATAGCTATAATATAATTATAATTTATATTGTAGCTATATTAGGATGTATTTTACAGGTAAGTATTTAGCTTTAAATAGGAATTATTTATTTAATAAGAGTTAATTTATTTCGTTAGATAAAAATTATATTTAACTTAGGGGGGTGTTAGTGTTAGGGTTAGACTTAGCTTTAGGGGTTAATACATTTATTAGAATAGCGGTGAGCTCCGGTCGGCAGATTAGGGGTTAATAATTGAAGGTAGGTGTCGGCGATGTTAGGGAGGGCAGATTAGGGGTTAATACTATTTATGATAGGGTTAGTGAGGCGGATTAGGGGTTAATAACTTTATTATAGTAGCGCTCAGGTCCGCTCGGCAGATTAGGGGTTAATAATTGTAGGTAGGTGTCGGCGACGTTGTGGGGGGCAGATTAGGGGTTAATAAATATAACATAGGGGTCGGCGATGTTAGGGCAGCAGATTAGGGGTACATAGGGATAACGTAGGTGGCGGCGGTTTACGGAGCGGCAGATTAGGGGTTAAAAGTGTAATGCAGGGGTCAGCGATAGCGGGGGCGGCAGATTAGGGGTTAATAAGTGTAAGGTTAGGGGTGTTTAGACTCGGGGTACATGTTAGGGTGTTAGGTGCAGACTTAGGAGGTGTTTCCCCATAGGAAACAATGGGGCTGCGTTAGGAGCTGAACGCTGCTTTTTTGCAGGTGTTAGGTTTTTTTTCAGCTCAAACAGCCCCATTGTTTCCTATGGGAGAATCGTGCACGAGCACGTTTTTGATGCCGGCCGCGTCCGTAAGCAACTCTGGTATCGAGAGTTGCATTTGCGGTAAAAATGCTCTACGCTCCTTTTTTGGAGCCTAACGCAGCATTTGTTTGAACTCTCGATACCAGAGTTAAATTTATGGTGCGGCCAGAAAAAAACCCGCGGAGCGTTAACAGCCCTTTTACCGCCGAACTCTAAATCTAGGCCTTTGAAAATATTTTATCCTCAGCAACATAGAATTTTTGACAGGGCTGGGAAAGGCAGGGGCCGCTTTCCCAGCCGTACCCCAACAATCTCTCAGTCCTATTTTCAAAATATGCCCTCTCCAGCAACTTGCCATTCATATTTCTTCCCATCAAGGAACAGACAATGGGCAAGTTGGAACTTCAGAAACTGATCATCCCGCAGACCTTTCTCAGGTAAGTTCTCACATCTCTCTATTCACTCCTTTTTCCCAAAAAAGAATAGGAGGAAGATTAGCCCTTTTTATTCAAAATTGGCACCTTATTACTTCAGATCCTTGGGTTCTTCAGACAATTACAGGTCTTCATTTAATTTTTACTTCCCCTCCAATTCAAACATTTCTTCCAAATCCAATAAAATGTTCCCAATTAGATTTGTCCCTTTTGAATCTAGAACTCCAAGACCTCTTGGAAAAAGAAGCAATAGAAAAAGTTCCTTTCCCTTCAAACTCCTTCATCAGCAATATGTTTCTGGTGAAGAAGAAAGAAGGATCTTTTCGTCCTGTAATAAATTTAAGAGATTTAAATTGTTTTCTAGAATACAATCATTTCAAAATGGAGGGTATTCATCTTTTCAGAGATTGTCTTCTAGATTTCGATTGGTTGGTTCGCCTATATTTAAAAGATGCTTATCTAACCATTCCTATTCATCCGGATTTCAGAAATTATCTTTGCTTCCTTTGGAAAGATTGTGTTTGGCAATTTTCTTGTCTCCCTTTTGGTCTTTCTTCCGCTCCTTGGGCTTTTACGAAAGTTTTAAAACCCATTGTAGCTTGGTTGAGGACAAGAGGCGTTCGTCTAATTATTTATTTGGACGATATTCTTTTATTTCACCAAGATTATTCTCAACTTCTAGTTCATTTACATCTCACTATTTCTCTCCTTCAGAACTTAGGTTTTATCATAAATTTAAAAAAATCTATTCTTATTCCTTCCCAGAATCTTATTTTCTTAGGTTTCCATATCAACACTCAATCTGCTACTTTGAGTCTTCCACTAGACAAAATAAAGAAAATAAAGAAAGAAATTATGTATCTTCTCAAAAGAGATCTTTTTCCTATTCGCTTTCTTGCTCGTATTATAGGACTTTTGTCAGCTTCTATTCAAGCTATTTTTCCAGCTCCTCTTCATTACAGAGCTCTTCAAAGATTGAAGATTCAATATCTTCGTCAAGGTTTCTCTTATTTCCACAAAATCTCTTTATCAGAGGAAGCCAGAATAGAATTACAATGGTGGCTTGCAAACATAGAAGCATGGAATGGCAAAGCAATTTTCGGTTAATCACCAGACATTATCCTGGAATCAGATGCAAGCAAATCAGGTTGGGGTGCAAGATGCGACCCTCATATTACAGGAGGAAAATGGTCTTGGCCAGAGAAGAATCTTCATATCAATTGTCTAGAACTTTTAGCAGGCTCTTTTGCAGTCTAAAGTTTTGTAAAAAACAATCAACCAGTTTCAATTCTCCTTCGAATGGACAATATTTCAGCAGTCAAATATGTCAATCATTTAGGAGGTACCACTTCAAAGATTTTATCCAATCTTACCAAGGATTTTATTCATCAATGTCTTTCTCAAAATATTTTTCTACAAGCAGAATATTTACCAGGTCTCAACAATCAAGATGCGGATTGGGGTTCTCGATATTTGTCGGATGCCAGCGATTGGAAATTGAACAGAAATATTTTTCTTCTTTTACAGTCTCTGAGAGGTCCTTTTTCCATAGATCTTTTTGCCTCTCGTATGAATTTTCAGATTCTCCCCTTTTTCAGTTGAAGACCAGATCCCAAAGCACTAGCGACAGATGCCTTCCTGCAACACTGGCCAATCAAAGGAGCTTATGCATTTCCACCTTTTTCGATGATTCCTCGAACAATCTCATTTGTGAAAAGGAATCTATCATCTCTCCTTCTAATAACTTCTTGGTGGCCAACTCAATCTTGGTTCCCTTCTCTTCTGGAAATGTCTTTCCTTCCTCCAATATTAATCCCTCTTCAACAAGACCTTCTCACAAATCCCATAGGAGATTTTCACAAACTAATTCTTCTAGGTTCCCTTCAACTTACTGCTTGGAACATTTCAGGGGATCCTGGTCCTCCGATGGTCTTTCATCAGGAGCTAAACTCCTCCTTCAAGAGTCTTGGGCACCAGGAACCAAAAAATGTTATCTTTCCTCCTGGTCTAAATGGTTTAGCTGGTGCGACATCAGGAGTCTGGATCCCTTTTCAGCCCCTTTAAATGAAGTTATTAATTATCTCACTTCTTTATTTGAGGCTGGTTTGGCTTACAGATCAATTAATGTTGCATGTTCTGCTATTTCTGCTGGACATGAACTTATTCATAATATTCCTATAGGTCAACATGTTACTATATGTAAACTTCTGAAAGCTATTAGAGTTAAAAAAACCTCCAGTACCAAGATACAAGTATTTTTGGGATGTAGACTTAGTTATTAACCTTTTTAATTCTTGGCCTGATAATTCTGATTTATCATTAAAACAGCTTACATGTAAATTGGATACTTTATTATGTCTTTTATCATGTAAAATAATTTCAGATGTTAGAGCTATAGATTATGATGCAAAAATGTTTTCTCCTCATGGTGTCATTTTTTCCTTGTCTAGACGTACTAAAACTTTATCCTCTTCTATATTTTACCCTTATTTCTATGAACAGCCTAAACTTTGTGTTGTATCTTGTCTAAAAATCTATGAATCTAAAACTATTTCTCTTCGAAACTCTTCTTCTAGTCAACTTTTGATTTCTTTTTCTATTCCTCATTTACCTGTTTCCTCTACTACAATTAGTAGGTGCGTTAAATGGATTATGATGCAAGCTGGTGTGGATACATTTTTTACTTCCCATTCAATTAGAGGAGCCTCAGCTTCTAAAGCTTTCTCAAAATCTGCTTCTTTACAAGATATTTTGAATGCAGCAGATTGGTCCTCTGATTCTGTTTTTCGTCAATTTTATTTTAAACCTATTTCCTCTATTCCACACCACCTGGTATCCTAATTATTTGTTTGCTTTAAACTAGCAAAATATGAAGTCTCTGTCCTTGTAATAAAATTCCGATTATCCTAATATTATGACGGAATAATCTAGATTTTATTAAAGAGACAGAGACAAATATTTTCCCACCTCTTTCATTGTTTATTATTCCCTCCCTATATATTTATATTTATTATATTTAATAATTTTTATATATATTTTCAGCTTCACCTTCTTCAGCTCCAGGAATTTAAGAGAGAAGATTCTATAGATTTCTCTTCAAATTTTCTAAATTCTCCGGTTCCAAAGTTGTCTTCGAGATCAAGTTTGACTAACCCATTCATTCCATGAGGGATTCGTTTGGCCTTGTCTTTGTTGTATTTTTTCAGCATGTGTTGCATTTTTTCTGAATTTTGTTTTTTCCTTCTTCCAATAATTTTCTTCTTCATCACATCAAACAGAAAATAGGATGTTTAACTATCTACTTGGACTATTTATACCTATTAACCGTTTACTGGACATTCAAATACTGTCCTATGTTATCCTATTCTCATTGGATGTTATTTATGTTTTTTCATTAAGTTATGGCAGTTTATATGTTATACTTTGAAAAGCTGTTAAGCAGTAAAGAAAAGTTACAAGCAAAATATTCGTCTCTGTCTCTTTAATAAAATCTAGATTATTCCGTCATAATATTAGGATAATCTGAATTTTCTTCCGAAATGGAGTTACCTCTTGTTAGGCAAGTGACTAGTTTCCAGAATCAGGCAATTTGTTTTCCAGAATCTAAATAAATTGCCTGATTCTGGAAACTACTCACTTGCCTAACAAGAGGTAACTCCATTTCGGAAGGAAATCCAGACTTTTTGAGCACTTTCGATTAATGATCAAGAACCCAGAGACCAGTGCCTCCTCTACTGACACAGAATTCAGCACAGTTTTTTGGGAGAAACTGTAGGACAGTAGTGGTTCGTCAACAGAGGGAAGTATTGTTTTAACTTTACTACATATATATTTTGTTACAACACCTAGACAGAATATTTTGAGCATATTTTTTTTGAATATATACAGGTATATAATGAAAAATGGAAGTGAAGATATAAAAGTAAAATGTTATAAATGAACAAATGGTTATAGTGTGCATGTATTCAGTGTTAGCTGTTTTATATTTTGACATAGCTAAATTAAATAGACATGAAATTAAATTGTGCATCAGGGAGAAAAAAAGTAAGCAGAAGAAAAACTATCCAATGGGAAGAACAGTACAAGGAAATACAAGGAAATACAAAATAAAATCAATCGGAAATATCAAGGATCAGTAAAAGAGAAGAAAAGAGGAAACAAATACAAAGGGGAAAGTGTAAAGATAAAGAAATATTGAAATACCAGGAAAACATTGATTTAACAAAAATTTGAAAAGAAAATGGATAAAAAAAGGAATAAAAACATAGGCTACATAAACAGAATGAAAAAGAAATTAAAATTATTTTTAGAACAAATGGAAAGGTTAGCGATACAATATGAATAAACAGAAATATCTCTTGGAAAGTCATATGTGGTGTCAGAGTAGATGGGGTAGCGTGACGTGTAGCGTTATGTGGACAGAGTTACCAGCAGAGGTTATGAGGGATAACATATTGAATTTTTCAGTATTCACTCGTTTCCTTTAAA
Source organism: Bombina bombina (assembly GCF_027579735.1). NCBI lineage: Eukaryota > Metazoa > Chordata > Amphibia > Anura > Bombinatoridae > Bombina > Bombina bombina. The sequence continues at coordinate 508,797,087 of NC_069499.1, read as the reverse complement.
CAGTTAAAATACTTAACGTTAGTGCGCTGGAGAGCCATGCTTATCCGGTCCTCTTCTTTAGAAAGCCCCGACCATCTCATAGGATGCTTAGCACTGCAGCTCCCAGGGCCTGCACTAAAGTAAAAGATTAATGGAATTTACTTTATACAATCATCAGAATTAAATGGAATATGATTAGCAACTACAATGAAAGGTTTACTTTCAAAACAACTGTGGTCACGGTAGGCTCCATTTAACAAGCTGCAGATGATGCTATGAAGCCGATACTGCTTCCTAACCTATTTGCCAGCTCTGAGTTGGTGATTTGCAATTTCCCCAGACTTGTCCAACAGGGATGATTGACAGCAGATGCTTGCATGATGTTAAATGCAGGAATCTTATTACTGCCTGTTATCCGGAATGCCAGTCAGTCAATTTTGGAGTTGCCCGGCAATGTCCACCTGGTGCTTCTTAAATTGAGCCCAATGTATAAACATATTGTTTTAGAAAAAGTTTTGATATTGTATACCCTAATACTGTGGTCCAATACACTTGACTGAATAATAATAATAATAATAATAATAATAATAATAATAATAATAATAAAAACGTAGAAGGGTAGGCACTTTCTAAGAAAATTAATTCAACTTTATTTGTAAACAAATATTATATTAAAAACAGAGAGAAATATATCTGTATATATACAGTATATTTAGATGCTATTGTCACAAATTGTCTTCAGGTTTGTGAAACTCTATGGTTTATTCGCAACCCAACTTTGAGACAACTGTAATATAGTTAAAATATTTGCATCAGCAATATCATCAAAATGTTTTCAAACAATAGAAAAAAAAAAGAATATGAGCCAGAAATCGGTGGGAACCCCACCTGCCTGCGCTAAAGGAGAAGGGATCTGGCACTCTAATGTACCTGTAGCACGCCTGCGGTCTATGAAGAAAAAGAGGATTAGCGCGGGTCCCCTGCGTGCTTCAAGGAAGTAATAGACACAATTTAAAGAATAATGAATATACTTACATATGAAGAACAGCTATCACCTCTGGGCTTCTAAAGCACATGGAATGAACTCTCTTTAATTTGAATCTATTTACACACTGCAATTAAGCACCAAAATATTTAACAGCAGCCATGAAAACACCTGCCCCTGTGTCACTCACTTCGGAAGTCTCAGGCACTGCTATTACTCCTTGCTGTTGTAAAGTCATTCTTCCCAACATTTCATGGAAATTATTTGGGACCAGAAGGCTTGGGGCTGAATTATTGCAATGACACATCACCCTCATTGTCATTGCACACACTGCACCATTTTGGTCACTGAATATACTACACACTTGGAGCACAAACAGGACAATAACTGCCTACACAATACTCTCATTGATTACTCCACACATAGCAGCCCCACTTTAACCCCTTAATGACTGAGGACGTGCAGGGTACGTCCTCAGAAAAAAGGCAGTTAACACCTGAGAACGTACCCTGCACGTCCTCAGTGTGGAAAGCAGCTGGAAGCGATCCTGATCACTTCCAGCTGTTTTCCGATTATTGCAGGATGCCTCGATATTGAGGCATCCGGCAATAAAAAATTTTACCCCTCGGTGCAGAGAGAGCCACTCTGTAGCCCTCTCTGCACCGGACATCGATGGCCGCATTCGTTGGTGGGTGGGAGCTAAAGTGGGAGGTGGGTGGGCGGCCATCGATGGCTTCTTAGTCAGAGAGGGGGGCGTGATCGGGGGCGGTATCGCCGGGGGCGCGCACGGGCACGCGCGCGTGCACGGGGGGTGGTGGGCGGGCGCGTGCACGGGGAGGGAGCGGGTGGGAACCACTTACACTACAGAAACGTTTTTTTTTATTATGGGGAGAAAGGAGGGATAAAATCCCTGATTAAAGTAATCTAAGGGATCTGGGAGGGGGTGTGGGATTAGTCTTGGGGGGGGGAAGCTACACTGCAGAAAAAACAAAAATTAAAAAAAATAAAGACATTTTTACATGCAAACTGGGTACTGGCAGACAGCTGCCAGTACCCAAGATGGCCCCCAATAAGGCAGAGGGGGAGGGTTAGAGAGCTGTTTTGGGGGGGATCAGGGAGGTTGGGGGCGAATCTTACACAGCAGCATATGTAAATATGCTATATATAAAAAAAGGATACCTTTTATTTTAGTACTGGCAGACTTTCTGCCAGTACTTAAGATGGCGGGGACAATTTTTGGGGTGGGGGAGGAAAGAGAGCTCTTTGGGAGGGATCAGGGGGTCTGATGTGTCAGGTGGGAAGCTGATCTCTACACTAAAGCTAAAATTAACCCTGCAAACTCCATACAAGCTACCTAATTAACCCCTTCATTGCTGGGCATAATTCACGTGTTGTGCGCAGTGGCATTTAGCGGCCTTCTAATTACCAAAAAGCAACACCAAATCCATATATGTCTGCTATTTTTGAACAAAGGAGACCCCAGAGAAGCATTTACAACCATTTGTGCCATAATTGCACAAAATGTTTGTAAATGATTTCAGTGAGAAATCTAAAATTTTGAAAAATTTAACGTTTTTCTTTATTTGATCGCATTTGGCGGTGAAATGGTGGCATGAAATATACCAAAATGGGCCTAGATCAATACTTTGGGTTGTTTACTACACTACACTAAAGCTAAAATTACCCCAAAAAGCTCCCTACATGCTCCCTTATTAACCCCTTCCCTGCTGTGCATAATACACGCATGGTGCGCAGTGGCATTTAGCGGCCTTCTAATTACCAAAAAGCAACGTCAAAGCCATATATGTCTGCTATTTCTGAACAAAGGGGATTCCAGAGAAAAATTTACAACCATTTATGCCATAATTGCACAAGCTGTTTGTAAATGATTTCAGTGAGAATCCTAAAGTTTGTGAAAAAAATTGTGAAAAAGTGAACAATTTTTTTTATTTGATCGCATTTGGTGGTGAAATGGTGGCATGAAATATACCAAAATGGGCCTAGATCAATACTTTGGGATGTCTTCTAAAAAAAAATATATACATGTCAAGGGATATTCAGGTATTCCTGACAGATATCAGGGTTCCAATGTAACTAGCGCTCATTTTGAAAAAAAGTGGTTTGGAAATAGCAAAGTGCTACTTATATTTATTGCCCTATAACTTGCAAAAAAAAAGCAAAGAACGTGTAAACATTGGGTATTTCTAAACTCTGGACAAAATTTAGAAATTATTTAGCATGGGTGTTTTTTGGTGGTTGTAGATGTGTAACAGATTTTGGGGGACAAAGTTAGAAAAAGTGTGTTTTTTTCCATTTTTTCCTCATATTTTATATTTTTTTTTATAGTAAATGATAAGATATGATGAAAATAATGGTATCTTTAGAAAGTCCATTTAATGGCGAGAAAAACCGGTATATAATATGTGTGGGTACAGTAAAAGAGTAAGAGGAAAATTACAGCTAAACACAAACACTGCAAAAATGTAAAAATAGCCTTGGTCCCAAATGGACAGAAAATGGAAAAGTGCTGTGGTCATTAAGGGGTTAAGTTTACATAGAGCACCCTCTCAGCACACCCTTATTAAACAACCAACACATTACCCTTATTGTCACTGCACACACAGCTACCTCACTGTCATTGCTCACATAATACACTATCTATTTTGAGGTAATTTTAATACAGTAATTGATAGAATCTTAAGAATGTGTGTAAAATCTTTTACTGAATTTGAATATACAAAGCAAACAGCAAGTGTTTACAGCACCTTCGTCTTAAAGTAACTCCTTTATAGGGACAAGTTAAGATACATGTGATGTTTCAGGCCTTTCAGCCCTTAATCATGCATAGATTGGTTGAAGCTGCTTGATTCTATTTATATCACAAAGCATCATACATTTAAAAACACAAAATACCATTTATTATTATTTTACTAGTTTCTAATGCAAAATTGCCATCTAGTGGCCACAGCATGTGCTATTTCTTAAAATTTCTTAAAGGCAACATTTCACCTCAAGTCTTTAGCAACTTAAAGGCATTTTTTTATTCATGTTTTAAAACAGTTATTTCTGCATTATTTTATTACATATTCAAATTCCATTTAAACGTTTCGCCTATATAGACCAAGGGCATGTGATCATATTACATGAGTTGATTCAAATGCAAAACATTTAGATTTTCTATTTACAGCCTTTTCTTGGATGATTAAATGTATTTCCTTTAATCATGGAATGACAGCTCATACAGCCCATAAAGGGAAAGAATCTGAATCGCCTTTTCATCAGATATGTTGGTTGTATATGTTTACTTGGGCCAACGTCTGTTTTCACTAATTGGTCTCAGGTTTTTTACCCTTTTAAAGGCCATCATTGGTTGTTCTCGGAAGGCCTCTATGCCACCATTACAGTCCCTAAGTATATGCCGGTGCTTCTTTATTATCTTTGAGATCCTTTCACTATATGAGCTCTATTGGGATACAAAAAACATCCTAGAATTTTTGTTCATTTAATTGTCTTTCACCTAGATTACGAGTTTTGCGCTAAACAGGTTGCAAAACTAACGCCGAAATGTTTCTTTATTGCACTCTTCATAGCACTGCCATTACAAGTTACTGAAAAGCCTCCTTGTGCTGTGCGTTATTAACCCCTATTCCGATGCTCCCCAACATCACCGACACTAATGAAAATGATTAAACCTTAATTTGCGGCTCCCGGACATCGCTGACACTAATACAAGTTATTAACACCTAATCTGCCGCTCCCCGACATCGCCGACACGAAAAACAGCTCTTTTACTTGGCAAAAAATAAAAAAGTCCCCCCAGCCAATAGGATGAGAGCTTCTGAAATCCTATTGGCTGTTCAAAACAGCCAATAGGATTAGAGCTACTGAAATTCTATTGGATGATTTTGGTATAAAACATGATAATTTAAGTCATTGCTTATGCGAGCAAAACTTTATCCCCTGTAGAAATAAAATGTAATGATTGCGAAAAAGTCCTCTTATCTACTGTATGGGCTCTACAAAATTTCCGCAGCTACATACAGGACTAGAAAATTAAAACGGCCCACCAGTCTTTGCTATATTTGTAAAGTGAGGAAATAAGAAATGGGAACCTGTTAAATAGCTGCATAACAGCTTGGACTCTTTCCTTATATAAAATATATAATGAGGACCATTGTCAAACATTACCGTGGGTATATGTTGATGGTGTCCCCCTGTTCCTCAGCTCTGCTGTGGCAGTTGCCATGGACACAGGCACTCCTCCTGTTGCTAGGGATATGGCAGTGTAACTGCAGCACAGTGATGACATCATCAATGTTTGCCCTGTCTTCCCTATGTAAAGGCCTCAGTCTCTCTCACCTGTGCCCAAGTATAGGTGTTACTTCTTGTGCTGCTGGGTGCTGCTTATCTGTATGCTGAATTGCTGTATTGATTCACTGTTGATGAACTCTGTTTGTTTCCAGTCCTTCAAGTGGTTTACCCTTGAACTGCCTAACCGCTGATTCCCTGCCTGTTGCCATCAAAGACTATCCTGTCTGTTTCCATTCATTCAAGTGGTTTACTCTTGAACTGCCTAACCGCTGATTCCTACCTGCTGCCACCAAAGACTACCCTGTATAGTGTGAGTACTGCTTAAATCATTTTGCGAACTTTCTCTGCTCTGGGATATTCCCTATCATTCCAGCTTGATGTCGGGATAAGAAGACTACTGGCCAAGTTTGGTCTGATAGTGGAATATCCTATGAGCATTACATTATACTTGGGCCATGGACCCAAATGTGGTAACAAATGCAGTACTCATCAGCGTCTGATGCTGGAATCACATACCGCAAAATTGCAGAGTGTGGATTCAAAACTACAGGCTATAACCACTTTGCTGTCCTCACTGGTTGCTGAAAAGAATGCTGCTCCTGTTGTTACACAGCCAGTACCTGCTGCTAGTGCTTCAGCTCCTTCCCCTGCTTCTGGAAGTATACCCAGGATACCATTGCCTGACAAATATGATGGTAATACTGACTGTAGGGGTTTCCTGAACCAGTGCAGGTTGCACTTTCGCAATGACCCCCACACCTTCCAGTCTCATCAGTCAAATGTCACTTTTATTATTTCCTTACTGAAAGACTAGGCCCTAGCCTGGGTCTCTCCTCTTCTGGAACAGAGTGCTCAACTCCTGAACGATGCTGATGCCTTCACTTCTGCATTATCTTCTGTATTCGGGACCTCCGCTGTGCTGCTGCAGCAGAGTATTCGCTCTTGGACCTCTGCCAGAGTAATAGAACTCTGGCTCAATACGCCATCGAGTTTCACAATTTGGCACTCAAGACCAGTTGGGATGGCAGTGCTCTAAAGGCGGCCTTTAGGAGAGGTTTACATGAATGCATCAACTACGAGTTTACCTATTGTGATGTTCCTACTTCCCTGGATGAATTCATAGCACTTTGTACTCTGGACACTCACTTTCAGGAAAGACAAGCTGAGAGAGACAGAACTCATAGAATCCTTCCTTCCTGTCCTCCTACTCATCTGGTCTCTAGACCTTCCTCTACCCCTTCAGCACCTCCAGTTACTTCAGTAGAGGAACCCATGGATCTCTCCTCCCTCAAACCCACAGACTCTGAATGACAGAGAAGAAAGAGATTGAGACTGTGTTTCTACTGTGGTTCTAACTCACACCAGCTAAAGAACTGTGATACCCTGCTGGGAAAATAGGATACAACTGGGGTACCTCTAAGTGTGGTCACTACTAAATCCCCTCAACCTTCTTGAATCCTGGTACCTGTTACCCTCTCCTTTCTTCAGAATTCTGTCCACACTCAGGCCTTTATTGATTCAGGGGCAGCTGGAAATTTTTTGGATCACCGTTTCATGATTCAGGCAGGGTTATCTCTGCTGCAGAAAAAAAAATTGTCTTAAAATAACTGCTCTGGATGGCACTCCCCTAGGATCAAGTTTAATCCATTTTGAATCAGCACCCCTAACCCTGACTGTGGGAGTCCTTCATACTGAACAGTTGCAGTTCAATGTCATTCATTCTCCAGCACAACCAGTAATATCTGGTCTTCCTTGGCTCTGTATACACAATCCAAAGTTCTACTGGAATGAGGGACAGTTGGCCTCCTGGGGTACATCCTGCTTCCACTCCTGTCTGGCTAAAGTTACTCCATTATACTACATCCCCATTGCCAGACTACAGACCCCTTTAAGCTTTCCCTCAATTACACAGATTTTACTGATGTATTTGACAAGAAAGCAGCTGACGTGCTGCCACCCCACCGTCCTTACAACTGCTGATTGACCTCTTTCCTAGAGCTCCACTTCCTAAAGGGAGGACTTATCCACTCTCCAAAGGCCATGGAGGAGTATATTCAAGAGAACCAAGCTAAAGTTTTTATTTTGCCCTTCCTCTTCTCCTGCTGGGGCTGGCTTCTTTTTTGTCAGTAAGAAGGACAGTGGGCTCAGACCCTGTATCAACTACAGAGCCCTTAACAACATCACTATCAAGAATCACTATCTTATTCCGTTAATTAATTAACTGTATGATTCGCTCCAGAATGCTCGCTACCCCACTAAATTGGATCTACGTGGGGCATATAATCTTGTTTGTATATTCTTAGGGCATGAATGAAAGACAAATACATTGTTTGTATATTCTTAGGGCATGAATGAAAGACTGTCTTCAACACAAGATCAGGGCATTACAAATACCTTGTAATGCCTTTCGGGCTGTGTAATGCCCCTGCTGTCTTACAGGCATTTGGCAATGATGTCTTCCTTGACCTCCTCAATTGCACTGTAATTGTCTATCTGGGTGACATCCTTATTTTCTCCTCCACCCTTGAGGAGCATCATGAACATGTGAGACAGGTATTTCTTTGCTTCAGAGACAATTCCCTGGCAGTCAAACTGGAGAAATGTGAATTTGACCAAGTTCGGATCCAGTTCCTTGGCTATGTTATATCGAAGGAGAGTTTTGCCATAGATCCTTCTAAGCTCACAGCAGTCCTGGAATGGCCTCAACCCACCTCATTAAAGAAACTACAGAGATTATTGTGGTTCTCTAATTATTACTGCAAGTTTATGAAAAACTTCTCCCAAATAGTTGTTCCCCTCACTGAGTTAACTAAACGGAACAGAGACTGCAAAAACTGGCCTCCTGAAGCCAGGGATGCATTCTCTCACCTGAAAAAGGTCTTTTGGTTTCCTCCTGTGCTCCGCCATCCTGAGCCTGACCTACAGTTGACAAGAAAGCAGCTGACGTGTTGCCACCCCACCGTCCTTACAACTGCTGATTGACCTCTTTCCTAGAGCTCCACTTCCTAAAGGGAGGACTTATCCACTCTCCAAAGCTGAAACCAAGGCCATGGAGGAGTATATTCAAGAGAACCAAGCTAAAGTTTTTATTTTGCCCTTCCTCTTCTCCTGCTGGGGCTGGCTTCTTTTTTGTCAGTAAGAAGGACAGTGGGCTCAGACCCTGTATCAACTACAGAGCCCTTAACAACATCACTATCAAGAATCACTATCTTATTCCGTTAATTAATTAACTGTATGATTCGCTCCAGAATGCTCGCTACCCCACTAAATTGGATCTACGTGGGGCATATAATCTTGTTTGTATATTCTTAGGGCTTGAATGAAAGACTGCCTTCAACACAAGATCAGGGCATTACAAATACCTTGTAATGCCTTTCGGGCTGTGTAATGCCCCTGCTGTCTTACAGGCATTTGGCAATGATGTCTTCCTTGACCTCCTCAATTGCACTGTAATTGTCTATCTGGGTGACATCCTTATTTTCTCCTCCATCCTTGAGGAGCATCATGAACATGTGAGACAGGTATTTCTTTGCTTCAGAGACAATTCCCTGGTAGTCAAACTGGAGAAATGTGAATTTGACCAAGTTCGGATCCAGTTCCTTGTCTATGTTATATCGAAGGAGAGTTTTGCCATGGATCCTTCTAAGCTCACAGCAGTCCTGGAATGGCCTCAACCCACCTCATTAAAGAAACTACAGAGATTATTGTGGTTCTCTAATTATTACTGCAAGTTTATGAAAAACTTCTCCCAAATAGTTGTTCCCCTCACTGAGTTAACTAAACGGAACAGAGACTGCAAAAACTGGCCTTCTGAAGCCAGGGATGCATTCTCTCACCTGAAAAAGGTCTTTTGGTCTCCTCCTGTGCTCTGCCATCCTGAGCCTGACCTACAGTTCACTTTAGAGGTTGACACCTCCGAGGTTGGAGCTGGAGCAGTCCTAACCCAAACGGTCCAAATTGCACCCTGTAGCCTTTTACTCCAAGCGCTTTACTTCTGCAGAGAAGAACTATGAAGTGGGTAATTGTGAACTCTTATCCATTAAGATGGCTCTGACTGAATGGCATCATTGGCTAGAGGGTACCGCCAATCCCATTCAGATTCTCACTAACCACAAGAATCTGACTTACATTGAGACTGCTCATAGACTCAATCCTCAACAGGCCAGGTGGGCCTTGTTCTTTTCCCATTTTAACTTTGTGGTCTCTTATCTTCCTGGGAACAAGAATAAAAAGGCTGACGAACATTCCCGTTAGTTTCCTCAGTCAATTGATTCCTATGATGCTCCTATTGGACACATCATACCCCCCTCCTGTGTGGTTGCTCAACTTAATATCTCTCTTCTTCAAAGACTGCAATGTGCCCAGTCTAGAAAGCCTCCTGAAGCCCCCACGGCCCCCAATATCTTCTTTGTACCTCTGAACCTACACACCCCTGTGCTATCCTGGGCTCATGATAATAAACTTTCAGGACTTCCAGGTTTAACAAGAACTTTTAACCTTCTTTCTAAGCATGTATGGTAGCCTACCATGAGGACCGATATTTAGGATTATGTGAAAGCCTGCACAACTTGTGCTGCCAATAAGACTCCTCAATCCTTGCCTCCTGGTTTACTCCAACCATTGTCCATTCCCAAACAACCTTGGGCACACATAACAATGGATTTCATTGTGGACCTCCCTCCTTCTGATCATCATACACTTATCTGATTTGTGGTAGATCAATTTTCCAGACTGGCTAATTTTGTACCCTTAAAGAAACTGCCATCTGCCCAAGAGTTATTGTCTTTTTTTCTGTTACATGTGGTACGACTGCATGGCCTTCCCATTAATATAGTTTCCGACAGAGGTCCACAATTTATCTCTGCCTTTTGGAGAGCCTTTTGCAAGTTGATTGGAACCACTGTTTTCTTGTCATCCGGCTACCATCCTCAGACTAATGGGTTGACTGAGAGAGTGAATCAAGATCTCGAAGCCGATCTCAGAACTTGTGTTAATTCTCTCTATACCAACTGGTCTGAGTTGTTGTCACTAGCTGAGCTGGGAAAGATCACTCATTGGCACTCTTCTCTATGATGTTTTCCATTTCAAGCTGCAGCAGATTACCAACCTCGTGTCTTTCCTCTTTCTGCTCAGTCCACAGGGGTTCCTGCCTGCTGCAGACTGACACGTTACTAACCTCACTACTCATTGGCAATGTATTTGCTCTCAGTTATGTTCAGCTGTCTCCAGATACAAGAGGTTTGCTGATCATCATAGAGCTTCTGTTCATGCCTTTTTGGTAGGTGAACGTGTTTGGGTCTCTACTTGACATATTTGTCTACGTCAACCCAGTCACAAATTAGGGCCTAGGTTTATCGGCCCCTACAAGGTCCTTAAAAGACTGTCTCCTGTTGCCTACAAAGTAGCCTTGCCCGGAACCCTGTGCATACACCCTGTCTTCCACATCTTGTTACTCAAACCTCACATCAAGAACAGATATACTCAGCTCCAACTACCTCCTACCCTGGTCCTGATTCATGGTGACCCTGAGTATGAGGTTGCTAAGATCCTAAACTCCAGATACAGGTGCAGGCAACTACAGTACCTCATACACTGAAAGGGCTACTCTGTGGTAGATCGTTCCTGGGTTCCTGCTTGTTATGTGCATGTTCCATCTTTGGTCCTGGATTTCATGCTGCACATCCCACCAAGCCTATGTAGGGTCCCAGAGGTTCCCTTTGAGAAGGAGGTTCTGTCAGGCTGCTCCTCTGCTCTGCTGTGGCCATTGCCACAGACACAGGCACCCATCCTGTTGCTAGGGATACATCAGTGTAACTGCAGCATGTTGATAACATCATCACCGCCTGCCCTGTCTTCCCTATATAAAGGGCTCAGTCTCTCTCACCTGTGCCCAAGTATAGTTGTTACTTCTTGTGCTCTTGGGTGTGGTATATCAGTATGCTGAATTGTTGTATTGATTCACTGTTGCTGAACTCTACCTGTTTGACTATGCTGCTTGCCTTAACCCCTGAATTGCTGGACTGCCTAACTGTTAATGAACTCTGCCTGTTTGACTACGCTGCTTGTCTTAAACTCTGCATTGCTGGGTTGCTTAACTGTTGATGAACTCTGCCTGTTTGACTATGATTCTTGTTTTAAACTCTGCATTGCTGGATTGCTTAACTTGACTATGCTGCTTGAATTAACCCCTGAATTGATAGATTGCTTTACCATTGATGAACTATTGCCGTCAGAGACTATCCTGTCTGCTTTCAGTGCTTCAAGTGGTTTACCCTAGAACTGCCTAACCGCTGATTGCCTTCCTGTTGCCGTCAAAGTTTTTCCTGTCTGTTTCCAGTCCTTTAAGTGGTTTACCCTTCATCTGCCTAACCGCTGATTCCTCCATGCTGCCGCCAAAGACTAACCTGCATAGTGTGATTATTGTTTACCTCAGTTTGCAAACTTTTTCTGCTCTGGGATATTCCCTATCATTTCAGCTTGATGACAGGATAAGAAAACTGGCCAAGTTTGGTCTGATAGTGGAATATCCCACGAGCATTACAGATGGTTGTTCTTGCCATGCCCCTATTGATAATGAGTGCAGATTAGTAGCTGGCATTGGTATCACTGACAAAATATCCCCAGTTGCCTATAAAATTAGGATTCCTAAAAATGATACTTTCATGGATAAATGGGTCAATATTAATCTGCTGTGAGCACGCCATCCTAGGTCCCAACTCCAAGTCATAGAGGGAGAATGAAATGTTATTTCCCAAAACACATTAATGAAGTGTTGTAGTTTAATAAATGAATATGATATCTAGCTAAGGAGCATAAATATGAGGATTGAAAAATAACAGACTCTCTTCTGGGAAGACTGTCTATAATGCATATACTGTCAGTACACTCACAAATTACATGGGTTTTAAGTCAATTCCAATACACTTGTCCTGCATATATTATAATGGAAAGGGGGAATTATATCATGTAAAAGGTTAGTGACTTTGTAAATATATATATATATATATATATATATATATATATATATATATATTTCTCCTCTTTGATATAAACATTTCTTAAAATCTATAATGATACAGTTCTCTCCATTAATAAACCTGGAATGGTTGATATTGAACCCCCTTACTGATTAAGATACACTGCACAGAAAGGAAGTATGTCTACTCAGACCTCCTGCTCTTCAGATGTACACTAACCAGGACTTCTAAAGAGCACATGTGGTGTGTTTGTTCCAGAGAGCAAACATCTGTCCCAAACTGTAAGAGATAATGTCACACCTCAAAAACATTTGATCACGGTCTCAGAAAAGAGGTAATTTTAATAGGGTTTTTGTTGCATGGTTTCCCCAGATTAAAATCTTTAAATTAATTTGGCCTACGAAACATATTACCTAGTTCACAGGAACCCCTATGGACTGCAGCCTAGAAGTCTACAAGTAATCACTTCTTTAAAGCACAAGTTTCCAGGAAAGGTAAACATTTACAGTTGTGCTAATTATTCCTTGAGCCTTCTCAATACACAGATTCCCAGACTGGATGGCAGCTTAAATCTTAATATCAGAAGGAGAAGTTAAAAGTTAATACGGGGGCGGAGCTAACTACCAACATGGCAGCTTGTGAATATCAGGGGATCCTGACTTTGACTTTTAAGAGCCAAAAAATGGACTTGGATAACATTAAGATATATAACTCTTGTATTTATAGTGACAGTCTCACTTATTGATGTTTATGAGTGACCCTGGAACCTGTAGTGCGCTTGGAGCCTGTCTTTAGTATCATAATAGGCCCACGAGGCTGACGACTATAGATGCCATTATTAAAAAGCTACTAGTTGGATGCATGGACACTGGTTCCTCTGAAGTCTTAAGCACTGACCTACATTCAGGAATCTTAGCTACCAGGTCGATATCACCCAGATAAGACTAACATGGCGGCACAAATTTATGAAACAATCAAGAGTGTTCTAGCTGCGCATCTTACTCGGATTAAGGAGGAGATATCAGAAACAGTACATTACTATCTCTATGAGACCCTAACAGCACACCCGAGCGATCCACAAAGAACTATGCAGAATGCAATAACTCAGGGACCTAACATTATAAAAGTTGAAAGTTCCAAAGAACAGGCAAATAGAGCAAAGAGACAAATGCTTCCTACTGCAGTCCTAACTGAATCTAAGGAGCGGCGATATACAGTGGAAGAAGTGGATGCTGTTATGCTGAGTGCCACAGTGAGCTGGCCGATCGCTGGGGGAACAGCAGACAAGGCCAATAAGGAGGATTGGGTTCTAAACCCACGCAAAGTCTGGATGCTCAAAAACAGCTAATCATACAGAAACTTGAGATAGAAGCGGTTACGCTAAGCTGCTCGACTATGCCTGAAGAAAATGTTGTTATAAAGTCTGAACATTCCTCGGTCTGCCCCTATCGGGTAACAGAGACCAACACTGACATGGAGAGAAGGTCTCCTGTAGTTCAAGCCGGTGTGGGGTGAAGACATTTCAGAGATAATGTTACGGCTATGGGACATGCAGGGTTTAGGTCCAATATTTTTCCTGTTAAACGTTGGGTAGGTTTATTTGCTAGTCTACACAATAATAAGAACTAAGAGATGATGCATGGGACAGTATACAGCATATACTCTATATGAAGGCCCTTTGAGCATGGTCTCAGAAAAGAGGTCATTTTAATAGAGTTTTTGTTGCATGGTTTCCCCAGATTAAAATCTTTAAATTAATTTGGCTTAAGAAACCTATTACCAAGTTCACAGGAACCCCTGTGTACCGCAGCCTAGAAGTCTACAAGTGATCACTTCTTTGAAGCACAAGTTTCACCAGCGATCGGCCGCCTCACTGCGGGACTCAGCATAACAACATCCACTTCTTCCACTGTATATCGCTGCTCCTTAGATTCAGTTAGAACTGCAATAATACACAATAATAAGAACTAAGAGACGATGCATGGGACAGTATACAGCATATTCTCTATATGAAGGCCTGACAACCTGATAAATGACACTTTGCTATTAGACCATTTGGAGTGCTCCATGCAATTGATAGTTAGTAAGCTAGTAAATGAGTGGCGGTCGATTTAAGAAGGTTACAGCATGGAATTATTTTTCAGGGTTACAGTTGAGACATGAGTAACTTTTTCTTTGATGATAGGTTTAACCTATATAAGTTTCATTTATATATGTTATTAGAACTGTCTTAGACAATAGTCTTATGTTTGGTCTGCAAAGCTAGACAAAAAAACTGAACTCTGTTTATATTTATGGACTAGACCCCTTAGTGTGCCCCGATGAAGCTGTTCTTCACACGTTTTAGCCGTGATTACATGCCTTAACAAATACACTAGCTTTAAGGACGGCAATAAGCCGGAGCTTCTTGTTTAGTGTACATTTAGAAGTTTAATAAATATATATATATATATATATATATATATATATATATATAATATATATACTGTATATATAAATACTGGTGTGACCTGCCAATACAATTTAGACCTGGCTTATAATTTGACTTCTCCACTGGAGTTATAAATACATGCCGGTTCCATAATCCAGTTTTGTAAGAACTCGCAGTATAGGGTGTTTATCTTCCATTCGTCTATTAGTTTGCTTAAATAATATGTACAATTTGATGTTGTACATGAGACAATAGGAGAGTGTTATGGTCATGATCTTATACTTATAGTTCTCATTTCTTACAGATATAATGCACAGTTATGCTACAGGTACCTTACCTAATATGTATAGTATATGTTTATTATGGCCAACACAGATCCCATGTTTGAACCCCTAAATGTGATATATTTTGTATATGTGCGTTTGTCTGAGGAAGGGGAGTGTCCCCCCGAAACGTCACGCTCTAAGGATTAAATTCACTTATTAAAAGTCCAGCGAGTGCCTCCTTCTATCCTTATATTTAACTGTTGGCACCCTGGCAGTTGGAATTGGGGTGAGCGTGCTCTCTCTTAACATTGTATATATATATATATATATATATATATATATATATATATATATATATATATATATATATATATATAGTTGAAATACAGTTAAGATTTTGCAAACAAAACTACATTTCAGTTGCCTGTTGCCCCCAGTGTCCGATATGAGGTATTGCAGACAAAGATATTCAATTAGGCAGAATTGAATTGCAAAGTCGCATTTCCCAGTAGCCTTTGAGAAGCTCAGACTCAAAGGGCGTACCCAAAATTTCACTGGAAACTCAAGTGCTTCCCTATTATTTGTTGTTGTTAAAATTGTTTTGGCGATTTAAGTTAATTAAATACTAAACTGAAATCACAATCAGGGCCGGTGCTAAAATTGTTGGTCACACAGGCGAGGATAAATTTTGCGCCCCCCCCCAATTACATACCATATACCATTTCTGATTTTTACAAAATGTTAAAGAGATGTACTAAAAAACCCTAAAGATAATTATATACACACACTCATATATATATACAGGGAGTGCAGAATTATTAGGCAAGTTATATTTTTGAGGATTAATTTTATTATTGAACAACAACCATGTTCTCAATGAACCCAAAAAACTAATTAATATCAAAGCAGAATAGTTTTGGAAGTAGTTTTTAGCTTGTTTTTAGTTATAGCTATTTTAGGGGGATATCTGTGTGTGCAGGTGACTATTACTGTGCATAATTATTAGGCAACTTAACAAAAAACAAATATATACCGATTTCAATTATTTATTTTTACCATTGAAACCAATATAACATCTCAACATTCACAAATATACATTTTTGACATTCAAAAACAAAACAAAAACAAATCAGTGACCAATATAGCCACCTTTCTTTGCAAGGACACTCAAAAGCCTGCCATCCATGGATTCTGTCAGTGTTTTGATCTGTTCACCATCAACATTGCGTGCAGCAGCAACCACAGCCTCCCAGACACTGTTCAGAGAGGTGTACTGTTTTCCCTCCTTGTAAATCTCACATTTGATGATGGACCACAGGTTCTCAATGGGGTTTAGATCAGGTAAACAAGGAGGCCATGTCATTAGATTTTCTTCTTTTATACCCTTTCTTGCCAGCCACGCTGTGGAGTACTTGGACGTGTGTGATGGAGCATTGTCCTGCATGAAAATCATGTTTTTCTTGAAGGATGCAGACTTCTTCCTGTACCACTGCTTGAAGAAGGTGTCTTCCAGAAACTGGCAGTAGGACTGGGAGTTGAGCTTGACTCCATCCTCAACCCAAAAAGGCCCCACAAGCTCATCTTTGATGATACCAGCCCAAACCAGTACTCCACCTCCACCTTGCTGGCGTCTGAGTCGGACTGGAGCTCTCTGCCCTTTACCAATCCAGCCACGGGCCCATCCATCTGGCCCATCAAGACTCACTCTCATTTCATCAGTCCATAAAACCTTAGAAAAATCAGTCTTGAGATATTTCTTGGCCCAGTCTTGACGTTTCAGCTTGTGTGTCTTGTTCAGTGGTGGTCGTCTTTCAGCCTTTCTTACCTTGGCCATGTCTCTGAGTATTGCACACCTTGTGCTTTTGGGCACTCCAGTGATGTTGCAGATCTGAAATATGGCCAAACTGGTGGCAAGTGGCATCTTGGCAGCTGCATGCTTGACTTTTCTCAGTTCATGGGCAGTTATTTTGCGCCTTGGTTTTTCCACACGCTTCTTGCGACCCTGTTGACTATTTTGAATGAAACGCTTGATTGTTCGATGATCACGCTTCAGAAGCTTTGCAATTTTAAGAGTGCTGCATCCCTCTGCAAGATATCTCACTATTTTTTACTTTTCTGAGCCTGTCAAGTCCTTCTTTTGACCCATGTTGCCAAAGGAAAGGAAGTTGCCTAATAATTATGCACACCTGATATAGGGTGTTGATGTCATTAGAACACACCCCTTCTCATTACAGAGATGCACATCACCTAATATGCTTAATTGGTAGTAGGCTTTCAAGCCTATACAGCTTGGAGTAAGACAACATGCATAAAGAGGATGATGTGGTCAAAATACTCATTTGCCTAATAATTCTGCACTCCCTGTATATATATATATATATATATATATATTGTACCAGCACCCCTAGTTTAGTAAATATCACAGTTATATACACAGAGAATAAA
This sequence comes from Bombina bombina, assembly GCF_027579735.1. Classification (NCBI taxonomy): domain Eukaryota; kingdom Metazoa; phylum Chordata; class Amphibia; order Anura; family Bombinatoridae; genus Bombina; species Bombina bombina. The sequence goes on along the minus strand of NC_069499.1, from coordinate 508,779,693 downwards.
TATTGTGTATCCTATATAAGGACACACTTCTCAGTGTAGTGCACGGTAAGGGTAGTTGATTAATATTTAAATAGAGAGAAAGACCCTTATTATTCCAGCACCCAACTATGTATTGAACAATATAGTATTAGTCTCAGAATTCTGATTGAGCCAAACATCAAAAATGAAAAAAAAAACTCTTTAAAGTGCGTGATTAATTCTGTTTTTATAAATGTCACAGCAATACAATGAATTATAAGCATTACCCCCAAATTATAGAGCTAATAGTTCACAACCCGGGTTGTAGGTAAGAGTTCATAGGTTTAGTCCCTTGATACTCCGGTGTATTGGAATTATAGATTCAAATGCCTTTAATTAGCATATTTGTAATCCAAAAGTGGAAATCAACGTTAATGCAGGTGCGGCACCAAAATTTGCAACACTCTCAATGCAGGATTATAACTTGTATCGCAGCACTCTTAATGCAGAATTGAAACTTTTATCAAATTCAACAAGATATAATAAAATGGCAACTTAACATTACCATATTCATCTTGATTGTAACAGCTCTGTTCAGCATATTGTAACACGATAAACAAGTACCTGTTTCCTTGGTGTCATGGTGCCAAAATCTACCTGCTCATTGCTTCCAGCTACTTCAACAAAGACCGGGACTTTCAACTTTGTCACCTATACTCTTCCTCCGCAGTTGTCGGCTCTTTAAGTACATCCGCACGCCTTATCCTTTAGCGGAGATGTGGATTTCTTGGGGGATCAGCTGTTAGACTGGTAATAATACAAGTATCTATCTATGATCATATTGTAGAAAAATTCAAAGAAGTAAATTTGTACCACATTAAAAAAGTGGATTTGAATTTGTCATTGACTCTGCGGTATATGAACTAATAACATTAGAGTTTCTACTAATGAAGTGTGTTATTTCATTATATGTTTAAAAATAGCAAAGCAATGTAAATAGTAATTTTTGTTTAATATTTCACCTGAATGGCTTATTTATATTGATAAGAAAAGTTTTTGAAGGCGGAGCAAACTGTTTAAATTCTGTGGAGAGTATTCTCCAATCATGCACAGCCGGAAGAAGCCCTAATGGAACCGGGGTGAAATGCGCGTAGCTTGTTTGTTTGTTTGTTGGAGCGGTGCAACAGCTGAGCACCGTCTAACAGCTGATCCCCCAAGAAATCCACATCTCCGCTAAAGGATAAGGCGTGCGGATGCACTTAAAGAGCCGACAACTGCGGAGGAAGAGTAAAGGTGACAAAGTTGAAAGTCCCGGTCTTTGTTGAAGTAGCTGGAAGCAATGAGCAGGTAGTTTTTGGCACCATGACACCAAGGAAACAGGTACTTGTTTATCGTGTTACAATATGCTGAACAGAGCTGTTACAATCAAGATGAATATGGTAATGTTAAGTTGCCATTTTATTATATCTTGTTGAAGTTGATACAAGTTTCAATTCTGCATTGAGTGTTGCGATACAAGTTATAATCCTGCATTGAGAGTGTTGCAAATTTTGGTGCCGCACCTGCATTAACGTTGATTTCCACTTTTGGATTACAAATATGCTAATTAAAGGCATTTGAATCTATAATTCCAATACACCGGAGTACCAAGGGACTAAACCTATGAACTCTTACCTACAACCCGGGTTGTGAACTATTAGCTCTATAATTTGGGGGTAATGCTTATAATTCATTGTATTGCTGTGACATTTATAAAAACAGAATTAATCACGCACTTTAAAGAGTTTGTTTTTCATTTTTGATGTTTGGCTCAATCAGAATTCTGAGACTAATACTATATTGTTCAATACATAGTTGGGTGCTGGAATAATAAGGGTCTTTCTCTTTCTCTCTATTTAAATATTTAGACACACACACACATATATATATATATATATAAATATATATATATATATATATATATATATTTTTTAATATACACACATATATACTATATATACATGTATGTACAATATATATATATATATATATATATATATGTATATACATGCTGTATATATATATATTTATATATATACACACACACTATATATATATATATATATACTATATATACTATATAAACTATATATATATAACAGGTTTGGTGGGTACATAGCAGGACACCTTGCCATCACAGCAGGTACTACTGACCCTGTGACACAGCTCAAGCCTTGAGTTCCCTAACAACCCGGTACGGTACTCACAGAAGTCTGGAGCCAGGTGGAGCTGGCAGGGACCAGGGTAACATGCAATTGTGACAATCATCATCCATGATCTTCTTGAAGAGCCCCAATAACCAGACTGAGACTGTCAGCAGAGTGAGCCGGACGTGCTGCCAGGGAGAGCGGAATGAGCAGTGAAGTCACGAGTCATTGGGTAACAGAGGGAGTGCCGAGCACACGTTGGAGAAGCCAGTACTGACTGAGGCACCTTAGGAACGGTCCTGGCCTGGGCCCTCGCAAGTGGCGGATCTCCAGGGCCCGGTGGCCACAACAAATGGTTTATGTGATCTTTAGGATCCTGGAAGTCCGCCACTGATAAAGTATTAAAAAAAATTTTTTTAAAAAATAATGCCTAGATTGCCTTGTGCAAGCGGCAAAGGCATGATCACAATGTCTATCACTAGAAGTGACTCAAAAGAATCTATACACAGTATTGAAATGTGCCCTCCAATATTACCCATTACAAAGGCAGACTCCCTTAGAATGAACGCAATCAGCGACATCAAAAATAGATTTAATATTTTGGGTAATTTAAACAAGTATATTGATATGCTTACCACTAAGGCCAAAAATATTGCTATTGATAATAGAAAGTGGAACAAAACAAATTATTTATTCCAAGAATTATTAAAAATGAATCAATGCAAGAATTCTAAAAAACTGGATGAGATAATATTCAAATCCTGGCCGCTTGTAATATGCATTAATGACCAACTGTCCACTCACCTTATAGAAAAGGAATGGCAATTAAAGCAGCTAAGAGATGAAATTCGCTCATCACGCAAATGCAAAGAAAGTTTAGAAACAGCCCAAAATGAAATGGTTCCTCTTAAAGGGACACTGAACCCATTTTTTTTTTTTTTTTTTGTGATTCAGATAGAGCATGCAACTTTAAGCAACTTTCAAATGTACTCCTTTTATCAATGTTTCTTCATTATCTTGCTATCTTTATTTGAAAAAGAAGGCATCTAAGCTAAGAAGTCAGTCAATTTTTGGTTCAGGATGCTAGACAGCATTTGTTTATTGGTGGGTTAATTTATCCACCAATAAGCAAGAACAACCCAGGTTGTTCACCAAAAATGGGCCGGCATCTAAACTTACATTCTTGCTTTTCATATAAAGATACCAAAAGAATGAAGAAAATTTGATAAGAGGAGTAAATTAAAAAGTTGCTTAAAATTGCATGCTCTATTTGAATCTCGAAAGAAAAACATTGGGTTCAATGTTCCTTTAAGCAAGACATAGATGCCTTAGATAAACATAACCAAAAATTACTCGCTAAAATAAAAAGCTTAAATGAGCAACTTAGCAATAATATGCCCCCCTCCATTAGTAATGAAAATATTTAAAATAATACAGAGATTATTAAATCCTTAAAAGAATTTGTGAGAAGTGAGATACAAGGTTTAAGGGAAGAAATTAAACAAAGGACCCCAGATGTCTCAGAAATAAACTTCCCACATAGGCAGTCACCTAAGGGTTTAAATGTAGGGAATGTGTACACTTCAGAGGGAGAGGACAGTTATTATAGTGAGTCAGAGGATGGAGCCAGCTACCCAGATAGCCCATATAATCATAATACACATAAGGGATCTCCCTGTAGTAAAAATAGGACAGAGAGGGGGCGGTCCAGCCGTATTAATAAGGTCCCTAGGAGAATCCAAGATGTACCTAATAAGGTATATGACACCCATAAGATAATTAACTTCTTAAACAGTGCAGTACCTGCATTTTTCAAAAGGGGGAACATTTTTATTTCACTTAGAGGCCTATGAAAATGCTTTATCTATACTAAATGTTCATAGTGAGCAGCCTAAAATTGAATTTCTGCCATGGGTATTTGAAGGTAAGAATCACTAATTATTTGTTTCACTAAAGGATATGAATATTAATTCTTGGAGTAAAACAAAGCAACAATGTAAAAGAGAGTTTGAGCATTATTGCACCACCAACTACAGCAAAAGCGGCTGTATACAATATAAAATGAGGCACAAATCAAAGCCCAAACAAATTCCTTTCTACACTAAAAGGAGCTTACAGTATGTCAGAGAACAAGAAAACATTTGAAAGCTCAGAATTTGTAAATTTATTTTATGAAGCCTTGCCCTCACACATCAAAGTAAATCTTGCTAGAGACTTTGATGATAACTGTACATTTGATTGGCTTATTAGAGAAAGTACAAAGCTATACTCCATTCAGCAGTCCAGTGAACAGGGGGTTAAAAGAGAAACAATGCTCAACCATAAAATTGTGGCAGAAACTAGGGTGTCACTTGGCCTCATACATTTTGAATCTAAAAAGAAAACTTATGCGGAAGTGGCCAGAGGAAACAGACCTTCCCCACAAAGTTTTGAGTCTGCCCATACCCCACCAAGGGCTGAGGCACAGAGTCCGCAAGCTGATAGGAGGGAATATACTCAAAATGGGGGTCCTACCCAAAAAAATAGATATCCCCAAAGAGACGAATACCCACAAGGTAAAAGGTATCCCATAGAAGTAGATATCATAAGTGGCACAGATACTCTCAGGATAACCAGACACCCCAATTAAATAGTGCACCCTAGGATATTAACACTGGACAAGTTGAACCTCAAATACAACCACATCAATATAGATACAATGGCTGTGACTCTGAGGGAACCCAAGGATCCAGGAATCAATACCCTGGGGCATCAAATAATTGGTCATGGGTAGAAATAGCTTGTATGATCAAGTAGGTCAACTACCCAACTGGCTAAATTATCTGAACAATTTGCAAATATGAGTCAAGCTCTTATGGCTCAGCAACCTAATAATCCTTTTTTAGGGGTACCGCCAATGGCCAACAGTTTCTTATTCTCTGGGGGGAGAGAAATACCAAAGATGATAATGAATGTTAATAATGATACTAATCAAATTCTCTCCCGACTGTCCAGCAATGGAAGACCTGACTGTGATGACCGGTGTCCCCAGACTGGAAATATAAATTAAACTCTTCTTTCAAAGTTGTCCCTAAACCTTATTCTCACAGATGCAGTACACAGGAATCCCGCCATTACTATTATAGAGGAAGCGACTGGTAAGAATGAAAATTCTTCTACATGAAGTAAAGTGGTTGATTCTGGGTAATCATGGTGAAGTCCACAAATGTTTAAACATAAGAATATTATGTGTCAAATGGTAGAAACTGCAGGGAGAAATTATGTATTAGCTGAGCTCCAGGATTCAGTTACCAACCCTATAATGGGATTAATAGATACTGGATCTCAAGCAACTATTTTATCTTACAGGTACTACACACAGCTAAATGTGTGTAGCACCTGTAAGATAAAAGCTAACAAGCCTAAACTCTGGGAATTTGATGGTTCATTAATAGGTGTTGGGGGATGTCTCTTTCAAAGTCTGGGGCACTGCATGGTTAAAGCTAAAACAGGGAAACAGGGTAATAAGACACCCTGTCATTATAGTAGATCTGCCAAATGATCATTTAATAATTGGTATTGATCTTCTTAAGCGATAAAGTACTGTAATTGATTACATAAATAATATTATTTGGTCACAAGTCCAAAGACCTATTATATTTGAACGGTCCAGCATACCTCACACCAGACATTACTGTCATGTGGTGGAAGAGAAGCCAGATGCTGTCGAAATTCATTTCAGGAATAGCTCTGTACCTGCAATAACTGTCCTACAAATATTTGATCAGACTCCCTTAAGTGGCTCTGATGGTCATACCATTAAAACGTTGCCTGGGAAAATAGCCAATATTTCCCTAGATGGTGATGTATTAACCATATCTCTCCACATGGGGGATCCTATATTCCCTAAAGGTGTGATCATTCTCAGTTCCTTACAAGGATTGAGAAAATTAAGGATGATGTAACTATTCCTATGCAAGTGCATGACTTTGGAAAACCCAAGTATGCTAAATTAAACTTAATTCAGTAAGCTAGCTATATAAGTGAAGGCTTATTCTCACAGATAGCTGAACCTAAAGTAATAAAATATCTTTCTCCCCAAGATCACTGGGTCCATGACCTAGATGATAACTCTGAAAGCTATAACATTATAGCTAAGTGTTTATTATCCAATTCCATAGGTAATAATCAACACCTTATTTGATTAACTTTTGCCTCTGGCGCAGGTTAAAAGGGGAACCTGAAGTATTTCAGTATGAAAATGCAGCCCTGAAATCAAGCCAGCAAATGCCATATGCTGTGAATATGCAGGTGTCTAATGATATTCTAATCCCTGCTGGGGCTGATACATTTCTCATGTAAAAAGGCGTCAGAAGTTAAAAACAACTGAAGCACTAATTTGCATCTCCCAGAGAATGCAAAATATGAGTATAACAATGACTCATACTCCTATGGTAAATATTGGAACTATTCCAATACATGTTATTGTGCATAACATGACCCCACAGTATATCACCTTATTCAAGGGAACTACTGTAGGATTTGCTCTGAAATCCAGTAATTATACTTTCGGATTCCAGAATAATGTAATCAGGCTAATAGGTGAAATGTACTTAACGGAAGAACAGTTAATAGAACAATCCTTTGCATCCATGCCAGTAGGATTATTTACAATTCAATCTATTTACCCTTTCAGCTCAGAAGAAGACATTTGTAAAAATGAAGAAGTCTCTCTAGTATTTGATCAACCGGTCATAGAGCAAGACTACCCCAATATCCAGAGTCATGGGGGTAATGTAAATTATAATCAAGGGGATCTCACATCTAGGCTTGAAGAAGTCTATGAGATGAACAGGCTGAAATCTTTCCAGGATTTCAGCAAATAGTCGAAGAGCAAATTTCCTCAGCTAATGGCTGTTCCAGTAATGACAAACGCCAACAGCTACGAGAACTCCTGAAGAACAACCAGAATATTTTTGCTAGGGATTTGTAGGACCATGGGACTATAAACCTGCACATTGCAAGAATCCAAAGAGATCTTATGTCCCACTTTTATGTGTTAAGCAAGCAATACAGACTCCCATTAGCCTCATATGATTCACTTGCCGAAATCATAAGAAACTTGGATGAAAGGGGTTTCCTCAGACAGGTGCAGAGCTCTTATAATATTCTTATTCTAGGTATTCTTAAGCCCAATGGACAATGGCGTTTGTGTGCTGACTTAAGACAACTAAACAAATGAGTGTACATGTCTGGCTGGCCTGTGCCATACATTGATCAGTGCCTAGCGCAGATTCAGGGATCTAAGATATTCACTGCCATTGACTGTGCGCAGGGATATTGGACCATAAAGGTAAATGAGGGAGACCAGTATAAGCTTGCGTTTTCCTTCCAGAAGGTCCAATATGCATTCCAAAAACTTCCGTTTGGATACATAAACTCAGGACATGAATTTACTGTATCCATGCATAAGGCTATGCCTGATGCACTAGAAAGGGGGACGTTATGCTATGTTAATCATGTGTTAATCAAAAGCGCAGACTTTGAAAACCACATCGCAGAACTTAAACATGTCCTCAGCCAACTTAAAAGTGCTGGTGTCAAGTTATCCCTACAAAACGCTCAATGGTGCCGCTCTTGTGTCAACTTCTTGGGACATGAGGTTACTTCTGAAGGGTTAAACCCTCAGAAGAAAAAGTTGGAAGCCTTAATAAAATCTAAGAACCCAACTAGCTTAAAGGAATTAAGATCATTCCTGGGTATGACAAACTATTCTTGCAAATTTATAGATAATTATGCAGAATTAGACAAACCACTCTTACATCTTCTAAAGAAGGATGTAGTATGGCACTGGGGTAAGGCTCAAGAGACAGCCATAAGAGAGCTGAAGAGAAAACTCACTCAAACACCTTGCTTAACTTTCCCTAAAGTGAGTAAACCTTTCTACCTAGAGACAGGTTACACAGATGTAAGCATGAGTGCTGTTTTATACCAAAAACATGATAATTTAAGCAAAGTCATTGCTTATGTAAGCAAAACTTTATCCCTTGCAGAAATAAATTTTAATTTCCCATATAAAATATACAAGGACCATTGTCAAACATTACCTTGGGTATATGTTGATGGTTGTTCTTACCATGCCACTATTGATAATGAGCGCAGATTAGTTGCTGGCATTGGTATCACTGACAAAATATCCCCAGTTGCCTATAAAATTAGGATCCTTAAAAATTATACTTTCATAGATAAATGGGTCCATATTAATCAGCTGTGAGCATGCCATCCTAGGTGCCATCATTTCCCCAAACACACTAATGAAGTGTTGTAGTTTAATAGATAAATAAGATATCTAGCTAAAGAGCATAAATATGAGGATTGAAAAATAACATACTTTCTTCTGGGAAGACTGTCTATAACGCATATACTGTCAGTACACTCACCAATTACATAGGTTTCAAGTCAATTCCAATACATGTGTCCAACATATATTATAATGGAAAGGGTGAATTATGTCATGTAAAAGGTTAGTGACTTTGTAAAATCTAAAGATTAATATATATATATATATATATATATATATATATATCCTCTTTGACACAAAAATGTATTGACTTCTATAATGATACAGTTCTTTATCAATAAACCTGAAATGGGTGATATTGAACCCCCTTACTGATTAAGAATACACTGCACAGAAAGAAAGTATGTCTCATCAGACCTCCTGCTGTTCAGATGTACACTAACCAGGACTTCTAAAGAGCAAATGTGGTGTGTTTGTTCCAGAGAGCAAACATCTGTCCCAAACTGTAAGAGATAATGTCACACCTCAAAAACCTTTGATCAGGGTCTCAGAAAAGAGGTCATTTTAATAGAGTTTTTGTTGTATAGTTTACCCAAATTAAAATATTTAAATTAATTTGGCCTAAGAAACCTATTATCTAGATCACAGGAACCCCTATGGACCGCAGCCTAAAAGTTTACAAGTGGTCACTTCTTTGAAGTACAAGTTTCTGAGAAAGGTGAACATTTACAGTTAAGTAATACAAAATACTCAGCACCCCAAATGGATACAAAAGAAATGCAATGAATTGTAATACTATCATGATTACAAATATGCAGATATGGTAAGAGGTACCTAGCCTATCCTCATTCAGACTTGCATACAACACATAAACGCTGCAAAGAAATGCACCACACAAATTTCCCTTAGGCATCCCTAAGGAAAAGCAAAAATAGGCATCTTTTCCACACAGTTCACAGTTCAAATGTGAATAAATAGAACAAGCACAAGGGCTCAAAGTGATACTTTGCAATCCACATATAGTGAAACTATACACCTAGCTTGATTGAAGCTTGTTGCAAAGTCCAATACCCAGCTGTTCTAGTATCAAGTGCAAATGCTGTGTGTCTAGGGCAATCCTCTCCTCCTGGGCCTCACACCCCACAGATGCAAGGTGTAAACCAAGCCCTGTTGTATATTAGATATTCCCCAGTCTGTTTTAGGAGTTGCTACACCACAGGACTGTATAATAACCTCCGACGTGTGTTTCGGGATTCCGCCCTTTCTCAAGGAGTATACTATATCATAGTGTTCACCACCTCATATAGTTCATATGCTGCATTTGTTTGGATAGCAAAAACATACCTTTCTTACGTGCAAACCGTTTGCGCAATCTTTAAACCTGTACATAGTGAACACCATTGTAAAACACTTTATTTACAATGTGGGAATACATAATATTCATTAATAAGCAAAGTAATTACATATCATGAATGTCTTTACTACGGGGGACTATCAATTCCCAATATATCTCTACAAACCACACAGCACATGCATGCAGGAATGGTCATCTATTTGTGAAACAATAGCTAAGCATCTTATCCCCAAAAAAATGCCCCCAATACCATGACTATCGTAATTGCAATGGAAACTCATTTTATAAACACATATATAGAATATCTCATTTTGGGAGTGCACAGAAATACTCTTTACAAAAAAAAAACCAGGGGATATCTCTATTCCTAATCCATTGGGCTTCCTTATGAAAAAGAGTATTTTGCCTATCACCCCCTCCTCTGGGAAATTGAATCTTATTGTATGAATGGGTCAAAAAATGATGTGCAACCGGGGCATCAAAATCTTCATTATTAATAGCGGCCTTATGTTGTCTGATACGATCCCTAATGCTCTGTGTGGTCTCACCCACATATGCCAGCCCACATGGGCATTTAATGACATAAATTACGTAACTTGAGTTACAAGTATATGTATTTTTAATCCCAATCTTACATCCAGTATGAGGATGTGTTACATAATCACCTTTGATGAAGGAATTGCATTGTGTGCAATTGTAAGAAGGGAAGCAACACTTTTTATGCAGGGGTGGGGTCGGATTTGTAGAGCCCAAAGTCCGCCCTCACAAATTCATCCCTGAGGTTACTATTCCTTTAATATGAAAAAGTGGGAGATATTTAAATACTTCAGATGTTTGGGGATGCTCTTGTAGTAAGTACCAGTGTTTCGATATCACAGATCTTAGTTTCCTACTATGCAAACCATATTGAGTGACCAAGGGAACAGAACATTTTAGATCAGTTTTTTGTCTAGAAGATAACAAAGTTTCTCTATCTATATGTTGTACTCTTGCAAGATTATCTGGCACAACAGTCTCAGGGTAGCCCCTAGCTTTGAATTTATCAGCCATCTGATCTAGCCTTAGCTGGGCTTTCATAGGATCTGTAATGATCTGCTTCGTTCTTAAAGGGACACTATACCCAAACATTTTCTTTCACGATTAAGGTAGAGAATACAATTTTAAACAACATTCCAATTTACTTCTATTACCTAATTTGCTTCATTCTTTAGATATACTTTACTAAAGAAATAGCAATGCACTTGGGTGAACCAATCACAGGAGGCATCTATGTGCAGCTACCAATCAGCAGCTACTAAGCATATCTAGATATGCTTTTCAGCAAAGAATACCAAGAGAATGAAGCAAATTAGATAATAGAAGTAAATTAGAAAGTTGTTTATAATTGTATGCTCTTTCTAAATCATGAAAGAAAAAAAATTGGGTTTCATGTCCCTTTAACCCCTTAATGACCACAGCACTTTTCCATTTTCTGTCCGTTTGGGACCAAGGCTATTTTTACATTTTTGCGGTGTTTGTGTTTAGCTGTAATTTTCTTCTTACTCATTTACTGTACCCACACATATTATATACCGTTTTTCTCGCCACTAAATGGACTTTCGAAAGATACCATTATTTTCATCATATCTTATAATTTACTATAAAAAAAATATAAAATATAAGGAAAAATTGAAAAAAACACACTTTTTCTAACTTTGACCCCCAAAATCTGTTACATATCTACAACCACCAAAAAACACCCATGCCAAATAGTTTCAAAATTTTGTCCTGAGTTTAGAAATACCCAATGTTTACATGTTCTTTGCTTTTTTTGCAAGTTATAGGGCCATAAATACAAGTAGCACTTTGCTATTTCCAAACCACTTTTTTCCAAAATTAGCGCTAGTTACATTAGAACACTAATATCTTTCAGGAATCCCTGAATATCCCTTGACATGTATATATTTTTTTTTAGTAGACATCCCAAAGTATTGATCTAGGACAATTTTGGTATATTTCATACCACCATTTCACCGCCAAATGCGATCAAATACAAAAAATCGTTCACTTTTTCACAAATTTTTTCACAAACTTTTGGTTTCTCACTGAAATTATTTACAAACAACTTGTGCAATTATGGCATAAATGGTTGTAAATTCTTCTCTGGGATGCCCTTTGTTCAGAAATAGCAGACATATGTGGCTTTGGCGTTGCTTTTTGGTAATTAGAAGGCCGCTAAATGCCACTGCGCACCACAAGTGTATTATGCCCAGCAGTTAAGGGGTTAATTAGGGAGCTTTTAGGGAGCTTGTAGGGTTAATTTTAGCTTTAGTGTAGTATAGTAGACAACCCCAAGTATTGATCTAGGCACATTTTGGTATATTTCATGCCACCATTTCACCGCCAAATGCGATCAAATTGAAAAAAAAGTAAAATTTTTCACAATTTTAGGTTTCTCACTGAAATAATTTACAAACAGCTTGTGCAATTATGGCACAAATGGTTGTAAATACTTGTCTGGGATCCCCTTTGTTCAGAAATAGCAGACATATATGACTTTGGCGTTGCTTTCTGGTAATTAGAAGGCCGCTAAATCCTGCTGCGCCTCACACGTGTATTATGGCTAGCAGTGAAGGGGTTAATTAGGGAGTTTGTAGGGAGCTTGCAGGGTTAATTTTAGCTTTAGTGTAGAGATCAGCCTCCCACCTGACACATCCCACCCCCTGATCCCTCCCAAACAGCTCCCTTCCCTCCCCCACCCCACAATTGTCCCCGCCATCTTAAGTACTGGCAGAAAGTCTGCCAGTACTAAAATAAAAGGGTTTTTAAAAAAAAAAAAAAAAAAAAATTTTTAGCATATTTACATATGCTAGGGTGTAGGATCCCCCCCTTAGCCCCCAACCTCCCTGATCCCCCCCAAAACCGCTCTCTAACCCTCCCCTCTGCCTCATTGGGGGCCATCTTGGGTACTGGCAGCTGTCTGCCAGTACCCAGTTTGCAAAAAAAAAAGTGCTTTTTTATTTTTGTTTGGCTTTTTTCTGTAGTGTAGCTTCCCCCCCCACACAGACAAACCCCCACCACCTTGCTGATCTTTTTTTTTTAAAAAAATATTTAGACATTTAAACATTTTTTATTAATAAATTTTCTGTAGTGTAGCGGTTCCCACCCGCTCCCTCCCCGTGCACGCGCCCGCCCCCGCCCTCCCGTGCACACGCGCGCGTCCGTGCACGCCCCCGCTCATCCCCGCCCACGATCCCGCCCCCCCTGCACATAACCAGGGCCATCGATGGCCGCCACCCGCCTCCCGGTCCGGCTCCCACCCACCAACGCAGGGAGCCACCGATCTCCGGTGCAGAGAGGGCCACAGAGTGGCTCTCTCTGCACCGGATGGCTTAAAAAGGTTATTGCAGGATGCTTCCATATCGAGGCATCACTGCAATAACCGGAAAGCAGCTGGAAGCGAGCAGGATCGCTTCCAGCTGCTTTCCACACCGAGGACGTGCAGGGTACGTTCTCAGGCATTAACTGCCTTTTTTTTGAGGACGTACCCTGCACGTCCTCGGTCGTTAAGGGGTTAATAATTGGCTATAGGGTAGGCTTTTAATCATTGCTGGCGGGTGAAAGCTATCAAACGACAAGTTATTTCTGTCTGTGGCTTTACTAAAGATGTCACATTCTAGTATGTCACCTTTTTTAATAACCATTGTGACAAAAAAAAATCATTCTCGCTGTGTTATGCTCCATATATATATATTTGTCCATGTATATTATATAAAGTTAATATTATGCACAGGTCTAATATTTAAATGTATAAGAATACATACTAAATCAATATACTTATGCTTAGTCTTAAATTACATGCTCAGTTAGATTAGATGGGCCATATATTAAACATGTAGTTTATTACAACTATGAAATTATAAATGTATTGAATATTCATCGCTATTATATATATATATATATATATATATATATATATATATATAGCACACAGAGAAAGTCCAGCACTCACTTACAAGCTCTCAGCTAAGATTAAAAGCAAAAAAGGAAGCGTTAGTTACTGCATCTGGCCAAATGGGATAGGCCCATTTACCACTTCAAGGCCTCTTCCAAAACCAGAGAAAGTCCAGCCCTTACTTACAAGCTCTCAGCTAAGATTAAAAGCAAAAACGTTTAATCTTATCTGAGAGCTTGTAAGTGAGTGCTGGACTTTCTCTGTGTGCTGTGTTAATTTGTTTTGTAATTTTCCCTATGGGTCTTGCACCCAGACCTGTCTGGGGTTAACTGCCTGTGACTCTGGGGACAGTGCAGCTTCCAGAGAGTGCTATTGTGCACCCAGGGCTGTGCATGTTGCAGGGTCATGAGTTATGTACCCAGTCTGGTCTGAGAGTGCAGTCCCCTTCCGTGTTTTGTATATGTCTAGGGTGATTACATAAGCCTGTGCACCCTTCACTTTTTCCCAGTTCGTTGCATTGAGAGCTTGCATTGTGTGGCTGTTTAGGGACTCATGTTTTCGAAGAAACATTGACGTGGTACCTGGACTTATTCCATTTGGCCAGATGCGGTTACTAACTCTTCCATTTTTGCTTTTAATCTTAGCTGAGAGCTTGTAGGTGAGTGCTGGACTTTCTCTGTGTGCTGTATTAATTTGTTTTGTATTTTTCCCTATGGGCCTTGCACCCAGACCTGTCTGGGGTTAACTGCCTGTGACTCTGGGGACAGTGCAGCTTCCTGAGAGTGCTATTGTGCACCCAGGGCTGTGCATGTTGCAGGGTCATGGGATGTGTACCCAGTCCGGTCTGAGAGTGCAGTCCCCTTCCTTGTTTTGTATACGTCTAGGGTGATCACGTAGGTCTGTGCACCTTTCACTTGTTCCCAGTTTGTTGGATTGAGAGCTTGTTTGTGTGGCTGTTTAGAGACTCAGGTTTTGGGAGAGACCTTGATGTGGTACCTGGGTTTATCCCATTTGGCCAGATGCTGTAACTAACTCTTAAATTTTTGCTTTTATTCTTAGCTGAGAGCTTGTAAGTGAGTGCTGGACTTTCTCTGTATGCTGTATTAATTTGTTTTGTAATTTTCCCTATGGTTCTTGCACCTAGACCTGTCTGGGGTTAACTGCCTGTCACTCTGGGGACAGTGCAGCTTCCTAAGAGTGCTATTGTGCACCCAGGGCTGTGCATGTTGCATGGTCATGGGATGTGTACCCAGTCTGGTCTGAGAGTGCAGTTCCCTTCCGTGTTTTGTATGTATACAATGTGTTTTTCTGTCACCCATGGATGTTGTGGGTATTTTATACTGGAATGAATAAAATTTTGGTTAGTTTTAAACTTATCGTTTTCTGCACTCTATATTTGAAATACAGTTAAGATTTTGAAAACAATGCTACATTTCAGTTACCTGTTGCCCCCGGTGTCCGATATGAGGTATTGCGGCCAAAGATATTCAATTAGGGAGAATTGAATTAAAGTGGCATTTCCCAGTAGCCAATGAGAAGCTCAGACTCAAAGTGCATACCCAAAATTTCACTGGATGATTCGAAAAAGAGGTGGGTTTTATCATAGATAAAAATGCTTGCACGGAAAATAATTGGGGTCAATGCTGGCTGATGTGCTTACCTTGTCTTACTGGCTGAATTGCTGCCTGGGAAATATACAGTCTTTGTGAGACAAATTTCTGATGGGAAACTCTTTATACTAAAAGAGCAAACTAAATTGGGCCTAATATTCACTTCCAGATTTGTGCATACTCTCTTATATGACAGTAAAAAGAATTCTGATTGTGGACTGAACTCTCAAATGTTGGTCATCTGATAATGTATTAAGCGATTTGATGTTGTTATATTTTTAGTGTTTTAAAGCAAAGATATTCTTTATTGCTGTAGTTTAATTGAAGCTGGTATTTAAAGAGGTACTTTATAGTTGCAACGCTAGTATTAAATAGACCAGTGTACTTCATATATTAAATATATTAGTGCTAAGTAACCTTTATATTAGGAAAAGGGGTTTTTGCAGTCCATACTTATAAATTCATTCTCTTATTTACTGTGAAATCTCTTAAGAATCGCACATAAATTGGCTATTGTGTTGATAATATATAAATCTCTCTGGTTGATTATTTGAAGTGATATAAGGCTATTTTTGGCTAGTTGTTGAATAATAATTTCCAGCAAATTCCATTAGACTTATTGAATTTGAGCTAAGATTCTTATTATAACATTGGGATATATTGTGTTAATCAAGTGTTAAATCATTAATCCATATTTTGGCATTGGGTTAATGTTATAAATTGTTCTATTATAATTCATGTGTGATATTTAATAAGCGATTCGTTTTGCGTTAAAGATAATTTATAGAAATATTCGCCTAGATTACGAGTCTTGTGTTAGCCTCAAAAAGCAGGTCCCAACGCTGCTTTTTAACGCCCGCTGGTATTACGAGTCTGGCAGGTACAGGTGTACCGCTCACTTTTTTTCCGCGACTCGAGCATACCGCAAATCCACTTACATAAATTGCGTATCCTATCTTTTCAATGGGATTTGCTTAACGCCGGTATTACGAGTCTTGGAAAAAGTGAGCGGTACACCATCTCCTGTCAAGACTCCTACCGCATTTAAAAGTCAGTAGTTAAGAGTTTTATGTGCTAACGCCGTAACATAAAACTCTTAACTAAAGTGATAAAAAGTATACTAACACCCATTAACTACCTATTAACCCCTAAACTGAGCCCCCTCCCACATCGTAAAAACACTTAAATAAAAATTTTAACCACTAATCTGCCGACCGGACATCGCCGCCACTTTAATAAATATATTAAACTGCCGCACTCCTGCCTCGCAAACACTAGTTACATTTTATTAACCCCTAATCTGCTGTCCCTAACATCACCAACACCTGCCTAGAATTATTAACCCCTAATCTGCCGCCCCCGTCGCGCCACTATAATAAAGTTATTAACCCCTAAATCTAAGTCTAACCCTAACACCCCCTAACTTAAATATAATTTAAATACATCTAAATAAATTTTACTATCATTAAATAAATTATTCCTTTTTTAAACTAAATACTTACCTATAAAATAAACCCTAAGCTAGCTACAATATAACTAGTAGTTAGATTGTAGCTAGCTTAGGGTTTATTTTTATTTTACAGGCAACTTTGTATTTATTTTAACTAGGTACAATAGTTATTAAATAGCTATTAACTACCTGTAAAATAAAACCTAACCTAAGCTACAATTACACCTAACACTACACTATAATTAAATAAATTACCTAAATTAACTACAATTAATTACAATTAAATTATATAAACTAAATTACTAAAAAAAACACATTAAATTACAGAAAAAATAAAATAATTACAATTTGTTTAAACTAATTACACCTAATCTAATCCCCCTGATAAAATAAAAAAGCCCCCCAAAATAAAAAAATCCCTACCCTATACTAAATTAAAAATAGCCCTTTAAAGGGCTTTTTGCGGGGCATTGCCCCAAAGTAATCAGCTCTTTTACCTGTAAAAAAAATACAATACCCCTCCCACATTACAACCCACCACCCACACACCCAACCCTACTCTAAAACCCACCCAATCTCCCCTTAATAAAACCTAACACTACCCCCTTGAAGATCACCCTACCTTGAGACGTCTTCACCCAACCGGGCAGAAGTGGTCCTCCAGATGGTCCGAAGTCTTCATCCTATCCGGGCAGAAGAGGTCCTCCAGATGGCCAGAAGTCTTCATCCAGGCAGCATCTTCTATCTTCATCCATTCGGCGTGAAGCGGGTCCATCTACAAGACATCCGACGCGGAGCATCCTCTTCGTTTGACGGTGACTGGAACAATGACGGGTCCTTTAAATGACATCATCCAAGATGGCGTCCCTTCAATTCCGATTGGCGGATAGGATTCTATCAGCCAATTGTAATTAAGGTAGAAAAAATCCTATTGGCTGATCCAATCAGCCAATAAGATTGAACTTGCATACTTTTGGCTGTTCCAATCAGCCAATAGTATGCACGCTCAATCCTATTGGCTGTTCTATCAGCCAATCTGAATTGAAGGGATGCCATCTTGGATGACGTCATTTAAAGGACCTGTCATTGTTCCAGTTGCCGTTGAACAAAGAGGATGCTCCATGTCGGATGTCTTGAAAATTGACCCGCTCCATGCTGGATGGATGAAGATAGAAGATGCCGCCTGGATGAAGATTTCTGGCCGTCTGGTGGACCTCTTCTGCCCGGATAGGATGAAGACTTCGGACCATCTGGAGGACCACTTCTGCCCGGTTGGGTGAAGACGTCTCAAGGTAGGGTGATCTTCAGGGGGTTAGTGTTAGGTTTTATTAAGGTGGATTGGATGGGTTTTAGAGTAGGGTTGGGTGTGTGGGTGGTGGGTTGTAATGTTGGGGGGTATTGTATTTTTCTTTAAAGGTAAAAGAGCCGATTACTTTGGGGCAATGCCCCGCAAAAAGACCTTTTAAGGGCTATTTGTAATTAAGTAAAGAGCAGGGTTTTTTTTTTATTTTTTTTTTTTTTTTATTTTATTAGGGGGATTAGATTAGGTGTAATTAGTTTAAAAAAATTGTTAATTATTTTATTACTTTCTGTAATTTAGTGGGGGTTTTTAGTACTTTAGTTTATTTAATTTAATTGTAATTAATTATAGCTAATTTAGGTAATTTATTTAATTATAATGTAGTGTTAGGTGTAATTGTAGCTTAGGTTAGGTTTTATTTTACAGGTATATTTTCTTTATTTTAACTAAGATGTTATTAAATAGTTAATAACTATTTAATAACTATCATACCTAGTTAAAATAAATACAATGTTGCCTGTAAAATAAAAATAAATCCTAAACTAGCTACAATGTAACTATTAGTTATATTGTAGCTAGCTTAGGGTTTATTTTATAGGTAAGTATTTAGTTTAAAAAAGTAATAATTTATTTAATGATAGGAATATTTATTTAGATTTATTTAAAATTATATTTAAGTTAGGGGGGTGTTGGGTCTAGACCTAGGTTTAGGGGTTAATAACTTTAATATAGTGGCAGCGACATTGGGGGCTGCAGATTAGGGGTTAATAAGTGTAGGTAGGTGTCTGCGACATTGGGGGCAGCAGATTAGGGGTTAATAAATATAATGTAGGGTTTGGCGATGTTGGGGGCATCAGATTAGGGGTTCATAAGTATAATGTAGGTGGCGGCGGTGTCCAGAGCAGCAGATTAGGGGTTAATAATATAAATTAGGTGTCGGCGATGTCGGGGCAGCGGATTAGGGGTTACTAAGTGTTAGGGGTGTTTAGACTCGGAGTTCATCTTAGGGTGTTAGGTGCAGACATAAATGTGTTTCCCCATAGGAATCAATGGGGCTGCGTTAGAAGCTCAACGCTGCTTTTTTGCAGGTGTTAGGTTTTTTTTCAGCCGGCTCTGCCCCATTGATTCCTATGGGGAAATCGTGCACAAGCATGTTTTGCCAGCTTACCGCTACCGTAAACAGCGCTGGTATTGAGGTGAGATGTGGAGCTAAATTCTGCTCTGCACTCACTTTTTTTGCGCCCGGTTTCTAAAGACCCGTAATTCCAGCGTTACTGTAGGTGAGCGGTAAGGAAAAACTGTGCGTTAGCACCGCAAACCATTACCGACAAAAAATCGTAATCTAGCCGATTGTGTCCATAATACTGAGGTACCATTAATTCATTTTGAGTTAAGGTTAATTTATAAAAGTATTTTGTTCAAAGTAGTAATATAGCCACACCAACAACTGTATTTAAAACATTATTGCTTTATTGTGCCAATTAAAACAGACAACGTTTCGGACCCATGAGACATGAATGAGGACATGGGTCCGAAACGTTGTCTGTTTTAATTGGCACAATAAAGCAATAATGTTTTAAATACAGTTGGTGGTGCGGCTATATTACTACTTTGAACTGTTTACCTTGGACCATGGTGCAGGTCTAATAGCTGGCACACCTGCAAACGGTTTGTTGCATACCCACAGGTGGGGATTACCTTAGTGCTTGTGCATCCTTTTGATTCACAATTATAAAAGTATTTTGTCCATTCATGGGATAAATGACAATATCTATTGAATAGTAATTAATCTAAATATCTCTATAGCCTGCTTAATATTTTAAAGTTGTGTTGATCAATTTATAGATATAACTGGTCATAGGTGATATTCAGTCACTACATAAATATAATATATGTGTTTATAGAGATTAACTGGTTAGAATTTAGGAATTAATTTAATTTGAGATTAAATATTAATGTTTATAATAATTTTATAGTTATAATTTCTAGACATCTTAATATCATTCCGGAATACACTACAGAGATTATATAACGTTTCACTGTAGTGTATTGACACATTCCACTATATTAATTGGATGGAGATATTGCTGACAATAATTTTATGATTGATTATTAATATTCATAATTCCATTAATCAAAAATATTGTTAAGTAAATATATATAACACATTGAAAGTTACTGTTGAGATGGAAATAAATAATATCGTAACCTAGGAAATATAAAAATATATACAGTATATATATATATATATATATATATATATATATATACAGTGGATATAAAAAGTCTACACACCCCTGTTAAAATGTCAGGTTTCTGTGATGCAAACAAATGAGGCTAAGATAAATCATTTCAGAACTTGTTCCACCTTTAATGTGACCTATAAACTGTACAACTCAATTGAAAAACAAACCGAAATCTTTTAGGTAAAGAGAAATAAAAATAAAAAAATAAAATAATAGGGTTGCATAAGTGTGAACACCCTATTATAACTGGGGATGTAGCTGTGTTCAGAATTAAGCAATCACATTCAAAATCATGTTAAATAGGAGTCAGTACACACCTGTCATCATTTAAAGTGCCTCTTATTAACCCCAAATAAAGTTCAGCTGTTCTAGTAGGTCTTTCCTGACATTTTGTTAGTCGCATCCTACAGCAAAAGCCATGGTCCACAGAGAGCTTCTAAAGCATCAGAGGGATCTCTTTGTTAAAAGGTATCAGTCAGGAGAAGGGTACAAAAGAATTTCCAAAAAATTAGATATACCATGGAACACAGTGAAGACAGTCATCATCAAGTGAAGAAAATATGGTGCAACAGTGACATTACCAAGAACTGGATGTCCCTCCAAAATTGCTGAAAAGACGAGAAGAACACTGGTCTGGAAGGCTGCCAAGAGGGCCTACAGCAACATTAAATGAGCTGCAGGAATATCTGGCAAGTACTGGCTGTGTGGTACATGTGACAACAATCGCCCGTATTCTTCATATGTCTGGTCTATGGGGTAGAGTGGCAAGACGGAAGCCTTTTCTTACAAAAAAAAACATTCAAGCCTGGCTAAATTTTGCAAAAACACATCTGAAGTTTCCCAAAAGTATGTTGCAAAAGGTGTTCTGGTCTGATGAAACCAAAGTTTAACTTTTTGGCCATAATTCCAAAAGATATGTTTGGCACAAAAACAACACTGCATATCACCAAAAGAACACCATAACCACAGTGAAGCATAATGGTGCCAGCATCATGCTTTGGGGCTGTTTTTGTGCAGCTGGAACTGGGGCCTTAGTCAAGGTAGAGGGAATAATGAACAGTTCCAAATACCAGACAATATTGGCACAAAACCTTCAGGCTTCTGCTAGAAAGCTGAACATGAAGAGGAACTTCATCTTTCAGCATGACAACGACCCACAGCATAAATCTAAATCAACAAAGGAATGGCTTCACCAGAAGAAGATTAAAGTTTTGGGATGGCCCAGCCAGAGCCCAGACCTGAATGCAATCCAAAATCTGTGGGGTGATCTGAAGAGGGCTGTGCACAGGAGATGCCCTCGCATTCTGAGAGATTTAGAGTGTTTTTGCAAAGAAGAGTGGGCAAATCTTGCCAAGTCAAGATGTGCCATGCTGAAAAACTCATACCCAAAAAGACTGAGTGCTGTAATAAAATCAAAAGGTGCTCCAATAAAGAATTAGTTTAAGGGTGTTCACACTTATGCAACCATATTATTTTAGTTTTTTAGTTTTATTTCCCTTTATCTAAAAGATATCGGTTAGTTTTTCAATTGAGTTGTACAGTTTATAGGTCACATTAAAGGTGGAAAAAGTTCTGAAATGATTTATCTTTGTCTCATTTTTTTACATCACAGAAACCTGACATTTTAACAGGGGTGTGTAGACTTTTTATATCCACTGTGTATATATATATATATATATATATATATATATATATATATATATATATATATATATATATATAAACAGCAGAAGAAAAAAAATGTCTAGAATCAAACAACGATTCTTTATTATGGAGAATAAAACGTTAAAAACAAGTGTGGTAAGATCAAAGCATGGAAACAATGTCCTATGTGTTTTGGCAGTACACTGCCTTAAAGGACCAGTCACTACAGCAGATTTGCTAAATCAACAAATGCATGATAAAACGACAATGTAATAGCACTTAGTCTGAACTTCAAATAAGTATTAGATATTTTTCTAACAAATTTTAAAATGATGTACATTTCCACTCCCCCGTACCATGTGACAGCAATCAGCCAATCACAAATGCATATATGTATATTCTGTGAATTTGTGCACATGCTCAGTAGGAGCTGGTGACTCAGAAAGTGTAAATATAAAAAGACTGCACATTTTTTTTTAATGGATGTAAATTGGAAAGTTGTTTATAATTGCATGCTCTATCTGAATCATTAAAGTTTAATTTGACCTGAGTGTCCATTTAATCATAGACATGCTGTTAATGCAATTCATTAGATTTATATACACATGTGAAAATCATGATAATTACAGACTGCTGAGACCTTAAAGAAATACCACCCTTACTAACCTAAATGATTAGACCTTTTCTAAATGGAAAAAGACTACAAAAGTGCACCTATATACAAATGCTATTAACCATATCTGAATCAGAGATTTACATGAGGGATAGCTCAAAGCAACAAATTAAGATATCTTAAATAAACAGCTCCTAAAAATTAAATATGTTAGGCTGACAATTACAAAAAGCGTTTGCCTATTAAAGCTGACATAATATATTGTCCCCATCTAGTAACTATACTCCAATGTAAAGAAAGTAATGTGAACAAATGATAACTCACATTAGTATAATACCTCAACTTTGGCACCTAAAATCGAAATTAGAACATATATTACTCATACATATAAGCCTGAGTGAACATGTTACTTGAATACCAAACAACACAGCCATTACTAATAGGTAATATTTAGGAGCATAATAGATAGCTAGTCAATTAGAGTTATTTAAAACATATAGGGGGGTAGTTATCAAGCCGTCTACTTACCTGCCTTCACCGGTTCAATACGCCCGCCTAAGCTCGCCTACCATCGCCGCCGCGGACCTTCAAAATTTGCCTAAGTTATCAAAAAAGCTGTCAAAAAGCCGCGCACCAAGTACGGGGCGATGAGCAGCGGACTGTGATAGTTATCACTCATCCGATCTCGCTGCTCTTCGGCTTTTTCACAGCTTTATTGCTAGCCTGTCACTAAGCACCCACACTAACTACACTGTTCTACCCCCTATACTGGCGCCCCCGGAGCCCCCCGCAACTCAATAAAGTTATTAACCCCTAAACCGCCGCTCCTAGACCCCGCCGCAACTCTTATAAATGTATAAACCCCTAAACCGCCGCTCCCGGACACCGCCACCACCAACATTATACCTAGTAACCCCTATCCTGCCCCCCCTATACCGTTGCCACCTATAATAAATTTATTAACCCCTATCCTGTGGATCCCGGACCTCGCCACAACTAAATAAATAGTTTAACCCCTAAACCGCCGCTCCCGGACCCCGCCGCTACCTATATTAAACTTATTAACCCCTAATCTGCCCCCCCTACACCGTCGCCACCTATAATAAATGTATTAACCCCTATCCTGCCCCCCCTACACCGCCGCCACTGTAAAATTATTAACCCCTAAACCTAAGTCTAATACTAACACCCCCTAACTTAAATATTAATTAAATAAATCTAAATAATATTTCTCTTATTAACTAAGTTAATCCTATTTAAAACTAAATACTTACCTTTAAAATAAACCCTAATATAGCTACAATATAAATAATAGTTATATTGTAGCTATCTTAGGATTTATTTTTATTTTACAGGCAACTTTCAATTTATTTTAACTAGGTACAATAGCTATTAAATAGTTATTAACTATTTAATAGCTACCTAGTTAAAATAAAGAGAAATTTACCTGTAAAATAAAAACTAACCTAAGTTACAATTACACCTAACACTACACTATGCTTTAATAAATTATTCCTATTTAAAACTAAATACTTACCTGTAAAATAAACCCTAAGATAGCTACAATATAATTAATAATTACATTGTAGCTATTTTAGGATTTATATTTATTTTACAGGTAACTTTGTATTTATTTTAGCTAGTTAGAATAGTTATTAAATAGTTATTAACTATTTAATAACTACCTAGCTAAAAGAAATACAAAATTACCTGTAAAATAAATCCAAACCTAAATTACAATTAAACCTAACACTACACTATCATTAAATTAATTAAATAAATTACCTACAAATAACTACAATTAAATACAATTAAATAAACTAACTAAAGTACAAAAAATAAAAAAGCTAAGTTACAAAAAAAAAAAAAAAAAAGTTACAAACATTTAAAAAATATTACAACAATTTTAAGCTACTTACACCTAATCTAAGCCCCCTAATAAAATAACAAAGCCCCCCAAAATAAAAAAATGCCCTACCCTATTCTAAATTAAAAAGTTACCAGCTCTTTTACCTTACCAGCCCTTAAAAGGGCCTTTTGCGGGGCATGCCCCAAAGAATTCTGCTCTTTTGCCTGTAAAATAAAAATACAACCCCCCCAACATTAAAACCCACCACCCACATACCCCTAATCTAACCCAAACCCCCTTAAATAAACCTAACACTGCCCCCCTGAAGATCATCCTACCTTGAGTCGTCTTCAGCCAGCCGACCACCGATGGAACCGTAGAGGAGATCCGGAGCGGCAGAAGTCATCATCCAAGGGGTGCTGAAGAAGTCTTACATCCAATGAAGTCATCATCCAGGCAGTGCTGAAGAAGTCTTCCATCCGGGCGATGTCATCTTCCAAGCGGCGTCTTCAATCTTCTTTCTTCCAGATCCATCTTCATCCCGCCGACGCGGAAAATCCTTCTTCCCCGACGGCCGACGACTGAATGAAGGTTCCTTTAAGGGACGTCATCCAAGATGGCGTCCCTTCAATTCCGATTGGCTGATAGGATTCTATCAGCCAATAGGAATTAAGGTAGGAAAAATCTGATTGGCTGATTGAATCAGCCAATCAGATTAAAGTTCAATCCGATTGGCTGATCCAATCAGCCAATCAGATTGAGCTTGCATTCTATTGAAGGGACGCCATCTTCGATGACGTCCCTTAAAGGAACCTTCATTCAGTCATCGGCCGTCGGGGAAGAAGGATGTTCTGCATCGGCGGGATGAAGATGGATCCGGAAGAAAGAAGATTGAAGACGCCGCTTGGAAGATGACATCGCCCGGATGGAAGACTTCTTCAGCGCCGCCTGGATGATGACTTCATTGGATGGAAGACTTCTTCAGCGCCCCTTGGATGATGACTTCTGCCGCTCCAGATCTCCTCTTCGGTTCCATCGCTGGTCGGCTGGCTGAAGACGGCTAAAGGTAGGATGATCTTCAGGGGGGTAGTGTTAGGTTTATTTAAGGGGGGTTTGGGTTAGATTAGGGGTATGTGGGTGGTGGGTTTTAATGTTGGGGGGGTTGTATTTTTATCTTACAGGCAAAAGAGCAGAATTCTTTGGGGCATGCCCCGCAAAGGCCCTTTTAAGGGCTGGTAAGGTAAAAGAGCTGGTAACTTTTTAATTTAGAATAGGGTAGGGCATTTTTTTATTTTGGGGGGCTTTGTTATTTTATTAGGGGGCTTAGATTAGGTGTAAGTAGCTTAAAATTGTTGTAATATTTTTTAAATGTTTGTAACTTTTTTTTATTTTTTGTAACTTAGCTTTTTTTATTTTTTGTACTTTAGTTAGTTTATTTAATTTAACTTAATTGTAGTTATTTGTAACTAATTTATTTAATTAATTTAATGATAGTATAGTGTTAGGTTTAATTGTAACTTAGGTTAGGATTTATTTTACAGGTAATTTTGTATTTCTTTTAGCTAGGTAGTTATTAAATAGTTAATAACTATTTAATAACTATTCTAACTAGCTAAAATAAATACAAAGTTACCCGTAAAATAAATATAAATCCTAAAATAGCTACAATATAATAATTATTTATATTGTAGCTATCTTAGGGTTTATTTTACAGGTAAGTATTTAGTTTTAAATAGGAATAATTTATTAAAGTATAGTGTAGTGTTAGGTGTAATTGTAACTTAGGTTAGTTTTTATTTTACAGGTAAATTTATCTTTATTTTAACTAGGTAGCTATTAAATAGTTAATAGCTATTGTAGTTAAAATAAATTGAAAGATGCCTGTAAAATAAAAATAAATCCTAAGATAGCTACAATATAATTATTATTTATATTGTAGCTATATTAGGGTTTATTTTAAAGGTAAGTATTTAGTTTTAAATAGGATTAATTTATTTAATAAGAGCAATATTATTTAGATTTATTTAATTAATATTTAAGTTAGGGGGGTGTTAGTGTTAGACTTAGGTTTAGGGGTTAACAATTTTATTACAGTGGCGGCGATGTACGGGGGGCAGGATAGGGGTTAATAAATTTATTATAAGTGGCGACGGTGTAGGGGGGCAGATTAGGGGTTAATAAGTTTAATATAGGTTGCAGCGGGGTCCGGGAGCAGCGGTTTAGGGTTTAAACTATTTATTTAGTTGCGGCGAGGTCCGGGATCCGCAGGATAGGGGTTAATAACTTTATTATAGGTGGCGACAGTATGGGGGGGCAGGATAGGGGTTAATAGGTATAATGTAGTTGGCGGTGGGCTCCAGGAGCGACGGTTTAGGGGTTAATAGGTATTATGTAGGTGGTGGTGGGCTCCGGGAGCGGCGGTTTAGGGGGTAATAACTTTATATAGTGGCGGCGGTGTAGGGGGGCAGGATAGGGGTTAATAGGTATAATGTAGGTGGTGGCGGGGTCCGGGAGCGGCGGTTTGGGGGTTAATACATATATTATAGTTGCGGCGGGGTCCAGGAGCGGCGGTTTAGGGGTTAACATATTTAGTATAGCTTGCGGTGGGCTCCGGGAGCAGCGGTTTAGGGGGTAAACACTTTATTTAGTTGCTGCGGTGTAGGGGGGACAGATTAGGGGTGTTTAGACTCGGGGTACATGTTAGGGTGTTAGGTGCAGACATCTCCCATAGGAATCAATGGGATGTCGGGCAGCAGCGAACATGAAACTTTCCCTATGGTCAGACTCCCATTGATTCCTATGGGATCCGCCTCCTCCAGCGCGGCGGTTTGAAAACCAGGTACGCTGGACCGGAAAAGTGCCGAGCGTACCTGCTAGTTTTTTGATAACTAGCAAAAGTAGTCAGATTGTGCCGCACTTGTGTGCGGAACATCTGGAGTGACGTAAGAATCGATCTGTGTCGGACTGAGTCCGGCGGATCGAAGCTTACGTCACTAAATTCTACTTTTGACGGTATCTAGGGCTTGATAACTAAGGCGAATCAGCCTCGCTACAAATACGCTGTGGAATTCCAGCGTATTTGAGGATGACGGCTTGATAACTAGGGGCCCATAGGCTTGTCCCGCTAAATTTCCCAATATAATATATACTAAATAGGAAGAAGAAACCCACGTGAGGTAGATGGCTAGATCAATATGCCTAGAGAAGATATCGTTGGCGGGACCAAAAATTAAAGATGTCCCCGTCAATATTAAAGCTTACTGGTCTTCTGGTCTTTAGCTGGAAAATCCAGAAGGCTTCTCTATAAAAGAGTTTAGTAGTCCTGTCACCTCCACTGAGACATTTTAACATGCTCGAAGATTTACCATTTAAAGGTAGCATCGTTCTTCCCGTGGACATAAATGAAATGTCTCACAAAATTTGAGCACTCTACAGGGAGTGCAGAATTATTAGACAAAAGAGTATTTTGACCACATCATCCTCTTTATGCATGTTGTCTTACTCCAAGCTGTATAGGCTCGAAAGCCTACTACCAATTAAGCATATTAGGTGATGTGCATCTCTGTAATGAGAAGGGGTGTGGTCAAATGACATCAACACCCTATATCAGGTGTGCATAATTATTAGGCAACTTCCTTTCCTTTGGCAAAATGGGTCAAAAGAAGGACTTGACAGGCTCAGAAAAGTCAAAAATAGTGAGATATCTTGCAGAGGGATGCAGCACTCTTAAAATTGCAAAGCTTCTGAAGCGTGATCATCGAACAATCAAGGGTTTCATTCAAAATAGTCAACAGGGTCGCAAGAAGTGTGTGGAAAAACCAAGGCGCAAAATAACTGCCCATGAACTGAGAAAAGTCAAGTGTGCAGCTGCCAAGATGCCACTTGCCACCAGTTTGGCCATATTTCAGAGCTGCAACATCACTGGAGTGCCCAAAAGCACAAGGTGTGCAATACTCAGAGACATGGCCAAGGTAAGAAAGGCTGAAAGACGACCACCACTGAACAAGACACAAAAGCTGAAACGTCAAGACTGGGCCAAGAAATATCTCAAGACTGATTTTTCTAAGGTTTTATGGACTGATGAAATGAGAGTGAATCTTGATGGGCCAGATGGATGGGCCCGTGGCTGGATTGGTAAAGGGCAGAGAGCTCCAGTCCGACTCAGACGCCAGCAAGGTGGAGGTGGAGTACTGGTTTGGGCTGGTATCATCAAAGATGAGCTTGTGGGGCCTTTTCGGGTTGAGGATGGAGTCAAGCTCAACTCCCAGTCCTACTGCCAGTTTCTGGAAGACACCTTCTTCAAGCAGTGGTACAGGAAGAAGTCTGCATCCTTCAAGAAAAACATGATTTTCATGCAGGACAATGCTCCATCACACGCGTCCAAGTACTCCACAGCGTGGCTGGCAAGAAAGGGTATAAAAGAAGAAAATCTAATGACATGGCCTCCTTGTTCACCTGATCTGAACCCCATTGAGAACCTGTGGTCCATCATCAAATGTGAGATTTACAAGGAGGGAAAACAGTACACCTCTCTGAACAGTGTCTGGGAGGCTGTGGTTGCTGCTGCACGCAATGTTGATGGTGAACAGATCAAAACACTGACAGAATCCATGGATGGCAGGCTTTTGAGTGTCCTTGCAAAGAAAGGTGGCTATATTGGTCACTGATTTGTTTTTGTTTTGTTTTTGAATGTCAGAAATGTATATTTGTGAATGTTGAGATGTTATATTGGTTTCACTGGTAAAAATAAATAATTGAAATGGGTATATATTTGTTTTTTGTTAAGTTACCTAATAATTGTGCACAGTAATAGTCACCTGCACACACAGATATCCCCCTAAAATAGCTATAACTAAAAACAAACTAAAAACTACTTCCAAAACTATTCAGCTTTGATATTAATAAGTTTTTTGAGTTCATTGAGAACATGGTTGTTGTTCAATAATAAAATTAATCCTCAAAAATACAACTTGCCTAATAATTCTGCACTCCCTGTATGCCATTTTCAATGTGTTTAAGGTGTTCCCTGATCCTGCTACGTGCCTCCCATCCTATATACTGTTTCTTACACTGAGTGCATTCCACCAGGTAAATAACAAAATAAGTATGGCAATTAGTGTAGCTGTTAAGATCATAGACCCTCTGAGTTGCTCTAGATTGGAAACATTTTGACACTTCAGAATGTCGGCAGGCTATGCAATTGCCTTAATGGCATTTGTAATTCCCCTTAATATTCAAACAACTACTCGTGTGCACAGTCAGAGAGCGCAGCATACTGGGAGATAGAACACTTCCAAGGGTACAGCCCCTCCTAGATACAAAATTACAACCCAATGAAACAAAATCCTTCAGGTTGTCCTCGGCAGTGAGTATAGGGAGATGCTTTTTGACTATGTTGCATATTTGTTCAAACTGGGCGCTATAGGTAGTTATAAACGTTGTTTTTTGAACAACGTACTTAGTGTTACGTCCATGGTCCTTCGGATCCAAAAATATCAAATCCCTATCAATGCAATAACCACCTTTTTGGAGTAGCCTCTGGCAAGGATTTGAGCCACTAATATATCACTTTCATGAACACAATCACTTGCATTAGTACAATTTTTCTTAATGCAAATAAATTGACCCATTGCCACCCCAAAACCAGTATGTTTGGGGTGGTTACTTCGGGCATATATATACAGTAAGGGAAAAATTATTTGATCCCCTGCTGATTTTGTATGTTTGCCCATTTACAAAGAAATGATCAGTCTATAATTTTAATAGTAGCTTTATTTGAACAGTTAGAGAGGCAGAATAAAAATCCAGAAAATCGCATTTCAAAAAAGTTATAAATTGATTTGCATTTTAATGAGTGAAATAAATATTTGACCCCTCTTCAAAACATGACTTAGTGCTTGGTGGCAAAACCCTTGTTGGCAATCACAGAGGTCAGACTTTTTCCTGCAGTTGGCCACCAGGTTTGCACACATCTCAGGAGGGATTTTGTCCCACTCCTCTTTGCAGATCCTCTCCAAGTCATTAAGGTTTTGATTATGACGTTTGGCAACTCAAACCTTCAGCTCCCTCCACAGATTTTCTATGGGATTAAGGTCTGGAGACTGGCTAGGCCACTCCAGGACCTTAATGTGCTTCTTCTTGAGATACTCACGTTGTTGCCTTGGCCGTGTGTTTTGGGTCATTGTCATGCTGGAATACCCATCCACAATCCATTCAATTCCCTGGCTGAGGGAAAGAGGTTCTCACCTAAGATTTGAGGGTACATGGCCCCATGCATAATACCTTTGATGTGGTGAAGTTGTCCTGTCCCATTATCAGAAAACAACCACAAAGCATGTTTCCACCTCCATGTTTGATGGTGGGGATGGTGTTTTTGGGGTCATAGGCAGCATTACTCCTCCTCCAAACCCGGCGGGTTGAGTTGATGCCAAAGAGCTTTATTTTGGACTCTTCTGACCACAATACTTTCACCCAGCTCTCTTCTGAATCATTCAGATGTTCATTGGCAAGCTTCAGATGGGCCTGTATATGTGCTTTCTTGAGCAGGGGGACCTTGCGGGCGCTGCAGATTTCAATCCTTCATGGCGTAGTGTGTTGCTAATTGTTTTCTTGGGGACTATGGTCCCAGCTGCTTTAAGATCATTGACAAGATCCTCCCGTGTAGTTCTGGGCTGATTCCTCACTGTTCTCATGATCATTGAAACTCCACGAGGTGAGATCTTGCATGGAGTCCCAGACCAAGGGAGATTGACAATTATTTTGTGTTTCTTCCATTTGCGAATAATCGCACCAACTGTTGTCACCTTCTCACCAAGCTGCTTAGCGATGGTCTTGTAGCCCATTCCAGCCTTGTGTAGGTCTACAATCTTGTCACTGACATGCTTAGACAGCTCTTTGGTCTTGGCAATGTTGGAGAGTTTGGAATCTGATTGATAGATTGCTTCTGTGGATACCTTTAAGAGAGTGCAACTAATCTCAGCTTGTTACCTGTATAAAATAAACTTGGGAGCCAGAAATCTTGCTGATTGATAGGGGATCAAATACTTATTTCAATCATTAAAATGCAAATCAATGTATAACTTTTTTGAAATACGTTTTTCTGGATTTTTTTGTTGTTATTCTGTCTCTCTCTGTTCAAATTATAGACTGATCATTACTTTGTCAGTGGGCAAACGTACAAAATCAGCAGGGGATCAAATAATGCTTTCCCTCACTGTATGTATATATATATATATATATATATATATATATATATATACCTTTTTTTTCTATGTGAAGAACGTTGGAATGTAAAATATGAATTTCTCAGGATTGGTGCTGTAGGTCTTACAAGGTGTCGGGTTAGCACGTCAGCGATAAGTGTTCGTTTTTTGTTTTTGTTTTTTTAAAACACGCTCCTTTAGAGTCTATGGGGAGAACATGGTTGCGATATCCGAAGTTCTGAAGTGATCATGTGCGGGATTTGCACAAGCACAAACAATTTACTCTTAACATTTAATAGGCACACTAATCCACCTGCATTAAAAGTTTACTTTCAGCAGTGTTTACGCATGTGTGAAAAATGTATTTAGCACACCACTTGTAATCTAACCCTAAATATTTAAACATACAATAATGTAAGAGGTCTGAAAAAAGGCATCTTTCTAATCATTGGGAGATGTGAATAGAAATGATACATATTTTAGAATGGACAAAATGTTGACAAATTTGTTTTTTGGGTTTTAATAGCTTGTTTGTTGCTAGTTTTTAAGGTGGACATCCATAATCAATATGTGGCCAGGTACTAAACTGGAGCTTGTTAGAAGAAATTTTAAATATTCAGCATACATTAAAAATAAATATTGTGGATGTGCCTGCACTTTTCATAGAAATCAGTGTCAGGACTTTAGAACTGCTGTTTAAAAATGATCTGCTCAAATGAAGCATAAAATTCATCTGCCATCTGGAAATGCAACTGCTGTGGAAGGCACAATAAATGTGGCAGTGCAAGCATTTATTATTATTATTAAATATATTTATGGCAACCTTTTTATGAGTTGTAAATCAGTTAAATGGCATTGTAAAATGCTCTACTTGTATATTTAATAAAAATGAATAGAAAATAAATTTTCAAGTAGATTGCAGCAATATTCTAATATTATTACACAAGGGATTGATTCATGAAATTGGAGATGTAGCTTCGGAACCATTGGGGTGCAGGTTCACTCACTTATCCATTCTGCTTCATAACCTCCCGTAACCTCATCTGACTGGGGTGATTAACAGCCCCTGCTCTCATATGATTGGTTGCATGAGAGTAGAGGGCTTGGTTACAAAAATAATTATTGTGCAATCTTAACTTACTTTGTGAAATTCCTATTTTGAACCTGAGTTCATTTTAGTGGTTCAAAATACACCTGCCAAAACTGCATACAGTATAGATGTATTTCATTCTAGTGATTACACGTTTGTTCACCATGTACTCAAACTCTGGCCTGGTCACCAAATTCTCAGTCCCTTGCTTTCAAACACTGCAAACACGCTTCATCAATCATATTAACTAGGGTTGCACCGATCTTCTGGTTAATATAACCAATCAGAAGAGTGGGCATGCTCAATTTTGAAAGTGAACACATACCTGGCTCTTAATTCATGTGGAAGTATTAAGGGTGTACTTAGTTTTTCACACATGGCTTCTCCATTTGGCTTTATTTGTGTTAAAGGGATACTGAACCCACATTTTTTCTTTCATGATTCAGATAGAGCATGCAATTTTGAGCAACTTTCTAATTTACTCCTATTATTAATTTTTTCTTTGTTCTCTTAGTAACTTTATTTAAAAAAAAAGGAATGTAAGCTTATGTGCCGACCAATCTTTGGTTCAGCACCTGGGTTATGCTTGCTGATGGGTGGCTAAATGCGATCCCCAATCAGCAAGTGCTATCCAGGGTTCTGAACCAAAAATGGTCCAGCTTATAAGCTTACATTACTGCTTTTTCAAATAAAGATTGCAAGAGAATGAAGAAAAATTTATAATAGGAGTACATTAGAAAGTTGTTTAAAGTTGGATGAATTATCTAAATAATAAAATAAAAAATTTGTGTTCAGTCTCCCTTTAAATAATTCATGACATGGTATAATATGTAATTATCTGCCATTAGATCTATTTGCGCTGGTCAGTAGATCATACAGTTTTTAACAGTTAAAGGAATACTGTATCTTTTGTACAAATATACTCTAAGCCATGGAAGTGGCTTCAAGACCTCCCCAGATATTTTGCATTGGTAAATAGTGTGTTTAGTATGAAAATATTATAACATTTAGTCAAAAATATATGCAAACTTAAATATAACACATGCACAGATAGATCATAAGGGAAAAAAATATGTTTATTATGGCTACAAACATTTTGTGTAAAAGATAACAGTAGTTGCCCTAGACAAAAAGAAATGTGCATTTAGAGCTAGATTTGAAGTAGAGAGCTCACAGTTGCGCACAAGCGAAAAGGGGCTTATCGTCTCTGTTTGCGCACATCTGGTTAGGCCAAGAACGAAAACAGTATACTTTGAACTCATAACACGAAAGCAACCCAACACGTACTTCTATTGCAGTTAACGCTCAAGCGGGACCATTAACTAGCACTCTACTTGTAATCTGTCCCTTAGGGGCATATTTATTATGGTGCGAGCGGACATGATCCGATATAGTGGATCATGTCCGCTGCACATCGATAAATGCCGACAGCGTACGCTGTCGGCATTTATCATTGCACCAGCAGTTCTAGTGAACTGCTGGTGCAATGCCGCCCCCTGCAGCTGCCAATCAACCCGATCGTATTCGGTCGGGTTGATTTCTGGCGATTTCTGTCCGCCGCCTCAGAACACGGGGCATCAAGCTAAATATGCCCCTTAATCTTTAAAATTTCTCAAATTATCAATGCAGGTTACAAACAATATATAAAATACACAAGTATACTTATCTTATTCAAAACATAAATAAACATTGCCTACAGTGAATAGTTTATAATCCTTCAAATTTTGTTTCACTAAAATTATTATATTTCTCTTGCCTTTGGTCTGAGATTATTAGTTCTTATATTTTACTATGAGAAATAACACAAAACAATTGGAATGGCAAGGCTGCAAATGAAGCATAGGAAATGATAAATGGTTAACAATAGTCTGCTTTCAATGGAGACAGGAATAAGTTAACATTACATAACAGACCTATTAGTCTGAAAAAGACATTTCAAAGTCATGATGAAAGATACAGCAATTTGTTTCATATGCCTTTCTTGCAGTTGCCAGAGTATTACTGCCAACAATATACAACAACACTGGCATAGGTGCTATTCCATTTTGACAAATACATTAAAGTATTACGGAAGTGAAGATTCAGCAATAACAGTTTGTAAAATCTGCAAACATTAAAATGTCTATTGTATCAGAAATGTTAACCTTGTATTTTCTATAAAAATCTATCTCTATCTATCTATCTATATATCTATCTATCTATACAGTATATATATATATAATTTTATCTTTTAGTGATCCGAAACACAACATGGATTGATTCCTGAGACTTAGTTGATCATCACTTGAATTCTATTATTTAATTTAATGATCTTGGTTATTAATAAATACATGTCAACCAAATATAAGTAATCTAAATGTGCAATGGCTCATCCAAAGGTTAATACAGTAAATTCCATAACAACCTAACTTTGTGTTAATGAAAATAATAAACTCATTACTGCTGGCTGACCTATCTCTCACTGTACTGAACCTATTCTTTAATTTATTGTTTTTAGATCATTTTGCTGTTAATTTAAAATTTGTTTCTGCATTTCCAGTAATTTACCTAGAATATCTATTTATTATGTTTTTCATCTGGCCATGGACATTACGAAATTATTATGATTTTAACTGGACATAAAACATCTACATAGAATTGTTTTCTTACTAAAGGATTCATAAAGTACTTGACAAACATCACTGGTTATGTTATCCCAATCTACATGATTAATACCTCAGACCTCTGTGTGACACACTATTTAAGCTCTGTTCTCCAGATCCCAATGAATCAGTAAAATCACACTATGGGCTAGATTGATCAAAGGCTTAGAGAATTCTCCATTAAATTCTACTATGAATTCTCTGCAGATCGCCCTCGGAGAGCCGCACCAGTGCGCTTAAATTTATTAAAAATAATAGGTTGCATTAAATCACGCTTTTCAAAAGACGAGCTGGGGTGAATAATGATAAATTATTTCTCCACGTGAAATAAGAAGTTCTCCTTATTTATTATGAAAAGACGCTCTATTTTTAGTTCAGTTTTTGTTCCTTCATATGTATATATCAATATGTGAACATTACATTTGCCTTTTGCATGGGGCAATTTTGCGCCCTATTTGTAACTTATATTTTATATATCTGTGTAATAAATGAGAAATTTAAAATGTATAACAACACATTTGTGTATTTGACCTAATAAAAAAAGACTAGGGGGCTGATTTATAATATGTCTGTCCGACATGATCTGCTCAGGTGAACTGCTTGTGCAATGCCGCCCCCTGTAGATTCGCAACCAATCGGCCGCTAGCAGGGGGTGTCAATCAATTGATTGCTGTCCGCTGCTCAGAGGCAGTGGACCAGTTAAGGAGCAGCGGTCTTAAGAAGGCTCGTGTGGAAACAGATGTATTAAGCACCATAGGGTGCTTAATAATTCATCCCCAATGTCAGAAGTGCCTACACTTCCATAGAGCATGTAATATTATTAAATGTTTATTGTTGCCTTGGTGTACAAAACATACCTGAATATGCTCAAGAAAAAAGCTAGTCAGTGATTACACACATTTGCTGCTTGTCATTGACTCACCAGATGTGCCCAGCTAGCACCCAGTAGTGCATTGCTGTTCTTCAGCTAACCTTAACTATATGCAGAAATTAAACAGACAGTGGTACAATAGTGGGGATAATTTGCACCATATTTGTAACGTGTATTTTGTATTACTTTTGTGTATAATAAATGTGTAAAACACATTTATGTGGGTAAGAAAAAAAAAGATAATTTCATGTCAGCATACATATACATATATATTTATTACATTAAAGTTTTTAATTTAAATGCAAGCATATGCAACCTCTTGTCTTGCAACAGATACACCTACTGCTAGTGTTAAAAAAACCTCCATGATAAAGCTAGATGCGTGCACAACCAGAGCAGAAAGATAACTGATTTTACAGTACTTATGGAACACTGTTGAGCGTGTATTTGTGAGAGAATTTTGCATTCTCCCAAGGTGCATGTAAATGATAAATTTGAGGATAATCATTTAGGGCATAAAAATTAGCTCGCGACAACTAGAATGAACCCTTTTTGACGCACTGATGCCCCTTGGTAAATGGAAATTTGGAAGGAGAATTCTGGAGTCGAATTATCTTCACTTTAGGTGCATTTTCACATGCTAAATAAGGGGATTCATTCTCAGGATCAAATGAATGCGAACTTCAATGATAAATCTAGCCCTATGCAATAAGAAAGTAATTCCTTCCTCTGTGATAACACAAGTTTATTTTGGTGATGTCTTATACCTGATGTGATTATATCACATTAGTCAAATGGCCTTAAAAACAGAATTCATAAATTGCATTTGTTTCTATATACAAAACTACTATATTTACTAAAATGAGATCATATGAAAATTGCTTGTGCAGCCCCACTTGTGTGCGCAAGCAGCATTTGTCAATCCATTTTCCTATTCCAATAGTTCTGGTTGTTGGCGCTAATAAAGGGGTGGCAAAAAAAGGGGAATTACATAGATATTTTCTAGGCTTAGATCACACTAGAGACCCACTGATCTAAGTCACAGGTTCACCTGGTCTGGTCTGGTCATGATAATATTTAATTAAGAAAAATAAAAAACACTACAATAGCAATTATTTCTTTTACCTGCCTTTATTTTAAAATACCTTTGACAAGTTTGATTGTTCCACTTCGCTCAGAGAAGCCACAGTGTTTCTATTAAAATTAAGTTTGGTGAACTATACCTTCGATCCTGCAACATTCTACATATTGATGGCTAGATTACAAATTATCGTGATCCGGTTTTGGTAATCGTTTGCGCAACGGTTAAATTGCGCTCATGTTACAAGTTGAGTGCAATCCTTTGAGCGCAATCACGATTTACACATCCTCAGAGCTGTGGTTAACTGTTTTGTCAGTCAAAAGTGTCACAAAATAAAAATAAAAAATACACTACAAAGTACAGTTACACTCATATTAACACTAATAAAAATTATTTAAAAAAAAATTGCACAAAAAAAGTTATAAGTGCTCAAATATATGAGATCTCAGGTGTTAGAGAAAAAAAGGGCTTTAACATTGAGATACATACACATGTCTAAAAAATGTATATGTATATTTATATATCTATATATGTGCACATATTTATGTATTTATATGTCTATATGCATTTACAGACATATATACTTATATAAAAATATAAATACATATGTACACATATATATATAAGTGCATTGGAACCCTGTTTGCGCTCATCGGGTTAGCGCAAGAGGGATAACTTTTAACTAATAATAAAAAGGAGACAAGGAACAAGGATTCCACCTGGCTCTTTATTTGCAAATACTGTAAATTGCTCTAGCAAATTGATAGTGTTAAATAGTTTTAAAACATTTAAAATGCAATGCTTAAGTGCTGCTATATACTCAGAGTTCAGTCAACATTTAACATTTAACATCAGTTACCTTTTCCAAAAGTTACAAAGTGAGTAATGCATTTATATATTCCACACAAAAAAAGTAATTCAAAGCAACAGATTTATTTTTATTTTTTAAGCTTGCATCATCCATAAAATTAAGCTTTTACATTAGTGTCACCTTTGCTTTGAAAAATACTCATTATGTCAAACCTAAGGCAATACCAATTTTATTCAGATGCTACTTTTAAGTCACATAGTATGCATTGCTACAAACTTCCAAACTGGCTTTCATCTAGTGGTAATAGATTCTGTCATCCTATCATCCTTCTGTATTCATTGCAGATGCAGCATTTTCTAAACGCAAAAAATGTTTAAAGAAGTGTAAAAGCTGAAAGTTTTCCTTATAAATTACTAGTAAACTGAACGATATGATAAGCTAAAAAGAATACAGTCTGCATGATACATTTTTGCTGCAAACTAAACATTATCTGTGTCACACAGACGTGATGCTCTGACCTGTGGAACATATTAAGGTCTCTGTCATTTCTACTCTCTACTTTAGGAGCTGTCTGAAAGGACCATTAAACTTCTGAGTACAGCTGCAGAAGCACAGTTACTAAACACCGTGCTATAGTTTTTCCTTCTATATCCAAAGCTCTCTTTAAAGCAATAATCTTATTCTAATTCTAACCCATTACAGAAGTCATTTGGTAAAGAGTTAAAATATGATCATATCTTTAAAAGAGTTGGCGGTCACAAAATAAAAGTGTTCATATAGACAACCCCTGTTAACCTTTAAGACATTACACACTATGGGCCCTATTTATCCACCGAATAATAAATGGATCATTGTGTCTGATTCCACACAGTCAATTGAGAACATTGAATGCTAGATTGTCTCTTACTTCAGTCATCTTGCATGGCAGTGCATACATAGCATCAGTCCCACAAATATAACACAGCCAATGGCATCAATGAGGCAATATCCCAAAGGTGATTTACTGTAGTCACTGGATACCTTGGGGGGTAGTTATCAATGTGTCTACTTTTCCTGCCTTCGCCGGCCCAATACGCCGCCTAAGCTCGCCTCACATCGCCGCCGCGGACCTGCAAAAATTTGCTTAAGTTATCAAAAAAGCTGTCAAAAAGCCGCGCACCAAGATGAGTTATCACTCATCTGATCTCGCTGCTCTTCGGCTTTTTTACAGCTTTCTTGCTAGCCTGTCACTAAGCACCCACACTATACTATACTGTTCTACCCCCTATACCGGCGCCCCCGGAGCCTCCCGCAACTAAATAAAGTTATTAACCCCTAAACCGCCACTCATAGACCCCGCCGCAACTCTTATAAATGTATTAACCCCTAAACCACCGCTCCCGGACACCGCTGCCACCTACATTATGCCTAGCAACCCCTATCCTGCCCCCCCATACCGTCGCCCTCTATAATATAGTTATTAACCCCTATCCTGCTGATCCCGCACTTCGCCGCAACTAAATAAATAGTTTAACCCCTAAACCGCCGCTCCCTGACCCCGCCGCAACCTATATTAAATTTATTAACCCCTATCCTGCCCCCCCTACACCGTCACCACCTATAATAAATTTATTAACCCCTATCCTGCCCCCCACTACACTGCCGCCACTGTAATAAAATTATTAACCCCTAAACCTAAGTCTAACACTAACCCTAACACCCCCCCTAACTTAAATATTAATTAAATAAATCTAAATAATATTTCTATTATGAACTAAATTAATCCTATTTAAAACTAAATACTTACCTTTAAAATAAACCCTAATATAGCTACAATATAAATAATAATTATATTGTAGCTATTTTAGGATTTATTTTTATTTTACAGGCAAATTTCAATTTATTTTAACTAGGTACAATAGCTATTAAATAGGTATTAACTATTTAATAGCTTACCTAGCTAAAATAAAAAGAAATTAAGCTGTAAAATAAAAACTAACCTAAGTTACAATTACACCTAGCACTACACTATACTTTAATAAATTATTCCTATTTAAAACTAAATACTTACCCGTAAAATAAACCCTAAGATAGCTACAATGTAATGAATAATTACATTGTAGCTATCTTAGGATTTATATTTATTTTACAGGTAACTTTGTATTTATTTTAGCTAGTTAGAATAGTTATTAAATAGTTATTAACTATTTAATAACTACCTAGCTAAAAGAAATACAAAATTACCTGTAAAATAAATCCTAACCTAAGTTACAATTAAACCTAACACTACACTATCATTAAATGAATTAAATAAATTAACTACAAATAACTACAATTAAATACAATTACATAAACTAACTAAAGTACAAAAAAAAAAGCTAAGTTACAAAAAATAAAAAAAATAAGTTACAAACATTTTAAAAATATTACAACAATTTTAAGCTAATTACACCTAATCTAAGCCCCCTAATAAAATAACAAAGCCCCCCAAAATAAAAAAAATGCCCTCCCTATTCTAAATTAAAAAAGTTCAAAGCTCTTTTACCTTACCAGCCCTTAAAAGGGACTTTTGTGGGGGCATGCCCCAAAGAATTCAGCTCTTTTGCCTGTAAAAGAAAAATGCAACCCCCCCCAACATTAAAACCCACCACCCACATACCCCTAATCTAACCCAAACCCCCCTTAAAATAACCTAACACTAATCCCCTGAAGATCATCCTACCTTTAGTCGTCTTCACTCAGCCGAGCAGCGATGGAACCGAAGAGGAGATACGGAGCGGCAGAAGTCATCATCCAAGGGGCGCTGAAGAAATCTTCCATCCGATGAAGTGATCCTCCAGTCGGCGCTGAAGAAGTCTTCCATCCGGGCGATGTCATCTTCCAAGAGGCGCTGAAGAAGTCTTCTATCCCGGTGATGTCATCTTCCAAGCGGGGTCTTCAATCTTCAATCTTCATCCTGCCGACACGGAACATCCTTCTTTACCGACGGACTACCGACGAATGAAGGCTCCGTTAAGGGGCGTCATCCAAGATGGCGTCCCTTCAATTCCGATTGGCTGATAGGATTCTATCAGCCAATCGGAATTAAGGTAGGAAAAATCTGATTGGCTGATTGAATCAGCCAATCAGATTCAAGTTCAATCCGATTGGCTGATCCAATCAGCCAATCAGATTGAGCTTGCATTCTATTGGCTGTTCCGATCAGCCAATAGAATATGAGCTCAATCTTTTAAGAGGGGTTTGGGTTAGATTAGGGGTATGTGTGTGGTGGGTTTTAATGTTGGGGGGTTGTATTTTTCTTTTACAGGCAAAAGAGCTGAATTCTTTGGGGCATGCCCCACAAAAGGCCCTTTTAAGGGCTGGTAAGGTAAAAGAGCATTTTTTTTATTTTGGGGGGTTTGTTATTTTATTAGGGGGTTTAGATTAGGTGTAAGTAACTAATTGTTGTAATATTTTTTAAATGTTTGTAACTTATTTTTTTATTTTTTGTAACTTAGCTTTTTTTTTTGTACTTTAGTTAGTTTATGTAATTGTATTTAATTGTAGTTATTTGTAGTTCATTTATTTAATTTATTTAATGATAGTGTAGTGTTAGGTTTAATTGTAACTTAGGTTAGGATTTAATTTTCAGGTAAATTTCTCTTTATTTTAGCTAGGTAAGCTATTAAATAGTTAATAACTATTTAATAGCTATTGTACCTAGTTAAAATAAATTGAAAGATGCCTGTAAAATAAAAATAAATCCTAAGATAGCTACAATATAATTATTATTTATATTCTAGCTATATTAGGGTTTATTTTAAAGGTAAGTATTTAGTTATAAATAGGATTAATTTAGTTCATAATAGAAATATTTAGATTTATTTAATTAATATTTAAGTTAGGGGGGGTGTTAGGGTTAGTGTTAGACTTATGTTTAGGGGTTAATAAATTTATTACAGTGGCGGCGGTGTAGTGGGGGGCAGGATAGGGGTTAATAAATGTATTATAGGTGGCGACGGGGTCCGGGAGCGGCGGTTTAGGGGTTAAACTATATATTTAGCTGCGGCGAGTTGCGGGATCGGCAGGATAGGGGTTAATAACTTTATTATAGAGGGCGGCGGTATAGGGGGGCAGGATAGGGGTTACTAGGTATAATGTAGGTGGCGGTGGGCTCCGGGAGCGGCGGTTTAGGGGTTAATACATATATTATAGTTGCGGCGGGGTCAGGGAGCGGCGGTTTAGGGGTTAATATGTATAGAGTAGCTTGCGGTGGGCTCCGGGAGTGGCGGTTTAGGGGTTAATATTTATAGAGTAGGTTGCGGTGGGCTCCGGGAGGGGGGACAGATTAGTGGTGTTTAGACTCAGGGTACATGTTAGGGTGTTAGGTGTAGACAGCTCCCATAGGAATCAATGGGATATCTGGCAGCAGCGAACTTGTACTTTCGCTATGGTCAGACTCCCATTGATTCCTATGGGATCCGCTGCCTCCAGGGTTTGAAAACCAGGTACGCTGGGCCGGAAAAGTGCCGAGCGTACCTGCTAGTTTTTTGATAACT
The DNA here is from genome assembly GCF_027579735.1 of Bombina bombina. Taxonomy (NCBI): domain Eukaryota; kingdom Metazoa; phylum Chordata; class Amphibia; order Anura; family Bombinatoridae; genus Bombina; species Bombina bombina. The sequence continues at coordinate 508,737,055 of NC_069499.1, read as the reverse complement.
AGCAAAAGTAGTCAGATTGTGCCGCACTTGTGTGCGGAACATCTGGAGTGACATAAGAATCGGTCTGTGTCGGACTGAGTCCGGCGGATTGAAGTTTACGTCACAAAATTCTACTTTTGCCGGTCTCTAGCCTTTGATAACTAAGGCGAATCAGCCTCGCCACAAATACGCTGCGGAATTCCAGCGTATTTGAGGTTGACGGCTTGATAACTAGGCCCCCTTGTATTTTATATTAATACTTTAAAACTTTACATACTTTAATCAAGTGTTGGAAGCGGTTCTCTGTACACCTTGAGCACTCTGTGCCTAGAAGCAATTTGCAGAAAAATATAAAACCTAACTTTTATGGAAACTCTGTTATAAAACATGGGGAAAATATTAAAACTGGAGTTACAAATTAAAAAAGTTATGTTCTGTTTCTCTGTTATCAAGAAACATGTACTTAGTTATGAAAGATATGATCTAGTTTTGATTAATATGTAATTTGTTATTTGTTATCCACAAGAATATATAAACATACAGCGATAATAATAATAATAATAATAGATCTTTCTTCTTCTACTAGAACCAATCACAGCTTAATAAAACCATGTTGTTTGCAAATTCAAGCCCACATTGGCCCCTCCAGAAAAAGTGGAAACACCCTACTCATGCGCAAACCCGATCACATATTCTCATGTGTGCTAGCCGACTTAAAAATATGAATATTTCACATTCCAATGTTTTTCACATAGAAGAAATATGTTTTATGTATTCATAAATAAATATTTCTACAAATATCTGATGGTATTTTGGTATAATATATATCTATACTTTTATATATACATGATTATATATAGGTATAGAGATATACATAAATATTTATATAGGAATATCTATTTAAAAATACAAAAACATATTTTAATATGTGCAGAACATTGGAATGCCAAATATTTAGAATAATTATATAGTGTAACACTTTATTAAAAATTATTGTAAGTGCAACTGTACTTTGTAATGCATTTTTTTTTTTTTTTTTTTTTTTTTATTTTTGTATTTCAACAGACATAATAAGATTTCGTATAATTTCAGTGGAAACAGCATAAAAGGAGAACAAAACAAATAATTAGAAACAAAACAATCATATACATTTCATATCTTGATATGCCCAATATATAAAACAGTGAAAAACAATAACAGAAGAACACAAGAAAAAATAATAAGAAAAGAATAAATCTCTTCTGTAAAGTTTAAGGGCTTTCAGCCCTTGTTAATCTTAACATATGGTTTCAATCTAGTACTCCTCGAACTTCGTCATTAACTGTTGAGATACATTTTTCCATTTTTTGTATTCCCCCCCTTGACAAAAGACAATTACATTTCGACAAAGCCATTACAACACTCAACAAGACAGACAATAACAGAAAAAAAGAAAAAAAAAATAATAAATAATAAAAAAAAAAAAATTAAAAAATAAAATTAAAAAAATAAATTAAAATTACCAGAGACCGAGCAAAACCAATTCAGTATTTCTGAATGGGTATATTAAGCTGTCAATTTCATTCAAGGGAAGAGATCTAATAAAAACCGACCACTTTCTGAAAAACAAAATAATATCCCCTTCATCTTCCAGATTGGTGTCTATTTGTTCCAGAATACATTGTTTTTTAAGGCAGTTTTTAACCTCTTGGATACTGGGGGCTGTCCTATTCTTCCATTTCTTAAAAATTAAGTATCTTGCTGCTAAAACAGCTAAGTTAACTATTTTAGTGTTTACTACTCGATCTTCCGGTTCTTTCCATAGAAATATAATGTGTGCTGGCAAGAGGGTCAAGGGGAGAATTCCTAGTGTATTAAGCCAATATTGTACCTTCAGCCAAAACTGTTGAATTTTTGGACAATTCCACATCATATGTAGAAGATTGGCCGATGGTAAGGAACATCTAGGACATCGATTGAATTCAGTGTTCCTGCATCGCATAGCTTTTTCAGGAGTAAAATAGGTCATAAGTAATAATCTTATATGTGATTCTCTCCATGATGAGGAGAGAGTGATTCTTGAGACTTCAGATAGTGAATATTGAATTAATTTAATATCCCCCAAGTTCTGCGATAGAGCCACCGCCCACTTATTGAGTATTTTTTCCAAGCTGGAGTTGCCTTTTGGAGAATTTAGGTCTCGATATATGGGGGAAACTGACATTAAGCCATTTTTAGCTAAAATTAGCCATTTCTCTATATTTCCTAGTGACCAAGTCCAGCCAAATTTATCAACTAAGTTTAGGACAAAGTGTCTTACTTGAAGGTAGGCAAAGAACTCTTTATGGGATAGTTTGAACTCCTCTCTTAGAGTATCAAAAGTTTTTATGCATTTCCTTTCAAAATCCAACATTTGATACATTTTTCCCAAACCTAGTGCCTCCCATCTCTGGAAAGGAGACAGATTAAGACCCGCTTGAAATTGAGGGTTGCCTACTATTGGCATATGTTTAGATACTCTTTGTTCGATATTGAGGAGTTTACACACTCTCCACCAAGCTAATAAAGGATTAAATATTGTTTTCATATTTTTCATTTCTTTCGGTAGAGAGCTTCTCGTGCAATGAAGTACAGCTAAAGGGGTAAATGGATATAAAATATTTTTTTCCAATTCGTTATTAGTGACATAATCTCTTTCTGAAATCCAATCCAAAATCAATCGGGTCAAGAAGGCAAGATTATAAAGTTTAATATCTGGCAAGGCTAGCCCTGCGTACTCTCTAGGAAGAGACAATTTAGTTAGCGAGATTCTAGGCTTTTTATTCTGCCAAATAAATTTTCTCAGTGCAGCGTTAAATACTAAGACATCTTTACCTTTAAGAACCAAGGGAGTATTTTGTAGAATATATAGTATCTTCGGGAGGCAGACCATTTTATATAGGGCAATACGACCTGACAATGATAGAGGAAGATTTTGCCAGGTTCTCAGGTTTTCTTTAATCTTATTTAATATCGGAGGTATGTTAAGATTATACCACGTATCTGGATTGGAGGAGATCAAGATACCAAGATATCTAAATGAGCTAGTCACTATTTTGAATGGGATATTGCTCATAGATTCCTTGGATTGATTAATCCATAGTAGTTCGGATTTTGACGTGTTCACTCTATAACCAGAGAAAGCCCCAAATTGTTCTATGATTGCTATGAGTTTAGGGACATTCGTAGATGTTTTAGACGTATATATTAAAATATCGTCAGCATATAAAGCTAATTTCATCTCTTTCTCACCAATCCTAATACCATCCAGATGTTGTCTGATGTGTATGGCAAAGGGCTCAATTGAGATATTAAAGAGGAGGGGGGAGAGAGGACACCCCTGACGACTACCTCTCTTAAGAAAAATGTTTGAAGAAGTTAAACCATTAGCTAATATTCTAGTAGATGCTGTTTTATGTAGATTATCGATAAAATTAAGAAAATTACCTTGTAAACCAAATTGTTGAAGAGAGTATAACAGATGATCAAAATGAACAGAATCAAATGCTTTCTCCGCGTCTATTGCAATGATTGCAGCGTCTGGGGCGCCTCCCTCCCCCTCCCTCTCCCCCTTCTTGTTAAAATGATCTATAGTTAAGAAAAGTTCCCTGATCTTTGCTGACGAGTTTCTTTTAGACATAAACCCTGCCTGATCTTTATGTATAATACTAGGGAGAAGTATTTGCAGCCTATCTGCTAAAATGGAAGACAAAATTTTATAATCGGTATTTAATAATGCTATCGGCCTGTATGATTCCTTTCTATCAGGCTCTTTCCCCTGCTTAAGAATTAAGGTTGTGATTGAGGCAGAAAAACTGGGTGGGGGAATAATGCCTTTTATGTAAATCTCATTATATAAAGAAAGTAAATGAGGTGATATTGAAGTGGAAAGTATTTTATAAAATTCATTAGGTAAACCATCGGGGCCCGAGGCTTTGTTTAAGGAGAGAGCAAGAATTGCTTTTGAAATCTCGGGCTCAGTTATAGGAAGATTAAGCGCTTCAACTAGATCTGACGGTGCCAGATTATATGTAATTTTATCCCAAAAAGATTCCCGTGCCTGTAAATTTGAGGTTTTCAAGGAATATATGTCCTGATAGTATTCTACAAAAGATTGAATTATATCTTCTGAAGATGTTATTGTCTTGTTTTCCCCCTGTAATGACTCAATCATAGCTGAGCACTTATCTCTTTTTGCTAATTTTGCTAGCAGTTTTCCTGATTTGCTCCCATACCTATATAATTTGGCTTGGAATTTCAGATCTTTCTGTGTAGTCTTAAGTAAGAGAAAGGAGTCTCTTTCCTTTAACGCTTGGGTATATTTTGCCCAATTTCTGGGTGTTTTGTCTAATAGGTAGGCGTTATAAGAGTTAGAAACAGATCTTATGATTTCTCTTTCTCTGAGCTTAAATTTTTTTGTCCTGTTTATCGTATAGGCTAAAATTTCTCCTCTCAGAACCGCCTTGGCAGCTTCCCAGAAGATTATAGGACGATTAATGTATTCTTTGTTGAAGGAAGAGTATTCCTGAAACTTAGTGTTTAGCCAATTTTTAAATTTAAGATCAGAAGCAAGATAAGTGGGAAAAACAAATCTGGAGTATCTTGAAGTAGGATTGCTCGAGAAAAACTCTAAAGAGATTGGAGCATGATCCGATATACAAATAGGTAAAATTTTAACATCTAGTTTTACTTTGCATAATCTCTCATCTATGAGGATCAGGTCAATTCTTGACAGTGACTTGTGCGCCTTGGAAAGGCAGGTAAAATCCCTGGAGTCTGGGTTGTATGACCTCCATATATCTCTAAGTCGGAGATTCTGAAAAAGTTTGAGAAACATTTTGGCTTCTAAGTTGTCCCTTTTGGTTCTAAGAGAGGAGTTCTTATGCCTTAGCCTGTCTAGGGGGAATTGTGGTGCCATGTTGAAGTCCCCACCTAGTATCAGAAAACCTTCTGTATAGGACAGTAAGTTTGCTTGAAGCTTTTCCCAAAAAGGGAAGCTAAATACGTTTGGAGCATACAGGGAGTGCAGAATAATTAGGCAAATGAGTATTTTGACCACATCATCCTCTTTATGCATGTTGTCTTACTCCAAGCTGTATAGGCTCGAAAGCCTACTACCAATTAAGCATATTAGGTGATGTGCATCTCTGTAATGAGAAGGGGTGTGGTCTAATGACATCAACACCCTATATCAGGTGTGCATAATTATTAGGCAACTTCCTTTCCTTTGGCAAAATGGGTCAAAAGAAGGACTTGACAGGCTCAGAAAAGTCAAAAATAGTGAGATATCTTGCAGAGGAATGCAGCACTCTTAAAATTGCAAAGCTTCTGAAGCGTGATCATCGAACAATCAAGCGTTTCATTCAAAATAGTCAACAGGGTCGCAAGAAGCGTGTGGAAAAACCAAGGCGCAAAATAACTGCCCATGAACTGAGAAAAGTCAAGCTTGCAGCTGCCAAGATGCCACTTGCCACCAGTTTGGCCATATTTCAGAGCTGCAACATCACTGGAGTGCCCAAAAACACAAGGTGTGCAATACTCAGAGACATGGCCAAGGTAAGAAAGGCTGAAAGACGACCACCACTGAACAAGACACACAAGCTGAAACGTCAAGACTGGGCCAAGAAATATCTCAAGACTGATTTTTCTAAGGTTTTATGGACTGATGAAATGAGAGTGAGTCTTGATGGGCCAGATGGATGGGCCCGTGGCTGGATTGGTAAAGGGCAGAGAGCTCCAGTCCGACTCAGACGCCAGCAAGGTGGAGGTGGAGTACTGGTTTGGGCTGGTATCATCAAAGATGAGCTTGTGGGGCCTTTTCGGGTTGAGGATGGAGTCAAGCTCAACTCCCAGTCCTACTGCCAGTTTCTGGAAGACACCTTCTTCAAGCAGTGGTACAGGAAGAAGTCTGCATCCTTCAAGAAAAACATGATTTTCATGCAGGACAATGCTCCATCACACGCGTCCAAGTACTCCACAGCGTGGCTGGCAAGAAAGGGTATAAAAGAAGAAAATCTAATGACATGGCCTCCTTGTTCACCTGATCTGAACCCCATTGAGAACCTGTGGTCCATCATCAAATGTGAGATTTACAAGGAGGGAAAACAGTACACCTCTCTGAACAGTGTCTGGGAGGCTGTGGTTGCTGCTGCACGCAATGTTGATGGTGAACAGATCAAAACACTGACAGAATCCATGGATGGCAGGCTTTTGAGTGTCCTTGCAAAGAAAGGTGGCTATATTGGTCACTGATTTGTTTTTGTTTTGTTTTTGAATGTCAGAAATGTATATTTGTGAATGTTGAGATGTTATATTGGTTTCACTGGTAAAAATAAATAATTGAAATGGGTATATATTTGTTTTTTGTTAAGTTGCCTAATAATTATGCACAGTAATAGTCACCTGTACACACAGATATCCCCCTAAAATAGCTATAACTAAAAACAAACTAAAAACTACTTCCAAAACTATTCAGCTTTGATATTAATGAGTTTTTTGGGTTCATTGAGAACATGGTTGTTGTTCAATAATAAAATTAATCCTCAAAAATACAACTTGCCTAATAATTCTGCACTCCCTGTATATGTTACATAGTGTGTAAAGTATTTGATCAATTTTAATTTTTACCATTAAGAACCTTCCTTCTGGATCTGAGTTGGTGTGGAGAACCTGGTATTTTATCTTTTTACCTAATAGTATCGCTACCCCTCCTTTCCTTTGGGTACTGGGCGACGCAAGCACTTCATTCACCCAAGAACACTTAAGTTTAAGAACCTCTTGCATTTTAAGGTGAGTTTCCTGCAAAAATGCGATATCTGTCTGAATTTTTCTTAACTGTGCTATTACTGTTTTACGTTTAATAGGTGATGTGATACCCCCAATATTCCAAGAGGCCAATTTAAAACCTTTTATCATGTCAATCATTGCATAAAAAAAAAACGGAAGAATAGGGCAGCACATATATTCAGGGGAGAAAAAAAAAAAAAAAAAAAAAAGACACAAGACATGACGAGACACCCCAACATATAACAAGAGCCATTGCGATATGTAAAGGCTATGATCTAAGCCTTGTGTGAATATTATGCATCTCATAACCATCTATATTGATATTGTCAGGCTGTAAATAAATACAGGAAGAAAAAAAAAAAAAAAAAAACACGAAATAAAAAACACCAGTATCCCCTTGTGGAGAGGCTAGTGGGAAAGGTCTACCCTCCCTTCCCTCCCCTCCCTTGTTTACGTTACTCCTATGCATTTTTGTATTGAGTAGAATATCTAAGTTGTCAACAATGTCAAAACTAATTTTAACCATGTCCTGAGGGAAATATCTCATCATAAAATTTTACTGCATCTTGGGCAGAATCAAAGAAGTATGTACGTCCCTCCCTTTGTATTTTTAATTTTGCTGGGTAAAGCAAGGCAGCCTGTACACCTTGGTTTATGAACCGTGAGCACACTGGGGCAATCTCCCTTCTTTTTGAGGCAACTTCTGCTGAATAGTCTTGGAACATAAGAATTTTTACGTCGCCTAAAAATATAGGTTGATATTTGCGATAAGCCTGGAGCATTGCCACTTTGTGCTGAAAGTTCAAAACCTTAACAATTATGGGTCTTGGCCTCGTGTTAGTTTTGTTTAAAGTAAGTGTCCCTATTCTGTGGGCCCTCTCGATAACTATCCTTGGGGAGGACTCAGGGATCTGTAATAGTCTCGGTATTGTCTCTGTGATCAATTTATCTAGGTTCTCATATTGTTTCTCTTCTGGAACTGCAATGATTCTTAGATTATTCCTTCTAGATCTATTTTCAAGATCTTCCATTTTGTTCTGAATTTTTAATAATGTTGTGTTTAAGGCCTCAATACTATTTTTATAAGACAGATTAGTGTCCTCAAGATCTGAAATTCTCTGCTCTGCCTCGGAGAGTCTATGTGAAAACTGTTTGACCTCGTTTGATAAGAATAGGATGTCTTGCTTTATTTCTATTTTTAAAGTGTCAAATTTGGGAGCCAGAGCTTCTGAAATCTTACTAACTAAAGTCTGGATGTCTAGTGGCTCTACTGGGGAACTACTCCCAGATGTATGAACCTCAACCGAGGTTTCATGAAGTGCTTTATTCTTTTTGTCTCTCTGCCTTCCTGCCATAGCTGGGGGAGAATTTTTGGGGTGGCTGTGAAAAAATTTATCCATGTGATGCGATTGAAAAAGATTATGGGGTATTTGCTACCCAGTGAGAGAGGGACTCAAAAAAAAAGGGGAGGAAAAGGTGAGTGAATAGGTGGGGAAGTGTCTACTTAATTCATTTACATGCTCGTGTAAAAAAAAAAAAAAAAAAAAAAAAAAAAGACCCACCAGAAAGCAGAAGAGCAAGAGACAAAAGAAACGAAAAGAGGAAAAAAGAAAATATCTATTCTGTTGTAGAGGTTAGCAATATTTCAGGACACTTATAATAACCCCTTATCCAACCATATGTGGTATTCGGGGAAGCTATTTACCTCTAATCTATTTTCTTCCTTTTCTATTTCTGTAGTTCTGTTTAGCGCTCTTTTATTTATAACCAAACAATCAAAAAATTATTATCCTGTGAATATTAGGTATATTACAAGCTGTGAACTGCTAGGCAGTTAGGTTATTTTTTAATTTCAGTAGTATACTGACCCATAATGATTTAAGCTTATGCCTATGGCGGTGATAGGTTGATACAAAATTAGCCCTACTATTCGTTTAATTGTGTCAGAGAACCTGAACAAAAAATTAGTTTACCAAGCTTATTTTCCTTGCCTAAGGTGTTGGGGCGCACCCTGCCTGAAGCAATTTGACCAATTTAAACATCAACAAGACAGTTCAGGGATATACAACATCAAAGTAAAACACATACACCCAAAAAAAAAAAAAAAAAAAAAGAACAAATCTGATTTCCTTCCTTTGGTGTAATGTGTACTGGAATAGTATATTTAGGCTTAATTCCTAGGCAATAAACCAGGTTATACAAGTATTCTGCTTTCCTAAGAACTTTTCAGTTCCCAGTACAGAGCAAGACAGTTCTGGTGCATGAGAAGATATCCAACTATCAACTTATTATTTTATAGACAGTAAACATTTATCATTAGCCAAAAAAAAAAAAAAAAAAAAGAGGGCGAGAGAAAAGCAAAAAGAATAGGAACCAGAAAGAACTCCTGCAGGCAGAAAAAGAAAATTAGTAGCAAATGCATTAAATAGCAAACATAGAGTTCTCTTTTATTCCAATAGTCCTTTTCAGGGATTAATTCCAATTAGCAAAGTAAAAACAGCCTGAGGACAGTGTTCTCCTTGAGTAAACTATGCTATACTTCACAGTTCCCCGTGCTGTATAGATATTAGAAAATCCACTTGATTTTTATTACAGGAGTTTTCCTTCTCCTCTTCCTCTCCTTCTTCTTCCTAGAAAGGGCTGATATCTATGCTAGAGGAGCTGTGCCTTATCCCTCTCTTCTCCCCTTTCTTCACCTACAAAGCTGGTTATAACGTTTATTCCCTCCTTTCCTGGAGTAAACAGTTCTAGGTCTGTACACGTCAAATAAACTCACCTCTCTTCGCCAGCTGCCCACCGCGGCATAGGTTGTCCTGAAGGGTGAGATTCCTTGCAGGTGCGACGAGCGGCTACTTTCTGCTGGTTAGCTTCCACACTTCAATGCCTTATTTCGGCTGCCTAACAGTCTCCCTCTCTCTCACGCAACACCGGTGGGAGAGAGAGGGGGGAAGTGATAGGGTTAGCCCTTCAACACAGGGGTCTCTTCCTTGATTCGTGGCTCTTCGCTAAGGTGATACTGACTCCAGTCCCCCTCACGCAGCACCGGTGGGAGGGGGATGGGTCAGTCAGCACAGCAGCCAAGCCTCAGCAGGTCACTCCAGGGGGAAGAACTCCCTCAAAAGCCAGACACGGCTCTGAGCCGCTCAGGGGGGAGAGACTCACACGCGCTGCTCGGGTAGGTAAATGGACAGGAAGACTTTTGACCGCCGCGGGCTGTCTTACTTGCACTGGGATGGATGCCTTTGACCTTTCAGCATCGCGAGACCTGTCCTCACCTCTGCTCGTCTCACCGCACCTGGAAAAAGGGAAGAACAACGTAGGCTTGACAGGTATGATTCCGGACAGCTTACGTGAGCCGCGGTTTGGCAGTGGGAGGTAGCGTGCAAGCTCCTGTGGGCTCCTTTATGTCAGCCGTGTTCTGTAGGACTTGTGGGATCTTGACTCTGCCGGGGGAGGAACAGGGGGATCTTTTAAAATTTCAGCCGGGTCTCCTTGGCTTATCCTCTGCTTCCTCTCCGTTGCTGGTGGAGAAGCTGTTAATTCCCCAGTAAACTTTATCCTCATTCAGGCACTTCCATAAACTAGTTGTATCAATGTCAATTTAAATATCAATCTTTGGATTGGGGGTTCTGCTTCCCTTTGTTTCCTCTTACTATAACAGCGAGATGGTGTTTACCGCTGTTCTGGCTCCAGAAGCGATGGCTCAGGCTATCCCAAGAGCTAACCCTTGAATCAGGTTATGGCGCGAAGACAACCGCCAGCAGCTGTAGGGTTGGAGCAGGCAGCTCAGCAAGACATGCTTGCTCCTCCTCCACCGGAACCAGGGCCTTTGTAATGCATTTTTAATGTGTTTTGTGCAACTTTTCTGTTTTGCAAAATAGTTAACCAGAGCTCTGAGGACGTGCTAATGCAACAAAGCTTAACTTCAATTGCACTTAAGCGATCACGTTTACTTTCAACTTAATACAAGCAATAAACCCGAAGCGCAAACACCTGCGATTAACCCCATTTCACCTGCACGCAAACGTTTGCACTCCACTCGTAATCTGGCCCTCAGTGTTTTCTTTCAGTTTAATTGAATGGCATTGAAACTCTTTTTCCTGCCAGAGGTCATTTTGTCTACTTATGAGCTCAGTGGAGAATATATTGTAGTCAGACCTGCTGCATCTAATTGCACCATTGAACATTACTGCTCCTGGAAGTTTCTCTGTGCATTTTATTAAAATAGGAACACCTGCTATCTATATAAACTCAGCTGGGCGCAATACTACTTGGGATTACTGAACTGATTAGTACCAGTAACACTTGGGGACTATCTCATATATTTTTTCTTTCTATTTTGAACTATTTGAAGCAGAGGCTAATAAATGCAGTTATGCAGCATGAGTGATAGTTGACAGTCATAATCCTGACTGATATAGTGTAACTTTTCATTCCTCTCAACATATTTACTGCACATCATTTTTTTTTCTCCTCTGCTTTTTTATCTTCTGTTGTGTCATTAAATATTTAAAAAGATACAGAAAGTTGCCACCACTTCTTAACGTACGGTAATAGATCAAGTGAAAAAAAATAAAAAATAGATTAAATCAGCCACTAGGTGGTCAAAGGATTAACTTTTAGATTCTGCAAGATCAGTAGATGATGCCCCCCCCCCCCCACCATTTCTACCTAAATCTTAAAAAGTCAGTTTCAATGTCTGCTGTGTTTAGTAGCTGTTCAAACAATATGGCTGATACCATATGCTATGTTAGGTATTCATCATGAGTCATTAACACAAGGTTTTTACAGGTTTTCACTGAGACATTGCATCTTTTGGAGAATGTACTAATGAGTATGAAAGGAAGTAGGAGGATTCCATGGTCAATCATGCTATACTTTTATCTTACACACCTACTTTTGCTTCTCTTAAGGCAAAGATGGGTGGCTACGAGGATCACTATAGGAGGAACAACAGAAGAGTGAGAGGAGTACCAAAGACAGTTTGAAATTAGGACTTGGGAAAGCAAAATATCTTTCAATACCTATGGGGCATATTATGGGCACTGAGAGTATAATAGACAGAGCACATAGAGCTTCTGCTGAGGAACCCAAGGATGTGGTTGCATTATTACTTTATTACAAAAAAGCTTCTCCAGGTCACCCCTTCTGGAGAATTTGATGAATTGCAAAATTGAGATGATCTTACATAGAATATACAGGCAATTGTTACATTTCGTTTGTGCTTTCCTTATCTGATTTCACCAGGAGAACATAAGTGCTCTGGCACACATGTACTTTTGTTTGCATGTTCAGGCTTACATACTATGTAAGTGTCCATTCATATTCAAAGCACAATGAAGTGGCAGGTATCTTTGATCATATAGTATGTTTGCTCTAGAGCCTCGTGCTTTCACTCCTTATTTTTCTGTCTAATTAATGTATTTTTTGTTATTGGCATTCATATTAATCCAGGTACTTTTGGGCCACACAAATTAGTTGTAACTACTTTGCCACCTGGTTAGCTTGGTATCAATGATTTATTCACTTTACTTTGAATCAGCTTTGCATATGCTTATCTGATTCTCAATTACATGATCTTCACACAACAGATTGATTGCAGATCTTAACTTTTAGAACATTTTAGGTTAAACCTATCTCTCATGCTTTTCTCTTCTGTGTTCAGTATTAAAAATGCATACATTATAATGATCAAATGAACAATATAAACTTTATTTTATTTATTTAAAATAACCATATGTGTCTAAATAAATGGGTTTTTTTATACTGTATGCAGTCCAGAAAATTTCTTATAATATTAATCTAAATGAAAATGTTATTAAAACAGTCTTTAGGTAGTACTTACAGACAAACGTATATAACCAATCAGGTTCTAAAGCAGGTTAAAAATACATTGTAAAACTTTACAATATTTGAGTTGCAGATAATCTTCTTCCAGAGTAATTTGATACTGGATGTCCAATTATGAAAAATACTTAAAAAATATGTTTTATGCCCATATAATCCTTATAAAAGAAATCTCCAACAAGACTCAATAAAAAGTTGGACTTAAAGACTGATGTTGTAAGCATCATCAAAATAGTGCTAATGATTGAGGTTGCAGGAAAAATATTATAAAAGACTAAAATCAGAGTTAGAATGCAGTCTGACCAAGAGGTGTATTACTATATTTCACTTTGGATGACAAATTTTCTCTAACACTGGGGGAATGTTAAAAGCAGTACCACCATCAACAGTAAAGGTATAATATAAATGATCAGTATCGAATAGCATTATAATTTACATGTGCCTACTGAATCTTTATCACTTTTGTTACAATACCATAGTGAAAATAGTGCATGAGCAATAAACCTATAGGATCTGGGGATTCTGGGCATATTGTATATGCATATATACTATTATCTATTTTATGTATGTGTATATATATATATATATATATATATATACATATACTGTATATATTGTGACAAAAAACAGGTAATCAAGAAAAAGATATCCTGTAGGGGGTGCCTAAAATAACCTAAAGTTAAAAATTCTGTGCGTGTGTAGTGCACTGATTAACAAACTACCTTAAGTAAAAAAATTCTTAAAAACACCTGTGTGTCATCACATATATTGAAAAATAAGAAAAAAATACAAAATATAAAATAAAAATAAAAGTTATATAACTTCCACAAAGTTATCTATACATCTAATAGGCAATAAAGAAAACAATAAACTACCATACATAAATCATGATAAATTGGAATGTAGCAGTGAGTAGAAAACATTCACTGTACAAAAAGAAACAAATGTGCCAAAAAAACTAAATGTATAAAATGTCCCAAAAGAAACAAAGTATAAAGTCTCAATGTAAAAGCAACAATACTGTTGGGTGCGGTGCCAAACAGGGGTCGATAGACCGTATGGAAGAAGGAGGCTGCTCCCCTGAAAAATCTGATCCTGCAGGCTTATCTGTAGAAAATGAAGAGAAGAGAGAAGGGGTGCTTCTTAGTGTGTAAGGTTAGATTCCAAACAATGTGGAAAGGACAAAAATACACTCACCCAATATGGTGGCACCTGTATCGGAATAGGGTACAAATGAGCTGGCTAACACTCTCAGCGGATAGCACACTGATCACGGATGTTCCATCAGCTGATCGCCAAAGATCTTGGCATCTGGAAGTGTTCACCGAGAAGGTTGCAGGAAGCGGGTATTTCCAGGATCCACTGAGACAACCGCTCAGTGCAAAGTGCTACAGGACTGCTGTTAGTCTTGAGAAGAAAGTGAATCCAACTGTGGGTCAAGTCTCTGTTATATAAAAAACATTTTATTTTGGTATGTCATAAAATTGCAACGCGTTTCTCAACCGTTCTAAGGTCGTTTCATCAGGCAAAATGGTGTATTGAAAAACAACTAACATGCAGTCCTTTTGTACATCCGAATCATTGACCTGAAATAGTTTATTTCTGAAAAAGGCCAATCACGGACATTCTTTCAAAATGAATTACATTCACTTATAGCAACACAATACATATTGTTACATATTCTGTAAAAGCCTAAACAATGAAAGATATATCTTAAAAAATTATAACAGTAACATAATTAAAAGTTGATAAAATATATACAATCTAAACACATTGGTTATAAAGTAATGCAGAAATAAAATAAATTATGTTTTAAACCAATATAGAAACAAAATTAAAACAATTATTTATGACGATCAGAAAAAAGTGTATGTATATTACAAAATTTTCTTGTATAATTACACCCTGTCATCCTAGAATTGTGTGTTCAAACAACAGCTGATAATCAATAGATAAATACATAAATATTATATCTACAAAGTGGCATGAATAAAGAAATGTGTGATTGTGTTATAGTTCTTGTATTCAGACCAGTGGCCTAAAAAATTGATATTTTGTTTCATGGAAAAAATACCAAAAAGAATGTAGCATCAAAATGTGTGTGTGAAATATACTTGATAATGTTTGGAAATGTTAGGTTGTGTTAGTGGTAGTATCCAGATATAGGAAAGAGAATAGTATGAATCTATGTGTGTCTCAAATGGGGAGAGGGAGGGAAATAAAATGGTGTATGTGTAATAGCTGTATATAAAAGTTGATGGGGTTGTAAATATGGAGGATTGGTAATCCTTAAAATGATCTCATAAGCTATTTGGCATAATACTGTGATGTGGAGATAATAATATTGAAATAGTATGAAGAATGTGTTTTTATTAGTTGAAAGCTGCCACATCAATTTTGGCATAAAGTCTTATGGGTGATAAAGTCTTGAGCTTCTCGTTGTCTAAGTCTTAGAAGTCAGTTATAATCATTTGATTTGGGAATATAGTCAATTGGTAGAAATTTGTAAATATGAGCATTGCTTGCATGAACAGTCAAACAGTGGTTAGGGATACTATGTTTGATCTTGCATTTTTGGCAGTTATTGCAATTTCTAAAATGTTCGCCCCAACGGGTACGTATCTTTCTGGAACTGTGGCCTACATGTTGTAGGCTACACAAACATTCTATAAGATAGACAACAAAGTTGGAATCACAATTGAAAAAAACTGAAAAAGGAATTTGTTCTCCAGTTACTGTGGATGTAAATTATTTCTCCTTAGAACGTATGTATCTACAGGAGTTATAACCTCTTTTTCCACATTTATACCCCTCTTTTAATCCGAATAGTCCACTTTTTATTTGTTTACTATTCTTCGATTCTTCGAACTATAGTTTATAGAAGAGCTCCCACACTTAGTAACAGTTTAGCATCCAACAAGAGAGTCAAACATGTTAATTTTCAATTGAAGAATAGTAGTTTGCGTTCCAGGAGATATTGTTTGGTGCAAAGTTTAGGAGGAGGGACATGCAGTGATTCTCACAGACATATGGGAAGTTTAAACACATGTGACAAGCATCGCAATCCTTTATTAGATGGCCATTTCTTGAAGTGGGCATCCTCTGACGAAGTAGGGAGGTACCCTACGAAATGCATTAGGCCAAGTCCAGCATATTGACACCACTCGCCCAGCTGTATCCAAGCTGGCTACATATCTAATAGTTGATTCAGTAGAGTGGCGCTGTTTTTACTTTGCATTTTATTAACTGTATCACTCTTCTATGAGAGACATTGAGTTGACTTGACTCCACACTGACACCAATATCGGATAATTTTCCTGGTCTGTGGGGGACTTGTAAAAATCTTTGAGACTCTAAATTACTCTTCTATGAGGATACCTACGTTTTAAGAGCTTTTACATACTGCATATCTTTTGAGGGTTTTAAGTGTGAGTGTGTATTTGTATCAATAAATTTCTACTGGTTTTAAACATACTGTACTTAGAGGGTTTTGCGCCCTTCTTTTGTTTTCTCTTTGCGTATAGCCATATCCAGCGTCCAGACCTGTGTATTTCTGAAGTGGCTGCATCATTAACCCTCCAGCTGACATGCTCAGAGACTGATTCAAGGAATCACATATCCATTATTCAGCGTTTTCTATGGAGCGCTCCTAATCATTGTCTTTTTATTTATATATATATATATATATATATATATATATATATGTATTTTATTATAAATATGTGCTAACAGTTACGCGCAAGCGAAAAGGAGTTTATGGTGGGTGTTTGCCTGTGTTGGAGTTGAAGTTAATGCGCGTCGGATGTAGCAAAACCTCAGAGCTATGCTTAACTCTTTTGCATAACAAAAAAGTGTCACAAGACACATTAAAAATACATTACAAAGTACATTTACATTCATAATAACACCATCTGACAAAAAACGATTAAAAAAAATATTGCAAAAAAAGTTATAAGGGCTCAAAGAATACAAAATCTTTGAACCATTATAACTTTTCTGTGCAATTTTTAAAAAAAATTATATTTATTAGATGGTGTTATTATGAGTGTAACTGTATTTTTACATTTATTTTGTATGTGTTTTCTGACGCTTTTTTTTTTAGTGAAACAGAGCTCTGAGTTTGCGCTCACCTGACACGCATTAACTTGAATTCCGTTTACTTTTAACTTGTAATACGAGTAAAAAAAATAATATGCGCAAACAGCCGCGATAAACCCCTTATAGTTTGTATGTAACTGTTAATGCACCACTCGTAATCTGCTGATTGTTTTACAAAAATGTTTAAATTTGGCAGATACTCCATTTACTAAGCTATGATAGCAGCTTTGGAGCACCAGCATTTCAGGCTAGTTAGTCTAAAGACTGCTGCTATTTAATCTGTCCTCTACACTTTAGGTGACAAATTGAAATCATGCTAGATTGACCTCCCCCTTTTGTGCCCCATTGGCCACGCGCAAGCAAGGGGTGACATTGCACAATCAGCGGACTGGGTGATGTAAAATGTGGGCAGCATGAGGCGGGGTGGATGAGGCTCATGACATTGAACCTCATCCACTGCCTTTTGTTACAAGAAATATCTTGTAATTACAAGGTGTTTAGGGTACCTCTCATAACCATTTTTGAAAATAATAAACTTAATGTTTTCTTAATATAAGATACTCTGGCACTGCTTGATATTTTGTAGGAAATAAATATTTAATTAAAATGTACATAACACTTACTGAGCATATAATTATGATGTTTTTGCTTTTACTTTCTGAACACAAATAAACAAGAAAATGTATAGTATATTTGTATCATAAAAGGGACATTCAAGTCAAAATTAAACTTCATGATTCAGATAGAGCATGCAATTTTAAACAACCTTCCAATTTACTTCCATTAACAAAATGTGCACAGTCTTTTTATATTTACACTTTTTGAGTTACCAAGTCCTACTGAGCATGTGCAAGAATTCACAGCATATACGTATATGCGTTTGTGATTGGCTGATGGCTGTCACATGATACAGGGGGAGTGGAAATAGACATAACTTTGCAATTTATTTAACAAAAATCTACTACTCATTTGAAGTTCAGACTAAGTGCTATTGCATTGTCTTCTTATAATGCATTTGTTTATTATTCAAGTCTAATGTGTTGACTGGTCCTTTAAGTACAACACACTATTTCTGCTGATTTTTACATACATTATATTCTGGCAATGTATTATGGGCTATTATTTTGAAACACTTGACATTTTTTATATAGGCATGTATCGACACAACAGAATTGTCTCATAAAAACGTTGCGTTATTTCACTCTCCATAGCGCTGCCATTATGAGTTACTGAAAAGCCTCCTTGTGCATGTGATTTGGTGGCGTTAAGCTCCATACCACACAAAAGCCAAGGGCTTTTCAAAACAGACAATAGGATGAGAGCTATTAAAATCCTATTCGCTGTTAAAATCAGCCAAATAGGATTTCAATAGCTCTCATTCTATTGGCTGTTTTGAACAGTCAATATGATTTCAGAAGCTTTCATCCTATTGGATGATTTGAATTTAAAGAATCAAATCAGCCAATAGGAATGCAAGGTACACCATTTTGAAATGGCTACCTTGCATTCAACTACAGTGTACGGCGGTGACCATATGAAGCAGACACTCTGCACTGGATGGGATTCACTTCAGGATAGCTCCGCAGGGATGATGATAGAAGATGTCCCCGAGATGGATGAAGGTGCCGCCGCCTGGGTGAAGACTTCTCGCCACCTGGATAGAGATGGATATACGGACTTCAGGAACCGTGAGTAGATATTCTGGGATTAGTGTTCTTGGGTTTTTTTTTGGGGGGGGGGTTAGATTAGGGATGGGCACCTGGAAAAGAGCTAAATGCCCTTTTAAGGGCAGTGAAAAAGAGCTAAATGCCCATTTAAAGGCAATGCCCGATACAAATGCCCCTTTAGGGGCAATGGGTTCTTTAGGGTTTTTTAGAGATAGGTTTTATTATTTTGGGGGTTGGTTGGGTGGTGGGTGTTTTTTACAGGCTGTTTAACTTAGGGCAATGCCCTACAAAAGGCCCTTTTAAGGGCTATTAATAGTTTATTGTAGGTTAGGGGTAGTGTGACCATATTGCTGCTTTAAAAAGGGACACATATAAAAAATACATATGACAGGGCTGTTTCCAAGTTCCAGGGCTGTTTAAATAAATGTTATTTATAAGAACCCTGACATATGTATTTTTCATATGTGTTTCTTTTTAAAGCGGCAATATGGTCACCCTAGTTAGGGTGTGTTTTTATTTTGGTAGGGCATTTTTATAGGGCTATTAGATTAGGTGCAATTGTTTTTATTTTTATAGAAAAACAAATGGGTCTCTACTTATTCTGAGTAGTATGTCCAAGAATAAGGTGCGCCTAGTTTATGCTATTTCGTAGAAAAAATATTCAGCCAATGGGTTAGCAGTAAAAAGTTATGGTTAAATCCTAAGTTATATGTCTGGCAAAAAACAACGGATATGAACTGTATAATTATAGATACAAATACATAACATTAAATATAGTCACCACAATCATATGGTGAAGAAATAAACATCCGTTAAAGCAAGTGAATGTCCAATATAAAGTTGTGTCCAATCTGGAATGATGTCCCAAACGATAGCTGCTCTCTCCAGAAAAAAGATAACTTGCGTTCTATAAAGAAACAAAAAAGAAGAGGCGCTCTGGTGCAGATAATCCTTGGCTACAAATGGATATAAACTAAAGGTTCAGAGTAATACTCACAAAGATGTTTGCACATGCAGTGCAATAACAGGTGAGCCGAAGCTTCAGAGCCGCTCGGCTGACTCGCTAAGGGTGAAATCAGCTGTTCACTGGGTAATCACTTTACTACTTTACCAACGATTCCAAAGGGTTGGAAAATGAAATACAAGCAGAGTTGCACAAGCAGTGCAATATCAGGCGTGCCGAATCTTAAAGAGCCGTTCGGCTGACTCACTGGGTCCTGTACAGCTGCTCCTTAATGAACCAGGATCGCTGGAAGTGTGGTGGGGAATAGAAGTGGCTATTCCAATAGAATTTAATCCGTGCAAGGGATCAATAGGGCAGATAGGGCAAATATTCCACAGCAAGGTAGAAGAGATAAAAGTTTTTATTAAAAACATAAAAATTGCTTAGCAACGCGTTTCTCGGCTAACATGCCATTTCATCAGGCTACATGATTCTAAAAGCTACCTTGCTGACTTAAAAGGACTAACAGGACCAATCAAACCCCTGGTAATTCAAACACCTCCCTTGCTCAGGTGTACTATCAGATTGTAGGGTGTCGCCCTGGGATACAAGGCACTTTTTTAAGTAAATCGTAAATACAATTTATACAAACTTCAAAAAAATCTCTCTATATATACAAAGGACAAAATTTGAAAAAATCAATAACAAGATATGATCTCAATGATTGGAACAATAATATTTTGATATTCCGGTTATACAAACAATATGATAATATAATATATATAAATACGATATAATAATCGAATATTTATAAATACAATTGATGGATAAACAGTGCTAAATTCATAAGTGTATAAATGGTAAATTAATATATTATAAATAAATATAAAATTAATTAAATAAACCATAGAGTTGATCAAATGAATAATAATTGTAGTGGCCGGATTTGAACTCACAACCTATTGGCTAAGAAACTATCAACCAAGTCACTAGGCTACAAACTGGCCTATAATGCAGGTGTACAAAGTGTACTAGATTGATCTTAACAATACTGTGACTGGTGCAGAAAATGCAGTGTTCGAAATTGGCGTGTGTGTGAAAGGATGTGTTAATGAAATATATTGTACCTAACAGCTAGTGCATGATAGAAAGGTATATTTACCTTTATAGTGATATATATATATATAGATAAAATTAATAAAATTAGTAAACCAATATGTGATAGATTACTGTGTTTAGCCATAACAGTAATGTGTATCGTATTAGTTAGCATACTGATGTGATGGCTGGATATAAAAATTGACTGAGAGCCAATATCATAAGGGATACTAGTGATTATTAGAGTGCTGATATATTAAGAAATATTAAAAAGAATCAGTAAGTGAATATTAAGAATAATCAGTGTATAGGTGTTACATATTTGACGTGCTAAAGTGTTCATGATATAGCGGTATTGTACAACTATATCATTAATTTAATAAATAAAATAAAATATAATGTGTGTAGATATGGATAAAAGTAACTATTGATACTAATAACAATGAAGGCCGGATTTGAACTCCCGACCTCATGATATAAAACTATCAAACTAACCACTAGGCCACAACTGAACATCTAATGCATGTTTGCAAAAAGTAATCAAATGGACTTAAAGATACTATGGTCAATACTCAATTCCAGTATTTAGGCTGGGTTCATATGTAAAGTGTAATATTATAATAAATAATATAACTTGACAACTAATATGTGATGAGGTTATGTGTTGATTATAATAGTGTGTATAGATGTTTAATTAACGAACCAGTAATATACTGGTATATGTTTTGTCGATAAATATAGATAGATTTTAACAATTACATAAGATATGCTAAGATCATTCGTATGCTAATTTGATACTATACTAATACATATAGATATGAGTAATTATGGTAGGCAGAGATATATATATATATAAAGGCTTTATGCTTCAAGCTGAAAAGTATAATCTAAAAGGCTGCTAAATCTACATTAAAGTTAAGTCCTGATGGATGTAAGGTTTTTAGTTTGAGAATCCAATAAGTCTCTCTCTGCCTAAGCCTCAAAAATCTATTATATATGTGAGATGGTAAAATTTCTTCTATAGGTATTATAGTGTAACAATTGGGGTTCCCTTTATGCTTTTTATGACAGTGTTTAATAACACTGTGTGATTTTTATTTTTTAAAAATACTGCAATAATGCTCTGACCACCTATGACTCAGTTGTCTAATAGTTCGCGGCCGATATATTGAATCCCACATGCACAAGAGATTAAATAAATTACATACTTTGAGGCACACGTCATTCGACTCTTGATCTTGTAGGTTTTTTTATCCACAAAAGATTGAAACACATGAGTACCATGTCCTATATGGTCACACATTTTACATCTGGATGCTCTACATTTATATATTCCTCTGCCCTTTATTGAAGAATTCAAATTTCTTATGTTATTAAGTTTTATGATGTTCTTGTTTTACCTTATGTTTCACTACTTTACTAGGTGCTAAAATATTTTTAAGATTTGGGGGCCTTTCTATATACAATGGAGGGAGTATCTCCAATTAAATCCTTTAGAATGGGATCTCTTTTCAGGATTCTCCAATGTTTTTGGAAGATTTCACTTATAAGTTTATAATTACAATTATACTGTGTAATAAATCTTTTTTCGGTTGGTTTATCAACTCCCTGTTGGATGATAAACCAACCGAATACTGAAAAGAGATCCCATTCTAAAGGATTTAATTGGAGATACTCCCTCCATTGTACAGGGAGTGCAGAATTATTAGGCAAGTTGTATTTTTGAGGATTAATTTTATTATTGAACAACAACCAAGTTCTCAATGAACCCAAAAAACTGATTAATATCAAAGCTGTATATTTTTGGAAGTAGTTTTTAGTTTGTTTTTAGTTTTAGCTATTTTAGGGGGATATCTATGTGTGCAGGTGACTATTACTGTGCATAATTATTAGGCAACTTAACAAAAAACAAATATATACCCATTTCAATTATTTATTTTTACCAGTGAAACCAATATAAACATCTCAACATTCACAAATATACATTTCTGGACATTCAAAAACAAAACAAAAACAAATCAGTGACCAATATAGCCACCTTTCTTTGCAAGGACACTCAAAAGCCTGCCATCCATGGATTCTGTCAGTGTTTTGATCTGTTCACCATCAACATTGCGTGCAGCAGCAACCAAAGCCTCCAGACACTGTTCAGAGAGGTGTACTGTTTTCCCTCCTTGTAAATCTCACATTTGATGATGGACCACAGGTTCTCAATGGGGTTCAGATCAGGTGAACAAGGAGGCCATGTCATTAGATTTTCTTCTTTTATACCCTTTCTTGCCAGCCACGCTGTGGAGTACTTGGACGCGTGTGATGGAGCATTGGTCCTGCATGAAAATCATGTTTTTTCTTGAAGGATGCAGACTTCTTCCTGTACCACTGCTTGAAGAAGGTGTCTTCCAGAAACTGGCAGTAGGACTGGGAGTTGAGCTTGACTCCATCCTCAACCCGAAAAGGCCCCACAAGCTCATCTTTGATGATACCAGCCCAAACCAGTACTCCACCTCCACCTTGCTGGCGTCTGAGTCGGACTGGAGCTCTCTGCCCTTTACCAATCCAGCCACGGGCCCATCCATCTGGCCCATCAAGACTCACTCTCATTTCATCAGTCCATAAAACCTTAGAAAAATCAGTCTTGAGATATTTCTTGGCCCAGTCTTGACGTTTCAGCTTGTGTGTCTTGTTCAGTGGTGGTCGTCTTTCAGCCTTTCTTACCTTGGCCATGTCTCTGAGTATTGCACACCTTGTGCTTTTGGGCACTCCAGTGATGTTGCAGCTCTGAAATATGGCCAAACTGGTGGCAAGTGGCATCTTGGCAGCTGCAACGCTTGACTTTTCTCAGTTCATGGGCAGTTATTTTGCGCCTTGGTTTTTCCACACGCTTCTTTGCGACCCTGTTGACTATTTTGAATGAAACGCTTGATTGTTCGATGATCACCGCTTCAGAAGCTTTGCAATTTTAAGAGTGCTGCATCCCTCTGCAAGATATCTAACTATTTTTTACTTTTCTGAGCCTGTCAAGTCCTTCTTTTGACCCATTTTGCCAAAGGAAAGGAAGTTGCCTAATAATTATGCATACCTGATATAGGGTGTTGATGTCATTAGACCACACCCCTTCTCATTACAGAGATGCACATCACCTAATATGCTTAATTGGTAGTAGGCTTTCGAGCCTATACAGCTTGGAGTAAGACAACATGCATAAAGAGGATGATGTGGTCAAAATACTCATTTGCCTAATAATTCTGCACTCCCTGTATATAGAAAGGCCCCAAATCTTAAAAATATTTTGGTACCTAGTAAAGTAGTGAAACATAAGGTAAAACAAGAACATCATAAACTTAATAACATAAGAAATTTGAATTCTTCAATAAAGGGCAGAGGAATATATAAATGTAGAGCATTCAGATGTAAAATGTGTGACCATATATGACATGGTACTCATGTGTTTCAATCTTTTGTGGATAAAAAAACCTACAAGATTAAGAGTCGAATGACGTGTGCCTCAAAGTATGTAATTTATTTAATCTCTTGTGTATGTGGGATTCAATATATCGGCCGAACTATTAGACGACTGAGTCATAGGTGGTCAGAGCATTATTGCAGTATTTTAAAAAATAAAAAATCACACAGTGTTATTAAACACTGTCATAAAAAGCATAAAGGGAACCCCAATTGTTACACTATAATACCTATATAAGAAATTTTACCATCTCACATATATAATAGATTTTTGAGGCTTAGGCAGAGAGAGACTTATTGGATTCACAAACTAAAAACCTTACATCCATCAGGACTTAACCTTAATGTAGATTTAGCAGCCTTTTAGATTATACTTTTCAGCTTGAAGCATAAAGCCTTTATATATATATATCTCTCTCTGCCTACCATAATTACTCATATCTATATGTATTAGTATAGTATCAAATTAGCATTCGAATGATCTTAGCATATCTTATGTAATTGTTAAAATCTATCTATATTTATCGACAAAACATATACCAGTATATTACTGGTTCATTAATTAAACATCTATACACACTATTATAATCAACACATAACCTCATCACATATTAGTTGTCAAGTTTATATTATTTATTATAATATTACACTTTACATATGAACCCAGCCTAAATACTGGAATTGAGTATTGACCATAGTATCTTTAAGTCCATTTGATTACTTTTTACATACATGCATTAGATGTTCAGTTGTGGGCCTAGTGGTTAGGTTGATAGTTTTATATCATGAGGTCGGGAGTACAAATCCGGCCTTCATTGTTATTAGTATCAATAGTTACTTTTATCCATATCTACACACATATATTTTATTTTATTTTATTTATTAAATTAATGATATAGTTGTACAATACCACTATACCATGAACACTTTAGCACGTCAAATATGTAACACCTATACACTGATTATTCTTAATATTCACTTACTGATTCTTTTTAGTATTTCTTAATTATATCAGCACTCTAATAATCACTAGTATCCCTTATGATATTGGCTCTCAGTCAATTTTTATATCCAGCCATCACATCAGTATGCTAACTAATACGATACACATTACTGTTATGGCTAAACACAGTAATCTATCACATATTGGTTTACTAATTTTATTAATTTTATCTATATAATATATTATATATATATATATTATATATATCACTATAAAGGTAAATATACCTTTCTATCATGCACTAGCTGTTAGGTACAATATATTTCATTAACACATCCTTTCACACACACGCCTATTTCGAACACTGCATTATCTGCACCAGTCACAGTATTGTTAATTTCAATCTAGTTTACTTTGTACACCTGCATTAGAGGCCAGTTTGTAGCCTAGTGGCTTGGCTGATAGTTTCTTAGCCAATAGGTTGTGAGTTCAAATCCGGCCACTAGAATTATTATTAATTTGATTAATTTTATATTTATTTATAATTTATTAATTTACCATTTATACACTTATTATGAATTTATCACTGTTTATCCATCAATTGTATTTATAAATATTTGATTATTATATCGTATTTACAGGGAGTGCAGAATTATTAGGCAAGTTGTATTTTGAGGAGTAATTTTATTATTAAACAAACAACCATTTTCTCAATGAACCCAAAAAACTCATTAATATCAAAGCTGAATAGTTTTGGGAAGTAGTTTTTAGTTTGTTTTTAGTTATAGTTATTTTAGGGAGATATATGTGTGTGCAGGTGACTATTACTGTGCATAATTATTAGGCAACTTAACAAAAAACAAATATATACCCATTTCAATTATTTATTTTTACCAGTGAAACCAATATAACATTCTCAAACATTCACAAATATACATTTCTCTGACATTCAAAAACAAAACAAAAAACAAATCAGTGGACCAATATAGCCAACTTTCTTTGCAAGGACACTCAAAAGCCTGCCATCCATGGATTCTGTCAGTGTTTTGATCTGTTCACCATCAACCATTGCGTGCAGCAGCAACCACAGCCTCCCAGACACTGTTCAGAGAGGTGTACTGTTTTCCCTCCTTGTAAATCTCACATTTGATGATGGACCACAGGTTCTCAATGGGGTTCAGATCAGGTGAACAAGGAGGCCATGTCATTAGATTTTCTTCTTTTATACCCTTTCTTGCCAGCCACGCTGTGGAGTACTTGGACGCGTGTGATGGAGCATTGTCCTGCATGAAAACCATGTTTTTCTTGAAGGATGCAGACTTCTTCCTGTACCACTGCTTGAAGAAGGTGTCTTCCAGAAACTGGCAGTAGGACTGGGAGTTGAGCTTGACTCCATCCTCAACCCGAAAAGGCCCCACAAGCTCATCTTTGATGATACCAGCCCAAACCATACTCCACCTCCACCTTGCTGGCGTCTGAGTCGGACTGGAGCTCTCTGCCCTTTACCAATCCAGCCACGGGCCCATCAATCTGGCCCATCAAGACTCACTCTCATTTCATCAGTCCATAAAACCTTAGAAAAATCAGTCTTGAGATATTTCTTTGCCCAGTCTTGACGTTTCAGCTTGTGTGTCTTGTTCAGTGGTGGTCGTCTTTCAAGCCTTCTTACCTTGGCCATGTCTCTGAGTATTGCACACCTTGTGCTTTTGGGCACTCCAGTGATGTTGCAAGCTCTGAAAATATGGCCAAACTGGTGGCAAGTGGCATCTTGGCAGCTGCACGCTTGACTTTTCTCCAGTTCATGGGTAGTTATTTTGCGCCTTGGTTTTTTCCACACGCTTCGTGCGACCCTGTTGACTATTTTGAATGAAACGCTTGATTGTTCGATGATCACGCTTCAGAAGCTTTGCAATTTTAAGAGTGCTGCATTCCCTCTGCAAGATATCTCACTAATTTCTGACTTTTCTGAGCCTGTCAAGTCCTTCTTTTGACCCATTTTGCCAAAGGAAAGGAAGTTGCCTAATAATTATGCATACCTGATATAGGGTGTTGATGTCATTAGACCACACCCCTTCTCATTACAGAGATGCACATCACCTAATATGCTTAATTGGTAGTAGGGCTTTCGAGCCTATACAGCTTGGAGTAAGACAACATGCATAAAGAGGATGATGTGGTCAAAATACTCATTTGCCTAATATTTCTGCACTCCCTGTATAGTATATTATATTATCATATTGTTTGTATAACCGGAATATCAAAATATTATTGTTCCAATCATTGAGATCATATCTTGTTATGGATTCTGTTCAAATTTTGTCCTTTGTATATATAGAGAGATTTTTTTTGAAGTTTGTATAAATTGTATTTACGATTTACTTAAAAAAGTGCCATGTATCCCAGGGCGACACCCTACAATCTGATAGTACACCTTGAGCAAGGGAGGTGTTTGAGTTACCAGGGTTTTGATTGGTCCTGTTAGTCCTTTTAAGTCAGCAAGGTAGGCTTTTAGAATCATGTAGCCTGATGAAACGGCATGTTAGCCGAGAAACGCGTTGCTAAGCAATTTTTTATGTTTTTAATAAAAACTTTTATCTCTTCTACCTTGCTGTGGAATATTTGCCCTATCTGCCCTATTGATCCCTTGCACGGATTAAATTCTATGGAATAGCCACTTCTATTCCCCACCACACTTCCAGAGATCCTGGTTCATTAAGGAGCAGCTGTACAGGACCCAGGGAGTCAGCCTAACGGCTCTTTAAGATTCGGCAACGCCTGATATTGCACTGCTTGTGCAACTCCGCTTGTATTTCATTTTCCAACCCTTTGGAATCGTTGGTAAAGTAGTAAAGTGATTACACAGTGAACAGCTGATTTCACCCTTCAGCGAGTCAGCCGAGCGGCTCTGAAGTTTCAGCTCACCTGTTATTGCACTGCATGTGCAAACATCTTTGTGAGTATTACTCTGAACCTTTAGTTTATATCCATATTTGTAGCCAAGGATTATCTGCACCAGAGCGCCTCTTCCTTTTTGTTTTCTTTATAGAACGCAAGTTATCTGTTTTTATTTTTGATAATTTTGTTTATTATTTTTTGTAAGCTTAGTGTTTTTTATTTTTCGTAATTTAGTGTTTATGTTTTTTGTAGATTTTTTTATTTTTTTCCTAGTGTTTTTTAAATTTGTAATTTAGGTTTTTAATTTGTAGTTATTTTTTATTTTATTAGAATAGTTATGTTAGGTTAATTTATAGTTTAAACTTCTTTTTTTTTATTTCACAGGTAACTTTATTTTAAGACTAGTTATATTGTAATTTTAATTTAAAGTTAGGGGTGGTGTTAGGTTTAGGGGTTAATTATTTAGTATTTTGCGATGTGGGGGGGGTCGGGGGTCTAGGTTTAATAGGTTTTAGTTTAGTAGTTTCGATGTGGGGGGCTGGAGTTTTTAGGGGTTAATACTTTATTATAGTGTTGGCGATGTGAGGGGGCAGCGGTTTAGGGGTTAATAAGGTTTATTTAGGTGTCATGGACCGGTGGATTAGGGGTTAATAACTTTTATTAGTGTTGGCGATGTCGGGGAGTGGTGGTTTAGGGGTTAATATATTTAAATAGTGTTGGCTATGTGGGTGGGCGGCAGATTAGGGGTTAATAACTGTATTTAATAGTCACGATGTCGGTGGGCGGCAGATTAAAATACGTTTTAAATAGTGTTTGCGATGCGGGAGGGTGGCGGTTTAAGGGTTAATGGGTAGTTTATGGTTGTTAGTGTACTTTGTAACACTTTAGTTTTTGAGTTTTGCAAACATATTTGTTACACAAAATCCATGACTACTGCTCTCAGATGGCAGTATGGATCGTGTCAGTATAAGCTGTAAACGCAAGCATTTTAGCCTGAACGCACAACCTGTAAATCCCAAACAAAAACGTAATTTTTTTGAGTGCGGAATGGACGTTGCGTTATAGCTATACCAACACGACTCGCAATATGCGTTACTGGCCATTACACCTGGAATGGCCTTTTTTTTCAGCGTTAAAAGCCATAGCGCAAAAACTTGTAATCTAGCCGATATTCTGCCATAATGACCTTTAGAACTTGTTTAACCCGTATCCTACATTCTAGATGTGAACTGCCATCATCATTTATTGGTCTGGTTTGAATTGAATATTTTTATATGTAGAAATACCAAGGTTTACTTCTATCCTTTAAGCCTATAGTGCTGGGTATTAGACAGTTATGCTTAAGGACACATTAATAACATTATATTAACATTTACCTATGTTATAGTGTTATTAATACTAGTAAAGCAAACAAATACATGTTTGCTTTCTACAACATGCAACTTTACTATGAAGTTTTAATTGATATCTGAGACATTACTGGTAAATTTCCCAGGTTATACATCAATATTTAAATTATATTAATCGTATTTGCTTGGGTGATGTCATACGTCAGTTTATTCTATTTTCTTCTTACAAGTGTAATAAATCAGATATCAGATCCATCCATATTAATGCTTATCCTGTGCAGATGTTCAAGAGATTTGTCTCAATATGTGTCATCAGAATAAGGATAATTTACAATACCCCGCATATAATCTTAAATGTAACATATAGGTTTCTATCAGTAATGATAACATATTGCAATGAGCTCAGCTCTTTGGACTTCTTGTGGTATATGTTTGGCAGTGGATTACTATGTTTACAAACACATACTTTTATTATACAAGACGGTAAATCTCCATATGTGCTGTTTCTGCATTCTGTGTACACATTTTAATGTAATTGCATGAGTGGAGGGGCTTGAGGTAAAATGTTTGTCCAGAAATATTTTGCAGTTTGTGTGATCTAGTTGGTTCTGAAGAAGGGAAATATCAAACAAATACATTTAGAAACCACAGTTTTATTATTATGGATTTAAATTACCGATATACAGTAGATCCAAGTTGCATGTATATCAATGCAGAATAACTTTGAGAGAAATAAAAGGACATTCCGGTCAAAATTTAAATGTACATAGATGAATTACATCTTTGCATAGAAACATATTTGCAATATACATGTATTGGCAGAAATCCTTCTAGTAAAAGTTATCACTGTTTTAGTGTTAACATTTTTCTCTGCACGTGCATGTGAAGTATAGCTAGATATTCTCAGTGCACCAGCATTTTAAATACTGCAGCTGCTCAGAGCACAAGTGGGACTTGTATCATGTTAGCAATTAACAAATTGAGTCATTACCAGATGGTACAAAATCCTTAGACTCTGAGCTAGTGCTGTGTTTAAAATGCTGGTACACGGTGCATCCTTAAATACACTTTTGAAACCACTATAACGTTTATTAGAAGCATGTTTGCTAATACATGTTTCTATTCAAAACTGAAATACATCCACATGGATTCTAATTTTGGCTGGAGTGTCCCTTAAGACAAGATCATTCCTCAGACTATATCCTTGGCCCCAGTATGTTAGATATGTGCCTCAGACTATACAATAACTGTAATAATATAATAACTACTGCAACACAACAGGGCCTAGACCAGTGGTCACTAAAGCATTGCTCATTGATAGCTTAAAGTAATTGTAAATAATGCTGATGTACAATGTACCCTTGTAAACTGCAGCCTATGTACATCTAAACCACTAGTAGTGTAGTGTAGTGTAGTGGTGTAAAGATCAGTCCTACATGATCTCTATGTAGATGGTAATGTGCCCTCCTGAAAACTAGAAATACTGTGCACAGCCTCTAGACACCATCTAAGGAATGTTACTGACAACAATTAGGGTTAAACAATGCATGTGTTCTTATCCAATGTCACACCACCCTTAGAAAAAAGCAATGTATGTGCTGGTATTACAAGTTGAACACAATGCGAACGCTTCCATAGGCTCTAATGGGAACCTCATTCCGATGCTGATAGACATGGAAAAAAACATAGGGCAGCACAGGGGGTAAGGAAATGTAAAATATATTAACACATAAATAAATAAATACATATATGTATATATATATATTATATATATATATATATATATATATATCTTTTAAATGCAAAATTTGGCTGCTGCCAATATGACCCAGTAATTACACAAGCAAAAAGGTATCAGCGCACATCCATTTTCAAAAGTGCTGCAAAAAAATTTCAAACTGCTGCAAAAAATTGCCTGCAAATACATCAAGAGACAACTATTCTTTTTAAATAGTATTGGGAACTTAGTCACACAATATGGCCATATTTTGCTTAGCCAGTCACCACTTACAAGGTGCCCCAATTCAACTGGTCCTAACACTACAGTCCTTTTGCCACAGAGGGCTGAAACATTCCTGCTTTTACTCTTCATAATAGAATGAGACTCCCTGGCTTTTTATTCAAAACTCTATTACACTGTCTTGAGCACACCTGACTTGAGTGGGGTGCTTAAACCAATGGGAGATGGTCAGTCTCCCTGGTTATGATAAATACAAATACAAAATTTGGTTTTTCAGCACATCCTACAAAAAGTTTAAATCCACATCTGGGAGTGCTGCCAATATGACCCAGTAATTACACAAACAAAACGGTATTAGCGCACATCCATTTTCAAAAGCACAACATATTTTTTGAACTGCTGCAAAAAATTGCCTGCAAATACATCAAGAGACAACTATTCTTTTTAAATAATATTGGGAACTTAGTCACACAATATGACCATATTTTGCTTAGACAGTCACCACTTACAAGGTGCCCCAATTCAACTGGTCCTAACACTACAGTCCTTTTGCCACAGAGGGCTGAATCAAAAGGACTGTAGTGTTAGGACCAGTCGAATTGGGGCACCTTGTAAGTGGTGACTGGCTAAGCAAAATATGGAGATACTAGTCCTAAAGCCCATTCACACGGGCCATTTTTTGCAGTACAGTGGTCCCACCCCTTGCGTTCTCTCCCTCCCACTCTCTTTTGCTTTCTCTCTCTCCCCCTCTCTTTTGCGCTCTCTCTCCCACTCTCTTTTAAACTCTCTCTCTCCCCCCCTCTCTTTTGCGCTCTCTCTTTCCCCTTCTCTTTTGCACTCTCTCCCCCCCCTCTTTTGCGCTCTCTCTCTCCCTCTCTCTTTTGCACTCTCTCTCTCCCCCCTCTTTGTGCTCTCTCTCTCCTCCTCCATCTCCCCTCTCTTTCTATCTCCCTTCTCTCTTTCTCTCTCTCCCCTCTCTCTCCATCTCCCCTCTCTCTCTCCATCTCCCCTCTCTCTTTCTCTCTCTCCTCTCTCTCTCTCCATCTCCCCTCTCTCTCTCTCTCCCCCCCCTCTCTCTCTCCCCCCCTCTCTCTCTTTCCCCCCCTCTCTCTCCTCCCTCTCTCTCTCCCCCTCTCTCTCTGTCCCCCCATCTCTCTCCGTCCCCCCTCTCTCTCCATCTCCCCTTTATCTCTCCCCTCTCTCACCCCTCTCTCTCTCCCCTCTCTCTCTCTCCCCTCTCTCTCGCTCCCCCTCTCTCTCCCCTCTCTCTCTTTCCCCTCTCTCTTTCTCTCTCCCCTCTCTCTTTCTCTTTCCCCTCTCTCTATCTCCCCTCTCTCTCTATCTCCTCTCTCTCTCTCTCTCTCTCTCTCTCTCTCTCTTCCCTCTCTCAACCTCTCTCTCTCTCCCCCTCTCTCTCTCTCCCCTCTCTCTCTCCCCTCTCTCTCTCTCTCTCTCTCTCTCTCTCTCTCTCTCTCTCTCTCTCTCTCCCCTCTCTCAACCTCTCTCTCTCTCTCTCTCCCCTCTCTCTCTCCCATCTCTCTCTCCCCTCTTTCTATCTCCCCTCTCTCTCTCTCTCTCTCTCTCTCTCTCCCTCTCTCCCCTCTCTCTCTCCCCTCTCTCTCTCCCCTCTCTCTCTCTCTCCCCTCTTTCTATCTCCCCTCTCTCTCTCCTCTCTCTCTCTCCTCTCTCTCTCTCTTCCCCTCTATCTCTCTCTCCTCTCTCTATCTCCCCCTCTGTCTCTCTCTCCCCCTCTCTCTCTCCCATCTCTCTCTCCCCTCTCTCTCTCCCCTCTCTCTCTCCCCTCTCTCTCCCCTCTCTCTATCCCATCTCTCTCTCCCCCTATCTCTCTCTCCCCTCTCTCTCTATCTCCCCCTCTCTCTTTCTCTCTCCCCTCTTAATCTCCCCCTCTTTCTCTTCCCTCTCTCTCCATCCACATCTCCCCTCTTTCTCTCTCCCCTCTCTCTCTCTCCCCTCTCTCTATCTCCCCCCTCTGTCTCTCTCTCTTTCTCCCTCCTCTCTCTCTCCCTCTCCCTTCTCTCTCTCTCTCCCCTCTCTCTCTTCCTTCTCTCTCTCTCCTCTCTCTTTCTCTCCCTCCTCTCTCTCTCCACATCTCCCCTCTCTCTCTCCTCTCTCTCCCCTCTCTATCTCTATCTCTCCCTCTCTCTCCTCTCTCTCTCTATCTCCCCCCTCTCTCTTTCTCTCTCCCCTTTCTCTCTCCCCTCTTTCTCTCCCCTCTCTCTCTCCACATCTCCCCTCTCTCTCTCCCCCTCTCTCTCTCTCTCTCTCTCTCTCTCCCCCTCTCTCTTTCTCCCCTCTTGATCTCTCTCTCCCCTCTTGATCTCTCTCTCCCCTCTTGATCTCTCTCTCCTCTCTCTTGAGCTGTTTGAGCTCTCTCCACGGCCTTTTATGGCCCCGCCCCATTCACGCACTTTATGCTAGGCCACGCCCCCTTACCGTTTTGTCACACCCACTTCTGCTCGCAGCAGTCGGCAGATCAGGTAGGGATTTAAGACCAGGTGTGTTTGTCCTCGTGCTGTCTCTACTGCGCATGACAGCTTCGGACAAACATACTTGGCCTTTTATAGTATAGGATTGTGTGACTAAGTTCCCAATATTATTTAAAAAGAATAGTTGTCTCGATGTATTTGCAGGCAATTTTGCAGCAGTTCAAAAAATATGTTGTGCTTTTAAAAATGGATGTGCGCTGATAATTTTTTGTTTGTATATATATATGTATATATATATATATATATATATATATATATGTTTGTGTGTGTGTATAAAAGCATACGGACAGTCTAGTATAAATTAAACTTTCATTATTCAGATAGGACTTTTCATTTTATTCAACTTTGCAATTTACTTTATCATCAAATTTTCTTTTTTCTCTTGGTATTCTTAGTTTAAACTAAACATAGGTAGGCTCATATGCTAATTTCTAAGCCTTTGAGGGCTGCCTCTTATCACAGGCTTTTTAAATCTCTTTTCAACACAGAGACTGTGTTGGTTATGCAAAACTGGGGAATGGGTAATAAAGGGATTATCTATATTTTAAAACAATAACAATTCTATGGTAGACTGTCCCTTTAACAGTATAACCACAGTCCCCATAAACCGCAATGTAAAGGCACTTTTCAGTGCCATTTTTTTCTAACACCCCACATCCTCTCACTTTAACTCCTTATAACTTATTTTTTTTTTTTTTATAAATGAAGTGTACACTTTATTTTGAGGGAAATTGGAGGACATTTTTTTTCAATATCCAGAGATCTGATCTCTCGTTCACTAATTTGAGTGCAAAGTAAAGCCTCAAATTTGTGGTAGTAATAACCAGCCACTTGTAATGGCTGGTTATTTAACATGTGCCTGTAAATAGGCAAAATTGCCCATTTACAGGCGCACATAAAATTCTACTTGTAATCTAGCCCTAAATAGGTTATAGTGTCATGATTAACAATATCCTATATCTAGTTGCATAAATTAAATATATTTCTTATGTCACAGCTCCCTTAGAATATCACTTACTCTCCCTTTATGAATAAAATCCGCATGTAAAAACTGCACTCTATTATTTAAATCAGTATCTTTAGCTTTCTAAGGCCTTATTAAGCAAACCGTGTTATTAGTAATGTTAAAGAAAAAAAAACATTTTGTTTCAGAAAAGTATAGAAATGAGCTACTACTAAAAAACTTGACCCTTCAGATGCTTTTTGCCATGGCACTTTGTTGAAGAAAACAGAAACTGCTTCCTTGTTAATACAGTTGCTATGCTTTTATGTGGAGCTCTATGTACAAAAACAAGCAATCTAAAGATGTTAAACATTGTGGAAACTATCAAAATGAAAGAATGTGATTTATGAGCATGTGTCTGTATATATACTTTTAGCTCAATCATCTCTTGCTTTTAATGATTTCCTTGCAAGGTTTGTGGAAAGTTCTCTCTTGTTTATGCAAATTTACGTTTGGGCTGGAAGAAAAGCAAACATAAGTTTGTAGATGTTATGGAGGAATTTGTACAGCACATGCTCTTATAGATACAGAATAAACGCAGCATTTGGTGATTTTAAAGAAAGGTGAGGAGAAACATTGCATCTATTTTGGTGGCATTAATTCATAAACATAAAACTCACCAATCTTTGAAAATAAGAATCTAAAAATGTAGAACACAAATTAGTTGACAAAGTTTATAGTAAATGTTCAGATAAAAATGTAAAAATACAGAGTCTTGGGAAATATACTCATTTTTTTAAATGAAAACAGCTGTGAATTTTAGAAAGTTATCTTACTTTAAAGGGACATTTAAATCAATACATTTCTATCATGTCTTTAAAAAATCACTATTTAAATATGTTAATAAAATAGGTCCATGAGATTAAAGGAAAAGTATCACAGTTTTATTGGTGGACTGCAACACATCTCAAAAGCATAAACATTTTAATTTAAAAAAAACAACATACATACACACATATATGCACACACACACACATATATATATATATATATATATATATATATATATATATATATATACACACACACATACGTTATATATATATATATATATATATATATATACACACACACACATATATACACACACACACACACACACACACACAGGCATACACACACACCTTTATACACCTTATACACCTTTAAGCCCTTTCCAGCTCAGCACCTTGGCATAGACCATATCCCTTTAAATCACAGATCACAGTTAGAACACACACACACACACATGTATATGAGAGAAATACTATATTTTAATAAATAATATATGTGTTTTGCTATGCATAAATTCCAGCATTAAAGGGACAGTCAAGTCAAAATTTAACTTTCATGATTCATATAGGGCATGCAATTTTAAACAACTTTCCAATTCACTTTTATCATCAAATTTGCTTTGATATCTTGGTATTCTTAGTTAAAAGCTAAACCTAGGTAGGCTCATATGCTAATTTCTAAGCCCTTAAAGGCTGCCTTGTATTTCAATGCATTTGACAGTTTTTTACAGCTAGAGGATGTTAGGGAAAAAAAGGATTATCTATCTTTTTAAGCAATACATTTCTCGTGTAGACTGTTTCTTTAAAGTGAATGTCAATTTTCAGCAATGAGTGCCCGGTTTTTAAAAATACTTTTAAAAACAGGGACACTTTCATTGATGAAAATTTACATTGCACCGGATTTGTAGAAATACTTACCTTTTACTTCTGCAAAGCCGGATCGCCGATCCCTGCCTCAGTTCCTCTGTACTGACGTCAGAAATGACAAAACCGGCTTCCTTAAATCATGGCTTGCACCCCAGAGCCTCCATCTCATGATGCCCGGCTGTGATTGGAGGAAGCCAGTTTCGTCATTGCTGTGGTTGTACAGCAGGAAGAAGAAGGCGGGGGATCATCGATCCGACTTTGCAGAAGTAAAAGGTAAGTATTTCTACAAATCTGGTGCAATGTAAACTTTTATCAATGAAAGTGCCCCTGTTTTTAAAAGTATTTTTAAAAACCGGGCACTCATTGCTGAAAATTGACCTTCACTTTAATACTTTACTTCAGGCCTCCAAAAGTGATAAATTCCCCAGCGCTTTTTTTTTTATTTTTATTTCCCTCAGGCGCAATTTTTAACTCACTACTTGTAATGTGAGCTATAATAGAGCACCCTGAGCTATAGGGCCCACTAAAACATGACTTCAAACAGTAAAAACCCAGCAGATATTTTACACTTAAAAAATATTTTACAGACTTCACATATATTCTGTGTAATTCTTTGATTTATTTTATTTATGTGCCTTAATCACTTGAAAACATATTTGGCTAGATTACAAGTGGAGCACTAATTTATCCTGCTTGTGGGCATGTGATAAATAACCAGCCATTACAATGTCCACCAAATGCCTGGCTGGTGTGGGGTGTTAGAAAAAAAAAAACAGCACTGAAAAGTGCCTTTAAACTGTGGTCTATGGGAATTGTGTGTTCCCTGTAAAATATATATATATGTATATTGTTATATACATATATATTCATGCGTTAATATGTGTATATACACATATTAACACATAAATATATATGTATAAAGTCATGTCTCACAGCATGAGAACGAAGTTCCATTGGAGTCTATGGAAGCGGGCTCTCCTGAGTGCACTGCTTCTGTGCAATGCGAACGTGAAGTGACACCTCACTCTTAATACCAGTGCACATTTGCGTTCGCTGGTATTACTCAGTTGAGCGCAAATATTGATTTTGCATAAATCATATTTTGTGCCCAACTCATAATCTGGCCCATTTTGTATTGAGGCTGTTTTCCTGTTTTTAATTTTCTTTCAATGTTAATATTTTTGAACACAAATAAAAAATAAGTAATTTATTACACAATCGTTTTCTGACTAGTAAAAATAAATACATAAAGGATCAGCTCACCTTTATCTTATCATCAGGCTAATCATTTACAATTGAGCGTGTAGACCTTAATAAATATTAATAATAGCTGAGAAAAGTCTGTTTCTTACATTTTATACTTTCAAATCATATCTGGGTTTTTGTTTTTTTTAAAGAGGAAGCCAAAGACATCCAATGTAAAATCCAAAGTATATTTACATGGAAAACTCTCATGGAACAAAATGGGTGACATTGATTGGAGATAAAGGAAGATTAAAGAGACATGAAAGGCAAGTTAAACTTTTTTTTATTCATATACAGCATGCAATTTTAAGACACATTTATTGTCATATCCTCAGCAGTAGCAAAGCACTACTAGGAGCCAGCTGGTTACTGTTATCTCTTGTCATTGGCACACAGATATGTTCAGCTAGCTCCCAGCAGTGCATTTCTTTGCAGACGTTAAACTCATAGTTATATGCAAGTAATAGTGCAATAATAAACTGATCTTGGAAACTAGGATACAGTTTTTTTTGCTTTTTTATGTCCCTTTTATGTCCCTCTAATAAAGTAAATAAGGATTTTTTTTTATGCAGCAACCAATCAATTATGAATCAAAAGTCACTGAGAAAAACACTAAAAAATTATAATTCAAGGAATCATAATCATATGCTTACAACTAGCCAATTGTGCGTATGTGTGTTAATTGCCTTCTGTTTCATACAATGAAAAGCAATTAACACATTGTTTAATAGAACAATCAAGGAAGCACATTTCCCTTTGTAAAATCTTTGAGATGTATGTGGAGGTGGATATGCTCTATTTCTTGCTTACCTTTATTCTTATTTAATAAAGATTTTTATGTTTGCTTTAAATGCTTACTGATGAAAATACATTGTACATTGTTCAATAATGCTGAATAAATAAAGGATGTTTATTGAAACAAAAGGAAGAGTCCTGAGCAAAGAGAGCAGACGCATATTCATGGAGCTCCTGTACTATGCCTAGTTAAAGATGTTTTTGCAACTGGTTTTCAAGTGAGCTAGACCCATAAACTTTACAGATACCAAAATCAATCATTTCTGCTTATTAATCTGAGCACAAATCCTGAATTTAAGGCATCTTAACCTATACAGACTGCAGCAAAGTTTGAGGCCTTGTATTTTGGTCAGACCGGGTAAAGTGTCATCTTTCCTGAAGAGCTAGATGAGCCCTTGCATTGCCACTAAGAAAATGGATCTGAAGTTAGCATTAGATAAATTTGAGGATCGCTGCTGTGTGACCCTGGAAGTTCACTTTTCGGAGATGAGTGATTTGCTAATACAGCTCAGTATGCGGCTCCTTGGCCCAAATAGGATCCAAAATGGCGGCGATCAACGGAGATCGTCTAACACTATTCATACCCAGTCTATGGTAGATCAGGAACCCGCTGCCCCAGCAAAACTCACAACCTCCTGGGCTGTAATAAACAAGCAGCTCTGCGCTAACAGATATGAGCCATCACAGATCACCCTGAACGAATGGCGAAGTGATCTTAACGTGAGGGTGTTTAAGCCAGCTGGGGACCCGGAGTTAAGTACCTATAAGGAGAAGAGCAAGAGAGGGACGGCATATAAGATACCTGAGTCAGCGGCGATGGGGCTATTATCTTCAGATTGGCCAGTGGTTAGATCTACACGGCTCAAGGGAGCACACCCTCAGGATGAAGGTTGGCCGCAAACTAGAGAGGCTTACGATCTTCCTCAGACAGATCCCATACAGCGCAGAGTTAGATCGGCCTCCCTTGGGGGTAGGGATGCAGTCATTCAGCGTGCGCAAATCTGGATACAAGAGCATGGAGACACACACACCGACTATCTGAGTCCTCTTGGGGCATGTTCCTACACCGGGATCTCAATACCTGATCGTTATGGGCATTTCACCTCCTACCGCTACAGAAGAGGAATCGGCTAGAAGCTCAGGGATCTTTATTGGGAGGGTCTGGTACATGTGTACTGACATTTGAGGCCCCGAATACTAAGCTAGACTGTATAACGCCTTACCCACAGTCTGCTATTTGTACGCTCAGTCACCTCTTTGCCCCTCATTTAGGGGAATGATCTAACTGACTCCTGGCATGGCGGTCTAGATACCGCGGCTTACTGTCAAACAGGATACAATTGAACTTGAGACATTCTACTCTACCTTTTGTACACATGCTAAGACGGCCACCAGCTGAACTTACAAGCAGGCCCTTCAGGCTTATAATTGGTGGTATTTATGTCTGTTCCCCTAGCAGTTTAGCAGATTAGGATCGTTAACCCATACATATGCTATATTTCATAATATATTATAGAAATTAACCTGTTTACTGATATTGTTTGCATTTACTGTATTATTGCCTGCATTTGTGGTTATTTCAGATCCATAGCTATAGGGGAGTAACATATAATATATTTTATCTTAATTGTTGTTATCTTATCTTATCAGTTAGCAATTTGAAGAAAACACAACAAATCTACTATATAATTGTATACTAATCAGATCTATCAAGCTGTTTTATTACATAACCTACTCAATTATAGTTAGTTAGGTTTTAGTAACCCCCACAATTATTATTCATATTTAAAACCTCTGCACTGTTTATACCTAGTTTGGATACATGCATCATTTAATTCTTAGCTGAAAGACAGTGTATTCTACTCTATTAGGAGCTATATCTTGATCGAGCAGACTCAGTAATGACATTTTACTAAATTTTACTAAATTTTACTAAATTATCAGCAGAGATTTAGTTTTATCCTCCTACAGAATATATATCTAATACTGTTAGTGTTATCCCCTTCAGTACACATTTCCCCTTAAGGTAATATCTGAGGCTAGATGGAGTAAAAAATTTTGCGGATAATAACTAATATTAACTTGCTCCTCTTTATACCTGAAAGAGTCAATATATCTCAGAGTAGACGGATTAAATCGTCCTTCCTATGCGTCTATAACATAGGAATTTCCCTTGGCAGTGGCAGTTGTCATTTATATAGTTTTGAGTGCTTTAAAGCTTCATATTGAAAACCTTAGCTTTACCCCTTAATTAGAGCATCTTACTTTTGTATTAGTATGAATGACCAAATCACTTTTTTAGCTAAAATGGTTATAAACCTGTATTATATTACTATATTTTGACGTACATAACAATCATGCATGCTTACCCCTTGTATAACTCTAGTAATGTATACATAAACTGTTATTTTACCAGTCCTCTACTTTAAAGCGGTCGATATATTAGATGCAGCTTATGCAGTGTTTCTGCTACTACAATCAGTCCTAGCTAAGCGAGATAATTTAGTTATTTCATAAAAGAGTGAGGGTTATGAGGTAAACTTATGTAACGTGTATACTAATTTACCTACTGTGATGTGTATTTATTTTCTAGTCCTTTGCAGGTTGCCATATAGAGATTCTTCACAGCAGGCATGGCTCCATTTTCTCTCTGCGTGAGCAGAGGAATAGGGAGTTAACATTTCCAATGTATTGTTTTTTTTTTTTTAGGTAGTGTTTGTTTAATTATAAGTTTGATGTCAAAACTGTATACGCTTGGAGAATGGGGTCGATGTGTGATGTCTGATTTTGTCATTCATGAAGAGATGTTTAATCCCTGGGAATCAGTTAAGACTATTTCTCTATATATATTTCATTATGGTTATCCTTTGGGGTTCCCTGTACTATCTCCCTATGATGCACGAGCGGACTGTCAGCGGCCGAGACAGTTTGCCATAGCTTTAATAGGTCTTAACATGTACATAGTTGTCATACCCGACAAACCCTGATATAGTAGATATATAGCTTTAGACACAGCACCACCTCATTACTAGAACACATCATTTATTACTGCTAGGCTCCTCTCCTCCCTTTCCCGCCGGTACTGGTTGCCTGCGGGTCATACCCCTACTCCCTTTCCCCTCATCGCCCTTAGGTGGCTTCTCCCCCGGAGAGGAGCTTATCTAGAAGCCCCCTATATTTCATCTTATACCATGTATGCTACCGTCTGTCCTATATCTCATAGAACAGACATCCTAATACCCCTCACTGAGAGTAACTGATCCAGAATATAATCGTATTCTTTCTATACACAAAGGCCCAGGGACTTTTTATCAGGTTTCCACTTAAGTATTCTCCTAGAGAGCAGACATCATGATAATAACCTGGGATACTCGTTAGCTCCGATATAACTTCGTGCTCCGCACCTCCGCCCTTACCTTTAGCTACTGTTCACCCTTATTGTAAGTGAACAAATAAGCGGTGTTTATCCGCAATTGTTAATACATAGTTATAAGTCTTTCTTATATCCCTTTCTTATTTACATAGAATCCAAATACATCTTTATATTGTATTCAGTGTACCATACTATAGGATATACAAGTTGTTTTGGATATTGTAACTGTGAATGGTTCTTTTCTTCTTTCTGTGTTGTAACATAGGAAACAAAACAAAAAAGAGGTAATGCCAGAATGTGATTACTTCCTGTTAAGCTAGAGATTTATGGTTTGCCACTAAGAAAATGGATCTGAAGTTAGCATTAGATAAATTTGAGGATCGCTGCTGTGTGACCCTGGAAGTTCACTTTTCGGAGATGAGTGATTTGCTAATACAGCTCAGTATGCGGCTCCTTGGCCCAAATAGGATCC
This sequence comes from Bombina bombina, assembly GCF_027579735.1. Taxonomy (NCBI): domain Eukaryota; kingdom Metazoa; phylum Chordata; class Amphibia; order Anura; family Bombinatoridae; genus Bombina; species Bombina bombina. Next base: position 508,694,975 of record NC_069499.1, on the reverse strand, counting down.
AAAATGGCGGCGATCAACGGAGATCGTCTAACACTATTCATACCCAGTCTATGGTAGATCAGGAACCCGCTGCCCCAGCAAAACTCACAACCTCCTGGGCTGTAATAAACAAGCAGCTCTGCGCTAACAGATATGAGCCATCACAGATCACCCTGAACGAATGGCGAAGTGATCTTAACGTGAGGGTGTTTAAGCCAGCTGGGGACCCGGAGTTAAGTACCTATAAGGAGAAGAGCAAGAGAGGGACGGCATATAAGATACCTGAGTCAGCGGCGATGGGGCTATTATCTTCAGATTGGCCAGTGGTTAGATCTACACGGCTCAAGGGAGCACACCCTCAGGATGAAGGTTGGCCGCAAACTAGAGAGGCTTACGATCTTCCTCAGACAGATCCCATACAGCGCAGAGTTAGATCGGCCTCCCTTGGGGGTAGGGATGCAGTCATTCAGCGTGCGCAAATCTGGATACAAGAGCATGGAGACACACACACCGACTATCTGAGTCCTCTTGGGGCATGTTCCTACACCGGGATCTCAATACCTGATCGTTATGGGCATTTCACCTCCTACCGCTACAGAAGAGGAATCGGCTAGAAGCTCAGGGATCTTTATTGGGAGGGTCTGGTACATGTGTACTGACATTTGAGGCCCCGAATACTAAGCTAGACTGTATAACGCCTTACCCACAGTCTGCTATTTGTACGCTCAGTCACCTCTTTGCCCCTCATTTAGGGGAATGATCTAACTGACTCCTGGCATGGCGGTCTAGATACCGCGGCTTACTGTCAAACAGGATACAATTGAACTTGAGACATTCTACTCTACCTTTTGTACACATGCTAAGACGGCCACCAGCTGAACTTACAAGCAGGCCCTTCAGGCTTATAATTGGTGGTATTTATGTCTGTTCCCCTAGCAGTTTAGCAGATTAGGATCGTTAACCCATACATATGCTATATTTCATAATATATTATAGAAATTAACCTGTTTACTGATATTGTTTGCATTTACTGTATTATTGCCTGCATTTGTGGTTATTTCAGATCCATAGCTATAGGGGAGTAACATATAATATATTTTATCTTAATTGTTGTTATCTTATCTTATCAGTTAGCAATTTGAAGAAAACACAACAAATCTACTATATAATTGTATACTAATCAGATCTATCAAGCTGTTTTATTACATAACCTACTCAATTATAGTTAGTTAGGTTTTAGTAACCCCCACAATTATTATTCATATTTAAAACCTCTGCACTGTTTATACCTAGTTTGGATACATGCATCATTTAATTCTTAGCTGAAAGACAGTGTATTCTACTCTATTAGGAGCTATATCTTGATCGAGCAGACTCAGTAATGACATTTTACTAAATTTTACTAAATTTTACTAAATTATCAGCAGAGATTTAGTTTTATCCTCCTACAGAATATATATCTAATACTGTTAGTGTTATCCCCTTCAGTACACATTTCCCCTTAAGGTAATATCTGAGGCTAGATGGAGTAAAAAATTTTGCGGATAATAACTAATATTAACTTGCTCCTCTTTATACCTGAAAGAGTCAATATATCTCAGAGTAGACGGATTAAATCGTCCTTCCTATGCGTCTATAACATAGGAATTTCCCTTGGCAGTGGCAGTTGTCATTTATATAGTTTTGAGTGCCTTAAAGCTTCATATTGAAAACCTTAGCTTTACCCCTTAATTAGAGCATCTTACTTTTGTATTAGTATGAATGACCAAATCACTTTTTTAGCTAAAATGGTTATAAACCTGTATTATATTACTATATTTTGACGTACATAACAATCATGCATGCTTACCCCTTGTATAACTCTAGTAATGTATACATAAACTGTTATTTTACCAGTCCTCTACTTTAAAGCGGTCGATATATTAGATGCAGCTTATGCAGTGTTTCTGCTACTACAATCAGTCCTAGCTAAGCGAGATAATTTAGTTATTTCATAAAAGAGTGAGGGTTATGAGGTAAACTTATGTAACGTGTATACTAATTTACCTACTGTGATGTGTATTTATTTTCTAGTCCTTTGCAGGTTGCCATATAGAGATTCTTCACAGCAGGCATGGCTCCATTTTCTCTCTGCGTGAGCAGAGGAATAGGGAGTTAACATTTCCAATGTATTGTTTTTTTTTTTTTAGGTAGTGTTTGTTTAATTATAAGTTTGATGTCAAAACTGTATACGCTTGGAGAATGGGGTCGATGTGTGATGTCTGATTTTGTCATTCATGAAGAGATGTTTAATCCCTGGGAATCAGTTAAGACTATTTCTCTATATATATTTCATTATGGTTATCCTTTGGGGTTCCCTGTACTATCTCCCTATGATGCACGAGCGGACTGTCAGCGGCCGAGACAGTTTGCCATAGCTTTAATAGGTCTTAACATGTACATAGTTGTCATACCCGACAAACCCTGATATAGTAGATATATAGCTTTAGACACAGCACCACCTCATTACTAGAACACATAATTTATTACTGCTAGGCTCCTCTCCTCCCTTTCCCGCCGGTACTGGTTGCCTGCGGGTCATACCCCTACTCCCTTTCCCCTCATCGCCCTTAGGTGGCTTCTCCCCCGGAGAGGAGCTTATCTAGAAGCCCCCTATATTTCATCTTATACCATGTATGCTACCGTCTGTCCTATATCTCATAGAACAGACATCCTAATACCCCTCACTGAGAGTAACTGATCCAGAATATAATCGTATTCTTTCTATACACAAAGGCCCAGGGACTTTTTATCAGGTTTCCACTTAAGTATTCTCCTAGAGAGCAGACATCATGATAATAACCTGGGATACTCGTTAGCTCCGATATAACTTCGTGCTCCGCCCCTCCGCCCTTACCTTTAGCTACTGTTCACCCTTATTGTAAGTGAACAAATAAGCGGTGTTTATCCGCAATTGTTAATACATAGTTATAAGTCTTTCTTATATCCCTTTCTTATTTACATAGAATCCAAATACATCTTTATATTGTATTCAGTGTACCATACTATAGGATATACAAGTTGTTTTGGATATTGTAACTGTGAATGGTTCTTTTCTTCTTTCTGTGTTGTAACATAGGAAACAAAACAAAAAAGAGGTAATGCCAGAATGTGATTACTTCCTGTTAAGCTAGAGATTTATGGTTTGACACAACCTCAGAGGTGACGTGTTTCAATTCTATGTATAATGTTTATTGAATGTTACTCTTGTATATCTGGTATACCTCAATAAAAAACTTTGATTCAAAAAAAAAAAAAAAAAGGAAGAGTCCTACCCCGGTGGTGGTGGGTGTAGGTGCGGCAGCTACTTCAGAACTCTTCATGTATCAGATTGAGTTACTGAAAAGACTCTTGGCTACCTAGTGGGAGACAGTCAACAAGCTTATGAGTTTTGCGCTAAACAGGGTGCGAAACAAATGCAAAAAGATGCGTTATTTCACTCTCCATAGCGCTGCCATTACGAGTTTCTGAAAAGCCTCCTTGTGCGTGCGATATGGTGTCGTTAAGCTCCATACCGCACAAAATCCAAGGGCTAATTTGACGTGCTTGTGCATGGTTTCCCCATAGACATGAATGGGGAGAGAATGTTAGAAGAAAAACTAATGCCTGAAGCGTAAAATGAAAAGCTCCGTAACCCAGTACGTTTAAGCCTAAAACCCTAACATAAAACCCAAGTCTAAACATCCCTAATCTGCTGACCCCGACATCGCCGACACCAAAATAAAGTTATTAACCCCTAATCTGCCGCTCCCAACATCGTCACCACTAATAAAATTTATTAACCCCTATTCCGCTGCTCCCTGACATCGCCGCCACTAATAAAAGTTATTAACCCCTATTCCGCTGCACCCCAACAACGCCGCCACTATAATACATTTATTAACCCCTAAGCCTCTAGCCTCCCACATCACCGCCACTAAATAAACCTATTAACCCCTAAACCGCCAGCCCCCCACATTGCAAAAAAATAAATTAAACTATTAACCCCTAAACCTAACAACCCCCTAACATTATATTAAAATTACAACATCCCTATCTTACAATAAATAAAAACTTACCTGTGAAATAAAAAAAAACTAAGTTTAAACTATAAATTAACCTAACATAACTATTATACTAAACTATTATACTAAAATTAAAATAACTGCCAATTAAAAAACTAAATTACACATTAAAAAACTAACACTACTATAAAAATGAAGTCTAAAATAACAAAAAATAAAATACGAAAATACGAAAAATAACAAACATTGAATTACGAAAAATAACAAACAAATATCTAAAAAATAAAAACTCTTACACCTAATCTATTAGCCCTATAAAAATAAAAAAGCACCCCCCAAATAAAAAAAACCCTAGTCTACAATAAACTACCAATAGCCCTTAAAAGGGTCTTTTGTAGGGCATAGCCCTAAAGAAATCAGCTCTTTAACCTGGAAAAAAATACAAAGACCCCCCAACAGTAAAACCCATCACCCAACCCACCCCTAAAATAAAAAAAACCTAACCTAACTAGAACATAATGCCCTTTTCAGGGCAATGTAAAAGAGATGAATGCCCTTTTAAGGTCAATGACCATACAAATGCCCTTTTCAGGGCAATGGATAGCTTAGGTTTTTGTTAGAGTTGGTTGGTTGGGTGGTGAGTTTTACTGTTGGGGGGTCTTTGTATTTTTTACCAGGTAAAAGAGCTGATTTCTTTAAAGAGCAATGCCCTACAAAAGACCCTTTTAAGGGCTATTGGTAGTTAATTGTAGGCTAGGGTTTTTTTATTTTGGGGGGTCTTTTTATTTTTATAGGGCTATTATATTAGGTGTAATTGTTATTATTTTTGATAATTTTGTTTGTTATTTTTCGTAATTTAGTGTTATTTTTTGTAATTTCATATTTTTTATTTTTTGTAATTTTAGACTTACATTTTTTTAGTAGTGTTAGTTTTTTTTTTAATGTGTAATTTAGTTTTTTTAATAGTTATGTTAGGTTAATTGTTAGTTTAAACTTATTTTTTTTAATTTCACAGGTAAGTTTTTATTTATTTTAAGATAGAGATATTGTAATTTTAATTTAAAGTTAGGGGGTGATAGGTTTAGGGGTTAATAGTTTAATTTAATAGTGGCGATATGGGGAGGTTGGCGGTTTTAGGTGTTAATGGTTTTAATTAGTAGTGGCGATGTGGGGGGCTGGTGGTTTAGGGGTTAATAGGTTTAGTTAGTTAAGGCAGTGGCGGGGTGCAGTGGAATAGGGGTTAATAACTTTATTATAGTGGCGGGTATGTGGGTGGCGGCATATTAGGGGTTAATATGTTTTAAATAGTGTTTGCGATGCGGGTGGGTGGCGGTTTAGGGGTTAATAGGTAGTTTATGCGTGTTAGTGTACTTTGTAACAGTTTAGTTATGAGTTTTGTCAACATTTTTGTTACACAATATCCATAACTACTGCTTTCAGATGGCGGTATGGATCGTGTCGGTATAGGCTATAACACAACCATTTTAGCCTTACTGCACAACCTGTAATACTGGCGCTATCCCATGCAAAAACATCATTTATTTGAGTGCGGGATTGATGTTGTATTACAGGCTAAAATGCTTGTGGTATAGCTATACTGACACGACTCGTAATGGCTGCATTACTGTTTTTACACTGAAATTGCCATTTTTTTCAGCATTAAAACCATAATGCACAACTCGTAATCTAGGTGATTGTTTGTTGGAGACTGGGAATGGGATGATCCCCCTTTTTGACAACTTTATATATGTGTTGGGAGGTATATGAGTGACCTCATTGAAGAGTATAAATATTGAAAATAAATATTTATAATGGTAAAGTTATGTGTTATTAATGTGCAGGCAATTTTCACTTTAAAAGGATATCTGAATTAATGACCGAGTCTCGGTTATATTGATTTGTTATATGCCAATATATTTTACAATGTTTTCATCCAGTTAATAAATAAAGTTAAACTTGTTTTTTAAAAAAAACTTTTCTGGGTCTATGTTAGAGACACAGACACTATCTGATCTTAATCATGAATGGGACATTAGTTATTTTGTAGATAAAGTATATACGTATTAAGAATATATCGGATAGATTTGGAGTTTTGTCGGTAACGACCCGAAAAACTAACGCCCGTGTTTTACTGGCCGCACCATAAAAATAACTCTGGTATCGAGAGTCCACATAAAGGCTGCGTTAGGCTCCAAAAAAGGAGCGTAGAGCATTTTTACCGCGGCTTCAACTCTCGATACCAGAGTTGCTTACGGACGCGGCCAGCCTCAAAAACGTGCTCGTGCATGATTCTCCCATAGGAAACAATGGGGCTGTTTGAGCTGAAAAAAACCCAAACACCTGCAAAAAAGCCGCGTTCAGCTCCTAACGCAGCCCCATTGTTTGCTATACGGTAACCCTTCCTACGTCTGCACTTAACACTCTAACATGTACCCAGAGTCTAAACACCCCTAGCATTACACTTATTAACCCCTATTCTGCCGCCCCCGCTATCGCTGACCCCTGCATATTATTATTAATCCCTAATCTGCCGCTCCGTAAACCGCCGCTACTTACATTATCCCTATGTACCCCTAATCTGCTGCCCTAACATCGCCGACCCCTATATTATATTTATTAACCCCTAATCTGCCCCCCACAACGTCGCCTCCACCTGCCTACACTTATTAACCCCTAATCTGCCGACCGGACCGCACCGCTATTATAATAAAGTTATTAACCCCTAATCCGCCTCACTAACCCTATAATAAATAGTATTAACCCCTAATCTGCCCTCCCTAACATCGCCGACACCTAACTTCAATTATTAACCCCTAATCTGCCGACCGAATCTCGCCGCTATTCTAATAAATGTATTAACCCCTAAAGCTAAGTCTAACCCTAATACTAACACCCCCCTAAGTTAAATATAATTTAAATCTAACGAAATTAATTAACTCTTATTAAATACATTATTCCTATTTAAAGCTAAATACTTACCTGTAAAATAAATCCTAATATAGCTACAATATAAATTATAATTATATTATAGATATTTTAGGATTTATATTTATTTTACAGGTAACTTTGTATTTATTTTAACCAGGTACAATAGCTATTAAATAGTTAAGAACTATTTAATAGCTAAAATAGTTAAAATAATTACAAATTTACCTGTAAAAGAAATCCTAACCTAAGTTACAAATAAACCTAACGCTATACTATCAATAAACTAATTAAATAAACTACCTACAATTACCTACAATTAACCTAACACTACACTATCAATAAATTAATTAAATACAATTGCTACAAATAAATACAATTAAATAAACTAGCTAAAGTACAAAAAATAAAAAAGAACTAAGTTACAAAAAATAAAAAAATATTTACAAACATAATAAAAATATTACAACAATTTTAAACTAATTACACCTACTCTAAGCCCCCTAATAAAATAACAAAGCCCCCCAAAATAAAAAAAATGCCCTACCCTATTCTAAATTACTACAGTTCAAAGCTCTTTTACCTTACCAGCCCTGAACAGGGCCCTTTGCGGGGCATGCCCCAAGAAATACAGCTCTTTTGCCTGTAAAAAAAAACATACAATACCCAAGCCCCCCAACATTACAACCCACCACCCACATACCCCTAATCTAACCCAAACCCCCCTTAAATAAACCTAACGCTAAGCCCCTGAAGATCATCCTACCTTGTCTTCACCATACCAGGTTCACCGATCGGTCCAGAAGAGCTCCTCCGATGTCCTGATCCAAGCCCAAGCGGGGGGCTGAAGAGGTCCATGATCCGCTGAAGTCTTCATCCAAGCGGCATCCATCCGGAGCGAAGCGGCAGCATCCTGAAGACCTCCACCGCGGAACATCCATCGTGGCCGACGACTGAACGACGAATGACGGTTCCTTTAAATGACGTCATCCAAGATGGCGTCCCTCGAATTCCGATTGGCTGATAGGATTCTATCAGCCAATCGGAATTAAGGTAGGAATATTCTGATTGGCTGATGGAATCAGCCAATCAGAATCAAGTTCAATCCGATTGGCTGATCCAATCAGCCAATGAGATTGAGCTTGCATTCTATTGGCTGTTCCGATCCGATTGGCTGATAGAATCCTATCAGCCAATCGGAATTCGAGGGACGCCATCTTGGATGACGTCATTTAAAGGAACCGTCATTCGTCGTTCAGTCTTCGGCCAGGATGGATGTTCCGCGGTGGAGGTCTTCAGGATGCTGCCGCTTCGCTCCGGATGGATGCCGCTTGGATGAAGACTTCAATCGGATGGAAGAACTCTTCTGCCCCGCTTGGATGAAGACTTCAGCCGGATCATGGACCTCTTCAGCCCCCCGCTTGGGCTTGGATCAGGACATCGGAGGAGCTCTTCTGGACCGATCGGTGAACCTGGTATGGTGAAGACAAGGTAGGATGATCTTCAGGGGCTTAGTGTTAGGTTTATTTAAGGGGGGTTTGGGTTAGATTAGGGGTATGTGGGTGGTGGGTTGTAATGTTGGGGGGCTTGGGTATTGTATGTTTTTTTTTTACAGGCAAAAGAGCTGTATTTCTTGGGGCATGCCCCGCAAAGGGCCCTGTTCAGGGCTGGTACGGTAAAAGAGCTTTGAACTGTAGTAATTTAGAATAGGGTAGGGCATTTTTTTATTTTGGGGGGCTTTGTTATTTTATTAGGGGGCTTAGAGTAGGTGTAATTAGTTTAAAATTGTTGTAATATTTTTATTATGTTTGTAAATATTTTTTTATTTTTTGTAACTTAGTTCTTTTTTATTTTTTGTACTTTAGCTAGTTTATTTAATTGTATTTATTTGTAGCAATTGTATTTAATTAATTTATTGATAGTGTAGTGTTAGGTTAATTGTAGGTAATTGTAGGTAGTTTATTTAATTAATTTATTGATAGTATAGCGTTAGGTTTATTTGTAACTTAGGTTAGGATTTCTTTTACAGGTAAATTTGTAATTATTTTAACTATTTTAGCTATTAAATAGTTCTTAACTATTTAATAGCTATTGTACCTGGTTAAAATAAATACAAAGTTACCTGTAAAATAAATATAAATCCTAAAATAGCTATAATATAATTATAATTTATATTGTAGCTATATTAGGATTTATTTTACAGGTAAGTATTTAGCTTTAAATAGGAATAATTTATTTAATAAGAGTTAATTAATTTCGTTAGATTTAAATTATATTTAACTTAGGGGGGTGTTAGTGTTAGGGTTAGACTTAGCTTTAGGGGTTAATACATTTATTAGAATAGCGGTGAGCTCCGGTCGGCAGATTAGGGGTTAATAATTGAAGTTAGGTGTCGGCGATGTTAGGGAGGGCAGATTAGGGGTTAATACTATTTATTATAGGGTTAGTGAGGCGGATTAGGGGTTAATAACTTTATTATAATAGCGGTGCGGTGCGGTCGGCAGATTAGGGGTTAATAAGTGTAGGCAGGTGGAGGCGACATTGTGGGGGGCAGATTAGGGGTTAATAAATATAATATAGGGGTCGGCGGTGTTAGGGGCAGCAGATTAGGGGTACATAGGGATAATGTAGCTGGCGGCGGCGTGCGGACGGCAGATTAGGGGTTAATAAGTGTAGGTAGCTGGCGGCGACGTTGTGGGGGGCAGATTAGGGGTTAATAAATATAATACAGGGGTCGGCGGTGTTAGGGGCAGCAGATTAGGGGTACATAAGGATAACGTAGGTGGCGGTCGGCAGATTAGGGGTTAAAAAAATTAATCGAGTGGCGGCGATGTGGGGGGACCTCGGTTTAGGGGTACATAGGTAGTTTATGGGTGTTAGTGTACTTTAGAGTACAGTAGTTAAGAGCTTTATGAACCGGCGTTAGCCCAGAAAGCTCTTAACTACTGACTTTTTTCCTGCGGCTGGAGTTTTGTCGTTAGATGTCTAACGCTCACTTCAGAAACGACTCTAAATACCGGAGTTAGAAAGATCCCATTGAAAAGATAGGATACGCAATTGACGTAAGGGGATCTGCGGTATGGAAAAGTCGCGGCTGAAAAGTGAGCGTTAGACCCTATTTTGAGTGACTCTAAATACCAGCGGTAGCCTAAAACCAGCGTTAGGAGCCTCCAACGCTGGTTTTCACGGCTACCGCCAAACTCCAAATCTAGGTCACTACATTTTGTAATACATTTGGAAATACATTTGTATGTCAAAGCTAAAATTTTATGAAATATTTTTTTATAATTAGTAATAACTAGTTTCATTTATTAAAAGTAGTATGGTGAATTTAGGGCTAGGGTATGAGTGGCACATTAACTGTTGTGCACAAGCAAAAAGGGGTTTATCTGGATTCTTTGGGCACATCAGAAGTAGCGCACGTATTACAAGTTGAAAGTAAACACTTTCTCTTGAGTGCAATTGAATTTAATGTGTGTCGGGATAGCGTGTCTTCAGAGATCTGGTTAACCATTATGTGCGACAAAAAAGTGGGGGAAAAAACATCAAAAATACATTTAAAAGTACAGTTACACTCATAATAACACTGTCTAATAAAAATTATTTACAAAAATTGCAATAAAAAATTATAAGTGCTCAAAGATATAAGGTCTTAAGTGTTAGAAAAAAAAGTCTGCAAAGGACTTTAACATAGAGATACATAAATAAACATGTCTAAATATGTATATGTATGAATTTATGTATGCAATATATTAGTTTATATGTGTGTCTACATATATATAAGTTTATATGTGTCTACATATGTATTTATACATGTATATGTGTATACTGTATATGCACTAAAATACATATATACACATATGAACACATAAATACATATGTATACATATCTAGACATATATATATAAGTGCATTGGAGTCCTTTGCAGTCAAGTAGCTGAAAACATGAAAAAAACATATTTATGCAATATTCATATTTACTAATGGCTTTAACTATGTATGTAATGTTAATATTTCATAGTCCAATGGTCTTCACATAGGGGAATATGTTCTATGCATTTTTAAAAAGATATTCCTATATGTATTTGTATATATATATATATATATATATATGTTTATATACAGTTCAGAAAAGAGCACTCTCACCTTAATAGAAACTGCCAGGGTGCCAACGGTTAAGTATATCAAGTAGAAGAAGGCACTCTCTGGTCTTTTCAAGTGTGCTTTATTTGAAAAAGCGTGACGTTTCAGGGACACACTCCCTGGTCTGAGGAAACGAAACATCACGCTTTTTCAAATAAAGTACACTTGAAAAGACCAGAGAGTGCCTTCTTCTACTTGCTATATATATATATATATATATATATATATATATATATATATATATATATATATATATATATATATATATGTATATATATATATATATATATATATATATATATATTTAAATGATTGCCATCTTAAGGTAGTAATGTTTTTGCTATTAAGTAATAATTAGGCCCCTTTATAAATTATGTGGTGACCCAATCAGTGCACAGTAATCTAAAATATGTAAATTGTACAATTGAAGAATAGCCAGTAGATTATAGCCAGCACAAACTTATTTCCAGCTAATTACTCCACATACTGTGTCATAATAAGAAGAGGCACACCCAAACAGCGATCAGATTCAATTTACTTTTATGTAGCAAAAAATAGATACATTTGACAATCGATTTCTTATAAAGAAATAAGAACACAGACTCAGTGCAAATAATGGGGTACCCAAAGCCTTATTTCATATATTAATCATGCATTAGACTTTAAATAAGAATGCAATTCTATATGGCATATATAGGGTATAACTATAACCAAAATATTAATCCACATGAGCGGACTGCAAAGACATAGTTGTTAAAATGTCCCAATATGAAAGTGCAATCAAGCAACCATTCAAAGTACAGTCCTTTAAATATGCAATTCAAGAGCTCATTTTCAGAGATCCACAGTCCCGTAAGGAAAGACAACCAGTTAGGGAGTCATCAGTATGACAGTTTATCTCACCAATGCTTTATGCGTCTCCTCCGGTTCCTAGCCTCCGGCTACTTTACCGCTTTTGGTTTGTTTCACGCCTCCGGATCCTTGTGCTGCAGTCGGCTGTAAACGCTGTCAACCTTATAGTTGGGTACTGCACACTGATCCCCTGCAGTCGGTTTTCCACGCCGTCCTCCAAATATCTTGAATGCTGCTGGCATTTCAAATTTAGTGTAACCGGTTGGGGCTCTTTTTCAATGGTTATTGTATCCCATGTACTTTGCAACAGAGTTACAGAGTTACAAACATCAAGGTGCTACACCTCACATTGAACTTGCAGTGGGCGTAGCATTAGCATCACGCTATATATATATATAGGTATAGATATAATTTACCAAAATACCATCATATAATTATGTATTTCTGAATAAATAGAATACTCTGCTATGTGAAAAACATTGGAATGTGAAATATTAATATTTCATGTCGGGTTAGGGCACTTGACAAAATGTGATCTAGTTTGCGAGACTTGTTGGGTGTTTTTTTTTTTTTTTTACTTTTTATGCTCCATTGAAGTCTATGGGGGAATATATTAACACAGTTGCAATATTCAAAGTTCGGCTTATTGCTCTCATGCAAAAAACCTTTTACTTTCAGCTTGTAAGACGCGTGCTACCCAATGTGTGCAAAAAAACTTACTTTCTAACAATCCATTCGTAATCTAGCCATTTGTGTATAATAATCTTAATAATAAGGTATGAATTTATTTTATTTATTATTTTAAACTTTTGCATTGTTTGTGCAATAATTTGATTAGGCACTGATGGAATTAATGTAACATAACACTTTGGGCTCCATGTACTAAGCAGTGAAAGCTGCTCCGGAGCCCATGCGGGGCAGGTTTGCACATGCGAGCCTGCTTCCCGCAATGTAAGCACAGTGGTCATTAGCCTGCTGCTTCTTACACTCTACGCTACCTCTGAGCTGGCGAGGAGAAATCAAAAGGAGTTCACTCTCAGTGATTGACAGTGCCTACTCTTATGTGATTGGTAAAACGAGAGAAGGGGCAGGCTTTTCATGCTCACTTGAGCGTGTAATGATACATATGGGCAGTAGATCCTGTTTGTCTGCTGCCTGTATATAGTGAAGGCGAGCAGACAACTTAAGTTGAGAAGCTTGTCCGCTCGTCTTTTAGTACATGGGGCGCCTTATGTCTTTACAGATTGCTGTAGATTTAAATTCTCTGAGTAAGATTACACAGACAATCCAGTCTAAGAGCGGGCACTTATATTTTTATTTTTATGTCAAAATTGTATAGCTCTCCACACAACACCAGCACACATTAGGTAACATACCCAAAACCTTATATACAAAACCTAATAAAAGCATGGTCAGCTCTCATAAGTAACATGTGGAAAAACAAACAAATAACAGCAACTGCAACACCTCTACCAGAGGGTAACCCTACCTACTGTAGGAATCTGTCAACTTGGTACTCCAATTAGGATCCATGCAGTGCTAGTGTACTAAATCAAAGCACACAATAAATTCTATTATGACATGGCACATATATGTTACACATACATCAGGGATAAACAACACCTCTGCCAGAGGATAACACCGCACTATGTAGGGGCTATATGTTATTATGTGTAAGTCATGAGGATCTATGTTCATCTAGATATAGGCCTATGGCATCATATAGGAAAGGCATACAGTTTGTATATTGCAATTCAAGTTCATGAACAGATGTTTATTCAGCCGTATCACCACACAGTTAAAGAAGGGATATTGTAACTTCCAAGGCACATATGTTATATGTTTCATAGTTAGCCAAATAGTTGTAGTTCCAACGTTCCCTTTATCCTTAATAGTTGGCAAATATTAGGTAAAAGTGTGCAAACTATGAAAATAGTACTTTCCTGATATATATACAGTCATTGCCAAAAATATTGGCACCCCTGCATTTCTGTCAGATAATGCACCACTTCGCCCAGAAAATTGTTGCAATTGCAAATGTTTAGGCATTCTCATGTTTATTTCTTTTGTTTGCATTGGTATGACACAAAAAACTCCAAAAATGCAAAACTGCAAAAATGGACTGGACCAAATTATTGGCACCTTCAATTTAATATTTGGTAGCATACCCCTTGGAAAAAATAACTGAAATCAATTGCTTCCTATAACCTTCAATGAGTTTCTTACACATCTCTACTGGAATTTTGGACCGCACTTCTTTCTCCAACTGCTCCATTTTTTTTGTGTCATACCAATACAAACAAAATAAAAATCATGAGAATACCTAAACATTTGTAATTGCAACAATCTTCTTGGTGAAGTGGTGCATTATCTGACAGAAATGCAGGGGTGCCAATATTTTTGGCCATGGCTGTGTGTATTTATATATATTTGATTCACTATTCAGCACACTCTCACTCCTTAGTATAAGTGCCAGAGTGCTTGCAGATTTTACACAGTATAACTATACTAGTACTAAAGCCTGTGTACAAGGGCCATTTTTTGCAGTACAGCGGTCCCACCCCTTGCTCTCTCTCCCCTCTCTTTTGCTCTCTCTCCCCCCTCTCTTTTGCTTTCTCTCGACCCTCTCCTTTGCACTCTCTCACCCCTCTTTGGCTCTCTCCCCCCTTTCTTTTGCTCTCTCTGCCCCTTCTTTTGTTCTATCTACCACCTCTTTGGCTATCTCCCTCCATTATTTTGCTCTCTCTCCCCCACTCTTTTGCTCTCTCCCCTCTTTGGCTCTCTTTCCTCTTTTGCTCTCTCTCTCCCCCCTCTTTGGCTCTCTCCCCCCTCTTTGGCTCTCTCCCCCTTCTTTTGCTCTCTCTCTCCCCTCTCTTTTGCTTTCTCTCGACCCTCTCCTTTGCACTCTCTCACCCCTCTTTGGCTCTCTCCCCCCTTTCTTTTGCTCTCTCTGCCCCTTCTTTTGTTCTATCTACCACCTCTTTGGCTATCTCCCTCCATTATTTTGCTCTCTCTCCCCCCCTCTTTTGCTCTCTCCCCTCTTTGGCTCTCTTTCCTCTTTTGCTCTCTCTCTCCCCCCTCTTTGGCTCTCTCCCCCCTCTATTTGGCCCTTCTCCCCCCCCCCCTCTTTGGTCCTTCTCCCCCCTTTCTTTTGCTCTCCCCCCTCTCTTGCTCCCTCTCTGGCTCTGTCTTTCAAACCCTTTGACTCTCTGGCCACACCCCCATCAGGGCATCCCACGCCCATCGTCGCGTCCGGCCATGCCCCTCGGCACACCCGGGCACGCCACTCCCATCGGCCATGCCCCCTGACACTCCTCTTCAGCCTTGCTCAGGATCCAAACCGAGAGGTATGTTTGCCATGTGTAGTCTCTACTGCGCATGACTTCATCTGACAAACATACTTGGCCATTTATTATATAGGGTAAAAAATGTACACTCTCCAACTAGCCCTGGACGAGAAGAAATTGAACTGTTGTGAGAAGCGAAAGATTGTTGAATCAACATTCACTCACTATCAAAGGCTTGGCATTTAGGCACGGCGGAAATGCCACCATAAAGAAAGAGCACCGGCTTGAAGGTGGAGCACTGTTGCTTTAGCATGGAGGCACTCAGAAGAAGCACGAGCAGTGCAAAGATGCAGATTTTAGGAGAGAAAGCAGGAGAGGCGTTGTCAGCAGGAAGGCAGCTTATGGGAGGTAATTTGGGTAATGGTCTGATTTGAAATCTGGAGGCAATAAAAATGAATGTATAGGAGGCATTTGTAAGCAGAGATGGCTGATTGGCCATCAATACCAATTTAATAACATTTCTGAATTTAGGTGGGAGAGTTTTGGAGAAGTATAAATAAACATTTGAGCTACAAAGGTAGATATTTTGAGGGGTTTTCAGAGATTTTTGCTTTCAGATATCATAGTCAGGATGCAAAGTAGGGGAATGTGCTTAAAGCATTCATTTAAAGGAATATTGTGAGGAAATAAGAAATGTTCTTTACAATAGAACATTGTATTTTTAGCATATAACTCCCTTAAAGAGATAATTTACTCAGACAAGCAGCTTACTAGTTACACTTTTTTCAAATTATCTAGGCTCTTTCTTCTACCACCACAGCCACTAACTCTTGATTACATAGCTTTTTTATAGCAAATACTGCAGTATTGACAATATTACTGTAGGTGGTAGTTTCTGCAGACAAATTACTGTCTATTATTTATCAAGATAAAGGCTACCCCTGGTTAGTTATTCAGGTTGCTACCCACGCAAAATTTAAAAAAAGTCAAATTGGACACTAAACAGTTTTGTTTCATGTCATACTATTCCAAATGGATAGCAAATCTTTGTATTTTTAATAATTATATAAAAAGATAGTGATGTCGCGAATATAAAAATTTGGGTCGGCGAACGCGAACTTCCACAAAACTTTTCGAACGGGCGAACCGGGCGAACCGCCATAGACTTCACTAGGCAGGCGAATTTTAAAACCCAAAGGGACTCTTTCTGGCCACAATAGTGATGGAAAAGTTGTTTCAAGGGGACTAACACCTGGACTGTGGCATGCCAAGAGGGGATCCATGGCAAAACTCCCATGGAAAATTACATAGTTGATGCAGAGTCTGGTTTTAATCCATAAAGGGCATAAATCACCTAACATTCCTAAATTGTTTGAAATAACGTGCTTTAGAACATCAGGTATGCTGTTGTATCAATCAGGTAGTGTAAGGGTTACGCCCACTTCACAGTGACAGACCAAACTCCCCGTTTAACGCACCGCAAACAACCACAAACAGTCCATTTGCACAACCCCAAACTCCCCATTTGCACAAGGTTGTATACCAAGCTAGCCATGTCCCGTTCCTTGTCCTCACTGATGTCATTGAAGGTCTCTTCCTCCACCCAGCCACGTACAACACCAAGGGTCCCCAAAAGGTGACAACAAGCCCCCTGGGATGCCTGCTGTGTTTGGTCTTCCACCTCCTCAAAACCACTTCCTCCTCTGACTCCTCTTCTTCAAACTCTTCTCTCTGCGTTATTATAAGGTGTGTGTAAGTAGTACTATTCCTATCAGTTTAATCCCTGTTACGTCCCCTATCAGGGGACATGTATATGGCATCGATTTTAGGAACCGGGAAATGGAAAAAGATGCTTGGTCGGTCCTCCTACTTCAAATTTGGGGCACTGCGCGTGCAATCTAATGTTCCACCAGATCGGAGTGGTGTGTTAAGTAGTACTATTCTTATCAGTTTAATCCCTGTTACGTCCCCTATCAGGGGACGTGTATACGGCATCGATTTTAGGAACCGGGAGATGGAAAAAGATGCTTGGTCGGTCCTCCTACTTCAAATTTGGGGCACTGCACGTGCAATCTAATGTGCCACCAGATAGGAGTGGTGTGTTAAGTAGTATTATTCTTATCAGTTTAATCCCTGTTACGTCCCCTATCAGGGGACGTGTATATGGCATCGATTTTAGGAACCGGGAGATGGAAAAAGATGCTTGGTCGGTCCTCCTACTTCAAATTTGGGGCACTGCGCGTGCAATCTAATGTGCCACCAGATAGGAGTGGTGCGTTAAGTAGTACTATTCTTATCAGTTTAATCCCTGTTACGTCCCCTATCAGGTACAGATATGAGTGGCACTGTGCACTGGCAGATGTTGGCAGAGTAGACGCTGTAGGCCTGACACACACGCTTGCAGACAACTAACTGCTATTCAATCTATTACAGTCAAAACCGTGTTTTTTTTTTTTAAATGTACACTACTGTTGCACCAGATATGAGTTGCACTGTGGTGACACTGTGCCCTGGCAGGCAGGCACTGAAACGCACACGTTTTAAGGAAACTGACTGCTATTATTTCACAGTAAAAAGTGTTGTTTTTTTAAATGTACACTACTGTTACACCAGATATGAGTTGCACTGGGGTGACACTGTGCCCTGGCAGACAGGCAGGCACTGAAACGAACACGTGTGAAGGAAACTGACTGCTATTATTTAACACAGTCAAAAAAGTGTTTTTTTTTTTTAAATGTACACTACTGTTACACCAGATATGAGTTGCACTGGGGTGACACTGTGCCCTGGCAGGCAGGCACTGAAACGCACACGTGTTAAGGAAACTGACTGCTATTATTTCAGTCAATAAAGTGTTGTTTTTTTTAAATGTACACTACTGTTACACCAGATATGAGTTGCACTGGGGTGACACTGTGCCCTGGCAGGCAGGCACTGAAACGCACACGTGTGAAGGAAACTGACTGCTATTATTTCACAGTCAAAAAAGTTTTTTTTTTTTTTTTTTTAAATGTACACTACTGTTACACCAGATAACAGTTGCACTGGGGTGACACTGTGCCCTGGCAGACAGGCACTGAAACGCACATGTGTGAAGGAAACTGACTGCTATTATTTAACACAGTCAAAAAAGTGTTTTTTTTTTTAAATGTACACTACTGTTACACCAGATATGAGTTGCACTGGGGTGACACTGTGCCCTGGCAGGCAGGCACTGAAACGCACACGTGTGAAGGAAACTGACTGCTATTATTTCACAGTCAAAAAAGTTTTGTTTTTTTTAAATGTACACTACTGTTACACCAGATATGAGTTGCACTGGGGTGACACTGTGCCCTGGCAGGCAGGCACTGAAACGCACACGTGTGAAGGAAACTGACTGCTATTATTTAACACAGTCAAAAAAAGTTTTTTTTTTTTTTAAATGTACACTACTGTTACACCAGATATGAGTTGCACTGGGGTGACACTGTGCCCTGGCAGGCAGGCACTGAAACGCACACGTGTGAAGGAAACTGCTATTATTTAACACAGTCATAAAAGTGTTGTTTTTTTTAAATGTAGACTACTGTTACACCAGATATGAGTGGTGGCACTGGGCAAGTGGGCACAGTATACGCTGTGAGCCTGACACACACGCTGGCAGGCAGGCAACTGCAATTAGATTACACAGGAAAAAATAAAAAAGCAGACTGATGTTCTAGCCCTAAAAAGGGCTTTTTGGGGTGCTGTCCTTACAGCAGAGATCAGATGAGTCCTTCAGGACTGTAGTGGACACTGAATACACTAGCCTAGCTATCGATTTTCCTATTAAATCAGCAGCAACTACACTGTCCCTCCTCTCACTAAGAATGTAGCTTCCGAATGAATCTAAAATGGATGCTGTCCAGGAGGTAGGCGGGTCTGGGAGGCAGGGTCTGCTGCTGATTGGCTGGAATGTGTCTGCTGACTGTGAGGTACAGGGTCAAAGTATTGCTCAATGATGATGAAAAGGGGGCGGATCGAATATATGTTCGCCCGCCGCGGCGAGACCTATTCGCTAAATCACTATAAAAAGATAATTTGTTATGGTTAAAAAAAAAAAAACTGCACAATAAGGTGTTTCACCATGAATGAACAAATGCAAAGAGGGGGTGGGTAGTGGGTGTGGTATGAACAAGTAGTGGGTGTGGTGTGAGCAGGCTATGGGGGGAGCAGAAGTTTTGAACATGTTGGTCTGGCTAGTAGCTTAGGAGTTTAGATTTTAAGCCTATATATATATATATATATATATATATATATATATATATATATATAAAGAAGCAAAGAAAAGCACTCACTGGATTTTCATCAAAAAGTGACAAAAACTTTTAATGCAGTTTGTGACGTTTCGGGACAACAACAGTCCCTTCCTCTGACAAATTAACACTGAACAAAAGCAGCCTTAAATAGGCTACCAAACACACTCCCCTCAAGATCAGCCAATCCAGGCTGAATGATTGAACACACCCATGTAGTGACCAATGAATATACATAATACAAATTGTGCATGTGACTGTTATAACATACTCGACCAAAATGCTTTAAAAACAAATCCTCTTTGGACCCCAATGCTGGTAGTCATGCCCCCTATCTGTAATAAACCTCCTATGCGGATATCAATCGACTAAATAGATGAAATAGTACATAAAGTCGTCAATTATTGTATAACCAATCAAACATTGGATTACAAACTTGGATTGCAATAGGCTCCAATACGTCATTCATTTTGTTACTGATCCGCCCCTTGTTGCTAGGGACGCGATCAACGGCACATCTATAGCCCTCAAACATGACACAAATCTCAACACAAAATAGCGTATATCTTAATAAATTAATTGTTACATGCACCTTTATCAATAATATGTAGCAGATCGCCCTATAAAAAAGCTATGAAAAATTGTCAACAAAGAATTATCCAATGGCAAAGTGCCATGTCAAAAATGGGCGTATGTATAGAGGCGTACATGCCTCAATGTTTAATGTGCTGGTATCTTATTCATCATTACCAAAATAAAAATAACCATGTGCTTCTTTATTATTTACCACACAGCACCCTGGTAGTTGTCGAACGTTGGTGAGAGTGCACATACACCAATTTTTTGCCTATATATATATATATATATATATATATATATATATATATATATATATATATATATATATATATATATATATATATATATATATATATATATATATATATATATATATATAAAAATAGATTTATGGATTAAATTGAATACAGAAACAACATATGATAGGTAGTATGGTGATAAAATATCAATTTATTTTATTTAATATTTTATTCATTAGCACTGTCTGTGAAGTAATTTGCCACGGCGCTGGTGGAGTTAATGTAACGTAATGCTTTATGTCTTTACTGATTGGCAGTCATGCTCTCAGCACTCTTCTTAGTGAGACCCCAGTCCTATGCCATGATACTGATCATCATCTTGTATAAGCAGCTTAGATAAGACTGTATGGGCCTGACAGACCATAAGCCTGAAAACTCATAAGGGAGCTGAATGAAAGTGGATAGAAAAACCTTCAGTTTCCTTAATTCATACAAAACCCCATGACCAATCATTTGAAAAGTAATTTCCTGCTCTTTCAAACAGTATGAAAGCAAATATTTTCTAAGCAAAATAAATACGATCAACATATTTTATAGTTAGATATTTTCTTGGTGTTCATAATCGGTGATCAAAAAAGGCTAGAGACCCCCAATAAAAAAAATATTTTTTAATATTTACATTTAAGACTACAACATACACATAATTGACATTTTTAAAAGCTCTTGTAGTTTTGTCATCAATGTAGATTATATATATTTGCTATACTTTAACCTCTTCAAAATTCTCTTTATTCAAATGTCATAGCTGAAGTATGTCTGCAGATTATATAATACAGTGAAAACTAATCACTGTGTTTGTGTGATGTGAAATGTGGTGTTTTTATGGAGGCCGTATATTATGCTTTTAAAATTTGAAATAAAGCATTTTGGATTTTATACAAAGATATCGACTTCTGGACTATCTGGGATAGAGTGTGCTACACAATTTGTTAATATATATATATATATATATATATATATATATATATACTTAACACCTGATACCTCATATTTTTGAGCGCTTATAACTTTTTTGTGCGTATTTCTCCAACATTGGTGTGTCCAGTCCACGGCGTCATCCTTACTTGTGGGACAGGCAACATCTCCACGGAGATGATTAAGAGTATGTGGTGTTTAGTTGTAGTTTTTTTATTCTACTATCAAGAGTTTGTTATTTTAAAATAGTGCTGGTATGTACTATTTACTCTGAAACAGAAAAAGAGGAAGATTTCTGTTTGTGAGAGGAAGATGATTTTAGCAGCAGTAACTAAAATCGTTTGCTGTTTCCACATAGGACTGTTGAGATGAAGTAACTTCAGTTGAGGGAAACAGTTAGCAGACTTTTCTGCTTAAGGTATGACTAGCCATATTTCTAACAAGACTGTGTAATGCTGGAAGGCTGTCATTTTCCCCTCATGGGGACCGGTAAGCCATTTTCTTAGTCTCAAACAGAATAAAGGGCTTAATATGGGCTATAAACTGGTAGACACTTTTAGGGGCAAAATCGATTGATTTATTTGAGCATTTTATGCATGTTTATGTCTGAAATTCAAACTTATAAGCTTGGGGAACGTTTTTTAACGTCAGGCACTGAGTTAGACACCTTTCCAGTCAGGAAGGGCCTTCCCAGTTGTAGGCTGAGCCTCATTTTCGCGCCATTACTGTGCAGTTAGTTTTGAGAGCAAGACATGCAGATGCATGTGTGTGGATCTGAAAGTGGTTGGAAAAGTTCCTAGAAGGCTTCTTTTGGTATCGTATTCCCCCCTGGGTTTGGTAAAGTCGCAGCAAAGGCTGTAGCTGGGACTGTAGAGGGGTTAAAACTGTAACAGGCTCTGGTTTCTTTATTTTAAGGGTTAATGCTCTGAAAATTGGTGTGCAATACTTTTAATGCTTTAAGACACTGTGGTGAAAATTTGGTAAATTTTGAACAATTCCTTCATACTTTTTCACATATTCAGTAATAAAGTGTGCACTGTTTAAAATTTAAAGAGACAGTAACGGTTTTGTTTTAAAACGTTTTTTGTACTTTCTTGACAAGTTTAAGCCTGTTTAACATGTCTGCTCCTTCAGATAAGCTATGTTCTATATGTTTGAAGATCAATGTGTCTCCCCCTTCAAAATTGTGTGATAATTGTGCCATAGCGTCCAAACAAAGTAAGGACAGTACTGCCACAGATAGTAAAGTTGCCCAAGATGATTCATCAGATGAAGGGAGTAGACATAGTTCTACATCATCTCCTTCTGTGTCTATGCCAGTTTTGCCCATGCAGGAGGCCCCTAGTACTTCTAGCGCGCCAATGCTTATTACTATGCAACAATTGACGGCAGTAATGGATAACTCCATAGCAAATATTTTATCCAAAATGCCTGCATATCAGAGAAAGCGCGATTGCTCTGTTTTAAACACTGAAGAGCAGGAGGGCGCTGATGATAATTGCTCTGTCATACCCTCACACCAATCTGAAGGGGCTATGAGGGAGGTTTTGTCAGATGGGGAAATTTCAGATTCAGGAAAAATTTCTCAACAGGCTGAACCTGATGTTGTGACATTTAAATTTAAATTAGTGCATCTCCGCGCACTGCTTAAGGAGGTGTTATCTACTCTGGATGATTGTGACAACCTGGTCATTCCAGAAAAATTATGCAAAATGGACAAGTTCCTAGAGGTTCCGGTGCACCCCGACGCTTTTCCTATACCCAAGCGGGTGGCGGACATAGTGAATAAGGAGTGGGAGAAGCCCAGCATACCTTTTGTCCCCCCTCCTATATTTAAGAAATTATTTCCTATGGTCGACCCCAGAAAGGACGTATGGCAGACAGTCCCTAAGGTCGAGGGGGCAGTTTCTACTCTAAACAAGCGTACTACTATCCCTATCGAGGATAATTGTGCTTTCAAAGATCCTATGGATAAAAAATTGGAGGGTTTGCTTAAAAAGATTTTTGTTCAGCAAGGTTACCTCCTGCAACCCATTTCGTGCATTGTTCCTGTCACTACAGCAGCGTGGTTCTGGTTCGAGGAACTAGAAAAGTCGCTCAGTAGAGAGACTCCGTATGAGGAGGTTATGGACAGGGTTCACGCACTCAAGTTGGCTAATTCTTTTATTTTAGATGCCGCTTTGCAATTAGCTAGATTAGCGGCGAAAAATTCAGGGTTTGCAATTGTGTCGCGCAGAGCACTTTGGCTGAAGTCTTGGTCAGCGGATGTATCTTCCAAGACAAAATTGCTTAATATCCCCTTCAAGGGTAAAACTCTCTTTGGACCAGAATTGAAAGAGATTATCTCAGACATCACTGGGGGAAAGGGCCACGCCCTCCCGCAAGATAGGCCTTTCAAAGCCAAGAATAAGTCTAATTTTCGTTCCTTTCGCAATTTCAGGAACGGACCGGCTTCCAACTCCGCATCCTCTAAACAAGAGGCTAATGCTTCACAAACCAAACCAGCCTGGAAACCCATGCAAGGCTGGAACAAGGGTAAGCAGGCCAAGAAGCCTGCTGCTGCTAACAAGACAGCATGAAGGAGTAGCCCCCGATCCGGGACCGGATCTAGTAGGGGGCAGACTCTCACTCTTTGCTCAGGCTTGGGCAAGAGATGTTCAGGATCCCTGGGCACTAGAAATAGTTTCTCAGGGTTATCTTCTGGAATTCAAGGAACTACCCCCAAGGGGAAGGTTCCGCATGTCTCACTTATCCTTAAACCAAATAAAGAGACAGGCATTCTTACATTGTGTAGAAGACCTGTTAAAAATGGGAGTGATACACCCAGTTCCAACGGCGGAACAGGGAATGGGATTTTACTCAAATCTGTTTGTGGTTCCCAAAAAAGAGGGAACTTTCAGACCAATTCTGGATTTAAAGATCCTAAACAAATATCTCAGGGTTCCATCGTTCAAAATGGAAACCATTCGAACGATTCTACCTACAATCCAGGAAGGTCAATTTATGACTACCGTGGATCTAAAGAATGCGTATCTACATATTCCTATCCACAAGGATCATCATCAGTTCCTAAGGTTCGCCTTTCTGGACAAACATTACCAGTTTGTGGCGCTCCCATTCGGGTTAGCCACTGCTCCAAGGATTCTCACAAAGGTACTCGGGTCCCTTCTAGCGGTCCTAAGACCAAGGGGCATTGCAGTAGTACCTTACTTGGACGACATTCTGATACAAGCGTCGTCTCTCTCAAAGGCAAAGGCTCACACAGACATCGTTCTGGCCTTTCTCAGATCTGACGGATGTAAGGTGAACATAGAAAAAAGTTCCCTGTCTCCGTCGACAAGAGTTCTTTTCTTGGGAACAATAATAGATTCTTTAGAAATGAGGATTTTCCTGACAGAAGTCAGAAAGTCAAAGCTTCTAAAGGCTTGTCAAGTTCTTCATTCTATTCCACGTCCTTCCGTAGCTCAGTGCATGGAAGTGGTAGGGTTGATGGTTGCAGCAATGGACATAGTTCCTTTTGCGCGAATTCATGTAAGACCATTACAACTGTGCATGCTGAAACAGTGGAATGGGGACTATACAAACTTGTCTCCAGTGATTCAAGTAGATCAAAAGACCAGAGACTCACTCCGTTGGTGGCTAACCCTGGACCACTTGTCCCAGGGAATGAGCTTCCGCAGACCAGAGTGGGTCATCGTCACGACCGACGCCAGTCTAGCAGGCTGGGGCGCGGTCTGGGAATCCCTGAAAGCTCAGGGACTATGGTCTCGGGAAGAGTCTCTTCTCCCGATAAACATTCTGGAACTGAGAGCGATATTCAATGCTCTCAGGGCTTGGCCTCAACTAGCAAAGGCCAGATTTATAAGATTCCAATCAGACAACATGACGACTGTTGCTTATATCAATCATCAGGGGGGAACAAGGAGTTCCCTGGCGATGAGAGAAGTGACCAAAATAATAGAATGGGTGGAGGATCACTCCTGCCACCTATCTGCGATCCACATCCCAGGAGTGGAAAACTGGGAGGCGGATTATCTGAGTCGTCAGACATTCCATCCGGGGGAGTGGGAACTTCACCCGGAGATCTTTGCCCAATTAACTCAATTATGGGGCATTCCAGACATGGATCTGATGGCGTCTCGTCAGAACTTCAAGGTTCCTTGCTACGGGTCCAGATCCAGGGATCCCAAGGCGGCTCTAGTGGATGCACTAGTAGCGCCTTGGACCTTCAACCTAGCCTATGCGTTTCCACCGTTTCCTCTCATTCCCAGGCTGGTAACCAGGATCAAGCAGGAGAGGGCCTCGGTGATCTTGATAGCTCCTGCATGGCCACGCAGGACTTGGTATGCAGACCTGGTGAATATGTCATCGGTTCCACCATGAAAGCTACCTTTGAGACAGGATCTTCTGGTACAGGGTCCATTCGAACATCCAAATCTAGTCTCTCTCCAGCTGACGGCTTGGAAATTGAACGCTTGATTTTATCTAAGCGTGGGTTTTCGGATTCTGTGATAGATACTCTGGTACAAGCCAGAAAACCTGTAACTAGAAAGATTTACCATAAAATATGGAAAAGATATATCTGTTGGTGTGAATCCAAGGGATTCTCATGGAGTAAGATTAAGATTCCTAGGATCCTTTCCTTCCTACAAGAGGGTTTGGATAAGGGATTATCAGCGAGTTCTCTAAAGGGACAGATTTCTGCTTTCTCTGTCTTGTTACACAAACGACTGGCAGCTGTGCCAGATGTTCAAGCATTTGTTCAGGCTCTGGTTAGGATTAAGCCTGTTTACAGACCTTTGACTCCTCCCTGGAGTTTAAATCTAGTTCTTTCAGTTCTCCAAGGGGTTCCGTTTGAACCTTTACATTCCATAGATATTAAGTTGTTATCTTGGAAAGTTTTGTTTTTAGTTGCTATTTCTTCTGCTAGAAGAGTTTCTGAGTTATCTGCTCTGCAATGTTCTCCGCCCTATCTGGTGTTTCATTCAGATAAGGTTGTTTTGTGTACTAAGCCTGGTTTTCTTCCAAAGGTTGTTTCCAACAAAAATATTAACCAGAAGATAGTTGTACCTTCTTTGTGTCCAAATCCAGTTTTAAAGAAGGAACGTTTGTTACACAATTTAGACGTAGTCCGTGCTCTAAAATTCTATTTAGAAGCTACAAAAGAGTTCCGACAAACATCTTCTCTGTTTGCCGTCTATTCTGGTAAAAGGAGAGGTCAAAAAGCGACTGCTACCTCTCTTTCCTTTTGGCTTAAAAGCATCATCCGATTGGCTTACGAGACTGCCGGACGGCAGCCTCCTGAAAGAATCACAGCTCACTCTACTAGGGCTGTGGCTTCCACATGGGCCTTCAAGAACGAGGCTTCTGTTGATCAGATATGTAAGGCAACAACTTGGTCTTCACTGCACACTTTTGCCAAATTTTACAATTTGATACTTTTGCTTCTTCGGAGGCTATTTTTGGGAGAAAGGTTTTGCAAGCCGTGGTGCCTTCTGTTTAGGTAACCTGATTTGCTCCCTCCCTTCATCCGTGTCCTAAAGCTTTGGTATTGGTTCCCACAAGTAAGGATGACGCCGTGGACCGGACACACCAATGTTGGAGAAAACAGAATTTATGCTTGCCTGATAAATTACTTTCTCCAACGGTGTGTCCGGTCCACGGCCCGCCCTGGTTTTTTAATCAGGTTTGATGAATTATTTTCTCTAACTACAGTCACCATGGCACTCTATGGTTTCTCCTGTTTTTTTCCTCCTGTCCGTCGGTCGAATGACTGGGGTGGGCGGAGCCTAGGAAGGACTATATGGACAGCTTTTGCTGGGACTCTTTGCCATTTCCTGTTGGGGAAGAGATATTCCCACAAGTAAGGATGATGCCGTGGACCGGACACACCGTTGGAGAAAGTAATTTATCAGGTAAGCATAAATTCTGTTTTTGTTAAACATAGTTTTTATTAGATAGTGTTATTATGAATATAACTATACTTTTAAATGTAATTTTGAGTTTTGTCTTTTTGACTTGTGTAACAGTTAAGCATAGCTCTGAGGTCACAGTTATCATTCTAGGGTAAATCACAATTGCACTCACATGTTTACATTTACTTTCAACTTGTAATACAAGCAGAATTTAACTTGCATCCTTGCTAACTTCTTCACTCCATAGACTTTAATGGAGAGAGCAAACTGGAAATGTATTGCCTGCTCGCTAACCCAACAGGAGTTAAACCTACAGGACTAACACTCTCTTTCTCTTTTCTCTACTTAGAACAGTTTTCCCTATATGAAGAACATTGCAATGTAAAATATTTACAGTAAAAACACAGTAAAACAGATTAATAAATATTTATATTCAATTAAGTTTTTTCTTATATGTGTATATATGTATCTATATACATGCATACATGTTCAAGTTCACATGTTTTTATGTGTGTGTGTGTATATGGTGAGTGTGTGTGTAGTGCAGTGTGTAGTAAGTTTGTGTAGGTAGTAGGACCAAAAAGTTCTGCCCCACCAAAACCTGCTGATCTAGGCAAGTGCCTTGTTTGCCTAGGCCAACATTTGCCCATGGTGCCCACCCCAGGTTTTAGGCTTTTTCCCCCCATATTATTTTTGGTCATATATATATGGAATGTGTGAATTATATCACCTGATGCCTGGGACATTAAGTTATTAAGTTATTCTGCATGAGCCTTATACACACACAAGTCTGCAAGTTTGCTTTTATATCACTGAAATTATCTGTTATAAATGTTATATACATATAATAGTGTTTCATTAATATAAAAGCAAGCTTGCAGAATTGTATTTGTATAAGGGTCATGCATTTATTTATATGGGGGCACTCTCAACCTAAAGTATTTCATTTTACAGGTTATGTGAGGGCATGGCAGTGCCGAATATAGATCACTGCCGCAGGCCTCTGTACAGCAGAGTGGCTACCTGCACAATAATTGCACTAGCGGCAGCAGTTATTGAATCTGCTGGCTAGCAGCATTGCAGGAGGCCAGGCAGCAGTGGGCCCTCCCAGAGTGGTGGACCTCCAGGGCACGGTCACAACCGCACCTGTTGCGGTCCTGGTTTTTCCGCCCCTGCTTCAGGGCCTAAAGGACTCCTCAAGCTTCCTGCTGAACTCCTGAGTAACGACTGCAGTTCAAATAGCAAACTACTTTCCGGCAATAGGTGGCTCCTTTCCACTTGTGCAGGCTCAATTCCCTTATAGGAAATGTAGTTTACCACAACGGTAAGGGTAGACGTCACCCATGTTTAATCCAACCTCTAAAGGAGCAGCAGCGGAATTAACTTTTTAGTAGTAGTACTCATATAACTAATAGAAAGTCAATTCAGCTGCCACTACTTCAGTAGCTACAAAAATTGCTGCCCTTCCCCAATCTGCCGCCCTAGGCCCAGTCCTTGTTGGCCTAGGCAGTAATACGTCCCTGGTTAATAAGCACTCCCAAAGGCATCCCTGTCTAAATCAAAGACAGATATTAAACATGACAACAAAGTCCGTTTATAAATAGTCCCCAAATAATTGATACATCAGATAGGCAGAATACAGGCAATCTTAAATTGCGGTTTCAGCATGGGTGTGATATGGCTCCATTCCAAATCTTTAGCAAATCACATAGCGCGCAACAAAGCATTCTTATATGAGACAAAGTTTCTAAAGTATTGCTGCAGAGTATCAGAAGGCAAATGTTATACAGTGGGGCAAAAAAGTATTTAGTCAGCCACCAATTGTGCAAGTTCTCCCACTTAAGAAGATGAGAGAGGCCTGTAATTTTCATCATAGGTATACCTCAAATATGAGAGACAAAATGTGGAAACAAATCCAGACAATCACATTGTCTGATTTGGAAAGAATTTATTTGAAAATTATGGTGAAAAATAAGTATTTGGTCAATATCAAAAGTTCATCTCAATACTTTGTTATATATCCTTTGTTGGCAATAACAGACGTTTTCTGTAAGTCTTCACAAGGTTGTCACACACTGTTGCTGGTATGTTGGCCCATTCCTGCATGCAGATCTCCTCTAGAGCAGTGATGTTTTGGGGCTGTCATTGGGCAACACAGACTTTGAACTCCCTCCAAAGGTTTTCTATGGGGTTGAGATCTGGAGACTGGCTCCAGGACCTTGAAATGCTTCTTATGAAGCCACTCCTTTGTTGCCCGGGCGGTGTGTTTGGAATCATTGTCATGCTGAAAGACCCAGCCACGTTTCATCTTCAATGCCCTTGCAGAAGGAGGTTTGCACTCAAAATCTCATGATACATGGGCCCATTCATTCTTTCATGTACATGGATCAGTCGTCCTTTTCCCTTTGCAGAGAAACAGCCCCAAAGCATGATGTTGCCACCCCCATGCTTCACAGTAGGTATGGTGTTCTTTGGTTGCAACTCAGCATTCTCTCTCCTCCAAACACGACGAATTGTGTTTCTACCAAACAGTTCTACTTTGGTTTCATCTGACCATATGACATTCTCCCAATCCATTTCTGGATCATCCAAATGCTCTCTAGCATACTTCAGATGGGCCCGGACATGTACTGGCTTTAGCAGGGGGACACGTCTGGCACTGCAGGATCTGAGTCCCTGGCAGCATAGTATGTTATTGATGGTAGTCTTTGTTACGTTGGTCCCAGCTCTCTGCAGGTCATTCACTAGGTCCCCCCGTGTGGTTCTGGGATGTTTGCTCACTGTTCTTGTTATCATTTTGACCCCACGGGGTGAGATCTTGTGTGGAGCCCCAGATCGAGGGAGATTATCAGTGTTCTTGTATGTCTTCCATTTTCTAATTATTGCTCCCACAGTTGATTTCTTCACACCAAGCTGCTTGCCTATTGCAGAGTCAGTCTTCCCAGCCTGGTGCAGGTCTACAATTTTGTTTCTGGTGTCCTTCGACAGCTCTTTGGTTTTCACCATAGTGGAGTTTGGCATGTGACTGTTTGAGGTTGTGAACAGGTGTCTTTTACACTGATAACAAGTTCAAACAGGTGCCATTGATACAGGTAATGAGTGGAGGACAGAGGAGCCTCTTAAAGAAGAAGATACAGGTCTGTGAGAGCCAGAAATCTTGCTTGTTTGTAGGTGACCAAATACTTATTTTCCTCCATAATATGCAAATAAATTCTTTCCAAATCAGACAATGTGATTGTCTGGATGTGTTTCCACATTTTGTCTCTCATAGTTGAGGTATACCTATGATGAAAATTACAGGCCTCTCTCCTCTTCTTAAGTGGGAGAACTTGCACAATTGGTGGCTGACTAAATACTTTTTTGCCCCACTGTAAATAGTGGCAATCAAAGAGCAACTTCTTCCATCTGATGCTCTTTGGCACAGACTTTTAAGACTCATGGTTTGCTTATATAGCAGAATCTCTGCTGCCGCCAGTGTGACAGCCTGGCATACACCTTTGGCGTTTCACTCGGACCCCAGTTTCAAAGCACGTCCTCAGCTGCCTGCATTTCCTCCTGAAATTGCTCCTCCAGTCAGACGTGATCACCCCCGGTGTCACAGTTCTCCTTCCTGGATACACTTACGATCAGTTAGGTTATGTACAGGTCAGCATACATGGAGTTAGGATTTCTCCTTAGCGGTAAAGTCAGTGTCCATATTTGATACACCAGACAGCAGCAAGTATACTTTTAGATCCAATGCCTTTGTTGCCTTTATCTACATTAATAATAAAAAGGAGCTTGCTAACACACGTTTCTCCCCCATTTGCTCCCACACACACGGGCTTCATACACACACATATATATATGTACATCATAGCCAATTCGATCAACCACCTTGTCACCTACCATGTACCACTGAATCCCTATAAATGTTATAATAACATTTTTATGAATATTTTTTATTAGATAGTATGTATATATATATATTTATATATATATATTTTTATAAGTGTACCACTTTATTTTAATGTATTTATGTTGTATGTTTTAGCCTTAACCCTTTAAGCAAGGTTTTCAGTAGCGCTAATCCATTGAGAGCAAAATTAATGTCGCTCAATCGGTCACGTTTACTTTCAACTTGTAATACGCATGCAAATGAACGCAGGCGTGATATTTCAATATCGTGCATGATCTGATGACAGCGCAACACTTGTAATCTAGTTCTCTGTTTTGCATGTTCATTCCATTTCTATTTGATGCTATGATACTAAAGGAAATTAAGATATGAAACTCCGGTTCTTGAAATAAAATTAGATAAGAGCATTATAGTCTTTGTATATTTCTTAAGAGCCATTCATAATCTTCAAAGGCTGAAGTTCAAACAAAGCATGTGTGTGTGGAGATCACATTATGCAAGTAGGAAGGGATACAAAAATACTTGTATGGGCACTGGGTATATACTACAGTAAGAGGCAAATCTTGCTTAAAGGGACAGTCAACTCAAAAAAAATTACTGTTTAAAAAGAAAGATAATATCTTTATTACCCATTCCCCAGTTTTGCATAACCAAAACAGTTATATTAATATACTTTTTACATCTGTAATCATGTTGCATCTAAGTCTTTTCTCGCAACCTTCTGATCACATGATTTTTTTATTCATTATCTATTGACTTGCCTTGTATCAAATTAATGCATTGTCTGCCACAACCCATGGGCGTTAGCACAATGTTATCTATATGGTTCACATGAATTAGCACTACCCTGTTCTGAAAACCAAATAAAAAAGCATGTAATGAGAGGCTGTCTGTAGTGGCTTAGAAACAGGCAGAAATTTAGAAGTTTAAACGTTATAAAGTATATTAATATAACAATGTTGGTTGTGCAAAGCTGGGGAATGGGTAGTAAAGGCGTTGTCTATCTTTTTAAACAATAACAATTTTGGGGTTGACTGTCCCTTTAAAGTTAATTGTTATAATAACAAAACATCTTTGTTTGTTTGCTGCCAGTTGTTCTTTGAAGTTATTTTCTCTAAATAAACTAAAACTTCAGTTGTACGAGTAATGAACAACGCTACATTATTTTGTAGCTAAGATAGAGATAATCAGTATTCATTAGTGATAGTTAAGGCAGTAATGAGGTGTTCCGAGAACACAGCAAATCATAACAGAATATGTTCTAAACTTTGTTTTGTTTTTAATACTTAATTCATAATCGTGGACATAATTAGAGCTGATGCTGACATTTTCCTTCAAATAACATTTTCTGTGTTTGTAACGTTTCTCTTATTTTACAGATAATTTCACTTAACCCAGTATCTACATCTATGTTTATGTTTGTCAGTAAAATTGACTGACTATTCCATTAAATCCCATGAGCCCCATTTAAAACCAAGCGTTTGTAGAGCACTCATTAAAGTTACTTTTTTGGCATCTGGTAAGCTCCCATTATCCATGCTACATTTCCCCATACAATTTAGCAGCACTCATTGGATTGGTTTGACATATTCACTAAGCAGCCTTACAACAATAACACCACTCCAACAGAACATATTGTATCGCTACTTAGAATTCAATTTGCTAATCAGAATGTACAACTCAACCCAATAAATACCTTTTTCTGTGGGTTGTTCACTAGGTAGTATTTAGTCTTTTTTACATTTAGAAATGAAGATAAAGAGGGCGCCACATAGCGTGATATTGTTTCGAAAAAAGAAAAGGATAACACAAGACAGAGAGGTAATGTGCTTACCAATAACTGTGGTACTGTGCTGTGACCAGTACTATCTCGCCTGCTAGCACTTTAGTCAGTGGCTAGTACACTGTTGGATACGATCCTTCCCGGAGCTAATCCTTGGGTCAGGGAATCGTGCTGTGAGCGTTTCTTTGTTCAGCTGCTTCCCTGTATTATTCAATTGGGTTTGTAACTCATAAGAAATGTACAACTTCCAGGTTTTAAAAGAAATCTTTAAAAGGCTTTATTATAACGCGTTTCTCAACCGCCAAGGGTCGTTTCTTCAGATATCAAAGCGAATAAAAAATGTTACAAGTTTGTACAATTTATACACATTTGTTTGATTAAAAAGGAAGTTGTCACAAAAGTTGCAAACCAATGAAAAACATTGCATGATTCAACTGAGCAAGCCGGATAAAGGGCTTGACAGGTGTTACAATTAGTGTGAATATGAACAGCATGGAAAGGTCATGATTATTTTGGAATAAAAACAGCTGTAAACTTTAGCTAAAAAAGAGAGAGGCCTTCGATTTAACAACACCACATGTTTAAAAAGAAAAAAGTACATTCATAGTTTCAAGGTTTCGATTTGAAATAGTTACAGTTGACACAAAATGCCATGAAAAACAATATACCAAAAAAATATATATAATGTTGATGCCATAGTATAATAAATTAAGAAATAGTAAACCTAAATGCTCTGTTTTATACTGCATGTTGCAAAGAGACATTTGCAACATGCAGTATAAACTTGGATTCAGGATAATAGTGTTATAACAAAAGAGAAGCTTAAATGCTATGTTGCATATTAGAGGATCATTTGCAACAAACAGTGCATAAGGTGTATGTCAGCGTTTTTTATATAATCACAATTTGAAGGTTTCGATTTGAAATAATTGCAATAGACATGAAATGTAATATACCAAAAAATTGCACACAATATATATAATATAGATGTCATTGTATAGTGAATAGTGAAAAAAGGTGGTAAGCCTAGATGCTGTGTTACATATTAAAGGGACATTCGCAACATGCAATGTAGAAGACATGTGTCAGCACTTTATGAACTTGAATTCAGGATGATAGTATTGTAATAAGAATAAACTTAAATTCTGTGTTGCATATTAAAAAATTTGCAACAAGCAATACATAAGGTGTATATCAACGCTTTATAAACTTAAGTTTAGGATGATAAGGTTGAAATGTAAACTTGTATATGAATAATGCAAATATGTAAGAACTAATCTAACTAAAATTTGTGTGTTAATTGATACGAGGAAGAGGTTAACAAAGTAACCCATAGACATCTTTCAATAGATGTTCAGGATGATAATGTTGAAATGTAAACTTATATATAAATAATGCAAATATGTAAGAACTAATCTAACTAAAATTTGTGTGTTAAATTGATACGAAAAAGAGGTTAACAAAGTAACCCATAGGCATCTTTCAATAGATGCTGAACGATGTGCCCCATGAACATCTTTTGTTGATTCCTATTTGTTGTTATACATAAATCTAAAACTTGTCTATTTTTGTAAACTATCTGTTATGGAGGAAACTGTGATGTATTCTTGCGTGTCATGTTGCTTTAGACTATATTAGGTGTTAGTGAAATACCTTTTGGTCTAATCTATGAATTTGATGTATTCTTGCGTGTCATGTTGCTTTAGACTATATTAGGTGTTAGTGAAATACCTTTTGGTCTAATCTATGAATTTGATGTATTCTTGCGTGTCATGTTGCTTTAGACTATATTAGGTGTTAGTGAAATACCTTTTGGTCTAATCTATTAATTTGGTGTATTGTCAGTTATGACCTAAACATGTGAAGTGAAATTTACATGGTTGAACGGAAATATTTATGATTATGGTCGTTCTTTTTTAATTATATTTGATTTAAGGTAGTATTCCAGTGCAATATCAAAATTATTAAAGCACATCTCGGATTATTTGTGTAGATTTCTATTTTTTTGTGATTAAATTAAAAAGGTTATGTTGGGAATATATTTGGTATGTGGTTGACATAGATAATGACTGAGCCTTGATGTTGTGGGAACAAATGATGTGTATGCAAATGTTGATGAAAGATATGTGTCTCTCAAAAAGAGTTTTAGACCTATATCTTATCTTAGTGAATGTATGTAAACTATAATGATAATAGTATGTATTGTGTATAGGAATGGTCATGGTGTATGTGAGGTATGTATGAATGAACTGATATTAGTTTGTCCATAATGGATGAGTGCACAAGAGGGTTAAGAATTGTATCTGTAATGACAGGCAAGTGAATGTATTGGTCTCTGGTTCAAAGGAATGACGATGTGTGCAAAATAGTAAAGAGTGTATCTGTAATGACATGTGAATGTATTGGTCCGTTGTACAAAAAATGACAATGAGTGGACATGAACAGAAAAATAAATAAGGATATGTTAATAGATTGTATGCTGCATTAAAAAAAGGTGTAAATGCTTGAAAGTTAAGGGGAAGGCTGGTTTGCTGTGGCAGTAAAAAAAGGTCAATTAAAGGCTGCCAGATCTAAATTGGCATTCAATCCCAATGGATATAATGTTCTTAACCGGTATATCCAGAATGTTTCCCGTTGTCTTAATTTAAGTAATCTATTGTAATCGTTGTTTTTTGGAACAAAATCTATCGGAATGTATTTATAAATGTAAGGATTTCCATTGTGTTTTGTCAGGCAATGATGGGGTATGCTATGTTTGATGTTCTTTTTCTTACAATTCTTGCAATTTCGATGATGTTCCCCCCATCTCGTACGTAGTGTTCTTGAGGTGCGACCTACATACTGGAGGCCACATATGCACTCCATGAGGTATACTGTATAAGAGGATTCACAGTTGAAAAAAATGGGAATCTGAAAATTTTCTCCTGTAACTGTAGATTTGAAATTCTTTATACCAGATTTGATAATTTTACATGTCCCACAACCCGATTTACCACATTTATACAACCCACATAAGCCAAATAAACCTTTATTTCGTGTTTGAGTGTGATTTTTGTTTGCCCTCTGAATATGTTTGACTTTTTTGCTTGGAGCTAGTTTGCTTCTTAATGTGGGAGCTCTCCTATAGACTATTTTCGGTTTGTCTTTTACCAGATGTTTTAGTATAGGATCTCTTTGGATGATATGCCAATGTTTATATAATATATGTTCTAGTTGTTGAAAATCAGAATTGAATTGTGTTATAAAAAGAGTCTCTCTCATCATTGTGTTATGTGATTTGCTATTGTCTTTTGTATTAGTAAGAATGTCATCTCTGTTTATTAATGATGCTCTTTCTAAAGCCCTATCGAGTAGATATCGGGGGTATTCTTTTTCTAAAAACCTGTTGTATAGGATTTTACTTTGTTCCAAAAAAGTGTTATGGTCTGTGCAATTGCGTATGATTCTTTGGAATTGGCTATAGGGGATATTGCGTAACCACTTTTTGTGGTGGTTACTGTTATAGTTGAGAAAGCTGTTACTGTCAACGTCTTTGAAATATGTTTTTGACTTGATTTGATTATCATCAATGCTTAAATACAGATCCAAATATTCAATATTGGATGTTTGAATGTTGGCAGTGAATTCGATCCCCATGTCATTTTGATTGAGGTAATCTATGAAATTCAATGCTGTAGTGTTATCCCCCCCCCAAAGAAAAATCAGGTCATCTATATAGCGGCCATAGAAGACCAGGCTTGCCCCCAAGTCTGCCGAGTATATATATTTTTCTTCAAATAGTCCCATGAATAGGTTGGCAAAACTAGGGGCAAACCTGGTCCCCATGGCCGTACCTTTAGTCTGTAAATAAAAAGTGTCTTGGTAAATAAAATAATTGTGTTGAAGTATAAATAAAATGCTTTCTAAAATAAATTCACATTGTTGGTCTGGTAAATAAATGTCTTTTTTGAGAAAATGTTTAATGGCTTGTAAACCTAATGTGTGTGAGATGTTAGAATACAGCGAACTAATGTCGCATGTTATCCACAATAGATTTTTGTCTTCTATACTGATGTTGTTCAGAAGCTGTAACAAATGAGAGCTGTCCTTAACCCCTTAATGACCGAGGACGTGCAGGGTACGTCCTCAAAAAAAAGGCAGTTAACGCCTGAGGACGTACCCTGCACGTCCTCGGTGTGGAAAGCAGCTGGAAGCGATCCTGCTCGCTTCCAGCTGCTTTCCGGTTATTGCAGTGATGCCTCGATATGGAGGCATCCTGCAATAACCTCACATGGCCATCCGATGCAGAGAGAGCCACTCTGTGGCCCTCTCTGCACCGGACATCGATGGCCGGTATCGTTGGTGGGTGGGAGCCGAATTGGGAGGCGGGTGGGCGGCCATCGGTGTGCCGCGTGATGTCACGGGGGGCGGGATCGGGGGCGTGACCGCCAGGGGCGCGCACGGGCGCGCGCGCGTGCACGGAGGGTGGCGGGCGGGCGCGTGCACGGGGCGGGAGCGGGTGGGAACCGCTACACTACGGAAAAGTGTTTAATAAAACCTGGCTAATCATGTTTGTGCAAAAGCACAAAAAACGATCGTGGAGGGGTGGGGGGGTTGGTTTGTGTGTGGGGAAGCTACACTACAGAAAATTTCAAAAAATTAAAAAAACAAACCATTTTTTTTCTTCTAAACTGGGTACTGGCAGACAGCTGCCAGTACCCAAGATGGCGCCCATTAAGTTAGAGTGGGAGGGGATAGAGCTGTTTGGGGGGGGGATCAGTGAGGTTGGGGGCTAAGGGGGGATAGTACACAGCAGCATATGTAAATATGCTTAAAAAAATCATTAAAAAAAAATATATATAGCTTTTATTTTAGTACTGGCAGACTTTCTGCCAGTACTTAAGATGGCGGGGACAATTGTGGGGTGGGGGAGGGAAGAGAGCTGTTTGGGAGGGATCAGGGGGTCTGATGTTTTAGGTGGGAGGCTGAGCTCTACACTAAATCTAATATTAACCCTGCAAGCTCCCTACAAGCTACCTAATTAACCCCTTCACTGCTAGCCATAATACACGTGTGATGCGCAGCGGCATTTAGCGGCCTTCTAAATACCAAAAAGCAACGCCAAAGCCATATATGTCTGCTATTTCTGAACAAAGGGGATCCCAGAGAAGCATTTACAACCATTTGTGCCATAACTGCACAAGCTGTTTGTAAATGATTTCAGTGAGAAACCTAAAATTGTGAAATATTTTACGTTTTTTTTAATTTGATCGCATTTGGCGGTGAAATGGTGGCATGAAATATACCAAAATGGGCCTAGATCAATACTTGGGGTTGTCTACTACAATACACTAAAGCTAAAATTAACCCTACAAGCTCCCTACATGCTCCCTAATTAACCCCTTCACTGCTGGGCATAATACACGTGTGGTGCGCAGTGGCATTTAGTGGCATTCTAATTACCAAAAAGCAACACCAAAG
This sequence comes from Bombina bombina, assembly GCF_027579735.1. Classification (NCBI taxonomy): domain Eukaryota; kingdom Metazoa; phylum Chordata; class Amphibia; order Anura; family Bombinatoridae; genus Bombina; species Bombina bombina. The sequence goes on along the minus strand of NC_069499.1, from coordinate 508,656,620 downwards.
CCATATAAGTCTGCTATTTCTGAACAAAGGGGATCACAGAGAAGAATTTACAACCATTTGTGCCATAATTGCACAAACTATTTGTAAATAATTTCAGTGAGAAACCTAAAGTTTGTGAAAAAAATTGTGAAAAAGTGAACGATTTTTTTTATTTGATCGCATTTGGCGGTGAAATGGTGGCATGAAATATACCAAAATTGGCCTAGATCAATACTTTGGGTTGTCTACTAAAAAAAAATATATACATGTCAATGGATATTCAGGGATTCCTGAAAGATATCAGTGTTCCAATGTAACTAGCGCTAATTTTGAAAAAAAAGTGGTTTGCAAATAGCAAAGTGCTACTTGTATTTATGGCCCTATAACTTACAAAAAAAGCAAAGAAGATGTAAACATTGGGTATTTCTAAACTCAGGACAAAATTTAGAAACTATTTAGCATAGGTGTTTTTTGGTGGTTGTAGATATGTAACAGATTTTGGGGGTCAAAGTTAAAAAAAGTGTTTTTTTTTTAAATTTTTCCTCATATTTTATAATTTTTTTATAGTAAATTATAAGATATGATGAAAATAATGGTATCTTTTGAAAGTCCATTTAATGGCGAGAAAAACGGTATATAATATGTGTGGGTACAGTAAATGAGTAAGAGGAAAATTACAGCTAAACACAAAGACCGCAAAAATGTAAAAATAGCCTTGGTCCCAAACGGACAGAAAATGGAAAAGTGCTGCGGTCATTAAGGGGTTAATGTATGAGGGTAATGTTATTACATGTTTTTGAAGGTATTGGTCCACATAATATGACAAATTGTATGTGAGGTTGCCTATTCCAGCAATAATCGGACGCCCTGGTGGATTATTTTTATTCTTGTGTATTTTTGGTAAATGGTAATAATGAGCTATACTGGGATTTTGTGTTTTCAAAAAATCTTTTTCATTTTTGTTTAATATCTTTAAAGAGAAACCTTTATCTATAAGTTTGGTATATGCTTGTAAGTATGTATTTGTTGGATCTTGGTGTAAAATCTTGTAGTAATTGTTATCCCCCAATATCCTATTCGCCTCTCTGAGATAGTCTTCTATATTTTGAATGATTATTCCGCCGCCTTTATCGGCATCGCGGATGATGATGTTGGGATTATTCTGTAGACTTTGAATAGCTTTTTTGTGGCTCAAGAAGGAATAATTTTTCTTTTGTTTTTTGGAGTGTAATATTTTATCGAAATCTTCCAAAACCATATTCTGGAAGAGTTCGATATAATCTTTTTTTACATTGATGGGATTAAAATTTGATTTATTTTTAACATCGGTATGTATGTATTCGTCAAATAGATGGGTAGTAAGTTCCTCGGTTTGTGAATAAATGCAAGTTATGTTATTGTTGGATGGCATAGATTCAGTTAATATGACTTGTATATTAGGGTTGGCTATTTTGCTGGATTTTAATTTTTTATTTGCAAAATATTTTTGCAACGTCAATTTTCGTGTGAAATGATTGAGGTCTACAAAAATATCAAACATTTTGGGTGTATTAGGTGGACAGAACGATAGGCCTTGTTTTAAAACTCTTTTTTCAGGAATGGATAATTCGTAGGATGATAAATTAAAGATCCCTTGATCTAGTCTGGATAATTTCTTTTCCTTGGTGGCAAGGGCTCTACCTCTAGAGCCTCGCTTTCTGTGATGTGGGGTCTTTTGCCTGCTCTTATTATTGGGCTCTCGTTTCTTATATTGGGACCTATTCCTAAAAAATGGGCAGAGTTATTGCTGGTACTGGGAGTTTCAGAATCTGTAGCTGGAACTCTGGGTTCTGATGACAGAATACTGAACCTATTTGGATGTTCATAGTATTCTTGTTGTCCATTTGAATGTATTTTAGAATGTTGTGTGTTAGAGTTATTAACCCTCGGTCCCATATGATGGGATTTCTGATAATTATAACTGGGTGAATTTTGGTCTGCTAGAGGGTATCGATCAGCAATATAGTTAGATGATTCAAATGTTCGATTTTTAGGATTGTAATGTGTTCTTTCTGATTGATGTACATGCTGAGGCTCTTGTTGGTGGTGTCGTTGAGTTTGATAGGATTGATACGATGGGAAAGAGGAGAAAGATGAGTGTGAACTATGTGGTCTATTGGGATAATAGTTGGGGCGTGATTGATATTGTGGTGAACCGTGCTGTGGTGCATGTTGTCTATATTGGTTAGGTGTATTGTTATATCCTCTATTGTTTGTCCAAGAATTTCTATTATTGTAACCATTGTGTGGTGTTCTAGAGTGGTGTGAGAAATTTTTGTTGTCTGAATGATAGGAAAAATTGGAGTAATTGTCTGAGTGGTTCTGGTAGTAATTGTTTTGTATGGTTTTTGGCTTTTTCCCTTTTCCATATTGGACAGTTTTCCATTCATTCTGGGTGTTATTGGAATTACTCTTATTTTCTTGTGTGTCATTCTGACGATTAAAAGAATACACACAGTTATTAACATAATCTTCGTGATCTCTCTGTAGTTTTTTATTTTTGATATTAACTATGTTCTCCTGATATCTGTCTGTTCTCTCATTGATGTCTTTATTAATTTTGGTATAATCTGGATTTTGTTGATATACCTTGAGATCAGTTTGAATTTTCTCTATATTATTGCTACTCTGACTATATAGTTTTCTTCTGTGGTCTATTAGAATTTTGATTAGGTTCATGGAGCATTCGTTTAAAGCTTCATACCATCTTTTTAGAATTTCTGGGTCCTCTTTGAATGAGCAATGTTTTAATAATCTTAGGCCCCTTGGTATATATTTGATTTCTAAATATTTCTCTAAAGTTGTTAAATCCCACCAATGTCTATGTTCTCTGTTAATCTCTTCCTCCAATAAATAAAAAAGATCTCTCATAGGTTTTATATCATGTGTGTCAGATAATACTTCTGCAACTGAAATGTCTTTTGACAAGTTAAACCCCATGCGCTTGGAGCTTCTTTCTTCCTTGGATTGCATGTTTTTTAATGCTAATGAAATGTAATCCGTATGTAGGGGTGTGACTAATCTGTAAAGTGACTCAGTAGTGATATGTGTGAGTGTGTGTGTTAAAGTGAGGGAATGTTTGTGAGAATGTAGGTGAGAGTGGATTTGTGAGAATATATGTGAACTAGTGTGTGTTTATTATATTTCAAATTGAGCGTGTCCAACAAAGCGTGTCCAACAAAGAATTGTATCTATTCCTGAAAAAAGAGTTTTAAAACAAGGCCTATCGTTCTGTCCACCTAATACACCCAAAATGTTTGATATTTTTGTAGACCTCAATCATTTCACACGAAAATTGACGTTGCAAAAATATTTTGCAAATAAAAAATTAAAATCCAGCAAAATAGCCAACCCTAATATACAAGTCATATTAACTGAATCTATGCCATCCAACAATAACATAACTTGCATTTATTCACAAACCGAGGAACTTACTACCCATCTATTTGACGAATACATACATACCGATGTTAAAAATAAATCAAATTTTAATCCCATCAATGTAAAAAAAGATTATATCGAACTCTTCCAGAATATGGTTTTGGAAGATTTCGATAAAATATTACACTCCAAAAAACAAAAGAAAAATTATTCCTTCTTGAGCCACAAAAAAGCTATTCAAAGTCTACAGAATAATCCCAACATCATCATCCGCGATGCCGATAAAGGCGGCGGAATAATCATTCAAAATATAGAAGACTATCTCAGAGAGGCGAATAGGATATTGGGGGATAACAGTTACTACAAGATTTTACACCAAGATCCAACAAATACATACTTACAAGCATATACCAAACTTATAGATAAAGGTTTCTCTTTAAAGATATTAAACAAAAATGAAAAAGATTTTTTGAAAACACAAAATCCCAGTATAGCTCATTATTACCATTTACCAAAAATACACAAGAATAAAAATAATCCACCAGGGCGTCCGATTATTGCTGGAATAGGCAACCTCACATACAATTTGTCATATTATGTGGACCAATACCTTCAAAAACATGTAATAACATTACCCTCATACATTAAGGACAGCTCTCATTTGTTACAGCTTCTGAACAACATCAGTATAGAAGACAAAAATCTATTGTGGATAACATGCGACGTTAGTTCGCTGTATTCTAACATCTCACACACATTAGGTTTACAAGCCATTAAACATTTTCTCAAAAAAGACATTTATTTACCAGACCAACAATGTGAATTTATTTTAGAAAGCATTTTATTTATACTTCAACACAATTATTTTATTTACCAAGACACTTTTTATTTACAGACTAAAGGTACGGCCATGGGGACCAGGTTTGCCCCTAGTTTTGCCAACCTATTCATGGGACTATTTGAAGAAAAATATATATACTCGGCAGACTTGGGGGCAAGCCTGGTCTTCTATGGCCGCTATATAGATGACCTGATTTTTCTTTGGGGGGGGGATAACACTACAGCATTGAATTTCATAGATTACCTCAATCAAAATGACATGGGGATCGAATTCACTGCCAACATTCAAACATCCAATATTGAATATTTGGATCTGTATTTAAGCATTGATGATAATCAAATCAAGTCAAAAACATATTTCAAAGACGTTGACAGTAACAGCTTTCTCAACTATAACAGTAACCACCACAAAAAGTGGTTACGCAATATCCCCTATAGCCAATTCCAAAGAATCATACGCAATTGCACAGACCATAACACTTTTTTGGAACAAATTAAAATCCTATACAACAGGTTTTAAGAAAAAGAATACCCCCGATATCTACTCGATAGGGCTTTAGAAAGAGCATCATTAATAAACAGAGATGACATTCTTACTAATACAAAAGACAATAGCAAATCACATAACACAATGATGAGAGAGACTCTTTTTATAACACAATTCAATTCTGATTTTCAACAACTAGAACATATATTATATAAACATTGGCATATCATCCAAAGAGATCCTATACTAAAACATCTGGTAAAAGACAAACCGAAAATAGTCTATAGGAGAGCTCCCACATTAAGAAGCAAACTAGCTCCAAGCAAAAAAGTCAAACATATTCAGAGGGCAAACAAAAATCACACTCAAACACGAAATAAAGGTTTATTTGGCTTATGTGGGTTGTATAAATGTGGTAAATCGGGTTGTGGGACATGTAAAATTATCAAATCTGGTATAAAGAATTTCAAATCTACAGTTACAGGAGAAAATTTTCAGATTCCCATTTTTTTTCAACTGTGAATCCTCTTATACAGTATACCTCATGGAGTGCATATGTGGCCTCCAGTATGTAGGTCGCACCTCAAGAACACTATGTACGAGATGGGGGGAACATCATCGAAATTGCAAGAATTGTAAGAAAAAGAACATCAAACATAGCATACCCCATCATTGCCTGACAAAACACAATGGAAATCCTTACATTTATAAATACATTCCGATAGATTTTGTTCCAAAAAACAACGATTACAATAGATTACTTAAATTAAGACAACGGGAAACATTCTGGATATACCGGTTAAGAACATTATATCCATTGGGATTGAATGCCAATTTAGATCTGGCAGCCTTTAATTGACCTTTTTTTACTGCCACAGCAAACCAGCCTTCCCCTTAACTTTCAAGCATTTACACCTTTTTTTAATGCAGCATACAATCTATTAACATATCCTTATTTATTTTTCTGTTCATGTCCACTCATTGTCATTTTTTGTTCAACGGACCAATACATTCACATGTCATTACAGATACACTCTTTACTATTTTGCACACATCGTCATTCCTTTGAACCAGAGACCAATACATTCACTTGCCTGTCATTACAGATACAATTCTTAACCCTCTTGTGCACTCATCCATTATGGACAAACTAATATCAGTTCATTCATACATACCACACATACACCATGACCATTCCTATACACAATACATACTATTATCATTATAGTTTACATACATTCACTAAGATAAGATATAGGTCTAAAACTCTTTTTGAGAGACACATATCTTTCATCAACATTTGCATACACATCATTTGTTCCCACAACATCAAGGCTCAGTCATTATCTATGTCAACCACATACCAAATATATTCCCAACATCACCTTTTTAATTTAATCACAAAAAATTAGAAATCTACACAAATAATCCGAGATGTGCTTTAATAATTTTGATATTGCACTGGAATACTACCATAAATCAAATATAATTAAAAAAGAACGACCATAATCATAAATATTTCCGTTCAACCATGTAAATTTCACTTCACATGTTTAGGTCATAACTGACAATACACCAAATTCATAGATTAGACCAAAAGGTATTTCACTAACACCTAATATAGTCTAAAGCAACATGACACGCAAGAATACATCAAATTCATAGATTAGACCAAAAGGTATTTCACTAACACCTAATATAGTCTAAAGCAACATGACACGCAAGAATACATCAAATTCATAGATTAGACCAAAAGGTATTTCACTAACACCTAATATAGTCTAAAGCAACATGACACGCAAGAATACATCACAGTTTCCTCCATAACAGATAGTTTACAAAAATAGACAAGTTTTAGATTTATGTATAACAACAAATAGGAATCAACAAAAGATGTTCATGGGGCACATCGTTCAGCATCTATTGAAAGATGCCTATGGGTTACTTTGTTAACCTCTTTTTCGTATCAATTTAACACACAAATTTTAGTTAGATTAGTTCTTACATATTTGCATTATTTATATATAAGTTTACATTTCAACATTATCATCCTGAACATCTATTGAAAGATGTCTATGGGTTACTTTGTTAACCTCTTCCTCGTATCAATTAACACACAAATTTTAGTTAGATTAGTTCTTACATATTTGCATTATTCATATACAAGTTTACATTTCAACCTTATCATCCTAAACTTAAGTTTATAAAGCGTTGATATACACCTTATGTATTGCTTGTTGCAAATTTTTTAATATGCAACACAGAATTTAAGTTTATTCTTATTACAATACTATCATCCTGAATTCAAGTTCATAAAGTGCTGACACATGTCTTCTACATTGCATGTTGCGAATGTCCCTTTAATATGTAACACAGCATCTAGGCTTACCACCTTTTTTCACTATTCACTATACAATGACATCTATATTATATATATTGTGTGCAATTTTTTGGTATATTACATTTCATGTCTATTGCAATTATTTCAAATCGAAACCTTCAAATTGTGATTATATAAAAAACGCTGACATACACCTTATGCACTGTTTGTTGCAAATGATCCTCTAATATGCAACATAGCATTTAAGCTTCTCTTTTTTTATAACACTATTATCCTGAATCCAAGTTTATACTGCATGTTGCAAATGTCTCTTTGCAACATGCAGTATAAAACAGAGCATTTAGGTTTACTATTTCTTAATTTATTATACTATGGCATCAACATTATATATATTTTTTTGGTATATTGTTTTTCATGGCATTTTGTGTCAACTGTAACTATTTCAAATCGAAACCTTGAAACTATGAATGTACTTTTTTCTTTTTAAACATGTGGTGTTGTTAAATCGAAGGCCTCTCTCTTTTTTAGCTAAAGTTTACAGCTGTTTTTATTCCAAAATAATCATGACCTTTCCATGCTGTTCATATTCACACTAATTGTAACACCTGTCAAGCCCTTTATCCGGCTTGCTCAGTTGAATCATGCAATGTTTTTCATTGGTTTGCAACTTTTGTGACAACTTCCTTTTTAATCAAACAAATGTGTATAAATTGTACAAACTTGTAACATTTTTTATTCGCTTTGATATCTGAAGAAACGACCCTTGGCGGTTGAGAAACGCGTTATAATAAAGCCTTTTAAAGATTTCTTTTAAAACCTGGAAGTTGTACATTTCTTATGAGTTACAAACCCAATTGAATAATACAGGGAAGCAGCTGAACAAAGAAACGCTCACAGCACGATTCCCTGACCCAAGGATTAGCTCCGGGAAGGATCGTATCCAACAGTGTACTAGCCACTGACTAAAGTGCTAGCAGGCGAGATAGTACTGGTCACAGCACAGTACCACAGTTATTGGTAAGCACATTACCTCTCTGTCTTGTGTTATCCTTTTCTTTTTTCGAAACAATATCACGCTATGTGGCGCCCTCTTTATCTTCATTTCTAAATAGTTATACCCTTGCTCTCTGGGAACAAGAGGAGCTGCCTACACAGAAACACAGAAGATTACCGTACACATACGGACTGCCATTCATATTTGTTCAAAACAGTGGACTGAGCGAGAGCACTCGACGAAGACTAAGACCGAGTGGCTAATCGTGAGAACATTATACACTCTGGGATCACAGATCCAATTTCTATGTTTGTCTTATTTGTTTTTAAAAATAGCGCGCCTTCCTATCTCCTTGTGAGATACTATACCAATCTTTTTTACATTTGCTTTATATTCATTATATAGTAAAGAAAAAAACTTTGTTTGGCGTAATTTTTAAAATTACAATTTTCATTGTGCTCTTTTGTAGTGTGGGACTCTCCTTCTCATATAAAAAAATGCAGTATTCGCCCCTTAACAAGACACCCTGTTTTTAGGGTAAAAAGTGACGTTTGATAATTCCACCAGGGAAATTGAATTACTGGCAAGCATTCTTAAATTATATCGACAGCCCAGAGACTTTCAGATAATCGGGCCCTTCGTTTGCATATCACATGAGTAGTAGATTTATTTTTTTCTCACAAAGTTAGTTTTATTTTCCTTCCCACTGCATCATGTGACAGTCATAAGCCAATCACAAAATGAATATACATATATTCTGTGAATTTTGCACATGCTCAGTAGGAACTGGAACCTAAGGAAGTGAGAATATAAAAATATTTTGCATATTTAGAAAATGGATGTGGAATGGAAAGTTGTTAAGAAATATGCGTTTTATATGAATCATGAAGTTTTATTGTTTTACTTTTTCTTTAATAGGCAATGTGAGGTCAATCAAGATCAATAGTAATATAAGTGTTCAGTTATATTTATTTGTAGAGGCAAAAACTAAATAAAGCAAGTAAGAGAAATATTTAATACTATGGGGCCGAATTATTAAAGTCTGGCGGACATAGGCCTCAATTTATCAAGGTCTGTCGGACCTGATCCGACAGTGCGGATCAGGTCCGACAGACCTTGCTGAATACAGCAAGCAATATGCCGTATTCAGCATTGCACCAGCAGCTCACAAGAGCTGCTGTTGCAAGCCACACCCTGCAGACTCGCGGCAAATAGGCCGCCAGCAGGGGGTGTCAATCAACCCGATCGTACTGCTCAGAGCAGGCGGACAGATTATGGAGAAGCGGTCTTTGTGACCACTGCTTCACAACTGCTGTTTCTGGTGAGCCTGCAGGCTCGCCAGAAACACGGGGCATCAAGCTCCATTCGGAGCTTGATAAATATGCCCCATAATACGCTGTACCGTATCATGTCTGCTGGACATCGCTGAATGCGGACAGCATACGCTGTCAGCATTCAGCATTGCACAAGCAGTTCTAGTGAACTGCTTGTTCAATGTCGCCACACTACAGATTTGGGGGGCAATCGACCGCTAGCCGGGGGTGTCAATAAACCCGATCGTATGTGATCTAGTTGATTGCTGTACACCGATCAAGGGCGGTGGATCCAATTAACTCCTGTTTCCGGCAAGCCTGAAGGCTCACAGGGAAGCAGGGCGAGTTGGCCCCATTCGGGGCATAGTAAACCAGCCCCTTTGTGTTGTAAACTTACATTTTACCTTTGACATTTACATTTAACTAGCAAGTTTAAAGGGAGATTAAAAACTGTTGTGCACAGCTGCAAAAGAATAGTAACTACTTACTATGTTATTGCATTTCATCTTGTTCCTGCAGCTCTTTACGAACCAGTTCTCCTGTCCTAATAGCTTAAAGTGCCAGATACTGAAGCTCCGCCTCTTTGTACTGGGGGCTGCCATATTGGAGCTCAGGTATTCTCACAGCCTGTGACAGAAGCTGTGCACACTCACAGATCTGTAATATTATCTATTTTTTTACAGCTGTATAATGTGCTTCAGGTTAGTGTGTATGATAATTCATGTAAGCTTTACATTTTTGCATTTTTTACACAATTTTACAGTTGCATAACACATATTTAAAAAAATTAAGCTGCAGGCACAGCAAAAATATACAGCTCCAGCTTTGTATCATACACCCTAACCTGAAGCTCAATATACAGCCTTAGAAAAGGCAATATTACTGATCTGTGAGTGTGCACAGCTTTTGTCAAAGGCTGTGAGAATACCTGAGCTTCAAAATGGCAGCCCCCAGTATAAAGAGGCGGAGCTTCAGTATCTGGCACCTTTAAGCTATTAAAATAGGAGAAAGGAATTTAAAAAGAGCTGCAGGAAAAGGATACAATTCAATAAAATAGTGAGTATTAACAATTCTAGGGTAGCTGTGCCTGGCAGTTTAATGTCCCTTTAAGTTTAAGACATCTTGTAGAATTACCAAAATGAATTTAGTAAAAAAACAGAGAATAAAATGTATATATATATTTATGGATATGCTCACTGTAACATACAAGCAGGGACAAGTCATGTAGATCTATGTCTCCTGCAGGCACATCTTCTCTAACTGCCTAGACTTTAAGCATAAACTATATGAGCTGTTCCATTTGCAAATCCTTTTTGTGACTGGTACATTTTGCAGCCAGCCATGGCTAAAGCAACGTAAAGACAAACACCATGAAGCCTCATCAGGAAGCTTTAGGGATTTAACTAGAGAACTGTTGCAGTCATAGATCATTACTCACTTGAGAAGAGTTGACAAAGATGGAGTGAGACAACAAAATGTAATAAAAATCAATTGCCATTTCCCTGAGAAAGAATTAATTATCAGAGACTTTAAAATGTGTTTTTGTCAAATGCTTACATTAATGCTAATAAAGCATGGACTAATAGAAAGCAACTCTAAAAATATAAAAAAAAAACATAAAAACAGAAATAGGAAATATGATTCTAAAGGTTTTCTTGTTAATTGTTTGAAAGCGGTTCACTCACTCATGTAAGAAATCTAAGAGTTCAGCATAACTTTCTGCCTTATGATTCTGCTTGTTACAATACAGAGTATCTTGGGACATCTAAGACATGATTTTCAACTGTCCTTGAAAGTGGGGGAGGCACTCTCCTGTCTTTTGATGCATATCTGTAGCGATTTACAGTATATATATATATATATATATATATATATATATATATATATATATATATTTAATGTTTCAGTTACAGTGTTTGTAAAATATCTAATTACTATATATATATATTTTTATATATATATATATATATATATATATATGTATATATATATATATATATATATATATATATATATATATATATATAAATATATATTCATGTTAGATAACATTCAAGTGCTAAGCAGATGTAGCGCAAACATTCTCTTCAAGTAGTGGAGTTTTGGTTGTTTTTTGCTATACACCTGCAATATTTTTTAATGCACAACAGAAAGCAAAAACAAATACGGCTAGATTTAGAGTTTTGTCGGTAAGGACCCGCGTAGCTAACGCCGGCTTTTTTCTGGCTGCACATAAAGGCTGCGTTAGGCTCCAAAAAAGGAGCGTAGAGCATATTTAACGCAGCTTCAACTCTCGATACCAGAGTTGCTTACGCAAGCAGCCAGCCTCAAAAACGTGCTCGTGCACGATTCCCCCATAGGAAACAATGGGGCTGTTTGAGCTGAAAAAAACCTAACACCTGCAAAAAAGCCGCGTTCAGCTCCTAACGCAGCCCCATTGTTTGCTATGCGTAAACACTTCCTACGTCTGCACCTAACACTCTAACATGTACCCCGAGTCTAAACACCCCTAACCTTACACTTATTAACCCCTATTCTGCCGCCCCCGCTATCGCTGACCCCTGCATATTATTATTAACCCCTAATCTACCGCTCCGGACACCGTCGCTACTTACATTATCCCTATGTACCCCTAATCTGCTGCCCTAACATCGCCGACCCCTATATTATATTTATTAACCCCTAATCTGCCCCCCACAACGTCGCCTCCACCTGCCTACACTTAATAACCCCTAATCTGCGACCGGACCGCACCGCTATTATAATAAAGTTATTAACCCCTAATCCGCCTCACTAACCCTATAATAAATAGTATTAACCCCTAATCTGCCCTCCCTAACATCGCCGACACCTAACTTCAATTATTAACCCCTAATCTGCCGACCAGAGCTCACCGCTATTCTAATAAATGTATTAACCACTAAAGCTAAGTCTAACCCTAACACTAACACCCCCCTAAGTTAAATATAATTTACATCTAACGAAATTAATTAACTCTTATTAAATAAATTATTCCTATTTAAAGCTAAATACTTACCTGTAAAATAAATCCTAATATAGCTACAATATAAATTATAATTACATTGTAGCTATTTTAGGATTAATATTTATTTTACAGGCAACTTTGTAATTATTTTAACCAGGTACAATAGCTATTAAATAGTTAAGAACTCTTTAATAGTTACCTAGTTAAAATAATTACAAAATTACCTGTCAAATAAATCCTAACCTAAGTTACAATTAAACCTAACACTATACAATCATTAAATTAATTAAATAAAATACCTACAATTACACCTAACACTACACTATCAATACATTTATTAAATACAATATCTACAAATAACTACAATGAAATAAACTAACTAAAGTACAAAAAATAGAAAAGAACTAAGTTACAAAAAATAAAAAAAATCTACAAACATAAGAAAAATATTACAACAATTTTAAACTAATTACACCTACTCTAAGCCCCCTAATAAAACAACAAAGCCCCCCAAAATAAAAAATGCCCTACCCTATTCTAAATTACTAAAGTTAAAAGCTATTTTACCTTACCAGCCCTGAACAGGGCCCTTTGCGGGGCATGCCCCAAGAAGTTCAGCTCTTTTGCCTGTAAAAAAAACATACAATACCCCCCCCAACATTACAACCCACCACCTACATACCCCTAATCTAACCCAAACCCCCCTTAAATAAACCTAACACTAAGCCCCTGAAGATCTTCCTACCTTGTCTTCACCATACCAGGTTCACCGATCGGTCCTGAAGAGCTCCTCCGATGTCCTGATCCAAGCCCAAGCGGGGGGCTGAAGATGTCCATGATCCGGTAGAAGTCTTCATCCAAGCGGGGCAGAAGAGGTCTTCCATCCGATTGAAGTCTTCATCCAGGCGGCATCTTCTATCGACATCCATCTGGAACGGAGCGGCAGCATCCTGAAGACCTCCGACGCGGAACATCCATCCTGGCCAACGACTGAACGATGAATGACGGTTCCTTTAAATGAAGTCATCCAAGATGGCGTCCCTTGAATTCCGATTGGCTGATAGGATTCTATCAGCCAATCGGAATTAAGGTAGGAATATTCTGATTGGCTGATGGAATCAGCCAATCAGAATCAAGTTCAATCCGATTGGCTGATCCAATCAGCCAATCAGATTGAGCTTGCATTCTATTGGCTGTTCCGATCAGCCAATAGAATGCGAGCTAAATCTGATTGGCTGATTCCATCAGCCAATCAGAATATTCCTACCTTAATTCCGATTGGCTGATAGAATCCTATCAGCCAATCGGAATTCGAGGGATGCCATCTTGGATGACGTCATTTAAAGGAACCGTCATTCGTCATTCAGTCGTCGGCCAGGATGGATGTTCCGCGTCGGAGGTCTTCAGGATGCTGCCGCTCCGTTCCAGATGGATGTCGATAGAAGATGCCGCCTGGATGAAGACTTCAATCGGATGGAAGACCTCTTCTGCCCCACTTAGATGAAGACTTCAATCGGATGGAAGACCTCTTCTGCCCCGCTTGGATGAAGACTTCTACCGGATCATGGACATCTTCAGCCCCCCGCTTGGGCTTGGATCAGGACATCGGAGGAGCTCTTCAGGACCGATCGGTGAACCAGGTATGGTGAAGACAAGGTAGGAAGATCTTCAGGGGCTTAGTGTTAGGTTTATTTAAGGGGGGTTTGGGTTAGATTAGGGGTATGTGGGTTGTAATGTTGGGGGGGGGGTATTGTATGTTTTTTTTACAGGCAAAAGAGCTGAACTTCTTGGGGCATGCCCCGCAAAGGGCCCTGTTCAGGGCTGGTAAGGTAAAAGAGCTTTTAACTTTAGTAATTTAGAATAGGGTAGGGCATTTTTTTATTTTGGGGGGCTTTGTTGTTTTATTAGGGGGCTTAGAGTAGGTGTAATTAGTTTAAAATTGTTGTAATATTTTTCTTATGTTTGTAGATATTTTTTTATTGTTTGTAACTTAGTTCTTTTTTATTTTTTGTACTTTAGTTAGTTTATTTCATTGTAGTTATTTGTAGGTTTTGTATTTAATGAATTTATTGATAGTGTAGTGTTAGGTTTAATTGTAGGTAATTGTAGGTATTGAATTTAATTAATTTATTGATAGTGTAGTGTTAGGTTTAATTGTAGGTAATTGTAGGTATTTTATTTAATTAATTTAATGATAGTATAGTGTTAGGTTTAATTGTAACTTAGGTTATGATTTATTTGACAGGTAATTTTGTAATTATTTTAACTAGGTAACTATTAAATAGTTCTTAGCTATTTAATAGCTATTGTACCTGGTTAAAATAATTACAAAGTTGCCTGTAAAATAAATATTAATCCTAAAATAGCTACAATGTAATTATAATTTATATTGTAGCTATATTAGGATTTATTTTACAGGTAAGTATTTAGCTTTAAATAGGAATAATTTATTTAATAAGAGTTAATTAATTTTGTTAGATGTAAATTATATTTAACTTAGGGGGGTGTTAGTGTTAGGGTTAGACTTAGCTTTAGGGGTTAATACATTTATTAGAATAGCGGTGAGCTCCGGTCGGCAGATTAGGGGTTAATAATTGAAATTAGGTGTCGGCGATGTTAGGGAGGGCAGATTAGGGGTTAATACTATTTATTATAGGGTTAGTGAGGCGGATTAGGGGTTAATAACTTTATTATAGTAGCGCTCAGGTCCACTCGGCAGATTAGGGGTTAATAAGTGTAGGCAGGTGGAGGCGACGTTGTGGGGGGCAGATTAGGGGTTAATAAATATAATATAGGGGTCGGCGGATTTAGGGGCAGCAGATTAGGGGTACATAAGGATAACGTAGGTGGCGGCGCTTTGCGGTCGGCAGATTAGGGGTTAATAAGTGTAGGTAGCTGGCGGCAACGTTGTGGGGGGCAGGTTAGGGGTTACTAAACATAATATAGGGGTCGGCGGTGTTAGGGGCAGCAGATTAGGGGTACATAAGGATAACGTAGTTAGCGGTCGGCAGATTAGGGGTTAAAAAAATTTAATCGAGTGTCGGCGATGTGGGGGGACCTCGGTTTAGGGGTACATAGGTAGTTTATGGGTGTTAGTGTACTTTAGAGTACAGTAGTTAAGAGCTTTATGAACCGGCGTTAGCCCAGAAAGCTCTTAACTACTGACTTTTTTCCTGCGGCTGGAGTTTTGTCGTTAGAGTTCTAACGCTCACTTCAGCCACGACTCTAAATACCGGAGTTAGAAAAATCCCATTGAAAAGATAGGATACGCAATTTACGTAAGGGGATCTGCGGTATGGAAAAGTCGCGGCTGAAAAGTGAGCGTTAGACCCTTTTTTGAGTGACTCCAAATACCATAGTTAGCCTAAAACCAGCGTTAGGAGCCTCTAATGCTGGTTTTCACGGCTAACGCCAAACTCCAAATCTAGGCCATAATGTTTTATCTTTAAACAAGCTAAATGTAAAAGCTGTATTTCTGATTGTGTTCAAGCACAACCAATGGCTTCTAATATGAGTGCAATGAGTGTGCTACTACTGCTTCCCATTGAAAGTAAATGGCACTCTGTTCAACAAATAATTTCATTTTGTATTCCTAAATCAGTGGCTTTTTATGCACCTTTAGATTGTTTCAGTATAATTGCCTTAAAGTTTACCCTTATTTACCCTCAGCTTATTTGAAGAGAACTGTTTTAATAATTAAAGTCTGTAAGCAGACCTGATTAGCCATTATATGCTGCCAATTTCTGTTGTTTCTGTATCAACCAATAACACAGGCAATTTTTAGACATTTGTATTCCTATTTTCAGATTTCTCATTAATATTTATCCAAATTTTTCTCCTCACCTTCTTATTTATTATAATATCTTCCACGATTGCTAAGAGAAAGCAATCAAAACTAGACAAGCCATCTAAAATTGTCTCCTCAAAATCATTGTCAATAAGCAACTTTTTTAAAATGTCAACTCCAGCATTGAAGATGAAAGTTAAAATCAATTGTGTCCCCACTTCACTTCAAGGTATTGCAGAAGACACACTGGAAACTGCCTCAAATTTGCTTACCAAAGCTAACTTATTAACTTTACCTACTAAAGACGACATGGAGGAAATGATATCCAGAGTGGTTCAAGGCCTCAAATAGGAATTTGCAGATCTTAAACAATAATCAAGACGTTATAGCATGTTTCTTAAAGAAACACTAAATACAGTAGAATTTGGATAACTGACAAATACACAATAAAAGGACATTGCAATAGTATTTACTAGGATTATGAAATGAGCAGAAGAATAGTTCTGGCAAATTTCAAAGTTAATACTATTTCCCTCCCCTATATCATGTGACAGCCATTAGTGATTTACAATATATATATATATATATATATATATATTCAAAGGTGGATACAGCGCCTATATGTCCAATATACTGATGTGGTATGTGAGGAATAAAGGATGGGAAAAAGCAAATAAGAACATAGAAAATAAAAGAAAAAATAAAAGAAAAATATATATATATTAAAATAAAATAACAATAAAAGGTCCAGCTAAAAATAGCATATAAAATATATAAACTCTGAAACGATGTTCATATGAGTCCTAGAAGTAATATAAATCGTAGTGAATCTCCAGATGTAGTGGTTGTATAGATATAGTTGGTATATAATACCCTTACCAGATATTACCTCAATCGAATGAGGTAAGTATGCCGCACTGGGGGTATATATAGATGATTGGGTTTCCTCCTTGTATCCTGCTTGTGGTGTTCGTTGACCTCTTGGAGT
This sequence comes from Bombina bombina, assembly GCF_027579735.1. NCBI lineage: Eukaryota > Metazoa > Chordata > Amphibia > Anura > Bombinatoridae > Bombina > Bombina bombina. The sequence continues at coordinate 508,639,485 of NC_069499.1, read as the reverse complement.
ATGCAGGGATATGCCTCTGATGATGAATAGATCCCTTATACTTCCTATGGATTCGTGGTTGGCCTCTTGGAGTGCTCTTTCTGCTCTGGTATTAACTTTCTCCGGCGTGAGGATACCCAGGGAGACACAAAGGAAATATATAGTGTAATACCGTTTATTTTCTTAAAAAAGCATAAAGATACAGTTTATATCGCACTCACATTTGACATCCTCAAACAGTATGAGGTATGTATATGGCACATATAATTTAGAGGAATCCTTTCCACAGGTTAGAATGGGATACAAAATCCCCAGTCACAATTACAGACCTCGCAAAGAATTTGCATACAGCTGTGGTGTATTTCAAAGTAAGCAAAGCAGTGCAGCATAAATGGCACATAAAGCACCGCTAGTGAGACTAGCTGCAAGGAGGAGCACAATCTTATCAAAAGACAACAAAATGGAACATGAATTAAAATGTGTATACAAACAAGTCAATTCCCTAACGCGTTTCAAAGGTTTGAATCCTTCTTCTTCAGAGGGTTAGATGGAAAGCTGGGCCGTTATCGGTTGTTTTGTACGCTTCGGGCGGCGGCACGCCCTCAGCGTATAATTGGTCATATGGGCCCGCGTTACGTGACGTTAGTTTCACGTTTGTTTGAGTATGGTGAGTATACTGCTTTTGTGTATTGGTTGGTTACACATCAGTACACGTGATTGGGCAAAAACGTATCCTGATAGGTCCAATACAGCAAAGATTTATGGGATATGTAGTTTTCAGGATACTTAATATTTTCAATTGTCATTTTTGAAGACATTCTTATCGATATATTCATATAGTGTGATCGGTATTTTTGTATGATTATTATTTTATGATACATACATATTGCTTGTTTATTTAAAAGCTCGTATATGGTTAGGTTTTGCTTTATAGGGTATTTATTGTACGCTCCATTACGTTTTGGAATACAGTATATATAAGGGACATTTCGGTATAATAAGTTTCTTATGATTATTAAATTATATGTAGCCCCTTTGAGTAGTTATTATTTCGTCTATAGTAAGAATATATCTTTAGTGTATATTTGAGTCCTGTTCTTATGTATATGATATAAGCTATAACTTGATACATCGTGATTCTGGAGTCCAGGGCTTAGACTGATCTCATAGGCTAGTTAGTATCTGCATATTTATAGTTCCTGTTTTATATATTACTCAGATCATTTGGTCACAAAGTAGTTAGTGTGTCATAATAAATACGTATCTATGTAACACATTATATTTTTGTTGGTATTAGTTATGGAATAAATGATACTATAATGTATGTTATTAGTTCTTAATCTTGTAAAAAATGAATTGATATGAGTGCCACATACATGTTGTTACAAGAGTTACTGCATACTCTGTAATTTTAGAATTATATGACTCACTGGATAAGGAAAGCTGCTATATCTATGTCTTTATTGAGGCCTTTGGGGGTCATGGAATCTAGTTTGTGTATCCATTGTGTTTCCCTTCGTCTTAGATGGAGTTCTCTACTTATACCCTCCGGGGGATCCCTGATGTGTTCAAGTATAGTGCCTCTCAGACATGCTGGATTAGAATTGTGTATTAAACGAAAATGGTTTGATACACTATGTTTTTTGAAGCTACTTTCTATATTTCTAATGTGTTCCAGAAGTCTGGTCTTGTAGGGTCTAATAGTGCGCCCTACGTATTGTAGCCCACAGTTACATTCGATTAGATACACTACATAATCTGTTTTACAGTTAGTAATTGAATCCAATTCCCAGCTTTTATGGTTTGAGAATGAAGTAATTTTTTTGGTGGGTTTATTATTATTGTAGTGATGTTTGCAAGCCTCACAATTGAGACGGTTGCATTTAAAGAAGCCTTTTGTCTTGTTTTGCAGCCAGTTGGTAGTTTTTATAGTTTTGTTTGTTGATTTTAATTTACTTGGTGCTATGGTTGCTCTGATATTTTTGCCCTTTCTAAAGACTAGTTTAGGGTTATTTTTAGTTATTTCATTCAAAAGGGTATCCTTTTTCAATATATGCCAGTGTTTGTTTAAGATGGTTTTAATGGCATTAGCACCTTCATTGTATGTTGTGATCATTAGTGGTATGTCTTTTCGTTTTTTGGTATTTTTATTAAGATTTGTTAGTAGTGTATTTCTATCCATTTTATTTACCTTATTAAATGCCTTGTGTATGTTATCAGCTTTATATCCTTTGTTTAATAATTTATTAGTTAAAATATTTGATTCATGTAGGAAGTCTGTCTGTCTGGAACAATTTCTTTTTATGCGTTGAAATTGACCATATGGTATGCTTTGTATCCAGGCCGGATGATGGCAGCTGGTAGCTGTTAAATAACTGTTACTATCAGTAGCTTTGCTGTATAATTTTGTTTGGATGGAATTTTCTTCATGATAAAGTATGAGGTCAAGGAATTCAATTTCTTTTGAATTAGTTTTATCTGTAAATGTTAAATTAAAATCATTGATATTGATGTGGTTTACAAAGTCTTGGATTGTGTTGTTATTGTCCTTGTGTTCCCATATTATTATGATATCATCAATAAAACGAAAATATGTTTTGATGTTATCTATAAAGGGATTATTGTCCCAAATATATTTGTCCTCCCACATGCCCATATATAGGTTGGCATAGCTGGGGGCGAATTTCGTCCCCATAGCTGTGCCACCTATTTGGAGGAAATATTCATTATTGAAAGTAAAGTAGTTTTTTTGTAGGATGAACTTAGCAGAATCTTTTATGAATTCGATTTTATTTGTTTCTAAATTGGATAATTTATTAAGCCAATAGTCTAGTGCTTCTATGCCTTTGTTGTGAGGGATATTTGTATATAGGGAGCTGACGTCCAACGTGAGCCAGCAAAAGTTATCTTTCCATTTGATATTAGATAGTTTGCTTATGGTGTCAGGTGTATCTCTAATGTGTGATAAGAGTTTAGGTACCAGAGGTTGAAGATATGAGTCTATGTATTCTGACAATTTGGTCGTGAGTGACCCTATTCCAGAAATAATAGGTCTTCCAGGGGGATTAGTGTTTGATTTATGTATTTTGGGTGTATGGTAAAAGGTGGCTACTTTCGGATTAGTGATAGATAGAAAAAGAAATTCATAATTATTAATTATGTTTTCATGTTTAGCGGTATCTAGAAGATTTTTATATTCTCGTAGATAACAATCTGTTGGGTCAGTTTTAAGGGATCTATATGTTTCATTATCACCCAGTAATCTCATAGCTTCCTTGATGTAATCTGCTCTGTCCTGTATGATAATCCCTCCTCCCTTATCCGCTTCCCTTATTACTATTTCATTGTCTTCTTTTAGTTGCTTTAAAGTAATCTTTTCTTTTCTAGTGAGATTATCTTTTTTTATTTTGTATGTTTCGCACATTTGTAGCAGGTCTTCTTGAACTAACTTTTCAAATACCGGAATGTAATTCCCTTTAGAGTGTGTAGGGAAAAAGGTAGAGATAGGTTTAAAATTAGAATAAGAGGGAAAGTTTACAGTTGCTGTACTAGAGCTAGATACAAGATCATTGGCCATAGGATTATCATTGTCATTTAGTAGTGCTTCTAGATCTATTAGAGCGTTTAGATCTTTGTCATCTAGTTGTGATGGAACTATAGTGTCCATATTTGTTGATTTGTCTTTTTGTATTTTTTGGAAGTGCCTGTTTAGCGTTAACTTCCTGATATATTTATGTAGGTCTATGAAGAGGTCAAAGGGATTCGGTCCCTTAGTGGGAGCAAATGCTAGACCTTTCTTTAGGAGGTTTAGTTCCTGCAGTGAAAAGGTTTTATGTGTTGATAGGTTAAATATTTTAACTTCTGAATATGAATCAGAGGGACTATATTTTACATTTTGGTTGATCTTATTCTTTTTTGATTGCATTCGTTTTCCTGCTCTACAGCCTCTTCTTCTGACTCGTCTCTTCTTCTCTTTTGGTGATGTGGTTTTATTCTCCAGTGTGGAATGTTGATGTTCTGTTCTTGTTGAAGTGGTGTGTGTGGGTGTGAGTCTCTGGGTGTTGTGTTCTGATTGTTCAGTTTGTGATACCTGTTGTATGGTTGATAGGGTTGTTGATATGGGGGGGGATGATAAGGATATTGTGGAGGCTGTGGATGATTGGTGTATGCCTGTCTTCTGTAATTGGGGGAGTGTTTGTATGACTGTCTGATATGGGTGTTGGGAGGATACTGGGGAGGTGGGCGTGGTCCTAAAAAATGAGGGTTATAGTGACTATTATTACGATTAGTATGTTGATATGTTTCTTTAAGATTTCTATTGCGAGCTATGTGGGGTATGTGTTTGGGGAGCGTAGTATTGTGTATACTTTTGTTTCCTCTATTGTGTTGTTCTTTGGGATCTAAATAGTGTAATGAAAAACCTGGTGAATATATTTCCTCATAATTGTCCTCATTTATTTTATCATGAGATTCAGCTTCTACTCCTGTATTGTGGTTTTCGTAGCTGAAACCTAGGTTGTGTGAGATATTATTATCTTCTCTTATTCTTTCTTTATGTAGGTTTAAATCTTTCATGAATTTATCTCTTTTTCGATTTTCTACTATTTTTTCATACCTCAAAATTTTATTTTTGTTCTCATTATCGAGCTCATTGTAATATACGTCTCCTTTGAAGTTGTTTAATCTTTGTCTTATGTCAGTGATCTGTTCTGTTAGGGTGTCTACTTTTTTATCCCTGTATTTGATTAGAATTTTCATAAATGTAATGGAGCATTGGTGTAGGGCTGTATCCCATTCTGTTAGTAGCTCAATTTCTGTATCCTCAAATATAGGTGTTTTAGTGAGTTGTAGACCCTGAGGTACAATATTGTATTTGATGTATCTTTCTAGAGTTAAGCTGTCATACCAGTTTTGCAGTTGCTTCTTACTTAGTTTTTCTAGCTTTTCGAATAGTTTTTTTGGATTTGTGATTTCCAAATTGGTTTCTAGGGTAAATTGTTCCTCATTTATTGATAAATTTCTGCTTTTGTTTTTCGGATCAAAGTATGCCCCGTATTCCAGATCCATGATCTAGATACTAATCTAGGGTATCTGTATATATATATCAAAATGCAGTTAGATCTATCAATTGCAATGTATGAAATAATCTAAGAAGTTACTGTTGGTAGTTTGAGTTAGTGGTGTCTATGACCTACAGCCTAGAGTAACAATTGAACCTAAGTAAGGAACTAAAAATATGTAGAAATAAGTAAAATGTGTCTCCTCAGTGTACTGAGTTGACACAAGTGATACTCTGTTGTGGGCGCTGGTCAGAAGGTGTATAGGAAATAGTGGCAGCTGTATAGGACATATACTGGGAGGGTTGTGAAGCCCTAGACAGTAAAAGAGAATATATATTCAAAGGTGGATACAGCGCCTATATGTCCAATATACTGATGTGGTATGTGAGGAATAAAGGATGGGAAAAAGCAAATAAGAACATAGAAAATAAAAGAAAAAATAAAAGAAAAATATATATATATTAAAATAAAATAACAATAAAAGGTCCAGCTAAAAATAGCATATAAAATATATAAACTCTGAAACGATGTTCATATGAGTCCTAGAAGTAATATAAATCGTAGTGAATCTCCAGATGTAGTGGTTGTATAGATATAGTTGGTATATAATACCCTTACCAGATATTACCTCAATCGAATGAGGTAAGTATGCCGCACTGGGGGTATATATAGATGATTGGGTTTCCTCCTTGTATCCTGCTTGTGGTGTTCGTTGACCTCTTGGAGTATGCAGGGATATGCCTCTGATGATGAATAGATCCCTTATACTTCCTATGGATTCGTGGTTGGCCTCTTGGAGTGCTCTTTCTGCTCTGGTATTAACTTTCTCCGGCGTGAGGATACCCAGGGAGACACAAAGGAAATATATAGTGTAATACCGTTTATTTTCTTAAAAAAGCATAAAGATACAGTTTATATCGCACTCACATTTGACATCCTCAAACAGTATGAGGTATGTATATGGCACATATAATTTAGAGGAATCCTTTCCACAGGTTAGAATGGGATACAAAATCCCCAGTCACAATTACAGACCTCGCAAAGAATTTGCATACAGCTGTGGTGTATTTCAAAGTAAGCAAAGCAGTGCAGCATAAATGGCACATAAAGCACCGCTAGTGAGACTAGCTGCAAGGAGGAGCACAATCTTATCAAAAGACAACAAAATGGAACATGAATTAAAATGTGTATACAAACAAGTCAATTCCCTAACGCGTTTCAAAGGTTTGAATCCTTCTTCTTCAGAGGGTTAGATGGAAAGCTGGGCCGTTATCGGTTGTTTTGTACGCTTCGGGCGGCGGCACGCCCTCAGCGTATAATTGGTCATATGGGCCCGCGTTACGTGACGTTAGTTTCACGTTTGTTTGAGTATGGTGAGTATACTGCTTTTGTGTATTGGTTGGTTACACATCAGTACACGTGATTGGGCAAAAACGTATCCTGATAGGTCCAATACAGCAAAGATTTATGGGATATGTAGTTTTCAGGATACTTAATATTTTCAATTGTCATTTTTGAAGACATTCTTATCGATATATTCATATAGTGTGATCGGTATTTTTGTATGATTATTATTTTATGATACATACATATTGCTTGTTTATTTAAAAGCTCGTATATGGTTAGGTTTTTCTTATGATTATTAAATTATATGTAGCCCCATACATATAATTTAATAATCATAAGAAACTTATTATACCGAAATGTCCCTTATATATACTGTATTCCAAAACGTAATGGAGCGTACAATAAATACCCTATAAAGCAAAACCTAACCATATACGAGCTTTTAAATAAACAAGCAATATGTATGTATCATAAAATAATAATCATACAAAAATACCGATCACACTATATGAATATATCGATAAGAATGTCTTCAAAAATGACAATTGAAAATATTAAGTATCCTGAAAACTACATATCCCATAAATCTTTGCTGTATTGGACCTATCAGGATACGTTTTTGCCCAATCACGTGTACTGATGTGTAACCAACCAATACACAAAAGCAGTATACTCACCATACTCAAACAAACGTGAAACTAACGTCACGTAACGCGGGCCCATATGACCAATTATACGCTGAGGGCGTGCCGCCGCCCGAAGCGTACAAAACAACCGATAACGGCCCAGCTTTCCATCTAACCCTCTGAAGAAGAAGGATTCAAACCTTTGAAACGCGTTAGGGAATTGACTTGTTTGTATACACATTTTAATTCATGTTCCATTTTGTTGTCTTTTGATAAGATTGTGCTCCTCCTTGCAGCTAGTCTCACTAGCGGTGCTTTATGTGCCATTTATGCTGCACTGCTTTGCTTACTTTGAAATACACCACAGCTGTATGCAAATTCTTTGCGAGGTCTGTAATTGTGACTGGGGATTTTGTATCCCATTCTAACCTGTGGAAAGGATTCCTCTAAATTATATGTGCCATATACATACCTCATACTGTTTGAGGATGTCAAATGTGAGTGCGATATAAACTGTATCTTTATGCTTTTTTAAGAAAATAAACGGTATTACACTATATATTTCCTTTGTGTCTCCCTGGGTATCCTCACGCCGGAGAAAGTTAATACCAGAGCAGAAAGAGCACTCCAAGAGGCCAACCACGAATCCATAGGAAGTATAAGGGATCTATTCATCATCAGAGGCATATCCCTGCATACTCCAAGAGGTCAACGAACACCACAAGCAGGATACAAGGAGGAAACCCAATCATCTATATATACCCCCAGTGCGGCATACTTACCTCATTCGATTGAGGTAATATCTGGTAAGGGTATTATATACCAACTATATCTATACAACCACTACATCTGGAGATTCACTACGATTTATATTACTTCTAGGACTCATATGAACATCGTTTCAGAGTTTATATATTTTATATGCTATTTTTAGCTGGACCTTTTATTGTTATTTTATTTTAATATATATATATTTTTCTTTTATTTTTTCTTTTATTTTCTATGTTCTTATTTGCTTTTTCCCATCCTTTATTCCTCACATACCACATCAGTATATTGGACATATAGGCGCTGTATCCACCTTTGAATATATATTCTCTTTTACTGTCTAGGGCTTCACAACCCTCCCAGTATATGTCCTATACAGCTGCCACTATTTCCTATACACCTTCTGACCAGCGCCCACAACAGAGTATCACTTGTGTCAACTCAGTACACTGAGGAGACACATTTTACTTATTTCTACATATATATATATATATATATATATATATATATATATATATATATATATATATATATATATATATATAATTTTGATTTTAGTGGCCCTTTAAGCTTTTCTAAAAGAAAATCTACTGGGGAAAAGACTTATGTGCACTGCAAATCTCCAAAGAAAATATCCACATTCTGCACAAAGATGAGATTTTATTTACTGGAAGCAACTTCCACACAGACCTTCACTCATTTGAAACATCTGCCTCCTCTGATGCAACAGTTGCAGGGTCAAAAACTCTAAGGTCTTCTCTTGCTAAGCCCCAAAAACCCTTTGGAGCAAAGTTGCTAAAAAAATGGCCAAATAAAAAGACCTTATCTGCAAGCACTACAAAATCATCTTCAGTCACCTGAAGACATTTGGTTTGCTGAGCTAGTCTATTGTTCTTCTGGCGCCACACCCATCTTTTGTTTTTTCTGTGTAGTCCAATTGTTGCACCTTTTTGAGAAGAGCAACTAGTGGGGTAGACTGTTGCTGTTTAAACAGGACCAGTTCATAGACTATTGTTTTTTGTTGAAAATTGTAGCTACTTTTCTTCTCACATTTCTGACACTTCTAATGGATTTTGGTAAAGCTATTTAAATAGCTTTACCAATGCAGCAACCAGAAATCTATCTCCTACTGATGAGTTCCAAAAAGAACGAAACAGGCTTGTCTAGTGAGTGATTTCTGGTTTGCTGTAATAATCCTGTTAAAAGGATCGCTGTGTCAAAACAGTATTTTGAAGCAAAAAAAACTGAGAATTTGCATATCTAATTTGCATATCTTACCCACAATTCTCTTGTGCATTGGTAACATTGTATATTAAGAATTTCTGGGGAAAAGCAAGCAGGGATACTTGCCTAGATGTGCTAATTTCCTATGCAAATATTTACATTGATTTAATTTTGAGACATGGAGGATTTTAATTTCAGTTTTTTATCTCCCCCCATAATTTTAATGAGAATATTAAAGGATAGAATAACAGAACATCGTAATGATATCTCTAATGCAAAAGAGGGAACTATAAATAGTAACATAGCTTTACATTTTAAATTATGCCATTACTGCTCTACAGACGACCTTAAAGTAATATGGATTGAAAGATGCTCCCTGTATGGTAGTATTGGCGACATTGATAACCTGCTACTTAGAAAGGAGGTAGCATGGATTTATAGGTTAAAAACTTTGTCACCAAAGGGATTAAATGAAAAATTTGATTTTGCCCCTTTTTTGTGAAACTGATGTTTTGACACTATTGGGTTATCTATAACTGATGTATTATCATTTTAATTATGTCTCTCTTTCTGACTCTAAAAGCTCATGATTGCGCCCAATGGTCTAATGATGTATTTGAAAAAGCATTTGTGCAAATTATTTCTGCTTTAATGCTAAACAAGCAAAAGTGGCTAAACATATAATTGCTTGGCAATCTGGTTTACTATATTGTCACTGCAACTGTTATTATTTTTAAGTAATGCAACGTATATACAATATATTGATACAAAAAAAGTTTCTTTATGATTGCCAGTATAAATCACACTAACTGTATTTCACCAATCCAAAACACGGGCTGTGTTTAAAAGGACCACATATGGAGATCTATGGTATAAGCCCTGAGGAAGCCCCTATGACGTTTGGTCACGTGGGGGGATGAAACGGCCGTTGGCGTGTGACGTCATTTCTCACAGCTGAGAACCGGATCCTTGGTTTACTCGATGCATGCTGCAAACAAAGCTAACAGCCACGGAAGAAAAACAAGTCTTGTTTCCGGATAAAACTGCTCCTAAGGATCTTAAAGGAGGAGGACTTCTAATACTAACAAGTCTTTGTAATGTATAAACGGACTTACGAGTTCATGCATTCTATAATGAAATGTACTTTCTAAGGAAAACGAGTGGTAAAGAACACTATGCACTGCAGTTCTAATAGTGCTGGATTGGAACTGAAACGTCGTTTAAAACTGCATAAGCAATACATCTGAAATGATCTATTTGTTTGCTATGACAATGTGTGTTCTTATATATGGCTGTTACTACGCACTTATTGTAATTTGAACCTATATGTTTCCATGGTAGTGTATACCTTTTTGGGAAATTGGTGCTACCCTCTGGTTGGGGAGTTGTTCATTATATTTAGTGCGTACAAGTGTTAAGCATGTATTATCTTTTTAATATTGCTTTAAAATACAGTGTTATGAAGTAATTGGCATAGATCCTCAGGTGATTTTTTAACTCATGATAACAGATTTCCAATTTTTATTGGGTTATCCTCTGAGAGACGTGTTGCCATTTAACTTATTACTGTGTGATGCATTATTTTGCATAGATCCCCAATATTATCCATGGTAGCAGATTCCTGTGGGCTACAGGGCTACCCTCTGGTAGGGGTGTTGCAATTAAGCATATAAAATATAGACAGTGCTTGTATCGAGTTAACTTTAAGTGAGCTGGCCAGCTTTTATATTCATTTAATACATTTTATTTAAGATGTATCAAAGTATTTGCACAAAATAAATTAATTGGAACTTGATGTGTGTGTGTGGTTTCGCTTAGGGGACCCAGCTGTTGTATACTCTACACCGGAGCAGGGTTTACCTGACTATAATAAATTCTAAAAACTTTTTTCAAAATGTGTCATTGACTAAGTTATTTTGCATTATATTTGAGTGCTGAAATCGCTGGCTTTTGTAGGGGGCAGGATAGTGGCCTCCTTTGTTTCTTTCTGTTTTTAAAGTTTATATATATATATGCACACACATATATATATAAAATTTATTAGATATGCATTAAAAGTTCACACAGAAACTGAGTACATATACACTCACTCACGGATTACTGATAGACAAAAAGGTGATGTCATCTGACGCGTTTCACGCCGAAAGGCGCTTTCTCAAAGATAGTTTAGGGAGTGTTCTAAGTGAGACTAAGTAGCCATCACTCGATACAGTCACACCCACAAACTAATTGACGTATTGTTACCGTTGTACAAGATACGGTAATGCCAGGTTGACAATTGTTATTCATCAGATCAAACTTGAACCGTTATATTAACATAGCCTAAAGCTAAACAAGTTTTGAGGCATAACTGCAGGCAACAACTGAAACTAGAAAATAAAAAGGAGACACACTAAGCTAACTCTTATATCGTACATGTCTTACTTGCACTTAGACTGGGGCAGCATTATAATTTAAAGTCACAAACATATGTGTAAACATATTCCTATATATATGCTGGAGTGAGATATACACAATGAAATTGGGAGCGTAGATATTCTGACTCAGATAGTTGTAATAATGATCTATCCCTTGCTGAGACCTCTATGCCTGGCCTGTATAAGAAGATACAATCACTGCAGACAATCTTTGTCAGATAGCTGAACTCACCAATACCTTGTCAATCCACAAAGTTGCTTTATTCTGAATATCAGGTTACAGCAGATAATGAATACAGCAGATAAATGAATGGTTAAAGTATTTTGCGGTCAAAAGAAGATACTGATCGTAGCTTGCAATGTATTAACATGAGTGCTTGTTACATGAGGCTGTTAGCTGCAGCCATGACACAGGAAAAACATCATAAAACTACAAGGGCGGAGTAATACACAAAAAGGAAATGCATAATAAGGTCAGAGGTAAGACATACAGAAACAGGAGCATTACCAAAAAGTGTCTCTAGATGGCAGTACAGAACAAACACAGGGAAACCTTGAGAACAATAGCATAAAAATATATGATTTCTATAACAACATGAACATAATAGAGGCTATGTAATATTCTATGCCTCATTGAGGCAGCACACTCCCCGTCTGGCATAATAAATGTCACTATTTAAAACATAACGGAAGTTATGCATAACAGTGTAATTTGCAGAGATGTCTTGAAGACCTGAAAGATATAAAAAGAACATACATATAATGCAACAACAACAATAGTATAAACTTCAATTGTGTCAATTAAAGTTCAAGATACTTCCTTCTTGAAGTCACAGGAAGAATCCAACAGCATACATAAGTAAGTTCAGTCTCCAAAGGGCAAGAGCAAGATAAGTTCCGTGATCGGTCTGATGAAAGTTTTTATAGTCCCTTGTCTTGCAACTTTCACCTCCACCTTACGCACCTTTCCATCATCACTAGGAATGCTCTTTACAATCAGTCCCATGGGCCATTCGATTCTTTCAGCTTGCTGGTCCTTGAGGAGAACAAGATCTCCAACCTTGATGTTAGGGTTCAGACGTTGCTATTTCCTGCGTCCTTGCAGAGTAGAGAGATACTCCATCTTCCAACGATTCCAGAAGCAGTTGGCAAGGTGTTGTACTCGCTTCCACTGATTGTAGCACAGATTTCCTGTTTTAAAGTCTCCAGGGGGAACAGGAACAGACCCAAGCTTCTGGGTAAGAAGAGTAGCTGGAGAAAGGAGAGTTGGGGCCTCTGGATCTACAGAAACTGAAACAAGTGGTCTTGAATTGATTATGGCAGATGCTTCTGTCAGGAAGGTGGTTAGAATCTCATGGGTGAGTCTTGTGGATTTCAAGTCCATAAGCATGGAGTCCAGTATTTTACGGGTGATGCCTATCATTCTCTCCCAGGAGCCACCCATATGGGAAGAATGAGGAGGATTGAAAATCCATGTACAGCCCTTTTCAGCTAAAAGGTCATGAATTGGCCTAGAGTTGAGATGTAGCTCTCGACAGGCTCCAACGAAATTAGTTCCACAGTCAGATCTTAATGTTTTGACTGGTCCTCTGATGGCAAGAAATCGCCTTAGAGCATTTATGAAGCTTGAGGCATCCATATTTTCTATTACTTCAATGTGTACTGCACACACACTCATGCAAGTGAACAGCACTGCCCATCGTTTGCTATTTGCTTGGCCACCGGAGTCGAACACTACCCTGATTTGTTTTGGCTTATGTGGATGATACACTCCGAAGAAAGGCAGGTACTAGCACTCTTGGAGTTTTTGAAGTGGTGGAGCTGGCTCGGAATGATCATTGTCAAAGAATGGGTTCAGGTTAGCTATAGGACTGTTTTTTGGAATGCCCCTCTTGTCACGGATACATTTACTTTCTGAGCCAAAGACAACCTGTTGTACACTGCGTATTATGAACAGTTCACTTTCAGCAATATCCTTTGCAGAAAGAAACCTTTGGCACACGTGCCAATCTTGACAGTGAGCATCTGTGGGCTTTGTGTGAAAGTCGTGTGCAATGTGGACTAACCTTGCAATGGTATGTACAAGCCTTGTCCACTTGGAGAAATGTTCAAAGCGTTGACAGCCCAAGACGAGTCTTTGTTCAGTTCTGGTGACAAGGGTTTTTACTTCAGGACAAATCTCTGGATCGTTGTCAGGTTCTAGAAGACTGAAGACATCAGCTGTGGTTTCTTCTGGATGATCCAGCAGGAATTCAGGGCCTGTTAACCAAGAATAATTTGCAAAGACACTTGCAGACACTGGCCTGGTGGCATGATCTGCAAGATTAATTTCAGATGGAACATAATGCCATTGTTTGGGCTTAGATGATTTCCTGTCTTCAACTGACAAGGCTATTTTGTTGTCATCACTTGTAGTACAAAACACTGTGGTACCCAGATTGTCATCACAAAGGATAGGAGTAACATCAGGTATTTGGATGATGTCAGGAGGCTTCTCCCTTACTTCATGATGGCGAGAGCACTGTTTGAAGTGGGATGCACGTCCATTTTCTGATATGTAAGTTTTGAAGGAGTGGATCTCAGATGACGTACGCATACTATTCAAGCATACATCGCCCACTATCACCCAGCCTAGATCAAGTCTTTGTGCATAAGGGGCATTGTCAGGTCCATTGCACTGCTCGCGTACTTTATGTACTCGGAGAATGTCTCTTCCTAGCAGGACCAAGATTTCAGCATTCATGTCCATTACCGGAATCTCATCAACAAGGTGCCTTAAGTGAGGATGGTGATAGGCAGCCTCTGGAGTAGGAATCTCTTCCATTTCGCCTGGTATCTGGTCACACTCGACTAATGTTGGTAGGGGTATGCCTTCATTTCCTTTGATATGAGAGACCATGAATCCATTGGCCCTTCTGCCATAGGCCTCTACACGACCAGAACAGGTTCTGAGAGTATACGGTGTTGCATTACCCTCTATGCCGAAGATCTCAAAGAATTTGAAAAGCATACATTCTAGCAACTTTCTCAGGTTGATCCTGTGGGTAAATCTTGACTAGACATACCTTGGCACAGCATTTGTAGTCTAAGCCTTCTCCACAGACTTCTGTACATGCAGAGGAAACACTCGCTGTGACTGGAGCACGACTTTGTTGCTCCCCGCCATGAATTGAGACAGGGGTGGAGTCAGTTAGCTGCTGTGGGTTGTCTGGAAGTGGAGTAGGATGCATAGCTGTAACGTGTCTGTCGCTACTGCATTCTGTGCACTTTATAACATCTTTACAGTCTTTAGCAAAGTGACCATAAGAAGCACAACACCTATAGCATACTCCAAGTTTCTGGAGAATCTCCCTGCGCTCTTGTAAAGTCTTTGCCCTAAGCCCACGATATTTCTTAAGAGTGTGAGGCTTCCTGTGAATAGGGCACTGACGATTAGGGTCTTTATCTCTCTCGCCTGAGTCACTCTGGTTTGCAGGAGAGGATACGGGTGATGAGATGTCTGTCCTTTTAACATATATTGCTATATTAAAGTCTCTACATTTAGCTGCCGTGTTATCATACCTTGATGATGATGTTGGTAAGGATGATGAAGCAGGCAAGTTGGGTTCACAGAAGCTGAAGCTGGGATCATTTCTCATCCAGGCTTGATCGCTAATGTACCTGCAAAAGTATGAAAATGGAGGAAAGGATACGTTATATTCTCTTTTGTATCTTGAGCCCTGTTGTGCCCATTTCTCTTGCAGGTTATATGGCAGTTTAGACACCACAGGATTGACACCATGAGCAGTGTCCAGAAAGCTTAATCCAGATAGACGTGGGTCTGTCTTTGCCAACTCTAGCTCCATGAGGAGGTCACTTAATTCTTGGAGCTTGCGATAGTCTTTGTTTTCTATTTTTGGGAAGTTTTGCAGTCTCTTGAACAGAGCACTTTATATGGCTTCAGAGCTACCATAGGCTTGCTCAAGTCTTGCCCATGCAGCAACAAGGCCTGCATCTGGGTGGTCAACATGTACTGTTCTCAGTCTTTTAACACGATCTGCAGATTCCGGCCCCAGCCACTTTATGAGCAAATAAAGTTCCTCCTTGATTGTAAGCTCGAGATCAGCGGTAGCAGCCTTGAAGGTTGATCTCCAGGCCCTGTAGCTCTCTGGACAGTCGTCAAACCTTGAGAGGCTTGTGTTAATGAGCTCACGGCGTATCATGTATCTGGCAAAGTCAGTCAAGTCTGATCTCTCACTCTTTGGTGCCAAAGTAACTTGAGGAACCCCTTGGGTGTGAAAGTTCTTTGGTGAAGAAGGGTGAAGTTTACCAGGATAAAATGATGTTGCAAGAGCATTCAACTGTGGTGTAGTCTCTAAGGCTTCTCCTAGCTATGGCTTGAGCTTCGGCTTGTCACTGGAAGTCACCTTATTGTCAGCGGGAGGTTATGCGGTTTGCTGCTTAGATGCAATTGTGTTGTGGATTTGAAGAGGCTCAGGCATTTGGTGCTGAGAGGTCTCTGTGTTGAAATTGAGAACGATGGTGTTAGTAGTAGGAACAGGAGATGACTCTGTATCGTTGCAAATATTATGCTTTAGCACGTATTTACTAGTGCGTTCAACTGGGTCTTCCAGATCTGCTGGGATATGGTAATCTGAATTAGCACTTTCTCCCATTGCTTGTTCAAGGACTTTCAGCCTTGCTAGGGCTGCTGCTTCTTTCTTTTCCATTTGCAAAACCTTTATTTGGGAATCCACCTCTGCTTGCTGGGCAGCCATTTGTGCTTCCTGGGCAGCCCTTTGTGCTTTCTGGGCAGCCCTTTGTGCTTTGCTTTGGGCTTCCATTTCTGCTTGCTGGGCAGCCATTTGTGCTTCTTGGGCAGCCATTTGTGCTTCCTGGGCAGCCCTGTGTGCTTTGCTTTGGGCTTCCATTTCTGCTTCCCTTCTGATAAAGGAGCTTTGCACTTTTTTTGATTCCGCATCAGCACGGGCCTCTATTAGCTTGTCGCTTAACTTCTGGAGCGAGAGGATCTAGAAGAACGTGCAGTAAGCTTAGTTGATGTGGATCTATGAGATCTGGTTTCCTGCAGTTGAGCAATGCCTTTTTTTTAGCCGTTTGCACTAAGAGATCTCTATGTTGGTCCAGTGCATCAGTCCTAGTCAGTTCTGCTGAAGAGTCCTCTATATTAAAGTCCTGTAAGAAGGCTGTGTATTTTGCAGACAGCCGCTGGTAGCGTTCATACGCAGCAGATAGGTGATCTATAGAGTCTCTCAATTTGGCTGGTTGATCATTAAAGTGTGACAAAACTGACATGCATTGTGAAGTTCTGTCCTATAGGTCTGACAGATTGCTGGAGAACTCATCTCTAGTGCATTCATAGTTTTCTCTGAGTTTATGTGTTGGTTTTATTGTACGTTTGGGTCTTACACTCTGTTCAGCAATATCTGCAGGATCTGCTCCCTGTATGTCTGTGGGTTCAGAGGCATGATGTATCTGCGTAGGTTCGGCTATAAAAGAGTGCTCAGAGCCTTGTCTAGACATTTTTTAAAGTTTTGCAAAAAATGGTACTGTCTCTTTAAGAAGGCAAACAGCAGCTTAGACAGGTGGGGTAACAGTTCAATACAGAGAAACAGTTTTCAACATTCAGATGAAGTGCAGTAAACTTGTGCGACATGTGCTTTCACAAGATGGCGGATGACCCTGAGCTTGATTGCAGATTAAACACACACATATACATAGCAGGCTGTAGGAATTCTATGCATCTTTTGACTATTCTGACTCAGATAGTTGTAATAATGATCTATCCCTTGCTGAGACCTCTATGCCTGGCCTGTATAAGAAGATACAATCACTGCAGACAATCTTTGTCAGATAGCTGAACTCACCAATACCTTGTCAATCCACAAAGTTGCTTTATTCTGAATATCAGGTTACAGCAGATAATGAATACAGCAGATAAATGAATGGTTAAAGTATTTTGCGGTCAAAAGAAGATACTGATCGTAGCTTGCAATGTATTAACATGAGTGCTTGTTACATGAGGCTGTTAGCTGCAGCCATGACACAGGAAAAACATCATAAAACTACAAGGGCGGAGTAATACACAAAAAGGAAATGCATAATAAGGTCAGAGGTAAGACATACAGAAACAGGAGCATTACCAAAAAGTGTCTCTAGATGGCAGTACAGAACAAACACAGGGAAACCTTGAGAACAATAGCATAAAAATATATGATTTCTATAACAACATGAACATAATAGAGGCTATGTAATATTCTATGCCTCATTGAGGCAGCACACTCCCCGTCTGGCATAATAAATGTCACTATTTAAAACATAACGGAAGTTATGCATAACAGTGTAATTTGCAGAGATGTCTTGAAGACCTGAAAGATATAAAAAGAACATACATATAATGCAACAACAACAATAGTATAAACTTCAATTGTGTCAATTAAAGTTCAAGATACTTCCTTCTTGAAGTCACAGGAAGAATCCAACAGCATACATAAGTAAGTTCAGTCTCCAAAGGGCAAGAGCAAGATAAGTTCCGTGATCGGTCTGATGAAAGTTTTTATAGTCCCTTGTCTTGCAACTTTCACCTCCACCTTACGCACCTTTCCATCATCACTAGGAATGCTCTTTACAATCAGTCCCATGGGCCATTCGATTCTTTCAGCTTGCTGGTCCTTGAGGAGAACAAGATCTCCAACCTTGATGTTAGGGTTCAGACGTTGCTATTTCCTGCGTCCTTGCAGAGTAGAGAGATACTCCATCTTCCAACGATTCCAGAAGCAGTTGGCAAGGTGTTGTACTCGCTTCCACTGATTGTAGCACAGATTTCCTGTTTTAAAGTCTCCAGGGGGAACAGGAACAGACCCAAGCTTCTGGGTAAGAAGAGTAGCTGGAGAAAGGAGAGTTGGGGCCTCTGGATCTACAGAAACTGAAACAAGTGGTCTTGAATTGATTATGGCAGATGCTTCTGTCAGGAAGGTGGTTAGAATCTCATGGGTGAGTCTTGTGGATTTCAAGTCCATAAGCATGGAGTCCAGTATTTTACGGGTGATGCCTATCATTCTCTCCCAGGAGCCACCCATATGGGAAGAATGAGGAGGATTGAAAATCCATGTACAGCCCTTTTCAGCTAAAAGGTCATGAATTGGCCTAGAGTTGAGATGTAGCTCTCGACAGGCTCCAACGAAATTAGTTCCACAGTCAGATCTTAATGTTTTGACTGGTCCTCTGATGGCAAGAAATCGCCTTAGAGCATTTATGAAGCTTGAGGCATCCATATTTTCTATTACTTCAATGTGTACTGCACACACACTCATGCAAGTGAACAGCACTGCCCATCGTTTGCTATTTGCTTGGCCACCGGAGTCGAACACTACCCTGATTTGTTTTGGCTTATGTGGATGATACACTCCGAAGAAAGGCAGGTACTAGCACTCTTGGAGTTTTTGAAGTGGTGGAGCTGGCTCGGAATGATCATTGTCAAAGAATGGGTTCAGGTTAGCTATAGGACTGTTTTTTGGAATGCCCCTCTTGTCACGGATACATTTACTTTCTGAGCCAAAGACAACCTGTTGTACACTGCGTATTATGAACAGTTCACTTTCAGCAATATCCTTTGCAGAAAGAAACCTTTGGCACACGTGCCAATCTTGACAGTGAGCATCTGTGGGCTTTGTGTGAAAGTCGTGTGCAATGTGGACTAACCTTGCAATGGTATGTACAAGCCTTGTCCACTTGGAGAAATGTTCAAAGCGTTGACAGCCCAAGACGAGTCTTTGTTCAGTTCTGGTGACAAGGGTTTTTACTTCAGGACAAATCTCTGGATCGTTGTCAGGTTCTAGAAGACTGAAGACATCAGCTGTGGTTTCTTCTGGATGATCCAGCAGGAATTCAGGGCCTGTTAACCAAGAATAATTTGCAAAGACACTTGCAGACACTGGCCTGGTGGCATGATCTGCAAGATTAATTTCAGATGGAACATAATGCCATTGTTTGGGCTTAGATGATTTCCTGTCTTCAACTGACAAGGCTATTTTGTTGTCATCACTTGTAGTACAAAACACTGTGGTACCCAGATTGTCATCACAAAGGATAGGAGTAACATCAGGTATTTGGATGATGTCAGGAGGCTTCTCCCTTACTTCATGATGGCGAGAGCACTGTTTGAAGTGGGATGCACGTCCATTTTCTGATATGTAAGTTTTGAAGGAGTGGATCTCAGATGACGTACGCATACTATTCAAGCATACATCGCCCACTATCACCCAGCCTAGATCAAGTCTTTGTGCATAAGGGGCATTGTCAGGTCCATTGCACTGCTCGCGTACTTTATGTACTCGGAGAATGTCTCTTCCTAGCAGGACCAAGATTTCAGCATTCATGTCCATTACCGGAATCTCATCAACAAGGTGCCTTAAGTGAGGATGGTGATAGGCAGCCTCTGGAGTAGGAATCTCTTCCATTTCGCCTGGTATCTGGTCACACTCGACTAATGTTGGTAGGGGTATGCCTTCATTTCCTTTGATATGAGAGACCATGAATCCATTGGCCCTTCTGCCATAGGCCTCTACACGACCAGAACAGGTTCTGAGAGTATACGGTGTTGCATTACCCTCTATGCCGAAGATCTCAAAGAATTTGAAAAGCATACATTCTAGCAACTTTCTCAGGTTGATCCTGTGGGTAAATCTTGACTAGACATACCTTGGCACAGCATTTGTAGTCTAAGCCTTCTCCACAGACTTCTGTACATGCAGAGGAAACACTCGCTGTGACTGGAGCACGACTTTGTTGCTCCCCGCCATGAATTGAGACAGGGGTGGAGTCAGTTAGCTGCTGTGGGTTGTCTGGAAGTGGAGTAGGATGCATAGCTGTAACGTGTCTGTCGCTACTGCATTCTGTGCACTTTATAACATCTTTACAGTCTTTAGCAAAGTGACCATAAGAAGCACAACACCTATAGCATACTCCAAGTTTCTGGAGAATCTCCCTGCGCTCTTGTAAAGTCTTTGCCCTAAGCCCACGATATTTCTTAAGAGTGTGAGGCTTCCTGTGAATAGGGCACTGACGATTAGGGTCTTTATCTCTCTCGCCTGAGTCACTCTGGTTTGCAGGAGAGGATACGGGTGATGAGATGTCTGTCCTTTTAACATATATTGCTATATTAAAGTCTCTACATTTAGCTGCCGTGTTATCATACCTTGATGATGATGTTGGTAAGGATGATGAAGCAGGCAAGTTGGGTTCACAGAAGCTGAAGCTGGGATCATTTCTCATCCAGGCTTGATCGCTAATGTACCTGCAAAAGTATGAAAATGGAGGAAAGGATACGTTATATTCTCTTTTGTATCTTGAGCCCTGTTGTGCCCATTTCTCTTGCAGGTTATATGGCAGTTTAGACACCACAGGATTGACACCATGAGCAGTGTCCAGAAAGCTTAATCCAGATAGACGTGGGTCTGTCTTTGCCAACTCTAGCTCCATGAGGAGGTCACTTAATTCTTGGAGCTTGCGATAGTCTTTGTTTTCTATTTTTGGGAAGTTTTGCAGTCTCTTGAACAGAGCACTTTATATGGCTTCAGAGCTACCATAGGCTTGCTCAAGTCTTGCCCATGCAGCAACAAGGCCTGCATCTGGGTGGTCAACATGTACTGTTCTCAGTCTTTTAACACGATCTGCAGATTCCGGCCCCAGCCACTTTATGAGCAAATAAAGTTCCTCCTTGATTGTAAGCTCGAGATCAGCGGTAGCAGCCTTGAAGGTTGATCTCCAGGCCCTGTAGCTCTCTGGACAGTCGTCAAACCTTGAGAGGCTTGTGTTAATGAGCTCACGGCGTATCATGTATCTGGCAAAGTCAGTCAAGTCTGATCTCTCACTCTTTGGTGCCAAAGTAACTTGAGGAACCCCTTGGGTGTGAAAGTTCTTTGGTGAAGAAGGGTGAAGTTTACCAGGATAAAATGATGTTGCAAGAGCATTCAACTGTGGTGTAGTCTCTAAGGCTTCTCCTAGCTATGGCTTGAGCTTCGGCTTGTCACTGGAAGTCACCTTATTGTCAGCGGGAGGTTATGCGGTTTGCTGCTTAGATGCAATTGTGTTGTGGATTTGAAGAGGCTCAGGCATTTGGTGCTGAGAGGTCTCTGTGTTGAAATTGAGAACGATGGTGTTAGTAGTAGGAACAGGAGATGACTCTGTATCGTTGCAAATATTATGCTTTAGCACGTATTTACTAGTGCGTTCAACTGGGTCTTCCAGATCTGCTGGGATATGGTAATCTGAATTAGCACTTTCTCCCATTGCTTGTTCAAGGACTTTCAGCCTTGCTAGGGCTGCTGCTTCTTTCTTTTCCATTTGCAAAACCTTTATTTGGGAATCCACCTCTGCTTGCTGGGCAGCCATTTGTGCTTCCTGGGCAGCCCTTTGTGCTTTCTGGGCAGCCCTTTGTGCTTTGCTTTGGGCTTCCATTTCTGCTTGCTGGGCAGCCATTTGTGCTTCTTGGGCAGCCATTTGTGCTTCCTGGGCAGCCCTGTGTGCTTTGCTTTGGGCTTCCATTTCTGCTTCCCTTCTGATAAAGGAGCTTTGCACTTTTTTTGATTCCGCATCAGCACGGGCCTCTATTAGCTTGTCGCTTAACTTCTGGAGCGAGAGGATCTAGAAGAACGTGCAGTAAGCTTAGTTGATGTGGATCTATGAGATCTGGTTTCCTGCAGTTGAGCAATGCCTTTTTTTTAGCCGTTTGCACTAAGAGATCTCTATGTTGGTCCAGTGCATCAGTCCTAGTCAGTTCTGCTGAAGAGTCCTCTATATTAAAGTCCTGTAAGAAGGCTGTGTATTTTGCAGACAGCCGCTGGTAGCGTTCATACGCAGCAGATAGGTGATCTATAGAGTCTCTCAATTTGGCTGGTTGATCATTAAAGTGTGACAAAACTGACATGCATTGTGAAGTTCTGTCCTATAGGTCTGACAGATTGCTGGAGAACTCATCTCTAGTGCATTCATAGTTTTCTCTGAGTTTATGTGTTGGTTTTATTGTACGTTTGGGTCTTACACTCTGTTCAGCAATATCTGCAGGATCTGCTCCCTGTATGTCTGTGGGTTCAGAGGCATGATTTATCTGCGTAGGTTCGGCTATAAAAGAGTGCTCAGAGCCTTGTCTAGACATTTTTTAAAGTTTTGCAAAAAATGGTACTGTCTCTTTAAGAAGGCAAACAGCAGCTTAGACAGGTGGGGTAACAGTTCAATACAGAGAAACAGTTTTCAACATTCAGATGAAGTGCAGTAAACTTGTGCGACATGTGCTTTCACAAGATGGCGGATGACCCTGAGCTTGATTGCAGATTAAACACACACATATACATAGCAGGCTGTAGGAATTCTATGCATCTTTTGACTATTCTGACTCAGATAGTTGTAATAATGATCTATCCCTTGCTGAGACCTCTATGCCTGGCCTGTATAAGAAGATACAATCACTGCAGACAATCTTTGTCAGATAGCTGAACTCACCAATACCTTGTCAATCCACAAAGTTGCTTTATTCTGAATATCAGGTTACAGCAGATAATGAATACAGCAGATAAATGAATGGTTAAAGTATTTTGCGGTCAAAAGATGATACTGATCGTAGCTTGCAATGTATTAACATGAGTGCTTGTTACATGAGGCTGTTAGCTGCAGCCATGACACAGGAAAAACATCATAAAACTACAAGGGCGGAGTAATACACAAAAAGGAAATGCATAATAAGGTCAGAGGTAAGACATACAGAAACAGGAGCATTACCAAAAAGTGTCGCTAGATGGCAGTACAGAACAAACACAGGGAAACCTTGAGAACAATAGCATAAAAATATATGATTTCTTAACTATAACAACATGAACATAACAGAGGCTATGTATTATTCTATGCCTCATTGAGGCAGCACAGTAGATATTACCTACATCCTCTTTTAGGTCATTTCACAGCATCATATATTCCAAAAGGTTCTTTTGTCATTTGCAAGGAACATTAATATTAACCCAGTTATAAGGGCTTATTGTTATTGCATACATTATTTGCTTCCAAAAAGACTAACGCTTTAATCACATTCCATGAAGACATGGTGGTATCAGAGAGTAGCTCTAAAGGACTATTGTAACATCTACAGTCAACAAATAAAATGTTAGCAAATACAAATTTAACAAAAAAGAAAAAAAGGAAAAAAAAGAAAAAGAAAAACAACACATATAAATGAGGAGAGACTTATGTCAAAAAAACATATTCATTACATCTATATGAGAGAACATTTGTTATGTTTCAAACATGGCTCTGTTTGTTATAAACAAAACCAGAGAATTTGTACACTTATTCTGATTTCTATTGTATGCCTATACATCAGTAAACAGAGGTGCTATTTTATTGCAACCTGTATATAGCTAAATTGCCTTTTTCTTAAACAGAAGTATAAAATACTACTTCAAAAATGGAGCTATTTGACTACAAATCTTACTCAGTTTGTATGTAAATAACACAACAAAGGGAGAAATAAACATTGTATACTATATCATGAGGCGATAAAAATTGTCACTGATGTTTCTATGGGAAACCTTAAAGGTAAGTATAATATTATGAGTTGTCATTATTTATAATCCCTGATAGAGATCTAAGTCCCATCTCAGATTGATACCCTTTGGTTCCTTAGTTTCTAAGATCCACTGTACTTCAACATCCAACAGTTTTTTGTATCTATTACCACCTATTTTATTTAAAGGAATATAGTCAATGGCTTGAAAACTTAAAGCTTTTTTATTTTCTGTGTGTAAAATAAAATGTTTGGCTACTGGAGTTTTGGGGGGGGGGGTCCCTTTCGAAAGACATAAGATGTTCACGTATCCTATCTTTCAAATTTCTACTAGTAGAGCCTGTGTATTGCTTTCCACAGACCTCACATGTAATTACATAGATAACATACTTGGAGCAGCAGTCCAATCTATATTTTATATTATGTGTAAAATTATTTGCTGTCGATACAATGGTCTCCCCTGTTTTGCAATGCACACATATGTTACAGTGTCTACCACAGCGAAAGAATCCTTTCCTAGCTAACCATGTCTCTTTAGTTTTGGATTCAGAATTATAGACATAGTTAATCAGGCGACTGCCAATAGTGGATGCTTTTTTTGGAATAAACTTGATGCCCTTGTCTAAAAAGGCCTTACAATCTTGATTGAGTCAAAATTTCAAGATTTCTATTTATTATGCTCTTGATGTTACCAAATTGATTACTGAACTGTGTAATAAATTTCATGTCATCTGTCGATATTGACTTATCATTTCTTTTGTTCTTTTGATTTCGTAAAAGTTTATTTTTATCCATATCTCTAACTTTTTGTCTAAGTTGGTACAGAATTTCTTTTTTATAGCATCTTTCTTCTAGTCTATTAATTAGATCCAGAGAATGTTTATCATAATTTTGTATGTCACTGCATATTCTCCTTATTCTAATTAGCTGTCCCTTAGGGATGCCTATATTTAGATGTTTAGAGTGACAAGAGTCTGCTCTTAAGATTGTATTCCCTGCAATTTTTTTCCTGTACAGTTCTGTGGATATCTTTCTTTCTTCCCCTTTTAGCTGAATATCAAGGTACTCTATAGAGTGTTTATTAAAGGGACACTATACCCAAACATTTTCTTTCATGATTAAGGTAGAGAATACAATTTTAACCCCTTAGTGACCAGAGCACTTTTCCATTTGTTGACCGTTTGGGACCAAGGCTATTTTTACATTTCTGCAGTGTTTGTGTTTAGCTGTAATTGTCCTCTTACTCATTTACTGTACCCACACATATTATATACCGTTTTTCTCGCCATTAAATGGACTTTCTAAGGATACCATTATTTTCATCATATCTTATAATTTACTATTAAAAAAATTATAAAATAAGAGGAAAAAATGGAAAAAAAAACATTTTTTTCAAACTTTGACCCCCAAAATCTGTTGCACATCTACAACCACCAAAAAACACCCATGCTAAATAGTTTCTACATTTTGTCCTGAGTTTAGAAATACCCAATGTTTACATGTTCTTTGCTTTTTTTGCAAGTTATAGGGCACTAAATAAAAGTAGCACTTTGCTATTTCCAAACCACTTTTTTTAAAAATTTGCGGTAGTTACATTGGGACACTGATATCTTTCAGGAATCCCTGAATATCCCTTGACATGTATATATATATTTTTAGAAGACATCCCAAAGTATTGATCTAGGCCCATTTTGGTATAAGTCATGCCACCATTTCACCGCCAAATGCGATCAAATAAAAAAAAATGTTCACTTTTTCACAAATTTTTTCACAAACTTTAGGTTTCTCACTGAAATTATTTACAAACAGCTTGTGCAATTATTGCACAAATGGTTTTAAATGCTTCTCTGGGATCCCCTTTGTTCAGAAATAGCAGACATATATGGCTTTTACGTTGCTTTTTGGTAATTCGAAGGCTGCTAAATGCCACTGCGCACCACACGTGTATTATGCGCAGCAGTGAAGGGGTTAATTAGGGAGCATGTAGGGAGCTTGTAGGGTTAATTTTAGCTTTAGTGTAGTGTAGTAAACAACCCCAAGTATTGATCTAGGCCCATTTTGGTATATTTCATGCCACCATTTCACCGCCATCTGCGATCAAATTAAAAAAAACTTTAAATATTTCACAATTTTAGATTTCTCACTGAAATTATTTATAAACAGCTTGTGCAATTATGGCACAAATTGTTGTAAATGCTTCTCTGGGATCACCTTTGTTCAGAAATAGCAGACATATATGTCTTTGGCGTTGCTTTTTGGTAGTTAGAAGGTCGCTAAATGCCGCTGCGCATCACACGCATATTATGTCTAGCAGTGAAGGAGTTAATTAGGTAGCTTGTAGGGAGCTTTCAGGGTTGATTTTAGCTTTAGTGTAGAGATCAGCCTCCCACCTGAAACATCCCACCCCCTGATCCCTCCCAAACAGCTCCCTTCCCTCCCCCACCCGACAATTGTCCCCGCCATCTTAAGTACTGGCAGAAAGTCTGCCAGTACTAAAATAAAAGTTTTTTGGGGGGGTTTAGGTTTTAAAAAAAAAAAAAAATGTGTCTGCTGTGTAGGACCCCCCTTAGCCCCCAACCTCCCTGATCCCCCCCCAAACAGCTCTTTAACCCCCCCTCTGCCTTTATTGTGCAGCATATTGGGTACTGGCAGCTATCTGCCAGTACCCAGTTTGAAAAATAATATTGCATTTTAATTTTTTTATTTTATTAAAAATGTTCTTTATTTCTGTAGTGTAGCTGCCCCCCCCTCAACATCCAACCCCCCACCCTCTCCCAGATGCATTGATTTTCAAATCCCACCCTCCCCAGTCCTCTCTCCCACCCTCCAGATCTACAGCATATTGATGCTGAAACAGATCTCTCGTGCGCACCCGCATAAGATCCCTCCCCCCTCCTCCACCAATGACTGCCCACCCGCCTCCCTGGATGAGCTCCCACCCACCAACGATAACGGCCATCGATAGCCGATGCAGAGAGGGCCACAGAATGGCTCTCTCTGCATCAGATGGCTAAAAACAGTTATTGCAGGATGCCTCAATATTGAGGCATCACTGAAATAACATGAAAGCAGCTGGAAGCTATCAGGATCGCTTCCACTGCTTTCAAAGACCAACGACGTATGGGGTACGTCCTTGGTCATTGACTGCATTTTTTTGCAGGACGTACCCCATACGTCGTTGGTCGTTAAGGGGTTAAACAACATTCCAATTTACTTCCATTACCTAATTTGCTTCATTCTTTAGATATACTTTAATGAAGAAATAGCAATGCACACGTTGAACCAATCACAGGAGGCATCTATGTGCAGCTACCAATCAGCAGCTACTAAGCATATCTAGATATGCTTTTCAGCAAATAATATCAAGAAAATGAAGCAAAATAGATAATAGAAGTAAATTAGAAAGTTATTTATAATGTTATGCTCTTTCTAAATCATGAAAGAAAAAAATTTGGTTTTCATGCCCCTTTAAGCTGATAGGTAAACTTTAGATTAATTTTGTTTGTTTTCTAAACAATAACACTTCTAATCTAAAGTTTACCTATCGGCTTAATAAACATTCTATAGAGTACCTTGATATTCAGCTAAAAGGGAAGCTAAAAGGTTAATATTAATGTTCCTTGCAAATGACAAAAGAACCTTTTGGAATATATGATGTTGTGAAATGACCTAAAGGAGGATGTAGGTAATATATACGCTCCCAATTTCATTGTGTATATCTCACTCCAGCATATATATAGGAATATGTTTACACATATGTTTGTGACTTTAAATTATAATGCTGCCCCAGTCTAAGTGCAAGTAAGACATGTACGATATAAGAGTTAGCTTAGTGTGTCTCCTTTTTATTTTCTAGTTTCAGTTGTTGCCTGCAGTTATGCCTCAAAACTTGTTTAGCTTTAGGCTACGTTAATATGACGGTTCAAGTTTGATCTGATGAATAACAATTGTGAACCTGACATTACCGCATCTTGCACAACTGTAACAATACGTCAATTAGTTTGTGGGTGTAACTGTATCGAGTGATGGCTACTTAGTCTCACTTAGAACACTCCCTAAACTATCTTTGAGAAAGCGTCTATCGGCGTGAAACGCGTCAGATGACATCACCTTTTTGTCTATCAGTAATCGGGTGAGTGAGTGTATACGTACTCAGTTTCTGTGTGAACTTTTAATGCATATCTAATAAATTTTCAACAAGTGTTTTACTAAAGTGCTTTGTGCATAGTATCTTAAATTAGCCTGCATCAATTGCTACGTGCTGCTACTCAAGAATACTGTAATTTATACTTATGCTTTGTGGGAGTCCTTCCTCCTTTGATATATTTATTCACAGTGTACTGCCTGAGCTGGCCTCCCCCACGCTGAGTATCGGATCCCTGGATGAGCAGTCTGCTCCATGCTGTGCGGACGGCGGCGTCTAGGCTCCCAAGCTAAGTAATTAGATATAGCCGTACCTTACCTTAAGTGCCTTTGTTATATATTTATATATATATATATATATATATATATATATATACACACACACATGTATACATGCACATATCCAAATATATAGGCAGCACAACACCTTGTTATACACCATATCCCTATTTAACTCTTTTAAAACTTTGTTTTTTAAAACATTTTTCTCTGGTAAATCTGTTTTACTGTGGCCCATGCTATTTACATACTTTGATGCCTTCCCAGTCTAATACCTTGCAAACTCAGTTTTAAACACTGAGCCATTGTGTTTGAATTTGTTTAGACTATCTTTTTTATATATTTATATCATGTGCTACTTTTCTTGAACATCATTTTGGTTTTCTTTTTCTTTTACAAACAAGCCTTATACAATATATAGTTGGATCTAAAATAGAGTTTTTAAAATATTCCCACTGTTGTTGCACTGTAACCTGTGCCATCCCTTTTAGAGAAGCATTTAGGTATTTCTCCATGTAAGAAAAAAACAACTTTTCTAAAACTTAAAAACTTTAAACTTTAAACCTTTTTTTATTATTATTATGGTTTCACTGTTCCTTTCCCTGAATATTAAACCATACAGACTGATGATCACTAGACTCTAAGTTCTCACTCACAGACACTTCCGTTATCCTGTACGTGTTGTTAAACCATACAAATTAATTTCTGTATGACAATATCTAGAGTTTAAAATTACTATTTTTATTCAAGAAAAATATTTTGCAAATGATTTTCAATTAATATACTTCAAGAAAAATTGTAAAAAGTCTCTGATATATAACTTCAAATGTATTTTTCAGCTTCTGCATAATGGAACTAATCTGGTTTATTGAATTGTTAAGTAGGAATACATTTTGTGGTTTGTCATATATTTCAAATACAAGTGCATTTGTCAGATTGTAGCCTTGGGCTGTTCAACTTCATATATGCTAAAATGATTCCGAATAAAAAGAGTTCTGCATGATAAAATAAAACAAGAATACATTACCAAAGTACTGAAACTGGAAACTAACCTAAATTAGATTATACAACAATCCTCAATGTTTTGACAGACTTGACAAACCAATGACTAAGGAATCATGGGTAAAAATCACAAACAACTTTGAGCTGAATATAATTGTTCAAAACTCAGTTAAGTATAATACTGTACTCTTCGAGGTTTACATTTTTATTTTGTTTTCATTATTTAGAAACATTAATATTAGTGAATAAACTGTTCTATCTAGACATGGAACAAGTCTTATAAAAAAATGAATTAGTTAAAAGATAAAATAAAAATATTACTTCCCTCCTCACACCCAGTACTTATGTATAAGCTCATCATATGAGCTTCAGGCTTAGTGCATACAAATGCACACAGATACATCCTGATACAAAAATATACAGTACTTTCCTATAACTATTAAAATCCATCACTGACATTTATATGAATAGTTCACTGAAATATTTATGTATTTATTTAGATTGATTCTTTTATATACATACATAATAAATCCTCTGAGTTTATGCCTGATATACCAGTGCATTCTAATAGTAAAGTATTTATTCAAAGGGACAGTAAACACCAGAATTTTTGTTGTTTAAAAAGGTAGATAATCCCTTTACTACCCATTCCCCAATTTTGCATAACCAACACAATTATAATAATATACTTTTTACCTCTGTGATTACCTTGTATCTATGCCTCTGCAAACTGCCCCCTTATTTCAGTTGTTTTGACAGACTTGCATTTTTAGCCAATCAATGCTGACTCCTAGGAGCTTCACGTGCCTGAGCTCAATGTTATCTATATGAAACACTTGAACTAACACCCTCTAGGGGTGAAAAACTGTTAAAACTCTTTCAGATTTGAAGCACTCTTCAGGGTCTAAGAAATTAAAACATGAACCTCCTAGATTTAGCTTTCAATTAAGAATACCAAGAGAACAAAGCAAAATTGGAAAGTTGTTTAAAATGACATGCTCTATTTAAATCACAAAATATTTTTTTTTTTACTTTACTGTCCCTTTAATGAGTTTACACTACATTTCTATCCACTGGGTCATTTTCCAATCATATTCTGATTAGCTGTTTTCAGATTCAGAGCAATCAAAATCAAATACAATTTTTAAAGACCTCAATAAGCATTAAAGCATCAGATACTTCACACTGATTCTAAGAAACAGCTCTTATTCCAATGGATGGAAAGCTTTAATAGATAATTTAGAGAGTTTGTTAACCTATTTTTATCAACACATCAATCCTCTTAAGAACACAGGCCTAGATTTAGAGTTTGGCGGTAGCCGTCAAAACCAGCGTTAGAGGCTCCTAACGCTGGTTTTTACCGCCCACTGGTATTTGGAGTCAGTCAGGAAAGGGTCTAACGCTCACTTTGCAGCCGTGACTTTTCCATACCGCAGATCCCCCTACGCCATTTGCGTATCCTATCTTTTCAATGGGATCTTTCTAACGCTGGTATTTAGAGTTGTGGCTGAAGTGAGCGTTAGAAATCTAACGACAAAACTCCAGCCGCAGAAAAAAGTCAGGAGTTAAGAGCTTTCTGGGCTAACGCCGGTTCATAAAGCTCTTAACTACTGTGCTCTAAAGTACACTAACACCCATAAACTACCTATGTACCCCTAAACTAAGGCCCCCCCCCCCCACATCGCCGCCACTCTATTAAAAAAATGTAACCCCTAATCTGCCGCTCCGTACACCGCCGCCACCTACGTTATCCCTATGTACTCCTAATCTGCTGCCCCTAATACCGCTGACACCTACATAATATTTATTAACCCCTAATCTGCCGACCCCAACATCGCCGCCACCTACCTACACTTATTAACCCCTAATCTGCCGACCAGACCGCCCCGCTACTATAATAAATGTATTAATCCCTAATCAGCCTCACTCCCGCCTCAATAACCCTATCATAAATAGTATTAACCCCTCATCTGCCCTCCCTAACATCGCCGACACCTAACTTCAAGCATTAACCCCTAATCTGCCGACTCACCGCTACTCTAATAAATGATCGGAACAGCTAATAGAATGCGAGCTCAATCTGATTGGCTGATTGGATTAGCCAATCGGATTGAACTTGAATCTGATTGGCTGATTCCATCAGCCAATCAGAATTTTCCTACCTTAATTCCGATTGGCTGATAGAATCCTATCAACCAATCGGAATTCGAGGGATGCCATCTTGGATGACGTCCCTTAAAGGAACCGTCATTCGTCGGGAAGTCGTCGGTGAAGATGGATGGATCCGCGCTGGAGGTCTTGAAGATCAGCCGGTCGTCATCGGATTGAAGAACATAGAAGATGCGGCTTGGATGAAGATGTTTGCCCGTCCGGATGTCCTCTTCTGCCCGCTTGGATCAAGACTTCACCCGGAGGATGGACGTCACTCTTCAGCCCCCGCTTGGGCTTGGATCAAGACTTCAGAGGCTTGGATCAATACTTCGGTGGACGGATCGGTGAACCCGGCGTGGTGAAGACAAGGTAGGGAGATCTTCAGGGGCTTAGTGTTAGGTTTATTTAAGGGGGTTTGGGTTAGATTAGGGGTATGTGGGTGGTGGGTTGTAATGTTGGGGGGGGGTATTGTATGTTTTTTTTCCAGGCAAAAGAGCTGAATTCTTCGGGGCATGCCCCGCAAAGGGCCCTTTTAAGGGCTGGTAAGGTAAAAGAGCTTTTCTATTTTAATTTTAGAATAGGGTAGGGCATTTTTTTTATTTTGGGGGTCTTTGTTATTTTATTAGGGGGCTTAGAGTAGGTGTAATTAGTTTAAAATTGTTGTAATATTTTTCTAATGTTTGTAAATATTTTTTTATTTTTTGTGACGTAGTTCTTTTTTATTTTTTGTACTTTAGTTAGTTTATTTAATTTTATTTATTTGTAGGTATTTTATTTAATTAATTTATTGCTAGTGTAGTGTTAGGTTTAATTGTAACTTAGGTTAGGATTTATTTTACAGGTAATTTTGTAATTATTTTAACTAGGTAACTATTAAATAGTTCTTAACTATTTAATAGCTATTGTACCTGGTTAAAATAATTACAAAGTTACCTGTAAAATAAATATTAATCCTAAAATAGCTACAATATAATTATAATTTATGTTGTAGCTATATTAGGGTTTATTTTACAGGCAAGTATTTAGCTTTAAATAGGATTAATTTATTATAAAAATAAAAAAAATATAAAAAGTATATTTAACTTAGGGGGGTGTTAGGTTTAGGGTTAGAATTAGCTTTAGGGGTTAATACATTTATTAGAGTAGCGGTGAGATCCGGTCGGCAGATTAGGGGTTAATTATTGTAGGTATAGGTGGAGGCAACGTAGGGGGCGGCAGATTAGGGGTTAATAAATATAATATAGGGGTCGGCTGTGTTAGGGGCAGCAGATTAGGTGTACATAGGTATAATGTAGGTTGCGGCGGTGTACGGAGCAGGGGTCAGCGATAGCGGGGGCGGCAGATTAGGGGTTAATAAGTATAAGGTTAGGGGTGTTTAGACTCGGGGAACATGTTAGGGTGTTAGGTGCAGACTTAGGAAGTGTTTCCCTATAGGAAACAATGGGGCTACGTTAGGAGCTGAACGCTGCTTTTTTGCAGGTGTTAGGTTTTTTTTTCAGGTCAAACTGCCCCATTGTTTTCTATGGGGAATCGTGCACGAGCACGTTTTTGAAGCTGGCCGCGTCCGTAAGCAACGCTGGTATTTAGAGTTGCAGTGGTGGTAAATATGCTCTACGCTCCCTTTATTGGAGCCTAACGCAGCCATTCTGTGAACTCTAAATACCAGCGGTATTTAAAAGGTGCGGGGGAAAAAAGCATGCATAGGTAACGCACCCCTTTGGCCGCAGAACTCTAAATCTAGGCCTAATTTTCTTCTTTGTCATTCAGTTTCAAACACTGTCTACATCTCAATCTGAATATGATGTTTTTAGCATGTGCAATATGTGAGTAAATCCCCTTCCTTTACTCAAGCTTTCTCCTCACACACGATTCACGCATGTTTGCTATCATTTATAAAATATTCACCTTCTCACTTCAATCTCACAAAGCAGGTCTAGAAACTCAAGCAAATCAGACAAAATCACATATCAATAGATTTCAATGTTATTTAATACATTACACACATATATTATAAAATTATTATTTTTTGTACATGTGTGGCCTCCACATCCTATTAGATCTCTAGTATCTAGAATCTAGTATAACGTAAGTACTGAGATTTAAATACTAGTGTTCCCCAGCACATGCTTTCTCTATGGAGGAAAATAATTGTACATTTTTGTTATTATAAATTATAGACTATTACATTTTAAAGTCATATATTTTCTTTTTTAAAATTAAATAAATTGTCATTGTTGCTCAATTAACTCATTAAGAATACGACAACTTAATTGTTTGTCTGATTGAATCCAAATATTTTCTCAAAATTTTCTATCAAACAAAATGTTCTCAAATTAAATGAGTTAAAGGGACACTGTAACCAAAATTTTTCTTTCGTGATTCAGATTGAGCATGAAATTTTAAGCAACTTTCTAATTTACTCCTATTTTCAATTTTTCTTTGTTCTCTTGCTATCATTATTTGAAAAAGAAGGCATCTAAGCTTTTTTTTTGTTTCAGGACTCTGGACAGCACTTTTTTATTGGTGGATGAATTTATCCACCAATCAGCAAGGACAACCCAGGTTGTTCACTAAAAATGGGCCGGCATCTAAACTTACATTCTTGCATTTCAAATAAAGATACCAAGAGAATGAAGAAAATTTAATAATAGGAGTAAATTAGAAGGTTGCTTAAAATTTCATGCTCAATCTGAATCACAAAAGAAAAATTTTGGTTACAGTGTCCCTTTAATGAGTTTATGTTACCAAAAAGTATATGTTTGTACTGTGTCATAACATTGTTAAAAAAAATAACAAAAAGAAATTAGCTGAAAGTGATATTAAACATAGTTTACTGTAATGCTTTTAAGGCTCTATGGTATTGAATTGCCTAAGGGCCTCAAGAATCACAGTAGTAGGTATATTATCTAAGGTTGGCAGCAGGAAGCATAGCCAATAAGATGCAGCAATGACTGATTCTAAACTGTAATAGGAGCATGCCCAGCTATAAACACATAAATCAGATTGCAATTTTCTGCTCATCTCTGTCTGACTTTGCAGCCAGGAACATGCTCCCATTACATCAATAAGACAGAGGATAAGGCATCTGATTATCTGTTTCACTTATTCTCTGGAAGGATGTCTGGTGGCTTAGCCTGTAAGCAAGCACCAAGGAAAGAGGATAAAAATATATCTTCTACAATGACTCATAGTCAAGTCCTGTACTCAGGGTAATGCTATATTGCACTATCACTTTAAATATACATTATAGCAATATGACTTCATCATCATCTCAGTTCTGATTGGATGGGAAATGTTTTTATAATACATATTAGTTCCATACAATAATAAACAATTACTTTATTTGTACAGAAATAAATGTAGATTGAGAATAGAATAACAATGATTCACACACACTGTCTCCAATAATTAGCTATGTAAAAATTAATAGTGCATTTGCCCTTGACCAACATGTTAGAGCAAATGCAAAAAATAATTTAATATGCTGTACTATCACTTTGTATACATGCAGCCAAAAAACTTGGGAAACAAAAAGAATAATTGTGTCTAGTTGTGGGAAACGGATGAAGCTCTACAGTGCAAAACTTACTGTTTACAATGAACCAGTTTACTATGGACCATACAGTGACATATTTAGTCACTTGTGTAATGTAGAGAGCTGGGAATGTTTGAGTGGTGAATGTAATAATATGTAAAAACATAAAAAATTTGGGAGAATTATTGTTATATGCATTATTAAAAAAGTTTTGAATAAAGTGTAAAATAAAGGGAGGGTGAAATCTCATACAAGCAGGATGGTTTTGGGGCAGAGGAACCCACTCCCTTTTTCCTGGTCGCAATTTTAAACATCAACACAGTCACCCAAAGCTATCATTGCACATTATGAAACCTACAGTATATAATTTACAGACTAAAGTTTGATACTTAAAGGGACAGTCTACCATAGAATTGTTATTGTTTTAAAAGATAGACAATCCCTTTATTACCCATTCCCCAGTTTTGCATAACCAACACAGTTATATTAATACACTTTTTACCTCTGTGATTACCTTGTATGTAGGAACCTTCTTCCAGCCCCCGATCACATGACTGTGACTGTTTCTTATTTATTGTCTTGCAGTTAGCATTGTTTTGTGCTAAATCTTAAATAACCCCCTGTGCCTGAGCACAGTGTTATCTATATGGCCCACGTGTACTTTCTGTCTCTTTGTGTTGAAAAGAGATTTAAAAAGCATGTGATAAGAGGCAGCACTCAAAGGGTTAGAAATCAGCATATTAGCCTACCTAGGTTTAGTTTAAACTAAGAATACCAAGAGAAAAAAACAAATTTGATGATAAAAGTAAATTGGAAAGTTGATTAAAATTAAAAGTCCTATCTGAATAATGAAAGTTTAATTAATACTAGACTGTCCCTTTAAAGAGACATAAAAACAAAACATTTCACGATTTAGATAAAGCATGCTTTACTTCTATTATCAAATTTGCTCAATTCTCTCGGTATTCTTTGCTGAAAGAGTAGCAATGCACTACTGGGAGCAAGCTAAACACTTCCAGTTAGCCAATGATAAGAAGCCATCAATCAGCAGAAAACTCCCAGTAGTGCATTGTTGCTCCTGATCCTACCTAAATATGCTTTAAAACAAAGGATACCAAGCGAACAAAGCAAATTAGATAATAGAAGTAAATTGGAAAGTTGTTTAAAATGGCATGCAATATCTCAATCATAAAGTTTTTAACTTGAGTATAATGTAACTTTAAAGGGACCCATCAACAAATCTGATCTTCCTGTATTCACATTGCCACTCATGCCTTATATATACATACTGACTACTACTAAAAGATGTGTCTCACCACACAAAAGATACACAATATTTTAACATCTTTTATTTTAAAATATGCTTGGATAAGCATAAGTCTATATCTGCCATCAAAATTTAGTTTTTAAGTTTGTGTCTGTGTGTGCACGTGTATCTAGGTTGTAAGAAGGGTGGATAAAAATGTAGATACTTGATGATTGTATCAATAAAGAATGTATGTGAATATATTTGTATTGCTTTTTCCTATTTTCTAGCTTTAACCCCTAATGACATATATACGTTGTGCGGTACTTTGCTTTTTGTATAACATATATATATATGTCAGAGCTGCAGGAAGCTCATGCGGTCTTGGCTGTTAAAGGGACACTGAACCCAATTTTTTTTTCTATTGTGATTCAGATAGAGCATTCAATTTTAAGCAACTTTCTAATTTACTCTTATTATCAAATTCTTTTCATTCTCTTGATATCTTTATTTGAAATGCAAGACTGTAAGTTTAGATGCCGGCCCATTTTTGGTGAACACACTGTGTTGTTTTTGCTGATTGGTTGGTAAATTCACCTACCAATAAACAAGTGCTTTCCATGGTCTGAACCAAAAAATAGCTTAGATGCCTTCTTTTTCAAATAAAGAAAGGAAGAGAACGAAGAAAAATTAATAATAGGAGTAAATTAGAAAGTTGTTTAAAATTGCATGTTCTATCTGAATCACAAAAGAAAAAATTTGGGTTCAGTGTCCTTTTAAGTCACAGCCGAGAGCTGGAGTTCCTGAGCTCCAGGCATCTGCCTGCATATGGAACCAGAGCACAATTGGTGCTCCAATTTCATATGAAGGCAGATGTCAGATCATTACAGACATTACAAACTGTGGCCTAGATTTAGAGTTGGGCGGTAGCCGTCAAAACCAGTGTTAGAGGCTCCTAACGCTGGTTTTTACCGCCCTCTGGTATTTGGAGCCAGTCATTAAAGGGTCTGACGCTCACTTTACAGCCGCGACTTTTCCATACCGCAGATCCCCTTACGTCAATTGCGTATCCTATCTTTTCCATGGGATCTTTCTAACCCCCGTATTTAGAGTTGTGGCTGAAGTGAGCGTTAGAAATCTAACTACAAAACTCCAGCCGCAGAAAAAAGTCAGTAGTTAAGAGCTTTCTGGGCTAACGCCGGTTTATAAAGCTCTTAACTACTGTGCTCTAAAGTACACTAACACCCATAAACTACCTATGTACCCCTAAACCGAGGCACCCCTAAACCGAGGCCCCCCACATCGCCGCCACTCTATAAAAAATTTTTAACCCCTAATCTGCCGCTCCGTACACTGCCGCCAACTACGTTATCCCAATGTACCCCTAATCTGCTGCCCCTAACACCGCCGACCCCTATATTATATTTATTAACCCCTAATCTGCCCCCCACAACGTTGCCTCCACCTGCCTACACTTATTAACCCCTAATCTGCCGTCCGCATGCTGCCGCCAGCTACATTATAGCTATGTACCCCTAATCTGCTGCCCCTAACACCGCCGACCCCTATATTATATTTATTAACCCCTAATCTGCCCCCACAACGTCGCCTCCACCTGCCTACACTTATTAACCCCTAATCTGCCGAGCGGACCGCACCGCTATTATAATAAAGTTATTAACCCCTAATCCGCCTCACTCCCGCCTCAATAACCCTATAATAAATAGTATTAACACCTAATCTGCCCTCCCTAACATCCCGACACCTAACTTCAAGTATTAACCCCTAATCTGCCGATTGGAGCTCACCAATACTCTAATACATTTTTTAACCCCTAAAGCTAATTTTAACCCTAACCCTAACACCCCCCCTAAGTTAAATATAATTTTATTCTAACAAAATAAATTAACTCTTATTAAATAAATTATTCCTATTTAAATCTAAATACTTACCTGTAAAATAAACCGTAATATAGCTACAATATAAATTATAATTATATTATAGCTATTTTAGGATTAATATTTATTTTACAGGCAACTTTGTATTTATTTTAACCAGGTACAATAGCTATTAAATAGTTAAGAACTATTTAATAGCTAAAATAGTTGAAATAATTACAAAATTACCTGTAAAATAAATCCTAACCTAAGTTACAATTAAACCTAACACTACACTATCAATAAATTAATTAAATACAATATCTACAATTATCTACAATTAAACCTAACACTACACTATCAATAAATTATTTAAATACAATTTCTATAATTATCTACAATTAAACCTAACACTACACTATCAATAAATTATTTAAATAAAATATCTACAAATAAATACAATGAAATAAACTAACTAAAGTACAAAAAATAAAAAAGAACTAAGTTACAAAAAATAAAAAAATATTTACAAACATTAGAAAAATATTACAACAATTTTAAACTAATTACACCTACTCTAAGCCCCCTAATAAAATAACAAAGCCCCCCCAAAATAAAAAAAATGCCCTACCCTATTCTAAATTAAAAAAGTTCAAAGCTCTTTTACCTTACCAGCCCTGAACAGGGCCCTTTGTGGGGCATGCCCCAAAGAATTCAGCTCTTTTGCCTGTAAAAAAAAACATACAATACCCCCCCCCCCCAACATTACAACCCACCACCCACATACCCCTAAACTAACCCAAACCCCCCTTAAATAAACCTAACACTAAGCACCTGAAGATCTTCCTACCTTATCTTCACCTCACTGGGTCCCGATCTGTCCAGAAGAGCCTCCGATGTCTTGATCCAAGCCCAAGCGGGGGGCTGAAGAGTGACGTCCATCCTCGGGCTGAAGTCTGGATCCAAGCGGCGACTGAAGAAATCCATCATCGGGCTGAAGTCGGAAGTCCATCATTGGGATGAAGTCTTCTATCAAGCCGCATCTTCAATCTTCTTTCTTCTGGAGCGGAGCCATCTTCTTCCAAGCCGACACGAAACATCCTCTGTTCCGATCAGCCAATAGAATGCGAGCTCAATCTGATTGGCTGATTGGATCAGCCAATCGGATTGAACTTGATTCTGATTGGCTGATTCCATCAGCCAATCAGAATATTCCTACCTTAATTCCGATTGGCTGATAGAATCCTATCAGCCAATCGGAATTCGAGGGACGCCATCTTGGATGATGTCATTTAAAGGAACCGTCATTCGGCGAGTAGGCGTCGGTTGAAGAAGATGTTCCGCGTCAGCTTGGAAGAAGATGGCTCCGCTCCACTCCAGAAGAAAGAAGATTGAAGATGCGGCTTGATAGAAGACTTCATCCCGATGATCGACTTCCGACTTCAGCCCGATGATAGATTTCTTCAGCCGCCGCTTGGATCCAGACTTCAGCCCGAGGATGGACGTCACTCTTCAGCCCCCCGCTTGGGCTTGGATCAACACTTCCGAGGCTTGGATCAAGACTTCCGAGGACCGATCGGTGAACCTGGTATGGTGAAGATAAGGTAGGAAGATCTTCAGGGGCTTAGTGTTAGGTTTATTTAAGGGGGGTTTGGGTTAGATTAGGGGTATGTGGGTGGTGGAATGTAATGTTGGGGGGGGTATTGTATATGTTTTTTTACAGGCAAAAGAGCTGAATTCTTTGGGGCATGCCCCGCAAAGGGCCCTGTTCAGGGCTGGTAAGGTAAAAGAGCTTTGAACTTTTTTAATTTAGAATAGGGTAGGGCATTTTTTTATTTTGGGGGGCTTTGTTATTTTATTAGGGGGCTTAGAGTAGGTGTAATTAGTTTAAAATTGTTGTAATATTTTTCTAATGTTTGTAAATATTTTTTTATTTTTTGTAACTTAGTTCTTTTTTATTTTTTCTTACTTTAGTTAGTTTATTTAATTGTAGTTATTTGTAGGTATTTTATTTAATTAATTTATTGATAGTGTAGTGTTAGGTTTAATTGTAGATAATTGTAGGCATTTTATTTAATTTATTTATTGATAGTGTAGTGTTAGGTTTAATTGTAACTTAGGTTAGGATTTATTTTACAGGTAATTTTGTAATTATTTTAACTATTTTAGCTATTAAATATTTCTTAACTATTTAATAGCTATTGTACCTGGTTAAAATAAATACAAAGTTACCTGTAAAATAAATATAAATCCTAAAATAGCTATAATATAATTATAATTTATATTGTAGCTATATTAGGATTTATTTTACAGGTAAGTATTTAGCTTTAAATAGGAATAATTTATTTAATAAGAGTTAATTTATTTCGTTAGATTTAAATTATATTTAATTTAGGGGGGTGTAAGTGTTAGGGTTAGACTTAGCTTTAGGAGTTAATACATTTATTAGAATAGTGGTGAGCTCCAGTCGGCAGATTAGGGGTTAATGTTTGAAGTTAGGTGTCGGCGATGTTAGGGAGGGCAGATTAGGGGTTAATACTATTTATTATAGGGTTATTGAGGCGGGAGTGAGGCGGATTAGGGGTTAATAACTTTATTATAATAGCGGTGCGGTCTGCTCGGCAGATTAGGGGTTAATAAGTGTAGGCAGGTGGAGGCGACATTGTGAGGGGCAAATTAGGGGTTAATAAATATAATATAGGGGTC
Organism: Bombina bombina; assembly: GCF_027579735.1. Classification (NCBI taxonomy): domain Eukaryota; kingdom Metazoa; phylum Chordata; class Amphibia; order Anura; family Bombinatoridae; genus Bombina; species Bombina bombina. The sequence continues at coordinate 508,598,575 of NC_069499.1, read as the reverse complement.
GGCGGTGTTAGGGGCAGCAGATTAGGGGTACATGTATAATGTAAGTAGCGGCGGTTTACGGAGCGGCAGATTAGGGGTTAAAAAAAATATGCAGATGTCAGCGATAGCGGGGGCGGCAGAATAGGGGTTAATAAGTGTAAGGTTAGGGGTGTTTAGACTCGGGGTACATGTTAGAGTGTTAGGTGCAGACGTAGGAAGTGTTTCCCCATAGAAAACAATGGGGCTGCGTTAGGAGCTGAACGTGGCTTTTTTTGCAGGTGTTAGGTTTTTTTTTCAGCTCAAACAGCCCCATTGTTTTCTATGGGGATATCTATGGGGAAGCTGGCCGCGTCCGTAAGCACCGCTGGTATCTAGAGTTGCAGTGGCGTTAAATTATGCTCTACGCTCCCTTTTTGGAGCCTAACGCACTGAAAAGCCAGCCCTTCTGTGAACTCTAAATACCAGCGGTATTTAAAAGGTGCGGGGGAAAAAAAGCATGCGTAGCTAACGCACCCCTTTGGCCGCAGAACTCTAAATCTAGGCGTGTGTGTTTTTTACCATCTGTAATGATCATCTGCTGATGCCATCAGGAGGTGTGGGATGGAATCTGGGAGGCGGGTGGGAGGTCCTGCAGGGGAGGGGGAGGGGGAGGGAGGGAGAGGATGTGGGAGGAAGTAGTGAAGTCCTGATTGCACAAGCTGTTTGTAAACAAATATTCAGTGAGAACCTAAGTTTATGAAAAAATTAAAAAAAATGTTTATATGATCGCATTTGGTGGTGAAATGGTGCCATGAAATGTACCATGAATGTTAATACATTCTAGTAAAAAATCACATTTGTCTTCTTTTCTCCTACTGTGCTAGGTTCCTCTGACGTTCAAGGGACAGAGAGAAATTACGTTGAATATTTGGATATTTAAAGTTAGGATTCTAGTCTTCATGGCAACCTCTGAGATAGAAATAGATGTCAATGTATTAAGTAGGTTTACAACTTTTTTTAATTAATATTGAAACTGGATGCTCTGGAAACTTTCCAGAATTGTGGCCTTGCATTTTATGATACATAATTAACTGATATATGTAGTGTCAACAAAAGTCTCTTGACTCTATAAAGCATTAATACAGACAAAAAAGAAAAGGAATACCGGAGCCAAAGTGCCAATGCAGTCGGGGATTTATTTAGTAAGGAGACAACAGGTATAGCTCCAACTATCTGACACGTTTCGCGCATGCGTACATGCGCTTCATCAGAGGTTCTATAAAGAATTAATAGCCTGATTGTACACCAGCCATAAAGGAATGGTAAATCTTTCAAAAAAAATTACCGAAATCACATTAAAAAAGTTACAGGAAATGTTTCAAATTTCCCTGAACAAAGTGGCTTTCAGTTGAATTCTTGACACGAGGGGTGGGGGTGGGGGGTTACAGAGAATTCTGCAACTCTTGTTGTGTTAAATAAAAATGTAAATGCACATTAATATATTCTGGTTAATTTATCCTTTCATAGATGCAAACTAGATATATAAAACTTTTTATAAATACACAGACTTACAGGTATATATACAAGCATGCATCTTGGATCCCTTCCCAGTCTCACCCATTGTCATATACCATATCCTTTAATTCCACCACAAAACCCTTTTTTCATTAATACACATTTATTTCATAAGTTTTAAATTAAATTGAAAACTTCAATCCCTTATTTCTATAGCATTTTTATTTATTTTGTTATGCAAACTATATATTTCAAAAAGCTCTACATGTTAAAGTATTATGTTAGATTGCACTTGTGTGAAGCAATTAACTCACCACTTGTAATATGATTGCAATGAGTGTACTAACAGCACACCCTGTGCTATCCATTAAAAGTATAGGGAATGCTAAAACAAGGTTGCCCGTGATAAGAGGGTTTGGTTAAAATATGAAACCATCCACTTATATTTTTATTGATATTAAAATTAGTAACAACTATCAGATTGTACAACACTATATGCTTACATTTCAGGTTCCAGTTTATGCATAGTCTGCCTAATGTTATCAAGCATACTTGATGAAATGTACACACTCTGTATGGTTATTTTTGACTTGTAGCATCCACTTATGGAAACTTGTGTATATCTATGATAACTAGCTTTTTTATGCTCACTAGTGTCATAGGATTAAGCCTTTAGATTTTCTGGGTTAGTGTAGGATTAATGTAAATGTGTCAATTTTATAAGCAGGATGTAAATCCCTTGCTAGCAATTGTGTCATTATTTGGAATATTATTATAGATACATTGACCCGCACTTTAGATCGTCATCAATACACTAAATAATCCTTCATAGGAGAATTGAGTAAATTCATGTTAACCATATTCCATATTCCATAGGCCCATTAGACACATAGGATCAAACCCTTGGATTGGGAAATGAAAGTGTATTAATTTACAAAGCAGGATGCATGAGATTTGCAACTGGTTATGTTTTTATTTGAGCCAGTATTGGAGTTACAATTAATCCCCCAATCCCTACTCACAATTCACATAAAAGATTCATAGGTGGCCCACCTAAGCCAAAGTAAATTCCTTTATTTACAGGTTAAATATAATATATGGTAGCAGGTTAAGCAAATTTACTAAGAAGTATTAGGTTTAACAGGCAACTAAGAGTTAAACCAATTAGTGCCCTTCAGCCAATCCAATGTTTTTAAACCCTTTATTAGGCTCATCAGTAGGAAAGGATTTTGAGAGCTATGAATACGGCAACCAAGCCGAAATGCGTAAGCTTATCAACTTACTGAAGGGCATGACTCTTCTATTGCTACTACACCTGTTTTATGCCTAAATAAAGTGAATCATCGTTTTACCTGCGGTTCCAGACTTTTCTTTCTTTATATTTGTATACTATATTTATATGTTATGTTGATTAAATATATATTTATCTGACAGTGCTTTTAACATTGGTTTTAACTTATGTATATATTTTTGTTGCCATGACAATAAAAAAAAACCTAGCCTTGCCCTAAAGAAATCAGCTCTTTTACCTGTAAAAAAATACAAAGACCCCCCAACAGTAAAAACACACCACCCAACAAACCCCCCAAAATAAAAACCTAACTCTAACAAAAACCTAAAAAAACCCCCCAAAAAAGTAAAAAAAACCCCTAACACTAACCCCCGATGATCCACTTAAATTTTCTGAAGTCCGGACATCCAAACGGCGAGAAGTCTTCCTCCAGGTGGCGAGGTCTTCATCCATCCAGGCGGCGTCTTCTATTTTTATCCAGATAGCATCTTCTATCTTCATCCTGGCGGAGTGGAGTGGGTCCATCCTTGAAGACATCCAACGCAGAGCGTCCTCTTCATATGGTCACCGCCGTACACTGAATATTCAGTGCAAGGGAGCCTTTTTAAAATGGTATCCCTTGCATTCCTATTGGCTGATTTGAGTTTTTAAATTCAAATCAGCCAATAGCATGAGAGCTACTGAAATTCTATTGGCTGATTTGAATAGCCAATATAATTTCAGCAGCTCTCATCCTATTGGCTGATTTTAACAGCCAATAGGATTTCAGTAGCTGTCATCCTATTGGCTGATTTGAAATTCAAATATCAAATCAGCCAATAGGAATGCAAGGGACGCCATTTTGAAAAGGCTCCCTTGCATTGAAGATTCAGTGTATGGTGGTGACCGTATGAAGAAGACGCCGGATGTCTTCAAGGATGGACTTGCTCCGCACTGCCAGGATGAAGACAGAAGAAGCCGCCGGGATGAAGATAGAAGATGCCGCTTGGATAGAGATAGAAGATGCCGCCTGGATAGAGATAGAAGATGCCGTCTGGATGGATGAAGACCTCGTCGCCTGGTTGAAGACTTCTCGCCACTTGGATGTCCGGACTTCAGAAACTGTAAGTGGATCGTCGGGGGTTAGTGGGTTTTTTTTAGATTAGGGTTAGGGCTTTTTTAAAAGAGCTGAATTCCGTTTTCTGGGCAATGCACAATCACAAGACCAGGCACAAACATCGTGAGAGGTATATCACTTTAAAAAAAAATCTAATGTCATATATATTTTTATCTACCACAGAAAATTTTTGGTACTGTCCATATGTACACAATAGACACAATGTCCACATGCAAAACTTCCTTTTATCCCTTTGTTATTTCTTAACCAATCAGAATTGGATGGTCCTCTAAAAAATTGGCTTTTCACCAGTTTGTCCCTTAGGCTCGGTGCCTTTCTTGCTACCATTAGTGGCCCTTCGCCTACCACTTTTTTAACTCTGTCATCCAAAGTAAAAATCTGCCAGTTCTTTTTCATTGCAAGTCTTATATTATCCCATTGATTATTAAAATTAGAGATAAATCTGATCTGACCCTTATCCACCTTCACTTTGTCTTTGTATAAGACATCTCCCTTCCGTATATATAATTTAAAAAAAATATATATATTATTCTTTATTTATAAAGCACCAACAGATTCTGCAGCGCTGCCCATGGGTACAAGGATAAAAGTACAACTGAGAAACAATACAATAAAAGACAAAATTTTACAGACAGATACAGGGGGAATTGAGGGCCCTATTCCCGTGGGAACTTACAATCTAGATAGGTAGGAGGATGGGAAACAGGAGATGGGGCCTGCAAAAGTGGGAATGATATTAGTGGGGAGATGAAGGCTAATGTTGGGTTAGTGAAGTTAATTTTTTAATGAGTTGGGTGATAAGCTTCCCTGAACAAAAAGATCTTTAGGGAATGTTTAAAAGAGGAGAGGTTAGGGGAGAGACTGATGCCTAGAGGAAGTGCGTTCCAGAGGGTTGGTGCCACACGAGAGAAGTCCTGTAGTCTAGCATGAGAGGAGGTGATGGTAGAGGATGCAAGCAGCAGGTCATTGTTGGATCTTAGGGGGCGGGCTGGGGTATATTTGTTGATTAGTGAGGACAGGTAGGGTGGGGCAGCATTGGTGAGGGCTTTGTAGGTCAGGGTGATAATTTTAAATTTAATTCTGCTGTGAATGGGGAGCCAGAGAAGGTACTCACAGAGAGGCACAGCAGAAACAGAGCGTTGAGAGAGGTGAAATAGCCTGGCACATGCATTTAGGATGGATTGAAGGGGAGATATTTGGGAGAGAGGGAGGCCAGTAAGCAAGTTATTGCAGTAGTCAAGTCGGGAAATTACCAGGGACTGGATAAGCAACTTAGTAGTTTCATCACTCAGAAACAGACACATTTTGGAGATATTGCTTAGGTAGTTGCGGCAGGATGAAGAGAGCAGTTGGATGTGGGGAATGAAAAACAGATTTGAGTCAAGTGTGACTCTGAGGCAGCGGACTTGGGGTGATGGGGAGATAGTGGTGCTTCCAAAGGTGATGGAAAAATTAGAAACTGTAGTAGAGTTAGGGGGGGGATTAGAAGTAGTTCAGTTTTGGCCATGTTTATTTTTAGGTGGTGAGAGGCCATTCAGGAGGAAATGCCAGCAAAGCAGTCGCTGATGTGAAAATTGACAGAGGGAGAGAGTGCAGGGGTGGAAAGGTAGATCTGGGTATCATCAGCATAGAGGTGGTAGTTGAAGCCATAGCTGTTGATACGTTTACCCAGTGAAGAAGTGTAAATAGAGAAGAGTAGAGGACCAAGGACAGAGCCTTGAGGTACTCCAACACACAGAGGCAATGGAGAGGAGGAGCCACCAGCAAAAGAGACGGAGAAGGATCTGTTAGAGAGATAAGAGTGAATCCAGGAGAGGGCAGTGTCACAGAGCCCAAAAGAGCTGAGAGTCCATAAGGGGATTGTCAACAGTGTCAAAGGCAGCAGAGAGGTAAGATGAGTATAGAGTAGTAGCCTTTGTTTTTAGCAGAAAGGAGATCGTTAGTAACCTTGGTGAGGGCAGTCTCAGTTGAGTGTTGGGGACGGAAGCCAGATTGCAGGGGGTCGAGCAGTGAGTTGGAGGACAGAAAGTGGGTTAGGCGATTGAAAACTAGTTTTTTAAGGATTTTTGAAGATAGCGGGAGCAATGATATGGGGCGGTAGTTTGCAGGAGAGTTAGGGTCAAGGGAGGGTTTTTTGAGGATGGGGTGACTTTTGCATGTTTGAAGGAGGCAGGGAATGAGCTGGTAGAAAGGTATAGGTTGAATATGTGGGTAAGAGCCGGAGAGAGGGTGGGAGACAGAGAAGGTGGGTCAAGAGGTGTGAGGATGACAATAGGGAAGCTACTTCACTCTCAGTGGTTGGGAGAAGGAGGCAGAGAACGGAAGAGGGGGTGACTGCGAGCGAAGTTGTGAGATTGCAGGCTTGTGTTGGGATGTTTCTTCAGATGGTAAGTGATTTAATCAAAAAGTAGTCAGCCAGGTCTTGAGCACTGAACGCAGATGAGGGGGTGGTGCAGGTGGGTAGAGATGAGAGTTGAAAATGGAGAAGAGTCTTTTAGGGATTGAGGAGTGAGTGGATATAAGAGAAGAGAAGTAGGTTTGCTTAGCTAAGTAAAGGGCAGAGGTGTAAGAGTAAAGGATTAACTTATAGTGCATAAAATCAGGTTCAGAGCGGGATTTTCTCCAGGCACGTTCAGCAGTGCGGGAACATTTTTGTAGGTGGCGTGTTTCCTGGGGGTGCCAGGGCTGGAGCTGACGACGTGGGGCTTTGCGAAGTTGGGGCGGAGCGAGAATGTCAAGTGCAGAGGAGAGAGTATTGTTGTAGTGGGTTGTGGCAAGTTCAGGGCAGGATATTGTGGAAGTGTGGGGGAGGCGTATTTGAATAAAGTTGGAGAGTTGGGGAGGGTCTACACTGTGTAGATTTCTACAGGTGCGGGGGCGAGAGGGGGAAGTAGGTTTAGCCTGTATATTAAGATTAAAGGTGAGCAGATGGTGGTCTGAGATGAGAAATGGATTACAGGCAACATCTGGGAGAGAGCAGAGATAGGAGAATACCAGATCAATAGAGTGTCCATCGTGGTGAGAAGGGAATAGGGTGGATTGTATTGGATACTTGTAATGCGCCGCTAATCACCCATAAGGGTCTCAAGGCACTGCTCAATTTATCGACCTCTGAAGCATGAAAGGCTGGAGATCGAACCTGCAACCCTTGGATTGCTACAGAGCCACAGTGCCTTAGCATGTTGAGCTATCTGTCCGGAGGAGTTAGTGAGTGAGAGAAGTTTAGAGGCAGCAGGGGCAGATGGGTTGTCAATGGGGATGTTGAAGTCCCCCAGAATTAGAGTAGGTGTATTTGTAGAGAGAAAGTAAGGAAGCCAGGCAGCAAAGTTGTCAAGGAATTGGGAGTTTGGTCCAGGGGGTGATAGATAACTGCCACTCTGAGAGAGAGGGGGGAGAACAGGCGAATGCAGTGGACTTCAAAGGAAGAAAAGGAGAGAGATGGAAATAGAGATATTTACTGATAGGAGCAGGAGGAGGAGAGTAAGATGCCAACAACACCACCGTGTCTCTCACCTGGCCTAGGTGTGTGGCTAAAGTGAAGACCACCATGTGTGAGAGCAGCAATGGAAACAGTGTCAGAAGAAGATAGCCAGGTTTCAGTAATTGCTAAAAGGTTGAAAGCACTGGAAACAAACAGGTCGTGGACAGCTGTAAGTTTGTTACAGACAGAGTGAGCATTCCAGAGGGCACAAGAAAAGGGAGGGAATAGGCTCTGTGGGTTAATGGAGATGAGATTGTTGGTATTGCGTGACCTAGGGTTTTTGCAGTGGGAGACATAGCGAGAGTGTAAAAGTGTGGTGATTGCTGCAGGGCCAAGGTTAGGAGAGACATCACCAGCAGCAAGCAGTAGTAGCGGTGAGAGTGACAGAAGGTAAGAGTGAGACTTGTAGTAGCAGGTATGACTAGACAAAGGAGAGTTATAGGGGGAAGTATTTCTAAGGAAAAAAGAGTAGTTCATGAGAGGACAGCATAGGGGATGAGAGAAGGGAGGGTGAGATATGGATAGTAAGGGGGTTGTTGTTATAGGGACATGCAGTGAGTTTTAGGAGAAGGGCAGACAGAGAGAGCAGAAAATACATAGAGAGCATTGTGTAGGTGTATAGTTAGTAAGTTTACCTGTTAGTGGGACTGCAGTTTCTAACTCCAGTGAGTAACTCTGCCACTTTTAACAGAGCCACGTAGAATCAGAGAGCCAAGGCTCAGATGAGCCTTAGGCCTGCTATATGTAGCAGTGAGAGTAATTAACCTATTCTAGGCAGCTATTACAAGCAGTCTATCTAGCCAGGAGTTACACACTTGCAAATTAGAGGGGGGGAGGCAGGATGCATTAGTTATACAGAGATGATTACAGGTAGACAAAATGGAGACAGAGGAAATGCATACCAGAGATATTTAGCAGGAATTAAAGGGATGTTTTAAGTGGAGCCAGGAGACACAAGCAGGAACACATACCAGAGATATTTAGCAGGAATTAAAGGATCATTTAAAGAGGAACCAGGAGACACAAGCAGGGACACATACCAGAGATATTTAGCATGAATTAAAGGGATGTTTTAAGAGGAGCCAGAAGACACAAGCAGGGACACATACCAGAGATATTTAGCAGGAGTTAAAGGGACGTTTTAAGAGGAGCCAGGAGACACAAGCAGGGACATATTCCTGTAGAGAGATGAGATGAAATAAGATTAGAAGCAGTCTGGATGTAGACCCAGTGAGTAACTCTGCCACTTTTAACAGAGCCACTTAGAATCAGAAAGCCAAGGCTCAGATGAGCCTTAGGCCTGCTATATGTAGCAGTGAGAGTAATGAACATATATATATATATATATATATATATATATATATATATATATATATATATATATATATATATATATGAACTTAAAAAAAGAGCGATGTCCAAGGCGAAGTTAAAACAAAATTCTTTTATTTGTTTACACTTGTGGTAAAAGCAAACATGGGAGTACCATAAGCCTAATGCTTTCGTGTGTGTAACTTTTATGTGCTTATGGTACTCCCATGTTTGCTTTTACCCCAAGTGGAAACGAATAAAAGACTTTTGTTTAAACTTCGCTTTGGACATCACTCTTTTTTCAAGTTTGTGTATTATCCAGGACATCCAAGAGTGAAGGGAAGCTTGCATACTCTGCACTCCAAACCTTTTGCATTGGTAAATACAGCCCCGTAATGGAACTGCCCGGTTGATACTGAGACGGGCGTTGATTAGCCTGGGGAGATCACGTGAGGAGACACACCTCCCAGCGCTATGGTGGACACGCCGCAACTGAGCGTACAACAAGCCAGGAGATCCCTGTTCGATTGAGTCGCTGGAGACATGAGAGGTAGCGGTGAGTGGGCGCAGCAAATTGCTGTGTTGGGCACAGGCTGCTCTAAAAGGTCCCACTTTTTGAACCGCCAGTATCAAACAGCTTGAGACCGGTGATAGGTGACTGTTTGCTTTGTGAATTGTGGGGAATGCAGAGGGGAGAGACTGTCATACAGAGTTTTGCTTAACCAAAACAATACTACAATATATTGTGCAGTTCAATGACTCTTTTCTTTTTTTTTGGCTATATGTATATATATATATGTATATATATATATATATATATATATATATATATATATATATATATATATATATATATATATATATATATATATATATAGAGTGAGTGCAGAATTATTAGGCAAGTTGTATTTTTGAGGATTAATTTTATTATTGAACAACAACCATGTTCTCAATGAACCCAAAAAACTCATTAATATCAAAGCTGAATAGTTTTGGAAGTAGTTTTTAGTTTGTTTTTAGTTATAGCTATTTTAGGGGGATATCTGTGTGTGCAGGTGACTATTACTGTGCATAATTATTAGGCAACTTAACAAAAAACAAATATATACCCATTTCAATTATTTATTTTTACCAGTGAAACCAATATAACATCTCAACATTCACAAATATACATTTCTGACATTCAAAAACAAAACAAAAACAATTCAGTGACCAATATAGCCACCTTTCTTTGCAAGGACACTCAAAAGCCTGCCATCCATGGATTCTGTCAGTGTTTTGATCTGTTCACCATCAACATTGTGTGCAGCAGCAACCACAGCCTCCCAGACACTGTTCAGAGAGGTGTACTGTTTTCCCTCCTTGTAAATCTCACATTTGATGATGGACCACAGGTTCTCAATGGGGTTCAGATCAGGTGAACAAGGAGGCCATGTCATTAGATTTTCTTCTTTTATACCCTTTCTTGCCAGCCACGCTGTGGAGTACTTGGACGCATGTGATGGAGCATTGTCCTGCATAAAAATCATGTTTTTCTTGAAGGATGCAGACTTCTTCCTGTACCACTGCTTGAAGAAGGTGTCTTCCAGAAACTGGCAGTAGGACTGGGAGTTGAGCTTGACTCCATCCTCAACCCTAAAGGGCCCACAAGCTCATCTTTGATGATACCAGCCCAAACCAGTACTCCACCTCCACCTTGCTGGCGTCTGAGTCGGACTGGAGCTCTCTGCCCTTTACCAATCCAGCCACGGGCCCATCCATCTGGCCCATCAAGACTCACTCTCATTTCATCAGTCCATAAAACCTTAGAAAATTCAGTCTTGAGATATTTCTTGGCCCAGTCTTGACGTTTCAGCTTGTGTGTCTTGTTCAGTGGTGGTCGTCTTTCAGCCTTTCTTACCTTGGCCATGTCTCTGAGTATTGCACACCTTGTGCTTTTGGGCACTCCAGTGATGTTGCAGCTCTGAAATATGGCCAAACTGGTGGCAAGTGGCATCTTGGCAGCTGCACGCTTGACTTTTCTCAATTCATGGGCAGTTATTTTGCGCCTTGGTTTTTCCACACGCTTCTTGCGACCCTGTTGACTATTTTGAATGAAACGCTTGATTGTTCGATGATCACGCTTCAGAAGCTTTGCAATTTTAAGAGTGCTGCATCCCTCTGCAAGATATCTCACTATTGTTGACTTTTCTGAGCCTGTCAAGTCCTTCTTTTGACCCATTTTGCCAAAGGAAAGGAAGTTGCCTAATAATTATGCACACCTGATATAGGGTGTTGATGTCATTAGACCACACCCCTTCTCATTACAGAGATGCATATCACCTAATATGCTTAATTGGTAGTAGGCTTTCAAGCCTATACAGCTTGGAGTAAGACAACATGCATAAAGAGGATGATGTGGTCAAAATACTCATTTGCCTAATAATTCTGCACTCCCTGTATATATATATATATATATATATTTATATATATATATATATATATATATATATATATATATATATATATATATATATATATATATATATATATATGTTAAAGCCCTTTGCATGCCTTTTTTTAAACACCTGCGACCTCATATATTTGTGCCCTTTAACACCTAGATTTAGAGTTCTGCGGCCAAAGGGGTGCGTTAGCTATGCATGCTTTTATCCCCCCGCACCTTTTAAATACCGCTGGTATTTAGAGTTCACATAAGGGCTGCGTTAGGCTCCATAAAGGGAGCCTAGAGCATAATTTACCGCCACTGCAACTCTAAATACCAGTGGTGCTTACGGACGCGGCCAGCTTCAAAAACGTGCTTGCGCATGATTCCCCCATAGGAAACAATGGGGCCGTTTGAGCTGGCAAAAAAGCAGCGTTCAGCTCCTAACGCAGCCCCATTGTTTCCTATGGGGAAACACTTCCTAAGTCTCCACCTAACACCCTAACATGTTCCCCAAGTCTAAACACCCCTAACCTTACACTTATTAACCTCTAATCTGCCACCCCCGCTATCTCTGACCCCTGCATTATACTATTAACCCCTAATCTGCTGCTCCGTACACCACCGCAACCTACGTTATCCCTATGTACCCCTAATCTGCTGCCCCTAGCACCGTCGACCCTTATATTATATTTATTAACCCCTAATCTGCAGCCCCCAACGTCGCCGCCACCTACCTACAATTATTAACCCCTAATCTGCCAACCGGACCAAACCGCTACTATAATAAAGTTATTAACCCCTAATCCGCCTCACTCCCACCTCAAAAACCCTATAATACATAGTATTAACCCCTAATCTGCCCTCCCTAACATCGCCAACACCTAACTTCAAGTATTAACCCCTAATCTGCCGACCGGACCTCACAGCTACTCTAATAAATGTATTAACCCCTAAAGCTAAGTCTAACCCTAACACTAACACCCCCCTAAATTAAATATAATTTTTATCTAATGAAATAAATTATTTCTTATTAAATAAATGATTCCTATTTAAAGCTAAATACTTACCTGTAAAATAAACCCTAATATAGCTACAATATAAATTATAATTATATTGTAGCTATTTTAGGATTAATGTATTTATTTTAACCAGGTACAATAGCTAATAAATAGTTAATAACTATTTAATAGCTACCTAGTTAAAATAATTACAAAATTACCTGTAAAATAAATCCTAACCTAAGCTACAATTAAACCTAACACTACACTATCAATAAATTAATTAAATAAAATACCTACAATTATCTACAATTAAACCTAACACTACACTATCAATAAATTAATTACATACAAATACCTACAAATAAATACAATTAAATAAACTAACTAAAGTACAAAAAATAAATAAAGAACTAAGTTACAAAAAATAAAAAAATAATTTACAAACATTATAAAAATATTACAACAATTTTAAGATAATTACACCTACTCTAAGCCCCCTAATAAAATAACAAAGCCCCCCAAAATAAAAAAATGCCCTACCCTATTCTAAAATAAAAATTGAAAAGCTCTTTTACCTTACCAGCCCTTAAAAGGGCCTTTTGCGGGGCACGCCCCAAATAATTCTGCTCTTTTGACTGTAAAAAAAAACATACAATACCCCCCCCCAACATTACAACCCACCACCCACATACCCCTAATCTAACCCAAACCCCCCTTAAATAAACCTAACACTAAGCCCCTGAAGATCTCCCTACCTTATCTTCACCACGCCGGGTATCACAGATCCATCCAGAAGAGGCTCCGAAGTCTTCATCCAAGCCCAAGTGGGGGCTGAAGAGGTCTATCATTGGGCTGAAGAGGTCCATCATCTGGCTGAAGTCTTGATCCAAGCGGGGGCTGAAGAGGTCCATCATCCGGCTGAAGTCTTCTATCAAGCGGCATCTTCAATCTTCTTTCTTTCGGCTCCATCTTCATCCCGCCGATGCGGAACATCCATCTTGGCTGACGACTTCCCGACGAATGATGGTTCCTTTAAGGGACATCATCGAAGATGGCGTCCCTCAAATTCCGATTGGCTGATAGGATTCTATCAGCCAATCGGAATTAAGGTAGGAAAATTCTGATTGGCTGATGGAATCAGCCAATCAGATTGAAGTTCAATCCGATTGGCTGATCCAATCATCCAATCAGATTGAGCTCGTATTCTATTGGCTGATCAGAACAGCCAATAGAATGCGAGCTCAATCTGATTGGCTGATTGGATCAGCCAATCGGATTGAACTTGAATCTGATTGGCTGATTCCATCAGCCAATCAGAATTTTCCTACCTTAATTCCGATTGGCTGATAGAATCCTATCAGCTAATCGGAATTAGAGGGACGCCATCTTGGATGACGTCCCTCAAAGGAACTGTCATTCGTCGGGAAGCCGTCTGCCAGGATGGATGTTCCGCGTCGGCGGGATGAAGATGGAGCCGGAAGAAAGAAGATTGAAGATGCCACTTGATAGAAGACTTCAGCCGGATGATGGACCTCTTCAGCCTGATGATGGACCTCTTCAGCCCCCGCTTGGGCTTGGATGAAGACTTCGGAGCCTCTTCTGGACGGTGCATGGTGAAGATAAGGTAGGGAGATCTTCAGGGGCTTAGTGTTAGGTTTATTTAAGGGGGGTTTGGGTTAGATTAGGGGTATGTGGGTAGTGGGTTGTAATGTTGGGGGGGTATTGTATTTTTTTTTTTACAGGCAAAAGAGCAGAATTATTTGGGGCATGCCCCGCAAAAGGCCCTTTTAAGGGCTGGTAAGGTAAAAGAGCTTTTCAATTTTTATTTTAGAATAGGGTAGGGCATTTTTTTTATTTTGGGGGGCTTTGTTATTTTATTAGGGGGCTTAGAGTAGGTGTAATTAGCTTAAAATTGTTGTAATATTTTTATAATGTTTGTAAATTATTTTTTTATTTTTTGTAACTTTTTTTTTTTTTTTGTACTTTAGTTAGTTTATTTAATTGTATTTATTTGTAGGTATTTGTATGTAATTAATTTATTGATAGTGTAGTGTTAGGTTTAATTGTAACTTAGGTTAGGATTTATTTTACAGGTAATTTTGTAATTATTTTAACTAGGTAGCTATTAAATAGTTATTAACTATTTAATAGCTATTGTACCTGGTTAAAATAAATACAAAGTTGCCTGTAAAATAAATATTAATCCTAAAATAGCTACAATATAATTCTAATTTATATTGTAGCTATATTAGGGTTTATTTTACAGGTAAGTATTTAGCTTTAAATAGGAATAATTTATTTAATAAGAAATAATTTATTTTATTAGATAAAAATTATATTTAACTTAGGGGGGTGTTAGTGTTAGGGTTAGACTTCACTTTAGGGGTTAATAAATTTATTAGAGTAGCGGTGAGGTCCGGTCAGCAGATTAGGGGTTAATACTTGAAGTTAGTTGTCGGTGATGTTAGGGAGGGCAGATTAGGGGTTAATACTATTTATTATAGGGTTATTGAGGCGGGAGTGAGGCGGATTAGGGGTTAATAACTTTATTATAGTAGCGGTGAGGTCAGGTCGGCAGATTAGGGGTTAATAATTGTAGGTAGGTGGCGGTGACATTGGGGGAGGCAGATTAGGGGTTAATAAATATAATATAGGGGTCGGCGGTGTTAGGGGTTAATAAATTGTAGGTAGGTGGCGGTGACATTGGGGGCGGCAGATTACGGGTTAATAAATATAATATAGGGGTCGGCGGTGTTAGGGGCAGCAGATTAGGGGTACATAGGGATAATGTAGGTTGCGGCGGTGTGCGGTCGGCAGATTAGGGGTAGTTTATTGGTGTTAGTGTACTTTAGAGCACAGTAGTTAAGAGCTTTATGAACCGGCGTTAGCCCAGAAAGCTCTTAACTCCTGACTTTTTTCTGCGGCTGGAGTCTTGTCGTTAGATTTCTAACGCTCACTTCAGCCAAGATTCTAAATACCGGCGTTAGAAAGATCCCATTGAAAAGATAGGATACGCAATTGGCGTAGGGGGATCTGCGGTATGGAAAAGTCGCGGCTGCAAAGTGAGCGTTAGACCCTTTCCTGACTGATTCTAAATACCAGCGGACGGCCAAAACCAGCGTTAGGAGCCCCTAACGCTGGTTTTGACGGCTAACGCAGAACTCTAAATCTAGGCATTATTTATTTGGGCAATTTGTTTGTTTGTTTTTTAAATAGTTTTTAGTTGATAGTGTTATTATGAGTGTAACTGTGATTTGTAATGTATTTTTTATTTGTTTTGTGACACTTTTTATTTTGGCGAAACAGTTAACCAGAGCTCTGGGAACGCGCTATCCAAAGCATGTTAACTTTAATTGCGCTCAAGCGATTGCACTTACTTTTAACTTGTATACAAGCGATAAACCCGACGCAAGCAAACACGGATAAACTCCTTTTTGCTTGTGCGTAACTGCTAACGCTAAAATTCTGGGATTCTTTAGGCTAATAAAAACACATAAGGATTTAAAAACTGTATTATCTCACCAAACCTATTTCTTCTTTACATACAGCTTGTTATGTCCCCTTATAATACCCTACTCAATAATATTATGCTCAAACAACACTGCAACTAAAAGTCATGTTATTTTAAAATTGAAAGTAATTATTTTACTTATATTAAAATCTAAAGTAGATTAGAACACTGATCGCATAGAACTAGACTGAAGTTAAAATAGCAGTATTGCCCTAGTTTGAAAAATGTATCTTTGTATGATTTGTTATAATTAAATTATTTTTTATAATGTTTTTTAAAAAGAATATTGCAGGCTTTGATGTGTTTTAAATACTATTATAAAAGTAAGTTTTAATATTGTTATATGAGATACACAAAAGAGTGAATATTAACACTGGTGCTTGATGACAAAGAACACAATGTAACATTAAAGCCCTTTGAAGAAATTTTACATCATTTACAACATTATTCATTTCTAGAAAGTTCAATCTATTCAATCTGCTTTTGTAAGACTCGTAATATCCCCAAAAAATAAAAAATCAAAGTTCTGTATTTAAGAGAAATATTTTTTATCAGACAATGTCATTATGAGTGTAACTTTACTTTTCAATGTATTTTTGATGTGTTTTGTGCAACTTTTCTGACAGTTAAAGGGATATGAAACCCAATTTTTTCTATCATGATTCAGGTAGAGCATACAACTTTGTAATTTAATTCTATTATCATTTTTCTTCGTTCACTTTGTATCTTTTGTTGAAAAGCAGGGATGTATGCTTCTGGAGCACTATATGGCAGCAGTTTTGCAAGAATGTTTTGCATTATTTCCTGCCATGTAGTGCTCCAGATGACTACCTAGATATCTCTTTAATACAGAATATTATGGGAACTAAACAAATGTGATAATAAAAAGTAAATGAAAATCTTTTTAACATAGTATGCTTTGTCTTAATAACAAAATAATTTTTTGGTGTTTCATATCCCTTTAACCAGAGCTCTGGTTGCACTATACCGACGTGCATTCAATTCACGTGTTCAAACAAATGCGTTTACTTTCATCTTATTTCCGATGCATTCTAAAGAGTCGCAATAAACCCATTATCACTTGCATGCAACAACGAGCCCCTTGTAATTTAGCCCTATATCAGTCAAGCAGAAATAATTAAAAAGTAGGTACTATTCTTAATACCATTATGTTTTTCTATTCATCTTAAAATTTACCAGCCATTGTGTCAGCACTTTTTTGATATTGCATTAAAGTTTTGTAATAAAGTTAACAGCTGCAATTATTTTCACACAGTTTACATGTAAACCGTTTGGAGAGGATGTCTATTTGATAATATTTTTTATCTTGTCATCTGCAGTCATTTGAAGAATTAAAGGGCCATAATACCAAATGTTTAAACACTTGAAAGTAATGCAGCATAGCTGTAAAAAGCTGACTGGAAAATATCACCTGAACATCTCTATGTAAAAAAGAAAGATATTTTACCTCAAAAGTTTCTCAGTAGCCACATCCCATTGTAAAGAACTTCTAAGCAACAAATCAGTATGTCTGTCCCGGGACAGCAGAAGGAGCGAGCTTAAGTGCACACTCATCTTATTTCCCTATTCAGTGTAAGGAAGTTTACAATGAAATCTCATGAGAGTTAAGTGAAATCTCATGATATCACAGTAAAAGTGTTCATGACCTCAGCACTGCTGATGCTGATTGGCTGCTGTTCATTTCTTCATTTTTTTTTTACCTGCAGCTGGGCAGCAGCTGAGTATACATTTTTACACAGTACTTACTCTGCTGAGCTGAGGAGATTGTGAGGTAAAATATCTTCCTTTTTTTACGTAGAGATGCTCAGGTGATATTTTCCTGTCAGCTTTTTACAGTTATGCTGCATCAGTTTCAAGTGATTTAGCATATGAGTATTGTAGCGGGGCTCTGTACCCCAGACTGGGTATACCCGCTAAAGTCAGCTTCATCCCACCAAACGCCAACCCATGAACCTCCACTGGATACCTGCCGCTATTAGAATAATGGCCGCTGTTAGCTGTTATAGCTACCCCCAAGAATATTGGCCAATACTGAATGCTTGAGGGTCAACATTAGAACTGCTTTATTGCACAGAAAACACAGCTTTTATACATTTCCAACAAATGGGGGTAGTTACTACATAATCAATAGAACCAAATATTATACAATGAGACAAACATCAGACAATGGTTAGTTAAACAAGATTCTAATCACATCCTGACATACAAAAGGACAATGGATGACTCACACAATAACAAAAAGACACTTCACACCTATACTATATAACAACAGGGGGTCCCAGCATTAGAGCAGGAGGTTTCAACATTCTGAGTCTCTGAGTATAGGGGGGGGGGGGGGTTGCAGCAGAGAATGCTGGATTGGGCTGTCACCTTATACTCCAACAAACACAGAAATCTTCAAGGCCCTTCAGTTCTTAGAGTCTCTGGGAATTTGTGGAAATGGGGTAAACCTGAATCCAGAGTAAAAATACCCCAAATGTACCCTGGACACCCGCCTCCCAAATCATAGAATCCCCTCTAGTTCCAGGGTCCATAGTCGGGGAGGAGGCTGGCCTGCATTTCTCTCCAAGTACAAAAGTAACAGAAGCTTCCGTTACATTTCTTCTCCCCTGGGGTAGACTAACCAGGTACCAGACCACCCACAGGTTTGGACCTGTGTTAGTCGGATGGCCCAGCCCAAAACTTTCTTCCATTTTTGTTTTTGCCCACTGCCACTGGGGAGTGAGAATGCTGATCTCCTCTTCCTGGAACATGCTAAGCTGGTGGGGAGAGAGGTCGGCTACCACCTCTCCCTGGAACTGGTTCCGCTGCTGGGGAGAGAGGTCGGCTACCTCCTCTCCCTGGAACTGGCTCTGCCACTGTGGAGAGAGGAAGGCTACCTCTTCTCCCTGGCACTGGTACGGCTGCTGGGGAGAGAGGTTGGCTACCTCCTCTCCCTGGAACTGGTTCTGCCACTGTGGAAAGAGGTTGGCTACCTCCTCTCCCTGGAACTGGCTCTGCCGCTGTGGAGAGAGGTTGGCTACCTCCTCTCCCTGGAACTGACTCTACTGCTTTGGGGAGAGGCCAGCTACATCCTCTCCCTGGAAACCACTCTGCTGCTGGGGAGAAAGGTCAGCTACCTCCTCTTCCTGGAACTGGTTCTGCTGCTGGGGAGAGAGGTTGACTACCTCCTCTCCCTGAAAACCACTCTGCCACTGTGGAGAGAGGTCGACTACCTCCTCTCCCTGAAAACCGCTCTGCCGCTGGGGAGATAGGTCAGATACCTCCTCTCCCTGGAACTGACTCTGCTGCTGTGGAGAGAGGTCAGCTACCTCCTCTCCCTGGGACTCCAGAGATATCACAGGTGCTGGACAGAGGCCATTGGTGCCCTGCCCTGTTGCCAGCACTTCTATTGGTGTGACAAGCTCAGGGCCAGGCTGCTGATCATGGTCTAGCAGCTCAGGGTAGCTAATTACTGGTTGCCACTCCTCTGAAGAAAAGTCCAATAAATCCCTGATCGCTGCAGCATAGCCCTCTTCAGGTTCTAAGGCATGCTGCTGAACGAGATCTAACAGCCTTTTATATGACTTTTCTAGCTCCCACTTGTGGGCAGCCAGGTAATAAAGATCGTCTCTCAGTCTGGGTACTTCTGTAAGGTTTAGCCTCAGCTCTCTGTGTTCCAGTATGTCCTCCTGACGCCACTCTGCCATACTCCCACAGTGGGGGTCCTGTGTGAGACTTTCAAATAGCAATCCTGGGCCGCCATAGTCATAGCTCTCTGTAGGATCATCCGTCTCCATCTCCGAACACACCTGGGCCACATACCACCGGAGTGCCCGGTACCCTTCATCCACCTCCATCTCTGTCTGGACCAATCCGTCCAATTCGGCCATCCATTCCTCCCGGGGCTGCTTTCCCAGGATCGGCATTCGTAGATCTAACTGTAGCCAGTATTGCTGCTCTGGAGTAGAAAGGGACTTCCCCTGGTAGTCTTGTTCGAACTGGAGAGCCTTGTGCCAGAGTTTCCGTCAAACTTCAAAGCTCTGCCAAGACAGGGCCATCAAACTGGGCCAGCACTGCCTGTAATCTCCACTGGAATATAGCCTCCATTTCCATCGAGGTCCCACTGGTTTGGAACTGCTCCGTAAGGAGGAAGCAGATCCCACTGTTTCCAGCCAATTGTAGCGGGTCTCGGTACCCCAGATTGGGTATACCCACTAAAGTCAGCTTCCTCCCACCAAATGCCAACCAATGAACCTCCACTGGATACCTGCCGCTATTAGAATAACAGTCGCTGTTTGTTGTTATAGCTACCCCCAAGAACATTAGCCAAGACTGAATGCTTGAGGGTCAAAATAGGAACTGCTTTATTGCACATAAAACACAGCTTTTATACATTTCCAACAAATGTGGGTAGTTACTACATAATCAATAGAAACAAATATTATACAATGAGACAAACATCAGACAATGGTTAGTTAAACAAGATTCTTATCACATCCTGACTTACAAAAGGACAATGGATGACTCACACAATAACAAAAAGACACTTCACACATAGACTATTTAACAACAGGGGGTCCCAGCATTAGCACAGGAGGTTTCAACATTCTGAGTCTCTGAGTATGGGGGGGGGGGGGGTTGCAGCGGACAATGCTGGATTGGGATGTCACCTTATACTCCAACAAAACACAGGAATCTTCAAGGCCCTTCGGTTCTTAGAGTCTCTGGGAATTTGTGGAAACGGGGTAAACCTGAATCCAGAGTAAAAGTACCCCAAATGTACCATGGACACCCGTCTCCCAAATCATAGAATCCCCTCAAGTTCCAGGGTCCATAGTCGGTGGGGAGAAGGCTGGCCTGCATTCCTCTCCAAGTACAAAAGTAACAGAAGATTCCGTTACAAGTATTATGTCCCTTTAACTAATGATCATGTGGATATGAAAACATTAAAGTTAATGTTAGCATGTCACTATTTTAACAATTTACATGTTATATGTTGCCTGAGTTTGTTTGTTTGCTTTTCAAACATTATTTTGAATGTTTTATGTGTAGTCAGATTTGCTAGGTAAGTTTTCTAGTTTTTCACAAAGTGAAATCTATATACTTACCTGTGAAAATAATGCATTATTGTAATAATCAACTTCGATGGAAACTACTTTAAATAAATTGCTCTTGAGATATTTTTAAAAAGACAAACACTGATAGAAACGCTGTCCTAATTAGACATGTGCAGCCGCGAAAAATTTGGTTCGGATTGATTCGGACCGATTCGAATTTCGGTTCGGATTGATTCAAATTCGGAAGAAATCGAATGAATTCATTTCGGATTCATTCGGATTCTTTCGAATTCGAAAAAATTCAGTTCGCATTCGTTTCGGTTCGATTCGGTTCGAATCGATTTGGATTTTTGGAAATTCGGTCACTGTAAAGTGGGATGTGCTGTGTATTACACTAGTATACTAATGTAATACACAGCCATCCAAATCCATCCAAATCTACCGAATAAATTTGAATCGATTCGGATTTATTCTGTAGATTCGGAACTACCGCAATTCGGAAATTCGAATCGATCCGAATCCCGAATTCGAACAAATTTGTCCGAATTTCGATTCAGGCCGAACCGAATCGCACATGTCTAGTCCTAATCAACTATACAGACTATGTCAAGGGACAATATATTCAGGCAAGCAGCTGATAACAGTTCATTGGATTCAAAGCTCCTGCAGGAGCACCTTCTTAAATTGGCTCTGTATCTCTTTCTAACCCCACCAGGAGATTGATTTCTGTTGCTGCCTTTTGTTACACAAGTTTTCTATAGTGCATACTGCAGTACTGACATTTTCAGTATAGATATATTTCAGATAATATAATAAAGGTAGTGGAGATATTTGTAAATAATGGGTCACTGGGAACATATTTAAAGGGAGAACAATTTACAGTCCAATGTCCCTTTAAAAGAAATACCAACAATGACTGTGGCATAAATTTATGTTCTCATTGTTAGTATTAGGAAGTAGAACAGTTTAGACTTACAAACCTTCTGTGTAGTGCAACATCTGGTTCTATTTCTTTTAAATAATCCACTTAAAAGGACAGTAATCTCTTTGATTATAAGATACAATATGCATTTATACATAATAAAACAATTTTGCAGTATACTTTCATTTCTTATTTTACTCCCTTTTGCTGTAAGTCTGAAAACTAAGAGAGCACATGACCTTACCACATATCTGTCCCTAATTTGCATTTTCTTGTCCCAAACAATTGAGAATTTGTTGACAAATTTAGAGTGGCAAGCTCAGTCTTCTCCAGGCGCACAGCTCCGCCAAATATGTTTGTGGGTGGAATATGCAATTGTAGCAAATATAGTGTTAATGTGTTCCATAAGGTTCAGACTGCTGCTACATTAGACTATTGGAAAATGCAGTCATTTGAAAGTGTTTACTGTCTCTTTAACTACAATAAGTATGTAAGCATTATTTTTTTAAATTGTATTGCACTGAGGATAAAGTTCAGACTTAACAAAAATATTATTGTTACACAATATTTTGTTTTGTTTACAAAACTATATGGGCCAGATTATGAGGGGAGCGAAAATTAATGCTTTCTACTTTAGCGTTAATCATGTTAGAAGCAAGCTTTTTCTTAAATACATGGAACATACTCTGCTATGTGCAATTGAGAGGCAGTGCATTTATTAAAATAGCCAGTAGGTGGAGCTGTCCGCTTGTGTTGCAGCAAAGCCAAGCAAGCTGAAATTAATCAGTTTAACCAGACCTGAGCTATCGAGCAGATTTCAAAGGAACAATATCTTCCTGTCTATAAATCAGTCCAGATTGGAATGCATAGAAAGAACTGTTTGCAGAAAAATGCAAGTGAAGTCTGTGTTGTGTGATTATTTTATTAGGTTTATAATGCTGTTTAGCAAATGTTTTTGTTCATTTAACTTAGTTTAATTATATATTCTGTGTTGTGGGATTATTTTATTAGGTTTATAAAGCTGTTTAGCATGTAAAGTCTTCATTTCAAAGCTTTAAAAATAATGTATTAGGTGTTACTTATGACAATTTTGAGAGGGGCATGGAACCTATCTCCCTCACTTCCCATTGACTTACATTATAAACTGGTTTCAATTTACAACGGTTTCGATTTACAACCATTCCTTCTGGAACCTAACCCCGGCGTAAACTGAGGGCTACCTGTATATATATATATATATATATATATATAATTACAAAGAAAAGTCCAGATCCAAAATGCAGATAAAACTTACTTCTTTATTCTGAAAGCCATGTAAAAACACAGTGTATCAGCAGATACAATTTCTCCAAAACCTAGACTGACATGTTAGCATAGACAGCTGGGCAATCTGCAGCAGACATGTTTCGTGCCTACAGGCACTTGTTCACTGCTCACAGGTGTCCCAGCTCCTCATCCTTAATTAGGTCATAGTTAAAGGTATAGACACACACATATAGAATTCAAATTCATTCTATGCTAACAAACTAACTATTGTTGTATATACAATTCACAGACATTTCAAACACATTTGATGATCAGCAAGCACAAATCTACACCTGAGATAATTCATAATTATAATCTGTAAAAACTAAGACCATGTTAATCACATTTTTATACAATTTTGAGTCACGTTGCGTGCTGTGAAGCATAAAATGCATTAAAAAAATCTTTGTTATACAAATTGGGCTACTATGTGGGCATAGTTGTTAGAAATATATATATATATATATAAGGGATATAATAAACACATCCCATATAGAATTCTCCTTACTTAAACTAGACACAAAGATCTATGTCCCTTCTGAAGTTTAACCCTTGTGGAATACTGGTATTCAAAGTGAAAATCCAGAATATTTCTCTCATATCTTGTTTTGTTTCTCTGTCACCTCCCCTTTTCCACATGGGTACATGGTCAATTGCTTGAACCATTAATAAACTAGCGTCATAATTATGAAATTCACGAAAATGTCTCGCTATAGGGGTATCAGACACAATATCATCTATTGATCTGAGGTGGGCTAAAGATCTATCTTTTAAAGATCTCTTTGTTCTTCCCACGTACTGCTTATAGCACCCCCTACAGGTCAATAGATATATTACATGTGTGGCATTACAATTCAAATAAAATTAATTTTATATGTTTTTTGAAAAATGTGTGGAAACAAAAGTTTCCCCTTCTGAGACATATTCACAAGTCTTGCAGACATTCCTTCTGCACTTAAAAAAACTTTTCATTTTTTCAACCAACAGGTTGCCAAATTACTTCTGGAGCAGTCAGAAGGAGAAACATACGGCTAGATTTAGAGTTCTGCAGCCAAAGGGGTGCGTTAGCTACGCGTGCTTTTTTCTCCCGCACCTTTTAAATACTGCTGGTATTTAGAGTTCAAAGAAGGGCTGCGTTAGGCTCCAAAAAGGGAGCGTAGAGCATATTTACCGCCACTGCAACTCTAAATACCAGCGGTGCTTACGGACGCGGCCAGCTTCAAAAACGTGCTCGTGCATGATTCCCCCATAGAAAACAATGGGGCCGTTTGAGCTGAAAAAAAACCTAACACCTGCAAAAAAGCAGCGTTCAGCTCCTAACGCAGTCCCATTGTTATCTATGGGGAAACACTTCCTAAGTCTGCACCTAACACCCTAACATGTACCTCGAGTCTAAACACCCCTAACCTTACACTTCTTAACCCCTAATCTGCCGCCCCCGCTATCGCTGACCCCTGCATATTATTATTAACCCCTAATCTTCCGCTCCGTACACCGCTGCAACCTACATTATCCCTATGTACCCCTAATCTGCTGCCCCTAACACCGCCGACCCCTATATTATATTTATTAACCCCTAATCTGCCGCCCCCAACGTCGCCGCCACCTACCTACAATAATTAACCCCTAATCTGCCGACCGGAGCTCACCGCTACTATAATAAATGTATTAACCCCTAATCCGCCTCACTCCCGCCTCAATAACCCTATAATAAATAGTATTAACCCGTAATCTGCTCTCCCTAACATCGCCGACACCTAACTTCAAGTATTAACCCCTAATCTGCCGACTGGAGCTCACCGCTACTCTGCTAAATTTTTTAACCCCTAAAGCTAAGTCTAACCCTAACACTAACACCCCCCTAAGTTAAATATAATTTTTATCTAACGAAATAAATTAACTCTTATTAAATAAATTATTCCTATTTAAATCTAAATACTTACTTGTAAAATAAACCCTAATATAGCTACAATATAAATATATAATTATATTGTAGCTATTTTAGGATTAATATTTATTTTACAGGCAACTTTGTAATTATTTTAACCAGGTACAATAACTATTAAATAGTTAATAACTATTTCATATTTACCTAGTTAAAATAATTACAAAATTACCTGTAAAATAAATCCTAACCTAAGTTACAATTAAACCTTACACTACACTATCAATAAATAAATAAAATAAAATACCTACAATTATCTACAATTAAACCTAACACTACACTATCAATAAATTAATTAAATACAATGCCTACAAATAAATACAATTAAATAAACTAACTAAAGTACAAAAAATAAAAAAGAACTAGGTTAAAAAAATAAAAAAATATTTACAAACATTAGAAAAATATTACAACAATTTTAAACTAATTACACCTACTCTAAGCCCCCTAATAAAATAACAAAGCCCCCCAAAATAAAAAAATGCCCTACCCTATTCTAAAATTAAAAATAGAAAAGCTCTTTTACCTTACCAGCTCTGAAAAGGGCCCTTTGTGGGGCATACCCCAAAGAATTCAGCTCTTTTGCCTGTAAAAAAAAAACATACAATACCCCCCCCCAACATTACAACCCACCACCCACAAACCCCTAATCTAACCCAACCCCCCCTTAAATAAACCTAACACTAAGCCCCTGAAGATCTCCCTACCTTGTCTTCACCTCACCGGGTTCAGCGATCGGTCCAGAAGAGGGTCCGAGGTCTTGATCCAAGCGTCGGCTGAAGAACTCCATCATCGGGCTGAAGTCGGAAGTCCATCATCGGGATGAAGTCTTCTATCAAGCGGCATCTTCAATCTTCTTTCTTCCGGAGCGGAGCGGAGCCATCTTCTTCCCAGCCAACACGGAACCATCCTCTTCAACCGACGCCTACTCGCCGAATGACGGTTCCTTTAAATGACGTCATCCAAGATGGCGTCCCTCGAATTCTGATTGGCTGATAGGATTCTATCAGCCAATCGGAATTAAGGTAGGAATATTCTGATTGGCTGATGGAATCAGCCAATCAGATTCAAGTTCAATCCGATTGGCTGATCCAATCAGCCAATCAGATTGAGCTCGCATTCTATTGGCTGTTACGATCAGCCAATAGAATGCAAGCTCAATCTGATTTGCTGATTGGATCAACCAATCTGATTGAACTTGAATCTGATTGGCTGATTCCATCAGCCAATCAGAATATTCCTACCTTAATTCCGATTGACTGATAGAATCCTATCAGCCAATCGGAATTCGAGGGACGCCATCTTGGATGACATCATTTAAAGGAGCCGTCATTCGGCGAGTAGGCGTCGGTTGAAGAGGATGGATCCGCGTTGGCTGGGAAGAAGATGGCTCCGCTCCGGAAGAAAGAAGATTGAAGATGCCGCTTGATAGAAGACTTCATCCCGATGATGGACTTCTGACTTCAGCCCGATGATGGAGATCTTCAGCCGCCGCTTGGATCAAGACTTCGGACCCTCTTCTGGACCAATCGCTGAACCCGGTGAGGTGAAGACAAGGTAGGGAGATCTTCAGGTGCTTAGTGTTAGGTTTATTTAAGGGGGGTTTGGGTTAGATTAGGGGTATGTGGGTGGTGGGTTGTAATGTTGGGGGGGGTATTGTATGGGGTTTTGTTTACAGGCAAAAGAGCTGAATTCTTTGGGGCATGCCCCGCAAAGGGCCCTTTTCAGGGCTGGTAAGGTAAAAGAGCTTTTCTATTTTAATTTTAGAATAGGGTAGGGCATTTTTTTTATTTTGGGGGGCTTTGTTATTTTATTAGGGGGCTTAGAGTAGGTGTAATTAGTTTAAAATTGTTGTAATATTTTTATAATGTTTGTAAATATTTTTTTATTTTTTGTAACTTAGTTTTTTTTAATTTTTTGTACTTTAGTTAGTTTATTTAATTGTATTTATTTGTAGGTATTGTATTTAATTAATTTATTGATAGTGTAGTGTTAGGTTTAATTGTAGATAATTGTAGGTATTTTATTTAATTTATTTATTGATAGTGTAGTGTTAGGTTTAATTGTAACTTAGGTTAGGATTTATTTTACAGGTAATTTTGTAATTATTTTAACTAGGTAACTATTAAATAGTTATTAACTATTTAATAGCTATTGTACCTGGTTAAAATAATTACAAAGTTGCCTGTAAAATAAATATTAATCCTAAAATAGCTACAATATAATTCTAATTTATATTGTAGCTATATTAGGGTTTATATTACAAGTAAGTATTTAGATTTAAATAGGAATAATTTATTTAATAAGAGTTAATTTATTTCGTTAGATAAAAATTATATTTAACTTAGGGGTGTGTTAGGGTTAGACTTAGCTTTAGGGGTTAAAAAATTTAGTAGAGTAGTGGTGAGCTCCGGTCGGCAGATTAGGGGTTAATACTTGAAGTTAGGTGTCGGCGATGTTAGGGAGAGCAGATTAGGGGTTAATACTATTTATTATAGGGTTATTGAGGCGGGAGTGAGGCGGATTAGGGGTTAATACATTTATTATAGTAGCGGTGAGCTCCGGTCGGCAGATTAGGGGTTAATTATTGTAGGTAGGTGGAGGCGACGTTGGGGGCGGCATATTAGGGGTTAATAAATATAATATAGGGGTCGGCGGTGTTAGGGGCAGCAGATTAGGGGTACATAGGGATAACGTAGGTGGCCGCGGTTTAAGGAGTGGTAGATTAGGGGTTAAAAATGTAATATAGTGGCGGCGATGTGGGGGGACCTCGGTTTAGGGGTACATAGGTAGTTTATGGGTGTTAGTGTACTTTAGAGCACAGTAGTTAAGAGCTTTATAAACCGGCGTTAGCCCAGAAAGCTCTTAACTACTGACTTTTTTCTGCGGCTGGAGTTTTGTCGTTAGATTTCTAACGCTCACTTCAGCCACGACTCTAAATACCGGCGTTAGGAAGATCACATTGAAAAGATAGGATACGCAAATGGCGTAGGGGGATCTGCGGTATGGAAAATTCACGGCTGGAAAGTGAGCGTTATACCCTTTCCTGACTGACTCCAAATACCAGCGGGCGGTAAAAAACAGCGTTAGGAGCCTCTAATGCTGGTTTTGACGGCTACCGCCAAACTCTAAATCTAGGCCTTAGTTTCCTATTGTTTTTCCCCTCTTAGGTATAAAGTCACATCCTTTTTGAATAATGTCCTTTAGTACTGGATCGGTATATAAAATAGGAATATATTCACTTATTATGTTGCGAACCTCAGTAAATTCGAGACTGTAAGTGGTTATGAACTTTGGTTTAGCCTCATCCTGCATAACTTTGTTATGTTTATGTCTATTGCGATACTTTAACAGATTCTCTCTTGGTATAGAATTTACTTCCCTCCTGGCTTTTTCTAAGATATTAGGGGTATAACCCCTTTCTAATAACCGTTCTGTAATTATATTAGCTTGATTTTCATAGCTCTCCTCAGTGGTACAGTTTTTTTAGCTCTTATATACTGACCCTTAGGAATGCCATTCAGGGTGTGCCTTGGATGACACAAATTGTATTCCAAAATGGTATTACCTGACGATGCTTTCCTGTATAGATCTGTTTCTATCGTCTCAAATGTCTCATTACTTTTTATTACCACATCCAAAAAGCAGATAGTATTCTTATGTTGTTCAAAAATTGTACAAGAAATGCAGCTTAGGTAAAAATGTGGTAGCTTTATTCAAACAATAAAAATTCTTAGTGCTATTGTGCAGTATACTTTAAATAGAAATAGAATTGTCACAGAAATTGGCCAGTCTGACGCGTTTCGGCTCTTATGCCTTATTCATAGACTATATTTGCTCAATCTTCCTGTGGGGCTTTAAATGCCCCCTCACAATCTCACAAAAGTCACTTGTCTCTTTCCTTGTTCTAGTAATTGTCCCTTGGTTCCAGTTACAGTCCCTCTCTTGTTGTTGTTCTTTCTTGACTGCCTCATTCGCCTAGGGTTCTGTGAGTTCCACTGGTATACTCTATTGTTAGTGTAATCCTCAGTATCCCTTAGGTATTTGCGATATTTCATTTTATCCACCTCTTTCTTCAGGTTATCTATCGTCATCCTCAACATAGAGTCTAGTTGTTCATATTGTTCATGATCAACAAATTTATTAAGATCTCTCTGAATATCTCTGATAAATTTCCTGGTTTCCTCTAATTTCTGGTCTTTGTACTTGATTATTACATTCATCAACCTAATGGAACAACAAGAGAGGGACTGTAACTGGAACCAAGGGACAATTACTAGAACAAGGAAAGAGACAAGTGACTTTTGTTGATACTGATTCGAGTGAAGATAATGATTTAAGAGACTTTGTTGATTATGCCATAAGTGGGGGTTCTTCTGAAGAAGAAGGACCCCAACACACATTTAATGAGAGTCCAGCTCCAAGCACATCTTTGGGCAATAATAGTACTCCTCACCAATCCACACATAGCAATATTTCTACAGGGGTAGTGGGTATTTTAAAGAATAGAGGTAGAGGAGGTAACAGAGTAAATAAATATTCACTACCAGCAGATACACCACCTATGTCTAATCTATCTTCCTCAGAATCTCAGGTTTTTCGCGAGGTAGAGGAGAGAGGACAAGGTGGAGGGACAGTAGGAGGAAGGGGAAGAGGAAAAGGCAAAGATCAACAGGCCAGGCAGGAGCATTACTCCCTAAGGAAAGGCAAACAAAACAAATACAAAATATGAGGGTCATTAATCTAACAAGTATAGAATTGAGCTCTGAAGAAATGAAAGTTCTAGAATTGGGCCTAAACTTTGTTCCTGCTACTGACTTTAAGGTATTTGATACACTCTTGGATGTCAATAGGTTTGTACGTAAGTTAACCATTAAGAAATTCTACCACAGTGAAGAAATCCAAGAGTGTACAGATACATTGGAGACAGAGAAAAGGGAGGTATTTAACGATTGCTTTCTCTATAAAGACACTGAAGATTTCCTAACATTGAGCCATCTGGAAAGAGAGAGTATGGGGGCAACTTCCAGTAAAGGAAGTCACACAGGGTTTAAGAACAAATCGAAATTTCACCCCAACCATTTCAGAGGGGAAGTGTTGGAAAGCTTCCACAAGAGGGTAGAGGAGGATCTGGTCAGATTGAAAGCAGATTGCAGTTCCCAAAGGCATAATCTTACACATGCTGAACAGAAAGGCCTGAGGAGCCTAAAAGAAAGGAAAGGCATAGTGATAAAGAATGCCGATAAGGGTGGCATAATAGTGGTCATGGAGGAATCCATGTACATACAGGAGGCAAACAGACAACTAAGTGATGAAGAGGTATACCAGAGATTGCCATATGATCCAACTAATAGGTTCCAGAAGGAGCTTAAGGATCTACTTGACGATGGAATGGAGGAGGGCCTACTGGACTTGTGCACCTTTGAGTATCTATATGTGAAGGAACCGGTGACACCTATTTTCCATCACTTACCGAAGGTGCACAAGTCCATCAAGGATGTTCGGGGGAGACCGATCGTGTCTGGTAACGGGTCTCTCTTCGAGAATCTGTCAAATTGGGTGGAATCTCTGTTACAACCATTAGTATGGAAATTGCCTACTTTCCTCCGTGACACAAAACATCTGCTTAACATAGTAGAAGAGGTTACTTGGTTACCTGAGTATTGTTGGCTGACGGTAGATGTGGTGGGATTATATTCCGCCATTCCACACGATAAGGGTTTGCATGCTGTGCAACACCTTTTGGACTATCTGAGTGATTATACGCAGGAGCTAAAGGACTACATTTTGCGAGTCATTTAATTCTTGCTAACTCACAACTTTTTTAGCTTCAATGGACAATACTATCTGCAGAGGCGTGGGGACAGCGATGGGAGCCAAATTTGCACCAGCCTATGCGAACTTGTTCATGGGCTGGTGGGAGCTGTCCCACGTCTTTGCGGATTGTAATCCTTATGGGGAGCAGATAGTAGGATATAAGCGCTATATAGATGACCTGCTGTTCATATGGAAGGGCAGCGGGGAATCTAGCAAACAGTTTGTGTCATACCTCAATAGCAACGAAGTGGGCCTGTCCTTCACATTTTGTTTTGACGAAAACCAAGTGGATTACTTGGATATTACATTAATAGGTGATGTCGTTGCCAGTGGGGTAAAGACCAAACTTTACACGAAGCCCATCTCAGCTAACTCTTTAATTCATGCAAGGAGTAGCCATCCACACCATATGCATTATGGTGTGGCAAAAGGCCAACTAATCAGAGCAAAACGTAATTGTACAGAAGACTCTGATTATGTGACCGAAAGCACCAAATTGGTTCAGAAGCTGAGAGACAGGGGCTATCCAGAGGGCCCAATAAACAGAGCTCTGAAGGAAGTTAATGGCATAACGAGAGACATGCTGCTAAAGCCCAAATCCCCCAAACAAAAACATACAAGTGAAATCACATTTGTAACCACCTACACCAGCCAGTTCAATGAAATTTGCAACATTATTAAAAAGAATTTGCAGATACTGAGAGGTGATGATGTATTGAAACATGTGGTTGATAGGAGTTGTAGATTTGTTTCAAGAAGGAACATTACCATTGGCAATATGATATCACCCAGTATGTTGAAAAAACCTAAGAAGGAGAGTAGCTGGCTAAGGTGTAAAGGGCACTATAGATGTGGCACAGGGAGCTGTACAGCTTGCAAGTATACAACAGTCAGTAAGGTATTTCAATCCACACAGACACATAAAGTCTATGAGTGTCAAAAGTGCACAAACTGTAGAACCGAATATGCAGTGTACTTGGTGACATGCCAGCAATGCAGATTACAGTATGTGGGGTGCACCTCTAGGGAGGTACGAGCGAGAATTAGGGAGCACCTCAATGACATTGATAAATAGAGGACCCCTACTGGAGTGGCTAAACATTTTTTGAATGTCCATCAGGGAGATGTTAGTGCCCTCAAATGGACCGTAATAGATGTGATAGATAAACAACCCAGAGGAGGCAATAGGACAAATGAACTGTTCCGCAGAGAGGCATACTGGATCTTCACTTTAAGTACACGCAGACCAGTAGGTCTCAACATTAAAGATGATGTAATAAATTTCTGGGAGTAATCGCATTGGACATGTGGCCAGGTACACGCCTAACTGTCGCATCATTACCGTTATAATGACATATATTTAGACAGTATTATGGTGTTGTACCAGTCCACATGCCCAAATATAACAATAATAACTATGTATGATGAATTATTGAACCGTATTGTTATCCATTCACACTTAAGAACATCTATCTTTAAGTGTTAACAAGCAATCAAACAATCGTTATTATTTGGGGTCAAAGCTGCGAGAAGGCATTGAGTAACCAAACTACTTTTGCACAAATAATTATTGTTGCATATTAATAAAAAGAGTGGTTTCCATAGCCAAACACACAGCATTTATCCCAAAAGCCAGCATATAAAGATTAGAATATGCAGGTTTACGGACATAAGATGCCCAGATTGTATAATGTGCATAGTGTTAAAATTCAGCTGAGAACATCAGCTGTTGAATAGAGAAGAGTGGAAGGAAGGAAGGAAGGGGGGTGTATATAGAGGTGTGTAGGGGCAGTCTTATGGAAACCAATGACAGACAAGCAAGAGGGAGGGAAGTGATAAGTCACAGCTGTAGGCGACCAATGAGATTGTGAGGGGGAATTTAAAGCCCCACAGGAAGATTGAGCAAATATAGTCTATGAATAAGGCATAAGAGCCGAAACGCGTCAGACTGGCCTATTTCTGTGACAATTCTATTTCTATTTAAAGTATACTGCACGATAGCACTAAGAATTTTTATTGTTTGAATAAAGCTACCACATTTTTACCTAAGCAGCATTTCTTGTACAATTTTTGAAATTTCGGCCAAGGAGAGGGCCTTTGTGTGCTGCTACAGGGCGTTCAGCCCGGGTTAACCCGAGAGAGCTCCGGGTACATACCTGCATTTTCTTGCTGCCAAGACCGGTGTAAACTGTTAGTTGCCTGGACAACTGTTCGCCAAGTCTGCCCCGCCATAGGTCAGGACCGGTCACGAGGGAGTGATGTCAGACGCCATCGGAAGAATCCCGCAACCGCCATAGAGCGGGGAGACAGAGCGGAGAGATCCAATGGGAGGGGTAAGACGGATGAGACGAACAGAGGTGAGAACAAATACCTTAATTTCTTTCAGTCACCGATAGCAGCGCGGATACTCACAAGCCAATGGAACAATTTCTTGTCTACTTTTCTTATGTTGTTCCCCTATCAGTTTAATTCCACTACTGTTGTTATTTAAGTATGTACAAAATCTGTCTATTTCTTGCTCTTCACTATCAATTATAAAAATCAGATTGTCTATGAATCCTGCATAAAAAACAATCCTATTTCGGAGGGGGTTTCCATCCACGTCTTTGGAGATGGAAACCCCCTCCGAAATAGGATTGTTTTTTATGCAAGATTCATAGACGATCTGATTTTTATAATTGATAGTGAAGAGCAAGAAATAGACAGATTTTGTACATACTTAAATAACAACAGTAGTGGAATTAAACTGATAGGGGAACAACATAAGAATACTATCTGCTTTTTGGATGTGGTAATAAAAAGTAATGAAACATTTGAGACGATAGAAACAGATCTATACAGGAAAGCATCGTCAGGTAATACCATTTTGGAATACAATTTGTGTCATCCAAGGCACACCCTGAATGGCATTCCTAAGGGTCAGTATATAAGAGCTAAAAAAACTGTACCACTGAGGAGAGCTATGAAAATCAAGCTAATATAATTACAGAACGGTTATTAGAAAGGGGTTATACCCCTAATATCTTAGAAAAAGCCAGGAGGGAAGTAAATTTTATACCAAGAGAGAATCTGTTAAAGTATTGCAATAGACAGAAACATAACAAAGTTATGCAGGATGAGGCTAAACCAAAGTTCATAACCACTTACAGTCTCAAATTTACTGAGGTTTGCAACATAATAAGGGAATGTATTCCTATTTTATATACCGATACAGTACTAAAGGACATTATTCAAAAAGGATGTGACTTTATACCTAAGAGGGGAAAAACAATAGGAAACTATGGCCTAGATTTAGAGTTTTGTCGGTAAGGACCCGAGTAGCTAACGCCGGCTTTTTTCTGGCCGCACCATAAAAATAACTCTGGTATTGAGAGTCCACATAAAGGCTGCGTTAGGCTCCAAAAAAGGAGCGTAGAGCATTTTTAACGCAGCTTCAACTCTCGATACCAGAGTTGCTTACGCAAGCGGCCAGCCTCAAAAACGTGCTCGTGCATGATTCCCCCATAGAAAACAATGGGGCTGTTTGAGCTGAAAAAAAACCTAACACCTGCAAAAAAGCCGTGTTCAGCTCCTAACGCAGCCTCATTGTTTGCTATGCGGAAACACTTCCTACGTCTGCACCTAACACTCTAACATGTACCCCGAGTCTAAACACCCCTAACCTTACACTTATTAACCCCTATTCTGCCGCCCCCGCTATCGCTGACCCCTGCATATTATTATTAACCCCTAATCTGCCGCTCCGAAAAACCGCCGCTACTTACATTATCCTTATGTACCCCTAATCTGCTGCCCTAACATCGCCGACCCCTATATTATATTTATTAACCCCTAATCTGCCCCCCACAATGTCGCCTCCACCTGCCTACACTTATTAACCCCTAATCTGCCGACCGGACCTGAGCGCAACTATAATAAAGTTATTAACCCCTAATCCGCCTCACTAACCCTATAATAAATAGTATTAACCCCTAATCTGCCCTCCCTAACATCGCCGACACCTAACTTCAATTATTAACCCCTAATCTGCCAACGGAGCTCACCGCTATTCTAATAAATGTATTAACCCCTGAAGCTAAGTCTAACCCTAACACTAACACCCCCCTAAATTAAACATAATTTTAATCTAATTAAATTAATTAACTCTTATTAAATAAATTATTTCTATTTAAAGCTAAATACTTACCTGTAAAATAAATCCTAATATAGCTACAATATAAATTATAATTACATTGTAGCTATTTTAGGATTAATATTTATTTTACAGGCAACTTTGTAATTATTTTAACCAGGTACAATAGCTATTAAATAGTTAAAAACTATTTAATAGTTACCTAGTTAAAATAATTACAAAATTACCTGTAAAATAAATCCTAACCTAAGTTACAATTAAACCTAACATTATACTATCATTAAATTAATTAAATAAAATACCTACAATTACCTACAATTAAACCTAACACTACACTATCAATACATTAATTAAATACAATATCTACAAATAACTACAATGAAATAAACTAACTAAAGTACAAAAAATAAAAAAGAACTAAGTTACAAAAAATAAAAAAATATCTACAAACATAAGAAAAATATTACAACAATTTTAAACTAATTACACCTACTCTAAGCCCCCTAATAAAACAACAAAGCCCCCCAAAATAAAAAATGCCCTACCCTATTCTAAATTACTAAAGTTAAAAGCTCTTTTACCTTACCAGCCCTGAACAGGGCCCTTTGCGGGGCATGCCCCAAGAGGTTCAGCTCTTTTGCCTGTAAAAAAAACATACAATCCCCCCCCAACATTACAACCCACCACCCACATACCCCTAATCTAACCCAGACCCCCCTTAAATAAACCTAACACTAAGCCCCTGAAGATCTTCCTACCTTATCTTCACCATACCAGGTTCACCGATCCGTCCTGAAGAGCTCCTCCGATGTCCTGATCCAAGCCCAAGCGGGGGGCTGAAGATGTCCATGATCCGGTAGAAGTCTTCATCCAAGCAGGGGCAGAAGAGGTCTTCCATCCGATTGAAGTCTTCATCCAAGCGGGGCAGAAGAGATCTTCCATCCGATTGAAGTCTTCATCCAGGCGGCATCTTCTATCGACATCCATCTGGAGCGGAGCGGCAGCATCCTGAAGACCTCCGACGCGGAACATCCATCCTGGCCGACGACTGAACGACGAATGACGGTTCCTTTAAATGACGTCATCCAAGATGGCGTCCCTCGAATTCCGATTGGCTGATAGGATTCTATCAGCCAATCGGAATTAAGGTAGGAATATTCTGATTGGCTGATGGAATCAGCCAATCAGAATCAAGTTCAATCCGATTGGCTGATCCAATCAGCCAATCAGATTGAGCTCGCATTATATTGGCTGTTCCGATCAGCCAATAGAATGCAAGCTAAATCTGATTGGCTGATTCCATCAGCCAATCAGAATATTCCTACCTTAATTCCGATTGGCTGATAGAATCCTATCAGCCAATCGGAATTCGAGGGACGCCATCTTGGATGACGTCATTTAAAGGAACCGTCATTCGTCGTTCAGTCGTCGGCCAAGATGGATGTTCCGCGTTGGAGGTCTTCAGGATGCTGCCGCTCCGCTCCAGATGGATGTCGATAGAAGATGCCGCCTGGATGAAGACTTCAATCGGATGGAAGACCTCTTCTGCCCCGCTTGGATGAAGATTTCAATCGGATGGAAGACCTCTTCTGCCCCGCTTGGATGAAGACTTCTACCGGATCATGGACATCTTCAGCCCCCCGCTTGGGCTTGGATCAGGACATCGGAGGAGCTCTTCAGGACGGATCAGTGAACCTGGTATGGTGAAGAAAAGGTAGGAAGATCTTCAGGGGCTTAGTGTTAGGTTTATTTAAGGGGGGTTTGGGTTAGATTAGGGGTATGTGGGTGGTGGGTTGTAATGTTGGGGGGGGTATTGTATGTTTTTTTTACAGGCAAAAGACCTGAACTTCTTGGGGCATGCCCCGCAAAGGGCCCTGTTCAGGGCTGGTAAGGTAAAAGAGCTTTTAACTTTAATAATTTAGAATAGGGTAGGGCATTTTTTATTTTGGGGGGCTTTGTTGTTTTATTAGGGGGCTTAGAGTAGGTGTAATTAGTTTAAAATTGTTGTAATATTTTTCTTATGTTTGTAGATATTTTTTTATTTTTTGTAACTTAGTTCTTTTTTATTTTTTGTACTTTAGTTAGTTTATTTCATTGTAGTTATTTGTAGATATTGTATTTAATTAATGTATTGATAGTGTAGTGTTAGGTTTAATTGTAGGTAATTGTAGGTATTTTATTTAATTAATTTAATGATAGTATAGTGTTAGGTTTAATTGTAACTTAGGTTAGGATTTATTTTACAGGTAATTTTGTAATTATTTTAACTAGGTAACTATTAAATAGTTCTTAACTATTTAATAGCTATTGTACCTGGTTAAAATAATTACAAAGTTGCCTGTAAAATAAATATTAATCCTAAAATAGCTACAATGTAATTATAATTTATATTGTAGCTATATTAGGATTTATTTTACAGGTAAGTATTTAGCTTTAAATAGGAATAATTTATTTAATAAGAGTTAATTAATTTCGTTAGATTAAAATTATATTTAATTTAGGGGGGTGTTAGTGTTAGGGTTAGACTTAGCTTTAGGGGTTAATACATTTATTAGAATAGCGGTGAGCTCCGGTCGGCAGATTAGGGGTTAATAATTGAAGTTAGGTGTTGGCGATGTTAGGGAGGGCAGATTAGGGGTTAATACTATTTATTATAGGGTTAGTGAGGCGGATTAGGGGTTAATAACTTTATTATAGTAGCGCTCAGGTCCACTCGGCAGATTAGTGGTTAATAAGTGTAGGCAGGTGGAGGCGACGTTGTGGGGGGCAGATTAGCGGTTAATAAATATAATATAGGGGTCGGCGGTGTTAGGGGCAGCAGATTAGGGGTACATAAGGATAACGTAGGTGGCGGCGCTTTGCGGTCGGCAGATTAGGGGTTAATAAGTGTAGGTAGCTGGCGGCGACATTGTGGGGGGCAGGTTAGGGGTTAATAAATATAATATTGGGGTCGGCGGTGTTAGGGGCAGCAGATTAGGGGTACATAAGGATAACGTAGTTGGCGGTCGGCAGATTAGGGGTTAAAAAAATTTAATCGAATTGCGGCGATGTGGGGGGACCTCGGTTTAGGGGTACATAGGTAGTTTATGGGTGTTAGTGTACTTTAGAGTACAGTAGTTAAGAGCTTTATAAACCGGCATTTGCCCAGAAAGCTCTTAACTACTTGCTTATTTCCTGCGGCTGGAGTTTTGTCGTTAGAATTCTAAAGCTCACTTCAGCCAAGACTCTAAATACCGGAGTTAGAAAAATCCCATTGAAAAGATAGGATACGCAGTTTACGTAAGGGGATCTGCGGTATGGAAAAGTCGCGGCTGAAAAGTGAACGTTAGACCCTTTTTTGAGTGACTCCAAATACCAGAGTTAGCCTAAAACCAGCCTTAGGAGCCTCTAACGCTGGTTTTCACGGCTAACGCCAAACTCCAAATCTAGGCCTAAGTTTCTCCTTCTGACTGCTCCAGAAGTAATTTGGCAACCTGTTGGTTGAAGAAACGAAAAGTTTTTTTTAAGTGCAGAAGGAATGTCTGCAAGACTTGTGAATATGTCTCAGAAGGGGCAACTTTTGTTTCCACACATTTTCAAAAAACATATAAAATTAATTTTTATTTGAATTGTAATACCACACATGTAATATATCTATTTACCTGTAGGGGGTGCTATAAGCAGTATGTGGGAAGAACAAAGAGATCTTTAAAAGATAGATCTTTAGCCTACCTCAGATCAATAGATGATATTGAGTCTGATACCCCTATAGCGAGACATTTTTGTGATTTTCATAATTCTGACGCTAGTTTATTAATGGTTCAAGCAATTGACCATGTACCCATGTGGAAAAGGGGAGGTGACAGAGAAACAAAACTAGATATGAGAGAAATATTCTGGATTTTCACTTTGAATACCAGTATTCCACAAGGGTTAAACTTCAGAAGGGACATAGATCTTTGTGTCTAGTTTAAGTAAGGAGAATTCTATATGGGATGTGTTTATTATATCCCTTATATATATATATTTCAAACAACTATGCCCACATAGTAGCCCCATTTGTATAACAAAGATTTTTTTAATGCATTTTATGCTTCACAGAACGCAACGTGACTCAAAATTGTATAAAAATGTGATTAACATGGTCTTAGTTTTTACAGATTATAATTATGAATTATCTCAGGTGTAGATTTGTGCTTGCTGATCTTGAAATGTGTTTGAAATGTCTGTGAATTGTATATACAACAATAGTTAGTTTGTTAGCATAGAATGAATTTGAATTCTATATGTGTGTGTCTATACCTTTAAGAATGACCTATTTAAGGATGAGGAGCTGGGACACCTGTGAGCAGTGAACAAATGTCTATGCTAACATGTCAGTCTAGGTTTTGGAGAAATTGTATCTGCTGATACACTGTGTTTTTACATGGCTTTTAGAATAAAGAAGTAAGTTTTATCTGCATTTTGGATCTGGACTTTTCTTTGTAATTCTGTACCTTTTAGCGCTCTTTGGACGGAGTGAGTGCTGTAGTCCGGATACCTGTTGCAGTGCGTCTACGAGTGACGTGATCCCACGCTCCATTGTGCCGTAGCAAGGAATCAGGAAGTAACGGTCGGGTAAGGTAGAGCGCAAGGCTAGAGTTTGTTTCATATATATATATATATATATATATATATATGTGTGTGTGTGTGTGTGTGCATATGTATGTATGTGTTTATATGTGTCAGTAAATACATAAATACACCTGTACACATACATATATATATATATATATATATATATATACACATACATACATATCCATCTTTAGACATGTATATGTATTTGGCTGCCTTATTTTTTCTAACACCTAAGACCTTATATCTTTGAGCCCTTTTAACTTTTGTGTGCAATATTTTTTTTATTAGATGGTGTTATTTTGAGTGTAAGTGTACTTTGATATGCATTTTTGATGTGTTTTGCACAACTTTTATGTTTCTCAAAAAAGTTAACCAGAGATCTGAAGACTATGGTAAACATTTTAGAATAAATATTGCGCTCAAGCGATTGCATTTACTTTCAACTCATAATACCAGCAATAAACCCCTTATTGCTCTGGCGCTCCACTCATATTCTAGTCCTTTATTTTTTATTTATGATGCCTTCACCAACGGTATTGGGCTTAATTTATCAAAGCCCAGACAGGCATCAATTGTGAAAGTGAACCTGTCCACCTAACATATTGGCAAGTGATGACAATTTACCATTACGTAGTCCATTGCTGCTGACTAGATGCTGATTACTATTAGTAATGTAGTGGGGAAGGACTATTGCAACTAGACTGCAACAAGGAAGCATAAAGAATCCAAAAATATGGCTTCAGTCAAACATTGCTTGTACAGTCATGCCCCCTGCTCTTGCACAACAAGCTCAAGAGCAACTCCTGTCAATCATCCTAGATGTATCTGACCAGGATGATTTAACTCTGCATTCATTGAGGTGCCTGAGAGATTAAGTATCAGCGGTCTCAATACCACTGCTACTTAACTAGGGGGCTCAGAAACTGTGTTCACAATTTTTGACATCCTTATTTGTTTAAAGGGACTTATGTAGCAGCACTATTGTAAAATACTTTGCAGTATAAAATGTGTTAAAAAAAGCTGTTTTATATTTTTATTGACAAAGAAGAAGCTTTTTAACGCTAATGCTCAAGTGCTGATCTCAAGGCATATTTATTAGCATAGCTGATTTGTGCATGCACTTTATTACATGACTGCTTGACAGACAAAAACGTAGATGTGTGTAACTACCAGTCAGTGTCTGGCCAGTATTCTACTGACTTTTAAATTCTGTCACCTATAACTGTAAATATCTATGGCTTGTTAAGCCAAAATCTGCACTATGTCTGACCTCCAATGTCACAACTGATTGTAGTACTTATTTTTATAATTATTTTGTAATACAGATTTGTTTTTATTAATAAACACCTGTGACCTTCAGCCTTTTGTACTTCGAGATTATTGAGAAGGGGGAATTAACATTTTTTAAAGACTATCCAATACACTGCTCATGGACAGCATTGTTTTAATATGCCTAATGTGAAAATCTGCTTATTAATTTCTGTTTTGTTCAAACTTTTGTTAGAAAATCTTGCCTTTAATGTTTCATAATTTCTCTGCATTTCATTTATTTTTATTTTTTTAAATTGAGTATAGAAATATAGACAGTGCTTTTTTTCAAGTTACTCAATGCGTAATTTTCTTTCATGTAATTAGCAAGAGTCCATGAGCTAGTGACGTATGGGATATACATTCCTACCAGGAGGGGCAAAGTTTCCCAAACCTCAAAATGCC
This sequence comes from Bombina bombina, assembly GCF_027579735.1. NCBI lineage: Eukaryota > Metazoa > Chordata > Amphibia > Anura > Bombinatoridae > Bombina > Bombina bombina. The sequence goes on along the minus strand of NC_069499.1, from coordinate 508,557,469 downwards.
TAGAAATACACCCCTCACCACACCCACAAATCAGTTTTTACAAACTTTGCCTCCTATGGAGGTGGTGAAGTAAGTTTGTGCTAGATTCTACGTTGATATGCGCTCTGCAACAGGTTGGAGCCCGGTTTTCCTCTCAGCGTGCAGTGAATGTCAGAGGGATGTGAAGAGAGTATTGCCTATTTGAATTCAATGATCTCCTTCTACGGGGTCTATTTCATAGGTTCTCTGTTATCGGTCGTAGAGATTCATCTCTTACCTCCCTTTTCAGATCGACGATATACTCTTATATATACCATTACCTCTACTGATTCTCGTTTCAGTACTGGTTTGGCTTTCTACTACATGTAGATGAGTGTCCTGGGGTAAGTAAGTCTTATTTTCAGAGACCAATTCACCAAGCGCCTGCTGGAAGTGACCCTTAGCTAAGATAGATTGACCCCTAGTGGTCAAAATATGGAAATAGAATGAATTGGATATATATCAAAGCGCCAACCGTAGAAGGCAGGGTCTAAATACACTAAAATTACACTAAAAATTGCTTTACAAATGTGTTTCAGTGTTTTGGTATCAACACTATTGAAAGATTGTTATCTTTCATCAATGAGAGTGAAAGTTTATACAATGAGACCAGTGTTAATGGAACCCGATGTTGTATTTAAACAGCTTTTATTAAAAAATGACAAACAATTAGTTAAAAAACACAATCCTCAGGATCTTAAAAACAAATCTCTGCTTGGAAGTATAAAAACAATCTTAATGTCCCTCATGGATCCATGTTAACAATCTAATCCTTATTACAACCATTCATTGGAGCTGTACAATCAATTTTGGAGCTTTTAAAGCTTCTACGGTCTGTTAAAAGTCATAAAGTACACTAGTGGGATAGTCAGTATACCACAAATAATACCTTTTATATGTTAAGGGTGGCAGACAGAATGCAGTTATTTCTCCGGATTGGCTAAATGATATCACCCAAAACCGGACCTCGATACATGTGCGGCAAAATATAATATGACACAAACTAACAAATTCTAAAACCTTGTGATCTTCTAGTGTCTCCTTAAAGAATCACGTGACTCCTATAACTATTACAAATGCTCATGTGTTTCCTAAAATATTACACAATGTACAACCTGCTTTGGAATTTCTTCCAAAAACGTGATAAAAAGAATGCTTTTCAAAAAACGCTTGAAAAGAACAAAAACATGTGATGTGGTGAAAAATGTGACAAAAGATATTGGAAAATTATGATGATAAAATAGAAGATATATTAAAAATATCAAAAAATATATTAAAAAATATCAAAAAATATATAAAAATCAAAAAATGTATTGCAGTAAAAAACAATCTAGTGATTAATCCTCAGTTCAGTGCTTTTCCATAAAAACGTGTATAATAAAATATAAAATACAACCAATAAGTCACTGGAGTGTCAGACTAATCCAATTCAGGATGAGTCAGTGCAGTGGAATGTCAAACAGTTAAAAAATAATAATTTCAAGTATCCTCACGGTCCTATGTGTACAAGATTTTCAAGACACCCTGGGTCTCTCTTTTCTCAAGCGAGCGGTCCCTCAGCCTTTTCAAGCTTTTGTCCCTCTGCTTGCTAGCCCACGGTCCCTGGTTCTATGTATACAAGATCTTCAAGGCACCCTGGGTCCCTTTGCCCTCAAGCGTGCGGTCCCTAAGCCTCTTCAAGCTTTTGTCCCTCTGCTTGCTAGCTCACGGTCCTTCTGCCGAAAAAATATATAATAGTGTAGATTGCTACAATTTGGTAAATAATATGAAATAAACCTTACCAGCCAACGCGTTTCGGTCGAATAATGACCTTTCTCAAGACTGGTTTTCTCTATCTGACAGGGGATTTAAATACCCGGTTTCTTGTGACCTTTCTATGATACCGGAAGTGCTTCTTAAGAACCTCCGTATCTTTTGATATTGTATTTTCCTCTAATTCTCCTATATTTATGCAGTTCCTACTATAGGAGTCAGTGTGGTCCCGGTGCTACTCATAACCCCATCTCAATATATCAAATAGTCATTTTACGGCCATTTGTTAACTCGATTTTTTGTCCGTTTGGTATTTGTATGTCTTTTCTCTAATTGGCTACTTATGGGGGTGTGCGACGAATTGGTTTCCTTATTGGATACTTTCATAAGGGGTATGTTCTAATTCTTCTCTATGATTGGTGTAGTTTCAAGCTTCATTCTGGTTTGTTCTGATGTCGCTACAGGGGAAATGCAATCTTTATTTCTCTATACTAGATTTTATTCTAATATTCCTTAAGATCTCTGCAGTACATGTGTGCTACATCCTGGGATATCTGACCTTTGCCGTTATCTACCCAATTTAATCCCTTTTTCTTTAGGTCTCAACTTTACGTCCCTTCTAAGCTTTTCACATAAAATGTATACTTCAATTTCGCCTAGTTGTATATTTCTCACAGCAGAGATAAGTCTTTTACCATATATACATGAATTAATAATGGATAACATTTATGTTCTAATTTTTAACATAAATTTATTAATGATTGTCATTCTAATTAGTGTGTAGTTTATAATGGTTCAGTTTACCATTGTCAGCAGTATATTCAATAACATAGGAGTTAATTTTTGGGACAATTTATAACCATATCGTAGCGGATGTCCCTAGGATTTAGTTTGGGGTTGTATAATGTTCGATATGGTAGTGGCATAGATATCCTCCAAATAAAAATTATTCCTGGCAGAGTTAGCGGGAGGACCCCCCTAAAGACCCCCTCTAGTTGGAGGATATCTATGCCACTACCATATCGAACATTATACAATGGTTATAAATTGTCACAAAAATTAACTCCTATGTTATTGAATATACTGCTGACAATGGTAAACTGAACCATTATAAACTACACACTAATTAGAATGACAATCATTAATAAATTTATGTTAAAAATTAGAACATAAATGTTATCCATTATTAATTCATGTATATATGGTAAAAGACTTATCTCTGCTGTGAGAAATATACAACTAGGCGAAATTGAAGTATACATTTTATGTGAAAAGCTTAGAAGGGATGTAAAGTTGAGACCTAAAGAAAAAGGGATTAAATTGGGTAGATAACGGCAAAGGTCAGATATCCCAGGATGTAGCACACATGTACTGCAGAGATCTTAAGGAATAATAGAATAAAAACTAGTATAGAGAAATAAAGATTGCATTTCCCCTGTAGCGACATCAGAACAAACCAGAATGAAGCTTGAAACTACACCAATCATAGAGAAGAATTAGAACATACCCCTTATGAAAGTATCCAATAAGGAAACCAATTCGTCGCACACCCCCATAAGTAGCCAATTAGAGAAAAGACATACAAATACCAAACGGACAAAAAATCGAGTTAACAAATGGCCGTAAAATGACTATTTGATATATTGAGATGGGGTTATGAGTAGCACCGGGACCACACTGACTCCTATAGTAGGAACTGCATAAATATAGGAGAATTAGAGGAAAATACAATATCAAAAGATACGGAGGTTCTTAAGAAGCACTTCCGGTATCATAGAAAGGTCACAAGAAACCGGGTATTTAAATCCCCTGTCAGATAGAGAAAACCAGTCTTGAGAAAGGTCATTATTCGACCGAAACGCGTTGGCTGGTAAGGTTTATTTCATATTATTTACCAAATTGTAGCAATCTACACTATTATATATTTTTTCGGCAGAAGGACCGTGAGCTAGCAAGCAGAGGGACGAAAGCTTGAAGAGGCTTAGGGACCGCACGCTTGAGGGCAAAGGGACCCAGGGTGCCTTGAAGATCTTGTATACATAGAACCAGGGACCGTGGGCTAGCAAGCAGAGGGACAAAAGCTTGAAAAGGCTGAGGGACCGCTCGCTTGAGAAAAGAGAGACCCAGGGTGTCTTGAAAATCTTGTACACATAGGACCGTGAGGATACTTGAAATTATTATTTTTTAACTGTTTGACATTCCACTGCACTGACTCATCCTGAATTGGATTAGTCTGACACTCCACTGACTTATTGGTTGTATTTTATATTTTATTATACACGTTTTTATGGAAAAGCACTGAACTGAGGATTAATCACTAGATTGTTTTTTACTGCAATACATTTTTTGATTTTTATATATTTTTTGATTTTTTTTTAATATATTTTTTGATATTTTTAATATATCTTCTATTTTATCATCATAATTTTCCAATATCTTTTGTCACATTTTTCACCACATCACATGTTTTTGTTCTTTTCAAGCGTTTTTTGAAAAGCATTCTTTTTATCACGTTTTTGGAAGAAATTCCAAAGCAGGTTGTACATTGTGTAATATTTTAGGAAACACATGAGCATTTGTAATAGTTATAGGAGTCACGTGATTCTTTAAGGAGACACTAGAAGATCACAAGGTTTTAGAATTTGTTAGTTTGTGTCATATTATATTTTGCCGCACATGTATCGAGGTCCGGTTTTGGGTGATATCATTTAGCCAATCCGGAGAAATAACTGCATTCTGTCTGCCACCCTTAACATATAAAAGGTATTATTTGTGGTATACTGACTATCCCACTAGTGTACTTTATGACTTTTAACAGACCGTAGAAGCTTTAAAAGCTCCAAAATTGATTGTACAGCTCCAATGAATGGTTGTAATAAGGATTAGATTGTTAACATGGATCCATGAGGGACATTAAGATTGTTTTTATACTTCCAAGCAGAGATTTGTTTTTAAGATCCTGAGGATTGTGTTTTTTAACTAATTGTTTGTCATTTTTTAATAAAAGCTGTTTAAATACAACATCGGGTTCCATTAACACTGGTCTCATTGTATAAACTTTCACTCTCATTGATGAAAGATAACAATCTTTCAATAGTGTTGATACCAAAACACTGAAACACATTTGTAAAGCAATTTTTAGTGTAATTTTAGTGTATTTAGACCCTGCCTTCTACGGTTGGCGCTTTGATATATATCCAATTCATTGTAAGTCTTATTTTCTGTGACACTCTAAGCTATGGTTGGGCACTTTTATATAAAGTTCTAAATATATGTGTTCAAACATTTATTTGCCTTGATTCAGGATGTTCAAAGTTCCTTATTTCAGACAGTCAGTTTCATATTTGGGATAATGCATATGAATAAATCAATTTTTTTCTTACCTTAAAATTTGACTTTTTCCCTGTGGGCTGTAAGGCGCGCGGGGGCTGAAAATGCTTCATTTTATTGCGTCATTCTTGGCTCGGACTTTTTTTGGCGCAAACATTTTTTCTTGGTTTCCGGCGTCATACGTGTCGCCGGAAGTTGCGTCATTTTTGACGTTTTTTTGCGCCAAAAATGTCGGCGTTCCGGATGTGGCGTCATTTTTGGCGCCAAAAGAATTTAGGTGCCAAATAATGTGGGCGTCTTTTTTGGCGCTAAAAAATATGGGCGTCACTATTGTCTACACATTATTTAAGTCTCTTTGTTTATTGCTTCTGGTTGCTAGAAGCTTGTTCTCTGGCATTTTTTCCCATTCCTGAAACTGTCATTTAAGGAATTTGATCAATTTTGCTTTATATGTTGTTTTTTCTATTACATATTGCAAGATGTCCCAGATTGACCCTGAGTCAGAAGATACTTCTGGAAAATTGCTGCCTAGTGCTGGATCTACCAAAGTTAAGTGTATTTGCTGTAAACTTGTGGTATCTGTTCCTCCAGCTGTTGTTTGTAATGAATGTCATGACAAACTTGTTAATGCAGATAATATTTCCTTTAGTAATGTTACATTACCTGTTGTTGTTCCATCAACATCTAATACTCAGAGTGTTCCTGTTAACATAAGAGATTTTGTTTCTAAATCCATTAAGAAGGCTATGTCTGTTATTCCTCCTTCTAGTAAACGTAAAAGGTCTTTTAAAACTTCTCATTTTTCAGATGAATTTTTAAATGAACATCATCATTCTGATTCTGATAATGATTCTTCTGGTTCAGAGGATTCTGTTTCAGAGGTTGATGCTGATAAATCTTCATATTTATTCAAAATGGAATTTATTCCTTCTTTACTTAAAGAAGTCTTAATTGCATTAGAAATAAAGGATTCTGGTCCTCTTGATACTAAATCTAAACGTTTAAATAAGGTTTTTAAATCTCCTGTAGTTATTCCAGAAGTTTTTCCTGTCCCTGATGCTATTTCTGAAGTAATCTCCAGGGAATGGAATAATTTGGGTAATTCATTTACTCCTTCTAAACGTTTTAAGCAATTATATCCTGTGCCATCTGACAGATTAGAGTTTTGGGACAAAATCCCTAAGGTTGATGGGGCTATCTCTACTCTTGCTAAACGTGCTACTATTCCTACGGCAGATAGTACTTCCTTTAAGGATCCTTTAGATAGGAAAATTGAATCCTTTCTAAGAAAAGCTTACTTATGTTCAGGTAATCTTCTTAGACCTGCTATATCTTTAGCGGATGTTGCTGCAGCTTCAACTTTTTGGTTAGAAGCTTTAGCGCAACAAGTAACAGATCATAATTCTCATAGCATTGTTAATCTTCTTCAACATGCTAATAACTTTATTTGTGATGCCATCTTTGATATCATTAGGGTTGATGTCAGGTATATGTCTCTAGCCATTTTAGCTAGAAGAGCTTTATGGCTTAAAACTTGGAATGCTGATATGTCTTCTAAGTCAACTTTGCTTTCCCTTTCTTTCCAGGGTAATAAATTATTTGGTTCACAGTTGGATTCTATTATCTCAACTGTTACTGGAGGGAAAGGAACTTTTTTACCACAGGATAAAAAATATAAAGGTAAATTTAGGTCTAATAATCGTTTTCGTTCCTTTCATCACAATAAGGAACAAAAGTCTGATCCTTCACCCACAGGAGCGGTATCAGTTTGGAAACCATCTCCAGTCTGGAATAAATCCAAACCTTTTAGAAAACCAAAGCCAGCTCCAAAGTCCACATGAAGGTGCAGCCCTCATTCCAGCCCAGCTGGTAGGGGGCAGATTACGATTTTTCAAAGAAATTTGGATCAATTCAATTCACAATCTTTGGATTCAGAACATTGTTTCAGAAGGGTACAGAATTGGCTTCAAGATAAGGCCTCCTGAAAAAAGATTTTTTCTTTCCTGTGTCCCAGTAAATCCAGCGAAGGCTCAAGCATTTCTGAAATGTGTTTCAGATCTAGAGTTGGCTGGAGTAATTATGCCAGTTCCAGTTCTGGAACAGGGACTGGGGTTTTATTCAAATCTCTTCATTGTACCAAAGAAGGAGAATTCCTTCAGACCAGTTCTGGATTTAAAAATATTGAATCGTTATGTAAGGATACCAACATTCAAAATGGTAACTATAAGGACTATCCTGCCTTTTGTTCAGCAAGGGCATTATATGTCCACAATAGATTTACAGGATGCATATCTGCATATTCCGATTGATCCAGATCACTTTCAGTTTCTGAGATTCTCTTTCCTAGACAAGCATTACCAGTTTGTGGCTCTGCCGTTTGGCCTAGCAACAGCTCCAAGGATTTTTACAAAGGTTCTCGGTGCCCTACTATCTGTAATCAGAGAACAGGGTATTGTGGTATTTCCTTATTTGGACGATATCTTGGTACTTGCTCAGTCTTCACATTTAGCAGAATCTCATACGATTTGACTTGTATTGTTTCTTCGAGATCATGGTTGGAGGATCAATTTACCGAAAAGTCCATTGATTCCTCAGACAAGGGTAACCTTTTTAGGTTTCCAGATAGATTCAGTGTCCATGACTCTGTCTCTCACAGACAAGAGACGTCTAAAATTGATTTCAGCTTGTCGAAACTTTCAGTCTCAATTATTCCCTTCGGTAGCCTTATGCATGGAAATTCTAGGTCTTATGACTACTGCATTGGACGCGATCCCCTTTGCTCGTTTTCACATGCGACCTCTTCAGCTCTGTATGCTGAACCAGTGGTGCAGGGATTACACAAAGATATCTCAAATGATATCTTTAAACCCGATTGTACGACACTCTCTGACGTGGTGGACAGATCACCATCGTTTAGTTCAGGGGGCTTCTTTTGTTCTTCCGACCTGGACTGTGATTTCAACAGATGCAAGTCTGACAGGTTGGGGAGCTGTTTGGGGGTCTCTGACAGCACAAGGGGTTTGGGAATCTCAGGAGGTGAGATTACCAATCAATATTTTGGAACCCCATGCAATTTTCAGAGCTCTTAAGTCATGGCCTCTTCTAAAGAGAGAATCGTTCATTTGTTTTCAGACAGACAATGTCACAACTGTGGCATATATCAATCATCAAGGAGGGACTCACAGTCCTCTGGCTATGAAAGAAGTATCTCGAATACTGGTATGGGCGGAATCCAGCTCCTGTCTAATTTCTGCGGTTCATATCCCAGGTATAGACAATTGGGAAGCGGATTATCTCAGTCACCAAACGTTACATCCGGGCGAATGGTCTCTTCACCCAGAGGTATTTCTTCAGATTGTTCAAATGTGGGGACTTCCAGAAATAGATCTGATGGCTTCTCATCTAAACAAGAAACTTCCCAGGTATCTGTCCAGATCCAGGGATCCTCAAGCGGAAGCAGTGGATGCATTGTCACTTCCTTGGAAGTATCATCCTGCCTATATCTGTCCGCCTCTAGTTCTTCTTCCAAGAGTAATCTCCAAGATTCTGAAGGAATGCTCGTTTGTTCTGCTGGTGGCTCCAGCATGGCCTCACAGGTTTTGGTATGCGGATCTTGTCCGGATGGCCTCTTGCCAACCGTGGACTCTTCCGTTAAGACCAGACCTTTTGTCACAAGATCCTTTTTTCCATCAGGATCTCAAATCCTTAAATTTGAAGGTATGGAGATTGAACGCTTGATTCTTAGTCAAAGGGGTTTCTCTGACTCTGTGATTAATACTATGTTACAGGCTCGTAAATCTGTATCTAGGAAGATATATTATCGAGTTTGGAAGACTTACATTTCTTGGTGTCTTTCTCATCATTTTTCCTGGCATTCTTTTAGAATTCCGAGAATTTTACAGTTTCTTCAGGATGGTTTGGATAAAGGTTTGTCTGCAAGTTCCTTGAAAGGACAAATCTCTGCTCTTTCTGTTCTTTTTCACAGAAAGATTGCTAATCTTCCTGATATTCATTGTTTTGTACAAGCCTTGGTTCGTATAAAACCTGTTATTAAATCAATTTCTCCTTCTTGGAGTTTGAATTTGGTTCTGGGGGCTCTTCAAGCTCCTCCGATTGAACCTATGCATTCACTGGACATTAAATTACTTTCTTGGAAAGTTTTGTTTCTTTTGGCCATCTCTTCTGCTAGAAGAGTTTCTGAATTATCTGCTCTTTCTTGTGTCTCCTTTTCTGATTTTTCATCAGGATAAGGCGGTGTTGCGAACTTCTTTTAAATTTTTACCTAAGGTTGTGAATTCTAACAACATTAGTAGAGAAATTGTGGTTCCTTCATTGTGTCCTAATCCTAAGAATTCTAAGGAGAGATCATTGCATTCTTTGGATGTAGTTAGAGCTTTGAAATATTATGTTGAAGCTACTAAGAATTTCCGAAAGACTTCTAGTCTATTTGTTATCTTTTCCGGTTCTAGGAAAGGTCAGAAGGCCTCTGCCATTTCTTTGGCATCTTGGTTGAAATCTTTAATTCATCATGTTTATGTCGAGTCGGGTAAAACTCCGCCTCAAAGGATTACAGCTCATTCTACTAGGTCAGTTTCTACTTCCTGGGCGTTTAGGAATGAAGCTTCGGTTGATCATATTTGCAAAGCATCAACTTGGTCTTCTTTGCATACTTTTACTAAATTCTACCATTTTGATGTGTTTTCTTCTTCTGAAGCAGTTTTTGGTAGAAAAGTACTTCAGGCAGCTGTTTCAGTTTGATTCTTCTGCTTATAATTTCATTTTTTTTCATTATAAGATTTAAACTTTATTTTGGGTGTGGATTATTTTCATCGGAATTGGCTGTCTTTATTTTATCCCTCCCTCTCTAGTGACTCTTGCGTGGAAGATCCACATCTTGGGTAGTCATTATCCCATACGTCACTAGCTCATGGACTCTTTTTGTGGTGGTTATGATTTTTTTGTATAAAGCACAATTATTCTAATTCCTTATTTTTTATGCTTTCGCACTTTTTTCTTATCACCCCACTTCTTGGCTATGCATTAAACTGATTTGTGGGTGTGGTGAGGGGTGTATTTATAGGCATTTTGAGGTTTGGGAAACTTTGCCCCTCCTGGTAGGAATGTATATCCCATACGTCACTAGCTCATGGACTCTTGCTAATATGAAAGAAATGAATTTATCAGGTAAGTTCTTACATAAATTATGTTTTACAACTTTAGTTACAGGAAGGTTTAGTATTTTTTTACTCATAATATTTATTATTTATTTTTAACTGATGTCCTCTATATGCATATCCATATCTTTTCTCCCAAGTCTTTTCTCATTCTTAGCATTACCACAGCAGATTTTGGCCCAGAAGTAGCGAGGTAATGATAGCATGAGCAGGATAACCAATATTGCTGGACCGCGCTACCATTAGCAAGCAACTTTGATATTACAAGTCCATAGTAAAGAGCGAAGAGTAAGCGCGGCCGACTATACTTAAGAGCAGCCTACATTTACAATGGATGCTGCTAATTTGAGCTGATATTACAAGTTGAATTTTATAGATTGCATATACATACATATAAATATCACCAGTAAGGAGGATATCCTCAGTTTGAACCTAACACAATTTTTAAAAAAAAACATCAGATTAGATCTTGCAAATTTAAGAATAGGCAACATCAAATAATACAATAGGAAAGCAGAAAAAGGCGATCACAATCATGGCCACTAAATTACCTAACGTTAGTAAATAAACTCAAATATTATGGGATCTCAGAGTACATACACAAGCTTCCTTTAACCCTTTGAGTGCTAATGACGGCTCTGAGCCATCACAGAGTTTCTCACTCTGGTGTTAATGACGTGATATTAAAAAATGTGCTATATCCAAAAAAGTGACAGATGAATATAATTTACCCAATAAAAACAAGCAATCTTGCTACATTTCAATTTATATTTTATTTTTTATTCTTTCAGACGGGACTGTTTAAAGTTCCTATGGGGGAAGAAATGTAAGGAAATTGCATTCCATAATTTGACTTTACTCAAAACAGGAGGAGGTTTGGCTCTGCCGGATCTAGAAATATGTAATTTAGTATGTATGGGGAAATTTGCATTAGAATGGTTAACGGAGGTAAACTATTATGCTACAACTGAATTAGAAGAACATTTGGTGGCTCCATATGCGTTAAAAGCATTGGTGCATTGCAGAGGGAAATTACCAGATAAAGTTAAAAACCTATCCATGATAAAGAACGTAATTGTGGCATGGCATAAATTGTTGAAAATATTGCGAGTAAGTCCTAACTATTCATATCTGACAATAATGGGGAACCCCAATTTTACACCGGCGATAGAGTCTAAAATATTTCATATTTTCATATTTCAGGCGTTCCTGACTGTGACCTACACGTTTACTGTTTGGTCTGAGAAATAAACCTTTGATGTTCCAGCAAAATTCACTCCTGAGCCAGCGTACTTCTTCTTTGTTTTTTTTTTTTTAATATTTCATAGATGGAAAATGAAGGGCCTAACCTTTATACAACAATCAAGGGATAAAGACACTAAAGGATGTAGAGCGTTCCAAGATTTAAAAAGAGAATTTGGAATTCCAAATAAAGAATTCTATGCCTATTTACACGTGCAACATTTTTTTGAAGATTTAAACAAAGATTATATAGAAGATAATTTGAGTGAAAGGATGAATACGGTATTAAATCTGTATAGTCAAGGAAACTATTCTATTTCTTATTTTTATAAAACAATCAAAAAATTCCAAGAAACAATAAGAATAGGGGCATTAGCAACGAGTGAGTGTCAGCCAGTAGAGAGACTACAAAAGAGTTTTGTCTTAGTAGACAAAGCTACTCTGTCCATAGGCTGGAGAGAATCACATATCAAAGTAGTAAATAAGGTATATATTACTCCAGCTGTAAAAGCAAAATGGGAAAAAAATATGGAAAATAAATGTTATAAATGTGGCCTCCCATTGGCTGATCTAGTACACTGTCTCTGGAACTGTCTGAAAATCCAAAAATTCTGGAGTAAATTTAATTATTGGTTGAATAAAATTAATAGGAAGGAGATCAAATTGGGGAAAGAAGATATTTTCTCCATGTTCCAAACCCCCAAAACACAAGTTAATTTTAAATTTGTGAATACAGTAATATTAGTAGGGAGATCATTAATATTAAAATACTGGAAGGCTAAAAAATGCCCCAATTTGACAGATTGTATTAATAAAATTAAGGGACAATTGATAGTGGAACAATATGATACGGTAGTCAATTCTGAATCGCAGATTAAACGTTTCCTCAATAAATGGAAAAAGTTTATTCAGTCATTTTCTGAGGAGGATCAAGTCGGACTAGTATATCTCTTTAGAAAATCAGAAACTTTGTCTAACGCAATTGCAAGAAATGAATTCCCTATTATTGACTAAGGTATCTAAGGATTGGGGGATAGGGGGGTGCGGAATACTTTCCTCCCTTTTTTTTTTGTTTTGTTTTGTGTGTGTTATGTTTTGTTTTATTATTATTGTAGTACAGTTAAAAACTTCAACAGTGAAGTTTTGAGTAAGTATGATTAGGATACAATCATATAATAAATACAATGTGCTTATTTTCCTTTGTTACATTCCAAACAAGAGAGCATTGGCTCGATCGATTGTGTTTTTTAGTTATAAAAGGATCAGGTTGAATGGAATTGTTTTTAGTTCACAATTATGTTAATCTGTCATGATTTACAAAGAGTTTTAAATACCCTGCGAGGTGAACTGAAAATGTTTAATGTGTTTATTTCAAATTGTATACACTGTTGAATTATAAAAAAAAAAAAAAAAAAAAAAAAAGGAAAGCAGAAAAAGGCGATCACAATCATGGCCACTAAATTACCTAACGTTAGTAAATAAACTCAAATATTATGGGATCTCAGAGTCCATAGACAGGCTTCCTTTAACCCTTTGAGTGCTAATGACGGCTCTGAGCCATCACAGAGTTTCTCACTCTGGTGCTAATGACGTGATATTAAAAAATGTGCTATATCCAAAAAAGCGTCAGATGAATATTATTTACCCAATAAAAACAAGCATTCTTGCTACATTTCAGTTTATATTTTATTTTTTATTCTTTACATAACATTTATCCCTCTACTTTACATTAAGGGTAAGACAATTTTGTTACTTTTCAATCCTAATTATAGATAAATGGGGCAAAATTTATTTTTTCATTCATTCTATTCAGTTTCAATCCTTTCAAATTATAAATCCATTTGCACTCAGTCTGCAACAACGTCTGATCAAAATTTCCTCATCTTTCTTGCATATTTATTTTGAGGATTCCTTTCATTTGCCTTATTTTCATACAACGGTTTATCCATTGATATTGCTTTTGACCTATTCAATGTTGATGTTTGTTGAGTATATCCTCTTTCCCTAAATCTACCTGTCACGGCTCGATGAACCACTTCGCTATGGCTTCCTGAATTCTTTGCTGTAGCTAAGCTAAGCAACGTGACATGCATTCATGGCGTCAGCCAGTCTATATCAAACCAGCATTTTGAGTATTACCTTGTTACCGGACCTATTCCTACCTGACTCTGCCTCTGCTTAACTCCAAATCTGCCTGAAAGTTACCGGGCCTTTGCCTGCCTGACTCTGCCACTGCTTAACCCCAAATCTGCCTGAAAGTTACCGGGCCTTTGCCTGCCTAACTCTGCCTTTGCTTAACCCCAAATCTGCCTGAAAGTTACCGGGCCTTTGCCTGCCTAACTCTGCCTTTGTTTAACCCCTAATCTGCCTGAAAGTTACTAGACCTTTGCCTCCCTGACTCAGTCTCTCTCCTGCCAGACCTGTAGTGTGAGGAACTGCTTCTTTTATTTTATCCTCCTGATGTTCCTTGTTATCTGTCGCAGTTGTGGGTCACGTCCTGGATTTTACTCAGTGTGCTAGTGTGTGTGTTTTAATTTAATTTAATTGCCCTACAAAATTTAACGGTTGTCTAGAACAACCATATAGACACTAGACAACCGTTACATTTTGTGGGGCCACATCACGCTGTACATTGATTTGTTTAATAGAATCTGCCCTATACTGTATAATTTTAAAATTTGGAATTTAAATATTTTATTATATTTGTAAAACTTGTATGTTGGTTTGTTTTTCCAATTCCAATTTTACACTGCGCGCGCATGCACACTGAAGGCAACTCGTGGACCCTCTGATGCAGCTTATTAAGCTGAGCCTGAGGAGTCGGGCCGTGTGCGTATGCGCCGTATTCTGAGCAAATGCGCAATGCAGTCTAATGCCCATAGAATTCCTCGACCCTTTGCTTAGACCTAAACAGCTGATTTTTGGAGGTTGGCCTGTTTGCGCATGCGCAGTGAGTGCCACATGGCTCCAACAGCTAACGTCACGTCACCAGAAGTGACACGGTCCAGAATTTTTATGCGTCAAGACTAATTTTAGAACACCAGCTCTGTATATGTGATTCCCGATGTGCAAGGTGAAATTACGGGCGATGCGGGTTTCAGCAGTTATGCTGAAGCCTGCGCCGCATATGTAATCTCGCCGTAATCTGGTCCATGTGTGATGACATCTAAAATGGTGCAGTATTTGAACAAGGAGAATATCTTGTTTTTAATTAGGGGGTTAAACGTTACCAAGGATATCATGGAGATTTTCTGTACAGGATGAGGGAACTTATTGCAGCCTCCATCTTCCCCTCTGCTATATTATCAAGGGGAAAACATATATTTCTTTATTTTGAATGATGGGGCCTTTGTCCCTCTAACTTGTTTTATAGTTTCATTTCTAAAAGTCTTATTGTTGCCTTATAGGAAACAAAAATTTTAAATGGGTAAACATCTGGGAATCCTTAGGCTAATAAAAATGTTGCACAAGGATTTCAAATTATATTAACTCACCAAGCCTTTTTCTTCTTTACATACAGCTAGTTATGTCCACTTCTAAAACCCTACACAATATTATTATCCTCGAACAACTCTGCAACTAAAAGCCATGATATTTTAAAATAGAAAGTAATTATTTTACTTATATTAAAATCTAAAGTAGATTTGAACACTGATTGCTTATGAACTAGACTGAAGTTAAAATAGCAGTATTGTCATAGTTTAGAAAATGTATCTTTGTTTGACTTGTTAAAATTAAATTATGTTTTATAATGTTTCTGAGAATGAATATTTGAGGCTTTGATGTATCTGATGCTATTATAGAAGCCATTATTAATGTTGTTATATAAGATACACAAAAGAGTGTATATTAACAATGGAGCTTGATGACAAAGAACAAAATGTAATATTAAAGCCCTTTGAAAATGTAAGATTATTCATTTCTAGAAAGTTAAATCTATTCAATCTGCTTTTGTAAGACTAGTTTAATATCCTTAAAAAAAAAACAAAAAAACACCAATGTTATGTACTTAGGAGAAATGCTTTGTCGTGTACAAACAAATATCTACACAATCCAGAAGTGTTTATTTGCCTACAGTCTAATACACTGTCTACCCACTCACACACCTGGATGACAAGTTTTGCGCTATAGAGGGTGCGAAACGAACGCAACAAAAGTTGCGTCATTTCACCCTCCATAGCGCTGCCATTACAAGTTTCTGAAAAGCCTCCTTGTGCGTGCGATATGGTGGCAATAATCTCCATACCGCACAAAATCCAAGGACTGCTTTGACGTGCTCGTACACGCTTTCCCCCATAGACATTTTTGTTACACAAAATCCATAACTACTGCTCTCAGATAGTGGAATGGATCGTGTCTGTATAGGATGTAACGCAAGTATTTTAGCCTCACCGTACAACCTGTAATACCAACGCTATGAAAATCCCACACAAAAACATTCTTTTTTGAATGCGGGATTGACATTGCGTTACAGGCTAAAATGCTTGCGGTATAGCTATAACGACACGACTCGTAATGGCTGTGTTACTGTTTTTACGCTGAAATTGCCATTTTTTTCAGCGTTAAAACCGTAACGCTCAACTCGTAATTTAGCCGAAAGTGATTTAAAACATAAATTAACTATCTAAAACCTCTGCTTCCCACAGGTTCTCTTTATAAAAAGGTGTAAGCTTAATAGAAATATATAATTATTTCATCTAATTCATTTTAGGCTTAATGTCTCTTTGTCAACACGTTCAATTTCAAGGCTCACTTTTATTCTTCTTTAAAAATTAAATTCAAAACTAAATGTTAATTAAAAATCAAGAACTTCAAGCTTTGTATATTTTTGTATAAACTCAATTATGGTATTATAATTGGTATATAAGTGACTACATAAAAAGTGAAATTCAACCCCGTCTACTGTCTACTCTATAAATAAATAAGAAGTCCTTCATTTACCGTAAAGCCCATTTAACATTTAATTACAATATACATTTAATAAAAGGTCAATGAGTATAGCAGCTATGAATTTTATAATACAACAATAAGTCATTGCAACATAAATCAATTTCCTACATAAAATACTAATGCATACCACAGACTACCTAGATGAAAAGAAAAAAAGAGGTAGCATTCATAATGTACTGTATAGTATGTAAAGACAGAAGAAACTCAAACCTTTGTGATAAAGATAGGTGTACAATGTGAGAAAACAGTTCCAATTTAGAGATGTGCATTTGTTTCATTATGAATACACATTTGTAACAAAATACAAAATATCTGAATAAATGCACAACGAAAATTAATAAATACTAATGAAATTCATTAGTATTCATTTGTGTTCTTTGCAGCAGTTTTGCAGCAATGTTGTTCAAGTATAACCTTGTTACAAATACTGCAGCAACATTGATGCCATATAGTGAGCCAGACACATGAATGAAAAGCTCCTTAGTCTGCCTAGGTTTCCTCTTCAACAAAGGATACAAGTGGACTAAAGCAGATTTATAATATAATCAAACTGGAATTTTTTTCCAAATTGCTTGCTCTATCAGAATCATGAAAGTTTAATTACAAGTCTCATGTAACTAAAGAAAAACTAAAAAGTTTCACAAAACATATATACCTAGATTACAAGTCTTGCGTTAGCCTTAAAAAGCAGCGTTGAGAGGTCCCAATGCTGCTTTTCAATGCCCGCTGGTATTACGAGTCTTTCAGGTACAGGTGTACCGCTCATTTTTTTGGCCAGACTCGAAAATACCGCAAATCCACTTACGTCAATTGCGTATCCTACTTTTTCAATGGGATTTGCCTAACGCCGGTATTACGAGTCTTCCAAAAAGTGAGCGGTAGACCCTCTCCTGTCAAGCCTGGTACCGCATTTAAAAGTCAGTAGTTAAGAGTTTTATGGGATAACACCGTAGCATAAAACTCTTGACTAAAGTGCTAAAAAGTACACTAACACCCATAAACTACCTATTAACCCCTAAACCGAGGCCCCCCACATCGCAAACACTAAAATAAAATTTTTAACCCCTAATCTGCCGAACCGGACATCGCCACCACTATAAAAATATATTAACCCCTAAACTGCCGCATTCCCACATCGCAAACACTAGTTAAATTTTATTAAAACCCTAATCTGCCGGCCCTAACATCGCCGACACCTACCTACATTTATTAACCCCTAATCTGCCGCCCCCAATGTCGCCGCAACTATATTAAATGTATTAAACCCTAAATCTAAGTCTAACCCTAACACCCCCTAACTTAAATATAATTTAAATAAATCTAAATAAAATAACTACAATTAACTAAATTATTCCTATTTAAAACTAAATACTTACCTATAAAATAAACCCTAAGCTAGCTACAATATAACTAATAGTTACATTGTAGCTAGTTTAGGATATATTTTTATTTTACAGGCAACTTTGTATTTATTTTAACAAGGTAGAATAGTTATTAAATAGTTATTAACTATTTAATAGCTACCTAGTTCAAATAAAGTCACATTTACCTGTAAAATAAAACCTAACCTAAGTTACAATTACACCTAACACTACACTATAATTAAATTAATTCCCTAAATTAACTACAATTAAATACAATTATCTAAAGTACGAAAAAAACAAACACTAAATTACAGAAAATAATAAAATAATTACAAGTTTTTTAAACTAATTACACCTAATCTAATCCCCCTAATAAAATAAAAAAGCCACCCAAAATAATAAAAAGCCCAACCCTATACTAAATTACAAATAGCCCTTAAAAGGGCCTTTTGCGGGGCATTGCCCCAAAGTAATCAGCTCTTTTACCTGTAAAAAAAAGTACAATACCCCCCAACATTAAAACCTACCACCCACACACCCAACCCTACTCTAAAACCCACCCAATCCCCCCTTAATAAAACCTAACACTAACCCCTTGAAGATCACCCTACCTTGAGAAGTCTTCACCCAACCGGGCCGAAGTCCTCAACGAAGCTGGGCGAAGCGGTCTTCCAGACGTGCAGAAGTCTTCATCCAAGCCGGGAAGAAGAGTTCCTCTAGACAGGCAGAAGTCTTCATCCAGACGGCATCTTCTATCTTCATTTATCCGGCGCGGAGTGGGTCCATCTTCAAGACATCTGACGCAGAGCATCCTCTTCTTTCGACGTCTTCTTACTAAATGACGGTTCCTTTAAGTAATGTCATCCAAGATGGCGTCCCTTCAATTCCAATTAAATGATAGAATTCTATCAGCCAATCGGAATTAAGGTAGAAAAAATCCTATTGGCTGATGCAATCAGCCAATAGGATTGAGCTCGCATTCTATTGGCTGATTGGAGCAGCCAATAGAATGCCAGCTCAATCCTATTGGCTTATTGCATTAACGGCCGAGGGCAGATATGCTCCAGAGAGTTCTGTTGTAATCAGAGCCTCGGGTGCTGCAACTGCCTCTGGGAACCTAACTGTGGGTCCCACCCCCACGACATGCTTTTAAAGGTACTCAGACAGACCGGACTGTTATCCGATGGACATTTTTCTGTCAGATTATTGTCGCACACGCATTCTGTCCGAGAACCTTTAAAAGCAGGTTGTGGGGGTTTCTCTAAAAGAATGCATATGCGACAGATAATAATCTGACAGACAAATGTCCATCGGATAACAGTCCGGTCTGTCCAAGAACACAATAACACAAAATTGTTTAATTTTCTGTTGTAAAAAAACATGATAGAAAACATATGAAAAATCCACATATGAAAAATAAAAACTGTTTAATTCATGAATAAAAATGTAAAATAAAAATGTTTAATTTTGAAAAATAAAAATGTTTCATGAATAAAAATGTCATATTGTTGTTGTAAAAATGTCTAATTTCCTGTTGTTGTAACAAAACAAGGTACAAAACATATGTAAAATCCACATAAGAAATATAAAAATGTTTAATTCATGAATAAAAATGTTTCATGTTGTTGTTGTAAAAATTGTGTTTCCTGTTGTTGTAACAAAACACGGTACAAAACATATGTAAAATCCACATATGAAATATAAAAATGTTTAATTCATGAATAAAAATGTTTCATGTTGTTGTTGTAAAAATTGTACGTTTCCTGTTGTTGTAACAAAAAATTGTACAAAACGTAAGTATTTGTGTAATCCAAAATAAAAATGTTTAATTTACTGTTGGCGTGTTTTCCTAGCATTGCCCTCCTAGCATTACCTGGGTAAAGCCCAATGTATGATTTTATTAGCTTTATCCAGAAGCGTTTGGGTAATCCTAGGATTACCCGGGTAAAGCCCAAAGAATGATCTTACATTGGGCTTTACCCACAGCCACTGGGTAGTCCTAGGATTAGCCAATTTCTGACTTTACCCATAATATATATATATATATATATATATATATATATTTAAAAATAAAAATAACATTTTATTCTGTGTGAGCAACATAGGAATATAAAGCATTCCTTACACACATTCAGCTTTAGCACAGTTGATCCAGTGCAGTGTCTAGTTAGCATGTGAGAAATAAGTAATGGACATCTCTTTAGCACGCCCCATAGAAGTCTATGGGGTGAAGGAGTTAGCGAGGTTGCAAAAGCTGAAGTCCTGAAGTAAGCAATATCATATCCGAATCTTTTGATTGTGTTCTACCTTTTTACTTTCAACTTGTAATATGCACGCTACTGTGGATGCACTCATTTTTTACTTTCAGTGCAGTTAGCACGCAAGCAATTTTTTAAGATAAATTAGCACATCACTTGTAATCTGGCCCTATCTCGGACACCAGTCTCATTATTTTAATGTCAACTGTGATTACTATTATTAAATTTTTTAGAATACTGTAAGATTAAAGAGCATCTTTGATCTGCTCATGCCCACCAATTGTTAAAGAGAAGACTATTCATTAAAAAATAACAAGTAGAAGATTATTTAACTGGTGAGTTTGGGCTGCTTCTTCTCCAGCATATGATTAATCTGGTTGCAGTGCAGTCCGCAGGGGGAGCTTATTTCTGTGTGTGCTTCTCCTACTAATGCCCTAATTCACAAACTATAATTTATAGTGCAGACTTTAAAGAATCCACATAAATCCACATAAAGGGATATCATACCCATATGCAAAATCACTTGAAAATGAAGCAGCATAACTGTAAAAAGCTGACAAGAAAATATCACCTATACATTTTTATATAAAAAAATCTTTCAGATTATCAGAGAAAGTCCTTTCTGATTCAGATCTACTATTTTACTGTAATTTTCATTGTGAAAAGAACAGCCAATCAGCTTCACCAGTGCTGAATAAAAAAATGTACTATGATCTTATGGGATTTCAATGAAGTCTTGTGAAATTTCAAAGTTAAAGGGACACTCAAGTCAAAATTAAACTTTCATGATTCAGATAGAGAAGGCAATTTTAAATGACTTTCCAATTTACTTCCATTAAGAAAATGTGCAGTCTTTTTATATTTACACTTTTTTAGTCACCAGCTCCTACTGAGCATGTACAAGAATTAACAGAATATTCATATATGCATTTGTAATTGGCTGTTTGCTGTCACATGATACAGGAGGAGTGGAAATATACATAACTTTGAAACTTGTCAGAAAAAAAATCTACTACTCATTTGGATACTCATCTACTGTATTTACTGGTCCTTGAAAGGGATAGTAAACCCCAAAATATTATTTTATGATTCAGATAGAACATACAATTTTAAGCAACTTTCCTATTTAATTCTATTATCAAATTTTCTTCATTCTCTTGTTATCCATTTCTGAAGGGACAGCATTGCACTGCTGACAGGAAGCTGACAATATCTATTTAGCCAATCACAAGAGACAAATGTGTGCAGACACCAATTAGCAGCAGCTCCCACTAGTGTATGATATGTGCGTATTCATTTTTTAACATGGGATACTAGAGAACGAAGCACATTTGAAAATAGAAGTGAATATAAAAGTGTCTTAAAATGACATGCTTTATCTGAATTGTGCATGTTTAATTTTGACTTTCCTATCCCTTTAACTTCCTTAAAATATGGAGGGAAATAAAGTACCTGTACATGACAGATGTGCACTCCCATGCAAAACCTTACGCCATAATCCTGATTGGATGATTAAAGTCCCTTTACAATGGGGGCGGAGCTGAGCTCTGACAAGAATGGCTGCCTAGTGGAGTAGCTCTGTACATAGTTCATTTAAATAAGCCTAAAGCATGTTTTCACGGCATCTAAAGAAATCGAAAAGTTGAGTGGTAAACTATTAAAACCATCAACTTCATGGCGACGTCAACTTTGCGGGCATAGAAGAGCAACACTCCCATAATTTGCACTCATCGGCTGAACGCTGTAGGAACAGGCCTAGACTTTGATGATCCCTAAACTGGCCCAGCATTTCTAGCTCAACGGTAAACAAAACTCATTTGGCCTACACGCAGGAAAGTTTAACCTTCCGTTCTAACTGACACAGCAAACTATACTCACCTCGACCTCACTGAAATGGCGGCTTCCCTATCCTTCATTGGAGACTTGCGCAGTTTAATTGAAAGGCATCATGCCAAACTTGCAGAGACACTGCGTGAGACATTCCACCATGAAGTCGCCCAGACTGTTGCCACCAAGATTCTTCTTGATCGTGACCCGGTGGAGGGTAGGAGGGGCAGCGCTTTGGGACCTCGGTGCTCATCGTCCGCTCCCTTAGAATCCCAGAATGACCTCTCAGGTGGGGAATTTAAATCTGAATTGCGGAGAGGTGAAACGGCTCCTATGATGGGGAGCAGCCCCCTCACTTACCCACTATATCTCGTGCGGGGAGTGGATGCCGGGCGCCCTGAAACCAGAGAAGACCATGGGAGGAAACTGTGATCTGCACCTAAATTACATCTGGCTATCTGGCCGCTGTATACTGCCCCCAGCTCAGAGTTTCAATTACCGCTACCATTGCCACTACGCACACTTACTGGAATTGCAGTGGGACCCTATAGGATAAGTTTACTAGACACTCTGAGGCTTACACCACCTCGACCTGAATCTGACATCGGTTGAGAGATGTCTGTATCTTTGCGGGCACTGGTCACCTAAGTGGCTGCTGATTGGTTGCTGCACATAGAGGCCTTGTGTGATTGGCTCACACAAGTGCATTGCTATTTCTTCAACAAATAATATCTAAAGAATTGAGTAAATTAGATAATAGAAGTAAATTGGAAAGTTGTTTAAAATTGCATGCCCTATCTGAATCATGAAAGTTTAATTTTGACTAGACTGTCCCTTTAAACTCCCTATTTTTTTATCATATATATAAATATATATATATATATATATATATATATATATATATATATATATGCTATACGATATTTCATGTAAAACTTACCATCTGCTGTTATGGCTACTGTTATAGTGGGCTGTGCAACCTTACTTTACAATATGTGACGTACGTTTAGGGTGGGCTGGACCCACACTACTTCTACTATTAATGGTCTACATACCCAATTTATTTTAAATAAGCCAAATAGATAAAGTCAAATTTATGAGTCTAGTTATTTAGACCATGCCAAGCATGTAATATGCCTACTGCACTTATATAACCCCCCCCCTCATAATACACCTCCTAGGCTAGGAGGGTTAACTATGCGGCTTATCTAGCCTATGCCGCACCTTCATCACTTTCCTATAGCAACCCTTGCAGTACATAATAAATGCTGACTATATTTTCCTTTCCTCACAAAGCTTGGCAAAATCCGTTATTCATACCAACTACAAATAAGATTGTTTATAACACTTCCTCTTAGGATACTTACAGTGTCTGGGTGTCCTCGAGGGACTCAATGTGACATGAGAGGGATACACATCATATTATATTATGTTATTTAACAAGATGTTTTCATTTTGCCTGTTCCTTTTTATGATTACTGTGATGCCTATTATTTTATAGGAAATCAACCAACTGCATTACTATGTACAATATTTGATAATTCCTTATACTACTAATGCTTAGGAAAGAATTCCCCCTCTATAGTGTTAACAATTTTCCAGGGCACATGAGGGGCCCCTTGGGTAAATGGAGGATATAATGCTAACCTTTGAAAAATGAGGTTCTTACTCTAAGACATACTGTAACATTTATGCTGTTCTAATGCCTTTTGCTTTTGTTGTTAAGATATTATTGCAATGTAACAGTTCGCATTATGTTAATTTTCACATTGTATGTACATGATTATATTATTTGATAACCTCAATAAAAATATTAAATATGAAGAAAAAGGAAAAAAAAGTCCCTTTACAATAGGATGTGGCTACTGAGATAAAATATCTTCTTGCTTTTTCAAAGAGATGTTCAGGGGATATTTTTTAGTCATCCTTTAACAGATATGCTGCATCATTTTCAAGTGATTCAGCATTTGGGTATCATGTCTCTTTAATTTTCTAAAAATGACATGGCAGATGCTAGAAGTCCTGGAAAGATGAGCGCTGCCTGCCATAGAAAATAAAGAAGCTCTCTGAGATTTAGAATCTAATGGGGAAGAGTGATGTTCACAGGGGAGTGCTTTTCACTGATATAAATGCTCAGTTTGCAGCAAATACTGAATAAAGTGAAATATTTTTGCTACAGTTTATCTTGCATTTTCCTATAGTTTAATATATATTACTTTTCTGTAAGTTAAAAAATTGTACTTTGAACTTAGAATAAATGTCACCTTCATAAAGTGACTCAGATCAAATAGTGAGAACTGCAGGTTTAACATGCTTAAAGAATATGATAGTTGTGAGAGAGTTTCACACACACCCAGGGAACTCCCATGTCCCTCCTACTTTCTAAATTGCCAGGCTAATTTCATATAGAAAAAAAAGTACAGAGTTTAATTCTAATTTTTGACACAGAAATATTCAAAGCACAATACTAAATTCAATGCTGTAAAAAAAAAAAAAATACATTTAACAGAAATTAGAAAGTGCAAAGCTTCTCTCTAAGTGTACAAACAGAGATAATATAAGGAGGCATTGTGTGTGTTTATAAATATTGATAATGCAGGGAGATTTGATTTCCCTGCCAGCTCAACTCCATTTAATTGGTTTTGGTTTCAAAGAGCAAAACCAGATAGAACATATTAAAAAACACTAAAAAAATAATAATAAAAAAAATAATAGAACAATTTCCAATTCATTGTATGCTGTTCAGCTGGTATAACAGGACACTGGAAACCCATTAAAGGGAATCAAGTTTTACACTATCACTTTAAGTAAGGAAGAGTGGGGCTTAGATGGTACATATTATATACTGTAAATAGTCATTGATGATGTAATGCAAAGCTTCGAAGAGGGGAGTGAGTGTAGTTTCAGATTTCCTTGTATTAAATGTTTGAAAGAAAAACTTAAAGGGACAGAAAACCCACATTTTTTCTTTCATGATTTAGAAAGAGCATTCTATTTTATACAACCATCTAATGTTTTTCTGTTATCTATTTTGCTTCATTCTCTTGATATCCTTTGCTGAAAAGCATATATAAATAGGCTCAGTAGCTGCTGAGTAGTGGCTGCACATAGATGCCTTGTGTTATTGGCTCACTCTTGCACATTGCTATTTCCTCAGCAATGTATATCTAAAGAATGAAGCAAATTAAATAATAGAAGTAAATTGGAATGTTGTTTAAAATTGTATTCTCTATCTGAATCATGAGAAAAAGATATTGCATTTAGTGTCCCTTTAAACTCTGGCATAAATGTAAAGGTTAGTGCCACACCAGCTTCCTATGTGCATCTTGCTGCCATTTCTCCTGTTTAAATTATCATGCAAAAAAGATGTGTTTTTAAGAAGATTCCACAGATGCCGTCCTTTTGTTATTCATTACTATGCCAGCTTGACCGTGGACACCGTGGACACCGGTTTTGATGTCTTGGTAAGGGGTGTGACACAGTGACATCAGAGACACCCAGCTGATCCACGAGGATGCCGAGCTACGCCGGTGAAGATAGAAGAGCACTCGGAGAGGTATGATGACATACCTGTGCATTGTGAAGCTTACTGAAGTTCATTAAAGTCCGGTAAGACAGGCTATTGCGAGAGTGGACTGTATTAGCTGTTTATGCTGCTGCATTACTCCCTGGGCACCCTGTGTATTACCTAAGACCCTCAGATACGTTTACCTGGTTGCTATTTTGTGTCAATTGTACATGGGCTCTTGAACTAAAGACTGATCCTAAGTAATCTTGGTGTGAATTTGCCAATGTGTATACATAAAAATTAGGAAGAAGAAACAAAATGGCAGTGCTTTTGTTGAAAAATCGCAATGAAATAAAGACCCACAAGCATAACAAACCTGTTTAGCGATGTCCAGAAGATCTCCAAAAGAAAAATAATATGCACCATCTTCCAAACTTTGACATGCTAGTAGATAAATAATCCAAGAAATGATAGTGGACAGATTGTAGGGTAAAAAAATCCAATTTTTTTTATTTAATCAATTAAAACAATTGCAAAGGAACAACAGCAGCATAGATAGGGAGAGCGTAGCACCACCTGGTTTACGCGTTTCGGCTTACACCATAGTCATAGCCAATGGATGCTAAGATCAACCTTCCTCATTTATAAATGTTAATATGCAATCCTATAGGTTGTGCAATATTGTTACGCCCTAATTATTCAATGAGATACCATAGTAACACTAGGACGCCATATACTAAAAAAAATGTGATGCTAAACAGACCATGTTAAGATTTGTATGTACTAAATATAGTATCAATAAAATTTACCTTAAATGATATATTAATATGCATATACCTATTTATGGCAATACATTTTACATAATACGCATACTATAGGTGATAGAAAATCAAGACACAGTATATTGTATATTTCTACTAATAATACATACAGGTACACCAATTAAGCTTTAAAACAATCTAATAGATTATACCAACATTTAGGGCTCCATGTACTAAGCCGTCAATTCATCCGTCATTTTAGACGCGGCTAAACTCGCCGTTACTCGCCGCGGGCGAAATGGTGTCCACTGTTGCTATGTACTAATAATCCCACAATAAATAGACACGTCTAGCCCCTGCGAGCAGTGGTGGAATATTGATAAATTTGACACCTCGCTCGCCGCGACTAAGCTGATGTACTTAACTTTCAGTTGAATTGTCTGGCCAATTGTTAACACGTGACATGTAAGGTGTCATGAACGTCATAGTAGTCGCGGGAATAGAATTTTGCTCCTATAAATGTACAACTTTTCTAAACAACTTTATTATTGTTCCAAAATTTTTGGAGAGTAATTACAGAGCGCTCTTTTTTGTGATCTTTATTTACAAATTCGATATGGCTTCATCTGGATCTGAAACCGCTTCAAAATCCAAGAATCCTCACTTTTCTCATCAGCAAAACGTCGTTTTGATTGACATGATTATTGACTCTTATGATTATTTGTTTGGATAGAAAAGACAGAAGCGCCACATGGCCCAATATTGTTTGATCCAGAATAAATAGATCTTAAAGTGATGAGTAAACTCACGTTTAGTAGAGCACCTCAGTTAGTGCTAGATATACGGTCTGGGATCTATTTGGTCACCCAGAAGACCAACTTCCTGCACAGGAGCTGATGTCTGTATAGGCAGAAGGAAAACACAGGTGCCAATATGGCCTAGTATTGCTGGTGCAAATATGTCAATACAAGCAAAGAGAAGAATAATACTCACAAAGTGTAAAGCACCTCTTGTGGTGCTATAGAGGCATGAAGGGGTCAATTCAGTCACCCAACAGACTTGTAGCCAGACATCCAAATGGATCCAGAGGTGCAAAAGGATCCCACAATTGATCCAGAAAAGGAATTATTCCTCAGGAAAAGGATAAAAGATATATATCCCAAAGAAAGATGCAGCAAGTGTTCAAAATATTAAAAAGTGACTTTAATAAAATTGTAAAAATAACAGGCAACGCGTTTCTCAGCCAATGGCTGTTTCATCAGGCTTCATAAAATGTTTACTGAACACTTGCTAGATATACCCTAAACCTAAATTAATTGATTAATTGATATTAAACAGGTGGTAGTGGGATGGGTCCACGCTTAAGAACAAACTGGCTCCCAGTAAAGTGGTGAGGGATAAGGTGGGAATCACAACTATAACATAGGAACTAACAGGACCTTTTTGGGTAATTTTTTACCAAGACATGGAATATTCAAATGTCTTAAATCGAGGTGTAACATGTGCAAAGTCGTGAAAAGTGGAACAAACACATTTTCTTCCAATCAGACAGGAGAACAATTTAAAATCACAAAGAGGATGTCATGTGAGTCCACCTATGTTGTCTATCTTGTCAGTTGTGTGTGTGGGGTCCAATATGTAGGACGTACCGGATGCACCATCAAAAAACGATGGGGCGAACACACTTATAACATCAAAAGGAAATTTTTGAAACACAGTCTCTCCAGACATTGTGCTTATGCACACAAAGGTAGTGCTAAAACACTCTCTATACTTCCTATAGAACAAATATCCCGAAATAGCCACAATGCTATGCTCACTCTACGACGTAGAGAGACTTACTGGATCCACAAATTACACACGTTGGCCCCAGAAGGCCTCAATGAATGTGTGGATTTGGCAGCATTTGATTTATGAATATAAGTCATTTTCTTTAGAGATAAGAACTGGCTACACTTTTGAAACTGACAAATTGGTCCTTTGACCATATATATACATGTCTAACCATCTTGCGTATATATGTGTGTGTGGGTGGGTGTATGTATATATTTATATGCACACACATTATGGTTGCATATATGCACACACTTGTAGATGCACCAAATCTATAACCCATGAGTCCATGAGACATTTGTTGCTATAGGCCCACGTTTGAGTAATATAACCAGCTATTTATCATCATGTGTCCATATTTAGTTGTGAACACCATGTCTTACTAGATATGTCCTTTAGAGATTGGTATTAGTTTCTTTTCTCAGATCACTCATTTGATGGAATAATACAACCAACTAGTTATTATTACTTGTCTTTGTTGTGAACATCATGTCACATTAGAGATGTCCTTTATAGATTGGTAGGATTTTCCTCCCTCTATCATATATCTATATATGAGCTGTTTATAGATCGAACTATTACAACAATCTATCATATTTAGACACAAGCTATGTGAATATAACTTCAGGAATGTTCACTAGTCACCAACACTGCTCTTTATCCGATTTATATTTCCAATCAGTGTTAGAAACCTATGTAGTTGTAGTGTTTAACTGCAGACTTGGGTGATTTATGCCCCACTGTTGTAATTCATATGACACTATTAGTAAGAATTGGCAGTAATGCTTATCTCCCCACTAGATAATTTTAGTGTTTGCCTGGACTACGCTCTCTCTTTTTTTGGCCCCTTTATTGGTGCAACACGAGTTCTTCTCTCTCTACTAGATAATTCTAGTACTCGCTTTAGTTAATTTCTTTATCTGGCCCCTTTATTGGTGCAATATTAGCTCCACATATTACCGATTAGAAGGATGTACTATGGTTGCGATACACCTCACGCCCCTTATCATCATAACCCTATCAGCCAGCGCCACGTATCGGGATCAGGATCGCTACTGTGCGATCCTGACTTGACAGAAACATTGAGGCCGGGCATGCGCACTCAGCGCAGAGGAGGAATGTAGACATCGCCAACGCCTACTCTTGAGCGTATGCAGCGATTGGGCCACATCTGACTGTGGCTTGTCATGCGCATTGAGCGCCTGTGGACGCCGACTTAGTCAGCGGTGAATTTAAATTACACAGAACCAGAAACTATGAGATAATAGCTGATTGAGACATCTATTTATTTCTTTAAAAGAACTTAACGTTCACTAGTATTGGAATTGCTGTGCTCTGTCTGTTCCCAATCACACATGTCATCTGAAATTAATTTGCCTTTATACAACAAGTCACTCATAACAAGGTATGACCTTTATAAGTTTAGTGAAATGACAGCTTAAAATCAAATGTAATACCAACTAGAAAAATATATATATACAAAAATTGCTATTAAGCATTGCCTCCCATACTGTGTATGGTTGACACTATGCTGTATGCTTTAATGTGTGCTTCATTATTATTTTCTAAAAAATAAGGTATAATAATTTTTTAAAGTTTTTTAAGTATATTTGACTAAACAAAATGTAGCATGAATAATATTAACTAGGAATGTATGAAATCTGTATTATGCATTGTATATTATATTGTACACTGTTTATGTTTATGTTTTAATGTGTGTTCTATATGGTAGCAACTGATTGGTTGGGATCATATTACTGATTAAGTGGACCCATCCCACTACCACCTGTTTAATATCAATTAATTTAGGTTTAGGGTATATCTAGCAAGTGTTCAGTAAACATTTTATGAAGCCTGATGAAACAGCCATTGGCTGAGAAACGCGTTGCCTGTTATTTTTACAATTTTATTAAAGTCACTTTTTAATATTTTGAACACTTGCTGCATCTTTCTTTGGGATATATATCTTTTATCCTTTTCCTGAGGAATAATTCCTTTTCTGGATCAATTGTGGGATCCTTTTGCACCTCTGGATCCATTTGGATGTCTGGCTACAAGTCTGTTGGGTGACTGAATTGACCCCTTCATGCCTCTATAGCACCACAAGAGGTGCTTTACACTTTGTGAGTATTATTCTTCTCTTTGCTTGTATTGACATCTTTGCACCAGCAATACTAGGCCATATTGGCACCTGTGTTTTCCTTCTGCCTATACAGACATCAGCTCCTGTGCAGGAAGTTGGTCTTCTGGGTGACCAAATAGATCCCAGACCGTATATCTAGCACTAACTGAGGTGCTCTACTAAACGTGAGTTTACTCATCACTTTAAGATCTATTTATTCTGGATCAAACAATATTGGGCCATGTGGCGCTTCTGTCTTTTCTCTTCATAGATTGCCGCTCCTGGATCCTGGCCTGGATCATCACAGATAGCTGCCTCCCATCCCAATAGAGACTTTCACTTTATTATCACTGTGCTTGTTTTGATTGTTTATTATTTTATTACTCTGTATCACATTGTTATTGCTTAACACTGTATAACATTGCACATTGTATGATTTATCACTTTTAAACCACATTGATACTGGTTTATACAGCATATCACCTTGATTTATCACTTTAGTATTTTTTAATATTAATCTATAATATTTAGATATATAAGTATAGAATTATTTGGTCACATCTTCTCTCTTACACTCAGGGCGCCCCCTCTCTTTCTTTTTTCTTATTTGTTTGGATGTCGTGTCAAACAGACAAATTTTTCTAGGAGGAAGCAGATCTGGCAAAGGTTCAGCGAAGCTGTTAGTGCCCAGGGTCCAGGAAAAAAGGATGTCGATCAGCTGAAGAAGCGTTACAACGACATTAAACGTTTCGCCAAAGCTAAATTGGCCAGAGAAAAAAATTCGGCACGTGCTACCGGAGGTGGACCAGCATATGTGGCAGACCTCAATGATTATGAGCAGAAGCTTGTTCAGCGTCTGGGACCAGAGATCATCACTGGCATAACGGATGATTGTGACAGTGATTTAAGAGGTAAATGTACAACATAATTGACGCAAATGTTTTTTTTTTAAATTATGATAGGTCATTGTCTCCAATATATATTTCTTTAAAATAACATTATCTGACTTCTTACGCTTCAGTATCTGAATCTATATAGGCCATTTAGGCCCCAAATACTGTAATCATTTATGTCGCATATATGTATAAGGGATTGTACAAGCCATTTAGGCCCCAAATACTGTAATCATTTATGTTGCATATATGTATAAGGGATTGTACAATAATATGGTTGTTATACTGCCTTTTTTTAAAGGTCTAACGGAACTAAAGATTTGTTGATTATTAATATAGTGATCCCTAAAGATAACACCCATGTGTTTATTTTGAAACAAGTATTGCATAGAAACCTTAAAGAGATAATGACAATAGAAATAATGTAATTTGAAACTATTAAAAAAATATTGATGTTGTGTAACATGGTATGTCCGACATTAATCATGAGACTAACCCCAGATCACATGCCTTCTTAAATTTCTGATCTATTGACTTCCATGTTGCGTTATTTGACTATAGAATATTATTTTTAACATCTTTCAAAATTGTTCTCCGCTTTATAAACATATACTTTTTTCAGATATAGCTATGCACATAGTTGACGCAGTCACATGAACCATCTATGTGCATCAACCAATGATCATTTACTGTGCCTGTATAGATTTGCTTTTCATCAAAGTATAAAAATCCAATGAAGGCAAAAACATAATACAATTAAATTTTTTTGAAAAAGCATTTTCTTATGCAATTTGTAAAGGAAATTTTATTTGTTCATGTCCCTTTAAAGGGCCACTAAACCCAAAATCTTTTTTTAATGATTCAGATAGAGAATAGAAATTTAAACAACATTACAAATTACTTCCATTATTTCTTTGGCT
This sequence comes from Bombina bombina, assembly GCF_027579735.1. Lineage (NCBI taxonomy): Eukaryota > Metazoa > Chordata > Amphibia > Anura > Bombinatoridae > Bombina > Bombina bombina. The sequence continues at coordinate 508,525,517 of NC_069499.1, read as the reverse complement.
TCATTTTCTAGATATTCTTAGTTGAAGAAAAATAAATACACATGTTGAGCCAATCACACGAGGCTTCATTGTGCAGCAATCAAATATTTTTCAACAAAGAATATCAAGAGATTAAAACAAATTAGATAATATAAGTAAATTATAAAGATGTTTATAACTGCATTCTCTTTCTAAATCATAAAATAAAAAAGGTGGGTGGCATGTCCCTTTAATGATTGAGCTTTCATTCACTGCTGTGATTATTATTATTAACACTTTTAGCTTTCAGTTTCAACTAGAAATAAAAATAAACCTAACGTATTTTTTGTTGTTGTTTTTTTTAAAGCAACGCCAACAACACAAGCAGAGCCTGTGAGGAGTAACAAAGTGCCCACTTGTTCTACTTCATCTTCTGCGGTTTACAGACCACCCAGTTCAGCTGTTTCCAGACCTTCGGCCAGTTTTACACATGGACAATTAATACGCTCCACATCTAATGTTACACACACAACTTCCTCGGCGGACACACTTCCTGATGTAAGGACCAGCACTCCAGAAACTGGTGTTGGTAGAGCAACTGGTAAGTACTTTACAAATGAATAATTTCAATGCTGTGTGTTTTATCTCTTTTATCTATCAATTTTTATTTTTTTTATTTTTTTTTAAATGTCAAATGTCATGATTGACATATTCTAGTTCGAGATCTTTTACAGATGGAATGTAATTTGAAGGACAAATAGCAATGATCATAGATTTTCATGAAAGGGACACTGTACAAATTTTTTTAAATGAGGATTCGTGTAGAGCATACATGCAATTGTAAGCAACTTTCTAATGGGTTTAAATGTTATCATTATTTTCTTTTTGAGAATTGATCATAGTATTACATTAGAAAGTTGATTGAAATTCCATGCTATATATCTTATTCTACAAAATATTATTTTTGCTTCAGTGTCCAGTTAATTGCAAAGTACATTTCCATTAATAATTTTCCAAATAGAAATTTCACTGAATGTAATAGCGTTTGAATATATGGTTACATTGACTAAAAAACCTTTTTATTTTATTTATTTATTTATTTTTATTTTATTTATTTTTTTATAGGTGATTTGGGACGTCTTTTCCAGCGATTGACTGGACATTCATCTCCATTATTTGATGGTATGTATCACATATGTATATATATATATAATATAACTTAAATTGGTGTATGACGGTTGTATCTGCTCTCTCCTTCTATTCTATTTCTGCAAGTGTTTTTAGAACATTTTATTTTTATTTACTAACAATTTGTTATGTCTTGATCTAGAAGAAGAAAACTCATCAAGGGAGATCACTATCAATCTCATGCCGATAGTGGAAAATCCCATTCAAGATGAACCACCAGGAGGGCATGATGGAAGTGAGACTCCAGATATTCTTGAAGATTTTGGAGATGCGCAACCAGATGAAATTCACACACCGGAAAACCTTGAGGAACCTGTTGAAACACAGGCACCACCAATTGCACTGCAAACAGGTGGTCTAAATATTGACAATACACCAGCAGAAGGACTATTGGCCGATGTTGGATTGAGGGAAATGTTGACACTTGCAAGGCAATACAGAGAGGACCACAGAGAAATGCAAAATATGATTAACTCTAATATTGACCGCTGGGCTGCTCTGTCAGAAAAAAATGTTGAACTAGAAATGCAAAGGAATGAGATTGAAATGCAGAAATTACAGCTGCAAAGAGAAATGTTCCAGTGGCAGAGGCGGATGGATGAAGAGAAAAACCAGCAAATTAACAGAGCTTTAACCATCAGTGAAAGGACATTACAATCTCTGTTGGCTATTGTCAGTGAAAGGGAGGGTACAACAGACCCAAAGAGGCCACGTCTGGAGTGAACATTTAATTTATTATTTATAACACTATATTAGTCACTGTTAATTTTTTTTCATCGATATATTGTTTAATAAGTTAGTTTTTGTGTTCTTTAAGTTTAAAATGTTATTATTTAATAAAGACAAATTTTTTTATGCCCAAAAAAAAAGTTTATTTACATAAATTCAAAATCACTTTTGATTTTTCAACACAAAAGTTTTTCTCAGTTATTAATTGTCATTCTTCTGACAATCATCATGACAAAACAAAAAATGAAATCAAATAACATATTTACGGTATAAAAAATCTACTTGCTCCATTAACATTCCCAAAGTTGCCCTAATTTTAGAAATTTTTTGTTTAACATGATCTTCAAGACAACTCTGAGTACTTTTGTCTGCAGTTTCAATAGTTGATTTTGAAGATAAATCTGTAGAAAAATAAATGCAAAGCAAATTTTAATTCAATTTTCATATACATATGCAATGTATGATAGGGTTTTTCATCACAAATATTACCTCCTGATGTGCTGTTATCTAGGTTATCTACTATATTAGCTTCTACACTTATGTCCACTCCTTTAAAGCTTTCATCTGAGCCAACTCCTATTTGAAATATACAATATGTATTAGTTAAAACTTTGATTTTCTTAGATTTAAGATTACTGAGTATGAAACATACCTTTATCTACCATCATTGTTGGTAAAACTTCTATCCTTGGTTGAGTATCATCTGAACTCAAGGCTTCAAATATTGGCACACTATCAGGATTTTGAAATTCTTCCATTTCCATACTATTTTCCATGTCTTCCATGGTAATATCTATGAACGTAATTACAAAGATAAAGATAGAAAACTATTAAATCAAAAACCTAGGATATATTATTTAAAACTATAATAATAATAATTAAAAGGGACATTGAACCCAATTTCTAAGTTTCATGATTCAGATAGTGCATGCAATTTAAATAAACTTTCTATTTAACTTCATTCTTTTTGTATCTTTATTTGAAAAGCAAGAATGTAAGTTTAGATGCCAGCCCATTTTTGGTGAACCAACTGTGTTGTACTTGCTAATTGGACAGAACCAATCAAAAAGTGCTGTCCATGGTGCTCAACAAAAAAATTGGCTGGCTCCTTAGCTTAGATGCCTTCTTTTTCAAATAAAGATAGAAAGATAATGAGGAAAAAAATGATAATAGAAGTAAATTAGCAACTTGATTAATATTGCATGCTAAAACTTTTTAAGCCAAAACCTAAAATATATGATTTAAAAGTTAAATAATAAGTCATTACCTGTCTGTGTCTTTTTATGAAAAATTTCATATGGATTTGGAGATAATTCAATATCCAATAGTGTTATTGGCAAAGGTGGAGAAAGAGCTTCACTTCTGGGTGTTTGCACCAACATTGACCTTAGGTAGCGTGGTGGGTGTTCACACTTCATTCTCCTACTTCTCATATCTATAAACATATATATAAAAAAAATTTGGAATAAAAAAAATAAATTTAATTATTCCAAGTAATTTTTTGTTTTCAAAACATTCAGTTCTGCATGCTTACTTTTCTAACATGTTTCAATGGTATATAGTAATATATTTATATTTTATTCTACTAACTCAGTTCTGCATGTTTCAATGGTATATACTAATATAGTTATATTTTACTCTACTAACCCATTTTTGTATGCTAACTTTTCTAACCTTTTAAGTGTATATAGTAATATAGTTAAATTTTAATCTACTAACTCAGTTCTGCATGCTTACTTTTTTAACTTTTTGCAATTGTATATACTAATATAGTCAAAGTAACACTCAGAAAATAATATTGTCCTGGATTCGTCAATGATGACGCAGTTCAAAAATAAACCCTTTTTTTATATTATAAAAAATTATTTCATATATAATTTTGAAACTTACATGTCCTTATCAATCTTCGAATCGATTTATAGTACTTCGGTTCTCTTCTCTTCAAATCACTATATTTTCTAAGACACTGTCGTCTTGTTCTTTTAATTTTTGAAATATGATGCATTCTTCTCAGCATCTCGTATATAATTTTGTCTCTGCATTCCTGTCTCACTCCCCTCACACCACCAATCCGTTTAGGGAAATATTTATCCATGGCATAAACTAATATCACCAATTCTCCAGCACCAAAAGGTTCAGGACGCGACATGTTTGACGATGACGTGATTAATCGTTATGTCAATCATTAGCGCATTGATATAGATATGTATCCCCGAAAAATAGAAAAAAATATAATGTATATGTAGATTAATGTATTTTATGAAGGTTTGTAAATATCGATGTTTATAGTTATTACAAATGATATTTGGTTTCTATACATTTTCTTTGTTTCAGATGTGTTGATATGTATTAAAATTTACTTTGGTTTACAATTGTTATTTTGTTTCTAAACATTTTCTTTGTTTCAGATGTGTTTATATGTATTAAAATTTAGTTTGGTTTACAATTTTTATTTTGTTTCTAAACATTTTATTTTTTTAAGATGTGTTTATATGTATTAAAATGTACTTTGGTTTACAATTGTTATTTTTTTCTAAACATTTTCTTTGTTTCATATGTGTTTATATGTATTAAAATTTATTTTGGTTTACAATTGTTATTTTGTTTCTAAACATTTTCTTTTTTTTCATATGTGTTTATATGTATTAAAAGTTACTTTGGTTTACAATTGTTAATATATAATGTTTAAAGATTGTAATTTTGTAATAAAAAAAATTATTTGCCATTATTTTCTATATGCCACTATTCTTTTAACAAATCTTGAATGGAAAAATATATTATTAAGGATAAGAAAATAAGTGTTAAGAGTAAGCCCTTAAGGTATTTATTTGAATATGGGAAAACCTAGTAGCTGTTAAAAATTGAGGTTAGAATAAAACAAATCAAATTAGCAAGTCTTTTTTAACTCAAAAATCCTATCTGATAACATAAAGCACTGTTGAATATACTGTCACTTGTTACAGCTACAATTCAATGACACAATACAATGAATTAGCATCAGCTATGGAGGGATTACATTACACTAATCACATTATGTAAAAGAGTGAGAGCAGCTGTAGACACTAGTGTGATGTCACAAAGACAATGTATTACCTATAATATATTGTCTGTAATAACTTTGATCATAAACTTTATTTATTTGAAACCTTTGATAATTGAAGAGCAACAACTGTTATGTATTTAACTGTTTATCATGAGTGATTTTTAATAACCTAAATTCTTAAAAAAAATGGAGACAAGTTAATAAAGAAAGTTTTTTATTGATCAACTGAAACTTTAATCTTCAAAATGTTGTTCTGAAACCATGTCCCTTGTTGCATTTCCACGCCTATTAGCTTGTTCTACACATATTTCTTCTGGTAAATCATCAGCATCTATTGGATCTTCATCTTCTAATGGACAGCCTCTTTTAATTGCTATATTGTGCAGTATGCAGCAAACCAATATAATTTTTGCAACTTTCTCTGGTGCATACTGCATAGCACCACCAGAACGATCAAGACATCGAAACCGCATTTTCAAAAGACCGAAAGTCCTCTCAATAATCCCCCTGGTAGATTGGTGAGCTTCATTGAAACGTACTTGACTTCTGGTCTGTGGGTTGTTATAGGGAGTCAACAGCCATTCTGTACATGAGTACCCTCCATCTCCTAATAGAAGATATAATAAATATAAATATTAATATAAGAATAATTATAAAGATTCAGAACTATACAATACAAATTTAAACTATACAGATTACAGTCGACAAATTGGGCGCAATTTTTGTACATTGAAATGAGAGACAAATTAGACGCCAGTTATGCTTACCTAGAAGCCATCCTTCAGGCATATTTCCGTCCTCGAACTTCCGGTATAACCCAGTCTGCCTTAAGATGTAAGAATCATGACAGGAGCCAGGAAAGTTAGAACGGACACTGATAATCCTCATGTTGGGGTCACAGACCATCTGGACATTCAAGGAATGGAAATGCTTTCTATTCCTATAGATCTCCTCACGAGCTTGAAGTGGTCTTACAGCAACATGGGTACAGTCTATGGCACCTAGGACATTGGGCATCCCAGCCATCCTATAGAAATTTGACTTGATAGATTGCCATTCTTCAGGGGTAGATGGCAAACAAACATATCGATGAAAAATAACCATCATAGCCCCTATTACTTTGGATAAGTGGCGTTAAAAAGCAGATTGACTCATTCCAATAATGACGCTAGAAACAGCCTGAAAGGAGCCTGTTGCAAAAAAATGCAATGCAGCTAATAGTTTCAGAAGTCCCGGAATAGCTTGTGAACGAGCAGTCATCGGCTCCAAATGATCTTCAATCTCTGGATACAGGTGTAATATCGATTCACGATCAAGCCGGAATCTTTGTATGATCTCTCGGTCAGAAAGGCCGTGCAAACCAACCCGTGGAAGGAATACACGGGGGACACGAACTCTCCTTCTTCTAACGATACGATTAGCTACATTTCCAGTATTCTGTCTTCTAGCCCGGATTTGCATCACACGGAGAATAAACAAAAACAGAATTCTCTCCATAGCTGCAGAAATGAACAATGTAAGTACAATGCTGATATTACTGCCTTTTATGTATGTCTAGACTGGCGTCTAGAGTGACTTTCCTATTGTTTTGTACCTTGCCCGCCACCTAAAAGGTGGCGAGGCAAAAATAACGAGGTGGGGGCGGAGATTGACGTGAGCGGACAAATAGATTTTTTAGTACATTCGTTTTTGGCGAGTTGGTGGTCAAATGTGTCTAATTACAGTAAAAAATGGAGAGGTTTGGCGGATAAGTATGCTCGCAATTTTAAAGATGCGAGTTTTAACATAATTGACGGCTTTGTACATATCAGTTTGCGAGTTTTGACGCGAGATTTGTTGCGGGTAGCTCGCTGACTGCTTAGTACATGGAGCCCTTAATGATGAGTCTATAGTGAAAATGCACATCACTAGGTAAGTATTGTGACATATTAAAAAGTTAATACGAATATAAATACAATACATAACATCACATACTAAACACTAAATTAATATGAATATGTTCCTTAACAAGAGTAGGAGTTGAAAGAACAAAAAATAATGCAAAGTTTGTAGTATTAATTAAATAGAGAGATTAGAGTGTTAGATCAGGCAACACGTATCGAAGGAAAAAGACTATTCCCAATAATGAAAGAGGTCATACATGGAGTTCAAACCTTGAGGTATACGACTATCCAACCTAAATATCCAATACATTTTGGCCAGAATTTGTTCAAGATTACCTTCCCTTTTAGGGGGTTTTACTTTCTCAATTGCACACTACCTGAATTAATACATTTTGCAATCCGGTTTTCTAGCAAAATGTTGCACAAGTGGAGTGGAGGATCTGCCCATTGATATAGTAGACAGATGTTCCCGAATTCAGGAGTTTACATCCCTACTAGTGAGCCCAATATATTGAAGTTTGCAAGAAGTGTACTCAATAAGGTAGATTACAAAAGAGGAAGTGCAATTCATACATGATTGTATATCAAAAGTTTCTCCTGTGACAGGGACCTGAAAGTTTGGGTAATTAAAGCATAATCACAGGGTTTGCACCTATTGTGTCCACATCTAAACATCCCCACATGGGTAAGCCAAGAACTAGATAGATAAGTAACAGATTTAAGTTGTGGGGGGGGATAGTATAGAGCCTATATTACAGCACTTTCTATATGAACATCTGATTCCCTTTCTTACAACATCAACCAAACTGTCATCCACTGCCAAAAGCGCAAAATCTTACTTATTATAGCACATATCTGTGGGTATTGGGTGCTATAACCTGCAACAAAATGTAGTCCTTCAAAATGAGTTAATTGATTCCTACATAGTAAGAGCTCCCTGTCAGTGTTGTCAACCTCCTTCCTGGCCCTATATACTTTTGGGGTATTTCCTGGCAAATAACAGTTTCTCCAATTCACCAGTCTCAATCACAAAATCCGAATGATCACTACAATTTTGTTTTAACCTTGTGAACTGGCCTTTGGCCACAGCAAACGTCACATAATCAGGATGGCAGCTGGTGGTGGGGAGGAGAGTATTCTCAGCTATAGATTTGCGATAAACCTTGGACACTATCTTACCACTATTATCTCCTATCAAAGTGAGATCCAGAAAATTCATCCGTCTGGAGTGGTGCTCAAAGGTGAATCACAACACCATATCATTTGTATTCAGATACTCAACAAGGGGGCAATCAAATCTTCTGGGCCTGACCAGATCAGCAGCAAATCAACAATAAAGTGTTTAAATAGTCTTATATACGGTCTGAAGGGGTTACTCTCTCCAAAGATGTGCACCATCTCCCACCATTCTAAATATAAGTTCACGTAGGATGGAGCGAATTTTGCTCCCATGGCCATGCCACATCTCTGGAGAAAGAATTCTCCATCAAATCTAAAATAATTGTTGGTAAGCAAAATATTTGCCACCTTAATGATATACTATTGAAACTCACAGGTATATTTGGTAAAGTGTTGAAGAAAAAATCGTAATGCTAGTATGCCTTTATCATGGGGAATAGATGAATATAATGAAACTGCATCAATTCTCAGCCAAGTGTAGCCATTATTCCATGGTATATCTTTGATTAAATTGAGTATGTGCTTGGTATCTCTAATATGAGAGACTAAGGAAGTGACAAGAGATTGTAACAGAGAGTCTAACCACTCAGAGGTGTGTTCAAGAAGGGAGTCAATACCCCTGTTCCAATCCATCATCCAAAATATGTCTTAATTCTCTCTTGAACACCTCTGGGGTCCCCACTGAGTCTATAGTAGTCTTGTGTATTAGTTAGTTGACTTTGTGCTTCAGACACATACATTAATCTGTCCATTACAACCACTGACCCTCCCTTATCAGAAGGGTGTATAACAAGTGCCCTATTTTGTTCCAAAGAAACAAGGGCTTCCTTTTGTCCCTTTGTCAGATTGAATTTCGGTTTGTGGGTATTCTGTTTAATGGAGTACAATAGAATTGGAGTACCTGGGTGTATTATTAGTAGAAATATACAATATACTGTGTCTTGATTTTCTATCACCTACTTGTATGCGTATTATGTAAAACTTATTGCCATAAATAGGTATATGCATATTAATATACTGTATAATTTAAGGTAAATTTTATTGATATTATATTTAGTACATACAAATCTTACATGGTCTGTTTAGCATCACTTTTTCTGAGTATATGGCGTCCTAGCGTTACTATGGTATCTAATTGAATAATTAGGGCAAGGCGTAACAATATTGCAAAAACCTATAGGGTTGCATATTAACATTCTTAAATGAGGAAGGTTGATCTTAGCACCCATTGGCTATGACTATGGCGTAAGCCGAAACGCATAAGCCAGGTGGTGCTAAGCTCTCCCTATCTATGCTGCTGTTGTTCCTTTGCAACTGTTTTCATTGATGAAATAAAGAATTTTGAATTTTTTCTACCCTATGAACTGTCCACTATCATTTCTTGGATTACATACCTCACTAACAGGGCAATTCGTGAATTTGCACTTGCTCGTATATTGCTCAGCCTGTACCAGCTCCGGTAAAGGATTCCCTCCTCCCTCGGATACACTCATAGCGTCTGGTGGAGGATTTGTACAAGACAGATGAATCTCACCTGAAGTGGTCACTCTTCATGTCTACTACACAGTCATTTCTTTATGGAGGTATGTAACCTCAGCACTCTATTGACTCTGCACTGGAGGTTTGGAGCTTTGGGATTTTAGTGTTAAGTGGAGCATAGGTTTTGGTGGCTGAGCAGTGAGAGCTATTTACTGACCTATAGACGGACATTTAAGGTCTTATACTAACAGATCCCTATTTCCTTTTTTACTAGTAGATAAATAATGCCTTATTATCCCTTCAGTTCTTATTTTCTGTGGATGTTTTGTAACCCATGAGGACATACATATTAACACATTGCTATATTCATATAATTGCATTGCACTTTTTTTTCCCAAGGAGATTCAAAAGTACTGCCATAATCTTCACTGAACTAATGGAAAAAATAAGGAAAGAAATAACCAAAGACATTGCAAAGCCAATTAAACAGACACAAAATAGTAAATAAATGCTATATATAATTATGTATTCAAAGCAAAGATTATCTTGAGAATAGTATGTATCTCTATCTATCTATCTATCTATCTATCTATCTATCTATCTATCTATCTATCTATCTATCTTATCTATCCAGCTCTGGAAAAAATTAAGAGACCACTGCAAAATGATCAGTTTCTCTGCTTGTGTTTGAGTAAAATTAAGAATTTAGTTTTCTTCTATAACTACTGACATTTCTTCCAAATTTCAAATAAAAATATTGTCATTTAGAGCATTTATTTGCAGAAAAAGACAACTGGTCAAAATAACAAAACAAAAATATGTAGGGCAAGATTACATATACGGCGCAGGCTTCAGCGCAAGTACTGAAGCCCGCGCCGCCTGCAATTTCACCTCGCACATTGGGGTATTACATAAACCCCGCCAGCAGTTCATAACGTGCTGTAAGTCGGATAAACTAGCGATGTCTAGAAATGAGCGTAAATACAAATTTGTGGAGTCGCCAATGACTTACGGCACATTAGAAATTGTCGGCGCCTAAGAAAATTAAAAAAAACTTAAATTCTCCTGTAAAAGTCTAACACGCCTCCCAAAAATTAACACGAGAAGTAAAACCCCTATATCCGCTATCAAACCCACATCAGAACTAATAATAAATGTATTAACCCCTAAACTGACAACCCCCCACAACGCAATATGCCTAATTAAACTATTAACGCCTAATCCGCAATTCACCCACATCTCGATCTACCTAATAAAAGTATTAACCCCTAAGTCCGCCAACCCCAACATCGCAAACTACCTATTTAAACTATTAGCCCCTAATCTACCATTAACCCACAAAGCAATAAACCTATTAAACTATTAACCCCTAATCTGCCAAAACCAAACAATGCAATAATGCTAATAAATCTATTAACCCCTAAACTGCCAAAGCTCGCAACGCAAATAATGAATCACTAAGCAACCTAACCTAACACTTCCTAAATTAACCACATTACATAAATTAAAATAAAACTAATTTACAATTAAAATAAAAAAACTAAAATTACTTTAAAAATAAAAAAACTATCGCCTAGATTTAGAGTTGGGCGGTAGCCGTGAAAACCAGCGTTAGAGGCTCCTAACGCTGGTTTTTAACGCCCTCTGGTATTTGGAGTCAGTCATTAAAGGGTCTAACGCTCACTTTCCAGCCGCGACTTTTCCATACCACAGATCCCCTTACGTCAATTGCGTATCCTATCTTTTCAATGGGATCTTTCTAACGCCGGTATTTAGAGTCGTGGCTGAAGTGAGCGTTAGAAATCTAACGACCAAACTCCAGCCGCAGAAAAAAGTCAGTAGTTAAGAGCTTTTTGGGCTAACGCCGGTTCATAAAGCTCTTAACTACTGTGCTCTAAAGTACACTAACACCCATAAACTACCTATGTACCCCTAAACCGAGGCCCCCCCACATCGCCGCCACTCTATTAAATTTTTTTAACCCCTAATCTGCCGACCGCCACCTACGTTATACTTATGTACCCCTAATCTGCTGCCCCTAACACCGTTGACCCCTATATTATATTTATTAACCTCTAATCTGCCCCCCCAATGTCGCCGCCAGCTACCTACAATAATTAACCCCTAATCTGCCGACCGCAAAGCGCCGCCACCTACGTTATCCTTATGTACCCCTAATCTGCTGCCCCTAACACCGCCGACCCCTATATTATATTTATTAACCTCTAATCTGCCCCCCACAACGTCGCCGCCACCTACCTACACTTATTAACCCCTAATCTGCAGACCGGAGCTCACCGCTATTCTAATACATTTTTTAACCCCTAAAACTAATTCTAACCCTAACCCTAACACCCCCCTAAGTTAAATATAATTTTATTCTAACGAAATAAATTAACTCTTATTAAATAACTTATTCCTATTTAAAGCTAAATACTTACCTGTAAAATAAACCCTAATATAGCTACAATATAACGAATAATTATATTGTAGCTATTTTAGGATTTATATTTATTTTACAGGCAACTTTGTAATTATTTTAACCAGGTACAATAGCTATTAAATAGTTAATAACTATTTAATAGTTACCTAGTTAAAATAATAACAAAATTACCTGTAAAATAAATCCTAACCTAAATTACAATTAAACCTAACACTACACTATCAATAAATAAATTAAATAAATTACCTACAATTACCTACAATTAAACCTAACACTACACTATCAATAAATTAAATACAATACCTACAAATAAATACATTTAAATAAACTAACTAAAGTACAAAAAATAAAAAAGAACTAAGTTACAAAAAATAAAAAAATATTTACAAACATAAGAAAAATCTTACAACAATTTTAAACTAATTACACCTACTCTAAGCCCCCTAATAAAATAACAAAGCCCCCCAAAATAAAAAAATGCCCTACCCTATTCTAAATTAAAAAAGTTCAAAGCTCTTTTACCTTACCAGCCCTGAAAAGGGCCATTTGCGGGGCATGCCCCAAAAAATTCAGCTCTTTTGCCTGTAAAAAAAAACATACAATACCCCCCCAACATTAAAACCCACCACCCACATACCCCTAATCTAACCCAAACTCCCCTTAAATAAACCTAACACTAAGCCCCTGAAGATCTTCCTACCTTATCTTCACCTCGCCGGGTATCACCAATCGGTCCTGGCTCCAAAATCTTCATCCAACCCAAGTGGGGGCTGGCGATCCATCATCCGGCGGCTGAAGAGGTCCAGAAGAGGCTCCAAAGTCTTCATCCTATCCGGGAAGAAGAGGCGATCCGGACCGGCAACAATCTTGATCCAAGCGGCATCTTCTATCTTCATCCGATGACGACCGGCTCCATCTTGAAGACCTCCACCGCGGACCCATCTTCTTCTTCCGACGACTTCCCGACGAATGACGGTTCCTTTAAGGGACGTCATTCAAGATGGCGTCCCTCGAATTCCGATTGGCTGATAGGATTCTATCAGCCAATCAGATTGAGCTCGCATTCTATTGGCTGTTCCGATCAGCCAATAGAATGCGAGCTCAATCTGATTGGCTGATCGGATCAGCCAATCGGATTGAACTTGATTCTGATTGGCTGATTCCATCAGCCAATCAGAATTTTCCTACCTTAATTCCGATTGGCTGATAGAATCCTATCAGCCAATCTGAATTCGAGGGACGCCATCTTGGATGACGTCCCTTAAAGGAACCGTCATTCATCGGGAAGTCGTCGGAAGAAGAAGATGGGTCCGCAGTGGAGGTCTTCAAGATGGAGCCGGTCGTCATCGGATGAAGATAGAAGATGCCGCTTGGATCAAGATGGTTGCCAGTCCGGATCGCCTCTTCTTCCCGGATAGGATGAAGACTTTGGAGCCTCTTCTGGACCTTTTCAGCCGCCGGATGATGGATCGCCAGCCCCCGCTTGGGTTGGATGAAGATTTTGGAGCCAGGACCGATCGGTGATACCCGGCGAGGTGAAGATAAGGTAGGAAGATCTTCAGGGGCTTAGTGTTAGGTTTATTTAAGGGGGGTTTGGGTTAGATTAGGGGTATGTGGGTAGTGGGTTTTAATGTTGGGGGGGGAATTGTATGTTTTTTTTACAGGCAAAAGAGCTGAATTTTTTGGGGCATGCCCCGCAAATGGCCCTTTTCATGGCTGGTAAGGTAAAAGAGCTTTGAACTTTTTTAATTTAGAATAGGGTAGGGCATTTTTTTATTTTGGGGGGCTTTGTTATTTTATTAGGGGGCTTAGAGTAGATGTAATTAGTTTAAAATTGGTGTAAGATTTTTCTTATGTTTGTAAATATTTTTTTATTTTTTGTAACTTAGTTCTTTTTTATTTATTGTACTTTAGTTAGTTTATTTAAATTTATTTATTTGTAGGTATTGTATTTAATTTATTGATAGTGTAGTGTTAGGTTAAATTGTAGGTAATTGTAGGTATTTTATTTAATTTATTTATTGATAGTGTAGTGTTAGGTTTAATTGTAACTTAGGTTAGGTTTTTTTTTACAGGTAATTTTGTTATTATTTTAACTAGGTAACTATTAAATAGTTATTAACTATTTAATAGCTATTGTACCTGGTTAAAATAATTACAAAGTTGTCTGTAAAATAAATATAAATCCTAAAATAGCTACAATATAATTATTCGTTATATTGTAGCTATATTAGGGTTTATTTTACAGGTAAGTATTTAGCTTTAAATAGGAATAAGTTATTTAATAAGAGTTAATTTATTTTGTTAGATTTAAATTATATTTAATTTAGGGGGGTGTTAGTGTTAGGGTTAGACTTAGCTTTAGGGGTTAATCCATTTATTACAGTAGCGGCGAGATTCGGTCGGCATATTAGGGGTTAATAATTGAAGTTAGGTGTCGGCGATGTTAGGGAGGGCAGATTAGGGGTTAATACTATTTATTATAGGGTTATTGAGGCGGGAGTGAGGCGGATTAGGGTTTAATAACTTTATTATAATAGCGGCGCAGTCCGGTCGGCAGATTAGGGGTTAATAAGTGTAGGCAGGTGGAGGCGATGTTGTGGGGGGCATATTAGGGGTTAATTAATATAATATAGGGGTCGACGGTGTTAGGGGCAGCAGATTAGGGGTACATAGGGATAATGTAAGTAGCGGCGGTTTACGGAGCGGCAGATTAGGGGTTAAAAATAAAATGCAGGAGTCAGCGATAGCGGGGGCGGCAGATTAGGGGTTAATAAGTGTAAGGTTAGGGGTGTTTAGACTCGGGGTACATGTTAGGGTGTTAGGTGCAGATGTAGGAAGTGTTTCCCCATAGGAAACAATGGGGCTGCGTTAGGAGCTGAACGCTGCTTTTTTGCAGGTGTTAGGTTTTTTTTCAGCTCAAACAGCCCCATTGTTTCCTATGGGGGAATCGTGCACGAGCACGTTTTTGAGGCTGGCCGCTTCCGTAAGCACCGCTGGTATCTAGAGTTGCAGTGACGTTAAATCATGCTCTACGCTCCCTTTTTGGAGCCTAACGCACTGAAAACCCTGCCATTCTGTAAACTCTAAATACCAGCGGTATTTAAAAGGTGCGGGGGAAAAAAAGCACGCGTAGCTAATGCACCCCTTTGTCCGCAAAACTCTAAATCTAGGTGTAAGTTTAAATTAAGCTAAAATTACAGAAAATAAAAAAGCTAAAATTACAGAAAATAAAAATGTCTAACATTACAGAAAATAAAAAACAAAATGATCAAAAATAAAAAAATTATACCTAATCCCTATGAAAATAAAAAGCCCCCCCAAAATAAAAAATAATATTTTAATACTAAACTACCAATAGCCCTTAAAAGGGCCTTTTGTAGGGCAGTGTCCTAAGTTAAACAGCTCTTTTCCTTAAGAAAATACTAAGTCCCCCCTCTAACAGTAAAACCCCGCACCCACCAAACCCCCCTAAAATAAAAAAAAACTAACACTAAAAAAAACTAAACTACCCATTGCTCCTAAAGGGGCATTTTTATGGGCATTGCCTTTAAAAGGGCATTCAGCTCTTTTACTGCCCTTAAAAGGGCATTCAGCCCTTTTAAGAGTGCCCATAACCCTAATCTAAAAAATAAAATAAATCATGGTTCCTGAAGTCCGGCGGTGAAGTCTTCTTCCAAGCGGCGACCAGTTTCTTAAGTCCAGCGGTCAAGTCTTTTTCCAAGCGGCGACCTCTTCTATCTTCATTCAGGACTGCAGAACTGAAGACAGGCGACTGCAGAACTGAAGACCAGCGACCGTGGAGCCATCTTCGCACGATCGCCGGCGTACACTGAATAGTAAATTCAAGGTATGCGATTAAAAATGGCATCCCTTAAATTCCTATTGGCTGATTTGATTCTTCAAATTCAAATCAGCCAATAGGATGAGAGCTACTGAAATCCTAATGGCTGTTTAATTGGCTGTTAGGTTTTTTATTTTAATTGTAATTTAGTTTTATTTTACTTTATGTAATGGGGTTAATTTAGGGGGTGTTAGGTTAGGGGGCTTAGTGATTAGTTATTTGCGTTGTGGGCTTTGGCAGTTTAGGGGGTAATAGTTTAATAGGTTTATTGTGTTGTGGGTTAATGGCGGATTAGGGGTTAATAGTTTTAATAGGTAGCTTGCTATGTTGGGGTTGGCATATTTAGGGGTTAATACTTTTATTAGGTAGATCATGCTCTACGCTCCCTTTTTGGAGCCTAACGCACTGAAAACCCTGCCATTCTGTAAACTCTAAATACCAGCAGTATTTAAAAGGTGCGGGGGAAAAAAAGCACGCGTAGCTAATGCACCCCTTTGTCCGCAAAACTCTAAATCTAGGTGTAAGTTTAAATTAAGCTAAAATTACAGAAAATAAAAAAGCTAAAATTACAGAAAATAAAAATGTCTAACATTACAGAAAATAAAAAACAAAATGATCAAAAATAAAAAAATTATACCTAATCCCTATGAAAATAAAAAGCCCCCCCAAAATAAAAAATAATATTTTAATACTAAACTACCAATAGCCCTTAAAAGGGCCTTTTGTAGGGCAGTGTCCTAAGTTAAACAGCTCTTTTCCTTAAGAAAATACTAAGTCCCCCCTCTAACAGTAAAACCCCGCACCCACCAAACCCCCCTAAAATAAAAAAAAACTAACACTAAAAAAAACTAAACTACCCATTGCTCCTAAAGGGGCATTTGTATGGGCATTGCCTTTAAAAGGGCATTCAGCTCTTTTACTGCCCTTAAAAGGGCATTCAGCCCTTTTAAGAGTGCCCATAACCCTAATCTAAAAAATAAAATAAATCATGGTTCCTGAAGTCCGGCGGTGAAGTCTTCTTCCAAGCGGCGACCAGTTTCTTAAGTCCAGCGGTCAAGTCTTTTTCCAAGCGGCGACCTCTTCTATCTTCATTCAGGACTGCAGAACTGAAGACAGGCGACTGCAGAACTGAAGACCAGCGACCGTGGAGCCATCTTCGCACGATCGCCGGCGTACACTGAATAGTAAATTCAAGGTATGCGATTAAAAATGGCATCCCTTAAATTCCTATTGGCTGATTTGATTCTTCAAATTCAAATCAGCCAATAGGATGAGAGCTACTGAAATCCTAATGGCTGTTTAATTGGCTGTTAGGTTTTTTATTTTAATTGTAATTTAGTTTTATTTTACTTTATGTAATGGGGTTAATTTAGGGGGTGTTAGGTTAGGGGGCTTAGTGATTAGTTATTTGCGTTGTGGGCTTTGGCAGTTTAGGGGGTAATAGTTTAATAGGTTTATTGTGTTGTGGGTTAATGGCGGATTAGGGGTTAATAGTTTTAATAGGTAGCTTGCTATGTTGGGGTTGGCATATTTAGGGGTTAATACTTTTATTAGGTAGATTGCGATGTGGGTGAATTGCGGATTAGAGGTTAATAGTTTAATTAGGCATATTGCGTTGTGGGGGGTTGTCGGTTTAGGGCGGATTAGGGGTTAATATACTTTATTAGTTATTGCGGTGCGGGATTGCGGTTGACAGGTATAGACATTGTGCATGCGTTAGGTGTAGTTATTTTTAGGAGGTAAATAGATATTGCGCATGCGTGTGTTAGTTAATAATTTCAGGGAGTTACGGTGCTCACATAATCAGCGCAAGGCTTGCTGCGCCTGCCTATGTGTGGCGAGGTGAAAATAGAGTAACATTTCTCCATTTTCACCGCGCAAGACCTTGCGCTAAATATGTGATACCGATTTGTGACGCGGTTCTATGTTAGCTTATGGGAGTAAAAATAGCTGCCGATGGGTGAAATATATACATGCCGCATTTATATGTGGCACCTTATATGTAATACCAAAATCGCAAAAAAACGGCGGCTTTTGCGGGCAATGCCGCATATGTAATGAAGCCCGTAGTGTTTTCAGACCTCGAATAATACACAGACGTTCATATTCATTTTTAAACAACACAATACTAATGTGTTAACTTAAAGTTAATGTAAACTTTGACGAATGTGTGCCCGTTTTTAAAAATCCTATTAAAAACAGGGGCACTTTCATTCATTAAAGTTTACATTTTAGCAGTTTTGTTAAAATACTTACCTTTTCTTCTTGCAAAGCCGGAGCAGCGCTTCCCCCGCCCGTAGCTCGTCTCTTCATAGGTCACTGCTGACGTAAGAAGAAGAGATGAGCAACGGGCGGAGGAAACACTGCTCCAGCTTTGCAAGAAGAAAAGGTAAGTATTTAAAAAAAAATGCTAAAATGTAAACTTTGATTAATGAAAGTGCCCCTGTTTTTAATAGAATAGACTTTAATAGAAAAAATAGTTTCTGTTCGTTTCGGACCGATTCAGATTTTTTCTAATTTAGTTTTCGGATCGATTGGAATTCGAATACATTCAAATGTATTAATTTCAGATTCAGATGTATTCAGATGTATTCGGTTCAGATTTGATTCGGAAATTCGGAAGTTCAGTATGTGTTAGGTGGGATGTGCTGTGTATTAGACTAGTATTATGTACTGTATGTTAGGTGTAACCCATCTGAATCAACATAAGTACCAACCTCACAGGTACCAGTTACACAATATGCACAGAGCTAGCAGAGGTATATAACCTAATATACAGTACATAATACTAGTGTAATACACAGCACATCCCACCTAAGTACCAACCTCACAGGTACCAGCTACATAATGTGCCCTGCACAGAGCTAGCAAAGAGATATAACCTAATATACTGTACAATACTAGTGTAATTGTGATTAGTCCATGGCCATTCGAATGTAACGATTAAATCCGAACTAATTCAAATGTATTTGTTACAAATGCATTCGGATTAGTTTAGTTTTTTTGCTAGGGAAATTCAGAAATTCAAATTAATCCGAAGCTCCCCCATGTTGAATCTTAACTTTCCCTTATTTAACCTATTTCCTGTGGATGATAAATAGTACTAACAATAGCTGTCTAAGGGATATAGTAATATTAAAGGTAAGCAACATATAATTACAATGCATTTTTTGTATTGTTGTAAAATAATGTGACAGCCAAGTCTAAACATTTGTTTTTAAATGAAACAAAACTCCACCCTCCATCCGCCAATATGAACTTTACTCTACAGACAAAAAAGATAGCCCCAGTCATAATATCAGTCATAATATCAATGTAAAGTACATTGTTTTGCAGGTGTTATCTGTTAAAGCTAATTATGGAAATACGTGCAGAAGAGTTATCTTTAAAGGGACATGACTTTCATGATTCAGATAGAGAATACAATTTTATACAACTTTCTAATTTACTTCTATTATTTAATTTATTTAATACTCTTTGTATCATTTGTTGAAGGAGCAGCAATGCACTAATGATTTCTAACTGAACTCATTGGGGAGCCAATCACAATCGATATATATATGCAGCCACCAATCAACAGCTAGAACCTAGGTTCTCTGCTGCTCCTAAGCTTGCCTAGATAAACCTTTCAGCAAAGGATAACAAGAGAAGGAAGCACATTAAATAATAAAAGTAAATTGGAAAGTTGTTTAAAATTGTATTTTCTATCTGAATCATGAAATAAAATTTTGGGGTTTCATGTCCCTTTAAGAAGACTGCAGGTGCATTTTAAATTAGGAGAAAAATAAAATCTTAAATTTCAGAGCTAAATTACATGAAAAGGGGCAAAATATATAATAAACATATATTGCAAAGTTGTTTTATTTTGCATAACTAAATATTTTCTATAAAAATCTCAATGTGTTTTCTGTCCCTTTAAGGTAACTGTTAAAGGCAATTTAGCATTACTATTTGGCACACACAAATTTCCTTATTGGAAGAGATTAGATAAAGAAAAACTAAGTTTCAACAGGGTTTTTATATGACAATCTAAAATTGTTGAAAGTTTCAATAAATACAGTGTAATATCAAGACATTAATGTTGTGTTGCTAAAAAAAGACCTATAAAAAAAGCCAAGTGCAATTTGTAAAAACAAAAACAAATTAACATCCCTTTCCCTGCAGTTGTTTTTGAATGGGCAAACCCACCAATTGCCTTATTTGTAGAAACCAATCTGGGCTTTAGTCGACAGACAACAAGGCTAGCAAAGGTCATAAAGTTAGTATAAAATGCATTGTTTCAGTTCCAATTAGGTCAGCAGTGCGCGTTTCAAGTTCTAAAAGTTAAATTATGTTACAAGGGGGTAAAATAAATAATGAAAATATAATGCAAAGTTGTTTAATTACACATAAATTAATGATTTTTTATTATATTAATGTCCCCTTGAAAGGATTTTGTAACATTAAAAGGGAAATTAATTGAGACCTGTTAAATATATGAATACAAATTTAAATTAACTAAATAATTTAATCCTTTCAATTGAGTAGATTAGATATAATAATTAGATATAATATTATCATTGTACCATGCAACTATTTAATTGTATAATTAATTATATAACATTTGTTTTTCCCCTTTAGGAGCTCCATTTTATCAAGCTGTAAGAGCAGTTTTGCAGCCCCAGTGTAAGCGAGCCTGAAAAACTAGTTATGTAGCAGCGGTCTTAAGACCCCTGCTACTTAAAGGGAAAATCTACTCAAAAATAAACTTTCATTATTCAGATAGGGCATATCATTTAAAAAAATATTTCCAATTTACTTTTATCATCAAATTAGCTTTGTTTTCTTTGTATTCTTAGTTGAAAGCTAGACCTAGGGGGTCATATAGATATAGATTGACATATAGATAACATTGTGCTTACACACATGGAGTTACCTAGGAGTCTGCACAGATTGGCTAAAATGCGAGTCTGGCAAAATAACTGAAATAAGGGGGCAGTCTGCAGAGGCAAATATACAAGGTAATCACAGAGGTAAAAAAGTGTATTAATATAATAGTGTTGGTTATGCAAAACTGGGGAATGGGTAATAAAGGGATTATCTTTATTTTTTTTAAAAAAGATGGTGTAGACTGTCCCTTTAATATCTTCACCATTTAAATTGTGGCAGATTTGAATCATCTCGATCAGATCCCATCGGGATGATTGACAGCCCCCATTGATGAGGTTCATGATAGCGGACCTTGTTCGCCCGCAAAATGATAATTTTTTGATAAAAATTGCTTTAACACACAGAATCATGTTAATAAATTCATTTTTTTCACAATGTAGACAGAGTTTTATTGCATTATTAATGATTTTACTGTAATAAATGTTGGTATTTCCAACAGTGAGATACTTTATAAATATTATTTTTATGCTCAAGCTTTAGAATTTGAAAATCAAGTAACAAAAAAGAAAAAGAAAACCCAAAGTTTTATCAAATATTTTAGCTACAAAAGTCCCAACAGACTTTAGTGGTGTTTTTCTATTGAAAATCATTAGATATGTTTTCCAAAGGATTATGATTGTCCCCAGTATTAGAATTGAACACAGTTGACAGAAAAGAGTAAATACATTTTACTTCTCATGTCTATTTATAGCAAATCTGTAAATGAAAAATAGTTTTTGGGTCTCAGTAATGATAAACCAGAAAAATAAATAAATATACCTTATATTTTCATAATTTAACAACCAAAAATGATAATATACTGTACGAGACAAGTACAATGTAAGCTAATAAAAGACTTTTCGCTTTGCATGTTTTGCTTAAAGCAAATTCCTTTATTATGTCATTTATCTAGAATTTCTTACACCAATTTCTTTCAATTTAGATAATGTATAGGTGGCTAGCAGCATTTGGGATATTGTAATGGGACTATTTTTTCCCCACTAATTACAGTTTGGAACATGATTGTTCTCTTGAAGCATTTGTTATCAAGCTTCAAAAGTGAAACAGTAATGTTTGAAAAATGTTCATTATCTTGTTTTCCAAATGTACTACAAGATAAAAAGGTTTTATATTGAGCACTTTGTCACAAAGATCAGCAGCTTTAATGTTCCACTGCTGTAATTTATTGTCAAAGTTGACAAAACCCTGAAAGAGAAATTTGACTTTAGAATGTTCATCTTCATGTTCTGAGTAAAAATTATTTTTTTTTCTTTCTGAGCTGAATTGTGATATAGCTTGAAAGATTGTTTCAGCATCAAGATCTTCAGTGATATTTTTAACACTAGATAACACAATATCAAAACTTTAATCAGATTAGTATTCTTCACAATGGATACATAACTTCTCTAACTCAGCATCATAGCTAGATTTGCTGGCTATCTTAGTATCAAGATTCACTTTTAATAGAATGTCATACTTTCTAAAAGCAGAGCAAATTAACTTGCAGGTCAAACAAGGCATCATATATTTCTGTCAAATAAAAATGCAGGGATTGTATCACTGCTACTCTGACTTCCTAAAGGAACAATGGCCCCTATTCAAAAAAGGTCTTGCGGACCTGATCCGACACTGCGGATCAGGTCCGCAAGACCTCGCTGAATGTGGAGAGCAATACGCTCTCCGTATTCAGCATTACACCAGCAGCTCACAAGAGCTGCTGGTGCAATGCCGCCCCCTACAGACTCGCGGCCAATCAATCAGGGAGCTGTCAATCAACCCGATCATACTCGATCGGGTTGATTTCCGGTGATGTCTGTCCGCCTGCTCAGAGCAGGCGGACAGGGTTATGGAGCAGCGGTCTTTAGACCGCAGCTCCATAACTTGTGTTTCTGGCAAGTCAGAAGACTCGCCAGAAACACGGGCCCACAATCTCCCTACGGAGCTTGTTGAATGGGCCCCAATGTTTCAATTCAGTGAAATCCACTGCATGCAATCACAGAATCTATTTTACCGGTAGTTCTATATAAGGTTCCTACCACAGACTCAAACTACAAATTCCATGGTGCACTGGGTGCCAAACCAGAAGCAGCCAAACCCTGCTGAAAGTAGAATTGATTAGAAGAATGGTTACTCTGAGGTTTAGGAGATAACTTAAAACCCACCTTTTATTTAATAATCAGTAAAAAATATAATATGGATAATATTTTCCCATAATTCTCTTACGTGTACAGCACTCCTACACTTGCTTAATCATAGATAAAGTTAATACATATCGCAATTCCACCACCCATCAAGATGACAAAATATTCTTAAAGTTAAATTTTAAATTAAAGAACAAAAGTGTGAAATGGATTATTCCCATGTCTGGAAACGACCAATTAAAATAAATATAAATATAAACAAACAGGGGGCGCCCTTCAGGTAAAAAAATATATATCAAAGCTGATCAAACTAACAGAAACAAAGGCTTTCTAAGAAAAGAACAAAAGCCTCTATAAGACCAAATTAAAAAGATATATAATAAAGTTCTAGTCTTCTTCATATCTCCCAAAAGGTTACAGCCCAGACTTCTCATTACCAGGCGTTGGTCCACCTGCTCCACAATGTGTATGTTAAATAAAGTAATAGGAGGCACCACATGGCCTAGTACAGACACAAAAATGTACAGTTGTAATTAAACAATAACACTCACAAGTGATGAGCAACCTCTAGGTGCTTTAAGCAGACTGGGACCTCTCAGTCTCCCAGCTAACTGCACTCCACATAAACGCAGCAATTGGAGACTTTCTCTGTCATAGCAGCAGGTAGAGGCAGGAACTCATAAGTGCAGATAATATTTATAAAATAATGTACAGCAAGTTATGCTTTATGATATAAAATCAATAGCTTATTTAAAAACAATGACGTGTTTCTCAGCTGTGTTATTGGTTGTTTCCTCAGGCTTAAAGGGACAGTAAACATAGAAAATAATGTTATATAATTCTGCACATAGTGTAAAATTATATAACATTATATTAGTGCTAGAGTTATATAACCTAATATTGCCTGCAAAGTTTTATTAAAAAATACTGTTTCCCAGACCCGCTCTCTGTGCTCTTCTGAGCGGGTCTGTTTTTTACACAGAGCGCATCTGGCCAGCTGTCTAGTCACAGCCCGGCCCGACCGCGCCATTACTCTCCCGCTGTCAGACAGAGCAGACCATTTTTAAAAAGTTTCCTATTTACTTCTGTTATCAAATTTGCTTCGCTACCATGATATTCTGTGTTGAAGAGATACCTAGTTAAGCATCTAGAGCACTACATGTCAGGAAATAGTGCTACAATCCATTGCTCTTGATTATGTATAACATTCTTGCAAAACTGTTGCCATAAAGTGCTCCAAAAAAGGGCCAGCTCCTAAGCATAAGTCCCTGCTTTTCAACAAAAGACACCAAAGGAACAAAGAAAAATTGATAATAGAAGTAAAATAGAAAGTCACTTGCTTTATCTTAATCATGAAAGAAACATTTTGGATTTCAGATCCCGTTAATACAAAGTTAAAAACAATTCACCCTAATTGGTTAATCTGATGTGTTTAACCACCTTAGAGAGAATTTATATATATATATATATGTGTGTATATATATGTGGGTATGTGTGCGTATATATATATATGTATAGATATAAGTAGAATGTTACCACTCAGTGTCAGTGAGTAGAAACAAGCGTTACTCCACCCTGTCCCTCTACTTTGATTTAGTGCCATAAAGATTTTACAGTCCAACCAAAGAAAAAGTATGGAATCTTAGTAGACCACCCTGATCAAGGTCTATTCTACCCAAAGGGTATATACCTGGACAAGAAAGTTCATACCAAGACAAGGGAACCAAGCTCCAAGAGGCAACAAGCCCAGGAAGTTTTCTAAAGAAACTAGCACAAAGGGGACCCACATCCCATTCTACTCCAAGAGGCAGCAAAACTATACAGATCAGAATACCTAGGACTCATCAAATCATCAGATACATCCTCCAATGCGGCAAACTTACCTCATAGGATTGAGGTAACTTTTGGTAAGGGTATCTAATACTCCTTCACTACACCTGGATTTCAATATCTTATCTAAGACTTTAATATACATGCGTATGACCATATATTTTTCTCCTATCTTTTTTTACCAACCAACACTGTCGAGACTCTATAATATGTACAGTTTTTAAGAAAATCTATAAGCGCTGTTTATCCTTTGATATGTATATATATATATATATATATATATATATTTGTGTGTGTGAGTATATATATGTGTGTGTATATATATGTGGGTATGTGTGCGTATATATATATATATATTTGTGTGTGTGAGTATATATATGTGTGTGTATATATATGTGTGTGTATATACATATATATATATATATATATATATGTGTGTGTGTATATATATATATATATATATATATGTGTGTATATATAAATATATATATATATATATATATATATATATATATATATATATATATATATATATATATATATATATATATATATATATATATATATATACAGGGAGTGCAGAATTATTAGGCAAATGAGTATTTTGACCACATCATCCTCTTTATGCATGTTGTCTTACTCCAAGCTGTATAGGCTCGAAAGCCTACTACCAATTAAGCATATTAGGTGATGTGCATCTCTGTAATGAGAAGGGGTGTGGTCTAATGACATCAACACCCTATATCAGGTGTGCATAATTATTAGGCAACTTCCTTTCCTTTGGCAAAATGGGTCAAAAGAAGGACTTGACAGGCTCAGAAAAGTCAAAAATAGTGAGATATCTTGCAGAGGGATGCAGCACTCTTAAAATTGCAAAGCTTCTGAAGCGTGATCATCGAACAATCAAGCGTTTCATTCAAAATAGTCAACAGGGTCGCAAGAAGCGTGTGGAAAAACCAAGGTGCAAAATAACTGCCCATGAACTGAGAAAAGTCAAGCGTGCAGCTGCCAAGATGCCACTTGCCACCAGTTTGGCCATATTTCAGAGCTGCAACATCACTGGAGTGCCCAAAAGCACAAGGTGTGCAATACTCAGAGACATGGCCAAGGTAAGAAAGGCTGAAAGACGACCACCACTGAACAAGACACACAAGCTGAAACGTCAAGACTGGGCCAAGAAATATCTCAAGACTGATTTTTCTAAGGTTTTATGGACTGATGAAATGAGAGTGAGTCTTGATGGGCCAGATGGATGGGCCCGTGGCTGGATTGGTAAAGGGCAGAGAGCTCCAGTCCGACTCAGACGCCAGCAAGGTGGAGGTGGAGTACTGGTTTGGGCTGGTATCATCAAAGATGAGCTTGTGGGGCCTTTTCGGGTTGAGTATGGAGTCAAGCTCAACTCCCAGTCCTACTGCCAGTTTCTGGAAGACACCATCTTCAAGCAGTGGTACAGGAAGAAGTCTGCATCCTTCAAGAAAAACATGATTTTCATGCAGGACAATGCTCCATCACACGCGTCCAAGTACTCCACAGCGTGGCTGGCAAGAAAGGGTATAAAAGAAGAAAATCTAATGACATGGCCTCCTTGTTTACCTGATCTGAACCCCATTGAGAACCTGTGGTCCATCATCAAATGTGAGATTTACAAGGAGGGAAAACAGTACACCTCTCTGAACAGTGTCTGGGAGGCTGTGGTTGCTGCTGCACGCAATGTTGATGGTGAACAGATCAAAACACTGACAGAATCCATGGATGGCAGGCTTTTGAGTGTCCTTGCAAAGAAAGGTGGCTATATTGGTCACTGATTTGTTTTTGTTTTGTTTTTGAATGTCAGAAATGTGTGAATGTTGAGATGTTATATTGGTTTCACTGGTAAAAATAAATAATTGAAATGGGTGTATATTTGTTTGTTGGGTTCATTGAGAACATGGTTGTTGTTCAATAATAAAAATAATCCTCAAAAATATAACTTGCCTAATAATTCTGCACTCCCTGTATATGTGTGTGTGTGTACATGTGAGAATTCAAGCACATACACATTACTAATAGTGACTCTTTCTGGCCACAATAGTGATGGAAAAGTTGTTTCAAGTGGACTAACACCTGGACTGTGGCATGCCGGAGGGGGATCCATGGCAAAACTCCCATGGAAAATTACATAGTTGATGCAGAGTCTGTTTTTAAGCCATAAAGGGCATAAATAACCTAACATTCCTAAATTGTTTGGAATAACGTGCTTTAAAACATCAGGTATGATGTTGTATCGATCAGGTAGTGTAAGGGTTACGCCCGCTTCACAGTGACAGACCAAACTCCCCGTTTAAAGGGACAGTCTACACCTGAATTTTTATTGTTTTAAAAGATAGATAATCCCTTTATTACCCATTTCCCAGTTTTGCATAACTAACACATTTATAATAATATACTTTTAACCTCTGTGATTATCTTGTATCTAAGCCTCTGCAAACTGCCCCTTTTTTCAGTTCTTTTGACAGACTTGCAGTCTAGCCAATCAGTGCCTGCTCCCAGATAACTTCTCGTGCACGAGCACAGTGTTATCTATATGAAATACATGAACTAACACCCTCTAGTGGTGAAAAACTGTTAAAATGCAATCTGAAAGAGGTGGGCTTCAAGGTCTAAGAAATTAGCATATGAACCTCCTAGGTTAAGCTTTCAACTAAGAATACCAAGAGAACAAAGCAAAATTGGTGATAAAAGTAAATTTAAAAATTGTTTAAAATGACATGCTCTATCTGAATCATGAAAGTTTATTTTGGCCTAGACTGTCCCTTTAACGCGCCGCAAACAATCTCAAACAGTCCATTTGCACAACCGCAAACTCCCCATTTGCACAAGGTTGGATACCAAGTTAGCCATGTCCCGTTCCTTGTCCTCACTGATGTCATTGAAGGTCTCTTCCTCCACCCAGCCATGTACAACACCAAGGGTCCCCGAAAGGTAACAACAAGCCCCCTGGGATGCCTGCTGTGTTTGGTCTTCCACCTCCTCAAAGCCACCTTCCTCCTCTGACTCCTCTTCTTCAGACTCCTCTCTCTGCGTTGCCTCTCTCTGCGTTATTATAAGGTGTGTTAAGTAGTACTATTCCTATCAGGTTAATCCCTTTTACGTCCCCTATCAGGGGACGTGTATATGGCATGGATTTTAGGAACCGGGAGATGGAAAAAGATGCTTGGTCGGTCCTCCTACTTCAAATTTGGGGCACTGCGCGTGCAATCTACTGTGCCACCAGGGCATGCTTCAGGAAGAAAACAAATGGTATGATGTCGCTGATGGTGCCTTCGGTGCGACTGACTAGGTTTGTCACCTCCTCAAAATGACGCATGATGAGCGCCCAGTAACGTGGCAAAAAAATTCCCAGCTCCGCAGAGGCTGTCCTAGCACCCCGGTCATACAAATACTCGTTAACGGCTTTTTCTTGTTGGAGCAGGTGGTCGAACATTAGGAGTGTTGAATTCCAACGTGTCGGGCTGTCTCAAATCAAGCGCTTCACTGGCATGTTGTTTCGCTGCTGGATATCTGAAAAGTGTGCCATGGCCGTGTAGGAAAGCCTCAAATGGCCACACACCTTCCTGGCCTACTTCAGGACGTCCTGTAAGCCTGGGTACTTATGCACAAAGCATTGTACGATCAGATTACACACATGTGCCATGCACGGCACATGTGTCAACTTGCCCAATTTCAATGCCGCCACCAAATTACTTCCGTTGTCAGAAACCACTTTGCCGATCTCCAGTTGGTGCGGAGTCAGCCACTGATCCACCTGTGCATTCAGGGCGGAGAGGAGTGCTGGTCCGGTGTGACTCTCTGCTTTTAGGCAAGTCAACCCCAAGACGGCGTGACACTGCCGTATCCGGGATGTGGAATAGTACCTGGGGAGCTGGGGTTGTGCCGTTGATGTGGAGCAAAACGCAGCAGCAGGAGAGGACTCAGCCGAGGAGGTTATGGAAGAGGATGGAGTAGGAGGAGTAGAGGAGGTGGCAGCAGGCCTGCCTGCAAGTCGTGGTGGTGTCACCAACTCCTCTGCAGAGCCACGCATTCCATGCTTGGCAGCCGTCAGCAGGTTTACCCAATGCGCAGTGTAGGTGATATACCTGCCCTGACCATGCATTGCTGACCAGGTATTAGTGGTCAGATGGACCCTTGCCCCAACACTGTGTGCCAGACATGCCATTACTTCCTTTCGCACAATCAAATACAGGTTGGGGATTGCCTTTTGTGAAAAGAAATTTCGGCTGGGTACCTTCCACTGTGGTGTCCCAAAAGCTACACATTTTTTGAACGCCTCAGACTCCACCAGCTTGTATGGTAAAAGCTGGCGGGCTAAGAGTTCAGACAAGCCAGCTGTCAGACGCCGGGCAGGGGGGTGACTTTGTGACATTGGCTTCTTATGCTCAAATATGTCCTTGACAGACACCTGACTGTGGGCAGATGAGCAGGAAATGCTCCGGAAGAGAGAAGGAGTGGTGGATGGTTGAGAGGGGGCAAGGAGGACAGCAGTGGTTGATGTGGCTGAAGATGCTGGACAAGGAGGAGGATGGCGGCTTTGAGTTTGTGTGCTGCTTGTACTCATGTGTTGATCCCATAGGCATTTGTGATGTGCGATCATGTGCCTTCGCAAAGCAGTTGTACCTAGGTGGGTGTTGGACTTCCCACGACTCAGTTTCTTTTGGCACAGGTTGCAAATGGCATCACTGTTGTCAGAGGCAGACACACAAAAATAATGCCAGACTGCTGAGCTCTGCGATGAAGGCATTCTGGTGGTGGCAACAGCATGCGTTGATTGGCGTACTGTCTGGCTGACCCCGGGTGCCGATGCATGCTGTCTGACTGTGCCACTAGCTCCTTGCGACGACCTCCCCCTGCTTCCAACTCGTCTCCTCCTCCTCCTCTCTGTCTCCCCATCTGAACTTTCCCCCTGTTCTTCTTCTCTTCTAGCGGGCACCCACATTACATCCACGGACGCATCGTCATCATCAACCGATTCACTTGTATCTGACAAATCAACAAAGGAAGCAGCAGTGGGTACAACATCATCATCTTCATCACACCGTACGTCCATGTCTGTAATGCTGCCTGACTGAGACATATCACTGTTATCTACATCCTCTGTCAATGATGGTTGTGCATCACTCATTTCTTCGAACTGATGTGTAAATAACTGCTCTGACAGATCAAGTGAAGCAGCTGTGGTGCTAGTGTTGGTGGTGGCGGCAGGCTGGCGAGTGGTAACTTGAGAGGTGCCCGAAGATAAGCTGGAGGAGGATGGTGCGTCAAGGTTCAGAGCGGAAGATATAGAAGATTGGGTGCCCTGTGTTAAAAAGTCAACTAGGTCCTCAGAACTTTTCGAGTTCATGGTACGTGGCCTCTGAACACTGGGCATTATTCTAGGGCAAAAGGGAATCACAGCACCACAACCACGACGACACCTGCGGGGTGGCCTGCCTCTGCCTGTCATTTTTTTTAAATGTACACTTACACTACTATTAAACAAGATATGAGTGGTGCCACTGGTCAAGTGGGCACAGTATACGCTGTGAGCCTGACACAAAAAAGCAGACTGATGTTTCACAGTCCAAAAAGTTTTTTTTTTTTTTAAATGTACACTTACACTACTATTAAGCAAGATATGAGTGGTGGCACTAGGCAAGTGGGCACAGTATACGCTGTGAGCCTGACACAAAAAAGCAGACTGATGTTTCACAGACCAAAAAGTTTTTTTTTTTTAAATGTACACTTACACTACTATTAAACAAGATATGAGTGGTGGCACTGGGCAAGTGGGCACAGTATACGCTGTGAGCCTGACACAAAAAAAGCAGACTGATGTTTCACAGTCAAAAAAGTTTTTTTTGTTTTAAATGTACACTTACACTACTATTAAACAAGATATGAGTGGTGGCACTGGGCAAGTGGGCACAGTATATGCTGTGAGCCTGACACAAAAAAGCAGACTGATGTTTCACAGTACAAAAATTTAATTTTTTTTTACATTTACACTTACACTACTATTAAACAAGATATGAGTGGTGGCACTGGGCAAGTGGGCACAGTATACGCTGTGAGCCTGGCACACACGCTGGCAGGCAGGCAACTGCAATTAGATTACACAAGCAGACTGATGTTTCACAGTCAAAAACGTTTTTTTTTTTTTAAATTTACACTACTGTTACACCAGATATAAGTGGTGGCACTGGGCAAGTGGGCACAGTATACGCTGTGAGCCTGGCACACACACTGGTAGGCAGGCAACTGCAATTAGATTACACTAGCAGACTGATGTTTCACAGTCAAAAAAGTTTTGTTTTTTTAAATTTACACTACTGTTACACCAGATATGAGTGGTGGCACTGGGCAAGTGGGCACATTATACGCTGTGAGCCTGGCACACATGCTGGCAGGCAACTGCAATTAGATTACACAAGCAGACTGATGTTTCACAGTCAAAAAATTTTTTTTTAAATCTACACTACTGTTACACCAGTTATGAGTGGTGGCACTGGGCAAGTGGGCACAGTATACGCTGTGAGCCTGGCACACATGCTGGCAGGCAGGCAACTGCAATTAGATTACACTAGCACACTGATGTTTCACAGTCAAAAAAGTTTTTTTTTCAATTTACACTACTGTTACACCAGATATGAGTGGTGGCACTGGGCAAGTGGGCCTGGCACACACGCTGGCAGGCAGACAACTGCAATTAGATTACACAAGCAGACTGATGTTTCACAGTCAAAAAAGTTTTTTTTTATTAAATTTACATTACTATTACACCAGATATGAGTGGTGGCACTGGGCAAGTGGGCCTGGCACACACGCTGGCAGGCAGGCAACTGCAATTAGATTACACTAGCAGACTGATGTTTCACACTCAAAAAAGTTTTTTTTTTTAAATTTACACTACTGTTACACCAGATATGAGTAGTGGCACTGGGCAAGTGGGCCTGGCACACACGCTGGCAGGCAGGCAACTGCAATTAGATTACACTAGCAGACTGATGTTTCACACTCAAAAAAGTTTATTTTTTTTTAAATTTACACTTCTGTTACACTAGTTATGAGTGGTGGCACTGGGCAAGTGGGCCTGGCACACACGCTGGCAGGCAGGCAACTGCAATTAGATTACACTAGTAGACTGATGTTTCACAGTCAAAAAAGTTTTTTTTTTAAAATTTACACTACTGTTACACCAGATATGAGTGGTGGCACTGGGCAAGTGGGCACAGTATACTCTGTGAGCCTCGCACACACGCTGGCAGGCAGGCAACTGCAATTAGATTACACAAGCAAACTGATGTTTCACAGTCAAAAAAGTTTTTTTTTTTCAATTTACACTACTGTTACACCAGATATGAGTGGTGGCACTGGGCAAGTGGGCCTGGAACACATGCTGGCAGGCAGGCAACTGCAATTAGATTACACAAGCAGACTGATGTTTCACAGTCCAAAAAGTTTTTTTTTAAATTTACACTAATGTTACACCAGATATGAGTTATGAGTGGTGGCACTGGGAAAGTGGTCACAGTATACGCTGTGAGCCTGGCACACAAGCTGGCAGGCAGGCAACTGCAATTAGATTACACTAGCAGACTGATGTTTCACACTCAAAAAAGTTTATTTTTTTTTAAATTTACACTACTGTTACACCAGATATGAGTGGTGGCACAGGGCAAGTGGGCACAGTATACGCTGTGAGCCTGGCACACACGCTGGCAGGCAGGCAAATGCAATTAGATTACACTAGCAGACTGATGTTTCACAGTCAAAAAAGTTTTTTTTTTTAATTTACACTACTGTTACAACAGATATGAGTGGTGGCACTGGGCAAGTGTGCCTGGCACACACGCTGGCAGGCAGGCAACTGCAATTAGATTACACAAGCAGACTGATGTTTCACAGTCAAAAAAGTTTTTTTTTTTTAAATTTACACTACTGTTACACCAGATATGTGTGGTGGCACTGGGCAAGTGGGCACAGTATACGCTGTGAGCCTGGCACACATGCTGGCAGGCAGGCAACTGCAATTAGATTACACTAGCAGACTGATGTTTCACAGTCAAAAAAGTTTGTTTTTTTAAATTTACACTACTGTTACACCAGATATGAGTGGTGGCACTGGGCAAGTGGGCCTGGCACACACGCTGGCAGGCAGGCAACTGCAATTAGATTACACAAGCAGACTGATGTTTGACAGTCAAAAAAGTTTTTTTTTTTTCAATTTACACTACTGTTACACCAGATATGAGTGGTGGCACTGGGCAAGTGGGCCTGGCACACACGCTGGCAGGCAGGCAACTGCAATTAGATTACACTAGCAGACTGATGTTTCACAGTCAAAAAAGTTTTGTTTTTTTTTCAATTTACACTACTGTTACACCAGATATGAGTGGTGGCACTGGGCAAGTGGGCACAGTATACGCTGTGAGCCTGCCACACATACTGGCAGGCAGGCAACTGCAATTAGATTACACAAGCATACTGATGTTTCACAGTCAAAAAAGTTTTTTTTTTAAATTTACATTACTGTTACACCAGATATGAGTGGTGGCACTGGGCAAGTGGGCCTGGCACACACGCTGGCAGGCAGGCAACTGCAATTAGATTACACTATCAGACTGATGTTTCACACTCAAAAAAGTTTATTTTTTTTTAAATTTACACTACTGTTACACTAGATATGAGTGGTGGCACTGGGCAAGTGGGCCTGGCACACACGCTGGCAGGCAGGCAACTGCAATTAGATTACACTAGTAGACTGATGTTTCACAGTCAAAAAAGTTTTTTTTTAAAAAATTTACACTACTGTTACACCAGATATGAGTGGTGGCACTGGGCAAGTGGGCACAGTATACTCTGTGAGCCTTGCACACACGCTGGCAGGCAGGCAACTGCAATTAGATTACACAAGCAAACTGATGTTTCACAGTCAAAAAAGTTTTTTTTTTTCAATTTACACTACTGTTACACCAGATATGAGTGGTGGCACTGGGCAAGTGGGCCTGGAACACATGCTGGCAGGCAGGCAACTGCAATTAGATTACACAAGCAGACTGATGTTTCACAGTCCAAAAAGTTTTTTTTTAAATTTACTCTACTGTTACACCAGATATGATTTATGAGTGGTGGCACTGGGAAAGTGGTCACAGTATACGCTGTGAGCCTGGCACACAAGCTGGCAGGCAGGCAACTGCAATTAGATTACACTAGCAGACTGATGTTTCACACTCAAAAAAGATTTATTTTTTTTTAAATTTACACTACTGTTACACCAGATATGAGTGGTGGCACAGGGCAAGTGGGCACAGTATACACTGTGAGCCTGGCACACACGCTGGCAGGCAGGCAAATGCAATTAGATTACACTAGCAGACTGATGTTTCACAGTCAAAAAAGTTTTTTTTTTTTAATTTACACTACTGTTACAACAGATATGAGTGGTGGCACTGGGCAAGTGGGCCTGGCACACACGCTGGCAGGCAGGCAACTGCAATTAGATTACACAAGCAGACTGATGTTTCACAGTCAAAAAAGTTTTTTTTTTTTTAAATTTACACTACTGTTACACCAGATATGAGTGGTGGCACTGGGCAAGTGGGCACAGTATACGCTGTGAGCCTGGCACACATGCTGGCAGGCAGGCAACTGCAATTAGATTACACTAGCAGACTGATGTTTCACAGTCAAAAAAGTTTGTTTTTTTAAATTTACACTACTGTTACACCAGATATGAGTGGTGGCACTGGGCAAGTGGGCCTGGCACACACGCTGGCAGGCAGGCAACTACAATTAGATTACACAAGCAGACTGATATTTGACAGTCAAAAAAGTTTTTTTTTTTCAATTTACACTACTGTTACACCAGATATGAGTGGTGGCACTGGGCAAGTGGGCCTGGCACACACGCTGGCAGGCAGGCAACTGCAATTAGATTACACTAGCAGACTGATGTTTCACAGTCAAAAAAGTTTTTTTTTTTTTTTCAATTTACACTACTGTTACACCAGATATGAGTGGTGGCACTGGGCAAGTGGGCACAGTATACGCTGTGAGCCTGCCACACATACTGGCAGGCAGGCAACTGCAATTAGATTACACAGGAGAAAAAAAAAAGCAGACTGATGTTCTAGCCCTAAAAAGGGCTTTTTGTGGTGCTGTCCTTACAGCAGAGATCAGATGAGTCCTTCAGGACTGTAGTGGAAACTGAATACACTAGCCTAGCTATTAATTTCCCTATTAAATCAGCAGCAGCTACACTGTCCCTCCTCTCACTAAGAATGCAGCTTCCGAATGAATCTAAAATGGCTGCTGTCCAGGAGGTAGGAGGGTCTGGGAGGGAGGGTCTGCTGCTGATTGGCTGGAATGTGCCTGCTGACTGTGAGGTACAGGGTCAAAGTATTACTCAATGATGACAAATAGGGGGCGGATCGAACATCGCATATGTTTACCCCCCGTTGCAAACGCGAACAAGCTATGTTCGCCGGGAACTATTCGCCGGCGAACAATTCACGACATCACTAATTACTAATCACAATAATCATACTTTTATTGACTAATAGAAGTGTGACCAATATGAATGTATTACATGTATACGCTAAAGAGTAAAGGCTACAAATCAAGTGATTCTTATCTATCAAACTTAATATAAAGGTGTGTCCTACACAACCAATCATACTGTCACAAAGTAATAAAATTGTGACCCATGTGAATGTGCTACATATGTATAAACAAATATTTAAAAATTGTGATGAATTCTCAGCAAATCTTATATTCAGATAATAAAATGTGATCAATTCTCAAAAAATAATTTTTGAGAATAATTTTTCAAGAATGTATCAGATTTTATTATCTTAATATATGATATGCAGAGATTTCATCACAATGTATTTTTGTTTTAATATGTAGCACATTCACATTGGTTACACTTTTATTATTTAGTGGCAGTATAGTTTTTCAAATCTTCAATGATATTTTAGGCAATTCTTTATTCTGATTAGCTGTGTAGGACGCACCTTCATATTAAGTTTTATCATTTCATGGTTATGTTATAATATAATTACTTGATTTGTAGCGTCTACACTTGAAGCTCCTATAGGTAGTATATTCACTTTTATTAATTAGTGATTGTATATTTTTTAGGATTCTGCACTGATATTTTTTCAGTATAGTATGTATATATATATATATTTGCAGTGTATTCACATTGGTCACACTTTTATTAGTAAGTGATAGTATATTTTCTAGGATTTTTCACTGATATTTTAGGCGATCCTTTAACCTGATTGGTTGTGTAGGATGCACCTTTATATCAAGTTTAGTCAATGACAGTACACTTTTAAGGATTTGTTTTACTATTTTAGGCGATTCTTTAATCTGATTGGCTGTGTAGGGCACACCTTTTGATCAAGTGTTGTCATTTGATGGCTAAGAATCACTTGATTCATAGCCTTTACTCTTTAGCTTATACATGTAGTACAATCATATTTGTCACACTTCTATTAGTCAGTGATAGTATTGTTATTGTGATTAGAAATCTGTGTGCTTAAATTCTCATATATACACATATACACATATGTATATGTGTACACAGGTGTGCGTGCGGAAATCTTAGTCCAACAAGATCATGCACATATGAGTAAATAGAGCAAGTTTCTTTTTAACTTTGTATTAAGCCTTACGAAATGGCCAATAACACGGCTGCGAAATGTTTTGCTGATATTAAATAGTTTATTAATTTTATATAATTAGCACTGCGGAATCTGTTGGCGCTCTCCAAATAAATGATAATAATAATATTATATAGCATTACTTGCTCTATATTATTTTATAAATATTGTCTGCACTTATGAGTACCTACCTTTACCTGCCGCTGTGAGACCAGAAATATCTGGTTCCTGCGTTGACGTATAGTGCAGTTAGCTCGGTGACTGAGAGGTCCCAGTTTGCTTACACAGCACCTGGGTGCTCATCACTTGTGAGTGTCATTGTTTTATTAGATGTATACCTTTTTTGTGACTGTACTAGGTTTTTTTTTTAGAGAAAATCACTTAAATAAGGACATTAACATTTTAAAAAGCTGCTCATAAGAATATTTTTGGCTAACGCATGATGATTATGATTTACCTACTATTCACATTTGTTTGTAACATGCCATATATAATTCAAAATATAATATAATTCTATATATAAGTATTTGAAGAAGAATTTTATGTAGATCTCCATTGGATTTTCTAAGCATAATTCTTTATATCCAAATATCCTAAAAAGATATATCCAGATATCCTAAATCACTTGTTAATAGTTTAATATGCGTATTTTACAATCATTTTTCCCGTGAAAGCTCCGCAGAGCACTTTTTTTTTATGCTCTTCTTTGTTCTTAATTAAGCAAAATGTCCGAATTTCTTAAATGAATACATGTTTATAACAGGAAATTTTAATTGAATCTAGAAAGGTTGTATATATCAATCATAAATGCAACACTTATGAATGAGTCACTAGAAATATTGCAGATTCCTGCAACAAGTAAGATTAATTGTTTCATCTAAAGTATTGCACAAAAAATGCTCCTGACAGTTCATAGTTAATTATTTTATATCATAATTTATATGTTGAAAGCTAGAAGCAATAAAATATTATATCATGATTAGCAGGATACAAATATTAAATTACTTCTGCATTTTTACTTATTAATTCTGTAAAAAAAAATGCACGCGTTTGCTCTGTAAAACCTGCTAGTAAAAATGTGGGTCAAAGCTCATGCGTTGGTCTACAGTTTTCTCGGCTTCATTAGGGATGAAAATAAATCATAATTTCCTCTGCACATTTTCATAACTTTATTTATATAAACACAAGAAAATGTATAGCGAGCCAACTCATATATTCAAACATATGTCAACCATATTTTCACCAATAGAACATTTTGTTGATAGTAACTGTCAAATAAAATGCATGAGATGCATAGAATTATGTTCCAATATGGAAATGTTAGAGACTGTTCAAAGTGAATAATTTTAACAGCTGAATTTATATTCATATTGAAAAATATAAACAGATGTAACAAAGCACACACATAGCAAACTGAACCATGGTGTACATTACAGGTTTCCAATCTTTTTAAATGATGAATAATATTTAAATTTTTCATTATCGCACCGGGTTACTGAAAATGTTAAGAAATGTGTAAATATACATATTGCGCAGTGTGAACAATTTTAAATGCAGGAATGTTCTAACAGATGACCAAGAAATCTATCTATCTATCTATCTATCTATCTATCTATCTATCTATCTATCTATCTGTCTGTCTGTCTGTCTGTCTGTCTGTCTGTCTGTCTGTCTGTCTGTCTGTCTGTCTGTCTGTCTGTCTATCTATCTATCTATCTATCTATCTATCTAATTCTAATACACTGTTAGAAAAGCTCCATCACATTGATGAGTTTATTGATGCTCTCAAAGCACCATTAACATTTAGGGCTAGATTACAAGTGTTGCAATATTTTTTTTTTTCAATTGTCAAAACTCCACTTGTTTTAAGCTTTTTGCTCAAATGCGGGTTGCGTTCGTATTTCAAGTTTCAAAATAACTTATTTTGCGCTAGCATTAACCGGAATAGCGCAAAAAAATAACTTAATTTTCAGCATGCACGTGCATGTATACCCCATAGAGATCAGTGGAGAGAAAAAAGTGGAAAAAATACCTAACACCTGAGATCACGGAAACTCCATCGTGTTTGCGCATTCCCCATAGATGTCAATGGAGAAAAAAAATTGTTGAAAAAAAACAGCCATCGCTCAAACCACATAGCATATTCGCAATAGCAAATGTGAAATATTTACAGTAAAAACATAGTTAAAATCTTTTTTGAATATTGCATAAATATGTTTTTATCATTTTTTCATCTACTAAATGGCAAAGGGCTCTAATGCACTTATATATATGTTTATATATGTATATATATATATATATATATATATATATATATATATATATATATATATATATATAACTAAGTCTTAGCAGGGTTAGGTACCAATGGAGGAGTAATTTGTGCAACAATGGAAGATTCACAAGTGTAATTAAAAAACTTTCCCTAATCTTTATTCATCTATTTGTATTTTAAGTTCTCCACACCATCTTTGTGCATATGTGGGTTGTCTGAGGTTTGTAATATTTTGCGTAATATGCAGAGGGCATTTCTTACCACTCCTCCCTTGAAGCAAATAATTTCAAATGAAGTAAGAGGTCTGAAGTAATTAATTTTATGTGTGAAAATGTGAATGAATTGTGAGAGTTGTGAATAGTTAAGCCACTTTGAGAAGTGATCCCCCCCCCCCAATTCCTCCAGTCATTTCCTCTCCATCAACTTGCCTTTATCTAGAAAAGAAAATAATGGGCTTGTATAATCCCATTCCTGCATACATTTGAAACCATTATCCTTCTACCATCTCTGCATTTTAAGGAATTAGAAACAGTGGAGAATGCCTGGAGATGTTGCAGCATGATGCAACAATGTGGTCCCATGAGTTAAAGAGATGTTTGTGGACGTCCAGATTAGAATACTCTGGGAGTCTAAGTTCTTTTGGAACCCAACATAAGGCTCTAGGTTATGGGGTTTATTGTATATATGAACTTCATATATACAATAAATATTATGTATGTAAATACAATATATGTAAATACAATATATGTAAATACAATCATATTATGAAGATATTACAATCCAAGCTTTGGAATCATCTGGGCCATGCCAATCTGTGTAATGTGACAGCATAATAGTATTTACGTATGTTTGGAAGCCCCAAACCTCCAGTCCTGGACTACCTATAAAGAGTGTTTTTATTAACACAGGGTTTACTTTCCCCTCAAATAAATGAATTGATAGCACTCTGAAGTTGATGTAGATACCAGTTTGGTAAGTGAATAGGTAAGGCTTATAGGATATAAAGTATTCTAGGAAGGGTTGTCATTTCAATAGATTCAACTCATCCCCACCACGAGACAAGGTTTTGTCAACTGATTTTGGAGGTATTTCTGGATGTAATGAATAAGGGAAATGTAGTTTGTTTGTTTTTTTTAAAGTCTTTTGGGATTGAGTGCAATTGAGATCCCAAGGTATGTGATGGTTTCTGTTTTGGAATTTTAAAGTGCAGATCTAGTGTAGCATTTTAAATTAATTTTGTGAGAAGGATATATTTAAAATCTCAGATTTTTGGGTGTTTATTAAAAAATAGAAATAACTGCCTGAAGTAGCTATTTCTTTGAAAATTGTTGGTATTGATATTTCAGGGGAAGTAGCCAAGAACAAGATGTCATCTTCGAATAGGGCTATTTTATGGTTTATTCCAGTTATCTGTTGATTTTCATATTTTTAAATGAATAATATTGGCGATAATGGACATCCCTGTTGAGTTCCATTTCGGATAGATCAGGGACAAGAAAGAAGTCTGTTAACCTTTACCCTTGCCAATGAGGCTGAATAAAGACCAAACATGCAGATAATCATTCTTGGACCAAAGTCAAAAGCCTCTAATATCAATTTTAGAAAATTCAAATCAGTGTGGTCGAACGCCTTTTCAGAGTGGGTGGCAATGACGATGACAACAGCTTTTAAGTAATGAAATTTAGCATATGATAGAAGAGCCATTGCTCTGATAGCAATGACTCTACTATTGTGTTGTGCTCCCAACCCAGTACAAAGCCTGTCTGATCAGTGTGAATTAAGTCTTTTAAGATGGTATTATTCATTTTGCAACTATCTTGCCTAGGATTTTGATATCTGTATTAAGAAGTGACTATAACTGCTAGAATTATTTTTGGGGGGGTTTATTTGGTTTTAAGATAACTGTGATATGGGCCTCCTGAAACATATTACCTTCATCTAGAGTTTTAAATAGGACCAGGAGGTAAGTGGCCAGTTATCCCCTAAATGTCTTGTTACATGTATAAGTACATTGGGACCAGGACTTTTACCTGAAGGTAATTCCTTAATAGCTGAGACGACCTCAGATGATATAATTGGGTTATCTAATTTATCTAATAGTGAGGAAGTAAGCTTATTTATATTAGCTGCTTATATATATTTTTCATCTGTTCAGTATGAGTTGAGGAGGTATTATCTGGCAAATTATATAAATATTTATATTAGTTGCTAAATTCGTCTGCTCTATTTTTACTATCATAGAGTGGGGCTCCGTCTGGTCATTTTAAATTATAAACATGGGTCCTGTTGGTTTTGGCTTTAAGGGTTCTTGCGAGTAAAATGCTCACATGATTACTGGGGAAACCTCCAGTAGAGAGTTGTGTATACAATTTTCCTTCATAGTTTGGGTTATCTTGTTGGTGTTGCAGCATTTTAACACTATGCTTTTTAATCTACTTTATGGTATCTCAGACACATTTTGTTCTTATTTGGGTGTATTTGCTTTCATTTAAGCTGCTACTAGTGTATGTAATGTTGCAATGTTCTGTTACAGTTTGCTGGTCATTTTTTGTACTAATAAAATTATATATTATTTGACATTTAAAAAGTGCTGAATTCCCTTACTTTTTAATTATTATTGAGGTACATATATGTTTACAGACAAATAATATAATATTGCAGAAAAAAGCAGTCACACTAAATGTACGAAGCCAGTAACACGTACAAGTCTCAATGAATAAAGTAACAATCTAGAACACTTGAATAATGAAAAGATTATTGAACACAATTTAAAACTCATTTTTTCTGGGGTTTTTTTTTTTGTTTATGTAAGTAAAATCCCCTATTAGTAAATAATAACGCTCATAAGAAGAGGACTATCCTCAAATGATAGGTAGTGGTCACTCTTGGACCATATAATATAAAGTGTCAATAAAGGGGAAAAATCAGGTAAACAAACAAAGTAGGGCCACTTTTGGACCCTTAGTATATAACCAATAATACAGTCACTCTAGGGCCATTAATAAGTATAGGCAAGCTATGTTAAGGGCAGAACTATATAATGAACTATAGAATACAGCATGGAACAGAACTCAGAAACTTGTTAAGTAACTGTTCAACATAGATATGCGAGTTAATAATTATATAAAAGTGCTAAGATCCTAAGGAAATTCTTCTAGTAAAGGAGACACTGAGGCCTATTTATCAAAGGTCTGTTGGACCTGATCCGACAGTGTGGATGAGGTCTGACAGACCTTGCTGAATGCAGAGAGCAATATGCTCTCCATATTCAGCATTGCACCAGCACCTCTTGTGAGCTGCTGGTGCAACGCCGCCCCCTGGAGATTTGTGGCCAATCGGCCGCCAGCAGTGGGGTGTCAATCAACCCGATCATACTCGATCGGGTTGAATTGTGGCTCAGAGCAGGCGGACAGGGTATGGAGCAGCGGTCTTTATAATAAGGTATAATTCTTAACTAGCTGTTTAGTATAAATGGAAGTATATATATATACAATATGTAATAAGTATAATGACCCTCAGTACTGCATTTAAAATGATCTAATGAGAGCACAAACCAGCAGCACTGTATCTGGAACAAATATAATCTAATAAGTCTAATTATATAACTATCTTAAACCATTAACTATGGTGTGGATATAGAAATTCAAGCTTACTCCATAACCATAAAGGAATCCAACATAAAGCCTAACTATAATTATGTGATGTTCCACTAGGATATATAGTAAAGATTAAAAAAGCAATAAAATAGAGCTTGTTACAGGAAGACAGCTACTGTATAACAACTTAAATGCCCATCTGCCAATCTTATATTATTATTATTATTCTTTATTTATAAAGTGCCAACAGATTCCGCAGCGCTGCCCATGGGTACAAAGATAAAAGTACAATGGAGAAACAATACAATAAAAGACAAAATTTTACAGACAAATACAGTGAGAATTGAGGACCCTGTTCCCATGGGAACTTACAATCTAGATGGGTAGGAGGATGGGAAACAGGAGGTGGGGACTTCAAAGGTGAGAATGATAAAGTAAGGAGATAGATGAGGGCAACTGTTAGGTAAGTAAAATTCATTTGTTACTGAGTCGGGTGATAAACTTCCTTGAACAAAAAGTTCTTTAGGGAACGTTTAAAGGAGGAGAGGTTAGGGGAAAGTCTGACAGCTCGAGGAAGTGCATTCCAGATGGTTGGTGCCGCACAAGAGAAGTCCTTTAGTCTAGCATGAGAGGAGGTGATGGTAGAGGATACAAGGAGCAGGTCATTGTTGGATCTTAGGGGGCAGGCTGGAGTATATTTGTTGATGAGTGAGGACAGGTAGGGTAGGGCAGC
The DNA here is from genome assembly GCF_027579735.1 of Bombina bombina. Lineage (NCBI taxonomy): Eukaryota > Metazoa > Chordata > Amphibia > Anura > Bombinatoridae > Bombina > Bombina bombina. Next base: position 508,482,604 of record NC_069499.1, on the reverse strand, counting down.
ATTGGTGAGGCTTTGTAGGTCAGGGTGAGAATTTTGAATTTAACTCTGCTGTGAATGGGGAGCCAGTGAAGGGACTCACAGAGAGGTGTAGCAGAAATAGAGCATTGAGAGAGGTGGGTTATCCTGGCAGATGCATTAAGGAGGAATTGAAGGGGAGAGAGGCGGGAGAGAGGTAGGCCAGTTAGTGTGTTATTACAGTAGTCAAGTCAGGAAATTACCAGGGAGTGGATTAGCTGTTTAGTAGTTTAAGCGCTCAGAAATGGACGGATTTTGGAGATATTGCATAGGTAGTTGCGGCAGGATGAAGAGAGCAATTGGATGTGGGGAATGAAGGACAGATATATCATATCAAGAGGGCACATTGTACAAACAATTACAATGGAAAAGCAATATAGCAATGGATTAGAGAGGTATAATTCCCTACTAATATATATTGCACACTAAACAGCCAGATATCAGGAAAAACAAAACTTCCTGCAAGGATATATATGTTGCATAGCAATATAGAAGGCTTAACTGATTATCAGCCCCCTATTAAGAAAGTCCCTGTGTAACTTACCCAATAGTTATCATAGACTGAACTGTCAGCTAGTAATGATGTAACATCCTAATGCAGCAAAAACTTTTCTATTAAACTGAAGCACATTATAAACAATAATTTTTTTTTTTGAACATTTCTAAATAAAGACACAACAAACTGCAGGTATGAATATTATCTGAAGCACCAAGATAGCAATAAACCACAGCATCATAACAGAGACTAACAGATATACTCAAAATGAATACAAAATACTAATACAATGAGACCGGCTCGTAATGAGGTCCTTTAGGAACCTTATAAACTCTGTAACCTACAACCAGTACATATGTCGCTGAGCTCAGCCGATGCCGATCTTCCTAGCCAGTGGAACAATCACTACTGAAAGTTTTGCTACTCCTTGTACTGCTGGCTCATCAAATGCTGAATGGTGACCCTACGGGTGCAATCTTTGCACTGGCAGGAGCAATGTGACAAAAACGTTCTTTTTGGTGATCGGACTCATAGCTGTCCATGCAGCTATATGGCACACTCTAGGCTCAAGAACCCAAACATAATTTAAAGAAACAAAGCCCTGTTGCAAGGAACTGCAAGGATTGATCCCATCCCTGATGCAGCTGGTATTCTCATGAGCCTCTGTAGAACCGGTGATGTCGCTCATCATAATGGCATCTCTTATCCCAGGCTGGCCACTGGAACTTAACTTAAGGAGGTAAGTGGAGAGGCTTTCAAGACAACTGCTTCCAAGAGTGTAAGAATCACTGATAGCTCCACTGGATCAGGACTGGCAAGGTCAAGCTCCGGTGGCTATTGATCAGGAGGATTTTAATAATTCTCTCTTCAAGTTTATCGAAATGTTCAAAAAGAAGCACTTGAATCTGACTTAGAATAAGCCATCTTCCATAGCTCAAAGAGCATTCCTTACATCTGCAATTTCATTATGTTAAAGTATAATAAGATCTCTCAGAGACTTCAAATGATTTAATATAAATATATGTGCACGCTTCCTTTAAACTTCTGTGGTAAGTAATGCAGCACTTTTCACTGCCAGTAACCTATAATCATCTGATTCTTGGGGGGGGGGGGGGACATGCGACAGCTCAAACAACACAGTGGAATTGATTAACAATGCAGGCCTCCCTGCTATGCGGTCAGCCCTTGTGCAGTTTAGCTGAAGAACATAGGAAGGTCCCATTTCATGAAATGTACTCTTAAACTCTCCTGGGGTTTCCTAGGTCACCTCAGTTAAACTCCCTGCTATGGTAGAAAAGGTTATTTCACCTTTTAAAGGTGAAATAAACCCAACAATCCCAGTAAGAATCAGGAGCTCTGCACAAACAAGTCCTTCTGCAGGCTCTGCCCCCCCCCCCCCCAATCCCTTACTTTTATGTTGAGTGTTTTTTCACTTACCAAAAATTTATTTTTTATTTTGTTATTTTACAGTTAAGTTTAATTAGGTGTGGTTAGGGTTGCAGTGATTTGCCAAAGGTACACTGACATGCAAATAGCAGACTATAATCACATAGTTGCAATGTAACTGTGATCCAGTCACTAACATGGAGCCACTGTAAAAAAATGGTGTTGCTATATTTGTCCTTGTCATGAGATGCAGGACATATGCAGGACACAGCAATGATGGTACAACTCTATTTTATTACAGAGCATAGCAATACACATCCAGACAGGTTGATTGTACTAAACTAACTGCGACACAGACACCGGACCTAAGCCCCGCCCACATGCTAGTGATATCACATCCTGCTCTCATCACATCTTCCCCTTTTTCAAAGACAAAGCATACATTCGCATATATTAAATAACAAGGTACACCAACAGGGTATACAACAACATTTTGTTTTAGAACATTATAAAAACAGATAGATTAGAAAACATGAACAAATAAATTACATCCTGACTTGGACATCGGGGTAGACTACCCTAGTCCACAGTGACCATGGGATTATTCTGCCCATACTTCCGGTCACTGTTCTAGCTAAAGTCAGTCCCTGTATCGGGCCGGAAGCCTCACCACTCTTCCGCTTGATGTAACTTTGCATGAACTGTCCTCTGATACAGAAGATGGTGAACAAGAGTCTGCTGGAGGCAAAGATATATCCCCGCTATGATCTTGCTGAGGGGAAGGCACCTCTCTTAGAACAGGGGATCCCACCGGCGGTGGTACTGAGGTATCCGGTTCCAGACTCTCAGGTACAGGCTGAAGATGTCTTCGGTTACGGCGTGTAACCGTCCCTCCCTCTGTAAGGACTGTGTAAGACCTTGGTTCTGGAGAGCGGCCCACTACCGTAGCAGGCGTCTTCCATTTCTTCTCATCATCCAGTTTAATTCTGACACTTTGGCCCGCTTTCAGTTCCTGTAAAGGCCTAACAGAATGTCTCCTGTCGTAGAAGAAACGATAACCCTTTTTGGCCTCTTCATCCCTCCTAAGGACTTCGTCCCGAGGAACAGGGCCAGGCGGCTTGAAGACACCCACTGAGGGTAAAGTGGTGCGAATCTGGCGTCCTAGCATCAGCTGTGCCGGGCTAAACCCGGTGGCTTGAATGGGCGTCGCCCTGTATGACAAGAGGGCTAGGTACGGTTCAGATTGCTTTAGAATGAATTTTGTTGTTTGAACTGCCCTTTCAGCCATTCCGTTGGCCTGCGGATAATGTGGACTTGACGTGGAATGTACAAAATCATATTCCCTGCTGAAAGCACTGAACTCTGTAGAAGCGAACTGCATGCCATTATCGCTCACCAGCTCCATTGGAATGCCCCAGCGGGCGAACAAGCTCTTCAGGCGAATGATAACGGCCTGACTTGTGATATCATTCAGGGGTGCTATTTCCAAATACCTGGAATAGTAGTCGATAACCACAAGAAACTTTTTCCCGTGCAGTTCGCACAAATCAGCAGCTATTTTCTGCCACGGCCCCGCAGGCAGCGGAGTAGACATTAAGGGCTCCCTTCTCTGAGTAGGCCGGCGTTCCCGGCAAAAGGCACATTTAGACACGTGATTTGCAATGTCGGAGCTGATCCCAGGCCACAACACAGCTGTAGCTGCTCTTTCTCTGCACTTTGTAATGCCTAAGTGGCCATCATGAATCCTGTTTAACATCTCCTTCCTCATGCTGACAGGAATTACAATACGGTCTTGGAACAGCACCAACCCCTCCAGCTCCGTGAGCTGCGACCTCTCTGGCTGGTAAGCATTTAAAGATATCCAGGCTGCCCGGCTCTCGGGCCAGCCATCTCTTATGTACCTTATAACTTCTTGCAGATCCGTGTCCAAATATGTCTCTTTCTTTATCTCTTCCAGTTTCCTTGAAGAAATGGACTTAGAGGCCAGAACTGAATCAACATACACTTTTACATCCGACTCTGTGGAGGATTCTTCAGCAGCAGCCAGCGGGAGCCTGGACAGTGTATCTGCCACAACCAGCTGCTTCCCCGGCACATGCACTGCCTGAACATTGAACCTGAGCAGTCTCATTAAAAGTCTCTGGCATCTCAAGGGTGTTTTGTCGATGTCATAAGAATTGATAAGAGGGACTAGCGGTTTGTGGTCAGTTTCCAGACTAAATTTCTCCAAACCCACTAGATAACGCTGAAAGCGCTCACAGGCCCAAACTGCAGCCAGGCACTCTTTCTCAATTTGAGCGTATTTTGACTCCGCAGCCGTCAGTGTGCGGGAACAGTAGGCGATGGGCTGTAGTTTGTTGTCATTCAGCTGCAGAAGTGCAGCCCCCAACCCATAACTGCTTGCATCAGCACTAACCACAGTCTTTTTTGAAGGGTCGTAGAACCCCAGCACTGGGGCAGACCCCAGCAGGGACTTAGCATGCAGGAACGCTTTTTCTTGTGAGGGTCCCCAGACCCAGGCAACATCTTTCTTAAGCAACTCTGTGATAGGGTGCAAAACTGTAGATAAATCTGGAAGAAACTTGCCCACGTAATTTACAAGGCCCAATATCTGTCTCAGCTCATGTACATCAGAAGGGCTTTTCATCTGCTCGATAGCCTGAATTTTCTCGGGGTCCGGCTTGATGCCATCCCCGTTGATGATATGCCCAAAGTAGCATAATTCAGTTTTCCTAAAATGACATTTTTCTTTATTCAGCTTCAGCCCAGACTCTTTGATAGCCTGCAGCACACAACTCAAACGCTGATCATGCTCCTCCACTGTAGACCCATACACTAGAATGTCGTCCATGACGACTGCTGTGCCCACGTGGCCACTCAGGAGAGAACTCATTTCCCTTTGAAAGATCTCAGGAGCGGAGGATATCCCAAAGGGAAGTCTGCAGAAGCAGAACCGACCTACCGGAGTGATAAAGGTAGTCAGTTTGCGGCACTTTGGATCCAGGGGGATCTGCCAAAAGCCGCTAGAAGCGTCTAATGTGGAAAAGAACTTCGCCCCAGCCAACTTCGGGGCTATATCTTCCAACGTCGGCAGCACAAATCTCTCCCTCTTCACTGCCTCATTCAACCTTTTCAGGTCCACACAGATGCGCACCTTTCCGTTTTTCTTTGCAACTGGAACAATGGGGGCACACCAATCAGTTGCTTCAACAACCTCTTCAATAACCCCCATAGACTTCATGCGCATGAGCTCTTTCTCCACTTGAGGCATGAGCGGGAACGGAATTCTACGAGGAGTAGAAATACTGTACGGGACTGCGTCACTTTTAAGTGCTATACGGACAGGTTTGCAGCTCAGTAGGCCCAACTCGCCAAACATATCTTCAGAGATCTCATTCACTCTGGCCACGAGGCCCAAGTCACAGGCTGCTTTTATGCTCAATAAACTGTTAACACACTGACCTTGGATCACATGCACCCACATGGTGAACTTCCTTTGTTTGTACTCACAGCTGGCAAGAAATTTCCCCACACAATCAATGCGGCCACCAGGACTATGAACATTTGTAGTAACCTTTGCCAGCTGGGGCTGTCGAGGCAGTTTCATAAATTCAGCAAAAGACATTACAGTGATATCTGCTCCTGTGTCAATCTTAAAATCAACTTTGGCTCCCATTACAGTAAAAGTAACTTTCCAATCTTCCTCTGAGCTTGTCCGTTCCACAACAGACCCCACAAAAGACACTTCCTGACCCTCCTGGTCACTGTCCACCTGCATCTCCTTAATGTATTCAGTTTTACACACCACTTCAAAATGGCCTATTCTGTTACATTTTCTGCATCTTTTATCTCTGGCCGGGCATATAGCACTCTGATCATGAGCCCGGTAGCACCGTGTGCATCGGCCATGTTGCGCCCATCCACTTCTAGGCCTTTCCAGTACTTTTGATCTACCGCTCACACTGTGCCTTTCACTAGTAATTTTCCTAGACTGTTGCACTTCATCCACAATACTCTCAGACCTCAGATCAGCACTTTGCTTTTTCACCAGTTCACTCTGGCGGGCCATCCTAATAGCCCCGTCTAATGTTAAATCAGGCTCTAACTGCAGCTTCAGGGAGACTTCAGCATCTGCAATTCCAATAACTATTCTGTCTCTGATTTGCTCTTCTTTAGCAACACCAAACTCACAGAATTCAGCTAATTCATACAGGCTGCGCACAAATGACTCCACAGATTCTCCCACACGCTGATTACGTTTGTGAAAACAAGCTCTCTCATGAATCACATTTCTTTTGGGCACAAAGTGGGCACTGAGTTTATCCATAACTATATCAAAGTTAACTTCGTCCCCTTCTTGGAAAGTAAAAGCATTGAACACTGGCTCTACATCTTTCCCCATAGAATATAAAAGAGAATTAACTTGTACTTCACCACTCTCCTTGTTCAGTTTGGATGCAATCCTGAAGCGCTGAAACCGCTGACGCCATGTGGGCCAAGCTGCAGGCTGAGAAAAGTCAAAAGGCTCAGGTGGGGTAAACTTTGACATCGTCATCATCAGAAACAGAAGCGTAGTCCAGAACTTCTGACACCATGTCATGAGATGCAGGACATATGCAGGACACATCAATGATGGTACAACTCTATTTTATTACAGAGCATAGCAATACACATCCAGACAGGTTGATTGTACTAAACTAACTGCGACACAGACACCGGACCTAAGCCCCGCCCACATGCTAGTGATATCACATCCTGCTCTCATCACAGTCCTCTTGTCGGATTAATTATTTACAGTGATAAAGATATTGAAAGTTATTATAAGGATAAATATCTTTTGTCACAAAATATATATGGATAATAAGCCAAAGAAATACAAACTTGGTAAAGACCTTGGCAAACATCATGCAAGAAAAGAGATCCTAATGATTAACAGGTGTCGCAGTACTCAGCATGCTATCCTATGACTGGCTCTTTTGTGTCAGTGCAAGTCAGGTGGCAAATGTTATACAAAAAAAGGGGCATTTGAAGTGTCTACCTTCATGATAAATTTGCTTTATCAATTTGTTATGTGATTTTAGGCCTGCGTTATGGATTGTATATGCCACACAAAAAAGTTTGTTTTAATTTAGGAACTTTTGGATAGCTATTCATATGGACATTCCTTCTTTCTTTATTATTTATTTTTAAAAAAAAAAAAAAAACAGGAGTAATTGAAACACCAGCAAATTATAAATATTTGGCAATATAATGTAATCTCTAACTGATAACCATAAAAGTTATATTATTATTACTATTATTATTGGATTTTGTCTGCTCTGTTTTCTAAGATTTCTGCTGAAATTAAGAGGTAGTTCTGATTTACCCAGTTTGATGATTAATAACAGCAAGTACATATAGTTCACTTCTAAAAGCAGTCAAATTACCTTATGCTGCTACAGTGATCTTGCCCTAACTGACCAAAGAAGAGAAGACTTGTATACTTAAAAGGTTTTTTTAAAAGGTAAATTCCATAAGTACACATATGAAATATACTTATTGTATTTTTAATCCATTTTTAATTGTGGTTAGAGTAAGGTATCTATGTGCTAAGATGGGCATTACAGATGGCCATTAAGGCCACACGGTAAGGTCAGAAAATGTTAGAACTCGCTAAATTACTATTTTCTGGGGTTGGTTGTAACAGGCTCGGCTAAAGGATTTTATGCTGAAACAAAGGTCAATAATATTTTTAATTAGCATCTCCTTTTTACATCAGGATAGCTCGTTATAAAGATAATTACTACTGATAACAAATGAAAAAGTGTTTTTGCTGTGACAGTTGATAAAGGAAATATAAAAAAAAAATATTATCTTCACTATGTGATACTGGAAATATATATTTTTTTGCAACAGATTTAACTGTAAAATAAAATACAGTTACTCTTGATTTACATCTATTAAAGTATTTGAAATAATTTTGTATAATATAAAGTGCTCATTTACAAACATTATACTCCCACAACCGTCCTCCTATATTTAGTGTTATTATTTTGCTATCCTTAATTTAGATTCTGACAACTATGATTGTATAAGGGGTATTTCCACCGCTTCTGTCTCTCATCAATAAACAACCTGATCTTCTGTCTGGTTTCATCAGTCTCAAACTATTAAAAACAATGACCTGGAGACATTTTTGCTGATTGATTTCTTAAACACATCCACAGACCCATCCATCAACACAATAACACAATAGAAGGGTTTTATTTTATTGGAACTGATAAACTTTCACATCAACTTGCTTTGGCAAACATTAAACTTGTACAACACAACAGATAATCAAAATGTTGTCAAAGTAGGGACTTTAACTTTTATTAGCTGTGTTTCAAATGTCATCTCCTAAAATACTGAACATCCATTATATCACCCTGATGCTGGGAATAATTGAGGACATGATCAAGTCAGTTAAATGGGCACATTAGGATATCAGATCAGACCTGACCTATTAAGCATCCATTCAGTATACCATACTGACAACCTTGTTTGTTAGAACCAAGAACAGAGTGATCCTATGTTGATAAAAAATATAGGAGAACATGTATATATCAATTTTGCCACAATAGTACTGAGTTATTAATGCATTGTAATTATCTGTATAATATAGTTTTTAAGTGTGGCAATGAAAATGCCAGAGGATCTGATTAAGCACCTGTTTTCAAGCAGAAATGTAGCCTTAATCCTTTCCTTTCAAACTATACTAAGAAAATAACTGAGATATAAAAAACATATTAAAGAATATTCTTTCCTCAAAAGAAGCTTCTCTCCAATTTGGGCCAGATTACGAGTGGTACGTTAACAGTTACGCTTGAGCGAAAAATAGTTTATCGGGGGGATTTGAGTGCGTCAGGTGTAGCGCTCATATTACAAGTTGAAATTAAACATGATCACATGAGCACAATTGAAGTTAATGCAATTCGAGATAGCACATCCTCAGAGCTCTGGTTAACTGTTTCGCCAAAAAAAAGGGCCAAAAATACATTACAGTACAAGTATAGTTATAATCATAATAACATATAGATCCGCTTTTACGCTCTCTCAAGCTGAAGCCCTAGCTGAAACCTATGCTACGATGTTGTTTGAAACTTGCCTAAATAAAGACTAATGTTTTTAACTTACCCGGAGTCAAGATCCGAATCTCTTTTTTCTGAACATATACAGTGGGGAAAAAAAGTATTTAGTCAGCCATCAATTGTGCAAGTTCTCCCACTTAAGAAGATGAGAGAGGCCTGTAATTTTCATCATAGGTATACCTCAACTATGAGAGACAAAATGTGGAAACAAAACCAGACAATAACATTGTCTAATTTGGAAAGAATTTATTTGCAAATTATGGTGGAAAATAAGTATTTGGTCAATATCAAAAGTTCATCTCAATACTTTGTTATATATCCTTTGTTGGCAATGACAGAGGTCAAACGTTTTCTGTAAGTCTTCACAAGGTTGTCACACACTGTTGCTGGTATGTTGGCCCATTCCTGCATGCAGATCTCCTCTAGAGCAGTGATATTTTGGGGCTGTCGCTGGGCAACACGGACTTTCAACTCCCTCCAAAGGTTTTCTATGGGGTTGAGATCTGGAGACTGGCTAGGCCACTCCAGGACCTTGAAATGCTTCTTATGAAGCCACTCCTTCGTTGCCCGGGCGGTGTGTTTGGGATCATTGTCATGCTGAAAGACCAGCCACATTTCATCTTCAATGCCCTTGCTGATGGAAGGAGGTTTGCACTCAAAATCTCACGATACATGGCCCCATTCATTCTTTCATGTAGCGGATCAGTCGTCCTGTTCTCTTTGCAAAGAAACAGCCCCAAAGCATGATGTTGCCACCCCCATGCTTCACAGTAGGTATGGTGTTCTCTCTCCTCCAAACACGACAAGTTGTGTTTCTACCAAACAGTTCTACTTTGGTTTCATCTGACCATATGATATTCTCCCAATCCACTTCTGGATCATCCAAATGCTCTCTAGCATACTTCAGATGGGCCCGAACATGTACTGGCTTAAGCAGGGGGACACGTCTGGCACTGCAGGATCTGTGTCCCTGGCAGCGTAGTGTGTTACTGATGGTAGCCTTTGTTACGTTGCTCCAGCTCTCTGCAGGTCATTCACTAGGTCCCCCCGTGTGGTTCTGGGATGTTTGCTCACTGTTCTTGTGATCATTTTGACCCCACAGGGTGAGATCTTGCGTCGTGCCCCAGATCGAGGGAGATTATCAGTGGTCTTGTATGTCTTCCATTTTCTAATTATTTCTCCCACAGTTGATTTCTTCACACCAAGCTGCTTGCCTATTGCAGATTCAGTCTTCCCAGACTGGTGCAGGTCTACAAATTTGTTTCTGGTGTCCTTCAACAGCTCTTTGGTCTTCACCATAGTTGAGTTTGGAGTGTGACTGTTTGAGGTTGTGGACAGGTGTCTTTTATGCTGATAACAAGGTCAAACAGGTGCCATTAATACAGGTAATGAGTGGAGGACAGAGGAGCATCTTAAAGAAGAAGATACAGGTCTGTGAGAGCCAGAAATATTGCTTGTTTGAAGGTGACCAAATACTTATTTTCCACCATAATTTGCAAATAAATTATTTCCAAATCAGACAATGTGATTGTCTGGATTTGTTTCCACATTTTGTCTCTCATAGTTGAGGTATACCTATGATGAAAATTACAGGCCTCTCTCATATTCTTAAGTGGGAGAACTTGCACAATTGGTGGCTGACTAAATACTTTTTTTCCCCACTGCATATGTGTGTGTGTGTATACATATGTAATTATATGTGTATATATGTATTTACAGACATATATACACATTTAAACATATAAATACATATGTATACATGTATAGACATTGAGCCCTTTGCAGTTGAGTAGATAAAACAAAAATGAAAAAGCATATTTATGCAATATTCATATTTAATAAAGTGTTATACTGTCTATTTACTGTAATTATTTCCCATTCCACTGTTCTGCATATGACAGAATATGTCCTAAGTATTATTTAATAGATATTCCCATGTATATCTGTATATCTCTATACATATACAGGGAGTGCAGAATTATTAGGCAAATGAGTATTTTGACCACATCATCCTCTTTATGCATGTTGTCTTACTCCAAGCTGTATAGGCTCGAAAGCCTACTACCAATTAAGCATATTAGGTGATGTACATCTCTGTAATGAGAAGGGGTGTGGTCTAATGACATCAACACCCTATATCAGGTGTGCATAATTATTAGGCAACTTCCTTTCCTTTGGCAAAATGGGTCAAAAGAAGGACTTGACAGGCTCAGAAAAGTCAAAAATAGTGAGATATCTTGCAGAGGGATGCAGCACTCTTAAAATTGCAAAGCTTCTGAAGCGTGATCATCGAACAATCAAGCGTTCATTCAAAATAGTCAACAGGGTCGCAAGAAGCGTGTGGAAAAACCAAGGCGCAAAATAACTGCCCATGAACTGAGAAAAGTCAAGCGTGCAGCTGCCAAGATGCCACTTGCCACCAGTTTGGCCATATTTCAGAGCTGCAACATCACTGGAGTGCCCAAAAGCACAAGGTGTGCAATACTCAAAGACATGGCCAAGGTAAGAAAGGCTGAAAGACGACCACCACTGAACAAGACACACAAGCTGAAACGTCAAGACTGGGCCAAGAAATATCTCAAGACTGATTTTTCTAAGGTTTTATGGACTGATGAAATGAGAGTGAGTCTTGATGGGCCAGATGGATGGGCCCGTGGCTGGATTGGTAAAGGGCAGAGAGCTCCAGTCCGACTCAGACGCCAGCAAGGGGGAGGTGGAGTACTGGTTTGGGCTGGTATCATCAAAGATGAGCTTGTGGGGCCTTTTCGGGTTGAGGATGGAGTCAAGCTCAACTCCCAGTCCTACTGCCAGTTTCTGGAAGACACCTTCTTCAAGCAGTGGTACAGGAAGAAGTCTGCATCCTTCAAGAAAAACATGATTTTCATGCAGGACAATGCTCCATCACACGCGTCCAAGTACTCCACAGCGTGGCTGGCAAGAAAGGGTATAAAAGAAGAAAATCTAATGACATGGCCTCCTTGTTCACCTGATCTGAACCCCATTGAGAACCTGTGGTCCATCATCAAATGTGAGATTTACAAGGAGGGAAAACAGTACACCTCTGGGAGGCTGTGGTTGCTGCTGCACGCAATGTTGATGGTGAACAGATCAAAACACTGACAGAATCCATGGATGGCAGGCTTTTGAGTGTCCTTGCAAAGAAAGGTGGCTATATTGGTCACTGATTTGTTTTTGTTTTGTTTTTGAATGTCAGAAATGTATATTTGTGAATGTTGAGATGTTATATTGGTTTCACTGGTAAAAATAAATAATTGAAATGGGTATATATTTGTTTTTTGTTAAGTTGCCTAATAATTATGCACAGTAATAGTCACCTGCAGACACAGATATCCCCCTAAAATAGCTAAAACTAAAAACAAACTAAAAACTACTTCCAAAAATATTCAGCTTTGATATTAATGAGTTTTTTGGGTTCATTGAGAACATGGTTGTTGTTCAATAATAAAATTAATCCTCAAAAATACAACTTGCCTAATAATTCTGCACTCCCTGTATATATATATATATATATATATATATATATATATATATATATATATATATATATATATATGTATATATATATTTTACCAAAGTACCATAAAAAATATGTAGAAATATGTATTTATTAATAAATAGAACATATTCTTCTATGTGAAGAACATTGAAAGTGAAATATTCATATTTTCATGTTGAGTTAATGCACTTGCGAATTTGCGATCGAGTTTGGGCACGAGTAGAGTGTGAAGTTTTTTTTTAACTTTTTTTGCTCTATTGACTTCTATGGGGGAATACGTAAGCGTAATCGCTATATTCTAATTTGTGCTTTTTTGAGCAAATCAGGTTAGCGCGCAACAAAAACGTTTTAATTTGAACTTGTAATACAAGCGCTATCTGACGCGCTCATAAAGCTTACTTTTAGTGGAGTTAGCATGCAAGCGGGAGTGTTAAATACCGTTCCACTTGTAATCTGGCCTTCTATTTGTACATTCGCAACTACATTATGTTGTGTATTAATGACATGTGCCTTTTAAAGAATTTTAAGAAACTTTTTAATTTACTCCTATTAATTTACTCCTACCTGGGTAGCACTTGCTGATTGGTGGCTAAATGTAGCCACTAATCAGCTAGTGCTAGTCAATGGTGCTGAAACAAAAATGGGCCAGATCCTATATTTACATTCCTGCTTTTTTCAAATAAAGATACCAAGAGAACGAAGAAAAATTGATAACAGGAGTAAATTAAAAAGTTGTTTAAAATTGCATGCTCTATCTGAATCATGAAAGAAAAAAATGTGGGTTCAGTGTACCTTTAAGCATTCACATCCATTAAGCTTATGTTAGTGAAGATTTTGTAAATAATTGAACTTAAGTCTCACACTGGGAGTGCTGAAAAAGCAGTTGGAAGAAGGCCCACAAATCCAGGATCCCAGTGTTGATCTGCATATAGTGATATGTATCCCTAATAATAAATGTTACTTCAAAGGCTAAAATATGTATATATTTTACTAAATTTTAAATCCCTTGCATCAATGAAATCCAGGAGTTATTTTTTTTTTTTTTTTTCTATTAGATAATAATCTACCTATGTATGTTGTTAATTACAGCAGCACAATCATGCTACAAACCCACATATAATAACTGTTAAAGAGGAGCAGAAAGTCTATTTAAAAAATGTGCCCACGTGCAGAGGTTTCTAACTATCTCTATTTATCTGCAGAAATAGTGACAAACAGTGGTACTGATTTCAAAAGCATAAGTGACCCTCTTAAAAGCCTCTTGATTTGCTAGAAGGTTTGTTCTTATGTGGCAACCACCTACATCATAATGTTTGGAGTGTGGTCAGGATTGCTTATAATAGAGCTTACTAAAGACTCTCTTACTGACTTCCTCAGAACCTGTGTTCAAAGTAAAGGTTCAGCGCTCAAAACAATGTGAAACAAGTTAGTAGTCTAAAATTCCATAACATAAGAGATGTTGCTATCTATACCAGGAGTCACATCATTTACACTTGTAGGCCTCTAGTTATCATGGTCTGGCGGACCTGATCCGACACTGCGGATCAGGTCCGCCAGACCTCGCTGAATACGGCGAGCAATACGCTCGCCGTATTCAGCATTGCACCAGCAGCTCACAAGAGCTACTGGTGCAAGGCCGCCCCCTGCAGACTCGCGGACAATCGGCCACCAGCAAAGGGTGTCAATCAACCCGATCGTACTCGATTGGGTTGATTTGCGGCGATGTGTGTCTGACTGCTCAGAGCAGGCGGACAGGTTATGGAGCAGCGGTCTTTGTGACCGCTGCTTCATAACTGCTGTTTCTGGCGAGCCTGCAGGCTCGCAAGAAACACGGGGCATCAAGCTCTATACGGAGCTTGATACATATGCCCCGTAGTCTTTTACCATTGTAACACCATTTTGGATGTTTGTTTGTTTTCTGATGGCAGAAATAATATTTAAACACAAGAGTGTCAAATGCACAGTGTTGTATAGATTACAAAGGCAATGGAAATATAAAATATTTTTAATTAGTGTTTGCCTATTACTTACAGATGTTCCCTAATTGTTCTTGCTTCTTCCTGGTGAAAAAAATGATGGACAAATATTAACCATCTGATGTAGACTACCAACAAGCTGTATCACTCAGTGGTAGTTGCTGTGACAACAACAATCCAGTGACTATACATGTTAATGGCTTATAACTGAACTCTATAAAAGGGTCTTGGCATGATTGTATCTAACTGTATCTGACTTTATGAAACAGATCTCAGGAAAAGAGATTAGCAATGGTACTGTATTAAGTATTTAGGAACTGGATTATGTGTTTCACCTTTTAATACATCGACATATACAGGGAGTGCAGAATTATTAGGCAAGTTGTATTTTTGAGGATTAATTTTATTATTGAACAACAACCATGTTCTCAATGAAGCCAAAAAACTCATTAATATCAAAGCTGAATAGTTTTGGAAGTAGTTTTTAGTTTGTTTTTAGTTATAGCTATTTTAGGGGGATATCTGTGTGTGCAGGTGACTATTACTGTGCATAATTATTAGGCAACTTAACAAAAAACAAATATATACCCATTTCAATTATTTATTTTTACCAGTGAAACCAATATAACATCTCAACATTCACAAATATACATTTCTGACATTCAAAAACAAAACAAAAACAAATCAGTGACCAATATAGCCACCTTTCTTTGCAAGGACACTCAAAAGCCTGCCATCCATGGATTCTGTCAGTGTTTTGATCTGTTCACCATCAACATTGCGTGCAGCAGCAACCACAGCCTCCCAGACACTGTTCAGAGAGGTGTACTGTTTTCCTTCCTTGTAAATCTCACATTTGATGATGGACCACAGGTTCTCAATGGGGTTCAGATCAGGTGAACAAGGAGGCCGTGTCATTAGATTTTCTTCTTTTATACCCTTTCTTGCCAGCCACGCTGTGGAGTACTTGGACGCGTGTGATGGAGCATTGTCCTGCATGAAAATCATGTTTTTCTTGAAGGATGCAGACTTCTTCATGTACCACTGCTTGAAGAAGGTATCTTCCAGAAACTGGCAGTAGGACTGGGAGTTGAGCTTGACTCCATCCTCAACCCGAAAAGGCCCCACAATCTCATCTTTGATGATACCAGCCCAAACCAGTACTCCACCTCCCCCTTGCTGGCGTCTGAGTCGGACTGGAGCTCTCTGCCCTTTACCAATCCAGCCACGGGCCCATCCATCTGGCCCATCAAGACTCACTCTCATTTCATCAGTCCATAAAACCTTAGAAAAATCAGTCTTGAGATATTTCTTGGCCCAGTCTTGACGTTTCAGCTTGTGTGTCTTGTTCAGTGGTGGTCGTCTTTCAGCCTTTCTTACCTTGGCCATGTCTCTGAATATTGCACACCTTGTGCTTTTGGGCACTCCAGTGATGTTGCAGCTCTGAAATATGGCCAAACTGGTGGCAAGTGGCATCTTGGCAGCTGCACACTTGACTTTTCTCAGTTCATGGGCAGTTATTTTGCGCCTTGGTTTTTCCACACGCTTCTTGCGACCCTGTTGACTATTTTGAATGAAACGCTTGATTGTTCGATGATCACGCTTCAGAAGCTTTGCAATTTTAAGAGTGCTGCATCCCTCTGCAAGATATCTCACTATTTTTGACTTTTCTGAGTCTGTCAAGTCCTTCTTTTGACCCATTTTGCCAAAGGAAAGGAAGTTGCCTAATAATTATGCACACCTGATATAGGGTGTTGATGTCATTAGACCACACCCCTTCTCATTACAGAGATGCACATCACCTAATATGCTTAATTGGTAGTAGGCTTTCGAGCCTATACAGCTTGGAGTAAGACAACATGCATAAAGAGGATGATGTGGTCAAAATACTCTTTTGCCTAATAATTCTGCACTCCCTGTATCAGATCATCGCTTTAACATACAATGTGAACCTTTTGATCCCCACATCCCTCACGCTTTATGCCATAAACTATTTTAAGTGTTGTTAACCAATGAATGTTGTACTCTAATGCACATGTTCTTAAATTATTGCAACAAAGTCTCTGGAGATTTTAACATATTAATTATAAAAATTATATAATGTTATAAATTACAAAAATGCCATAAATTAATAATTAAATGCACAAACATGAATTCAATTATATTAGGGAGAAAATTTTATATTGACCCCATTGCTACTGGGAATTTCAGAGAAATAATTTCCCAAAATTCCGGAGAATTATTAGCATTTTTAATTTAACCAGAAATAGAGCCTTGTTTTGTTGAAAACAACCCTAGGCATTGATCTAGGTCCATTTTTGTATATTTTATGACATATTTCCTGCCGAATGCAATTATATTTCATTTTTTTTTTTTACTTTTTTTACAAACTTTGGTTTCTCACTAAATATATTTACATACCGCTTGTGCAGTCATAACACAAATGGTTGTAAAAGCTGGTTGCCAGTACCCAGTGTATATTCATTAAAAAAAAAAAAAAACATTTTATTTATAACTGTTTTCTGTAGTGACTCAGATCATGTCACTGTCTGTAATGATCTGGCAATCTACCTTCATGTGGTAGCATACACCCATTGTGTTCCGTTTGCATTTGAAGGCAGATGCCAGAAGACCACAAGAAGCAAGTCTTGGTTGTCACTTGACAACCAAGACTGTTTGGTTTCCAGAAACTGCAACGCAGATCTACGTTACGGGGTACGCTGGGCTATGTACTGCATGATGTAGATCTACATCGTATTGACTCAAGTGGTTAATTACCTGACATGTTTTTTAAAAAAAAAATTGACCACTTATTTTTTGTGTCCCTAAAGGTCTGTTAAAATTATCTTACAAATCATGCAATATGCTTGGTTTTTATATTTTTTAACTAAATTTTTTTGTGTTTAACTAGATTTTCTGTTACATTGTTTTCTAAGTCAATCACTTTAACATATTTGCCAACAGTTAAAAAAAATCCTGGGACACTTTGCAGCATAGCTCTGCCCATTCCAAGCCACCCCAGAACAAGCACTGATTGCTGAAAGCACTGGAAAAGTCAAAATTAAAGTTTCATGATTCAGATAGAGCAGTCAGTTTTTAAATCCCCATATACTTTGTTTTCTTGGGTACCTTTTTTTTTTAAAAGGATATGTGTATATCCTCAGCAGCAATTCACTACGAATCACTTTGCAGAAGTTAAACACATGGATATATGCAAGCAATAGTGCAATTATAAACTTGCTGTAAGATACTACAGCATTTTCTTTTTTCACTGTTATAACACTTTTATGCAGGTTAAATCATCAAGCTCCTCATCACTTCCCTTGCTCTAAAGCTTATTTTGGTTCTTGATTTAAATAGGAATAACACCTTTAACCCCTTAATGACCGAGGACGTGCAGGGTACGTCCTCTAAAAAATGTCAGTTAACGACCAAGGAACGACCCTGCACGTCCTCAGTCTGGAAAGCAGCTGGAAGCGATCCTGCTCGCTTCCAGCTGCTTTCCGGTTATTGCAGTGATGCCTCGACATCGAGGCATCCTGCAATAACACTTTCTGGCCATCCGATGCAGAGAGAGACACTCTGTGGCCCTCTCTGCAACGGACATCGATGGCCGGTATCGTTGGTGGGTGGGAGCCGACTTGGGAGGCGGGTGGGCGGCCATCGGTGAGCTCTGTAAGGTGGAGGGGGGCGGGATCGGGGGCGGAGCTTTCGGGGGCGCGCACGGGCGCGCGCGCGTGCACGGGGGGTGGCGGGCGGGCGCGTGCATGGGACGGGAGCGGGTGGGAACCGCTACACTACAGAAAAAAAGTTAGGAGTAAAGTGTAATAAAGAATTAAATAAACATTTTTTTTTTAAAGCATTTAAGCGATCTGGAAGGGGTGGGGGGTTGGTATTGGGGGGGGGGGAAGCTACACTACAGAAAAGGGACATTTTTTTTTATAAAAAAACATATTTTCACTAAAATGGGTACTGGCAGACAGCTGCCAGTACCCAAGATGGCGCACATTAAGTCAGAGGGGGAGGGTTAGAGAGCTGTTGGGTGGGGGATCAGTGAGGTTGGGGGCTAAGGGGGATCCTACACAGAAGCATATGTAAATATGCTAAAAAAATGCACATAAAAGCCCAAATTTTCCTTTTATTTTAGTACTGGCAGAGTTTCTGCCAGTACTTAAGATGGCGGGGACATTTGTGGGGTAGGGGAGGGAAGAGAGATGTTTGGGAGGGATCAGGGGGTCTAATGTTTCAGGTGGGAGGCTGATCTCTACACTAAAGCTAAAATTAACCCTGCAAGCTCCCTACAAGCTACCTAATTAACCCCTTCACTGCTAGCCATAATACACGTGTGATGCGCAGCGCCATTTAGCAGCATTCTAATTACCAAAAAGCAACGCCAAAGTCATATATGTCTGCTATTTCTGAACAAAGGGGATCCCAGAGAAGCATTTACAACCATTTGTGCCATAATTGCACAAGCTGTTTGTAAATGATTTCAGTGAGAAACCTAAAATTGTGAAAAATGTAATGTTTTTTTTAATTTGATCGCATTTGGCGGTGAAATGGTGGCATGAAATATACCAAAATGGGCCTAGATCAATACTTGGGGTTGTCTACTACACTACACTAAAGCTAAAAATACCCCAAAAAGCTCCTTAGATGCTCCCTAATTAACCCCTTCACTGCTGGGCATAATACACGTGTGGTGCGCAGTGGCATTTAGCGGCCTTCTAATTACCAAAAAGCAATGCCAAAGCCATATATGTCTGCTATTTCTGAACAAAGGGGATCCCAGAGAAGAATTTACAACCATTTATGCCATAATTGCACAAGCAGTTTGTAAATAATTTCAGTGAGAAACTGAAAGTTTGTGAAAAAATTTGTGAAAAAGTGAATGATTTTTTGTATTTGATTGCATTTGGCGGTGAAATGGTGGCATGAAATATACCAAAATGGGCCTAGATCAATACTTTGGGATGTCTTCTAAAAAAATATATATATATGTCAATGGATATTCAGGGATTCCTGAAAGATATCAGTGTCCCAATGTAACTAGCGCTAATTTTGAAAAAAAAAATGGTTTGAAAATAGCAAAGTGCTACTTGTATTTATGGCCCTATAAGTTACAAAAAAAGCAAAGAAGATGTAAACATTGGGTATTTCTAAACTCAGGACAAAATTTAGAAACTATTTAGCATGGGTGTTTTTTGGTGGTTGTAGATATGTAACAGATTTTGGGGTTCAAAGTTAGAAAAAGTGTGTTTTTTTCCATTTTTCTAAATATTATATTTTATAAATTTTTTATAGTAAATGATATGATGAAAATAATGGTATTTTTAGAAAGTCCATTTAATGGCGAGAAAAACGGTATATAATATGTGTGGGTACAGTAAATGAGTAAGAGGAAAATTTCAGCTAAACACAAACACCGCAGAAATGTAAAAATAGCCTTGGTCCCAAACGGACAGAAAATGGAAAAGTGCTCTGGTCACTAAGGGGTTAAATCAAGAACCAAAATAAGCAAACAAGGGTTAAATTATTAACCTTCATCTGCATAGTAGTGCACCACAAAGTACCCTAGTTTATATAGATGTTACACAGCCGGAAATTAGACAGTGATATTACCTCAAAATGTTTAACCTGCTAGCTACTGTGTTGGAGCAGCTGTAATGGAGAACAATATATAATATATATTGTTGAATATTTAAGTTTCACAAATAGGAGGCATTTTATGAGATAACTTTAATTTATTTTTATCTTTGCTGCTGCAGTGATTTTGTTCAGTAGGCTAATAGACCCAGAAATGCCACAGTAAATCTAGATTTATTTATTTATTTATTGCTTTTTTATTGATTTGTATTCAAGGTTTGAACAAAACAATGTGTATAAAACATGTGAATAAAAATACAAATCCCAACTTTAGATTTCTACAAAACATGTGAACCAGGATATGTTCCTTACACAGTTGGAAGTTTCTGTTTTACGTAAGAGATAACAATTGTAACTTAGTAGAAACGTACCTATAATAAAATACACTGTAGTATAATTGGAGCTGAAAGCATTTCGGCTAGATTACGAGTTGTGCGTTAGGGTAAAAAATCAGCGTTAATAGGTCCTAACGCTGCTTTTTTACGCTAAAACTAATTACACCTATCAAAATAAAAAAAGCCCCCCCAAAATAAAAAAAAACCCTAGCCTAAACTAAACTACCAATCACTCAATAGAATGCAAGCTCAATCCTATTGGCTGATTGCAATCAGCCAATAGGATTTTTTCTACCTTAATTCCAATTGGCTGATAGAATTCTAATCTAAGGTATGCCATCTTGGATGACGTCACTTAAAGGAACCTTCATTCATCGGGTAATCGTCGGATGAAGAGGATGCTCCGTGTTGGATGTCTTGAAGATGGACCCACTCTGCGTCGGATGGATGAAGATAGAAGATGCCATCTGGATGAAGACTTCTGCCCGTCTGGAGTACCACTTCGCCCGACTTGGATGAAGACTTCTCCCGGCTTCGTTGAGGACTTTGGCTCGGTTGGATAAAGACTTCTGTGGCTTCCTTGAGGATGGATGTCCGGTCTTCAGAACTGTAAGTCAAACTTCAGGGGGTTAATGTTAGTTTTTTTAAGGGTGTATTGGGTGGGTTTTATTTTTAGGTTAGGGTTTGGGCCTGCAAAAGAGCTAACTGCCATTTTAAGGGAAATGCCCATCCAAATGCCCTTTTCAGGGCACTGGGGAGCTTAGTTTTTTTTAGATAGTATTTTATTTGGGGGGTTGTTTGTGTGGGTGGTAGGTTTTACTGTTGGGCGGGTTGTTTGTATTTTTTTTACAGGTAAAAGAGCTGATTACTTTGGGGCAATGCCCCGCAAAAGGCCCTTTTAAGGGCTATTGGTAGTTTAGTTTAGGCTAGGGTTTTTTTTTATTTTGGGGGGCTTTTTATTTT
This sequence comes from Bombina bombina, assembly GCF_027579735.1. Classification (NCBI taxonomy): domain Eukaryota; kingdom Metazoa; phylum Chordata; class Amphibia; order Anura; family Bombinatoridae; genus Bombina; species Bombina bombina. The sequence goes on along the minus strand of NC_069499.1, from coordinate 508,461,161 downwards.
GATAGGGCTATTAGATTAGGTTTAATTAGTTTAAATATCTGTAATTTGTTTATTATTTCTGTAATTTAGTGTTTGTTTGTTTTTTGTACTTTAGCTAATTTAATTTAATTTAGGTAATTGTATTTAATTTAGTTAATTTATTTAATTATAGTGTAGTGTTAGGTGTTATTGTAACTTAGGTTAGGTTTTATTTTACAGGTACTTTTGTATTTATTTTAGATAGGTAGTTATTAAATAGTTAATAACTATTTAGTAACTATTCTACCTAGTTAAAATAAATACAAACTTGCCTGTAAAATAAAAATAAACCCTAAGATAACTACAATGTAACTATTAGTTATTATATTGTAGCTATCTTAGGGTTTATTTTATAGGTAAGCATTTAGTTTTAAATAGGAATAATTTAGGTAATGATAGGAATTTTTATTTAGATTTAGTGTAATTATATTTAAGTTAGGGGGTGTTAGGGTTAGGGTTAGACTTAGGTTTAGGCGTTAAAAGTTTTAGTATAGTGACAGCGACGTTGGGGGCGGCAGATTAGGGGTTAATAAGTGTAGATAGGTGGCGGCGATGTTAGGGACGGCAGATTAGGGGTTAATAATATTTAACTAATGTTTGCGAGGCGGGAGTTCGGCGGTTTAGGGGTTAATATGTTTATTATAGTGGCGGCGTTGGGGGCGGCAGATTAGGGGTTAATAAGTGTAGGTAGGTTGCAGCGACATTGGGGGTGGCAGATTAGTGGATAATAAAAATAATGTAGGTGGCGGCGATGTTGGGGGCAGCAGATTAGGGGTTCATAAGTATAATGTAGGTGGCGGCGGTGGCGGGAGCAGCAGATTAGGGGTTAATAAATATAATGCAGGTGTCGGCGATGTCGGGGGCAGCAGATTAGGGTTAATAAGTGTAAAATTAGGGGTGTTTAGACTCAGGGTTCATGTTAGGGTATTAGGTGTAGACATAAATTGTATTTCCCCAATGGGGCTGCGTTAGTGAGTTTTATGCTGCTTTTTTGCAGGTATTAGACTTTTTCTCAGCCGGCTCTCCCCGTTGATCCCTATGGGGAAATCATGCACGAGCACGTACGACCAGCTCACCGCTGACTTAAGCAGCGCTGGTATTGGAGTGCGGTAATGAGCAAAATTTTGCTCAACGCTCACTTCTTGTCTTTTAACGACGGGTTTGTAAAAACCTGTTATACCAGCGCTGTAGGTAAGTGAGCGGTGAGAGAATACTGCTCGTTAGCACCGCACAGCTCAAAACGAAAAACTCATAATCTAGCCATTAGTAAGTAAAATTATATATTAGTTAATGTCCCGTTAAATCATAGGAGCGAAAAAAACCACTACAATTTCTGGAATGGTTCAAACAGAGCAAAACTAATGCTAATGAACTATTATCATCAACTATGTCACTTATGAAGAGAAAGATGTAAAAGAAAAGAAAAAATATATATAAAAAAGAAGAAAAAGTGTAGAATAAACAGGACCTAATAAAGAAGTTGCAAGGAGGAAAATCTGAAAAAGGGAAAACTATGGGAGTGAGGATAATGTGGTTGTAGTATACTAGGGCTGTGTAAAATGTGGACCTCTACAAGTTAAATTCTCCTGTGTGCTTGTAATGTTTCCCAATAAAACGTAATGTCCTTGAACGTGGATCATTTGTTTTTCCTAAGGTATGCTTTTTTCATGGGTCAGTAATTTTTATGTTCTTACTTACCATTCCGCTAAACCAGGAACTGTCGTCATCTTCAAGTATCTAGCTATCAGGGAAGGTACACTATTGATTCCATTTTTGGAAAGGGCCAGCCTGAGTTTGCATCTATGTTTAGGTTGATCATTAAACAGTACGACTAAAGGTGTGAGGGAGAAAGAATCTGCAAAAAAAAAAAAAAAGTTTTAAAGACTGTTTCGAATTTGTTCCATAAATCACCTAGGCGAGAGAATGGACACCATGGTGCCAAATTTTCAAGCTCTGAATGGAGCTTGATGCCCCTGTTTCCATGCAAGCCCTAAAGACTGCTGCTCCATAACTTCTCCGCCTGCTCTGAGGTTGCGGACATCAATCCGCCTGATCCTATACGATCGGACTGATTGACACCCCCTGGTAGCGAGGGGAAGTAAAGTGCTTGTGCAATGATAAATGCCGACAGCGTATGTTGTCGGCATTTATCGATGTGCGGCGGATATGATACGCTACATCGTATCATGTCCGCTCGCACTTTCATGAATCGGCCCCCATATGTGTGTCATATTGCCTATGCCTCCAAAATCTCTCAAACATTTGGGGGATGAATTTGGATATAAAGTTTTGAGATGTGTAGGCGTTAAATACCATCTTGATAGTACTTTATAATTCTTTTCTAGGATATATACTGTAGTGTTGTGGAAGATTTACAGGTGCTGTTGAATAGTTTGATCATTCCTGATTCATTTTGCCATTTCTGTGTATAGCTAGGCTAGGCAGTGCAGTGTAAAAACAGTCTTCAAAAATCTTTCTGGCTAAAGCTAGTGTGCCTCTAGGTATGGCATCCTGCAGACACAGACATTTGTAATAAGTGGTGCAATTGAGAATATTTTAGTCATTGTGTAAAGGGTCCACCTGCTATGTTTTGTAAGTCTGTTCTAGGTCTAAGTTTTCCCTGGTATACAAAATCTGTGATAGGGGTAGACAACTGACGTTAGCATTGGTTAGGTAGCTAGCTATCACCTAGATTATGAGTTTTGCACTAAACAGGGTGCGAAACTAACAACAACAAAATTGTGTTTTTGCACTCTCCATAGCGCTGCCATTATGAGTTACTGAAAAGCCTCCTTGTGCTGTGCGTTATGGTGTGTTAAGCTGCATAGCGCACAAAAGCCAAGGGCTGAATTTACGTGATCATGCACGCTTTCCCCCATAAACATCAGAGGGGAGAGAGTGTTAGAAAAAAAAATAACACCTGTGATGGCCGTAATGCAACCCCATTGATGACTATGGGAAAAAAAAAGTTAAAGGGACACTGAAGCCAAATTTTTTCTTTCATGATTCAGATAGAGCATGCAATTTTAAGCCACTTTCTATTTTATTCCTATTATCAATTTTTCTTCATTCTCTTGCTATCTTTATTTTAAAAAGAAGACATCTAAGTTTTTTTTTTTTTTTTCAGACGCTGGACAGCACTTTTTTATTGGAGGATGAGTTTATCCACCAATCAGCAAGAACAACCCAGGTTGATCACCAAAAATGGGCCGGCATCTAAACTTACTTTATTGCATTTCAAATAAAGATACCAAGAGAATGAAGAAAATTTGATAATAGGAGTAAATTAGAAAGTTGCTTAAAATGTCATGCTCTATCTGAATCACAAAAGAAAAATTTGGGTACAGTGTCCCTTTAAGTTTAAACCTAACACCCTAACATAAACCCCTAGTGTTAACTCCCCTAGTCCACCGCTCACCGCCATCACTAAATAAAGTTCTTAACCCCTATTCTGCAGCTCCCTGACACTAATAAAAATGATTAACCCCTATTCCGCCGCTCCCAGACATCACTGACACAAAATAAAGTTATTAACCCCTATTCAACCGCTTGCCGACATCACAGACACTAATAAAAATTCTTAACCCCTATTCCGCCACTCCCCAATATCACCGACACCAATAAAAGTTATTAACCCCTAAACTGCTGGCCCCCGACATTGCCAACACTTTAATAAAGTATTAACCCCTAAACCTCCAGCCCCCCACATCATAACTACTACACTAAACCTATTAACCCCTTAACTGCTGCCCCCACATAGCAAAACACTAAATTAAACTATTAACCCCTAATCCTAACATTCCCCTAACTTTAAATTAAAATATAACTATCTTAAAATAAATAAAAACTTACCTGTGAAATAAAAAAAACTAAGTTTAAACTATAAATTAACCGGCGGAATAGTGGTTAATAATGTTGAGGAGCAGATTAGGGGTTAATGAGTTTAATATAGCGATCTGGGAGGGTGGCAGTTTAGGGGTTAATAGGTAGTTTATGAGTATTAGTGTACTTTGTAACATTTTAGTTATGAGTTTTGTGAAACATTTTTGTTTCGCAAAATCCATAACTACTGGTCTCAGATGACGGTATGGATCGCAAGTATTTTAGCCGGACCGCACAACCTGTAATGCGGCGATATGGAAAATCCAGCACTCAAAAGTAATTTTTTTGAGTGCCGAAAGGATGTTGTGTTACAGGCTAAAATGCTTGCGGTATAGCTATACCACCGCGACTTGTAATATGCGTTATGGCCCATTTCAGCGCAATGGTCAATTTTTCAGCATTAATAGCTGTACCACAAATACTCATAATCTAGCCGTATGAGATTTAGACCCCCAATAAACTCTGCATAATCTACCCAGGGTGATCTAAGAATATTGGAGTCTATAGATACCTGTGCTTTTTTTTAACCATGGTGTGCCATTCTAACACTCTCTGCAAGAAAGTTGACTGATAATATATATATGAGGTACACTCAAGCCTTCTCTATCCCTGGGGTTGTACAACATGGCCCTGGTTATTATAGGTCTCTACGTTCCCCAAGTAAAATTATTCAGAATTGATTGTAGATGTACGACCCAACCTCGAAAGGCGTTTATGTTTCCATTTACGACAAGCCTGGTTCTACCTTGTGTTTCTTGCATGGCATCTGCTATTTCATAGGTTACCTGTTTGAGTATTGCAGATTTGAATTGTGTGAGAGGGGGCCTCTGGACTAAGCTGAAAAGATGAGTTTCCTAGCCTGCAAAAGGAGGTCACCAACCAGTCTCCTATGTGGTTTCGACACTAACTCCGAAGAGTCTAAAAAAACTATCAGTTTGGGGGACATCTCAATGTTTGTGTGTAGTGTGGTGTTCAACCAGTGAGCCATCATACCCCAGAATCTGCCTATCTTCGGGCAAGCCCATATCAAGTGTAGTAGGTCTGCGTTTGGAAATTTGCATTTCTGACAGGTGCTCTCGGTTTCTGGTCTCCATTTTTTATAATTTTTTTTGGAGAGATATATGCCGTCTGTAGTAGTCTGATGTGTGACTCCCGACAGACCACTGACAGAGTCGCCCTCCTCGACAGCTGAATACTCCTCTGGGTCATTTCTGTGGTTATATCAGTGTTAAGTATGTTGGTCCAAGTGTCACTGATGTGTGTTATTGTCGAGTCGTTAGTATCTTTCATGTGAAGCTTGTATATGTGGGATATGGAAGTCACCCCCTGTTCAGTCACATGGAGTAGTTTATTTATTCCTAGGTTTTGGTTTACAGCACTCTCTTTCTTGGCCAGTTCATTGACGTAGTGTCTAGCGTGCAAATAAGCGAAGTGGTGCGAGTTTGGCAAGTGAAACTGGTTTTGCATGTCCTGGAATGTCTTAACGGTTGTGTCTAGTTTGTTTATCATGTGGGATATCGATGTCAGTCCCCTGGCTTTCCACCCCCCAAACACCCCAGAGTCAATACCTGCGGGGAACTCAGGGTTTCCCTTTAATGGGAGAAATCTGGTGTATTGATGGTCAAATTTAAGCGTCTTACAGAGTTTCCACCATGCCCTTAAGGGTTGAAGTAGCAATGGGTAATCTTTTAGGAGCTTTTCCGCTTGCGCTGGGGACATGTGGGGGATCGCCTGAAGGGAACAAGGGTGTGTCCGCTGTTCCTCCAGTCCTGGTAGTGAAAAGTTTTGTTTCCCTGTCAGCCAATCCATCACATACTTAATCTGTGCCGCGCTACAATACGCTTCTATGTTAGGGATTGCCAAGCCCCCTGAGGAGACCCCGCCATCAGTCTACTAGCCTTGATCTTGTGTTTTTTCCCTGCCCACACAAAGGAGAAGAATGGTCTGTTAAGTTTGCCAAGGTCAGATTTATGGATGTTTTCAGGTATCATCTGGAACAAGTACAGGAGTTTCGGGAACGCTATTATTTTTATGAGGGCTATCCTACCTGACATTGTGAGAGGCAACCCCCCATCTGCCCAGCATGTCTTGGATATCTTTAATTTGGTGGCAATAGTTAAGGTTATACCAGTCCCTTGGATCTGTGGATAACACAATTGCCAGGTATTTAAAGGAGTGGGTGACCTGCTTGAAGTTGTACTGTAAATGTGAGTGTGCCGATTTTTTGTGTAGCCAAACTAATTCGGACTTGTTCGTGTTTATTTTGTAACCTGAGATTAGGCCAAATTGCTGTATGATTCCCATAATTTTAGGGATGTTTTTGGATGGGTTCTGTACATAAAGTATCATGTCATCCACAAAATGGGACAGGTGGCACTGTTCTCCACCCACCCATAGCCCCTCAGTCTCTGCTCTTATTTTAATGGCAAGGGGTTCAATGGCCATGTCAAAGAGGAGAGGCGACAGGGGGCAAACCTGCCTAGTTCCCCTGCCCAGTTGGAAAGGAGGGGAGGGCGCACCATTAATTATGATGGAAGCTTTGGGATTAGCGTACAATGCTCTCACCGTGTGCGCAAAGAGACCTGTGATACCAAATTTTTCAAGGGTGAAGAAGAGATGGTCCCAAAGGACCATCTCAAAAGCCTTCTCCGCATCCACCAGGAGAGCACATCCCTCTCCCCCTCCCTCGTCCTATTCCAGAAATGGGTTAGTATGAATTGTAACTTCCGTAGGTTTAGTACGGAAGATCTGCCCTTCACAAAGCCCATTTGATCTTGATTAATCAAAGATTGGAGCGCAACTGCCAATCTGTCTGCCATCATTTTTGTGAGTAATTTATAATCTTGATTCATCAAGGAGATTGGGCGGTATGACTGGGGTAAGAGTGGGTCTCTGTTCACCTTGGGAATCACCGTGACATTAGTTTCTGTGAAGCGGTCATTAAGTATTGTCTCCCCTTTCATAATTTTGTTAAATAGGTTAGTGAGCACCCCACCACCTCCCCCCCTAACATCTTGTAGTATTCCCCTGGTAGTCCGTCTGGGCCTGGCGTCTTGTCTAGTAGCAAGGAGTTTATAGCCCGCAGTGTTTCTGTCTCTGTGATTGGAGCGCATTTAGAAGCGTTAGGTGTTCATCCGATATGTGGGTGGTGTGTATAGAGTCCCAAAACGAAGTTTGTCTGAGTTTATTCACTTTCTGTCCGGTGTATAATGTCTGGTAATAGTCTTTAAAGGCTGCTTGAATTCCTACTGTTGTTGTGCATATTGAATCCCTCACCTTGATTGCTCCTATACATTTACTTGGTGTAGCTAGTTTTGTGAGTCTGGCCAGGAACCTTCCCGTCTTGCTGCCATGCCTGTAAAATTTTGCCTGCATCACTGTCATTTCCCTAATTGCATTCTGGTGTAGAGTCATGTCTATATGTTTTTTTGCCTCTACGTATTTTTGTTTTGTTAGTTGGTTAGGATGTCTCAAGTATTTGTTCCTAGTACTGATAACCCTTCGCAACATTACTTCAGTTCTATTCTTCCTTTGTTTTAGTTTGCCGGCTGCGTACGAGGTGATGACTCCCCTCATTACCGCTTTACTTGCCTCCCAGAACAGAAGCGTGTCTTGGGCATGTGCGGCATTCAGAGACACATATGTCTTCTACTCCCCTATGAGTAGTCTTTTAAAATTGACATCTCCATAGAGATACGAAGGAAACCACCATCTGCGTGGGCCCTCCCTTGGTGGTGTCAGCTTAATTTTTAGGCTAATCGGTGCATGGTCAGATATTGTCACTACATCTATGTCTGCGGCTGTTATGAATGGCCCTAAGGTGTCCGTTGTCAGAAATAGGTCAATCCTGGAAAGGGTGTGTTTGGCTAGAGTGTTACAAGTGTAATTTCGTTCTTTTGGTTGTCTGTCTCTTCAGATATCTGTTAATTTCAGTGAGAATTTAAATTTGGACAGGATTTGTAATTCCCTTCTGGTGTTAAGATGTTGAGTGCATTGTAAGGTATTCGTATTGGGGTCTCTGTATCTATCTGCTGGTGTCTGGGGTGCTCTATTAAAGTCACCTCCTAAAATCAGAGGTGCATCTGCAAATTTCAGCACAACATTATGAAGATATCTCCAAAAGTCTTTTTTGTATGTGTGAGGACCATATACCCCTCCAATCACAACCGGTCTATTTTCAATTCTGAGTTTTGTGAGAACATATCTACCCTGTGGATCTACTTGTTGTTTATCAATATGGTAGTCTAGATTTTTCCTAAAGAGAATCGCTACACCTCTGGCCCTTTTCTCCTCATATGAAGTGTAGATGACCTCACCTACCCATCCCTGTCTCAGCTTCAGATGTTCTGTACATGACAAATGTGTTTCCTCCAGTATCGCTATGTCTGTGTGTTGGTTTTTGAGATATTTGAGAATGGCTTTCCACTTTATAGGCGAGGTGATACCTCCCACATTCCATGAAATAATTTTCATGGCTAGGTATGATAGTGCGCTTGTTGTCTGTAGGTAGCGTGTGTTATGTATATGGTGTAGGCGATCTGTCCTGGTTACTTACTATTAGCCGGCCGAGGGAGAAGGTGTTTTCCTGCCTGGTGATGGTATGAGCTCTCAGTTATGTCTTGGGAAATCTATAAAGAAAGTCAACAGTTCAATACAATGCTTCTTAACTTTGATCGTTCTATCCGTCAACAAATTACGGTAAGTTACCCTCTAGGTAAATATCTTAGAGCTGTATATCTTACTGGCAAATTAGTACACAAAAACAAGTAAACTTCTGCAATATCCCAACAGCCCTCAGAGTCTCTAGCGGCCCTCCATTTGGCCAAATTAGTGACTTAGGTTATACTTATAGTCTCTTTGGTCTATGATGTGCTTGCTGGATTCAGGTCTCCTCTTCTCCTTCTTGGTGTGCTCTCTTTGAAGTCCCTGCGGCATTCCCGGATTTCTCCAGGAACACATGAAGGTGCTTTGGTGTATCAAAAAACTGTGGGCCCTGCGCTGTCTGCAGTCGTAGCCAAGCTGGGTATAGGAGAGCCACAGATTCCCCTTGGGCAATCAGGTCTCTGCAGTATGGTGAGAATTCTCTCCTTTTCTTGGCAACCTCTGCCGAGTAGTCTTGAAAAATTTATATTTTCTTTCCTTCATATGTGAGGGATGGTGTCTGTCTGTAAGCTCTGAACAGCATCATTTTGTCCTTAAAATTTAAGTAGCGCACCATGATTTGTCTCGGGCCCTGATTGGAGGTGCCTTCCTAGAGTGGGGCTCCTATTCTGTGCGCCCTCTCTGCTATACATGGAACACTGGAGGCGGGAAGTTTTAGCAAGCCGGGGAGAATGTTCTCTACAAAGTCAATTAGTGCTCTTGGTGGAACAGACTCTGGGACACCTACAATGCAGATGTTGTTTCGTCGTGAACGATTCTCCAAGTCATCCAGCTTAGTTAACAATACAGGGAGTGCAGAATTATTAGGCAAATGAGTATTTTGACCACATCATCCTCTTTATGCATGTTGTCTTACTCCAAGCTGTATAGGCTCAAAAGCCTACTACCAATTAAGCATATTAGGTGATGTGCATCTCTGTAATGAGAAGGGGTGTGGTCTAATGACATCAACACCCTATATCAGGTGTGCATAATTATTAGGCAACTTCCTTTCCTTTGGCAAAATGGGTCAAAAGAAGGACTTGATAGGCTCAGAAAAGTCAAAAATAGTGAGATATCTTGCAGAGGGATGCAGCACTCTTAAAATTGCAAAGCTTCTGAAGCGTGATCATCGAACAATCAAGCGTTTCATTCAAAATAGTCAACAGGGTTGCAAGAAGCGTGTGGAAAAACCAAGGCGCAAAATAACTGCCCATGAACTGAGAAAAGTCAAGCGTGCAGCTGCCAAGATGCCACTTGCCACCAGTTTGGCCATATTTCAGAGCTGCAACATCAATGGAGTGCCCAAAAGCACAAGGTGTGCAATACTCAGAGACATGGCCAAGGTAAGAAAGGCTGAAAGACGACCACCACTGAACAAGACACACAAGCTGAAACGTCAAGACTGGGCCAAGAAATATCTCAAGACCGATTTTTCTAAGGTTTTATGGACTGATGAAATGAGAGTGAGTCTTGATGGGCCAGATGGATGGGCCCGTGGCTGGATTGGTAAAGGGCAGAGAGCTCCAGTCCGACTCAGACACCAGCAAGGTGGAGGTGGAGTACTGGTTTGGGCTGGTATCATCAAAGATGAGCTTGTGGGGCCTTTTCGGGTTGAGGATGGAGTCAAGCTCAACTCCCAGTCCTACTGCCAGTTTCTGGAAGACACCTTCTTCAAGCAGTGGTACAGGAAGAAGTCTGCATCCTTCAAGAAAAACATGATTTTCATGCAGGATAATCCTCCATCACACGCGTCCAAGTACTCCACAGCGTGGCTGGCAAGAAAGGGTATAAAAGAAGAAAATCTAATGACATGGCCTCCTTGTTCACCTGATCTGAACCCCATTGAGAACCTGTGGTCCATCATCAAATGTGAGATTTACAAGGAGGAAAAACAGTACACCTCTCTGAACAGTGTCTGGGAGGCTGTGGTTGCTGCTGCACGCAATGTTGATGGTGAACAGATCAAAACACTGACAGAATCCATGGATGGCAGGCTTTTGAGTGTCCTTGCAAAGAAAGGTGGCTATATTGGTCACTGATTTGTTTTTGTTTTGTTTTTGAATGTCAGAAATGTATATTTGTGAATGTTGAGATGTTATATTGGTTTCATTGGTAAAAATAAATAATTGAAATGGGTATATATTTGTTTTTTGTTAAGTTGCCTAATAATTATGCACAGTAATAGTCACCTGCACACACAGATATCCCCCTAAAATAGCTATAACTAAAAACAAACTAAAAACTACTTCCAAAACTATTCAGCTTTGATATTAATGAGTTTTTTGGGTTCATTGAGAACATGGTTGTTGTTCAATAATAAAATTAATCCTCAAAAATATAACTTGCCTAATAATTCTGCACTCCCTGTATCTTGTTTTGTTTCTGCAATGTAGAAAGAGTAGATGAGGCTTCTCTGTGTCTTTCCTCTCCCTCAGCCACTCTCTGTTCCACATTCTGTAGCCGAGATGAAAAGGTCCTGAAGTCTATGGAAAGGGTGTCTACCCCTGTTTGCAGTTGCTCAATTTTAGGCAAGAACAGTGCTGAGAGTTGAGCTACTATGGGGTGTGTGTCTTGTTGAGAGAGTTCTGGGGGGTCCCCTTGCGACTGTAGGTCACCTTGAGTGTCTGTCTGGTGTTTTTGGTGTCTATCTGGTTGTTTCTGTCTCCCCGCCATTTTATCAGTCTTTTTATTATAAGGAGGAAAATATTTTTGCATACAAGCAGCTCCAGAGAATATGATGCGCTATAGGTAACAAGTTAATCTTCACTGACTCTCCCAATGCAATTCTTAGTGTATAAGTGGAGGGACTTAGAGAGGGGCAGGGGGGGAGGGCCTCCGGGCCCGCTCTAGTGTGCCATGTCAGGGGTTAAATTGCCCATGTGAATTTGAATTTAGGTTTGAGGCTTTATGTTGATAATATTTCTATGCCCCTTTTTGGTCTTTGTTATAATGGGCTGTATTTGTCCTGGGGGGAGGCTGGGGGCAACACAGCATCCACCAGCTCTAATCCCTTGGAATCTTCTATTTGTATGTTATTTTTTGTTGGGCCTAAGTGGATCATGCTTCTTACTATTCTCCAGGGGCCAGCCAATGTTATCTGCTCCCTGGATCTCTCAAAGGGGCATCCGGTGGAGATTTATGAATTGTAAACAGTTTTTGCCCCCTTTTATATTCTTTTTTTTTTTTTTTAATTTCTTCCTGAGTGTCTGTTATAAATGTCTCTATTTTATCCCCAGGGGGATAGTGAAGGCCCCAAGATGGCGCTTAGTCCCGCGCCTTTTTGCAGAATGTTACCGCCTGGCCCCGTGCCTTTATTCCCCCCCTCTCCTTGTTCTACCTGTCCGGGTGGTGATTTATTACCCTCGGTACTCACGGACCACTCTATCTACTGTCGGTCTCCGTGTCTTGCTGCATTGGCGGCTGTGTCTTTCTGCCGTCCGGCGGTGTATCACTACTTTTCCCCTCCGGTGGTGGAGCGTGATGGTGGCTCCCTGCTCCGTGGTGCTCCGGCAGTCTGCTGAATTCAGTGCTGCCAAGGAGGTATTTGCTGGGCTACTTTGGTGACCGAGATGTCCCTTTTTTTTAACACAAGCCGCACGGAGCTCTGCTGAGTGCGACTTGTTGTTGCGCCCGCCCACCGGAAGTCCTGACAAATCCTTTTAATATTTTGCATGTTCTATGAATTTCAGTTCCAACACATAAAGAACCTGATGTCTTAAGCCCCTGCTAAGCAAAGCCTCAGTATATAAATTCGGGCAATTAAACATGTTTTAATTGTGACACACTATTGATGTGACTTGCTTTCTCCTATCCTACCAGGTATTATATATTACATATCATGGCTTCCCTTTATCTGAAACTTGTGTACACAGTGCTAAACAGGGGACCACAGATAAAGAAAACAGAAAAACATACTATAGGCACTGAGACAGGTAATGAATAAAATCAAAAGCCACAGCAACCTATTTGGGGGGAGCAGTGCACACAATATTATTAAACTAAATACAAACTAAATTGAAAAAGAACAAGGAATAGATTTTAAAGGAAGGAAGATTAAAAAAAGGTACTGTCTTCGGAAAAGTAGGAGAGTTAGCAACTTTGCTTTAACAGACTCTTTCATGAGGGATTTCTGATTAAATATTTTGAGGTCTATATATTGTATTTCCATATAAGTATCATTGACCTTGATACACTTATTTTTCTTAAGTGCTCTCAATGTATTTACCATTCTGTTGCAGGAGATTATAGCTGTTAATAAACACAAAAAAACACTCTCTCCATGGATAATCCTGGTCACTGTGTGCTAATACCTGCTGTAAGTCATTCCACTTTACTATCTAGATGTAATAAAGAGTAGCATTATACTCACATATATCCCACATATGGAATATTTCAGTTATGGTTAATTGCACAGGGGGGCACAGATAGTTGTAGTTAGGGTTAATTAATTTAGAGGGTAGGGGTAATTGTAGTTAAGGGTAGCTGTTCTGTGGAGTCCCAGGTTAGTAAGGATAGGGTTAAGTATTGCATTTAAAACAAGTTGTATGAACAGTTAAAGGGACAGTATAGTGTAAAATTGTTTTTCCCTTAATGTGTTTCCTAATATCTTTTTTTACCAACTGCAAAGTATAAAATGTATGAGAATTTGCTTTTTAAGGTTTATTTGTGTATATGAATTAGCTGATTGTGTTTTGAAGCCACAACCTAATAAAATAAGTTGAGCTTGCAGGTGTAATCAGATCTCATTACTTTATCACATTGTGTACATATACATGCTTCTTTATCTTATATCTGTCCGTAAACCAAAGACCAATACTTGGTGAGAACAATGGAAAATTAACATTTTATTACCTTATCACTTCTATAACTCACTGGAAGAATAATTTCTTCTGCTGGCTGTGTTTACACAGCTTATCTATAGCTTGGAACTAAGGCCAGAAACTTTCAGAATAGATGGGGATACCACCGACTAAATCAACTATTTCAAATGCCAATAAAAGTGTAAAGGAAATACTTGTAAACAATTTAATACACTCCAGCAGGTAAAGTGGATCATTGGGAACAAATAAAAGGGGAGAAATTGTTTGCACAAACTTTCCCTTTAAGATTTGTTGTTAAAACAGGATAAAATGTGTTTTCAAAAAGTGAAAGCTGTTGAATTAAAAAAGTCCAAATATCATCAAAGAAAAATGTTTTATGATGAATTTAAATATTACTGTTGATTTTTTTTTTTACAAAGAAGCAAAATCACATTATACGCAAGTATTCTGTTTTTTGAATGGACAAAAATGGCCTCAAATTTAAAAAGCTAGAATAGATTCCTTTAAATAGTCTTTTATTGAGGTTTTACATATGATCATATAATAACATACAGACAGAAAGTATTCAGGTCAAAAGTTACATTGTTTAAAACGATTTGCTATCTGTCAATATTGTCTTGGAACCTCGTTTTTATCGAAGAATATTAGCATATAATTGTAGTTATTGAACTGGCCTCAAGAGGTCATCAGATAAAGGAGGTTCATTTGTACATAATAACTACATATGAGACCCTAGTTGGGCCTAAAACTTAAGGCAAAGGGCAGGATATAATCAGGAAGTATAACCTTTAATTATGTTGTGGTTTAGCGGGTAAGCAGCGCTCAAATATATAGAAAGAGGGGGATTATGGGTTGTGGGGGGGGTGGAAATTCTCTTAAGATAAAGGCACTAAACAAAGTTCAGTGTGTACATTTAGGTATCCTATATAATAAAAGGCCAAGTGTGTTTGTCCGAAGCTGTCATGCGCAGAATAGACAGCACGAGGACAAACACACCTGGCCTTTGAGTCCCTAGCTGATCTGCAGTAGAAGTGGGCGTGAGCGGGCGGCGTGGCCGGAGTAAAGGGGGCATGGCCGGGCGAGAATTGTCATGAAGGGGGCGTGACCTGACATGAAGGGGGAGTGGCCGGGCGCGGTCGCGCAATAGAAGGGAGGGAGATAGAGAGGGGGAGAGATAGAGAGGGGAGAGAGAGAGTCCGGGGAGAGAGGGGAAGGTAGAGAGAGGAGGGGAGAGAGAGCTCAAAAGAGAGGGGGGAGAGAGAACAGAAGAGGGTGAACAGAGAGAGCAGAAGAGGGGGGATAGAGAAAGGGAGAGAGAGACAGCAAAAGAGAGAGGGGGAGAGAGACAGCAAAAGAGAGAGGGGGACAGAGACAACAAAAGAGAGGGGGAGAGAGACAGCAAAAGAGAGAGGGGAAGAGAGACAGCAAAAGAGAGGGGGAGAGAGACAGCAAAAGAGAGGGGGAGAGAGACAGCAAAAGAGAGAGGGGGAGAGAGACAGCAAAAGATAGAGGGGGAGAGATACAGCAAAAGAGAGGGGGGAGAGAGACAGCAAAAGAGAGAGGGGGACAGAGACAACAAAAGAGAGGGGGAGAGAGACAGCAAAAGAGAGAGGGGAAGAGAGACAGCAAAAGAGAGGGGGAGAGAGACAGCAAAAGAGAGGGGGAGAGAGACAGCAAAAGAGAGGAGGGAGAGAGACAGCAAAAGAGAGGGGGAGAGAGACAGCAAAAGAGAGAGGGGAAGAGAGACAGTGAAAGAGAGAGGGAGAGAGACAACAAAAGAGAGGGGGAGTGAGCCAGCAAAAGAGAAAGGGGAAGAGAGACAGAAAAAGAGAGGGAAGAGAGACAGAAAAGGAGAGGGGAGAGAGACAGCAAAAGAGAGGGGGGAGAGAGACATCAAAAGAGAGAGGGGGAGAGAGACAGCAAAAGATAGAGGGGAGAGAGACAGCAAAAGAGAGAAGGGGAGAGAGACAGCAAAAGAGAGAGGGGAAGAGAGACAGCAAAAGAGAGGGGGGAGAGGGACAGCAAAAGAGAGGGGGAGAGAGAGAGCAAAAGAGAGAGGGGGAGAGAGACAGCAAAAGAGAGAGGGGAGAGAGACAGCAAAAGAGAGGGGGAGAGAGACAGCAAAAGAGAGAGGGGGAGAGAGACAGCAAAAGATAGAGGGGGAGAGAGACAGCAAAAGAGAGGGGGGAGAGAGACAGCAAAAGAAAGAGGGGGAAAGAGACAGCAAAAGAGAGGGGGGAGAGAGACAGCAAAAGAGAGAGGGGGAGAGAGACAGCAAAAGAGAGGAGGGAGAGAGACAGCAAAAGAGAGGGGGGAGAGAGACAGCAAAAGAGAGAGGGGAAGAGAGACAGCGAAAGAGAGAGGGAGAGAGACAACAAAAGAGAGGGGGAGAGGGACAGCAAAAGAGAAAGGGGAAGAGAGACAGAAAAAGAGAGGGGAGAGAGACAGCAAAAGAGAGGGGGGAGAGAGACAGCAAAAGAGAGAGGGGGAGAGAGACAGCAAAAGATAGAGCGGAGAGAGACAGCAAAAGAGAGGGGGGAGAGAGACAGCAAAAGAGAGAGGGGAAGAGAGACAGCAAAAGAGAGGGGGAGAGAGACAGCAAAAGAGAGGGGGGAGAGAGAGGGGGAGAGAGACAGCAAAAGAGAGAGGGGAGAGAGACAGCAAAAGAGAGAGGGGGAGAGAGACAGCAAAAGAGAGGGGGGAGAGAGAGCGCAAAAGAGAGGGGAGAGAGAGCGCAAAAGAGAGGGGAGAGAGCACAAAAGAGAGGGGGAGAGAGCTCAAAAGAGAGGGGGGGAGAGAGAGAGCAAAAGAGAGGGGGGAGAGAGAGCACAAAAGAGAGGGGGGACAGAGAGAGTGCAAAAGAGAGGAGGAGAGAGCACAAAAGAGAGGGGGGAGAGAGAGAGCTCAAAAGAGATGGGGGAGAGATAAAGCTTAAAAGATAGGGGGAGAGAGAGAGCAAAATAGAGGGGGGAGAGAGAGCAAAAGAGAGGGGGAGGGAGAGTGTGCGCAAGGGGTGGGACCGCTGTACTGCAAAAAATGGCCCGTGTAAACGGGCCTTAGGACAAGCATAGTATAAAAGAATATTGATGTTTAAATTGGATTAGCCCTTCAGGAGCCCATGTTACCTTATGGTGGGGGGGGGGCGGAGATATTAATGTAGTTTAGAATGTTACATTTATTTCAGCCTCAAATTAGCTACTAAAGGTAATAGTATGACTATCAGGTTGTAATATAGGTAAAAATGGCTGCAATATTTGTATCCCTATAAGGCTTAGTTGGAACATGTTCTGAAGCTCAGTGGGCATATTAAGAAACAGACTAGTTATGTATTTATATACAAAATAAATAAAGAGTATCTAAGGTGAAAACCCATATAGATAAGTAAAGAAGAGGGCTTGTTATGGTCTTATGGTGATTGTGGTTATCAAGTAAGCAGCATTAATATTTAGGGCTACATTTAAGAATTCACCTTATATATATTATAAGTGTACTTGCGCTATGAAGGAGTTTGCCCATAAAACCATATACTTTTCAACCTAAATGCCAGGCCTAAACAGTGGAGAGGGAGACAGGTTGAACGCAGCTTGCACGTTGCACGGTGTAACCGGATATGTGATCCTCCGACCATACCGCTAACTAGTAGCGGAAGGAAAAAAGGAGTCCCATGAATACATTCTCAACATGCACAGAGAGCCGTAGCCAAATGCAGGGGATCAGGCTGCCAATCTTGAAGAAGGAGAAAAGGATGGCAGGCTCTCACTCTATAACTGGTTATCAAACTTCAAAATGTATTCGTCCATTTTAAAAATACAATACAGACATGGCAGGTAAAACAAGCAGGGAAAACGTATGCGTTTCGCGCCCCCTACAGGCGCTTACTCATAGACAAGGAGCTCTGTGAGAAACCCCATCTATTTATGCAGTGTAAGCCATAGTTTTAACTATTTCATTACCACACTTGCACAAAAAAGAGAAGTTTAAAAACAGACTGCTTGTTATTAGATACTAGAAATAATAACTCAAATGGCTAGCTACTAATTCATTTGATGAGACATTAAGATAGCAATTAATAATTTACAGACAATAGGTATATTAATACGAAAAAATAATAAACGTTGGAAACATTAGAATACATATTAATAGGCAATTAAACAGTCATTTGAAGTATAATATAATATACTACAAGGTATACATCCATAGAAATATCTAAGCTTTTCATACGATGAGCTCAAAGACTAGATGATATTATCCTATATTAATAGGTACAATGTTTTGCTCAATGGTTTTAAACATAAGGGATGAAAGGAATAATCATTTCATGAAGACATAATAATGTAAAATAATTATAAACAATATAAGCCCAAATTAATTAGTAAATCCAAATGAATCCAAATGAATCCAAATAAAATGATATAATATAGTTGGGCAAGGCATGAGCATGGAATGTAACAATTTCCAGATGCAATCTATCTGAGTACATTAATTATCAATAAAGAAGTTAATGTCACATTCCCTGTTCATGCCTTGGGGGGCAAGGGTCTTCAACTTTAGGATCCAGTAAAGCTCCTTTTTCTCCAAAGCTTTAGCCCTATCTCCTCCCCTAGTTGGCAATATAGCCATATCTATGACTTGGACTGATAGACTTGCAATATAGGTTAAATGAAAATTATTAAAATGATTCGCAACAGTAGAATCTGTATTATAGTTTTTTTACGTCTCTGACATGTTCATTGTACCTTGTCCTAAGCATCCTTGTCGTTTTACCTACATATTGACAATGGCAAATATTGCATGTCAGAAGGTAAACTACATATTAAGAACTACAATTAGCATAGAATTTAGTGTCAAAAATATTGCCTGTTACTTGGCTACAAAATTGATGCCTTATACAAACATTAGGACATGTATAACAGATTCTATTACCACATTTATAAGTGCCTATTTTTTTAAGCCACGTACTTTGATTTTTATGAGAACCATATGTAACCTGGCTAGGAGATAGCATTTGGGACAAATTTACAATGTTTAGTGTGGGGATGTAAAATCTCATCTGCCTTTAAGATATGTAAATGCTTTTTTAAGATGCTCACAATTTCATCATACTGTTGACTGTATTCGGTTGAAAAAACTATTGAGTCATCAAATTCTATATTAGTTTTGTGACTCTTTTTGCTGTATTCTGGTTTAACTTCTCTGGTTTTTTCTTTGCAAGATTCAAGTAAAGTATATTTATACCCTCTTTTGACAAGTCTGTCTCTAAGTTCATTGGCTTGCTGATCATAAATCAAATCACTTTTAGTATTTCTTCTAACTCTTAGAAATTGGGACTTGGATTTGATCACATGGTCTGGTTGCTGAGAGGAGGCATGAAGAATTGTGTTTCCCGCAGTTGGTTTGCGGTACGTTTTAGTTATAATTTTCATATCTTCAATGCATAAATTAAGATCCAAATAGTTGACTTGTTCCTCACTGAAGGCCCCCGTGAATGAGAGTCCTAACTCATTATGATTACAATATGACAAAAATTCATTAAATTGTGAGTCTACAATAGGGTTCTTAACAATGAGGAGCAGGTCATCTATATAACGTACTAATAATTCAATCCTGTTCTGCCATGGATTATTAGGAGTGTAGATATAAAGATATTCCCACCATGCGACGAATATATTTGCAAATGAGGGCGCAAATTTTGCACCCATGGCCATGCCACAGGTTTGAAGAAAAAATTCTTCATTAAATAAAAAATAATTGTGTGACAATAAAAAGCTCAGAACACTGCAAATATATTCTATGTGCTCTGAAGAGTACTTGGATTCTTTATTCAAGAAAAAGGCAACAGCTTGTATTCCTAGTGATTGGGGGATAGATGTATACAATGAAACTATATCCATTGTTACCCAAGTATATCCTGGTTTCCAAATAATGTTATCAAGTGTCAACAAGAGATGCAAGGTGTCCCTGTGGTAGGACAACTGGGACACAGCAAGAGGCTGCAGTATCGAATCAACCCATTCTGCCATTGGCTGAAACAGTGAGCCAATGCCAGCTACAATTGGCCTACCCGGGGGACACCGCGCATCCTTGTGAATTTTGGGGACATGGTGGAAGATGGGGCAGATTGGATAGCGTGGTACCAGTATGTCCATATCTGTATCTTTAAATAGTCCCAAACAAATACCCTCTTCAACTATCTTAATCAATTTATTTTGAAAGACCTTAGTGGGATTGGTTTTAAGTTTTTTATACACTTTATTGTCAGACAATTGCCTGTCGGCTTCATCTAAATACAGTTGTTTATTCATAACCACAATGCTGCCCCCCCCCCCTTGTCTGAGTTCCGAATTACAATATCTTTATTATTTGCCAGGCTATCTAATGCTTGGCGTTCTCTGAAAGTCAAATTAAGGGGGGCTGCAGTGTCCTTGGCTCTTTTTTCCAATTCAAAAATATCTTTTTTGGACAGACTTCTGAAAAGCATTTATCATGGGGCCCCTAAAATGTGTAGGGTAAACGTCAGACCTGTGTTTTTTAGGAGTAGGTACTGGTTCAGATGTGGATGTGTGGATGTGTCAAGGCATGAACAGGGAATGTGACATTAACTTCTTTATTGATAATTAATGTACTCAGATAGATTGCATCTGGAAATTGTTACATTCCATGCTCATGCCTTGCCCAACTATATTATATTGTTTTATTTGGATTCATTTGGATTCATTTGGATTTACTAATTAATTTGGGCTTATATTGTTTATAATTATTTTACATTATTATGTCTTCATGAAATGATTATTCCTTTCATCCCTTATGTTTAAAACCATTGAGCAAAACATTGTACCTATTAATATAGGATAATATCATCTAGTCTTTGAGCTCATCGTATGAAAAGCTTAGATATTTCTATGGATGTATACCTTGTAGTATATTATATTATACTTCAAATGACTGTTTAATTGCCTATTAATATGTATTCTAATGTTTCCAACGTTTATTATTTTTTCGTATTAATATACCTATTGTCTGTAAATTATTAATTGCTATCTTAATGTCTCATCAAATGAATTAGTAGCTAGCCATTTGAGTTATTATTTCTAGTATCTAATAACAAGCAGTCTGCTTTTAAACTTCTCTTTTTTGTGCAAGTGTGGCAATGAAATAGTTAAGACTATGGATCACACTGCATAAATAGATGGGGTTTCTCACAGAGCTCCTTGTCTATGAGTAAGATTTCCCTGCTTGTTTTTACCTGCCATGTCTGTATTGTATTTTTAAACTGGACGAATAAATTTTGACGTTTTATAACAAGTTCTGGAGTGAGAGCCTGCCGTCCTTTTCTCCCTCTCATAGGTCTCCTAGTAGCATGCAAAATATATTATCAGGAAATACACCACTAAGAAGATATACCTGACTTATCTATATGTGCTGAGTTTTATCCAAACCCAGCACCTGTAGCAAGAAATCAGGTAAGTGATAGCCATTAGGGAGACCTCTAGACACATTACCAAATATATGATTTTCTCAGTATAGCGCTCCATGTTATAGTAGCAAGAGGTTAAAAAGCTACTTAGGAGAGACATGTCCCCCAAGTATAAAAAGTAGTAATGTTGCATATGGTTTTTAGTGTGATTAGCCTGCATGGAGACCACTTTTGGGCATAATTGCTTTTAGGTATACTTATCGCTATTAGAGAAAACCTATATCCTAAAGGGAAAAATAGTGATATGGATATGTTTACCTAGCAAAATAGTGATGGCAAATAATCTTTCGACTTATCAGGTGTTGTGTGAGTAATTAGGTAAAACATTCAAGACCAGTTATCATAGAGTAGTAGGGAATAAGGCATCTCAATGTTTCCATATAACAGCAACAATCACATAGCCTGTATACAGTATAATGAAGTAATCTATGATATGCTGAGTTAAATTGGCTGCTTGTACAATAACAGACAAGTACGGCACAAAAATTAACATTGCCATATATAGATTTTTGAGCGCAACTGGGAGCAGGAGACAGAAACAAGAAATCAACTCTTAACCTATAACAAAACATATGTATAAAGCAATAGAGTTAGCTGCAATGACAATTCTGAGGATGTTAAAGAGAATACATTCCCTCTCCAACAATAACAGTAAAGGAAAGTGGTTAGTACATTGTGTAAGTATCCCTCCTGAATTGAAGTATGTAAATAAAACGTAGGGCAGTAGTGCTTCACATCTTAATAAGGTGAACTCAGCAAGGGATTATATAAGTGCCCAAAATATTAACAGTAATACACACACATAACTAATATTACAATAAAAGGGTGATCTCCACAGGGGGAGATGAAAGGTAGTTCACTTCAATTAAATTGAGCATTAACCCACTCCAGCCGCTGGCATGGCAACAGGCATGAAATGAGTGTCCCAGTACTATCTCTACCCCCGATCCAGGAGGCAGCTCTAAAGGTAGAGAGCTGTATAGATGGAGATCAGGGGCATCGCAGAACTGATCCAAGAGTCTGGTGGTATGGTGCTCACAGTCTGTGATGGAGAATTCAGACTGCCAGTCTCATTGTGCTCAGAGTTTATCTTCTGTATGAAGAAGTGGCCTGTGACGCTCTGCATCACTTTTCTAGCCTCCGGCCCCACCACGATCGGCCACCTCGCGACAAGGTCCGGAGCGCACACGGAGACATCTGAGTCAGCAATAAGATGGCCATCTTCTGTTTTGACAGAATTGAAACTTGATTCCTCATCTGTTCCCCCATAAGCGGCTGTCATAGGGTATCCCATAGATAGGGGAATTTCAAGGCTATTTGTAGTGGGTACCCCACTGTGTAAGAGGGACATTAGGTGGAGTAGGTTGTTGAAGCGGTGGTCCATGGAAGCCTCCAATGCTTCGAGCGCTGCTTTAATTTGCGCTTCCATTTTTAACCAGGGCGATGTGTCCTCACTTTATTTCCCCATTGTACGGAAGTATCTGAATGCTGAGTTTCCCACAGAGCTACTAGGGCTAAGACTCCTTCTTTTTTCTTTTTTATCTGTGCTCACAGACCTGACTCACCGGGCAGTGGCTTAGATGCTGCAGAGATCCGCTTCTCTATGCCCGGTATCACTGGTAAACTGTATATCCCTCCAACTCTCACAGAGTCTTGTCTGCCGATTTCTTGTTTAGGGGTAAGAATATCTCCAGTTCACCTTAGTGTGGCTTCTCCAGCTCTTTTGCTGCTGCACCACATGACTTAGTAATATGGCGTCTGGATTGTGATTCTTAAGGTCTCACCAAAATCTCTTCACGTGTTTTCTTTGCAGCATCTACGGTTCCACAGTAGTTTTGCTTCAATGTTAGAGCTGCAGTGTTGTCTTTTTCAGCCGAATATAGGCACTAAGTAGGTAGTTATGCCACCTTTGTCTGCCATTCCACACAGAGCCACTCAACTAAGCATCCATTACTCAGTTCCACCAAACTCCGCCTCGACTAGAATAGATTCAATGAATAATGTAAATTGGCAAAGCAAATTAAAAAAAAAACTTGATCCTTTAAAGGGACAATAAACCCAATTTTTTTCTTTTGTGATTCAGACAGAGGATGTAATTTTAAATAGCTTTCCAATTTATTTCTAAGATCTAATTTGTTTTGTTCTTTTTGTATTCTTTGTTGAAAAGCACAGAAGCTGCTGATTGGTGGCTGCACATATTTACCTCTTGTCATCGTATTTCAGCTAGCTCCCAGTAGTGCATTACTGCTCCTTGCAGAAAGGAAACAAGGTGAACAAAACGAATTAGATCATATAAATAAATGGAAAGTTATTTAAAAGTGGCATACTGAATCATGAAAAACAAGCTTGAGTTATATGTCCCTTTACCATTGGATCTCAAATCTATCTCACACTTTAATTGACTACCCAGGTAAAAGTAACATTTTTATAACAGTAATGCTTATAGGTCCATTTCTTAGCAATGCAAATTAACCAGTATCTTGAAAAACTCAACAAGTTAAAGTTTAGACTTGACTTCAATTCTTACAAATATTATTTTTATTTCAAATTCTGTCTACAATGTTTGACTAAGAGGGGATTCTACTGTTACTGACTGTCAGTGATAAACAACGCATTTTGCTGTCAAGTTTCATCAGTGTGAGAGTGAAAGCAATGAATGACCTTGAGAAGCTTTCTTAAACATGTTCACAGACTCATCCATCAATGCTCTAAAGAGCACACAGTGGAAGACTTAGCTTTGTGTTTGTACATTCACATCAGCTCTTGTGGGTATCACACTTTCTAAGAAACCCTTGATAATATAAAGAATTCACATGAGATAAATGCAAGGCAAGGAAATGCCAGTCACTTAAAATGTATTAGCTATAACAATAAAAAACAACAGATATCCCATTTCTCAAAAGAATGTAATCTATTTTAAAAGGAGATTTCAATGTTAATGTACAATGCACAATTAATATTGTCAGTGATGCAATCTGTTAATTTATGCATATATCAAATATTTTTCTTAGTTTAATATTCCATCTGATAAGATAATTTGAGCCTCTTCAAGCTTATCACTTTTATTTACCATTCATCTTAATGCTGATAAAGACTTCTGTAAATATTTTTGTGTGGCTATATGCCATTTATTTTTTATTAGATTATAGCAAATAAAACACAATGTATTCTTAGTCTTCTCACATAGGAAATAATCTGTGATCCATACTTAAATGTAAGACAATGGTCATACGCATTGACGTAATAAATAATTGAGCCCCTAAGCTTCTACTATCCTCAGACAGACAGGAAGGGAACAAAATAAATTGGACATTTTCTTCTATGCTCAGTTTTTCTTTAATCAGATTAGTCTTAAAGGGACATAATACTCATATGCTAAATAACTTGAAAGTTATGCAGCATAACTGTTAAAAGCTGACATGAAAATATCACATGAACATCTGTATGCAAAAAGGAAGATATTTTACCTCACAATTTCTTCAGCTCACCAGAGTAAGTGCTCAGTGAACAGTTACATTTCAGCTGCTGTCCAGCTGCAAGTTGAAGAAAAGTTGAAGTATTGAAGTCATGCTTTGCTTTGCTGTGATCTCATGAGACTTCACTGAAATCTTGTAATATTTCATAGTAAACTTCCTTAACCTAAATAGGGAAATAACATGCCTTTGCCTGCACACGCCAGATGCACACTCTTTTGAAAGTTTTGGAACTAGCATCCTAATTGGTGGCTTAAAGTTTCTTCAGTGGGGTGTGGTGACAGGGTTGATTGCACTGGGGGTATTGGATTAGTTATAAGGGTTACATTTTAAAGAGAATAAACACAGAGCGACGTGTACTGGAGGATTATCATAGTAAAGTTATAATTATTTATGAGACTATGGTCCCTATTTATCAAAGGTCTTGTGGATCTGATCCGACAGTGCGGATCAGGTCCGCAAGACCTTGCTAAATGCGGAGAGAGCAATATGCTCTCCGCATTTAACATTGCACCAGCAGCTCACAAGAGCTGCTGGTGCAACGCCGCCCCCTGCTGGCTCGCAGCCAATCGGCCGCCAGCAGGGAGGTGTCAATCAACCCGATCGTACTCGATCGGGTTGAATTGTGGCGATCTTTGTCCGCCTGCTCAGAGCAGGCGGACAAGTTATGGAGCAGCGGTCTTTAGACCGCTGCTTCAGAACTGATGTTTCTGGCGAGCCTGCAGGCTTGCCAGAAACACGGGGCCTCAAGATCTATCCGGAGCTTGATAGATAGGCCCCTATGAGTTAATAATACAGTTAATAATAGTGGAAGTATTGTGTGTGTAGCTATTAGGATGAACCCCTTGTAGGTCTCCTAATAAAATGATTATTTTTGAATGCAAAACACCCTCATAGTGTGCCATATATATTTTTAATCCCTTGATATCTAAGGTAGAAATGTCAGTTTCACTCAGTTGCTCAATAATACTTGATCTTATATATCAGTTTGAAAACTTGCGGTCTCTAAAGTTTTTAAAAGAAAAAAAACAAACAAACAAAAACTAGGATGTAGAAAAACTGAATTAAAGGTAATTTCTTTTTTACTTGCATTGTTGCTTTTTTTTCATCAATATAAAATGCCTTGTTTCTAAACATGAAAAACATAATTTATGTAAGAATTTACAAGATAAATTAATTTCTTTCATATTGGCAAGAATCCATGAGCTAGTGACGTATGGGATATACATTCCTACCAGGAGGGGCAAAGTTTCCCAAACCTCAAAATGCCTATAAATACACCCCTCACCACACCCACAATTAAGTTTAATGAATAGCCAAGTAGTGGGGTGATAAAGAAAGGAGTAAAAAGCATCAACAAAGGAATTTGGAAATAATTGTGCTTTATACAAAAAAAATCATAACCACCATAAAAGGGTGGACCTCATGGACTCTAATATGAGAATATGAAAGAAATTAATTTATCCTGTAAATTCTTAAATAAATTATGTTTTCTTTCATGTAATTTGCAAGAGTCCATGAGCTAGTGATGTATGGGATATCAATACCCAAGATGTGGAACTCCATGCAAGAGTCACTAGAGAGGGAGGGATAAAAATAAAAACATCCATTTTCCGCTGAAAAAATAATCCACAACCCAAAATATAAGTTTATTCTTATAATGAAAAGAAAAACTTAAAAACATCAGCAGAAGAATCAAACTGAAACAGCTGCCTGAAGAATTTTTCTTCCAAAACTGCCTCTGAAGAAGCAAATACATCAAAACGGTAGAATTTAGTAAATGTATGCAAAGAGAACCAAATTGCCGCTTTGCAAATCTGATCAACTGAAGCTTCATTCTTAAAAAGCACACAAAGTGGAGACTGATCTAGTAGAATGAGCCAAAATTCTCTGAGGCAGGGCTTGACCCGACTCCAAATAAGCTTGGGGAATCAAAAGCTTAACCAAAAATCCAAGGAAATGGCAGAAGCCTTCTGACCTTTCCTAGAACCAGAAATATAACAAATAGACTAGAAGTCTTCCTGAAATCTTAGTAATTTCAATATAATATTTCAAAGCTCTTACCACACCCAAAGAATGTAAGGATCTTTCCAAATAATTCTTAGGATTAGGACACAAAGAAGGGACAACAATTTCTCTACTAATGTTGCTAGAATTCAAAACCTTAGGAAAAAAATTAAAAGAAGTCTGCAAAACCACCTTATCCTGATGAAATATCAGAAAAGGAGATTCATAAGAAAGAGCAGATAACTCTGAAACTCTTCTAGTAGAAGAGATGGCCAAAAGGAACAACACTTTTCAAGAAAGTAGTTTAATGTCCTGCATAGGCTCAAACGGAAGAGCCTGAAAAGCCTTCAAAACCAAATTAAAACTCCAAGGAGGAGAGATTGATTTAATGACAGGCTTGATATGAACCAAAGCCTGTACAAAACAATGAATATCAGGAAGTTTAGCAATCTTTCTGTGAAATAAAACAGAAAGAGCAGAGATTTGTCCCTTCAAGGAACTTGCAGACAAAATCTTATCCAAACCATCCTGACGAAACTGTAAAATTCTAGGAATTCTAAAAGAATACCAAGAAAATTTATGAGAAGAGCACCATTAAATGTAAGTCTTCCAAACTTGATAATAAATCTTTCTAGAGACAGATTTACAAGCTTGTAACATAGTAATAATCACTGAGTCAGAGAAACCTCTATGACTTAGCACTAGGCGTTCAATTTCCATACCTTCAAATTTAATGATTTGAGATCCTGAAGGAAAAACAGACCTTGAGACAGTAAGTCTGGCCTTAAAGGAAGTGGCCAAGGTTGGCAACTGGACATCCGAACAAGATCCGCATACCAAAACCTGTGAGACCATGCTGGAGCCACCAGCGACACAAACGATTGTTCCATGATGATTTTGGAGATCACTCTTGAAAGGAGAACTAGAGGCAAGAAAATATAAGCAGGTTGATAACACCAAGGAAGTGTCAATGCATCCACTGCTTCCGCCTGAAAATCCCTGGACCTGGACAGGTATCTGGGAAGTTTCTTGTTTAGATGAGAGGCCATCAGATCTATCTCTGGAAGACCCCACATCTGAACAAGCTGAGAAAACACATCTGGATGGAGAGACCACTACCCTGGATGTAAAGTCTGACGGCTGAGATAATCTGCCTCCCAATTGTCTACACCTGGGAAATGAACTGCAGAAATTAGACAGGAGCTAGATTCCGCCCAAGCAAGTATCCGAGATACTTCTTTCATAGCTTGGGGACTGAGAGTCCCACCCTGATGATTGACATATTACACTCTTGTGATATTGTCTGTCTGAAAACAAATGAACTGTTCTCTCTTCAACAGAGGCCAGAACTGAAGAACTCTGAAAACTGCACGGAGTTCTAAAATATTGATTGGTAATCCCGTCTCTTGATATTTCCAAACCCCTTGTGCTGTCAGAGATCCCCAAACAGCTCCCCAACCTGAAGACTTGCATCTGATATGATCAAAGTCCAGGTTGGACGAACAAAAGAAGTCCCTTGAACTAAACACTGGTGATTTAACCACCAAGTCAGAGAGTATCGAACATTGGGATTTAAGGATATTATTGTGATATCTTTGTATAATCCCTGCACCATTGGTTCAGCATACAAGCTGGGGAGGTCTCATGTGAAAACAAGCAAAGGGAATCACGTCAGATGCTGCAGTCATGAGACCTAAAACTTCCATGCACATAGCCACTAAATGGAATGACTGAGACTGAAGGTTCCGACAGGCTGCAACCAATTTAAACATCTCTTGTCTGTTAGAGACAGAGTCATGGACACTGAATCTATCTGGAAGCCAAAAAAAAGGTGACCCTTGTCTGAGGAATCAAGAAACTCTTTGGTAAATTGATCCTCCAACTATGTTTGAGAAGAAACAACACTAGTTGATTCGTGTGAGATTCTGCAGAACGTAAAGACTGAGCGAGTGCCAAGATATTGTCCAAATAAAAAAACACTGCAATACCCCACTCTCAGATTACAGAGAGAAGGACACCTTGAACCTTTGAAAAGATTATTTGAGCGGTTGCTAAGCCAAATGGAAGAGCAACAAATTGGTAATGCTTGTCTAGAAAAGAGAATCTCAGGAACTGAAAATGATCTGAATGAATCGGAATATTAAGGTATACATCCTGCAAGTCTATTGTAGACATAAAATGTCCTTGCTGAACAAAAGGCAGAATAGTCCTTAAAGTCACCATTTGAAAGTTGGTACTCAAAATTTTCAGATCCAGAACTGGTCTGAATGAATTTTCCTTCTTTGGGACAATGAATAGATTTGAATAAAACCCCAGACCCTGTTCCTGAAAAAGAACTGGCATGATTACCCCTGAAACTCCAGGTCTGAAACACACTTCAGGAAAGCCTGAGCATTTACTGGATTTGCTGAGATGCATGAGAGAAAAAAATCTTGTCACAGGAGGTCTTACTCAGAATCCTATTCGATACCCCTGAGAGACAATACCATTGATTTTGGACAGAATTTATCCAAACATCCTTGAAAAAACCCTTAATCTGCCCCTTACCAGCTGAGCTGGAATGAGAGTCGCACCTTCATGTGGATTTAGGGGCTGGCTTTGGTTTCTTAAATGGCTTGGATTTATTCCAATTTGATGAAAATTTCCAATTGGAAACAGATTCCTTGAAGGAAGGATTAGGTTTTTGTTCCTTATTTGACAAAAAGAACGAAAATGGTTAGAAGCTTTAGATTTACCCTTAGGTCTCTTATTACCTTGGAAAGAAGACTTAGAAGTCATATTAGCATTCCAAGATTTAAGCCACAAAGTTCTTCTAGCTAAAAATAGCTAAAAATAGCTAAAGACATAGGTCTAACATCAATCTTGATGATATCAAAAAATAGCAACAGAAATGATTAGCATGTTGCAGTAAGCGAACAATGCTAGATAAATCAGAATCCAATTCTTGTTGTGCTAAATTCTCCAACAAAAATGTTGATGCAGCTGCAACATCCGCCAAAGAAATTGCAGGCCTGAGAAGATAACCTAAATATAAATAAGCTTTCCTTAGATAAGATTCAAGTTTCCTATCTAAAAGGAACTTAAGTACTATCTTCCATAGGAATAGAGGTCCGTACAGCAAGAGTAGAAATAGCCCCATCAACTTTCGGGAACTTTTCCCAAAACTCTATAAAAAAATATTTAAACCTTGAAGAAGGAATAAAAGAAGTACCTGGCTTATTCCATTCCTTAGAAATCATATCAGGAATTGCATCAGGAACAGGAAAAAAACCTCTGGAGTAGTGATGTTGTGAATATAAAAATTTGGGTTTGAGTACTGCGAACGCGAACTTCCGCAAATGTTCGTGAACGGGCGAACCGGGCGAACCGCCATAGACTTCAATAGGCAGGCGAATTTTAAAACCCACAGGGACTCTTTCTGGCCACAATAGTGATGGAAAAGTTGTTTCAAGGGGACTAACACCTGGACTGTGGCATGCCGGAGTCTGGTTTTAATCCATAAAGGGCATAAATCACCTAACATTATAAAATATGAGGAAATACACACTTTTTCTAACTTTGACCCCCAAAATCTGTTACACATCTACAACCACCAAAAAACAACCATGCTAAATAGTTTCTAAATTTTGTCCTGAGTTTAGAAATACCAAATGTTAACATGTTCTTTGCTTTTTTTGCAAGTTATAGGGAAATAAATACAAGAAGCACTTTGCTATTTCAAAACCACTTTTTTTCAAAATGAGCGCTAGTTACATTGGAACCCTGATATCTGTTAGGAATACCTGAATATCCCTTGACATGTATATATTTTTTTTTAGAAGACATCCCAAAGTATTGATTTAGGCCCATTTTGGTATATTTCATGCCACCATTTCACCGCCAAATGCGATCAAATAAAAAAACATTTTTCACTTTTTCACAAACTTTAGGTTTCTCACAGAAATTATTTACAAACAACGTATGCAATTATGGCATAAATGGTTGTAAATGCTTATCTGGGATCCCCTTTGTTCAGAAATAGCAGACTGATATGGCTTTGGCGTTGCTTTTTGGTAATTAGAAGGCTGCTAAATGCCACTGCGCCCCACACGTGTTTTATGCCCAGCAGTGAAGGGGTTATTTAGGGAGCATGTAGGGAGCTTGTAGAGTTAATTTTAGTTTAAGTGTAGTGTAGTAGACAACCCAAAGTATTGATCTAGGCCCATTTTGGTATATTTAATGCCACCATTTCACAGCTAAATGCGATCAAATTTAAAAAAAATTACATTTTTTCGCAATTTTAGGTTTCTCACTGAAATTATTTACAAACAGCTTGTGCAATTATGGCACAAATGGTTGTAAATGCTTCTCTGTGATCCCCTTTGTTCAGAAATTGCAGACATATATGACTTTGGCATTGCTTTCTGGTAATTAGAAGGCCGCTAAATGCTCCTGCGCATCACACGTGTATTATGGTAAGCAGTGAAGGGGTTAATTAGGTAGTTTGTAGGGAGCTTGCAGGGTTACTTTTAGCTTTAATGTAGAGATCAGCCTCCCACCTGACACATCAGACCCCCTGATCCATCCCAAACAGCTCCCTTCCCTCCCTCACCCCACAATTGTCCCTGCCATCTTAAGTACTGGCAGAAAGTCTGCCAGTACTAAAGGTTTTTAAATTGTTTTAATTTTTTATAGCATATTTACATATGCTGTGGTGTAGCATCCACCCTTAGCCCCCAAGCTCCCTGATCCCCCCCAAAACAGCTCTCTAACCCTCCCCATCTGCCTTATTGTTGGCCATCTTGGGTACTGGCAGCTGTCTGCTATTATTTCACAGTCAAAAAAGTGTTGTTTTTTTAAATGTACACTACTGTTACACCAGATATGAGTGGTGGCACTGGGCAAGTGGGCACAGTATACGCTGTGAGCCTGACACACACGCTGGCAGGCAGGCAACTGCAATTAGATTACACAGGGAAAAAAAAAAAGCAGACTGATGTTCTAGCCCTAAAAAGGGCTTTTTGGGGTGCTGTCCTTACAGCAGAGATCATATGAGTCCTTCAGGACTGTAGTGGACACTGAATACACTAGCCTAGCTATCGATTTCCCTATTAAATCAGCAGCAGCTACACTGTCCCTCCTCTCACTAAGAATGCAGCTTCCGAATGAATCTAAAATGGATGCTGTCCAGGAGGTGGGAGGGTCTGGGAGGGAGGGTCTGCTGCTGATTGTCTGGAATGTGCCTGCTGACTGTGAGGTACAGGGTCAAAGTTTACTCAATGATGACGAATAGGGGGCGGACCGAACATTGCATATGTTCGCCCGCCGCGGCGAACGCGAACATGCTATGTTCGCCGGGAACTATTTGCGACATCACTACTCTGGAGTAACCACAGGAGGTTTTAAAAAACAGAATTTACTAGTTCTAATATCAAGAGGACTAGTTTCCTTAATATCCTAAGTAATTAACACTTCTTTAAACAAAGAATGAAAATACTTCATTTTAAATAAATAAGTAGATTTGTTAGTGTCAATATCTGAGGAAGGATCTTCTGAATCTGATAGATCCTCATCAGAGGAGGATAATTCATTATGTTGTCGGTCATTTGAAATTTCATCAACCTTATGAGAAGTTTTAAAAGACCTTTTATATTAATTAGAAGGCGGAATAGCAGACAAAGCCTTCTGAATAGAATCAGTAACAAATTCTTAAAATTCATAGGTATAACATGTACATTAAAAGTTGAAGGAACAGCAACAGGCAATGTACTATTACTGATGGACACATTATCTGCATGTAAACGTTTATCATGACAACTATTTACAAATGACAATCAGAAATAAAATGCACTTAGCTTTGGTAGAACCGATATCAGGCAGCAAAGTTCCAACATATACTTCTGAGACAGGATCAGATTGGGACATCTTGCAAAATGTAAAATAAAACACAACATATAAAGCAAAATTATCAATTTCCTTATATGACAGTTTCAGGAATGGGAAACAACGCCCGGAACGACATACTCGCGTCACTAACGACGCAACCTTGTGTAAGGAACTAAGCGTCAACTACGACGCTGGAAATGACGAACTTGCGTCAACGGACGTACTTTCGTGCCAAGAATGACGCAATAAAGTCTAGCATTTGGCGCACCCACGGGCCTAATTCTGCCCGCAATTTGCAAAGAAAAAAGTAGTCAATTGAAAAAAAGACTAATCCCCAGGTAAGAAAAATATTTCTTAATATGTTTATTTTCCCCAAATATTAAACTGACAGTCTGCAAAAAAGGAAATACATGAACCTGACTCATGGCAAATATAAGTACAATACATATATTTAGAACTTTATATTAATGCATAAAGTGCCAAACCATAGCTGAGGTGTCTTAAGTAATAAAAACATACTTACCGAAAGACACCCATCCACATATAGCAGATAGCCAAACCAGTACTGAAACAGTTATCAGTAGCGGTAATTGTATATGAGAGTATATCGTCGATCTGAAAAGGGAGGTAGGAGATTAATCTCTACGACCGATAACAGAGAACCTAAGAAATAGATCACCCATTAGGAAAACCATTGCATTCAATAGGTGATACTCCCTTCACATCCCTCTGACATTCGCTGTACTCTGTGAGGAATCGGGCTTCAAAATGCTGAGAAGCGCATATCAATGTAGAAATTTTAGCACAAACTTACTTCACCACCTCCATAGGAGGCAAAGTTTGTAAAACTGAATTGTGGGTGCGGTGAGGGGTGTATTTATAGGCATTTTGAGGTTTGGGAAACTTTGCCTCTCCTGGTAGGAATGTATATCCCATATGTCACTAGCTCATGGACTCTTGACAATTACATGAAAGAAATCAGCTTCTAGTAAGGAATGGAAATTACTTATGATCAAAAAATAGTATTCATACTTTTCAAATTTTTTTAGCATTCTCTGCACTTAGGTAATTTTGAGGTAGAATATATTTTTTGTTTGCATAGAGAATATGCTAAGGTGATATTTTCTAGCCAGCTTTTTACAGCTATGCTGTGTCACTTTCAAGTGCTTCAACAATTGGGTATCATATCCCTTTAAGGAAATGGGGTATAAAATGCATGTTTAACTGACTTAATATTAACTTTTGTCTACTGTAATATCCTCTGGAGCCCATACTGCTTAACATAGTCTCAAAGCTCTTCATATTTGTCAAATAAACAAAGCATACTGTATAGGAAATTAATTATGATTTAAAACTTCAACTTGATGCTCGCTTTCGTAGCTCCCCTTAGCTTCAAAATGAAAGGACATGCTTATCCAGTAAGATCAGGATGGCATAATGATTTTGCAACTTTAATAAACATTAGCTCATACAGCTATTGTTGTAGAAATCTACATAAATTATTATCAATGTTATCCAAGAAACTCACATTGGCATTGTATGATTCTGTTATTACTTTGCCTTTAAAAGCTCCTGGTTCTTTAAATTAAATAATTCCAAAACTTCACCAAAAGTTTTAATTAGAACTCTGCTGAATACTTTTGGATTGTTGTGTACCCCAAATGGCTATTAAATGAACATTACATGCAACTTATTTCCATCATATGTATAACAATGCAATATTTAAAGTGATAGAAAGGTCAAAGTTGAAATGTGCATTGATGCATTTCACTTTCAAATAGAAGCATTTTTGCTGTATACTTTCATTATAAAAAATGCTTCTAATAAAAGTTATTACTGTTTTCTGCAGTGTATGCACATTCATTTGGCATCCGAGACACAGCCCTCTCCTGGTTTGCCTCATATCTCTCAAAACGCTTGTTTTCAGTTTCCTTTAACAACGTTTCTTGTGATCCTATGCCTCTCTAAGTTGGAGTACCGCAATGCTCTGTCTTGGGTCCCTTGGGAAAACTTATAGCCTCCTTTGGATTCCAGTACCACATATGCTGATGATACCCAAATCTATCTTTCCTCTCCTAATATCTCTCCCTCTTTACTCAACCAGATTTCCAACTGTCTCTCTGCAATTTCCTCTTGAATGCCTTCACACTACCTCCAACTCAATCTGTCCAAAACTGAGATGCTTCTTATTCCACCCCTCTTCGAGACATCCAACACCTGACATTTCTCTGATGGTTGGAGACTCTATTC
This sequence comes from Bombina bombina, assembly GCF_027579735.1. Taxonomy (NCBI): domain Eukaryota; kingdom Metazoa; phylum Chordata; class Amphibia; order Anura; family Bombinatoridae; genus Bombina; species Bombina bombina. Next base: position 508,426,728 of record NC_069499.1, on the reverse strand, counting down.
TCAACACCTCACCCCAGGTCCGCTGTCTTGGGATTACACTTGACTTGACTCAGAACTCATATTCAACCCACATATACAGGTCCTTACCAAATCCTGCAGTTCACACCTACGCAACATTTCCAGAATTCGTTCCTTCCTTACACAAAAAACTACAAAATTACTTATTCATTCCCTCATCTTGTCACGCAATCTACTTCTAAATTGCCTTCCAAATCACTGCCTCCCTCCAATATATTAAGAATGCTTCTGCTAGACTCATCCACCTAAGTCAACGATCTACATCAGCTGCTCCACTCTGCCAGTGTCTACACTGGCTCCCCATACACTCCAGAATACAATGTAAAGTATTAACCCTAACTTACAAAGCACTCAACAGTCTAACTCCCAACTATATTTCCTCTCTCATCTTGAAATATTCTCCATCCTTTCCTCTTCAATACACCTCTGACCTACGTCTCTCCACTTCTGTTATCTCTACGTCCCACTCCCGTCTCCAAGACTTTGCATGTGCTGCTCCTGTCCTCTGGAACTCTCTACCACACTCCATAAGACTGTCTCCAACCTTGTATAGCTTCAGACGCTCCTTGGAAACCCACCTATTCAGAGAGGTTTACCATCTCTCCTCCATCTCTCATCCTAACCAAACTAATACATGAAATGCCTGACTCACTGCTGCAACTACAACCAATGTGACAAGCTACCCACAACCTTAGCAGGATCCTCTTTCTCCTGTATTAGATTTGTTTAGTTTTGTTATGTTTTGTATTTTATCACAAATCCTTGTCATTCTATACCCCTATCACTGTACTCAGCGCTACGGAATTTGGCGGCGCTATACAAATAAATGATAATAATAATAATAATATGCTGTCAGGGCCTGTGCACCAGTATTAAAAGACCACGCCCTCTGAAAGAGTCATTAGTGGTTTGTATGACACAAATTATGTCTTTATAGAAGAAATACATACCACAGCCAGTTATCTGGGCAGTAATAATGTTTGAATACTGGTGCACGTTCCTCACAGGATATGTGTGTATGCTATTGAAAAACAGTTATAACTTTTACTAGAAGCATTTTTGCTAATGGAAGTATATTGCAAAATGCTTATAATTCAAAGTGAAATAAACCCATGCAAATTTCAATTTTGACCTTTCTATTCCTTTAAATAAGGTAAATTTGAATTTGAAAATAACAAGAAGTGCATGTTTATGCTTTGATTTTTATTGAGTAGCTCAGATGGTGCACTCAGAGAAAAATAAAAACAAGATTTTTTTTTTTTTTTACATAGGAGAACACAATCTGTACTATGTACTTTAAAATTCCTTGAAGTGCTAACCCAATATATATCAAATTGACCATGACGTTCTGTATCTCAGCACTTCTAGTGTATATTATTAATGTATATATTTATATCCAAATGTTCTGCTGTACAAAATAATATGCTAGTTTGGTCTTCTACACCAGACAGGCTTCTTCTGAGCTTTGCCTGAGCAGAACCAATATGAGATCTAAGGACTATTTTAGCTCCGTGATGAGGTCACCTCTATCTATACTTAAATACAAAATGTTATTATCAACTGGACTGTGTCACAATTTATGTGCTACACAAAAAGATTCATCATACTGAGCAGCTCCAGTTCTTACATTTCAAGGGACAGTCTACTACAGAATTTTTATTGTTTAAAAGATGGATAATACCTTTATTACCCATTTCCCAGTTTTGCATAACCAACACTGTTATATTGAAACACTTTTTACCTCTGTGAGTGCCCCCTTATTTCAGTTAATTTGACAGACTTGCATTTTAGCCAATCAGTGCTGACTCATAAATAAGTCCACGGAAGTCAGCATGCTGATATCTTTATGGCACACATGAAGTAGGAGTGAAAAACTGTCAAAATGCACTGAGATAAGCTTTTAAGGGCTTAGAAGTTAGCATATGAGCTTACCTAGGTTTAGCTTTCAACAAAGAATACCAAGGGAACAAAGCAAACTTTATGGTAAAGTAAATTGGAAAGTTGTTTAAACTTGCATGCCCTATTTGAAACATGAAAGTTTAAAGTTTAATTTTGTCTAGACTGTCCCTTTAAGGAGGTAAGCTGACTTTAAATTATTACAATTAAAAAAGGTTGCATTTCCTAAATACATTATGAGATCTTTTACATAAGGGCACATTAAAAATGTCCTAACATGAAATGTTACTGAGATATATATATTATGAAGCAGTGCATTCTTATTTTTATTTTATTATAATTTTGTTATGTAGGTCTGTATCTACAAGGAGACACATTTATGAGCATGCAGGTAAAGAAGGTTTTCATGCAGGGAGACTGTTTACCGTTTTCACAGGCAGCAATGCCGCATTAGCTTGTGCAATCCCACTCTATGTTCTCGTCTAGCCAGTTGCGCCACCGCAGATTTATAAACAGCAGTTTGCATGCTTGTAAACGGCTTATGAAACACATATAACTACATGGCTGCTTTCCCTTTACAGCATGTTTATAAAAACAATAAGTTATTTTTTTATGACTGAATCTGTCAGTGAGGAATGAGGTAGTGGTAGTTCTTACGATGGGCTCCATTTATGAATCAGCAGATTCTGCTTTGGAGGCCCAGCGTTTCAGGCTCGCCTGAAACGGAAGTTAAGAAGCAGTGGTCATAAGAGACCCTAATCTGCTGCTCAAAGCCCATGACGTATTCTCCTCGAAAAGTGTACATGAAAATGCGAATATTTCGTATTGCAAGAATGTTTTGTTAACGGAATATGTTCTATTTATTTGTAAATAAATATTTCTATATATATGTGATGATTTTGGACAGATATATCTTTTACTTATCTCCTTAGTTAAACATATCTCTATACATATAAATCCATGTTTCTCTATGTATGTGTACTGTATGTGTACTGTATGTGTAAAATCACTGTGTCAGCTTTTTTTTTTCTAACACCCAAGATTTCTTATCTTTGAGCCCCTATAACTTTTGTGTGCAATATATTTTTAAAATTATTTTTTATAGACAGTGTTAATATGAGTGTACCTGTACTTTGTAATGTATTTTTGAAGTCTTTTGTGAAACTTTTTTGTGGAAAACTGTCAACTGCAGCTCTTTGAGCGCGTAAAAGATTTGAGCACGCAATCACAATTTTTCAAGATGTTCTCTGTGAAGTCCTTCTTTGCACTTACTAGGAGCCGGTCATTGGAAACATATGCTGAGTATACCTCTACAGACGAATTCTTGAACGGAAGTGGATTTAAAGTGAACCTGCGCCTCCTTTACGACAAAACATATCTATTTATACAGGCTTCAGGACGGGAAGGCTGCGGTTCTACCATCAAAGGGGAGTTTCAATCCATATTGTACATACATGTTTGTTTGTAATATCTGCACAATTAAATTTGCTTGCAAAAAGACCATATCACACACGGAAAATACATACCGTGCAACTTGTAATCTTGCCCAAAATGTGCAGAGTTACAAACAAAATTGTGATTTTGTGGGTTTAGCAATTAAATCACAGATTGCAGGACATGTATGTTGACTGATCCTTTAAGTAGTGTGTTGTGATGCCAATAAATGATGTGTGCAATTAACCTGTTGTGCTATAAAACCATAAATATATGTGTGTCTTAAAGGGACTTAAAAGTTAAAAAAAAATCCTACATTTTTCTTTTAATATTCAGATATAGCATACATTTTTAAACAATGCACTACTGGGAGTTAACTGAACTTATCAGTGAGCCAATGACAAGAGTTATATATGTGCAGCCATTAAACAGCAGCTAGCTCCCAGCTCCTGAGCCTACCTAGGTTTGCTTTTTAACAAATGATGTCAAGAGTCATAAGCAAACTAGATAATAAAAGTAAATTGGAAAGGTGTTTACAATAATATGCTCTGTCTGAATCATGAAAGAAATAGTTTATGTTTCATGTTCCTTTAAGAGTTTCTGTATAGGTTTATGTAGCCATTTTACCAGCTGTACTTGCATGCAGTGTTGGAGATTGCTCAGTTTATTTCAAATATATTACACTAGTATTGAAGCTTGGAATTCCTTTGTTCTCCAGTTTTAGATAATAACCTCAAGTCTACCATATATGCAAGGTTTTGCTTTTTAATATACTTTACATCATGACAAATATCCCTCTTCTGTAACCTATAACATGCAACATTTGAACAACATATTTAAGAATAACATTTTCAACTCTTAAAGGGACAGTAAACAGCACTTACAAGTCTATTTTGTATCAAACGATATAAGCTATTAAACAATGTACACATACCCCCATTAGTGAATGCTATCATCAGCTCTCATAATCGTTACCTTTCATATCTCTAAAAATGGCCCCTAAACTCCTCCTCCCTTTACCTTCTTCAGCCCTGTGTATATTTCATTTTCAAAATTGCTGCTCGCTCACGATCTGTAGCAATATGTCATAACGCAGTGAAAATGACAACTCAACGTAACTGCCAATGATATGCGCATCTTTTTTCCCCATTCTCTTCATAACTGGATGTTTACGGAACACTTTCAGTATCAGACATTCACTGAAGCGTTCATTTCCGGTTTAACAATGTTGTACAGTTGTGTCACCTGCAAAAATGCCTGCTACTTACTGTCAAATATCAACAAAATTTTATAATAAATAATCAAAATTGCATACTTATATTTTGGGTAAGATATATTATTAAAATCTTCAAATTTATAGACATATGCTTAATACCGATAATTGATTCTAGATTGTGCCCCTTCTATATTTTAAAAGCGAATTCTCGGAGGTTCATACGGTAATTTATTGACATAGGAGACAGCCTATAATCTGAATGGATTTTAACTACTAGAGGGCGTTGGTTCATGTGTTTAATATATATATTAATGAGATCATGCATGTGAAGTAACCCTGGAGCCAGCACTGATTTGCTAATATGCATATATGTAAAAATAACAAAAATAAGGGGGCAGTCTGCAGAGTCTTAGATACAAGTTAATCACAGAAGTAATAATTGTTTTAATATAAAAGTGTTGGTTATGCAAAACTGGGGAATGGGTAATATAGGCATTATCTTTATTTTTAATGAACAAAAAATGATGGTGTTTACTGTCACTTTAAACATATGGGCATATCGTTCAATGGTTGCTCATAAGGAATGTATACAATATTTGTCATCTATTTCATTTAAAAATATATATATATATTAAATGAAAAAAATATAAATTTTGGGAAGCCATTATTGAAAAAAATATCACAGTTACATACTTGTTGCAGCACATTTTTAAGTATAATCATTTGCCAAAGATATGTGTGGTTTACATTAATGGGCAAATTAGTTTAGATTAATGTTCAAATATAGAGGTTAAGTTGACATTGAAAATTATAAATGTTTTTATAGTCCTTTATATAAGCAGAACCATAAGCTAACAAAGGAATTGAACAAATTCGCCATGTCATTGGAATGTAACAAATAGGCCTTATATTTATAATAATATGATCGTTTTTTTTGGTATTGTGTTTTCTTTGTGCGCTGGTGGAAACTGACGGTCACAAATACATTGTAAATATATGGTTCCGGATTATTAGTTCCCCCTGGAAGTTGCACATGCGCAAATGCGCCAGTCGACATGGGCTTAGAAACGATGGCGCAAGCGCAACAGTACGTGAACTGAAGTAATAACTGATTTGCGAGTTGCATCTAAGAGGGGCATTGATAGAACAGGTAAACTCGATTCATGCATAGGGGCTGAGTTTGGGGGCCATAACTAACGGTCTGGATTGTACTTTGAAAATGTAGCTGGGACACACTACTGATAGAGGATGCAAATTGAAAATAATAAGAGCACTCAGCAATGTAATATATTTAAAATAAAGTGATTTTTTATGGGGTGTTACTGTCCCTTTAAAATAGATTTTTCCTTTAAAATGTTAGAAAGGGAACAAAATATTAGCTAATAAATAATAGTGATAGACTAATTATATAAAGATAGTCATTATACAAAAACATATTTGCACGTTTAGTTTATTTAGATGTGCATTTTATGGCGGGAGGGCAATCATTCTATTACAGGTGCACATTCCAGTCTGAGTGTTATGAAAATATATAATACAGCTTGAGTGGTTATTGTCTTTTATTTTGTGGCATTTATGTCCATTATAAAAGATGATATAAAATAATAACGAAAAAATGAAATAGTTGTCTACACATTTCCTGGCCATTATCCTAATTTGGTTGCTGATTGGGTAAATGCACTTATATGTGGTATTTTTAGAGGCTTTATATTGATATGCACAACATTGTTAGAAGCTTTTCATTGACCTTAACAAAATGAAGTTCTTAGCAATCAGCTGGAAACTACCACATTATAAAAAATGCACTATTTTACAGTGTTAATCCCATGTTAATTAGATAGGTTTTAGTTATGATATCACTGGAATAGGGTCAATATGGCAGGAAAAAGTGGAAATGCTACATTTTTAAAAATGTATATCTTTTACAAATTGCATATACTTATATATACACACACAGCATGATGCATGTCACACACATATTTTAAACACACATAGGGCGAGATTACATATGTGGCGTAAGTTTCAGCACAACTATTGAAACACGTCGCTTGTAAGTTTACCTCGCTCAACACGTCGCCCGTAAGTTCACCTCGCTCATCGGGTGAATCAAATAACACGCATCGCCAGATGATATACTGCCGTAAGTCGGAAAAACTGGCAAGGTTCAGAAATGTGTGCAATTACACATTTCTGGTGTCGCCAGTAACTGACGCCAGTATATCATCTTGCACACGTAACTAAAAAATAAATAAAAGTTGAATTCACATGTAAAAATCTAAACCAGAATTTTTTTTAAAAAAATTAGACACATTGCAAACCCCTAATAAAACTATTAACCCCTAAACCACCAACCCTCTACATTGCAAACACCTAATTATAATATTAACACCTAAACCGCCAAACCCCCACAACGCAAAGTATTAAACTAATAACTAAGCCCCTTAACCTAACACCCCCTAACTTAACCCCAATTAAAATACCCTGAAATAAAATGAAAAAAGATACTAACTGCCTTAAAAATTAATTAAAAATTAAAAAAAAAAAATGAAAAAAAATACTAATAAAAACTAACATTACAAAAAAAAATAAACTATCATTACAGAAAAAAAACTATTTAGAAAAAACTGTGTGCTCTAGTCAGAGATAGGATGGCTATATACAAGGATATCCAATCGCTAAATTTGGTACAATTCAGAGTAATTAAAATATATCAATTTGTAATAGCAATGCGTTGTTATGCAATGTATTAATAGCGATGCGTTGTTATGCAATTTATATATACAACACAATATTCTACTAGAAGATTTCCTTCAAATATAAACTAACAAAAAGTCCTCTTTATATACAAGAGTGAATAGATGTCCAAGATGGCTGCCTCCTCCTCACTGACTGGTACAGGTATACTAAGAAAAATATAAAAAAACAGGACTATATGCCTGAGGAAACGGTTGTATAACCGAGAAACGCGTTGCATGTTAAAGGGGGTCACTGTGAACACCCCTTGTCCACTTATTTAACACCATGGTGTTATTTTATTAACTGTTTTTAAATAAAAAATGCTTTTATTTTTCAATATATTGAGTGGACATATTCCTCTCACTATCCTACCTGCCTTAATATTTTACAATAATATTGTGGAGCTGCCACATTTTGGATACACATCTGAGCAGGGAGTTCAAGAAGTGAGTTGACATACCTCTCCAAATTGCCAGCCTGTTCCCACTAGCACATTGGTGTGCTCGCCTAAAATTATATCAATACTAAGAAACTGCCTTTGATTGTGGGTGAGCTGTCACACCTGTTTAAATCTGCAGCCTGCAACTACCAGCACATAAGTGTGCTTTTGGAGTATGTGAGTACACATTTGGCTTTCATATGATTTGAAGTTTTTTCTTATCCTGACGATACTACACATGAGACGCCCCTCTGTTTTTTATATTTTTCTAAAAAAAAAACTAACATTACAAAAAATAAAAAACCCTAACATTACAAAAAATAATAAGCGAAATTATCCAAAATAAAAAAGTTATTCCTATTCTAATACCCCCATTAAAAACAAAACATCCCAAAACAAAAAAAACCTTATCTATAAATAAACTACCAATAGCCCTTAAAAGGGTTTGTAGGGCATTGCCCTAATGTTAACAGCTCTTTGCAAATAAAATAAACAAATTACCCCCTAACATTAGAACCCTCCACCCCCTCAAAACCCCAAAATAAAAAAAATAAAAAAATCTGTCATTTACCCATTTCCTCGAAAAGGGCATTTGTATGGGCATTGTCTTTTTCAGTCCATGACAAATAAAAAAAGCCCTAATCTTTTTAAGAAAAACACCCCCAAAAAGAAACACTAACCCCAAAATAGGTACTCACCATTGCTAAAGTCTGTCGAAACATCTTCATCCCAGCGGTGAAAGATCTTCATCCAGACGCTCCATCTTCATTCATCGTGGGACCATCTTCTATCTTCATCCCGGAGTGTGGAGGCGTAGCGGTCCTCGGCGGTGTCTAGGCAACACGAAGGTCCTCTTCATGAGATCTTCCCGCCGCACACTGAAGATTGAATGCAAGGTACCCCTTTTATTAAGTGTACCCTTGCATTCCTATTGGCTGACAAATTCAAATCAGCCAATAGGATGAAAGCTGCTTACATCCTATTGGCTAATTTGACTTTGAGTCTTCAAATTTTCTGTGTGTGTATTTATCTATTTATGTGTGTGCATCTAAACATATGTAATAACATTAGCTATCATCACTATCTATAAAGCACCACTTGTAATCTAGGTCATAACTTTTCCTAATAATAGGGTTGGCCATAAACTTTTAGAAAAGTTTATTTCATGATCTTTCTACAAAATAAACCATTTAAGTCTAGGGCATTTTGTAGCTAAAAATAATTTGATGTTTATAGTATAGTATAGTAGTGTGATTGATATAATTTTTTGGGGTCTTTTTTATCTTTACAGTTAAAAATACAGTTATAAATCTTTCTTATAAATCCCACATTTAAGCACCGGAACACTGAACTAAGAACTGTCAAATTATCTATTTTATTAAACAAAATATTATAATGATTTTATTAAAAATCGGCTAGATTTAGAGTTCTGCAGCCAAAGGGGTACGTTAGCTACGCGTGTATTTTCCCCCCCGCACCTTTTAAATACCGCTGGTATTTAGAGTTCTCTGAAGGGCTGTGTTAGGCTCCAAAAAGGGAGCTTATAGCATAATTTACCGCCGCTTCAACTCTAAATACCAGCGTTGCTTATGGACGCGGCCAGCTTAAAAAACGTGCTTGTGCACGATTCCCCCATAGGAAACAATGGGGCAGTTTGAGCTGTAAAAAAACCAAATACCTGCAAAAAAGCAGCGTTCAGCTCCTAACGCAGCCCCATTGTTTCCTATGGGGAAACACTTCCTAAGTCTGCACCTAACACCCTAACATGCACCCCGAGTCTAAACACCCCTAACCTTACACTTATTAACCCCTAATATGCCGCCCCCACTATCGCTAACCCCTGCATATTATTTTTAACCCCTAATCTGCCGCTCCGTACACCACCGCAACCTACGTTATCCCTATGTACCCCTAATCTGCTGCCCCTAACACCGCCGACCCCTATATTATATTTATTAACCCCTAATCTGCCGCCCCCAATGTCGCGGCAACCTACCTACAATTATTAACCCCTAATCTGCCGACCGGACCTCACAGCTACTATAATAAAGTTATTAACCCCTAATCCGCCTCACTCCCGCCTCAAAAACCCTATAATAAATAGTATGAACCCCTAATCTGCCCTCCCTAACATCGCCAACACCTAACTTCAAGTATTAACCCCTAATCTGCCGACCGGACCTCGCCGCTACTCTAATAAATGTATTAACCCCTAAAGCTAAGTCTAACCCTAACCCTAACACCCCCCTAAATTAAATATAATTTAAATCTAACGAAATAAAATAAATCTTATTAAATAAATTATTCCTATTTAAAGCTAAATACTTACCTGTAAAATAAACCCTAATATAGCTACATTATAAATAATAATTATATTGTAGCTATTTTAGGATTTATATTTATTTTACAGGCAACTTTGTATTTATTTTAACCAGGTACAATAGCTATTAAATAGTTAAGAACTATTTAATAGTTACCTAGTTAAAATAATTACAAAATCACCTGTAAAATAAATCCTAACCTAAGTTACAATTAAACCTAACACTACACTATCAATAAATAAATTTAATAAACTATCTACAATTATCTACAATTATATCAACTAAACTAAATTACAAAAAAAAAACCCACTAGATTACAAAAAAAGCAAACACTAAATTACAAAAAATAAAAAAAGATTACAAGAATTTTAAACTAATTACACCTACTCTAAGCCCCCTAAAAAAATAACAAAGCCCCCCAAAATAAAAAAATGCCCTACCCTATTCTAAAATAAAAATTGTAAAGCTCTTTTACCTTACCAGCCCTTAAAGGGACAGTATACACTCATTTTCATATAACTGCATGTAATAGACACCACTATAAAGAATAAGATGCACAGATACTGATATAAAAATCCAGTATAAAACTGTTTAAAAACTTACTTAGAAGCTGTCAGTTTGGCTATGTTGAAAAGGTAGCTGGAAAGTCCACTGCAAGTGGCAAATAAGACACTCCCCCTCCCCCCTTCTTTTACATATGAAAAGACCCTTTACACAAACAGGAGCAAGCTGGAGAAGGTAGCTGACGGTATTCACATAAAACTTTGGGGCTTGGTTAGGAGTCTGAAAATCAGAGCAATGTTATTTAAAAATAAGCAAAACTATACATTTATTTTAAAAAAAAGCTTAATGGGCTATATAAATAGATCATCTACAAAACATTTATGCAAAGAAAAAATGAGTGTATAATGTCCCTTTAAAAGGGCCTTTTGCAGGGCATGCCCCAAAGTAAACAGCTCTTTTGCCTGTAAAAAAAAACATACAATAACCCCCCCAACTTTACAACCCACCACCCACATACCCCTAATCTAACCCAAACCCCCCTTAAATAAACACTAAGCCCCTGAAGATCTCCCTACTTTGTCTTCACCACGCCGGGTATCACCAATCCGTCCAGAAGAAGGTCCGAAGTCTTCATCCTATCCGGCAAGAAGAGCTCCTCCAGAGGGTCCAAAGTCTTCATCCTATCCGGGCAGAAGAGGACATCCGGACCGGCAGACATCTTCATCCAGACGGCATCTTCTATCTTCTTCCATCCGGCGTGGAGCGGGACCATCTTCAAGCAGCCGACGCGGAGCCATCCTTCTTCAACGACGGACTAACGACGAATGAAGGTTCCTTTAAGGAACATCATCCAAGATGACGTCCCTCGAATTCCGATTGGCTGATAGGATTCTATCAGCCAATCGGAATTAAGGTAGGAAAAATCTGATTGGCTGATTGAATCACCCAATCAGATTCAAGTTCAATCTGATTGGCTGATCCAATCAGCCAATCAGATTGAGCTTGCATTCTATTGGCTGATCGGAACAGCCAATAGAATGCAAGCTCAATCTGATTGGCTGATTGGATCAGCCAATCGGATTGAATCGGATTGAACTTGAATCTGATTGGCTGATTCAATCATCCAATCAGATTTTTCCTACCTTAATTCCGATTGGCTGATAGAATCCTATCAGCCAATCGGAATTTGAGGGACGCCATCTTGGATGACGTCCCTTAAAGGAATCTTCATTCGCCGTTACTCTGTCGGTGAAGAAGGATGGCTCCGCGTCGGCTGCTTGAAGATGGTCCCGCTCCGCGCCGGATGGAAGAAGATAGAAGATGCCGCCTGGATGAAGATATCTGCCGGTCTGGATGTCCTCTTCTGCCCGGATAGGATGAAGACTTTGGACCCTCTGGAGGAGCTCTTCTTGCCGGATAGGATGAAGACTTCGGACCCTCTTCTGGACGGATCGGTGATACCCGACGTGGTGAAGACAAGGTAGGGAGATCTTCAGGGGCTAAGTGTTAGGTTTATTTAAGGGGGGTTTGGGTTAAACTAGGGGTATGTGGGTGGTGGGTTGTAATGTTGGGGGGGTATTGTATGTTTTTTTTTACAGGCAAAAGAGCTGTTTACTTTGGGGCATGCCCCGCAAAAGGCCCATTTAAGGGCTGGTAAGGTAAAAGAGCTTTACAATTTTTTTTTTTAGAATAGGGTAGGGCAGTTTTTTATTTTGGGGGGCTTTGTTATTTTTTTAGGGGGCTTAGAGTAGGTGTAATTAGTTCAAAATTCTTGTAATCTTTTTTTATTTTTTGTAATTTAGTGTTTGTTTGTTTTTGTAATTTAGTGTTTGTTTTTTGTAATTTAGTTTAGTTGATATAATTGTAGATAATTGTAGATAGTTTATTAAATTTATTTATTGATAGTGTAGTGTTAGGTTTAATTGTAACTTAGGTTAGGATTTATTTTACAGGTAATTTTGTAATTATTTTAACTAGGTAACTATTAAATAGTTCTTAACTATTTAATAGCTATTGTACCTGGTTAAAATAAATACAAAGTTGCCTGTAAAATAAATATTAATCCTAAAATAGCTACAATATAATTATTATTTATATTGTAGATATATTAGGGTTTATTTTACAGGTAAGTATTTAGCTTTAAATAGGAATAATTTATTTAATACGATTTATTTTATTTTGTTAGATTTAAATTATATTTAACTTAGGGGAGTGTTAGTGTTAGGGTTAGACTTAGCTTTAGGGGTTAATACATTTATTAGAGTAGCGGCGAGGTCCGGTCGGCAGATTAGGGGTTAATAATTGTAGGTAGGTAGTGGTGACGTTGGGGGGGGCAGATTAGGGGTTAATAAATATTATGTAGAGGTCGACAATGTTAGGGGCTGCAGATTAGGAGTACATAGGGATAATGTAGGTGGCGGCGGTGTGCGGTCGGCAGATTAGGGTTTAAAAAAATTCAATAGAGTGGCGGCGATGTGGGGGGGGCCTCGGTTTAGGGGTACATAGGTAGTTTATGGGTGTTAGTGTACTTTAGAGCACAGTAGTTAAGAGCTTTATGAACCGGCGTTAGCCCAGAAAGCTCTTAACTCCTGGATTTTCTCTGCGGCTGGAGTCTTGTCATTAGATTTCTAACGCTCACTTCAGCCAAGACTCTAAATACCAGCGTTAGAAAGATCCCATTGAAAAGATAGGATACGCAATTGGCGTAGGGGGATCTGCGGTATGGAAAAGTTGCGGCTGGAAAGTGAGCGTTAGACCCTTTCATGACTGACTCTAAATACCAGCGGGCGGTAAAAACCAGCGTTAGGACCCCGTTTAGGACGGCTAACGCAGAACTCTAAATCTAGGCAAATGTTTTTGAATATTTATGTTATACATTTTCTGTTATACATTTTATGAGATCAGTCTTATTTTCTGACAATGGCAGGTTTGAAATACATATTGTGCATGCCCAACATGTCTTGTATACTTAGTACAGAAATGTTTATTTTAATATTTTATTAAAACATGTTTCTATACATAACATCTCATAATACACCCAGAGCCCTATTAGGTCAGCTGTAATGGAACTTTTAATATCAAACAATTACTGCACTGTTTAGAACATTGATTTTGTACATTTCCTAAGGAAAAATCTAAACAATTAAGCTCCAGGTCTGGCCATTTTTATGAGCTAATGCTAAAGTTAAAATATAAAATAAATAAAAAGGCAAAAATTTACAAATAAGTCGATTGTAGCTACAAATTAGCACCTGAAAAATATTTTAATGGTCTAAGCTTTTTGTATTTATAAAATAAATACACTAGCAAGCTTTGTGAAATAAATATATTGTATTACATATTTATGCTGTCTGTCACTGGAAACAGCACAAAACCCTAGAAACCGCATTCTAATGTAAATCTACATTACTCCAGTCCAGGGACCCTGACTAGGAATGAGTAAGAAACGATAGGCAGCAACAGTCTGCAGGCACACAGGCTAAAAAGCAGCATTCCAATGTAGTGTAGATCATTCCAAAAAGGAACTAACAGTCCAGGGGCCCCAGAAGGGAGGGAGTGAGTATCAACAGGCAGCAGTGCAGTCTGCAGACACACACTCTCCAGTAAGCAGCAGCATTTCTACTGTGATTGTTCCAAGGACCAGATTTTAGTGCGGGTAGAGCAGGAAGTGAGTAAATCAGTGAGAGGGGAAATAATAAATTATTTAGTCAATATGCTAGTGCTGGAGACCTCTTGAAGATCAGTGAAAGACACTTATCACACCATAAAAATCTTCACAATAATGTTTCCTATCGCTATCACTAGAAGTGACACATTACCTGTGGATTATGAGCCTCAGTCAGTCAGTATAGTCCTAACCAGCTTCTGTGTGTGTCAGAATACATTATCCATGTGCTCATTCTGGGTGCCATAGTTGGTTTCAGACTTGAAGTTTTTTCCAGCCCTTTCAGCTGAATCAGTTGTTAATTTCAGACCAGTACAAGCACCTATCCCTAATTTATACACAATGTTTTGTATTAACAGATAAAGGGAACGTTTATATAATCACTGTAGTTCCATTGGTATCCTTTCCAGAAGTTGCTTCTATGGCAGCCACAGGATCGGCAGATTCAATGGACATTGCCAAACATGAGAAGTTTGATTGACTACTTTACGTTAATTCAAGCCAGATAAGGTCTGTTATCACCACATATTGGGATATTATATCTTTATTACCCCATACAGCAGCTATCGCTCAACTTAACTTGGTTACAGTGAATATTTTAGCCTTTCCAGAAGTTTTGAGACCATGAAGAGTAGGGAAATAGAGCAGTTGTTAGAGAGGCAGGTTGAACTGAGAGAAGGATTTCTTTTTTTGAGCATAGGTGTAAATAATGTATGTTTAAGGGATGTAGTTAGGTTTCCAAAGTTCTAGATTCTAGGTCTATAGAATGACATAGGTGGACGGACAAGATTAAGAAGTTGTGAGGGACTAGGATTGGGGAGGCTATTATCAGCAGCTAGTATAAGCAAGAAGGACAGTGATCAAAGATTAGATATAGATTTGCAATAATGAGAGTGTCTTTGGGATGTGATGCAGGGAGGAGAGAGTTTAGAAATATGTAAAGCTCATTAGAGCAAAGTGAGGAGAGGGTAGGAGAGATAGGCCAATGAGTCTTTCAGTAAGTGAAGGGGAAGGAGTAAATGAATAATATTGTTTGTTATAGAGACAGGAGGTAGCAAAAAGGAACATGAACATATGTCACATTTTTATAAAAAGGGAATCTGTAAAACTGGGAACAACAATATTAAAACAGTACTTTCCTTATGTCTTATCCTTTGTTCAATCCTTGTGAAATTCTTGTATAATTTGTATTGCCTCACTTACAAAATGCTCACTTAATTAATGTGAGCATATGAGATTATGAAAATTCTAACTGCCCTTGCTATGCTAACCCCTTGAAATGCTTCCCCATTCAAATGTTTACCCCCTTAGCTTACCCTTATATGGTTTAATCAATTATTTATCACCCTGCAAGCCAGTAACAAATAAAAAGAAAACATATCTCCCTCCTACAAAACTATGACATTTATAGAAGAATTTATGATCTTCCATGTTTGACTGTAACTTATATATGGCTAGATTACGAGTCTTGCGTTATGAGTAAAAAAGCAGAGTAAAAAAGCAGCGTTAAGCCTTATAACGCTGCTTTTTTTTACTACCGTTGGTATTACGAGTCTTGCAGATTTAGGGGCACCGCATACTTTTTTGGCCTTACCGCAAATCGACTTACGCAAGTTGTGTATAGTCAATTTTCAATGGGACTTCCATAGCGCCGGTATTACGAGCTTGTCCTGGGAGGCCAAAGAGTGAGCGGTACACCCTATCCCGTCAAGATTCGTACCGCATTTTAAAGTCAGTAGTTATGAGTTTTACACTACAAAGCTGTAGCATAAAACTCATAACTAAAGTGTTAAAAAATAAACTAACACCCAAAAACTACCTATTAACCCCTAAACCGAGGCCCTCCCGCATCACAAACACTAAAATAAAATTATTAACCCCTAATCTGCCGCTCCCGACATCGCCGCCAGTATAATAAACATTTTAACCCCTAAACTGCCGCACTCCCACCTTGCAAACATTAGTTAAATATTATTAACCCCTAATCTGCTGTCCCTAACATCGCCGCCACCTACCTACATTTATTAACCCCTAATCTGCCGCCCCCAACGTCGCCGCCACTATATTAAATTTATTAACCCCAAAATCTAAGTTTAACCCTAACCCTAACACCCCCTAACTTAAATATAATTAAAATAAATCTAAATAAAACCTACTATCATTAACTACATAATTCCTATTTAAAACTAAATACTTACCTGTAAAATAAACCCTAAGCTAGCTACAATATAACTAATAGTTACATTGTATCTATCTTAGGGTTTATTTTTATTTTACAGGCAAGTTTGTATTTTTTTTAACTAGGTAGAATAGTTACTAAATAGTTATTAACTATTTAATAACTACCTAGCTAAAATAAATACACATTGACCTGCAAAATAAAACCTAACCTGTCTTACACTAACACCTAAACTAACCATACAATTAAATACATTCCCTAAATTAAATACAAATAACTAAATGCAATACAATTACAAGATCTTTAAACTAATTACACCTAATCTAATAGCCCTATCAAAATAAAAAAAGCCCACCCAAAATAACAAAAACCCCTAGCCTAAACTAAACTACCAATAGCCCTTAAAAGGGCCTTTTGCGGGGCATTGCCCCAAAGAAATCAGCTCTTTTATTTGTAAAAAAAATTACAAACAACCCCCCAACAGTAAAAACCCACCACCCACACAACCAACCCCCCAAATAAAACCCTAACTAAAAAAACCTAAGCTCCCCATTGCCCTGAAAAGGGCATTTGGATGGGCATTGACCTTAAAAGGGCATTTAGCTCTATTGAAGCCCAAAGCCCTAATCTAAAAATAAAACCCACCCAATACACCCTTAAAAAATCCTAACACTAACCCCCAAAGATTCACTTACAGTTTTAAAGAGCCGACATCCACCCTCAACAAAGCCGGGAGAAGTCTTCATCCAAGCTGCAAGATGTCCTCAACGAAGCCGGCAGAAGTGGTCCTCCAGACTGGCAGAAGTCTTCACCCAGACGGCATCTTCTATCTTAATCCTTCTGACACGGAGCAGCTCCATCTTCAAGACATCCGGCGCAGAGCATCCTCTTCAATCGACGGCTTCTTCTGGAATGAAGGTTCCTTTAAATGACATCATCCAAGATGGCGTCCCTTAGATTCTGATTGTTTCAATCAGCCAATAGAAAGCGAGCTCAATCCTATTGGTTGATTGGATCAGCCAATAGGATTGAAGTTCAATCCTATTGGCTGATTGCATCAGCCAACAGGACTTTTTCAACCTTAATTCCGATTGGCTGATAGAATTCTATCAGCCAATCGGAATCTATGGGACGAAGCTAGTTAAAAATAAACCCTAAGCTAGATACAATGTAATTATTAGTTATATTGTAGCTAGCTTAGGGTTTATTTTACAGGTAAGCATTTCGTTTTAAATAGGAATTATTTAGTTATTAATAGTAGGTTTTATTTAGATTTGTTTTAATTATATTTAAGTTAGGGGGTGTTAGAGTTAGGGTTAGACTTAGATTTAGAAGTTAATAAATACATTTAATATAGTGGCGGCGACGTTAGGGACAGCAGATAAGGGGTTAATAATATTTAACTAGTGTTTGCAATGCGGGAGTGTGGCGGTTTAGGGGTTAATATGTTTATTATAGTGGCAGCGATGTCCGGAGCGGCAGATTAGGGGCTAATAAGTATAATGTAGGTGTTGTCGATGTCGGGGTCAGCAGATTAGGGGTTAATAAGTGTAAGATTAGGGGTGTTTAGACTTGGGGTTCATGTTAGGGTGTTAGGTGTAAACATAAAATGTGTTTCCCCATAGGAATCAATGGGGCTGCGTTACTGAGCTTTACGCTGCTTTTTTGCAGGTGTTAGACTTTTTCTCAGCCGGCTCTCCTCATTGATGTCTATGGGGAAATCGTGCACAAGCACGTACAACCAGCTCACCGCTGACTTAAGCAGTGCTGGTATTGGAGTGCGGTATAGAGCTAAATTTTGCTCTACGCTCACTTCTTGCCTTTTAACACCGGGTTTGTAAAAACCTGTAATACCAGCGCTGTAAGAAAGTGAGCAGTGAGAATTAGGTGCAAATTAGCAACGCACCCCTCATAACGCAAAACTCGTAATCTGGCCGATAGATTGGTAATTTTACCACCTTGTCTGCCAGTAATGTTTTATTGATTTAAAGGGACATGAAACCCCAAATATTTATTTTATGATTCAGGTAGAGAATACAATTTTAAACAACATTCCAATGTACTTCTATTATCTAATTTGCTTCATTCCTTTTTTGAAGATATAACAATGCACATGGGTGAGCCAATCAGATGAGGCATCTATGTACAGCCACCAATCAGCAGCTACTGAGCCGATTAAGATATGCTTTTCTACAAATTATATCTAGAGAATGAAGAAAATTAGAAAACTGTTTAAAAGTACATGATCTTTCTAAATCACAAAGGAAAAACTATTGGCTAGATTACGAGTTTGGCGTTAGCCTTAAAAAGCAGCGTTAAGGGGTCCTAACGCTGCTTTTTAATGCCCGCTGGTATTACGAGTCTGGCAGGTACAGGTGTACCGCTCACTTTTCTTCCCAACTTTTCCATACCGCAAATCCCCTTACGTCAATTGCGTATCCTATCTTTTTAATGGAATTTTCCTAACGCTGGTATTACAAGTCTTGGAAGAAGTGAGCGGTACAGCCTCTACCTCCAAGACTCCTACCGCATATAAAAGTCAGTAGTTAAGAGTTTTATGGGCTAATGCCGGAACATAAAGCTCTTAACTAAAGTGCTAAAAAGTACACTAACACCCATAAACTACCTATTAACCCCTAAACCGAGGCCCCCCCACATCGGGAACACTATAATAAAATTATTTAACCCCTAATCTGCCAACCGGACATTGCGGCCACCTACATTATACCTATCAACCCCTAATCTGTTGCCCCTAACATCGCTGACACCTACATTATAGTTATTAACCTCTAATATGCTGCCCCCAACGTTGCCGCCACCTAACTACAATTATTAACCCCTAATCTGCCAACCGGACATCGCCGCCATTATAATAAATGTATTAACCCCTAAACCGCCACACTCCCGTCTTGCAAACACTATAAAATGTGTTATTAACCCCTAATCTGCCGTCCCTAACATCGCCGTCACCTACCTACAATTATTAACCCCTAATCTGCCGCCCCCAACGTCGCCGCTACTATATTAAATGTATTAACCCCTAAACCTAAGTCTAACCCTAACACCCCCTAACTTAAATCTATTTTTAATAAATCTAAATAAAATTACTATAATTAAATAAATTATTCCTATTTAAAACTAAATACTTACTATATAATAAACCCTAATATAGCTACAATATAACTAATAGTTACATTGTAGCTATTTTAGGATTTATTTTTATTTTACAGGCAAGTTTGTATTTATTTTAACTAGGCACAATAGTTATTAAATAGTTATTAACTATTTAATAACTACCTAGCTAAAATAAATACAAAAGTACCTGTAAAATAAAGCCTAACCTAAGTTACAATTACACCTAACTACTCTATAATTGAATTAATTACCTAAACTACCTACAATTAAATACAATTAAATTAAATAAAATAAATTACGAGAAAACCCCCCACTAAATTACAGAAAATAAAAAAGAAATTACAATATTACACCTAATCTAATCCCCCTAATAAAATAAAAAGCCCCCCAAAATAATAACTTACACTAAAAGGGCTTTTTTTGGGGCATTGCCCCAAAGTAATCAGCTCTTTTACCAGCCCTTACAAGGGCTTTTTGCGGGGCATTGCCCCAAAGTAATCAGCTCTTTTACCTGTAAAAAAAAGAAATACAATATCCCCTCCAACATTACAACCCACCACCCACACACCCCTACTCTAAAACCCACCCAATCCCCCCCTTAAAAAAACTTAACACTACCCCATTGAAGATCACCCTACCTAGAGCCGTCTTCACCCAGCCGGACACCAATGGTCATTCTATGGGGCAGAAGAGGACATCCAGATCGGCAGAAGTCTTCATCCTATCTGGGCAGAAGAGAACATCTGGACCAGCAGAAGGCTTCATCCTATCCGGGCAGAAGAGGACATCCGGACCGGCAGACATCTTCATTCAAGCGGCATCTTCTATCTTCATCCATCCGATGAGGAATGGCTCCATCTTGAAGACCTTCAGCACGGAACATCCTTTTAGGCCGACGACTACCCGACGAATGGCTGGTTCTTTAAATGACGTCATCCAAGATGGTGTCCCTCGAATTCCGATTGGCTGATAGGATTCTATCAGCCAATCGGAATTAAGGTAGGAAAAATCTGATTGGTTGATTTAATCAGCCAATAGGATTGAAGTTCAATCAGATTGGCTGATTGGATCAGCCAATAGAATTGACCTCGCATTCTATTGGCTGATCCAATCAGCCAATCGGATTGAACTTCAATCCGATTGGCTGATTAAATCAACCAATCAGATTTTTCCTCCCTTAATTCCGATTGGCTGATAGAATCCTATCAGCCAATCAGAATTCGAGGGACGCCATCTTGGATGATGTCATTTAAAGGACCAGCCATTCGTCGGGTAGTCGTTGGCCTAGAAGGATGTTCCGCGCCGGAGGTCTTCAAGATGGAGCCATTCCTCATCGGATGGATGAAGATAGAAGATGCCGTTTGGATGAAGATGTCTGCCGGTCCGGATGTCCTCTTCTGCCCGGATAGGATGAAGACTTCTGCCGGTCTGGATGTTCTCTTCTGGATGACCATTGGTGCCCGGCTGGGTGAAGATGACTCAAGGTAGGGTGATCTTCAATGAGGTAGTGTTAGGTTTTTTCAAGGGGGGATCGGGTGGATTTTAGAGTAGGGGTGTGTGGGTGGTGGGTTGTAATGTTGGGGGGGTATTGTATTTCTCTTTTTACATGTAAAAGAGCTGATTACTTTGGGGCAATGCCCCGCTAAAAGCCCTTTTAAGGGCTGGTAAAAGAGCTGATTACTTTGGGGCAATGCCCCGCAAAAGGCCCTTTTAAGGGTTATTTGTTATTTAGTGTAGGGTAGGGAATTTTATTATTTTGGGGGGCTTTTTATTTTATTAGGGGGATTAGATTAGGTGTAATTTAAAATATTGTAATTTCTTTTTTATTTTCTGTAATTTAGTGGGGGTTTTTTTTTCATAATTTAGTTTATTTAATTTAATTGTACAGTTTACAGAAGGAATGGTTGTAAATCGAAACCGTTGTAAATTGAAACCTAGTTTATAATGTAAGTCAAAGGGAAGTGAGGGAGATAGGTTCCAGGCCCCTCTCAAAATTGTCATAAGTAACACCTAATAAATTATTTTTAAAGCTTCGTAATGAAGACTTTAAATGCTAAACAACATTATAAACCTAATAAAATAATCACACAACACAGAATATATAATTAAACTAAGTTAAATGAACAAAAACATTTGCTAAACAGCATTATAAACCTAATAAAATAATCACAACACAGACTTCACTTGCATTTTTCTGTAAACAGTTATTTCTATGCATTCCAATCTGGACTGATTTATAGACAGGAAGATCTTGTTCCTTTGAAATCTGCTCGATAGCTCAGCTCTGGTTAAACTGATTAATTTCAGCTTCCTTGGCTTTGCTGCAACACAAGCAGACAGCTCCGCCTACAGGCTATTTTAATAAATGCACTGCTTCTCAATGCTTTTCAATAGCAGTCACATGACTGGAAAAAGGTTGTCATTCTGAAACTGTGTAAATTGAACCATTGTAAAATGAGGGCCACCTGTATTTAATTGTAGGTAGTTTAGGTAATTAATTTAATTATAGAGTAGTGTTAGGTGTGATTGTAACTTAGGTTAGGGTTTATTTTACAGGTACTTTTGTATTTATTTTAGCTAGGTAGTTATTAAATAGTTAATATCTATTTAATAACTATTGTGCCTAGTTAAAATAAATACAAACTTGACTGTAAAATAAAAATAAATCCTAAAATAACTACAATGTAACTATTCGTACTATTTATTTTATAGGTAAGTATTTCGTTTTAAATAGGAATAATTTATTTAATTATAGTAATTTTATTTAGATTTATTAAAAATAGATTTAAGTTAGGGGGGTGTTAGGGTTAGGGTTAGACTTAGGTTTAGGGGTTAATACATTTAATATAGTAGCGGCGACGTTGGGGGCGGCAGATTAGGGGTTAATAATTGTAGGTAGGTGGCGGCGACGTTGGGGGCGGCAGATTAGGGGTTAATAAATATAATGTAGGTGTTGGCGATGTTAGGGGCAGCAGATTACGGGTTCATAGGTATAATGTAGGTGGCAGCGGTGTCTGGAGCTGCAGATTAGGGGTTAATAATATAATGCAGGTGGCGAGGATGTCGGGGGCGGCAAATTAGGGGTTAATAAGTGTAAGGTTAGGGGTGTTTAGACTCGGGTTCATGTTAGGGTGTTAGGTGTAGACTTAGAAAGTAGGAAACAACGGGGCTGCGTTAGGAGGTGAGCGCTGCTTTTTCTTCAGCCAGCTCAGCCCCATTGTTTCCTATGGGGAAATCGTGCACAAGCACGTTTTAGCCAGCTTAACGCTACCGTAAGCAACGCTGGTATTACAGTGAGAAGTGGCGCTAAATTTGCTCAACGCTCACTTTTCTGAGGCTAACGCAGCCATTCAGAAAACTTGTAATACCAGCGTTGTTTAAAGTGAGCGCTGGAAAAAAAAGGCTCGTTAGCCCCGCAAGTTTTTACTGACAAAACTTGTAATCTAGCAGTGTGGGTTTCATGTCCCTTTAAAAAGAGCTCTCATTTACTTGTTGCCAGCATGTGGTCTTCATTCTTTGCATGCCATGTTGGAATGGCCACCTTTATATTTATCAATCCGGTCAGTTACTTGCATGGGGCAACCAGGATGTGTTGATTTTATAATAAACAGCACTTTCATTTCATATTATTTTTTAAACAAATACAAATTAGCCTAGTACCTATATACAGTTTAGCAAAAGTTAAAATATGTCTATCTTGATTGTAATATCTTAAATTCTGTATAATCTTTAAAATGATAAAGGCCAAGATTACAAATGGAGTGCAAATGATAGCTCAGTGCACTATCAACATCACGGGCCCACACAAAGATTAGCGTGCAATCTGCTATTACATGGTAAAACCGATAAACCAGAGAATGTTAAAGGGACACTCAATCAAAATTAAACTTTCATTATTCAGAAAGAGCATCTGAACAGCTCGAACCCCATCAGATAACAGCTATAATCAATTTAGTGCGACTAGAGACCTGAAGTAAAGTGTTAGGGCTAGAATAAAGTTATATATATAGAAAGAAGGTTATAAAAAAAATAGAAAAAGATTGAAAAATTAGGTGTAAGGATACCCTGTATACAAGAAAGTGGGATGTCCCTGTACGGTGTGTCAAGAGTTAAAAAGGAGCTATAGTCACTGTAGTAAGCAGAAACTTCACAGACCCAATCGGTAGAAATATAACCAAACAGTCGTTAGTGGTGGAATTATGACCCCCTCCTCTCACCTCTGTTACATCCAGTCCTGGGGGCAGGATCACTGAAACCTGTAAGCGGTATGCGCGGTGTGCCGGTGGCTCTTCTCCTTCAGCCTGTCCGGTGTGGCTTTCAAACTGCGTCCGCTGTTGGTGCCTGTACTCCCTCGTCAGACGTTTCTGGAGGTAGGGGGGCGGGAACCACCTAACACTTCCCTGTATTTTTTCTTTGCGGTGATTGGTTGGAAGACGTCCTCTGTTCAGACGCTCCCTCCTGATTGGAGTAAAATCGATCTCAACCAATCCTCTTGCAGATAGGGGAAGCTCAGCTGCAGGGTCTGTTCAGCAGTGTGGAAGTTAGGGATAGTGCAAGAAGCAGTCTCCTCTCTCAGTGCTCACGCTGGTAGGTCACAGAAACAGAACAAAAGAGGAAGCGGAGCACTGAGTAAAATAAAAAGTTCTCTTTATTGAAGCAATGTTAAAAAACGAAAAATGAAAACTACAAGGAGTTAAAGGGTGCTATTCCTTGCAATGGGTTCAGCTCAAACAGCTGCTGACATGTTTCGGCATTCCGCCGTTATCAAAGCTGCTGAACTGTGTAGGGAATAGCCCTCTTTTAAAACACAATAGCTGAACCCTATTGGGCAATTGTACAAAGGGAGAAGGATTTCTTATTAACCCCTTATAACCTGTACAAGAAGAGTATATAATAATACTAAACAGATTACAGAAAGCTGGTTATACTGAACCATGAACATGTTATTGTACACAAAATAACTAAAGTAACATTCATAGACTATAAAGAATCTAAATTAAAGTCATACAATCTGCATTTTGCATATTAAAATTAAAGTCATACATTCTGTATTTGCATATGTATTTGCAATAAACTTTATAATCACTTGTAGGATTGTACAAGTATACATCATATGAACAATCCAATGTATAGAATGTTATACTAGTTAGCCTATACACACTGAATAGTTAGCTCCTAGGAGTGGGTATCCGGAAAGTCTGTCCTAGACCTGTTAACTCCCTTCATATGTAGCTAACCTGCTAACTTAAATGCACTCAATATGTAAGATGTGGTTATTGTGTATCAAAAATGAACCCAAGGAAACGGGGATGTAGATATGTGAGTGTCAAAAGGAATGGACAACATACTAATGAAATAAAGGGATATTAACCCTATAATTATACAAGGACAAGAGACCCCTATTTTGTTTATTGTAAGAGTGAAAGTTTCAGAGGGATTTAAGGCTGAATATGAATATATTTGTAATACATATGTGTACCATTTAAAGATACATAATTCACAATCTCTCAGTTTAGGGGTTGAGTGGAGTTATGTTAAGCATGTTGTTCACTCCCAATGGTTGATCAGATCATACATGGAATTTAGCCCTGTTGGGTGTCTAGTCTTCAATGTAAAGATCCAGAAGATCTCTCGTTTGGATAATAATTTATCCCTGTCACCTCCTTTGGGTGGTTTTAGAACTTTCTCTATGCATGTCCAACGAAAGGTTTCAGAGCTTTTATTATGTATGGATGTAAAGTGTTGGACCAGGGGGGTGCTTGCTTTTCCCACCCTTATGCTTGAGAGATGTTCCCTAATTCTTGATCTGACCTCCCTGGTTGTGAGTCCAACATATTGCTTGGCACACTCTGTGCATGATGCTAGATAGATCATGTAGGTCGACCTACAGTTGAGACACATATTAATAGGAAAGGAGTGACCAGTTACAGAAGATCTGAACTGATCACCCATTTCCACTTTTTCACAGGCTACACAATCTCTCTTGTGACATTTGAACATTCCCTTCTGGGTGAGCCAAGATGACTCGTTTCTTATGGTGTCTTTACCAATTCTGGTTGGAGAAACCACATTACCTATTGTTTTACTTCTCCGATAAGTGAAATGGCAAGACTTAGGGGTTAGGTCTGCCAGCCCTTCATCAGCTCTAAGCATAACCAGATGTTTCTTAATTATCTCACAGATCTGGGGATATTGCTCCGAATGGTCAGTTACAAAGTAGAGGTCATTCTGCATGTTATGCCCTCTATTCTGCTTTGTTTTGGGATGTAATAGATCCCTTCTGTCAATCTTCCTGACCTCATCTAATGTTGATGTTATGCAATTGTTAGCATAACCCCTTGCTTTGAGCCTATCCGATAGTTTTTTTGCTTCATCCTCAAAATTGTACAATTCCGAGCAATTCCGTTTTAAACGGATGAACTGACCCTTGATGATACCTTTAAATACACTTTTGGGGTGACAGCTTGTTGCATGTAGCAATGTGTTGCCAGAGATTGGCTTTCTAAAGGCTGTGCTACGAATTTTTTCACCAATTACCCCCAAAAGGGTTACATCAAGGTAGTTGATGCTCATATTGTTGGACTCAGATGTAAAGCTCAGTCCCAGGTCGTTTTCATTGAGGAGATCCAGAAAAGTGGATAACTCATCTGTGCTCCCCTTCCATATGAATAGGAGGTCATCAATGAACCTCCTATAAAAAACCACTTTTGAGCAGAGGGGGTTCCCACCTCCATAGATGTGGTCCTGCTCCCACCAACGCATATAAAGGTTGGCATAGGAAGGGGCAAACTTTGCCCCCATCGCAGTCCCACAAATCTGGAGGTAGAACACCCCCTCAAACTCAAAGTAATTGTGGGATAAGAGAAACTCGGCTACGCGGAGCACATATTCACAAAAGTCAGGCTCCTGACCGTGGTATTTGTGTAGAAACCAAGACAGAGCTTCCAAACCCTTAGTATGTGGGATTGACGAATAAAGTGACTTAACGTCAACTGTTAGCCAGACAAAATCTTCCTCCCATTTGATATTCTCAAGTAGTTTCAGAATATGCATAGTGTCTCTTGTATAGCTCCATAAATTAGGAACCATTGGTTGCAAGACCTGGTCTAGCCACTCTGATGTATGCTCCAAGAGAGAGCCTATGCCACTGACAATGGGCCTTCCGACCACATTGTCAAGTGACTTGTGGACCTTCGGTAAAAGGTTAAAGGTTGGGACGGTGGGTGTATTTACCGATAGATAAATACTGGTTTCTTCATTTAAGATACCTGCCTCTATGCCATCATCAATCAAATTATCAAGTTTTTTCTTGAAGGTGGCAGTGGGATCCATGCTTAATACCCGATAGTCATGGGCATTATGCAGTTGTCTGTGTGCCTCATTATTGAAGTCTGTTTTATTCATTACCACCACAGACCCACCTTTGTCCGCTGCTCTAATCACCAGGTCGGGATTATTACCCAAGGCAGCCAAAGCCTCCCTCTCCCTGGTGGTGAGATTTTGTTTTTTATTTTTGTCAGTATAGTAAAGCCTACTTAGGTCAGCTTCTACCCTGTTCTGGACCTTTTCGATAATGGTTCCCCTGGCATGTATGGGGTAAAATCGTGAGGGACATTTGAACCTGGGGAATCTATTAGAAGAATATGTTGGTGTCTCAGCCTCAGAAGTATTCAGTGCTTCTAATGTTGACAATCCACAGAGGTCTTGAAATTCAAAACCATCTGCAATGTTGGGGTTATGTGTAATCATAGCCCCCACAGCATCATCTTCCACTGTGTCCATGGCAGACCTAGTGGAAAAATATTTCCTCAAGGTAATCTTGCGTATCAGTCTGTTCACATCGATCAAAGTGTTGAACAGATTAAAGGTATTTGTCGGAACAAATCCTAATCCAAGGCTCAGCACTTTGATTTCTGTGGCATTTAAATTGTAAGCAGATAAATTAATTACTGATATCTCGTCTTTCTCTGGCCCCTCTGGTTTCTCCTGAGCGTGTACCCCCCCTTTTTTGGTGCTTTTGCCCCTTCTCCCCCCCCGTCGCCTTGCGGGGGGGGGGAAGGGAAAAAACCTGGTGGATTTCAACACTTTCTGATTTGTTAGGTGCTTCTTTAATTTGTACAGTGTCAGATGTTTGTGGAATGTACCTAGAAGGTGGTGCAGCATTTTTTAGTATAGGTGGTGGTACTATTGCTGTCTTTTCTAGAGGTATAGTGGGCTGGTTATACAAATTGGTGTGTTGACCTTGGTTTTGTGTATACTGGGTAGGGGGGGCAATGGGTGCAGAACTGCCACGAGGAATAAGGTCTAGAGTAAATCCTTCATCTTCCCCTGATGCTGAACTCTCTCCCCCTGAGTCAGCCTCACTGTCAGAGAATCTGATTCTTCGTTGCTGTCTGCCTCTACCCCTACCCCTACGTCTGCCTCTAAAACCTCTACCCCTATTGGAGACCCCAAGATTTTGATTGTTCTCTCTATATTTTTGTGTTCTTTCCCTTTTATTCCAAATATACATTGTATTGTTATTGAAGTCTGTTTGATCTCTAATATATTTTGAATGTTTTATTTCAAGTAAAAGAGATTTAGCTTCTGCAACAGCTTCTTGTAACAAATTGTCAAACCTAGCAAAATCTGTGTGATCACATCTCTTATTCAGCTCCTCTTGTACCTGACTAATTTTAATAGTAATTTCTTGAATCTGTTTATTTTTGTATGTAATGAGGAGCCGCATGAGATTCCAGGAGCATTCTGACAGAGTCTCATTCCATACATTTATAAAGTCTCTGTCCTCTGTGTAAAAAGTGTGGTATTTATTTATTCTCAAGCCTCTAGGTATAAGCTTAAGCTTTAAATAGTTCTCCATAGTCCAAACATCCCATTTATATTTATTCTCATTATTTATTAAAAGTTCAATTTCTTCAAAAAGGGTGTTAAGTCTTTGTTGTGTCCTGTCCATTGTAAAAAAGTTTTCAGCAAGATCAAAATTTGAATCCCTCTCACTAGCATTTCTCAGTGAGTAAAAGTTCATGGTGACAATATTTCCTGTATTAGTTTCTGTTAACACCCTGTTCTCCATTACCCCTAACACAGTGATTAGAATCAAGATTGTCCCACACTGCACAGTGTTAAAGCCTTCACTAAATAGCCCAAGTACAGCAACACAAACAGGGACAAAAAGGGCTTGACCTATGAGCCCAAATGGTGTATACAAGAAAGTGGGATGTCCCTGTACGGTGTGTCAAGAGTTAAAAAGGAGCTATAGTCACTGTAGTAAGCAGAAACTTCACAGACCCAATCGGTAGAAATATAACCAAACAGTCGTTAGTGGTGGAATTATGACCCCCTCCTTTCACCTCTGTTACATCCGGTCCTGGGGGCAGGATCACTGAAACCTGTAAGCGGTATGCGCGGTGTGCCGGTGGCTCTTCTCCTTCAGCCTGTCCGGTGTGGCTTTCAAACTGCGTCCGCTGTTGGTGCCTGTACTCCCTCGTCAGACGTTTCTGGAGGTAGGGGGGCGGGAACCACCTAACACTTCCCTGTATTTTTCCTTTGCGGTGATTGGTTGGAAGACGTCCTCTGTTCAGACGCTCCCTCCTGATTGGAGTAAAATCGATCTCAACCAATCCTCTTGTGGATAGGGGAAGCTCAGCTGCAGGGTCTGTTCAGCAGTGTGGAAGTTAGGGATAGTGCGAGGAGCAGTCTCCTCTCTCAGTGCTCACGCTGGTAGGTCACAGAAACAGAACAAAAGAGGAAGCAGAGCACTGAGTAAAATAAAAAGTTCTCTTTATTGAAGCAATGTTAAAAAACGAAAAATGAAAACTACAAGGAGTTAAAGGGTGCTATTCCTTGCAATGGGTTCAGCTCAAACAGCTGCTGACATGTTTCGGCATTCCGCCGTTATCAAAGCTGCTGAACTGTGTAGGGAATAGCCCTCTTTTAAAACACAATAGCTGAACCCTATTGGGCAATTGTACAAAGGGGGAAGGATTTCTTATTAACCCCTTATAACCTGTACGATTTTACCCCATACATGCCAGGGGAACCATTATCGATAAGTTCCAGAACAGGGTAGAAGCTGACCTAAGTAGGCTTTACTATACTGACAAAAATAAAAAACACAATCTCACCACCAGGGAGAGGGAGGCTTTGGCTGCCTTGGGTAATAATCCCGACCTGGTGATTAGAGCAGTGGACAAAGGTGGGTCTGTGGTGGTAATGAATAAAACAGACTTCATTAATGAGGCACACAGACAACTGCATAATGCCCATGACTATCGGGTATTAAGCATGGATCCCACTGCCACCTTCAAGAAAAAACTTGATAATTTGATTGATGATGGCATAGAGGCAGGTATCTTAAATGAAGAAACCAGTATTTATCTATCGGTAAATACACCCACCGTCCCAACCTTTAACCTTTTACCGAAGGTCCACAAGTCACTTGACATTGTGGTAGGAAGGCCCATTGTCAGTGGCATAGGCTCTCTCTTGGAACATACATCGGAGTGGCTAGACCAGGTCTTGCAACCAATGGTTCCTAATTTATGGAGCTATACAAGAGACACTATGCATATTCTGAAACTACTTGAGAATATCAAATGGGAGGAAGATTTTGTCTGGCTAACAGTTGACGTTAAGTCACTTTATTCGTCAATCCCACATACTAAGGGTTTGGAAGCTCTGTCTTGGTTTCTACACAAATACCACGGTCAGGAGCCTGACTTTTGTGAATATGTGCTCTGCGTAGCCGAGTTTCTCTTATCCCACAATTACTTTGAGTTTGAGGGGGTGTTCTAACTCCAGATTTGTGGGACTGCGATGGGGGCAAAGTTTGCCCCTTCCTATGCCAACTTTTATATGGGTTGGTGGGAGCAGGACAACATCTATGGAGGTGGGAACCCCCTCTGCTCAAAAGTGTTTTTTTATAGGAGGTTCATTGATGACCTCCTATTCATATGGAAGGGGAGCACAGATGAGTTATCCACTTTTCTGGATCTCCTCAATGAAAACGACCTGGGACTGAGCTTTACATCTGAGTCCAACAATACGAGCATCAACTACCTTGATGTAACCCTTTTGGGGGTAATTGGTGAAAAAATTTGTAGCACAGCCTTTAGAAAGCCAATCTCTGGCAACACATTGCTACATGCAACAAGCTGTCACCCCAAAAGTGTATTTAAAGGTATCATCAAGGGTCAGTTCATCCGTTTAAAACGGAATTGCTCGGAATTGGACAATTTTGAGGATGAAGCAAAAAAACTATCGGATAGGCTCAAAGCAAGGGGTTATGCTAACAATTGCATAACATCAACATTAGATGAGGTCAGGAAGATTGACAGAAGGGATCTATTACATCCCAAAATGAAGCAGAATAGAGGGCATAACATGAAGAATGACCTCTACTTTGTAACTGACCATTCGGAGCAATATCCCCAGATCTGTGAAATAATTAAGAAACATCTGGTTATGCTTAGAGCTGATGAAGGGCTGGCAGACCTAACCCCTAAGTCTTGCCATTTCACTTATCGGAGAAGTAAAACAATAGGTAACGTGGTTTCTCCAACCAGAATTGGTAAAGACACCATAAGACACGAGTCATCTTGGCTCACCCAGAAGGGAATGTTCAAATGTCACAAGAGAGATTGTGTAGCCTGTGAAAAAGTGGAAATGGGTGATCAGTTCAGATCTTCTGTAACTGGTCACTCCTTTCCTATTAATATGTGTCTCAACTGTAGGTCAAACTACACGATCTATCTAGCATCATGCACAGAGTGTGCCAAACAATATGTTGGACTCACAACCAGGGAGGTCAGATCAAGAATTAGGGAACATCTCTCAAGCATAAGGGTGGGAAAAGCAAGCACCCCCCTGGTCCAACACTTTACATCCATACATAATAAAAGCTCTGAAACCTTTCGTTGGACATGCATAGAGAAAGTTCTAAAACCACCCAAAGGAGGTGACAGGGATAAATTATTATCCAAACGAGAGATCTTCTGGATCTTTACATTGAAGACTAGACACCCAACAGGGCTAAATTCCATGTATGATCTGATCAACCATTGGGAGTGAACAACATGCTTAACATAACTCCACTCAACCCCTAAACTGAGAGATTGTGAATTATGTATCTTTAAATGGTACACATATGTATTACAAATATATTCATATTCAGCCTTAAATCCCTCTGAAACTTTCACTCTTACAATAAACAAAATAGGAATATCTTGTCCTTGTATAATTATAGGGTTAATATCCCTTTATTTCATTAGTATGTTGTCCATTCCTTTTGACACTCACATATCTACATCCCCGTTTCCTTGGGTTCATTTTTGATACACAATAACCACATCTTACATATTGAGTGCATTTAAGTTAGCAGGTTAGCTACATATGAAGGGAGTTAACAGGTCTAGGACAGACTTTCCGGATACCCACTCCTAGGAGCTAACTATTCAGTGTGTATAGGCTAACTAGTATAACATTCTATACATTGGATTGTTCATATGATGTATACTTGTACAATCCTACAAGTGATTATAAAGTTTATTGCAAATACATATGCAAATACAGAATGTATGACTTTAATTTTAATATGCAAAATGCAGATTGTATGACTTTAATTTAGATTCTTTATAGTCTATGAATGTTACTTTAGTTATTTTGTGTACAATAACATGTTCATGGTTCAGTATAACCAGCTTTCTGTAATCTGTTTAGTATTATTATATACTCTTCTTGTACAGGTTATAAGGGGTTAATAAGAAATCCTTCCCCCTTTGTACAATTGCCCAATAGGGTTCAGCTATTGTGTTTTAAAAGAGGGCTATTCCCTACACAGTTCAGCAGCTTTGATAACGGCGGAATGCCGAAACATGTCAGCAGCTGTTTGAGCTGAACCCATTGCAAGGAATAGCACCCTTTAACTCCTTGTAGTTTTCATTTTTCGTTTTTTAACATTGCTTCAATAAAGAGAACTTTTTATTTTACTCAGTGCTCCGCTTCCTCTTTTGTAAGGATACCCTGGCCAGCACTTTCCATACAAAAATGGGAATATATATAGTCTACAGAAATTTAACATGTAGTAGGTGGTCCGAGTCTGCATAAGTCAAAGGCAAGGAATGCATAGAGTTGAAAAAATATACATCTTTATTAATTACTAATATCTAAAAAACATACAATATATGTAACACACCTTAAAAATATTAAAAGACACATATGGCCATGATGATTAGGGACCCCAGATCAATATGCGGCTAAAGTATAAAGTATAGACTATATCAAATACAAAATATAACTATATGACTATACGTACATAACGTGCACATCTAATTATGAAGTTAGTACATCATATTGCACAATAATAGGTGAATCAATTGTAAACAGACATTAGAATTGTCTGTAAAATCACACTATTAGTATAGCACTTCTCCTCAAAATCAGCATGTATAACATAGACATCAAGGGAAAGCAGTTCACATGGTATTGAGCTGGTCGTTGCTGTGATGACAAAAATGTAACCCCAATCAGTATTGAGTGTTGGTATTGCTCAGAGCCGTACAGTCAGCTCACATATAGCAATAAGATGTGGCAGTTGCAAAAGGGCATCCAATTCATGCAGGTTAATAGCAAGCATAGCAGTCAGTTGCAGAGATGCAATCCAGCAATGTATGGTAGTGAAACAGGCAATATTTATAGCAAGATTAAGTAGGGGTACTCCTACTGAGAGATATACTCTCGCATAAGGGACCCCTCTAATTCTTACCACCTCCAAATGATCTGTATATCGGCAAACTGCTGAGCTGATGACCGATTCACCACTTCTTATTAATGTAGATTACATATCCGTGTTCACCTGCATACCGGACTGCATTATCGTCCCAATGGCCAAAGATGTTGTTAAAAGACTTCCATTTATCTTGGGTGACCTACTCCAGGTCATGTATAACACGCAACATGTGTTTCGCCGGAACTTCTAGCTTTTGATTTTTTATTCAAATTACTGATGCCCCCTGTGCACCCTGGGATACACAGACTTTTAGCTATCCCAGGTTTTCCAATTTAATATTATTATTTTTGGGGTTTTCTTGAGCTGGTGTGATCAACAATACATTTTATATATAAATATATAAAACACATAGAAAGTCTGGCACTCTCTTGCAAGCATACAGTTAGATTAAAAGCAAAATGGAAGAGTTAGTTACAGCATTTGGCCAAATGGTGATAGGCCCAGGACCACATCAAGGTCTCTTTTGTGTTTTGTATGTATCTCAGTGTGTTTGATTGAAGGCATGCATTTTGTAGCTGTAGGTTAAGAACCCATGGAGGAAGAGACCTTGATGTGCTTGCAAGAGAGTGCCACAATTTCGATGTTTTGAGTTAACAATTTTGCAATTTTCCCAATTGGCTTTGCATGCAGGCTTCTCTATTTTTATGTTATATATATATATATATATATATATATATATATATATATATATATATATATATATATATATATATATATATATATATATATATATATATATATATATATATATATATATATATATATATATATATACATATATATATATATACATATATATATATATATATATATATATATATATATATACAGTATATATATATATATATATATATATATATATATATATATAAATATATATAAAATATTAAAATATATATTAAATGTAGAATATATGTTTGCTATTGAAATAAATTAATAAACTATTTTTTTTTAATAGGATATTGCATACAAGGTGTTGGACTGGGAAGGGCTTAAAGCTATATATATGTGTCTATATCTGCATGTATATAATTGTGATTGTATGTATGTACATATATATGTACATACATACACATATATACATGTATACATACTTGTATACACACATATATACTGTATTTAGACCTTTGAGTCTTTCCCAGTAAAACAACTTGTCACACACCTTTGGGATAGTGCGTAAGCCAGACATCCTCAAACTTGGCCCTCCACAGGTTTTGGAACTACATTTCTAATGATGCTCAGCCAGCTGATATGCTGGCTGAGAATCATGGGAAATGTAGTTCCAAAACTTCTGGAGGGCCAAGTTTGAGGATGTCTGGCGTAAGCCAAATAAATACTTTTGTAGCACAACCCCTAAAGGGAAAGACTTAGCACAGCCGTGCTCTCCGACCTCCTGATATTAGCATACGTGAAGTTTTGCTTGAGCAAAACTTTTTTACTTTCAACTTGTAATATGAATGCAAGAATAGGAAGCGAAAGTTATTTAACTTGAGCAGCGTTAGCGATTTTATAGTGCTTTAGTGCTAGCCTAAAGTGTTTATATTTTATTTGTTATGAAACATAGTGTAGAATATTATTAGCATTATAATTGTATTGGTTCAAAGTAAAACAGTTATTAGTTATTTTTGTATTTTTTATCTCATATGAACCAAGGAAAACCTTAATTATTGCTAGTTAAATCCAACCAGACATGATTTGTATTTAAATGAGTTTTCTCATGAAACATAAATACGGTTTATCTTAATTTAGTGTAATAACACAGAATTTAATCACTAGAAATGAAAGAAAAAAGAAACAGTTAATTGTGTTCATGTGTATTGTAATTTGGTTCAACATTGAAAGCCATTTAATTAAAAAATGTGTTGGCATTATTAAGTTAATACCTTTTGAAAATGTTTCATAATTAAGTGAATTAATGTTTAAATGTTGCTGAGTAATTAATGAAAAAGCATGTTATATAAAAACTTTCTTATTTAACACTTGCTAGATTAGCTAGAAGGTACCATAACACATGATAAACAAGAACTATACAGATATGTTAGATGTTAACAACACAATGTACAGGATGACTAGAATAGAGCACAATACTCCCCTCTTAAGTGACCGCTGCCCTCTAACAGTCTCTCCCAACAGGACTGTGAGTAGAATATGGATCAAATATATAGAGGCGCTGGTCTTGAATCTCGTATAAATTGACGTACACACTGAAGAAAGAAACTTAACTTGTGATTTGCAGGAGTTAACAACAAAATAATGTGCAGTATACTCACTCCGAAAATTTCAGAGTTCAGCTTCTTCAAAAGGATCTTTGCCCCAGTTTTCCCACACTGTATTTTAGTATCTGTAGATAATGAAAATTGCACTGCAGGTAATTGTATCTTTTGCGTGATAAAATGTGCAATATACTCACTCCGATAAATTCGGAATCCGGCTCCTCAAAAGGTGATATATAACTTGAAATTACTTCCAAAAAAGGCAGCAAAATACTTGTTGTAGCAAACAAATATTTATTAAAACATGGTTAAAAAGCTCTTATTTATCTTGGCTCATGCGAAGAAATTGTCCTTTAGGTATTGCTTTTAGCCAAGTTGGGTGATGTTCACTATCTCTCCTGATGTAAGTGTTCATGTCACAGCTTTTAAAAAAGGTCCTAGTATGTATATTTCCTGCTTCAACAAAAATTGTTAAATCTAGAAAATTGATATGAGTTTTGTTGAATTCTGGTGTTAATATTATGCCCATATGATTTTCATTTAGGTAAGAAACAAAGTTTTTTGATGCCTCCTCATCTTTGTTCCAAATACACAGAACGTCATCTATGTACCGCCGCCAGGACACCAGGCCCGCCCCAGCCACGCCACATGACCATACATAAGTGTGTTCAAAGTGGTCCATGTAAATATTGGCGTAGCTTGGGGCGAATCTGGTGCCCATGGCGGTGCCACATATCTGAAGATACTGTTTGTTATCAAACCAAAAGAAATTATGCTTTAATATGAACTCTATTGATGTTAGAATGAATTCTAATAATGCTGTGGATAAATTTTCATCTTGTTCAAGTTTCCATTTTATGGCTGCTATACCTTTTTTATGGTCAATGATAGAATACAAGGATGTTACATCCATTGTTAGCCATGAATATCCTGATTCCCATTTTGTATCTTTGAGTTTACTTAATACCTGTTTGGTGTCTTTGAGGTATGATCTTGCTGTTTGAGCATAAGGTTGCAACAGATGATCTATGAAGGCCGATAAGTTACATGTAAGGGAATCTATCCCACTAATTATGGGCCTCCCTGGGGGTCTAAGTGGATCCTTATGTAATTTAGGGATGAAGTAAAAAATAGGAGTCTTTGATTCTATTTTGTTTAAAACATAAATTCATCATGAGAAATAATGTCTCTGTCAAGGGCTTGTAATAAGATCTCATTTAATTCTGAAGTGAATGTTCTTTTTGGATTATTTTTCAAGATTTGATAAGTTTTTGTGTCTGATAAGATTCTATTCGCTTCTTCCATGTAGTAACTGTGGTCCATTATTACTATACTTCCCCCCTTATCTGCCTCCTTAATGATGATGTCTTCCCTTTTATTTAAATTTTTGTAAATCTCATTTTCTTGTTTATTTAAATTGAAATATTTCGGTCTTGCCTCAATTTTTTCTATATCTTTTAGAATTAATTTGCCAAATACTTCTATATTAGGACCTTTACAGTGGCTAGGATAGAAAGTGGAGGGGTTTTTAAAGTAAGTTCTTGGTTCCCTATCTGCTGGAGAGTTTTCTTGGTTTTTACTGAGTATCTCTTTCCTGGCAAAAAATCTTTTAACAGTCAAGTTC
Source organism: Bombina bombina (assembly GCF_027579735.1). Lineage (NCBI taxonomy): Eukaryota > Metazoa > Chordata > Amphibia > Anura > Bombinatoridae > Bombina > Bombina bombina. Next base: position 508,389,563 of record NC_069499.1, on the reverse strand, counting down.
CTGATAAATTTCTGTGCATCAATGAATAATTGAAATGTATTGACACTTTGGGTTGGTATAAATTTTAAGCCTTTAGAAAGAATATTTTTTTCTTGTTCAGTTATCGTTTGTGATGAAATATTATGAATACCTAATCTCTCTGGCTCCTTCTTCTGTGTTTTACCCCTTCTACCTCTTGTTCCTCTAAAGGATCTGGTGTTCTGTCTCTTTTCCTTTGATTTATTCTGTCTGGGCGAAGTGGAGAATATCTGTTGGGATGTATCCAACCTTGATTGGTTGGTGTGTGATTTGTTCCTACTTTGTGTCTTTCTTTGTATGTGTTCTGTGGAAAAGGGTGATGCAAATCTTGTTCATGTCTTACATTATCTGTGGTATAGTGATTTTCTCTTTTGTCTCTTTTATCTTTTGGTGAATGTATATTCTTATAGTGGTTAGGGTGAGTAGAATGGTGATTGTATTCTGATCTATGTTGATTCATTCTCCTATATTCATTATGATTACTTTGATTTTCATTTCTTTGGTAAAAAGTTTCTCTATTTTGTTGATGTCTATTGTGCTCATAATTATTATGTCTTGTATCGTGATCTCTATAATTGTTGGATTGATTCCTGTGATTAAAGTGATTATTGTTAAAATGATCCCTATTGGATCTGGAATAGTTATCTTTAGAATCATATTGATTTCGATGTGAGCTTGGTGCTGTGTTAGTTATTCCGTAATGTAGTTCTCCCTCTAAATTGATCCCTTTGTGAAATATCCCTTTTATAATGTGAATTTACTTGTGATTGTATATATGGAGTGCCATTTTTGAAATCTTCACTGTCTCTGAGATATTTATTGTATTTAGAGTCTCCAATTTGTTCATCTAGTTCTTTGGCTTGTGTTTTAATTTGTTCAAATCTATCATTGCATGTTTTGCTTGAAAGAAATGGTGTGAGTTCAGTTTCTAATGAACATATTTATTTTTCAATGTTTTTTAAAACTATATCTTGATGTTCATACAATAAACTTACTAAATTAGTTGAACATTTGTGGAGAGCTGCGTTCCACTTTGCCATAAATTCTTTATCATCTGTGCCAAAAGCTGGCACCTTAGAGACCCTTAAACCCCTAGGGACTATTTCTTCATTTAGGTATCTGCTTAAAAAAGTTATTTCCCACCATTTTTTGGTCTCTTTGGTATATAGTTTCTTGAGTTTGTTTATTATAAATTCCCTATTATTGTTATCTTCATCCGAATGTTTAAATGTGTTATCATATTTATTTTGTCTTGCAGCTCTCCAATCAGAGAGGGTATTCTTAGTCATTTTAGGAGAAAAACACAATAATAAACAAGAACTATACAGATATGTTAGATGTTAACAACACAATGTACAGGATGACTAGAATAGAGCACAATACTCCCCTCTTAAGTGACTGCTGCCCTCTAACAGTCTCTCCCAACAGGACTGTGAGTAGAATATGGATCAAATATATAGAGGCGCTGGTCTTGAATCTCGTATAAATTGACGTACACACTGAAGAAAGAAACTTAACTTGTGATTTGCAGGAGTTAACAACAAAATAATGTGCAGTATACTCACTCCGAAAATTTCAGAGTTCAGCTTCTTCAAAAGGATCTTTGCCCCAGTTTTCCCACACTGTATTTTAGTATCTGTAGATAATGAAAATTGCACTACAGGTAATTGTATCTTTTGCGTGATAAAATGTGCAATATACTCACTCCGATAAATTCGGAATCCGGCTCCTCAAAAGGTGATATATAACTTGAAATTACTTCCAAAAAAGGCAGCAAAATACTTGTTGTAGCAAACAAATATTTATTAAAACATGGTTAAAAAGCTCTTATTTATCTTGGCTCATGCGAAGAAATTGTCCTTTAGGTATTGCTTTTAGCCAAGTTGGGTGATGTTCACTATCTCTCCTGATGTAAGTGTTCATGTCACAGCTTTTAAAAAAGAATTAAATGAGATCTTATTACAAGCCCTTGACAGAGACATTATTTCTCATGATGAATTTATGTTTTTAAACAAAATAGAATCAAAGACTCCTATTTTTTACTTCATCCCTAAATTACATAAGGATCCACTTAGACCCCCAGGGAGGCCCATAATTAGTGGGATAGATTCCCTTACATGTAACTTATCGGCCTTCATAGATCATCTGTTGCAACCTTATGCTCAAACAGCAAGATCATACCTCAAAGACACCAAACAGGTATTAAGTATACTCAAAGATACAAAATGGGAATCAGGATATTCATGGCTAACAATGGATGTAACATCCTTGTATTCTATCATTGACCATAAAAAAGGTATAGCAGCCATAAAATGGAAACTTGAACAAGATGAAAATTTATCCACAGCATTATTAGAATTCATTCTAACATCAATAGAGTTCATATTAAAGCATAATTTCTTTTGGTTTGATAACAAACAGTATCTTCAGATATGTGGCACCGCCATGGGCACCAGATTCGCCCCAAGCTACGCCAATATTTACATGGACCACTTTGAACACACTTATGTATGGTCATGTGGCGTGGCTGGGGCGGGCCTGGTGTCCTGGCGGCGGTACATAGATGACGTTCTGTGTATTTGGAACAAAGATGAGGAGGCATCAAAAAACTTTGTTTCTTACCTAAATGAAAATCATATGGGCATAATATTAACACCAGAATTCAACAAAACTCATATCAATTTTCTAGATTTAACAATTTTTGTTGAAGCAGGAAATATACATACTAGGACCTTTTTTAAAAGCTGTGACATGAACACTTACATCAGGAGAGATAGTGAACATCACCCAACTTGGCTAAAAGCAATACCTAAAGGACAATTTCTTCGCATGAGCCAAGATAAATAAGAGCTTTTTAACCATGTTTTAATAAATATTTGTTTGCTACAACAAGTATTTTGCTGCCTTTTTTGGAAGTAATTTCAAGTTATATATCACCTTTTGAGGAGCCGGATTCCGAATTTATCGGAGTGAGTATATTGCACATTTTATCACGCAAAAGATACAATTACCTGCAGTGCAATTTTCATTATCTACAGATACTAAAATACAGTGTGGGAAAACTGGGGCAAAGATCCTTTTGAAGAAGCTGAACTCTGAAATTTTCGGAGTGAGTATACTGCACATTATTTTGTTGTTAACTCCTGCAAATCACAAGTTAAGTTTCTTTCTTCAGTGTGTACGTCAATTTATACGAGATTCAAGACCAGCGCCTCTATATATTTGATCCATATTCTACTCACAGTCCTGTTGGGAGAGACTGTTAGAGGGCAGCAGTCACTTAAGAGGGGAGTATTGTGCTCTATTCTAGTCATCCTGTACATTGTGTTGTTAACATCTAACATATCTGTATAGTTCTTGTTTATTATTGTGTTTTTCTCCTAAAATGACTAAGAATACCCTCTCTGATTGGAGAGCTGCAAGACAAAATAAATATGATAACACATTTAAACATTCGGATGAAGATAACAATAATAGGGAATTTATAATAAACAAACTCAAGAAACTATATACCAAAGAGACCAAAAAATGGTGGGAAATAACTTTTTTAAGCAGATACCTAAATGAAGAAATAGTCCCTAGGGGTTTAAGGGTCTCTAAGGTGCCAGCTTTTGGCACAGATGATAAAGAATTTATGGCAAAGTGGAACGCAGCTCTCCACAAATGTTCAACTAATTTAGTAAGTTTATTGTATGAACATCAAGATATAGTTTTAAAAAACATTGAAAAAGAAATATTTTCATTAGAAACTGAACTCACACCATTTCTTTCAAGCAAAACATGCAATGATAGATTTGAACAAATTAAAACACAAGCCAAAGAACTAGATGAACAAATTGGAGACTCTAAATACAATAAATATCTCAGAGACAGTGAAGATTTCAAAAATGGCACTCCATATATACAATCACAAGTAAATTCACATTATAAAAGGGATATTTCACAAAGGGATCAATTTAGAGGGAGAACTACATTACGGAATAACTATAACACAGCACCAAGCTCACATCGAAATCAATATGATTCTAAAGATAACTATTCCAGATCCAATAGGGATCATTTTAACAATAATCACTTTAATCACAGGAATCAATCCAACAATTATAGAGATCACGATACAAGACATAATAATTATGAGCACAATAGACATCAACAAAATAGAGAAACTTTTTACCAAAGAAATGAAAATCAAAGTAATCATAATGAATATAGGAGAATGAATCAACATAGATCAGAATACAATCACCATTCTACTCACCCTAACCACTATAAGAATATACATTCACCAAAAGATAAAAGAGACAAAAGAGAAAATCACTATACCACAGATAATGTAAGACATGAACAAGATTTGCATCACCCTTTTCCACAGAACACATACAAAGAAAGACACAAAGTAGGAACAAATCACACACCGACCAATCAAGGTTGGATACATCCCAACAGATATTCTCCACTTCGCCCAGACAGAATAAATCAAAGGAAAAGAGACAGAACACCAGATCCTTTAGAGGAACAAGAGGTAGAAGGGGTAAAACACAGAAGAAGGAGCCAGAGAGATTAGGTATTCATAATATTTCATCACAAACGATAACTGAACAAGAAAAAAATATTCTTTCTAAAGGCTTAAAATTTATACCAACCCAAAGTGTCAATACATTTCAATTATTCATTGATGCACAGAAATTTATCAGGAACTTGACTGTTAAAAGATTTTTTGCCAGGAAAGAGATACTCAGTAAAAACCAAGAAAACTCTCCAGCAGATAGGGAACCAAGAACTTACTTTAAAAACCCCTCCACTTTCTATCCTAGCCACTGTAAAGGTCCTAATATAGAAGTATTTGGCAAATTAATTCTAAAAGATATAGAAAAAATTGAGGCAAGACAGAAATATTTCAATTTAAATAAACAAGAAAATGAGATTTACAAAAATTTAAATAAAAGGGAAGACATCATCATTAAGGAGGCAGATAAGGGGGGAAGTATAGTAATAATGGACCACAGTTACTACATGGAAGAAGCGAATAGAATCTTATCAGACACAAAAACTTATCAAATCTTGAAAAATAATCCAAAAAGAACATTCACTTCAGAATTAAATGAGATCTTATTACAAGCCCTTGACAGAGACATTATTTCTCATGATGAATTTATGTTTTTAAACAAAATAGAATCAAAGACTCCTATTTTTTACTTCATCCCTAAATTACATAAGGATCCACTTAGACCCCCAGGGAGGCCCATAATTAGTGGGATAGATTCCCTTACATGTAACTTATCGGCCTTCATAGATCATCTGTTGCAACCTTATGCTCAAACAGCAAGATCATACCTCAAAGACACCAAACAGGTATTAAGTATACTCAAAGATACAAAATGGGAATCAGGATATTGATGGCTAACAATGGATGTAACATCCTTGTATTCTATCATTGACCATAAAAAAGGTATAGCAGCCATAAAATGGAAACTTGAACAAGATGAAAATTTATCCACAGCATTATTAGAATTCATTCTAACATCAATAGAGTTCATATTAAAGCATAATTTCTTTTGGTTTGATAACAAACAGTATCTTCAGATATGTGGCACCGCCATGGGCACCAGATTCGCCCCAAGCTACGCCAATATTTACATGGACCACTTTGAACACACTTATGTATGGTCATGTGGCATGGCTGGGGCGGGCCTGGTGTCCTGGCGGCGGTACATAGATGACGTTCTGTGTATTTGGAACAAAGATGAGGAGGCATCAAAAAACTTTGTTTCTTACCTAAATGAAAATCATATGGGCATAATATTAACACCAGAATTCAACAAAACTCATATCAATTTTCTAAATTTAACAATTTTTGTTGAAGCAGGAAATATACATACTAGGACCTTTTTTAAAAGCTGTGACATGAACACTTACATCAGGAGAGATAGTGAACATCACCCAACTTGGCTAAAAGCAATACCTAAAGGACAATTTCTTCGCATGAGCCAAGATAAATAAGAGCTTTTTAACCATGTTTTAATAAATATTTGTTTGCTACAACAAGTATTTTGCTGCCTTTTTTGGAAGTAATTTCAAGTTATATATCACCTTTTGAGGAGCCGGATTCCGAATTTATCGGAGTGAGTATATTGCACATTTTATCACGCAAAAGATACAATTACCTGCAGTGCAATTTTCATTATCTACAGATACTAAAATACAGTGTGGGAAAACTGGGGCAAAGATCCTTTTGAAGAAGCTGAACTCTGAAATTTTCGGAGTGAGTATACTGCACATTATTTTGTTGTTAACTCCTGCAAATCACAAGTTAAGTTTCTTTCTTCAGTGTGTACGTCAATTTATACGAGATTCAAGACCAGCGCCTCTATATATTTGATCCATACCATAACACATGGCAACAATGTACACTGTTCTTACCCTAAAGCGGATATTATACATGCCTTTTGGTCATGTCCTAAAATTTTCCAATTTTGGAAAAGAGTTTATTTTTGGATTAACAAACTGAGTGAAAGAAAACTAATAATTACATCTAATTATGACATTATTAAATAAATTTTTATATATATATAATATATATATAATATATATATATATATATATATGGAAATTAGGAGACAGCACTCACTGGTCTTGACAATACTGGATTTATTCAGTGACGTTTCGGGGAATACACCCCTTCATCAGACCCTGGGTCTGATGAAGGGGTGTATTCCCCGAAACGTCACTGAATAAATCCAGTATTTTCAAGACCAGTGAGTGCTGTCTCCTGATTTCCATATTCTACATCATATTCTAGCACCCTGGCATTTGGAACTAAAGTGTTAGTGAGAGTGCACCTGCTAATACCTGCTAATAATATATATATTATATATATATATATATATATATATATATATATATATATATATATATATATATATATATATATATATATATATATAATATAATATATATATAATATATATATATATATATATATAAATAATATATATATATAAATTATATATATATATATATATAAATAATATATATATATATATATATATATATATATATATATATATATATATATATATAATATTATATATATAATATATATATTTTTTTTTGTTCAAATATTTTTATTGGGCATATCAATTTAACAGTAGTGTAACATACATCTTTAAGAACAAATGAGGAAATTCTCAAGGTAATAAAACAGAGAAAACTAACAAAAAGACATATATTATGTTGTAGCATTGACCCAGCATTTTCTATAATGAGGGAAGAGGGTAAAGGGAGGGGAACAGGGAGGGATGGGAGAAGGAAAAAGTTAGCTGCCCCATTATATCCACATTATCACAGAGCTAGGTCGGGATCTCTGATAGAGATGTGGGCTCAAATATACAAATCAGAACAGGTTAATACAATCTCACATACATAACATAGGTAACTATGTAGTACCACAGTATTAGACAGTGGGGTGGAGTCTTTGCTCCCATAAAAACAATATATTGGTTATGAAGTCTTGTTTACCTACGTATGAGTAATACATTCTCTCTAGTGCAATAATATGTTCTACCTCTGAAATCCACTGGGGGAGAGTGGGCGCCTCTAGTGTCTTCCATAGTCTGGGGATTAGTCTCTTAGCACAGGCTAGCATTATAAGCAATAGTTTTCTGTGGTAAGCACAGGGGATGTGTGGGATGTGATTTAAGAGGATAGAGCTAGGGTGAAGAGGAACATGTACTCCCAGGACCTGATGTATAGTGCTTTCTACTTGTGGCCAAAAGCCTGCCAAGATTGGGCAGGACCACCAAATATGTGTCATAGAGCCTACCTCCCCGCATCTCCACCAACAGTTAGAAGAGGCAGCAGGGTAGATAGTACGAAGGTGTTGGGGTGTCAAATACCAGCGTGCTATTATTTTATAGTTCACTTCTGACATAGTCAGAGAGGTGGAGGAGGAATAGGTGGCATGGAAACAACGCCTCCACTTCTCGTCAGCAAGGTCATTCAGTAATTCCTCGTTCCACCTCACCAAGTATGTGGTCCTTTTTTCTGGGAAGGAGCCTCTCAGAATTTTATATGTCCTCGAGAGGTGTGCTTTCTTGATATTTGGGTTAGTACATAATTGTTCAAAGAGAGTCAGTTTTCTAAGTATATCTTGTTTAAAGGGGCTACTGTTAATAGCGTGTCTAATTTGTAAATATGCATACCAGTTGTGAAAGGGGGATCCCAGCTCTTCATTGAGCAAGGCTCTATCCTTAACCCCGGTAGAATCCAGAAGCAGGTACATTGGGAGATTCTGCATGAGTGTGTTTGTAGTTGTATGAGTGGGGAGATTGTGCTGTAAGAACAGATTATTATCTAGTATCGGAGACAGGGGGGATACTGAGGTGGATATTCCTTTTATACGGGCAACAACATAGTCCCATGTCTCAAGAGTGGCTTTAGTGTAGCTTTTATGTGGTATTGTAATGGGTCTGGAGTGTTTTGAGATCCAAGCCAAATCCCTCATATGTGTAACCTGAGACAAATAGCTCACAATTTGTATCCCTAATTTATCCGGGGGAGAGTGGTTCCAAGTGATTATTCTAGTTAGATGGGTTGCCCTATAATAGTTGGTTATATTGGGGACATTAAGACCACCATCCTCCTTACTAAGATATAAAGTGTATTGTGCTATCCTAGGTCTTTTATAGGACCAGATAAAAGAGTTTATCAATTTCTGTTGTGTATTGAGGTAGGTATTAGGCAGGGCCAGAGGCAAGGTTTGGAAAAGATATAAATATTTATGTATCATCATCATTTTGACTGTGTTGATCCTACCCAACCAGGATAGATGGCCCTGTTTGTGCCAGAAATCTAGCAGGTTTTTAACACTCTTTTGTAGGGGAGGGAAATTATCCAAAAATAACTCGTCAGTGCTCCTTGGGATCACCAAGCCCAGATATTTAAGTTTATCTGCTATTGGAAATTTTGTGTGCTGCGTGATAGCTTCTATTTCTTGTGGCGATAGGTTAATTGGCAGTAGTCCAGATTTTTCCATGTTAATGGATAAATTGGATACCTGTTTAAAGTTCTCCAACGTCCCCACCAATGCAGGTAATGATAATGCAGGAGACTGTAGAGTGAAGATCACGTCGTCCGCGAACAGAAGGCATTTTTTGGTAATATTGCCAAAGATTATACCCCTTATATCCGGGTTATTCCTAATTTGTATTGCCAGTATTTCTACTGTGAGAGCAAACAGCAAGAGTGACAAGGGGCATCCTTGGCGGGTCCCGTTAGAAATGGGGAATGATTTGGAGATGGTGTGGTTTATTTTGACTTTCGCGCAGGGTTTGTGATATAGGGCCTGGGTTCTAGTGATAAATGTGTCAGAGAAGCCGAATTTCGACAGGGCTTTCCACATGAACTGCCAGTCCACCCTGTCGAAAGCTTTCTCTGCATCAGTGGAAAGTAGGATTAAGGGGGTGTTATAATCATGTGCATTTTGTAAAGAGTGCAGTAGCCGTAGCGTGTTGTCTTTCACCTCCCGGCCTTTGACGAACCCCACCTGGTCAGGGTGAATGATTTTTGGCAAGACCCCATTTAGCCTATTCGCGAGAATTTTGGCGTAGAGTTTTATATCTATATTGATAAGTGAGATTGGTCTATAGTTACTCACATGTTCTGTAGATTTGCCTGGTTTTGGAATGACCGTGATTAATGCTTCAAGTAAGGTTTGGGGGAGAACGGTACCTTGGTCAATGGCACTAAAGAGTGTGTGTAGGGGAGGGCTTATCTGCTCCTGGAGGAGCTGATAGAATTTAGCTGTAAGGCCGTCTGGGCCAGGTGATTTGCCGTTAGGTAACGCCTTTATTGTGGATTTAATTTCCTGTAATGATATTGGGGCATCTAGAAGTTGCTTGTCCTCTTCTGAGAGAGAGAGAGTTTCTAGAGTAGATAGGTATGAGTCTATCGCATGCACTTTGTCAGGGGTATTGGTAGTCTGTAAGTTATACAAATTGGTGTAGTAGGAGACAAAGGAATCCACTATTTCCTCATTTTTATTAAGGATGGTGCCTGAGGGTTGAGTAAGGGATCTAATTAAGGTTGCGTGTGTTTGTTTTTTAAGTGACCTGGCCAAGAGACGGCCTGCCTTATTGCTTTCAGCAAAAAAACTTCGCTTTGGTGGTTAGGTCCCTCATGTGTGCATTCTGTACCAGAAATTTGTTAAGGGCATCCCTTGCTTCAGTGAGTTTAGAAAGTTTTGAGGTTGAAGTTGGGTCTAGTTTATGGATAGCTTCCTGATTTGCTAGATTGTCTGTTAGGGAGGTCAACTGTGCTGCCCTAAGTTTACGCTGTTTTGCATTGTGCTGAATCAAAACTCCTCGTATATATCATTTATATGCCTCCCAATTATTCGCGGATGACGTGTCCTCTGGTTTATTTATGGTGAAGTATTCATCTGAGATTTGTCTAAGAGCACCTATCATCTCTGCATTCATGAGAATGGAGTCGTTAAGCCTCCAGTTAAAAGTGTTGTGAGGCTTGCTTGTCCATTTAAAAGTGGAGGTGACCATGCTATGATCAGACCAGGGTGTGTGAGATATCTTGGAGTGAATGAGACCTGTTAAGAGTGTTTGGCTGCAGAGAATGTAATCTAACCTAGAATATGAATGTTGTGGGTGAGAGAAGAAAGTATAATCTTGTCTGTTTGTATGGGTTGTTCGCCATGTGTCAAATAGATTTATAGATTGGAGAATCATGCAGTTATTTTTCAGCAGGTTATTACGAAGATATGATTTCCCAGTTGAGGTGTCAATTAAAGGATTCATAGGAAAATTAAGATCCCCACCTAGAATAATTGGGCCTTTAGAAACATCTAGTAAGGTATTGACTAGAGATCTGAAAAAGCTAGGGGTAGGTTTGTTCAGAGCATAAATATTGGCCAAAGTGACCAGGTGGCCATAATAAAGCCTGACTAAGATCAAAACTCTCCCTTCTTTGTCAGTGTGTTTTTTCAAAAGTTCAAAGGGAGTTTTACGTTTGATGGAGATGCAAACCCCATTCTTACTATGAGGACCCGAACTACAAAAGTGTTTGTCATAGTATCTCGTGGCAAGGGTGGGTTCTCTGTGTTTTTTAACGTGGGTTTCCGGGAGCATAACAATTTCAAACTTTTTTTGTGGAAATCATAATAGGCTATGGACCCTTTCTCCGCTGAGAGAAACCCTTTAACATTTTGGGTCGCTATATTTAGTACGCCAATTTCTTGTCATGCTGGCATGTTCAGTGTGAGCCAGGGGCTGTATTAGGAGTGTGTAAAGTTATCAGAGGGGACTAGATTCGGGCAATTAGGTAAAGGTAAAGGGGGAAGAGAGAAAAAAAGGGGACAATTTATTCAGGGGGAAGATAACTGAGTGCAACAGGAGCTGAGACAGTATAAAACCGCCCTGTTCCTAGTTGGTTACTAAGTTGCAAGGGAGCTTGTTGCAAACCGGGTGTCTATATGACACAGGAGCCATGAATTATTACTGACTTAATAAGCAGAGTTATAATATCGCATAACTTTGGGGTATTGTGTAAAAAGTTGTTCGTTCTCTGCACACCTATTGTGAGTGGGTCAAAGAGAATATCATTTAGTCTAGACAGTGAGCTCCTAAAGTCAACTAGAGTCAGCACGTATTGGTACCATAGTTCACATACAGATATTATTAGCAAGAGCATAATTAAGCAGAACATAAACATCCCCAGAACAAAAGGGAAACTCAGTGATTTAACATCTAAACATTAGTATTAACTTAAGGTGAGCATCTGGACTAATTTCTAAATTTTAATAACGTCCAGAACAGCAAACGATAGCTAAGGCTGTATGCGCACTTAGGCAACACCTCAGGACAGGTTACTGTGGAAGTGAGCATGACAACTGAAAATTGTGTACAGATCTATAAACATGCAATGTAGTTCAAGAAACAGTATTAACTATAAAGGATTTGCAGTTACAATAACCTGAAGATACACAGACATTACAATTAGAATAGTAATAAAAATATAAATATTACCCTCCTTTCAGACTGAAGGTGGAACTAATGACTCACAGAAAGCAAGAGACTATGAGGCAGTTAGATTATCCTCACAAGGTCTCTGCTGTTTGATTGTCCACAGAAACATTAGTCCCAGAGTCTCGTAGTAATGTCTCAGTGCCCGCAAGCACAAAGGGGAGAAAAAAAATGGAGTTAGTCATTACAACTTGGGGGTTCCACATTCATTGCTTCTGAGTTAGACAGCGTGGTTTGTCTGCGTTTGTGTTGCGTAGTTGGTAACTCCGGGCCTAGGCGTCTCTGGGACCTAGGGCTGGATTGTCCACTCATTCGGCTATGGGAAGGTTGCGCCTCTTCCTTATCGGGTGGTTTAATGTTCATCAGGTTGCAGAATTTACCTATATCAGAGAGGGAGGTACATTCGACCTTCTTGCCATTCTTCACCGCTATAATTGATGTAGGGAATCCCCACCTATAAGGGACATTCAGTGCAGGAAGGTGGGTAGTAAGAGGCAGAAAGTCCCTTCTTTTCTAGAGAGTCCTCAAGGAGAGATCTTGGTAAATTTGAATCCGGTGTCCTCGTTATGACAATGCTTGATGCTTCCTGGCGATGATGTAGATTTCTTCTTTTTGGCTGTAATTCTGGAAATGAACAATAATGTCTCTTGGTGGAGACTCCTCTGGCGGTTTAGGCCTGAGTGCTCTATGAGCCCTATCGAGTGGTATTATAGGGCGTTCCTCAGCGCTGTCCCCCAACATCTCCATGAAGAGGGCCTGCAGATAGTCTTGAATTTCGTTATTCGGTACCATCTCCGGGACCCCTCTAAACCGAAGATTACCTCACCTAGAACGATTTTCCAGATCGTCAATTTTATCTTCTAGCTTGGCAATATGTTGGTTTTGTTGTGCCTGTCTAGAGGTTACGCTTGCCACTTTTTGCGACATGACAAATTCATGTTCTTCAAGAGAATCAACCTTGTGGCCCAGGTCAGTAATCTCCTTCTTTAGATCAGCACATTCATCTTTAATGCAGGTTTTAACCTGCTCTATAAGGGGTTCCATAGCCTTGTAGGTAATTGGGGTGTCATCTCTGTTTTCTGGTATGGAGGGAAAAGGGCAATGAGGGTTAGCCGCCAGGTCACTTTGGCTATCATAAGTATGTGTTAGCAGAGCTGCTGAGTCTCTTTTATCTGCCATTGAGTCCGTATGTTTAAAGAAAGTATTCACAGTACTTTGATTGTTCTGTGGTAGCTTTTGTGGCTTGTGACTCTTGGCCCTTCTTTGTGACATGTTGCAATAGAGTGCAGTTAAATGCAGGCAGAACTGATAGTGTTCTTTTTTAGGGTCTTGAGGGTGTCCTATATATATATATATCACCAGCACACTACGTCCCCCGGGGAATTTTCCCTCACGGGGCGATCATGGGAAATGGAATCTGGGATATGACCCGCTGTTAGAGATGGCAGCGGGAAAGGGGGGGCCGCGTGCACTGGAAATACAGTAGCTGGGGTTGAAAGACAGACACAATATCCTGATGTGGAGCCCCAGGGAGAAAAAAAAAAACAGCTGCTAGGTCTGTTGGAGGCAGAGGAAGAAAGAGAGGCTCAATAAGTGACTTCCAGGGCCTAAGGGATGGTATAGAGGTTAACAATAATGTTTAGTCCTGTGTCTAGAACCAGCCCAGATATGTCACATATACGTGGTAGGCCTTTAGCTGTTCCCCTTTAAGTCTGCAGTGCAATCCCAAACGTGAGGTAGGATCTGAGGCCGTTTTGTGTGCTCTCATCCCAGGTTGCTTAAAGTTGAGGTCATGAGCAAGTTAATAGTGTGTGCTTGTGTCTCATATAGTACTCACTTTGCGGAGCTCAAACAGGGACGACTCATCTGACAGGGGAGCTACACCGCATCAGAACTCTCCCTTCACGCTGCTGGCACTGTCAAAAATAGCTCTGCGTGTGTCCTCCAGCACAGAAAGGGACAAGTATTCCACTGAGGATCATAGTGTCAGGTGAGCAGCGAGGTAGATATGGATGGAAACTGCGCAGTTCAGTTGGCGCGCTCCTCTGCAGGCCTCAAATCCGGCGGTAAGCTGAGTTAGGAGCCCGGCTAGTCAGGCATGTCTAATATTTGCCCAATAATGTTACCGGAGCTTACACTGAGTCTTCTTAAGTCGGGCAGTGGTAGAAAACTCGGCAGAAATGTATTTTAAAAGATTAGGCACACAGTTTGTATGCAGAGCTTTAGTGTGTTGCGGCCATCTTGGTCAGCCGCTCGCTCCGCCCCCCCATATATAATCTTTTTTTATATAGGTATAAAAATTAATTTCATAATGAATTTGAAGCAGCGACAAGCCACGCCACCAAACCACGCCCCAAGCCACACCCTCTCCACGCCCGCTTAAAAAGTGTCCAGAATTTTTTCGGGAAAAAGGTGGCAACCCTACTTATATATGCAGATCTGTATATATATATATATATTAATATAGCCAAAGAAGGAATGCCCAGACGAAGGCTCAAAGCAAGGTGAGTTTATTAAAAGTTGAAAGCTCAGTGTAACTAGGCTGTAGAAAATGGCTATGAACAAGGCCGTGAGGGGAGGGGGGCTGAATGGGGCGTCTGACGCGTTTCAGCTCCTATGGAGCCTTAATCATAGACAGTTAGTTGCCCTAATGCCCTATTCTAGTTTATATAGACACACCTCACTTGTAATTGGTAGTTGAAAGCGGGCCTGGCTACGTGTGCTGATGACCTGACTTCTAAGGTGTAACTCCCACATTAAGCTGTGTACCAGCATGGAACCTAATTTTAACCCTATGTGGTTATTGCAAAAGACTCAGCTTGCTGTTATTGTAGTAACTCTAAATAATTCTATCTAGACCAGAGTACACTGTCACATTAAAGCTTACCAGCTAATATCATTCTATGTACTTAGTCATTTTATTTTGATCATGTCTGTATACTTATGTATTAGTGGCTGTCAAATAGCTAACCTTATATTTAGTACTTAGGTGTCCTCAGTGGGGAGTGCCTTTTAGAAAACTAGGGGCTTAGATATAATAGACCAAGTGAAATAGTTTATGAGAGTTAGAATAGAGACCCTAAAACCAAATGAATTTAAATAAACAATAATATTATTAATGATTCAGAAAGGGGAAGCTACTGCATATTATTAGTAAGCTATTTCAAGGGTTATTAACACCCTCTAGATTTTTGGTTTGGAAGGAGTAATACCTTACTACCTTATTATCCTATTAATCCATCATTTTGTGGCTAATAAATGCCAACTTAACTAGATGGAAAGGATAACTAAGGAGCTTATTGCAATAAAATGTAACCTCACTATACATAAATATACCTGTGAAGTGTCCTGTCCCTCTATTAATTTAAAAAATGAGAAACTTGAGCGATTAAGAAAAATTATTCTTAATTTTGGTAAAGATATTGGTTTTAAATTCCAGAACCATTAATTATTCCCAGTAGTTGATTAAGTCTGTCTCAATATTGAGACCAAGTGGTTGTCGACTACCTAGGGTAAAGATCCAAAAGACCTCCTTTTTAAAGAGGTCCTTTGATCTATCCCCTCCTCTTGGTTTTTTATTTATCTGATCAACTACCATCCACGAAAAACCTCTTACGTCCTTACTGTGTTCCTCCACAAAGTGTTTGGAAGCTCCAGTAGTCACATTACCTCGTTCAATATCGTTGAGGTAGGCTCTTATCCTCTCCCTGACCTCACGTGAGGTGCACCCTACATATTGTTTCTGACATAGTGAACATGTAATCATATAGATTACATAGGTGGACCTGCAGTTAGTGCATTGTAGGAGTGAGTACACCTTCTGTGTGGCCAGGGATTGGAAAAACTTACCTGTGGTGACGTACCCACATGCCTTGCAAGTACTGTTACCACATTTGTAATGTCCCTTTTGTTACAACCAACTACTTTGTGGTTTAGACTTTTTGATCATTGAGGGAGAAATTTGGTTACCAATAGTAGTATTGCATCTTGCCACGCAAAAGCAACCATCAATTACCTCATCCTTCAGTAGATCATCCGCCAATAGAATTGGCAAGTTTCTACGTAGAATCTTACAGATAGAGTAGTATTGCGGACTGTAAGTTGTCACAAATGTTGGTTTATGTCTGGTTTGTTTAGGACTTCTACTGACTTCCAGGAGAGACTCCCTGTTGCTTTAACTGGCATCATTCAGAGCTTTTTGTACCACTTCACTGTCATGGCCACGTTCTAACAGTTTGTTAGTAAGCTTCTTGCTTTCTACTAGAAAAGTATCCTCCTCTGAGCAATTCCGTTGTAACCTTAGAAATTGCCCTTTCGCTATACCATAACTGGTATGTGGGGGATGGTTGCTCTTCGCGTGTAGAAAGGTGTTTGAGGATATGGGCTTAACATATAGTGAGGTACCTATTAGGATCAAGTCCAAATAGGGAATCTCAGTCTTCTCAAATTGAAAGATGAATTTCAGTCCAATTTCATTGTTGTTCAGATAGTTAACGAAGGATTCACCATCAGTCTGTGTACCTGACCACACAACTAGGAGGTCGTCAATGAAACGTTTATAGCCAATGATGGAGCCAAAAAAGGGGTTGGAGTCTGTATAGATGTATTGATGCTCCAACCAGCCAATGAAAATGTTTGCATAGGCTGGTGCAAACTTTGCCCCCATTGCTGTACCTCGTTTTTGTAAATAAAAGTCTCCTAGAAACTCAAAATAGTTGTGTGTCAGGGAAAATTTTAAGACCTGGAGAATGTATTCTTTCAGATCTTCAGAGTAGTCACTAAACAAATCAAGCATGTATTGAGTAGCTAGCAAACCCTTATCATGGGGGATTGCTGAATACAGCCCTACAACGTCTATGGTAAGCCAACCCATATTGCAGTCCAATGTACATTCACTTAGTATATTCAATAGATGTTTTGTATCCCTTAGGAAGGATGGTAGTTGATATACCAGAAGTTGGAGTAGGGATTCTAGCCAATTGCCCAGGTTCTCAAGGAGTGATCCTATTCCTGAGACTATGGGACATCCCTTCACCTCCTCCAAGGATTTTTATGCACCTTGGGGAGGTGATGGAATTTAGGTACCACAGGATTCTTAACATATAGAAATTCAAAGGTGTCATCATCAATTAGACCAAGATGTCTACCATCGTCTAACAAGTCCAAAAGGAGCGCTCCAAAGAGCCGTGTGGGATCTCCTGTCAACTTTTCATAGACTTCAGAGTCCCAAAGTTGCCTTTGTGCTTCTTCGATATAATAGGATCGATCTAGCACCACTACGGAGCCCCCCTTATCGGATTGTTTGACTATGATGTCCTCTGCTCCCTTGTAAGATTGTTCTTTCTTACCTTCTGTTCATGATCTAATTTAATAAGCTCTTCCTCCATGCATTTCTGAAATGATTCCAGAGCATGGCCCCTGTATTGTGTAGGGTAAAACACTGATTTGGGCTTAAAGCCATTGGGGCCTAGTTATCAAGCCGTCAACCTCAAATACGCTGGAATTCCGCAGCGTATTTGTGGCGAGGCTGATTCGCCTTAGTTATCAAAGGCTAGAGACCGGCAAAAGAAGAATTTTGTGACGTAAGCTTCGATCCGCCGGACTCAGTCCGACACAGATCGATTCTTACGTCACTCCAGATGTTCCGCACACAAGTGCGGCACAATCTGACTACTTTTGCTAGTTATCAAAAACTAGCAGGTAACCTCGGCACTTTTCCGGCCCAGCGTACCTGGTTTTCAAACTGCCACCCTGGAGGCGGCGGATCCCTTAGGAATCAATGGGAGTCTGCCCATAGCGAAAGTACAAGTTTGCTGCTGCCAGATATCCCATTGATTCCTATGGGAGCTGTCTATACCTAACACCCTAACATGTACCCCGAGTCTAAACACCCCTAATCTGTCCCCCCTACACCGCCGCAACTAAATAAAGTTATTACCCCCTAAACCGCCGCTCCTGGAGCCCACCGCAAGCTATTCTAAACATATTAACCCCTAAACCGCCGCTCCCGGAGCCCACCGCAACTATAATATATGTATTAACCCCTAAACCGCCGCTCCCGGAGCCCACCGCCACCTACATTATACCTAGTAACCCCTATCCTGCCCCCCCTATACTGCCACCCTCTATAATAAAGTTATTAACCCCTATCCTGCCGATCCCGCACCTCGCCGCAACTAAATAAATAGTTTAACCCCTAAACCGCCGCTCCCGGACCCTGCCGCAACCTATATTAAATTTATTAACCCATAATCTGCCCCCCCTACACCGTCGTCACCTATAATACATTTATTAACCCCTATCCTGCCCCCCACTACACCGCCGCCACTGTAATAAATTTATTAACCCCTAAACCTAAGTCTAACACTAACCCTAACACCCCCCTAACTTAAATATTAATTAAATAAATCTAAATAATATTTCTATTATGAACTAAATTAATCCTATTTAAAACTAAATACTTACCTTTAAAATAAACCCTAATATAGCTACAATATAAATAATAATTATATTGTAGCTATCTTAGGATTTATTTTTATTTTACAGGCATCTTTCAATTTATTTTAACTAGGTACAATAGCTATTAAATAGTTATTTACTATTTAATAGCTACCTAGTTAAAATAAAGACAAATTAACCTGTAAAATAAATCCTAACCTAAGTTACAATTACACCTAACACTACACTATACTTAAATAAATTATTCCTATTTAAAACTAAATACCTGTAAAATAAACCCTAAGATAGCTACAATGTAATGAATAATTACATTGTAGCTATTTTAGGAATTATATTTATCTTACAGGTAAATTTGTATTTATTTTAGCTAGTTAGAATAGTTATTAAATAGTTATTAACTATTTAATAACTACCTAGCTAAAAGAAATACAAAATTACCTGTAAAATAAATCCTAACCTAAGTTACAATTAAACCTAATTCAATCAGCCAATCAGATTTTTCCTACCTTAATTCCGATTGGCTGATAGAATCCTATCAGCCAATCGGAATTGAAGGGACGCAATCTTGGATGACGTCCCTTAAAGGAGCCTTCATTCGTCGGTAGTCCGTCGGTGAAGAAGGATGTTCCGCGTCGGCGGGATGAAGATTGAAGACCCGCTTGGAAGATGACATCGCCCGGATAGAAGACTTCTTCAGCGCCTCTTGGAAGATGACATCGCCCGGATGGAAGACTTCTTCAGCGCCGACTGGAGGATCACTTCATCGGATGGAAAATTTCTTCAGCGCCCCTTGGATGATCACTTCTGCCGCTCCGGATCTCCTCTTCGGTTCCATCGCTGCTCGGCTGAGTGAAGACGACTAAAGGTAGGATGATCTTCAGGGGATTAGTGTTAGGTTATTTTAAGGGGGGTTTGGGTTAGATTAGGGGTATGTGGGTGGTGGGTTTTAATGTTGGGGGGTTGTATTTTTCTTTTACAGGCAAAAGAGCTGAATTCTTTGGGGCATGCCCCCACAAAAGGCCCTTTTAAGGGCTGGTAAGGTAAAAGAGCTTTGAACTTTTTTAATTTAGAATAGGGTAGGGCATTTTTTTTATTTTGGGGGGCTTTGTTATTGTATTAGGGGGCTTAGAGTAGGTGTAATTAGCTTCAAATTGTTGTAATATTTTTAAAATGTTTGTAACTTATTTTTTTTATTTTTTGTAACTTAGCTTTTTTTTTTTGTACTTTAGTTAGTTTATGTAATTGTATTTAATTGTAGTTATTTGTAGTTAATTTATTTAATTCATTTAATGATAGTGTAGTGTTAGGTTTAATTGTAACTTAGGTTAGGATTTATTTTACAGGTAAATTTCTCTTTATTTTAGCTAGGTAAGCTATTAAATAGTTAATAACTATTTAATAGCTATTGTACCTAGTTAAAATAAATTGAAAGATGCCTGTAAAATAAAAATAAATCCTAAGATAGCTACAATATAATTATTATTTATATTGTAGCTATATTAGGGTTTATTTTAAAGGTAAGTATTTAGCTTTAAATAGGATTAATTTAGTTCATAATAGAAATATTATTTAGATTTATTTAATTAATATTTAAGTTAGGGGGTGTTAGGGTTAGTGTTAGACTTAGGTTTAGGGGTTAATAATTTTATTACAGTGGCGGCGGTGTAGTGGGGGGCAGGATAGGGGTTAATAAATTTATTATAGGTGGCGACGGTGTAGGGGGGGCAGGATAGGGGTTAATAAATTTAATATAGGTTGCGGCGGGGTCAGGGAGTGGCGGTTTAGGGGTTAAACTATTTATTTAGTTGCGGCGAGGTGCGGGATCAGCAGGATAGGGGTTAATAACTTTATTATAGAGGGCGACTGTATAGGGGGGGCAGGATAGGGGTTACTAGGTATAATGTAGGTGGCAGCGGTGTCCGGGAGCGGCGGTTTAGGGGTTAATACATTTATAAGAGTTGCGGCGGGGTCTAGGAGCGGCGGTTTAGGGGTTAATACATTTATAAGAGTTGCGGCGGGGTCTAGGAGCGGTGGTTTAGGGGTTACTAACTTTATTTAGTTGCGGGGGGCTCCGGGGGCGCCGGTATAGGGGGTAGAACAGTATAGTATAGTGTGGGTGCTTAGTGACAGGCTAGCAAGAAAGCTGTAAAAAAGCCGGAGCAGCGAGATCGGATGAGTGATAACTCTCACAGTCCGCTGCTCATCGCCCCGTACTTGGTGCGCGGATTTTTGACAGTTTTATTGATAACTTAGGCAAATTTTTGCAGGTCCACGGCGGCGATGTGAGGCGAGCTTAGGCGAGCGTATTGGGCCGGCGAAGGCAGGAAAAGTAGACACATTGATAACTACCCCCCATTATGTGAACTAATACCACATTGCTCGCTCAAGCCCTCCCTTTCCAATGCATAGAGGTTCAGAAAATCACTTGCTTCAGCTATATATATTTTATATAGATATAAATATTAATTTCATAATGAATTTGAGGCAGCGACAAGCCACGCCACCAAACCACACCCTTAGCCACACCCTCTCCACGCCCACTTAAAAAGTGTCCAGGAATTTTTTGGGCAAAAGGTGGCTACCTTACTTATATACAGTATGCAGATCTGGAGTGAAATGGAGATTCCTTTTTGAGACGCAAATACATGGGTAAGTCAAATGTTATGCTCTCCTTCTATTATTCAATGCTTATTTCAAGTTGTAGATTGAAAGTTTAATAAACAGTTAGTCAATGACAGTCAATGCTAATATTTAAAAAGAATATATATTTCTTAGGAAGTGAATAGGTTAAGATTTTAACAAAGGTAGTAAAAAATGCTCTGAAAACTTCTGAATGGTTTTCAGATTATTACAATAACAATTGCAATCAAATATAACTCTTGATTTCCTTACAAATCTGCAAGTTATGTGTTCAATAAATCAACTCTTTAGAAAACAGAGAGGTATGCAATGCATTAGTGTGCAAAGTATTGCAGCTGCCAATGGCAGACAAGTAGTTTAAACAACATGGTTAAGTTGCTAAACCTTTTTTCTATAAACTTAAAGGGATATGAAACACAAAATTTTTCTTTCATGATTTAGATAGAGCATGCAATTTTAAGCAACTTTCTACTTTACTCCTATTGTACATTTTCCTTTGTTCTCTTTGTATCTTTATTTGAAAAAGCAGAAATATAAGCTTAGGAACCGGACCATTTTTGGTTCAGCACTTGGGTAGCACTTGCTGATTGGAGGCTAAATGTAGCCACCAATCAGCAAGCACTACACAGAGTGCTGAACCAAAAATGGGTCAGCTCCTAAGCTTACATTCCTACTTTTTCAAATACAGATACCAAGAGAATGAAGAAAAAATTATAATAGGAGTAAATTATGAAGCTGCTTAAAATCGCATGCTCTATCTGAATCATATTTTATTTGGTTTGTTTCATATCCCTTTAAGAAGCTGTATTACAATAAACAGTTTGGATTTTAACAGATTGAAAATAGATTAATTTGAGGGGTTGAAAAAAAGTAATTTTAAGAAATTAACTGCATGTAGTTAAAATATATGTTGTCTTATCAATGTAGTATACCTGCTGTATTTTTCAGTATTTTTTATTCTTACAATGCTTTGTTATGCAGGGAGGAAATTACATTTACATTTTTAATATGTTCCCAATTAACATAACCTAATATTTCTTCTTTGTATTATTATTATTATTATTTATTATTATTTATTATTATTAGCCTAACACAGATTAAAATGGAGCCATCTTCATAAATATTGGTAGCAACAGAAAAAAATTGTCAATGCCAGCGTGTGTCCCTAACTTTTAGAAAGTTTATTTTAATTTGGTGAATTACAGTATTTCTAATTAAATATCATGAAGGGGATCTCAAATTTGATGTAAGAATTCTAAAACAAACAGAGATACATTATGGGATAAATATGTGGTTGGTTCCTGTATTAAAACAATGATAACTTACTGCTCCTACAACAAACACCACTTTAGCCAGAAGAGTTTTGCATTTTTAATGAGTGAACAGTAGAATTTAAAGGGACAGTCAACACCAGAATTTTTGTTGTTTAAAAAGAAAGATAATCCCTTTATTACCCATTCCCCAGTTTTGCATAACCAACACAATTATAATAATAGACATTTTACCTCTGTAATTATCTTGTATCTAAGCTTCTGCTGACTGCCCCCTTATTTCAGTTCTTTTGACAGACATGCAGTTTAGCCAATCAGTGCTCACTCCTAGGTCACTTTACGTGCATGAGCTCAATGTTATCTTATGAAACATGTGAACTAATGCCCTCTAGTGGTCAAAATGTATTCAGATTAGAGGCAGTCTTCAAGGTCTAAGAAATTAGCATATGAACCGCCTATTTTTAGCTTTCAACTAAGAATAGAGAGAACAAAGCAAAATTGGTGATAAAAGTAAATTGGGAAGTTGTTTAAAATTGCATGCCCTATTTAAAACATGAAAGGTTTTTTTGGACTTGACTGTCCCTTTAAGTTTGGAATTTCCATTACATAATAACTAAAAGCAGAAATGTCCTTCATTTTCAGTTGTGACTTTGCAGTATAATTCCACTTTTGTACACAAGTAACTACACCCCCCTTATCTACATGTCTTTTTGTAGGTTTAGGTCATTTCCGTACAAACCCTAGCTTGACAATATGACTATTAAACAATGTAAAATATTTAGTGCCAACCTTATTTTTTGGATGCTTTACAAGTCCGTTAGTAGATTTATAATTCACAGTAACACTCCACAGAGAAGTATACAATTAAAAATATGTTTACAAGCAAACTCCGGCCAGATCACATTATTAAATGCTAAAGGAAAGCACCATGCAGTATATTTATTGCAAGTTGTATATCTATACTGCTATACTTGTAACGCACAAATCCCATAGGGTATTTTTGTTTTGCATGGGCGCATACATTTTCAGTCTGCTGTGACATAAAAAATGCACATGTGAACCACTTAAACCATTGGCCCCTGATACACTTCATACCTACCAGTCCACAACTTTGCAATATGGTTTCATAATTTATTTTACCACCTTTTCCAGTAAATAACTTTATAAATTGTAAATTGTCTAAATTTTAGAACTGGAAATGAAAAAAAACCTGTTATTATGCCTAACCATGCTAAATATCTGTACCTTATTGGTCTCAACTAATAGAAAACTTTGCAGCCTTGTCTACATTAGTAGCAAGCCCGACTTGGCTCCTCCAAATAAGGCAAATAGTGGCTGGAGTTTGGCCAGTGATAAAAAAAATTGCAGCCACAAAGAGTTATTTTATTTTTAAAATGTGGAAATTTGACTGATATAGCAAACAGAAATGCCTTGTAATTACAAGGTGTTTATTGTCCCTTTAACTGTTAGTCACAGACCACCCACTGCACTTAGGGGTCGATTTATCAAAGGCTTCGCAAGCCTTTCAACCCACTACAGCTGCAGGTTCTCACAAGAGAACCTGCAGGCTGTATTTAACAAGCAGCGGTCATCAGATCGCTGCTTTCCTAATCTTTAGCCACCTCTAAAGTGGCGAAATTCAATCTCTGCAGTCTAGTCCGACTGGGGAGATTGACAGCTCCTGCCCATGCGTGATTGGCTGTGCGTAGGCAGGGGGCGGGATTGCACGTGAGCGTAAAATAGCGCTGGTGTGGAATGCTGAATTCCACCAGGGGAATTCAGCCCGCCAGAGGCGAGCTGCGGTGGACAGGGGTGCATATGTATGCCCCTGTCCGCCTCAGCTTGTAAATCGCCCCCTTAATCCCTAATTACAAAAACCCACCACACAGAATCCCTAAACTGTCAGAACTCCACCACACATGCATCCATAATAATCTTCTACCATGGTTAACCCCTAACCACTAGACCCATATGCAATACTAATCACAAGAGCCCCCCAGCCACACTTAAGCACTTAACAGCCAAACTCCTATTGCACTCAGATCCCTGCTGCACTTAATCCTCAAATCATAAATGTACCCTATAATAGGAATTCCCTCTAAAGTAACTTATTTCAAAGAGGTCCCCCTCCAAAGAAACCATCTTAAAGGAATCCCCCCTCAGGAAACTTCTCACTAGAGACCTCCTCTTTTAAATATCCCTCCACTAGGACCCATTCTGCTATTCACTATATTATATGACCCCATATGTGATAAGAACTCATCCTTTGCCCCCCTGATCCCTGAATTACTAATAATAAAAAGCAATAAATAAACAAGTGCAATTAAGAATAAAAATAAAAAATTAAAATAAAATGGACCCAAATTACATACTATACATATATATAGGCACCACTAACAATTTCCATGATTTTCGTTTATAAATAAATGGGTATTTTGTTCAGCAATTTCATTTTGATCTATCAAATAACTGAAGGAAACAGTAATATTTCAGTAGTGAAATGAGGTTTATTGGATTAACAGAAAATGTGCAATATGCATCAAAACGAAATAGACAGGTGCATAAATTTGGGCACCCTTGTCATTTTGCTGATTTGAACACCGGTAACTACATAGCACTGATTAATTGGAATGCACAATTGGTTTTGTAAGCCCATTAAGCCTTGCACTTCATAGACAGGTGCATCCAATCATGAGAAAAGGTATTTAAGGTGGCAAAGTGCAAGTTGTTGTTCTCTTTGACTCTCCTCTGAAGAGTGGCAACACGGGGGCCTCAAAACAACTCTCAAATGACCTGAAAAAAAAGATTATTCAATATTATTGTTAAGGGGAAGGCTACAAAAAGCTATTGCAGAGATTTAAGCTGTCAGTGTCCACTGTGAGAAACATAGTAAGAAAATGAAAGACCACAGGCACAGTTCTTGTTAAGGCCAGAAGTGACAGGCCAAGTAAAATATTGGAGAGGCAAAGGCAAAGAATGGTGAGAATGGTGTAAAAAAAGGGCACACACAGACCACCTCCAAAGACCTACAACATCATCTTGCTGCAGATGGTGTTACTGTGCATCGTTCAACAATTCAGCTCACTTTGCACAAGAAGAAGCTGTATGGGAGAGTGATGTGGAAGAAGCATTTTCTGTACACACGCCACAAACAGAGTTGCTTGAGGTATGCAAACTCAGATTTGGACAAGCCAGCTTCATTTTGGAAGAAGGTGCTGTGGACTCATGAAACAAAGATTGAGTTATTTGGTCATAACAAGGGGCATTATGCATGGCGGAAAAAGAAAACAGCATTCCAAGACAAACACTTGCTACCGACAGTAAATTTTGGTGGATGTTCCATCATGCTGTGGGGCTGTGTGGCCAGTGCCAGTACTGGCAATCTTGTTAAAGTTGAGGGTCATATGGATTCCAATCAATATCAGCAGAACCTTGAGAATAATGTTGAGAAATCAGTCACAAAGTTGAAGTTACACCGGGTCTGGATATTTCAAAAAGACAAAAACCCAAAACACTACTCAAAATCTACTCTGGCATTTATGCAGAGGAACAAGTACAATGTCCTCGAATGGCCATCCCAGTCCCCGGACCTGAATATCATTGAAAATCTGTGGGGTGATTTGAAGTAGGCTGTCCATGCTCGGCAACCATCAAACCTAACTGAACTGGAGATGTTAAGCAAGGAGGAATGGTCCAAAATACCTTCATCCAGAAACCAGACACGTGTTGCAGGCTATAGGAAGTGTCTATAGGTTGTTATTTCTGCTAAAGGAGGCTCTACTAAATATTGATGCAATATTTCTGTTGGGGTGCCCAAATTTATGCACCTGTCTAATTTCGTTTTGATGCATATTGTGCATTTTCTGTTAATCCAATAAACCTCATTTCACTACTGAAATATTATTGTGTCCTTCAGTTATTTGATAAATCAAAATGAAATTACTGATCAAAACACCCGATTTTTTATAAATGAAAATCATGGAAATTGTCAGGGATGCCTAAACTTTTAAATTTGGACCAATAGAAATTAAACCTCGTTTTTATATTATAGCAAACTTTACATACATTACTCAGATCCCTCTTAGACCCATCTGATCTTATGATGCAAAGGTAAGGGAAACTAGCATTTGTAATGGTCGCTCATGGATGTAATCAAACACATAACAAAACTTTAAGGATTTAGAACAATATGTAACAATGAAAAATAAGGATTTTGGGTGATTCTTTGCGAGCACACAGCCTAAAGAAGAAAGGGAATTTTAATGCATGGAAGGTAGAATCTTTTGTGATCCATAATCATAATCGGCTAGATTTCGAATTTTGTCGGTAAAGAGAGACCCGCGTAGCTAACGCTGCTTTTTTTTCAAGCGCACACTTAAGACAACGCTGGTATTTAGAGTTGTCTGAGGGGCTGCGTTAGGCTCAGAAAAGGGTGCGTTGAGCCTAATTTACCGCCACTTCAACCCTCACGACCAGCGTTGCTTACGGTAGCGGTAAGCTGGAAAAACGTGCTTGTGCATGATTCCCCCATAGGAAACAATGGGGCATTTTGGGCAGAAAAAAAACCTAACACCAGCAAAAAAGCAGCGTTAAGCTCTTAACGCAGCCCCATTGTTTCCTATGGGGAAACAGTTTCTAAGTCTGCACCTAACACCCTAACATGTACCCCGAGTCTAAACACCCCTAACCTTACACTTATTAACCTCTAATCTGCCACCCCCAGTTTTGCTGACCGCTGCATTACACAATTAACCCCTAATCTGCTGCTCCGGACACCGCCGCAACCTACATTATACCTATGTACCCCAAATCTGCTGCCCCCAACATCGCCAACACCTACATAATATTTATTAACCCCTAATCTGCCCCCCCAACTTCGCTGCTACCATACCTAATCTTATTAACCCCTAATCTGCCGACCGGACCTCGCCGCTACTCTAATAAAGTTATTAACCCCTAAACCGCCGCACCCCCGCCTCACAAACCCTATAATAAATAGTATTAACCCCTAATCTGCCCTCCCTAACATCGCAGCCACCTAACTAAAAGTATTAACCCTTAATCTGCTGACCGGACCTCGCCGCTACTCTAATAAATGTATTAACCCCTAAAGCTAAGTCTAACCCTAACACCCCCCTTAATTAAATATAATTTTAATCTAACAAAATAAATTAACTCTTATTAACTATATATATTCCTATTAAAACTAAATACTTACCTGTAAAATAAACCCTAAACTAGCTACAATATAACAAATAATTATATTGTAGCTATTTTAGGATTTATGTTTATTTTACAGGCAACTTTGTATCTATTTTAACTAGGTACAATAGCTATTAAATAGTTATTTACTATTTAATAGCTACCTAGTTAAAATAATTACAAAATTACCTGTAAAATAAATCCTAACCTAAGTTACAATTAAACCTAACACTACACTATCAATAAATTAATTAAATAAATTACCTACAATTACCTACAATTAAATAAACTAAACTAAATTACAAAAAAAAACAAAACACTAAATTACAAAAAATAAAAAAAGATTACAAGATTTTTAAGCTAATTACACCTACTCTAAGCCCCCTAATAAAATAACAAAGCCCCTCAAAATAAAAAAAAATCCCTACCCTAATCTAAATTACAAAAGTTAACAGCTCTATTACCAGCCCTTAACCCCTTAACGACTGAGGACGTGCAGGGTACGTCCTCAGAAAAAAGGCAGTTAATGCCTGAGAACGTACCCTGCACGTCCTCAGTGTGGAAAGCAGCTGGAAGCGATCCTGCTCGCTTCCAGCTGCTTTCCGGTTATTGCAGTGATGCCTCGATATGGAGGCATCCTGCAATAACGTTTTTAAGTAATCCGGTGCAGAGAGAGCCACTCTGTGGCCCTCTCTGCACCGGAGATCGGTGGCTACCTGCGTTGGTGGGTGGGAGCCGGACCGGGAGGCGGGTGGCGGCCATCGATGGCCATGTGGATGTGAAGGGGGGCGGGATCGTGGGCGGGGGTGGCTGGGGGCACGCACGGGCGCGCGCGCGTGCACGGGAGGGTGGGGGTGGGCGCGTGCACGGGGAGGGAGCGGGTGGGAACCGCTACACTACAGAAAATGGGAAATAAAAAATATATCAAAAATAAAATGTCAAACAATAAGCAAGGTGGTGGGGGTTAGTCTGTGGGGGGTGGGGGGGGGGGGAAGCTACACTACAAAAAAAAACAAAAAAAACAAAAAAAAAGCATTTTTTTATTGTAAACTGGGTACTGGCAGACAGCTGCCAGTACCCAAGATGGCCCCCAATAAGGCAGAGGGGAGGGTTAGAGAGCGGTTTTGGGGGGGATCTGGGAGGTTGGGGGCTAAGGGGGGGATCCTACACAGTAGCATATGTAAATATGCTAAAAAAAAAATTCATTTTTTTTTAAAAACCCTTTTATTTTAGTACTGGCAGACTTTCTGCCAGTACTTAAGATGGCGGGGACAATTGTGGGGTGGGGGAGGGAAGGGAGCTGTTTGGGAGGGATCAGGGGGTGGGATGTGTCAGATGGGAGGCTGATCTCTACACTAAAGCTAAAATTAACCCTGCAAGCTCACTACAAACTCCCTAATTAACCCTTTCACTGCTAGCCATAATACACGTGTGAGGCGCAACAGGATTTAGTGGCCTTCTAATTACCAGAAAGCAACGCCAAAGTCATATATGTCTGCTATTTCTGAACAAAGGGGATCCCAGACAAGCATTTACAACCATTTGTGCCATAATTGCACAAGCTGTTTGTAAATGATTTCAGTGAGAAACCTAAAATTGTGAAAAATTTTACGTTTTTTTTAATTTGATCGCATTTGGCGGTGAAATGGTGGCATGAAATATACCAAAATGTGCCTAGATCAATACTTGGGGTTGTCTACTACACTACACTAAAGCTAAAATTAACCCTACAAGCTCCCTAAAAGCTCCCTAATTAACCCCTTAACTGCTGGGCATGATACACTTGTGGTGCGCAGTGGCATTTAGCGGCCTTCTAATTACCAAAAAGCAACGCCAAAGCCATATATGTGTGCTATTTCTGAACAAAGGGGATCCCAGAGAAGAATTTACAACCATTTATGCCATAATTGCACAAGCTGTTTGTAAATGATTTCAGTGAGAAACCTAAAGTTTGTGAAAAAATTTGTGAAAAAGTGAACAATTTTTTGTATTTGATCGCATTTGGCGGTGAAATGGTGGTATGAAATATACCAAAATTGGCCTAGATCAATACTTTGGGATGTCTACAAAAAAAAAATATATACATGTCAAGGGATATTCAGGGATTCCTGAAAGATATCAGTGTTCTAATGTAACTAGCGCTAATTTTGGAAAAAAATGGTTTGGAAATAGCAAAGTGCTACTTATATTTATGGCCCTATAACTTGCAAAAAAAGCAAAGAACATGTAAACATTGGGTATTTCTAAACTCAGGACAAAATTTAGAAACTATTTAGCATGGGTGTTTTTTGGTGGTTTTAGATATGTAACAGATTTTGGGGGTCAAAGTTAGAAAAAGTGTGTTTTTTTTCCATTTTTCCTCATATTTTATCATTTTTTTTATAGTAAATTATAAGATATGATGAAAATAATGGTATCTTTAGAAAGTCCATTTAATGGCGAGAAAAACGGTATATAATATGTGTGGGTACAGTAAATGAGTAAGAAGAAAATTACAGCTAAACACAAACACCGCAAAAATGTAAAAATAGCCTTGGTCCCAAACGGACAGAAAATGGAAAAGTGCTCTGGTCACTAAGGGGTTAAAAGGGCTTTTTGCGGGGCATGCCCCAAAGTAATCAGCTCTTTTGCCTGTAAAAAAACCCACAATACCACCCCCCAACATTACAACCCACCACCCACATACCCCTACTCTAACCCAAACCCCCCTTAAATAAACCTAACACTACCCCCCTGAAGATCTCCCTACCTTGAGTCGTCATCACCCAACCGGGATGAAGTCTTCATCCGATGGGGCAGAAGAGGACATCCAGACTGGCAGAAGTCTTCATCCTATCCGGGCAGAAGAGGACATCTGGACTGGCAGACATCTTCATCCAAGCGGCATCTTCTATCTTCATCCATCCGACGAGGAGCGGCTCCATCTTCAAGACCTCCGGCGCGGAATATCCTCTTCCTTCCGACGACTACCGACGAATGAAGGTTCCTTTAAGTTCCGATCAGCCAATAGAATGCGAGCTCAATCTGATTGGCTGATTGGATCAGCTAATCGGATTGAACTTGAATCTGATTGGCTGATTCAATCAGCCAATCAGATTTTTCCTACTTTAATTCCGATTGGCTGATAGAATCCGATCTGGATGTCCTCTTCTGCCCCATCGGATGAAGACTTCGTCCCGTTTGGGTGAAGACGACTCAAGGTAGGGAGATCTTCAGGGGGGTAGTGTTAGGTTTATTTAAGCGGGGTCTGGGTTAGAGTAGGGGTATGTGGGTGGTGGGTTGTAATGTTGGGGGTTGGTATTGTGTTTTTTTTTTTACAGGCAAAAGAGCTGATTACTTTGCGGCATGCCCCACAAAAAGCCCTTTTAAGGGCTGGTAAGGTAATAGAGCTGTTAACTTTTGTAATTTAGATTAGGGTAGGGAATATTTTTTATTAGGGGGCTTAGAGTAGGTGTAATTAGCTTAAAAATCTTGTAATCTTTTTTTATTTTTTGTAATTTAGTGGGGTTTTTTTTGTAATTTAGTTTAGTGTATTTAATTGTAGGTAATTGTAGGTAATTTATTTAATTAATTTATTGATAGTGTAGTGTTAGGTTTAATTGTAACTTAGGTTGGGATTTATTTTACAGGTAATTTTGTAATTATTTTAACTAGGTAGCTATTAAATAGTAAATAACTATTTAATAGCTATTGCACCTAGTCAAAATAAATACAAAGTTGCCTGTAAAATCAATATAAATCCTAAAATAGCTACAATATAATTATTCGTTATATTGTAGCTAGTTTAGGGTTTATTTTACAGGAAAGTATTTAGTTTTAAATAGGAATACTTCAGTTAATAATATTTAATTTATTTAGTTAGATTAAAATTATATTTCATTTAGAGGGATGTTAGGGTTAGGGTTAGACTTAGCTTTAGGGGTTAATACATTTATTAGAGTAGCGGCGAGGTCCGGTCGGCAGATTAGGGGTTAATACTTGAAGTTAGGTGGCGGCGATGTTAGGGAGGGCAGATTATTGGTTAATACTATTTATTATAGTGTTTCTGAGACGGGAGTGCGGCAGTTTAGGGGTTAATACATTTATTATAGTGGCGGCGAGGTCCGGTCAGCAGATTAGGGGTTAATAAGTGTAGTTAGGTAGCGGTGATGTTGGTGGGGGCTGATTAGGGGTTAATAAATATTATGTAGGTGTCGGCGATGTTAGGGGCAGCAGATTAGGGGTTCATAGAGATAATGTAGGTGGCGGCGGTGTGCGGTCGGCAGATTAGGGGTTAAAAATATTTATTAGAGTGGCGGCGATGTGGGGGGACCTCGGTTTAGGGGTACATAGGTAGTTTATGGGTGTTGAGTATACTTTAGAGCACAATAGTTAAGAGCTTTATAAACCGGCGTTAGCCCAGAAAGCTCTTAACTACTGACTTTTTTCTGCGGTTGGAGTCTTGTCGGTAGAGGGTGTACCGTTCATTTCAGCCAAGGCTCTAAATACCAGCATTAGGGAGATCCCATTGAAAAGATAGGATACGCAATTGGCGTAAGGGGATCTGCGGTATGGAAAAGTCTCGGCTTGAAAGTGAGCGTTAGACCCTTTCCTGCCTGACTCTAAATACCAGCGGGCGGCCAAAAGCTAACGCCAAACTCTAAATCTAGGCGAATGTATGCTGTAATCTCCATGCACTCTGCATTACTGACCAAAAATGTAAAATGAATATAAATTTGAGAATATTTTAGTTAATTAGTGTGATAGTTTGCAAGCACCACTATGCTATAATTTAAGATAAATAAGATACAACCTCTTTATTGCTTCCACATCATGGGGAAAAAGGACAATGTTTCAACCCCTATAGTGGGCTCTTAGTCATGTCTAAGTAGGATTACAAACACACAGATTTTTATAACAAATTTTGGCTCCAAAATGTACTTCCTGTTAAAAATTACTCCATCTAGTGGATAAAATCAGATATCACATCTCATAAATCTTTACATCAAATAATGTTGATGTAAAATAACATCCACTAAGCCTAGAAAAAATTATATTTGATCTGCAGTATATTTGCCATCACTTTTAAAGCTATCTTCCAAGTGTATTTAGGGCACTTCCCAGAAGTCAATTTAAAAGGGTACAGAAAATTGTCACAGATAAAAGAGATGTGATGTACAATTAACTAAGTTGGCAAAAAAGTTTATGGATAGGGGATATCCTGCAAGATTAAAACAGAATGAATTAGACAAAGTAAGACAGGAAGATATACAACAGAAAGTAAAAAAGGATAATAATAGATTGTTTTTTGTTGCTACATATACTAACTTAAGTAATACAATCATGAGTATTGTGAGAAAACACTGGCCTATATTAAAATTATGTAACCCACATGTCAAAAGTTTTTTTGAATATACCCTACCTTACAAAAGAAATACAAACTTAAAAAATACCCTTGTCAAGGCAGATAGGGAGTAATAAATGTACAATTCAGGGAACAATAAGTTCACCCAAGATGGGGTGCTTTCCATGCTTGTCATGTGGAAACTGTAATTCTATGAAAAAGGCAGTTATTTATATCATCCTTTATTAGGTACTAAATATAAGATCCAGGAATATTTAACTTGTAAATCAGACTTTGTAATTTACTTAATTAAATGTCCGTGTGGTCTTGTATATATTGGCGAAACGAGCAGGGAGTTAAGAGAGTGGATTAACCAACACAAATCCAATGTTAGGTGTAAGAACAATTTTGCTCCTGCATTCTCTCATTTCCTTAAAATGGGCCATAACATTAGCCAATTTGATACTTTAGTTCCAAACGGACTCAATAGGGATTGGACTTTATTTTTTTTAAGTAATTTTCCAGTGCACTTTCCCCATGCTTATTTGTCTGTGAAAATCACTGTGCTTTTGTCTGATGACATTTTAAATTGATAGATACACTCAGAGTATGATGATGTTGGGGTTTTAGAGGAAATTTCCCATGTTGCAATATGACAATATAAGATTTGATGCCTGATTTTAGCCACTAGATGGAGTAATTTGTAACTGGATTCCATTGTTTTTTATTGTGAAAACTGGGATTGGCAGTCCCTGCTGAATCTGTGCCCCAGATGGATGTGTGCTGCCTCCATTGATAGCATTTTAATTCTATAATTTTAAGAAAGAGCTATTAAAAAGAGGGTTTACCATGAAAAGAATCAGATAAGTAGTCAGGATATGGGAAGATCTAGTGTTAAGACTATGGTTATTGTGGTAATTTTGCCATAGGTCTATATTATAGAGCTCTTACCCTTTCATATATATTCACTATATCATCAATATCAATACTATATAGCCCTTAGTAGTAAGAGTATATATCCATGTAAAAACAGGTGTTCATATTTTTATGGATATATTTATGTATTTAAAAACTAAGATGAGATCTTCAACTAATATGATGCATTGCCTACTAGCTATTGGATAGATTACGAGTTTTGCGTTATGAGCGGCTCGGTACAAACTTCCAAGTTATTTCCACCGCTCACCTCACTATAGCGCTGCTATTACAGGTTTGCAAAAACCCGGCGTCAGCAGGCAATATGTCAGCGTTGAGCAAAATTGAGCTCCATACCGCACTCAAATACCAGCGCTGCTTTGAGCTGGTTTTACGTGCTCGTGCACGATTTCCCCAAAGACATCAATGGGGAGAGCCAGCTAAAAAAAAAAACTTAACACCTGCAATAAAGGATCGTAAAGCTCCGTAACGCAGCCCCATTGATTCCTATGGGGAAAGAAAATTTATGTTTAAACCTAACCCCCTACCATAAACCCCAAGTCTTAACACCCCTAATCTGCCACCCCTAACATCGCCATCACCTACATTACAGTTATTAGCCCCTAATATGCCACCCCTGACACCGCTGCCACCTACCTAAATTTATTAACTCCTAATCTGCCACCCCAATGTTGCCGCCACCTACATTACAGTTATTAACCCCTAATCTGCTGCCCCCAACATCGCCGCCACATACCTACACTTATTAACCCCTAATCTGCTGCCGTCAACGTTGCCACCACTATACTAAAGTTATTAACCCCTAAACATAACCCTAAGTCTAACCCTAACACCCACTAGCTTTAACATAATTAAAATAAATCTAAATAAAAAATACAATTAATACATAAATAATTCCTATTTAAAACTAAATACTTACCTATAAAATAAACCCTAAGTTAGCTACAATATAACTGATAGTTACATTGTAGCTATCTTAGGTTTTATTTTTATTTCACAGCTTGGATAAAGACTTCTCCCGGCTTTGTTGATGACTTCTTGCTGCTTGGATGAAGACTTCTCCCGGCTTCGTTGAGGATGGATGTCCGGTCTTCAAAAACTGTAAGTGGATCTTCGGGGGTTAGTGTTAGGTTTTTTTAAGGGTTTATTGGGTGGGTTTTATTTTTAGCTTAGAGCTAAATGCCATTTTAAGGACAATGCCCATCCAAATGTTCTTTTCAGGGCAATGGGGAGCTTAGGTTTTTTTAGATAGGATTTTATTTGGGGGGTTTGGTTGTGTGGGTGGTGTGTTTTACTGTTGGGGGGTTGTTTGTATTTTTTTTTACAGGTAAAAGAGCTGATTTCTTTGGGGCAATGCCCCGAGAAAAAGGCCCTTTTAAGGGCTATTGGCAGTGTAGTTTAGGCTAGGGTTTTTTTTATTTTGGGGGCTTTTTAATTTTGATAGGGCTATTAGATTAGGTGTAATTAGTTTAAATATTTGTTAATTTCTTTTTTATTTTGTGTAATTTAGTGTTTTTTTTTTTTTTTGTAATTTAGTTAATTAGGGGTTAATATGTTTTTATAGTGGCGGCGATGTCAGGAGCGTCAGATTAGGGGTTAATAATTTTATTTTAGTGTTTGCGATGCGGGAGGGCCTCGGTTTAGGGGTTAATAGGTAGTTTATGAGTTTTAGTGTACTTTGTAACACTTTAGTTATGAGTTTTATGTTATGGCTGACTTTCAGTTTACAGTATGGATCTTGACGGTATTGGCTGTACTGCTCACTTTTTGGTCGGACAGGCAAACTCATAATACCGGCGCTATGGAAGTCCCATTGAAAAAGGACTTTTTGAAAGCTGCAGTAGTTACGTTGCGTTATGGCCAAAAAAGTGTGTGGTACAGATATACCTGTAAGACTCGTAATACAAACGGTAGTGAAAAAGCAGCATTATGAGGCTTTTTCACTCATAACACAAAACTCGTAATCTAGCCGTATGATATTTATCTTTGATCATAGATACAAGCATAAAGCATAAAACTAGAATGGCCATCTTGTCACAAAAAAATTATCCAGCATAAGTTGAGAGACAAAATATAGGCCGCCACCGTCGATGTATTCAACAGTCCAGGGTAGGGCTCCACACAGGGTTGCTTGCACAGTATTTATATTGAACAGTGCAGTATGTTCTGCTAAATTTTGTACTGTATAAGTAGAATAGTGATGCTATAGGAGAATAATCTGCAGATTATTCAGGCGATGTGGAGAGCTCCAATTTTTGCATCCTATCTGCTGCCCAGACACGCTCATAAATTCTCATAAATCTACATTTCCTATTTAAAAATAAGATGTTTTTGATTTTGGATGCCAAATATACTAAATCAGCTGTTCTTCAATCTTTTACAGTCAGTCACTCTGGTCTGGCTCTGTGACTGTACATCTCTTATACATTAAAAATGAAATCAATATACAAGATAAAAATCACTTTCATGAAATCCAAAATATGGAAACTCCAAACCAACATTACTTGAAACCTCGTTATAAAAGGTATTTTGATT
Organism: Bombina bombina; assembly: GCF_027579735.1. Taxonomy (NCBI): domain Eukaryota; kingdom Metazoa; phylum Chordata; class Amphibia; order Anura; family Bombinatoridae; genus Bombina; species Bombina bombina. Next base: position 508,353,147 of record NC_069499.1, on the reverse strand, counting down.
TGATGATGAAAATGGTGTATGTATATGCTCTCCAAATTTAATTTGAGCATTTTTGTTCTATGATACATATGCATGCAATACTAACACAATTCAACTGAAGCTTTATATCTTCCAGTTTTAGACATTTATGAGTGTTCATGTAAGCTCTGTGGGTTGCTAGTAATCAGAACCCAGTGAGCTGTAGGTAATCATGAGAAGTAGTTCTTAACATACAGCTAGTATAGAATTAAAGGGACACAAATTCCAAATTGAAATGAAATGGTCCTAGTAATCAGTTTACTTCTATTATAAATGTTGTATTGTTCGATTGGTATCCTTTGTTAAAGAGTAATCTACAAGAGCTCAAGAGCTTGCATATGTCTTTTAGCCACCTGGCAACAGTGTTTGCAACAATGTGAAACCCCTACTGCAGATGGGGAAAAGAGACTGCAGTCCCCCTAAATCTCAGACCTGGTCTCCAGAAACTCTCCTTCCCGTCCCCTTTTGTCTGCTCATGACCTCCTGCTCTCCTCCTCTCTTGTTACCTCCTCACATTCCCATCTACAGGATTATTTTGAGGAACTCTCACATTTTCTTACCTCAGTTCCTCTCCTCCTTTTGGCATCCCCTCACACCACCTTAGCTTGCAAGCCTACGAGCATAGCTGTTTTATAGATCACATTCATGAGAGCTGATTTAAAACAGTGCAACTCTTGGCATGGCCCTTTACCCATGTGTCCCCTATAAATGCTACCTTGCATATCATAACTATGGTAATAGTGCTGCGTACATTGTTGGCACCCTTAACACAGCTATAGGGGAAATCTTCAATATTCAAGTCTGAATGGTTAAGCCTTTTGTCCTTTGTACAGTCCTTTTTATTGAAGGGGAAAGTTTGCAAAATCTAAAAGCGCCAAATACGGCAAATACCCAAAGAATGAAGAACAGAAAATGATAATATAAATAAAAGTTCTTTATTATATTAAAAATATAGTTAAAAAATATTACTCAGAACAAAAATCCTTTTTTGGCTTAATCTAAAAATAGTTTCTATTGCCCAAAATAATATCCGTGATTGGCCAACCAGTTTTTAAAAATGTTACTATAAGCAACAGTGTAAACTCATAGAAAAAATAACAATTTCAATATTTGTATCCAATTCTGAACTGCAGTTCCAATATCTAATGTATTTCAAATACTAATACAGATTTTAGTAGTAACAACGTTATTACAACTTAAGCCTCTTATGTAAATGTGCCAGATATCAAAAGTTCAATGGAAATAATAATGTCCATTATTTTCTGGTTCTGATACGGACAATTTTTCAGAAAATAGTGATGCTTGACAAAGGCTGAAGATTATTTCAGCGGAAACGCATTGCGAATCTCCAAGTACACATCACGGATCAGAAGACAGGATCAGCTGTAGAGCCGTCATCACACTGCCTTAACGAGGCACTCCCCCAACAGTGAACCAATCACCGCCTCATCCAGAGAAGGCGCAAAGTCTGGGGAGTACAGCAGTCAAGACGCTGGATACACGGACGGTTCCAGGATCGACTGAAAATTTTCTTTTCACACGGAGGAAATACTATTGAAAAATCGAAGTGAAAGAAACTCTTAACAGGTACATGAAGAACTAAGTTCACTTGTAGGATCACTATTTTCTGAAAAATTTTCCGTATCAGAACCAGAAAATAACAGACATTATTATTTCTATTGAACTTTTGATATCTGGCACATTTACATAAGAGGCTTAAGTTGTAATAACAAATGTGCTGCTCTATTTGGTATACTGAATATTCATTAACGTTTACATTAATTTTCGTTAAAAGAAAAGTAAATGTTCTCTACTCCTGTCCCTTTGATACTTTCCCTGTAGTGCACTGGTGAGCTGCGCTAGTCCACTTCTTCTTCAAAGACTCCAGGTCCATGCTAATGCTCCTATCAGTGTGACTCCACAACATCGGATACCTTTCCTTTAGGAAGGGGGGGTAATGGGACACTTCTCACAGAGTCTAGGGCCTAATTCTCCTTTTAGTAATAAATAAAGAAAAATGTAAAGGCACCAAATGTCCTAGTAAAGTCTTGTACAGAGGGAATAAATATAAAATTGGCAACTCACATAAGTATAGCACCTGATAGGCGCTTGTATAGCGGGCTGGATCTCCACCGTTGTCCAACTGTATGATCCAAAGATGGAGGACTGCACTCCAGCTTGGCGGCTGTGATTTATATTTTCCTATTAGTATTGCCCTGGACTCTGTAAAGAAGTCAGATTAGCACAACTCCTGTTTGTGCTAAAGAAGAAGTGATCTGCTGCACTAATTTACCTGTAGCAAGCTGTGGAGCTACACTAATAAGAACATTAGTGTAGCCCTGAAGAGAAAGAGGATTAGCACAGCTCCCCAGAGCCTAATTTGAAGAATAATGAATATATTAATGAATTATATTTGTTATTCTTTAAATTAGTAAATGCATTAAATTGGACAATTTTTTGTTATGGATTTGACATTCATAATGAAATGCATGCACTTTCATAATAAAGATAATAAAGATGTAAAATCATATTTTAATCATGTGAATTCATGTGAAGTTCTTTTAAATTTATAATAATATCCCTAACTCCACCTTGTTAGAGTATGAGTTGTATGTTTATGTGTTGCTACCAACATGCACAATTCTGCTTTTATCTAAATTTAATATCACCTACCCCTTGCCTGCCCAGTCTTCCAATTTATCCAAATTCCTCTGAAAAGAAGTAACATCCTGTTCAGGCTGTATTAGTCTACTAGATTTTGTATCATCTGCAAGAATTGATACTTGACTTCTGATGCCCCTTTCAAGATTGAACAGATTTTTTTCAAAAAAAGTGGACCCAGCACAGAACCTTGAGGCACTCCACTTACTACTTTTGTTCAACTTGAGAATTTTTCATTAACAATTCTCTGCATATGAGGACTTCCGGTGGGCGGGACTATCGAGTGGAAGCAAACGGCAGGAGCTCCGCTCTATATTTCTAAAAATCTGCTGTTTTATCTTGCTCTAAGGCGACCATTCAATCCCCACTGCCTATTTCTTACTGGGTGACCGTGTCCTGGTCCTCGCCAGTCGAAAATGTATTAGTGTTGGGCGTACCATCGGCCCTAGCCCCCAGTTGTCGCAACAGAAGCTATGGAAGCAACAATGGAGACTTTTCCTGTTGATCCGGTTCTCCTAACACAAGACCTTATAACTTCTCTACAAGACTTATTTCTTCCGGTATTAAATAAGCTGGAATATTCCTTACAAAGATTGCTTACAGAAGCCCGAATCGGAGATCCTTTGCGCTCTGCTTCAAAAAGGCGCCAAATCAATGAGAGGGTTTACCTGATTCCAGCGGAACATACTGAGAGATTCCAGAGGTGGCAGATGGAGTCTCCACTGCATAACTTAACTGCATCGGCTCAATACTCCGCACCACAGCTTAGGGAGGAGGAAGCCACTACAGATATGAAAGACACAACGACGAACAACAGCAGGCCCCTACTGTGGTGTGATTCTGACATTTATTCTTTCTCCCAACAGTCATTAAACAACGCTATCTCTCAAGCCATAAACCAGCAACATGGTAGGGAGTTATATCAAAGATTACAATTGCAAACGACTCAGCTAATCCTAACACCTACAGTGGAACTGCTGGCAGATACTGATGGCTTCAATCTCAAGGAAGAAAATAACATGCGATATATCCGCAGATCAATGGGTATTGGATAATAGGTAGAACAAAGACGCTTTGGGTCAAGCATCCACCTATATTAATTAGCTCCTACGACTCTCTGACACCTCAGGGCAGAGCCCTGCTGGCTATTACTCTATTTTGTTATCTACGGAACACTGGTCATATGTACAGATGCCCCAACCCACCACACAGTGGTAGACTACTGGTACAATTTCCCACAGTTTAATGCAGATCTATATCGGAGAAACTGACCGGAGTCTGGTTATGTGGTCATATGGGACTGTTACAGCAAACTGTTAAGTTTATGTGTTACTGTTTTAAGCTGTGATATTGTTTGAGTCTGATTAACGGTCTATAACAGCTTGTTCACAAATGTGTTTTTATTAACTGTAAAGTGTATCATAATTAAGCCACTAATTGTTATGCTCTTTTTCTCAACTGTAGTGGGTTTCTGTTTTGAGCATGTATATCTTCTTTTTCTCTATTAGCCCTTTATTACAATGTCTAGAACACTGGAAATCGCAAAGGCTGTAGATGTCGGGAACCCGGAGATGCCTTTCATTAACATTGATATATTTTACCTTATTTAGCAGATATTAATTTCTTGTGGGTTATTTGGGGTTGACAGCCTTGACGAGTGTGCTGCATGCTACAGTATATTACTGTATATTCTCTATTTTCTATATTCCAACTCCTTGCAAAAGGAGTGGATCGTTAATCTCTGAGGACCTCTAGTGGTTGCTCTGGTGTTGCATCACACTTTCTTTAGCTCTCTGATACGATCATCTAACTGCAATTTATTGCAAGATTCTGCTCAACCTGACACCTGTATAGAAATAGACTCAAGCCATCAAGAACAGCTGTAAGTAGAAGATGTATTGCATAATGAATAATGCCAACACGATAATTGCCTGTATCTACCCCATTGAGATAGCATGATGTATTGTAATTTTTGGGACATTTCTGTTAGGCTAACACTCAGTTAAGACTTTTATAAATTTGTAGTAAATATTCCCTGCATTAATTCAGACAATAGTCTAATGCAAGAGCCTCAAAGACCCTCCCTGTATTAGTACCTTATCTCCTGGACTATTAGTACTTATTTTTGAATAATTGATGTGTACAGTGCCTTGATAAGCAATGCTTTGTACCACCTAGGACAATAGAATGTTACTTTTCTGAAAGCTATATTTATAGGTTGTTCTCAATTACAGCAGTGGTTTTACTATTGGGAATATAACTTGCAAGTTAGCTCGCTACTATCCCATTATGAATAGGGTTGTGTATTCGAATCTGCATATATACTGTCAGCTCCTGAAGGTAGGCAGCCCTTTTTAATTTGAAATATCTGTAATATACCTTTTGATGTCCCTTACTGCATATATATGGGAAGGATCCTATGCTGTGCTACCCCCATAAGGCTGGCTGAGTTTTCCATACCGTGGCCTGGAGGAATTATATGAGCACAATATTTTAACGCGATGCAATATACCCCTCTAATGCCTTCATACTAATCTGCTGACTCAATTTACAGATGACCATGTCCTATCAAATTTGACAGTCTATCCACATCTTAAATCCCTCCCATGATCATGTTATTAAAAACTGTCGTGTCTAGAAAATGTACTGCATAATGGGAATGTTATTCTCTATGTTAGACATAGTCCAGACTAGGGTTGCACCGATACCGATACTAGTATCGGTATCGGTACCGATACCAAGTATTTGCATGAGTACTTGTACTCGTACAAATGCACCGATACTTAAACCGATACCTCCACTTCCTACCCATATGCTACCTTGTGGCATTTTTTCACACTGCATGTTCCCATTTAATTTTAAACTGGAGTGGAGACTAAACTAAAAAAAATTGTTTACTATTGTTCTGCCAATACAAATTGCTGTTATTTGTATTATTGTAGCAGAGATCACTGTACCTCGTTCAGACAAACCCCTGAAGTACTGGGCAGTTAATAAACAGATTTCCAGCTCTGGCTAAAATGGGCCAAAAATATCTTTCTGCCCCCATGCAGTAGTGTGGAAAGTGAAAGACTGTTCAACCTCCATACAAATGTCAGATTGATGTTATATAACAGCCCTACAACTCAATTGCATCACCCCTTTAAATTTAATATTTTATTGTAATATTTTTTATTTATAAACATGTTCAGTGAACTTTGTGACAAATAAAACTGTTTTATTATTTCATAATGTCTTTTGAATTACAGTCCTTTATAATTATAAAGAAGGAATCTTAAATAATTAGTCTGTATTGTGCTTGGTAAACTGTCACATGACATTAAAAGAAAAAGTATCGGTAATTGGCATCGGCGAGTATTTGAAAACAAGTATCGGTACTTGTACTCGGTCATAAAAAAATGGTATCGGTGCAACCCTAGTCCAGAGATACCCTTTTAATTCTGAACAAGTATATATTAATGCTGACCTCATTGTGTTAATATAGTGCATTGAGATTTGGGAGCATTCCTCTTAAGTCAGCACCCAGTTAAGATATTCACAGCTATGTAGTATATATTTTCTGCATTAATCCAGACAACAGTCTAATTGGCCTGATACATGAGCTTCAAAGATCTCCCCTACAGTATTTCTATAAGAGGCTCGAGAATCTACCTTAGTATTCATTTATGGAAAACCCAGTGTAAACTTCATGACTTGCATGAGTGGGGGTCTACATGTTTGTTTTGCGAGGGGCCACCTACTTAAACAAAAGGAGAAATTTTTAGTCTTATTGTGGTTAGTTTATGTTTATTTGTTTGTTTGTTGGTTTGTTGTTGTTTAGTTTTGATATAATATATTAAAAAAAGCCCAACATTGTATACATATATTCTATAGGTGATGGCTACCTAACTCACAGTAGAACTTGTTAAACAATATACCAGCACGGATTATTTAGCGATAACTTTTTTTTCTTTCTAAGTATGCCTGTTTTTTCTACTCCTATGCTCACTGTATGTTGTGGCATTCCGCTCTGCGTGGCGCAATGTATGCAACTTGTATGACTGTATGCATTGTTGGTTTAAAAAATAAAAACAATTCTCTGCATATTATCTTTAAGACAGGCTTAAATTCAAGTACAAGAACTTGAGAATTGTTCAATAACAACTCTCTGCACGCTATCTTTAAGCTAGTCTTCAATTCAAGTACATAAACTGAAAATGAGGCACTTCATAGGGTAAAAAGTTTAAATGGACCAAATATCAACACATTAAATACAAGGAGCAACTCACAAATTAGGAAGCACTACTGGAGAACACCGGTCCCCCCAGCTAGACAGCCCTGGAAATGTTCACCAAGAATACAACTTTCCAAAGCAATTTGCAAAGTTACAAGCAGAATACAAATTCAGTGCTATATCCAGCATAAGGAGTGATATGCCACAAGGAATAGAAGAATAAAAGTTCCTCAATTAAAACTATTTATTAAAACAAGCAATGTGTTTCTCAAAGCAACAAGTGCTGTTTCATCAGGCTTTCAAGATCATTAATAAACAGATTTTTTTTTTTTTAAAGTGGACCCAGGACAGAACCTTTAGCACTCCACTACTTTTGTTCAACTTGAGAATTTTTCATTAACAACTCTGCATATTAACTTTAAGACAGGCTTAAATTCAAGTTCAAGTATTTTCATTCAAGCCGATCCCTCAATTTCTGTAATAATCTTCTATGTGGAAAAATCTTAATAGATCAAATCCATTCCAACACATTGATCAATATTTTTACTAATTTCCTCATAAAATGCAATTAAATTAGTTTGACACAATCTGTCCTTCATAAAATCATGTTGACTTCTACTAATATATTGTTGTTTAAAATGTATTTCTGAATATTAGTCATCTTTCAAATAATACCACCACCACCACCACAGATGTTAAGCTCTCAAGTATTTAATTTCCCAACTTATCTTTTCAATATGAGCACTACATATGCTTTATGTTTTATGGTACAAGCCCTGAAGAGAAATAACCTTGGAGGATTAAAAACAATAGTTTATCTAGCTTAAGCTTCCTAGTAGCAATAAGGTGTATACCATCTGGGACTAGGACTTTATTTACCATAATAATATTATTTATATAAGTACTTTGTCCTCTGCCAGATGTTTTATGCAAGGTTTTTTTTTTCTAAATTAATCTGAAAATCTACACACATTGGTTCTTCCTTACTAGTGTATATACTAAAGAAAAAAGTTTAAAACGCATGCCTTCTCCTAATCCTCACTAAATTAACTCACTCCCCATGTCAGATTTCAATGGCCCACTATTTTCATTATTGCATTTTTTGGCATTAATGCAGTTAAAAATCTTCTGGTTTTTGTTTTTCTTTCTTGGATTGTAAAAATGCACTCAGTCTGGCTTTTTTAAATTGTGTTTGAGTAAAAACCTATACATTTTTATTTTTATTTTTAGTGTTATGGTTACTATTCCCCAAGTGATTTTTACTTGAATGTTTGAAAAGAGCCCTATATTATAAGTTATTACCAGATCTATTCTGGTTGGTGTCTCAACTTAGCTGAACTGCTAGATAATTTTACTACTGTGTAATTAAAATCTTTCATTATTACAACTCGTCCCCATATGTGATTTTTTTTTTCATCTGTGATAAAAGGTGATCTTCCTAATCAATATTAATATTTGTTAATCTGTAGCATATTCTTACAATTAATGTATTGTTCCTGTTGGCTCCTGTACAGATTTCTACCCATAAGACTTCCACATTATCACCTGTGATATTATATACTAATTCATTAATATAACACTTTAAGTTTAACAAATAAACATACTCCCCTGTTTTCTTTATCCATTCTAAATAAAATATATTTAAATTAACTGTCAACTTATGTGTTTCATCCCATCAGGTTTCTGTAATTCCAACAATGATATTGTTTGTACTTAAACCATAACTAATTTTAAGATTTGTAAAGGGACAATCTACTATAAAATGTGTATTGTTTAAAAAGATAGATACTTCCTTTATTACACATTCCCCAATTTTGCACAACCAACATGGTTATTTTAAAAGGGACAGTCTAGTCCAAAACAAACTTTCATTATTCAGATAGGGCATGTAATTTTAAACAATTTTCCAATTTACTTCTATCGCACATTTTGCTTTGTTCTCTTGGTATTCTTATTTGAAAGCTAAATCTAGGAGGTTCATATGCTAATTTCTAAACCCTTCAAGGCCGCCTCTTAACTCAGGGCATTTTGACAATTTTTCACCACTAGAGGGTGTTAGTTCATGTGTTTCATATGGATAACACTGTGCTCATGCACGTAGAGTTCCTAAGAGCCAACACTGATTGGCTAAAATGCAAGTCTGTAAAAAGAACTGAAATAAGGGTCTGTATGCAGAGGCTTAGATACAAGGATTATCTATCTTTTAAAACAATACATTTTCTGGTGTAGACTGTCCCTTTAATATATGTTTACCTCTGTGATTACCTTGTATCTAACCCTCTTCAGACTGCTTCCTTATCTCAGTGATATTTACAGACTTGCATTTTTGCTAATTAGTGCTGACTCATGAATAACTCCACGGGAGTGAGCACAATGTTATAATATATGACACACATTTACTAGCAGTGTCTTGATGTGAAAAGCTATAAAATGCACTGAAATAAATGCGGCCTGCAGGTGCTTAGAAATAGGCAGAAATTTAGAGGTTTAAAGGTTATCAAGTATATTAATATAATTAAAGTGATGGTAAAGTCATCTGTTGTGCAATACATAATCCTTTTTCTTTTACCATAACTAGCACATCAATGTGATTATATAAATAAAAAAACATTTATTTACTCTGTAATGCCAATTTTATTTCCCTCTCCGTACAGTGTTTCAAACAGCCTCTCTATATTTTTTCACTGGTGCAGCTTTGATTGACAACGCTTTTAGCCAATCATCAGCTCACCATGCGCCCTATGTGAAATATGTACCGCACGCTCCCGACATCTACACTAAGTCTTTGCTACTTACTGCGCATGCACACTTCTTACGCTAACTGCGCATTGCTATATGACACTACGCACCGATCGGCTAAAACCAGGAGCTGAGTATTCTCATATAGCAATGCGCAGTTAGCGTAAGCGGTGCGCATGCGCAGTAAGTAGCAAAGACTTAGTGTAGATGTCGGGAGCGTGCAGTACATATTTCACATAGGGTGCATGGTGAGCTGATGATTGGCTAAAAGCGTTGTCAATCAAAGCTGCACCAGTGAAAAAATATAGAGAGGCTGTTTGAAACACTGTACGGAGAGGGAAATAAAATCGGCATTACAGAGTGAATAAATGGTTTTTAATTTATATAAGCACATCGATGTGCTAGTTATGGTAAAAGAAAAAGGATTATGTATTGCACAACAGATGACTTTACCATCACTTTAATGTTGGTTGTGTAAAGCTGGGGAATGAGTACTAAAAGCATTAGCTATATTTTCAAACAATAACAATTTTGGAGTTGACTTTCCATTTAACTGGTAGTCTTTATTATAATTCTATGAGTACACTTAATACAAGATAAACTCATCAAGTATTTGCAGAGCACTCTATCTTTCTAAGCTCCCACCTGTCTAAGTTACCATCTTTAAGTGACAGCACTGATAATTAGCCAATCCTTACAACTGGACAGAATGCTACTTATTTAAAGGGACATTATACACTCATTTTTTCTTTGCATAAATGTTTTGTAGATGATCAATTTATATAGCCCATAAAGTATTTTTTTTTAAATGTATAGTTTTGCTTATTTTTAAATAACATTGCTCTGATTTTCAGACTCCTAACCAAGCCCCAAAGTTTTAGGAGAATACTGATGTATACCTACTCCAGCTTGCTCCTGTTTGTGTAAAGAGTATTTTCATATGCAAAAGAAGGGGGAGGGGGAGTGTCTTATTTCCCACTTGCAGTGGGCTTTCCAAATCCCTTTTCAACAGAGCTAAACTGAGAGCTTTTAAGTAAGTTTTTAAACAGTACTGGATTTTTCTATCAGTATCTGTGCATCTTACTTTTTTATCAGGGCCGCCATCAGGGTGGACAGGGGTGACTCCTATCATGGGCCCAATGGGCCAGGGGCCCCCATGAGGCAAGAACAACTTATTTAAAAAATAAAAAATTAAATTTGGCAGCCACCAGAGGGTTACTGGAGAGTGCTATTGAGCGTGGGAAATTTTATTACAAGGAGTAAAGCATTAGCATTTGAGAGGATTTCTGAGTGTGCACTAAACCACTATGCACAGTGTGAGACAGACTTGGCACTTAAGTTTGTACAGTGTGTGCCTGAGTCAGACGGCAGATCACTTTCATTTGCAGAGGTAGGACTTAGTAAATGTTTTTTTATTTCTTTGTGCAATTTCGGATTATAACTTCAGTGTGGTAGAAGTTGTATGGTCGAGCCAGGGGTCCATAAAAACACATTTTTTTAGCAATTTGCTAATTGTGTACATATATATACATATCTCATCGACTGCGGGTATATCATTCATCATACCATTGAGTGTAAAGATCGAAGTTACTTGTAATATAGATAGGAGAGGGTTTCCTTGCACACATAGGGTATAAAGCAGTTCTGTTAGAATATCCCCTCATCTCAGTAGCTGGGTTACTAAAAGTTTATAGGATAGCCAAATACCTTCACATACTATGGATTAAGAATATATAAATATATAAACTAGGATAACGATTTAGATCTTTATTGGTTATATATACGTCAATTTTGATTTTGAATTTGTTTTATCTATATTTCATCTATTGATATTGTGTTTATATATTTGTGCTCTAACATTTTATGATTATGTATTTGTGTATTGACTAATTGTGATGTCTGAGAACATCTCCTGCTTTGATTGGTTATGATCTACACAGCATGTCCTCTAAGCCACACCCATCTCAGGTGTTGCTCATTATATGATTTATTTAGATTTGTTTGTTTGGCATATATAGCAAGTGTTTTATATACTTTTTATTAAGCCTGATTAAACAGCCACTGGTTGGCTGAGAAATGCGTTGCTACTTTTTTAATCTTTTAATAAAGTTAACACTTACCACTTGCTGCCTGATTTTTTAATCACTATCTACTTTTTTAACCTGTTTTTTTTTTTTGGACAACTGAGAGTTCCTGATTTGCTGGAGTTATAAGCCTAATGGGTGACCATACTGATCCCAGCTTGCCTCTGCAGCACCAAGGGAGGTGCTCCACCAAATGTGAGTGAATACTATACACTTATACTTTATATTGTGTATCTACAGTACTAGGCCATATAGGCACCCTTCTGTGCTTTGTACTATCCTCTATAGGAGGCCAGTCTTCTGGGTGACTGTCATTTGATCCCAGATTGCTCCTTCCACACCACTAGGGGTGTCTGATTACTTGTGAGTGAAACCATTACCTCTACTACACTGATCACCCTACTATATTGGGCCATGTGGCGCTTCTGTTCTTCTCTATCCACTACGTATGTCTTTGTGTGTTATCTGAGGCTGTTTTCTCTGTCGGTGATTTCTTGGGTGTATGTGCAAGTTTGTCTTTGAGTTTGTGTGTGTTTGTGTCCATTGTCTGTTCCTTTTTAGGACATTTTGACCTTACTACTGATTATTCACATCTTTCTACAGACTTTGAGACTGAGACCTTTCCGGAAGTCACCAATCCACCATTTAACCTTTAAATTATTGTTTAGGTAGTTCAGGGCCCTTTCTTTCAGCCACTGCATGCTGTTGTCATCATTTAGTTGTCATCTTCCTTTACAAAAAGATAATCAGAACTCAATATTTTGTTTTGTAAATCTCCTTTTTTGACAAAACTGTAGTTTACCTCATTACCTGTCAGGTCAATGTAAACAAGTGCTAAGTGTCTGTTTGGGTTTCTGTGTCTGAGTGTGTTTATTTGCGTGTCTGCTAGAGTGTCTATATGTGAATCTTTATGTGTGAGTGTGTGTTTTAGTGTATGAGTGTGTCTGTGTGTTTCTGTGTTTGTGTGTTACTAGCTTTACAATATTTCCAAGTTTGATTACACTTACCCCTTCCCCAGTTTTGCATAACCAGCACAGTTATTTTAATACACCTATTACCTCTGTGATTACCTTGTATCTAAGCCTCTGCAGACTGCCCCTTATCTCAGTGCTTTTGACAGACATGCAGTTTAGCTAATCAGTGCAGACGCCTAAATAACTCCACGGGAGTGAGCACAATGTTATCTATATGACACACATGAACTAGTACTGTCTAACTGTGAAAAACTTTCAAAATACTCTGAGCTAAGAGGCAATTTTCAACCGTTTAGAAATCAGTTTGAGCCTAGCTAGGTTTAGCTTTTCAAAAATACCACTAAGGGAACAAAGCTAATAATTGCTAATAAAAGTAAATTGAAAAGTTGCTTAAAATTGCATGCCCTATCTGAATCATGAAAGTTTAATTTTGACTAGACTGTCCCTTTAAGAATAAAGTGCATATATGTTTTAGTCACTTGGTCAAAAATTGCACATGTCAAAGGGGGGGGGGGGTGATCAATGGTTAAGTCAGGGGTCTTTATAGTAGTGTCTATCACATGCAGTTGAATGAAAATTGGTGTATACTGTCCCTTTAAACCTAACATCTGCGGAAAACTAACCCTGCTATTTCTTATTTACTTTCAGGTATGTCCCTTTAAACCACTGCTTTTATTTCTGGACCCCTTACACTGTTTTAAACCCTGATACATCCCTTTAAACCACTGTTTTTATTCCTGGACCCCTTACACTGTTTTAACCCCTAGTACATCCCTTTAAACCACTGTTTTTATTCCTGGACTCCTTACACTTTTTTAAGCCCTGGTAAGTCCCTTTAAACCACTGTCTTTATTCCTGGACGCCTTACACTGTTTTAACCCCTGGTACGTTCCTTTAAACCACGGTTTTTCTTCCTGGACCCCTTACACTGTTTTAACCTTTTGTATGTCCCTTTAAACCACGGTTTTTCTTCCTGGACCCCTTACACTGTTTTAACATTTTGTATGTCCCTTTAAACCACTCTTTTTATTCCTGGATCCCTTACACTGTTTAACCTCTGTATGTGCATTTCCTTATTCTTTGACTTTGCTTAATTATTTAATTTATCCACACCCAAACTGTTTTGCTTGCTTCTGTCCTTCTGATCTTGTTAGAATTCTTAGTTGTATCACCTGGGTGTAACTTACCTCCCTGTCTCCAATAAATTAATTTAGTAAACTCAGCTGTCTGTAAAAGCCTTACAAATTTAATACCAGCTAAGGGGAGCATTTACAGGGGTATAGCATCTGCAGAGTATTCCATCTCTCTAAGCTCCCATCTGCCTAAGTGACAGCACTGAGAAGATTTGAAGAAGATTTGAGGCAAGCAAAATATTTTCATTTTAAACACAGTTTTTTTGCACTTAATATTCTGCTATGTTTTCAGGACTGCTTTTCTTTTTAACAGTTGCATGCCTATTCCACAGGCATGCTCACATGCTCATACCTTACCCTTCTCTACACACAGTTTTTATAGGCCCCTCTCTCCTTTCTTCTCCATACCTTAGCTCTCATGAACTACTTTCTATTTTAAAATCTATATCAATAAACTGCACCACCTCACAGAAATACTCCCACTGCTATAAATCTCTTTCTCACCTACTCCTACTTTCCATCTTGCTGCTAATAGCATCAGGCGTCATCTCTCCAAATCCGGGGCCCACCCTAATTCCCACCATTACCCAATCACGCACTCCTTATAATAAAAGCAACACACATAACCTAATTTCCATCAAATGCATCCCATACGCACACACTCCTTTCACTTTTGCTCTATGGAACTCTCATTCTGCCTGCAACAAACTTACAACCATTCATGAACTGTTTATATCAAATGCTTTCACCCTTTTAGCAATTACAGAAACGTGGCTATCTTCTTCTGACACCATTTCCATTGCTGCTCTCACACATGGTGGTCTCCACTTTAACCATACCCCGAGACCAGGTGAGAAACATGGCAGCGGTGTTGGGATTCTGCTCTCCCCCTCCTGCACTTATCAGTACCTACCTCCAATCCCATCTCTCTCCTTCTCCTCCTTTGAAGTCCACTGTATTCACCTGTTCTCCCCCCTCTTCCTCAGAGTGGCAGTTATCTATCACCCTTCTGAACCAACCTCCAAATTTCTTGACAATTTTGCCCCTTGGCTTATTCACTTTCTCTCTACAATTATACCAACCCTAATTCTTGAGGGACTTCAACATTCCCATTGACAACCCATCTGTCCCTGCTGCCTCTAAACTTCTTTCACTAACATCCTCTTTCAGTCCCTCATAATTCACCCTATTCCCTACTCACCGTGATGGACACTCCATCGACCCGGTATTTTCCTACCTCTGCTCTATATCTGACCTCACCTGTTGCCCTTTTCCCATTTCAGACCATCAACTGGTCATCTATAATATTAATGTAACAGCTAAACCCAGTTTTCCATCCTGCCCGCACATGCAGAAATCTACATGCTTTGGATCTGCTCCAATTTTCAAAATTAATTCAAGATCTCCTCCCACTTCCACTTTAACCTTCCCTGATATCGCTACAGCCCTCTATAACAAAACTCTCTCCTCTGTACTAGACACACTTGCCCATCCCCAACTGCTCAAAACATCACACCATCAGTTACAGCCCTGGCACTCTCAGCAAACATGCTATTTGCAAAAATGCTACCGTAAAAACTCATTCTGAACCTGATTTCATCCACTATAAGTTGATTATTCAATAATACACTTCTGCCCTTCATTTAGCCATGCAAACCTACTTCTCTTCTCTCATATCTACTCTTTCCTCAAACCCTAAATGACTCTTCTCCACAGTTAACTCTCTCCTCTACCCACCTGCTCCACCCCACTGTCTGTCTTTAGTGCTCAAGACCTGGCAGACTACTTTTAAACAAAACACATAATATCCGAAACAACATCCCAACACCAACCTGCAATCTTCCATCAACAGGCCCAGTTACTCCCTCTGCCACCGTCTGCATTTTCCATCCAGCCACTAAGAATGAAGTTTCTTTGTTACTATCTTCCTCACGCCTCACTACCTGCCCGCTCGACCCTATCCCTTCCTATCTAATACCCTCCCTGTCTTCCACCCTCACTCTTGCTCTCACTCACATCTTCAACCTATCTCTCTCTACCGGTTCATTCTCATCTTCTTTCAAACATACAAAGGTCACTCCTATACTCAAAAAAACCCTCCCTTGACCCTAATTCTCCTTAAAGCTAATGGCCCAAATAACTGCTTCCACTAAAATTGAAAAACTAGTTTACAATCGCTTAACCTACTTCCTGTCCACCAACTCCTTGCTTGACCCCCTGCAATCTGGATTCCGCCCAAAACACTCAACTGAGACTGCTCTTACCAAGGTTACTTCTTTCTGCTAAAAGTAATGGCCACTACTCCATACTTATCTTAATTAACTACTAGAAAGACATAGTTCACTGTTAGTGAGTGTGTCAGAAAGGTATGCTTCTATGCACTGATAGTATACTGATAGGTTCAAGTATGATGCAGAAAATAAAAAATAACTTTTACTTATAATTATTAAAAGACAGCAAATGTTAATATTGTTCTGCTGCCCACACAAATACTTCTCCTGTGTATTGACTTGTATTAATGTATGTGTACTTAGAGGTACAGGTATCCAGGGGATCAATAGTAATTCAATACTATTTATATTTATGTTTGTATGTTATACTTTATTAATAGTACTCCTATCCTTATATTTGGCTTGTGTCTAAAGTACAACTGGGGAATTTCCTGCTGAGGTATGCAGGGTTAATAACTCTAGGTTTTATGTTAATTTATCATGTACTGAATTATTAGAATCCCTGTGAAGCTTAGTTGTAATGTTTACTCATAGTGTCTTGCTTTTACCTTGTATAAAAGTATGCTACAGTATTAGTCTCCTCTGAGTTCTAGAGGTAATGCCCCTTTAAATTGCTATGTTGTGATCAACAAGGATTTACTAGATCAATAATTCTCTAAATTATATCTTTGGAAAAACTGATAGCAAGCAGAGTGTATCAATGTAGTAGCTTTAGTTCAATGTTACCATAGAAATGATACTTGAGCATATAGAGGAAAGCAAAATATAGTGTATGATATTACGAGCAGGGCGTTTGTAACAGCTGGAGATAAGCTGTCAGTTTGCTTGTATTCCTTCGATTATTGGCAGCATTATTCTCTTATGTTTTTATCACTATATGCTACTTAATCTTATGCCAGTCTTGAGACTGCTGCTGGTTATCTAAGTTTCCTTAGATCTATATTGTGTGCTTTAACCTTGCATTACAAACATTTAATGTTGATTTTGTTGTTGCTGCTGTATTTATCCACTTTGTTAGATGGACCTCATATATTAGTTAGAGTATTTTGCTCGACTATGCAGTAATTATTTGACAAACGGTAGCTGTATATTGCTACTAATAATTATGTTAACAGTAATACTGCTATGTCTAGTGTTCAACCAGTAACTCTGGTGAGGCAGTCATTAGATACTGAGTGCATAGACTGTTTTAAGCACCATAGCCTAAGGTTTCATACTAATTTATGTTTTATACACCTTTATAATTTAACCTTAAGCAAAAATAAAGTGGTCTTATGCACACTTTTTACCGCAACAATTCCAGTTAATACAGCTAGTACTTGTATTGTTTTATAAAGGTGCCACTGTTTAGAGTATGCAGCCAATGGCTTAGGTGAGATTACCACTAAGCACTTTAGTTTAGAGTTAAGATACCTGATTATAAAAGTTATGAATTCCACTTTGAGTCACGTGATCGCAGATCAGAACGTCCCCTTCTACCGATGTATCGGCGTAAAAGTCCCAGCAAAAAAGAGGTGGATTAGTAATGGGACTTAACCTCTGACGAAGAAGGATCTGAATTTTTCAGCCTTCAAAAAGCGTAAGGCTTTAGGTTACAGGATGAGGGTCCTGCCCCAGAATTGTATACTGACTGGTACAGATATAGAGCGGGGACTGTAATATACAGTTCTACGAAACTGTTCTTATGACCACTGGTTCTTAACTTTGGTTCCAGGCAGACCTGAAACAATGGGGCTTCAATGCAGCATCTGCTGCTTAATAAATTGACCCTTTAGAGATAACAATTATCATTTTATTATTTAACTATCCTGCATCCCACTGGGAGTATAATTTCTGATGAAACGGCATTTGTAGCCGAGAAACGCGTTACTGTTTCCATTGTTTTTATATTTTTAATAAAACATTTTTTATTATTATCCACACTCCTTCTTCAATATTTGATCTGGGTAATTTCCCGGATTCCGATTTGTGCTCCTATTGGATGCTGTGATTAGTTGATCACACCGGATACTCCTTCTGATGTGGCTAGCAAGATCCATTGGGATTCGCAGACATCTTCTCACGTGACTGATCTAGAGTTTCCGGGAGTGAATCTGCCGAGCAACTGAGAGGTCTCGGCTTGCTGTCTATAGCACTGTGTGTGCTCTCAAAATTTGTGAGTTGCCATTTGTCTGTTCTTCTATGCGCTTGGGATATACGTTATCACACTATTAGGCGCCTCTCTCTTGTTTTCCAGAACTTATCATATTATCTACCATCTTTTGGAGTGCTGCCTTACAACTTCGAAATCCACTGTGGGAAGGATCAGCCTATTGGAGGATTATACCCTGGACTCTTTGATATTGTGAATTGTCTCACTAAACATTTATAGCATATTGTTATCTGTGCACACCTCTCTTAGGTCCTTATACCTTGGTGTAGCATGAGAGCAAAAGGTTTAGATAGTGCACCACTTGTAATCTGGTCCATGATGTTTTGATATCATAGTTTTCTGGGTTTTAAGAATTTCCAGATATTCCTAATATAATCTGAAATTATCTTTAACTTTATTACAAGCTAAAGTAACATATATAGCTTTGGGAAAATAAGGACCATGCTACAGCCCCCTTAGTAGTTTAAGTTACATAATTTTCCCACTGTGCTGTATAAAACCTATTTGAATAGTGACTATGGAAGACATTTTAGTTACTTGTGATAAAAAGTAAAATAATATCTGTTTACCTTATATGTTTGCCCTTTGCAAGGAAGACTTGATTCTCTTTTGAGTACCAGGATTATTTTATATTGAATGATATTTGTACATATTAAGTATTTCTACCTAGGTCTACACGTTGCCCCTCCAATGGATTTGTATGTATTCTTACATTTAATATATTGTTTATGTTAATTACTTGCTACATCAAGTGAACTTATTTTATATATATTTGTATTTTTGTAGGTATTTTAAATAACATTGAATATGTAAATGTATTTTTAGTTAGTTTAGTTTTCCTCTTTAATTTTATTAATAATTTTAAATTCATCAGAATTAATAAATTCATCAAAATTAATATATGTTACAATAATTTCAATCATTGAAATGGCATAACTGCAATACGCCAACCATTGCTATTCTTATGTAGTAGATTGAGTTTAGGGCCAATCAGAAGGGATAACATAATTTCATCAATACTCCTGGATAGTAGACATTAATTAATAACAACAAAAATAGTTTTGGATACATTTTAACAAAATATTTTTTTCCCTTTGTCCTATTTTCATAAAAGGGCATATTCAGCATTTGTTTCTTAATTAAAGTCCATTTGCTTACTTTTTCCTATGGAGAATGTCTTTAGGACAGAAATGGATCATGTGGACAGCTACTTAAACAAAGTTAAAATAGTACCTAGTTCTAATGCTAGAATCTATCAGCAGCACAAAACATCTTTTTTTTATTAAATTGGGTCAGAACTGGTGAAGGACAAAACTCAAACTTACATCCTTATTGGCTGACATAATAATCAATCAGGGGACAAGGACATTGCTGAATCGAAATTAAATAATGTAAGTTTTGGTCTTTGAAGCAATTTCAATCTAAATTGTGTAAATTTTAGCTGTAAGCTGCAGAAAACCCTAAGCTTAACAAACTCATCAAGTACATTTTTAGTCACATCCATTTGTTTGGTTTTAACATTAACCTCTTAAGGACATATGACAGAATTTTTCCGTCATAAAACAATTGAGCAAACTGAAAGCTGTGTCCTTAAAGGGTTAAAGGCCAAATTTTTTATTGTTTTCAAATTAAATATGGAAAAATGTGTCATTTTCTGTGCATATCTAATCAATACATTACAGAAATGCATATTGTTTGTACAATTAAAATGTTAATTATTTGCACATATATAGCATGTTTGCAGCCCTAGATTCCACTCTCTGTTAATCCCCCCCCCCCCCCCCCCATTTTATAATATACTTGCACTGTTCTTTACTCTCCTGGGTTACAATAGTTCTACATATTTGCATTCAGTTACTGAATTGCTGTCCTGCTCTTTCTGCTCTTTGGCTGTATTGGATGGAAGTGCTTTGACATAATTGTGCACTCTGCCAAATACTGAGAAATGAAGTTTGCTACTGGAAGGCAGTACATAACAAACTGATGTGAAAAGGGAAAGCTCTTAAGCCAATCTAGTAAAACTACTGGCAAAGAGTTAGATTTCGGTTGGGAAGAATAAACATCTAGCAAAGAAAGGTTTATATAATTAATTGTAACAATAGGTTAAATCTCTCACTAACTAGAATGTCTTTTGGAGAAAAAGGGAGATATTTTTCTCCCTTGTCAACTTAGTACACTTGTGTGCATCAAATGCCTGACTGCATCAGAAATGAATTGCCAAGCACTAAAACATGTTTTTTTTTTATTGAATGAAGAATAATTTACAAAAAAAAACTATTCTGTTGAACGTCAGTGGATAAATTCTACATTTATTATGCCAAGGCAACTTCTTACAGCCATTATAGATTATTATAGATTTGTTTTTCTGAGTATATTTACTTGTAAATGCATTGTTTAAAGGGACATTAATACAGTATATATATATATACACATGCACACATACATGAATCTAATAAGAAGCGTAGACTGCTGGCTGATTAGAGCAGTTGTTTATCCCAAATGTTCAACAAAAGTATTTAGCAAAAGCAATTGTTTTTCATAAATAAATACACTTTAATATCCCTACAGCTAAGAAATGAATGTTTTTTAATAAATACAAATTACTACTATGTAAGTTTTTATTTTGTTTACATTTAAATTGATTGTTAGTTTTTGTCTTAATCTAGTTAGAAAACAAACTTTTAGTGTCTTTTCATAAATCCACAGACACTAATAGGGATTTAGCAGAATATAAAGTGACATTAAAGTACATTTTTCTTCTGCATCTTTCTTCAAAGATGAATAACCAAATCAGAGTTGTATATTCTCACATAAGTGTACTAGTACAGGAATGAATGTTGTATAAGAGAGCTGCTTATTTACTCATGTCATAAATAACCTCATTTAATCTCATGTACCACTTTTGTTCAGAATTAATGTCTCATATCTATAACACAATTCATATATTGATATTATCAGTTATATGGTTCCAAATCAACATAGTCACTTGTTTGTGCTAAAACAAATTACACTCTGAATGAGAAGGACATCCTTCCTCATAAGTACATAAAAGCTGCAAATAGTGGCCAATGGGTCATCAAGTAATGGATATATCGCAGTAAACAAATATAACGCCTCCCAATTTTTTACATAATAAAAAGTCTCCCTGGTCCTCGTAACTCCACCAAGTAGTTATATCCACAGTAGACTTCATTCAGATATAGCTATAATAGCCAGGCATAGAAAGTGAAACAGTCTCACCAATGCAGTGTGAGAATTTTGTACATCCAAAATCTATGACTCTGTAACCATTAAGCAGAAAAGTGGGATTAGAAAAAAAACAGTAACAATAGAACTTTTTTTAAATGTTTTTAAGCACAATAAATTCTTATTTAAAGAATCTTATTTATAACCTGTCCGCCTGCTCTGAGGTGGCAGACAGAAATCAACCCAATGGAATACGATCAGGTTGATTGACACCCCCTGTTAGCAGCCGATTGACCGCAAATCTGCAGGGGGCGATATTGCACCAGCAGTTCACAAGTACTGCTGGTGAAATGTTAAATGCCGACAGTGTATGCTGTCGGCATTTATCGATGTGCAGCGGACATGATACGCTACATCGTATAATGTCCACTCGCACATTAATAAATTGACCCCTTATAGTGCACAATCAAAATGTTCGGTTCAGCTGAATCTTTTATTTTTAATATTCAAAATACTTCGGATTTCAAATATTCATCTCATTTTAAACTAAAGGAATTTCAACCATTCCAGAAATATTTAAATTTGTTTTTATTAAACAAATGTATTTGTTCCACTGCTATAAGTTAAAAAGTTCACCTGTAGTGACTCAAATACTTACCTAAGTGTGCTACAGAGTGGCCCTAATCTATTCCTATTCTTCCCAAAGCTCTGGCCATGCTAACAGAAGGATAAGCGGCTCCCAGGGTCTGCACTAAATGACCTTCTAGCTAAGTATTTGTAACTACATTTTGTATTATTCCTTGATTTTCTTTAAATTTCGTGCTGCATTCATTCAGAAAATCACCTCATTAAAACAACATTTATTAACAAATGTGAATTTCTAATTAAACAAATGCACATGTCTGTTATTCATCACTGTAAGTATAGTGTCTCAGTAGTTGATGTCTGATGTCACTCACAGGCTTTGTTCTTTGACATGGCCGGTTGATTTTACATAGTAGATGATGAGGTTGAAAAAAAAGACTGAAGTCCATGGAGTTCAACCTATAGAAATCTAATATATTTACAAAAAAGCTCCAGTTGAGCTTACATTAATTCCATTAAAAGGTGACCTATTTAACACAAGTAATCATATCCCTGAATTCTGTTTCTAGCCAGAAATGTATCCAAACCATTTTTAAATGTATCTAAGGTACTGTCATTCACTACCTCCTCAGGTAATGAGTTCCACAATTGTATTGCTCTTAAAGTGAAAGAATGTTTCCATTGCAGGAGATTAAATCTCCTTTCCATCAGCCTTAAATTGTGACCTATTGTCACAAACAATTTTCTTGGAATAAATAGAGCTTCTGCCATCTCTGTATATGGACCTTAAGTATATTTATATAAAGTAATCATGTCACCTCTCAAGCACCTAGTTTGGCTAACCTCTCCTCATAGCTTAAATTCTCCATTACCTCTATTAGCTTAGTGGCCCTTCTCTGAACTTTTCTAGGTCTGCAATGTCTTTTTTTGAGATCGGCCCCCAGGATTGCACTCCATACTCAAGGTGAGGTTTTACCAGGGATTTATAAAGTGACAGAATTATGCTTTTTTCCCTTGCATCAATGCCTCTTTTAATACATGCTAGTATCTTATTAGCATTAGAAGCCACAACCCTGCATTGTGCACCCATCTTTAGCTTACTACTATTTGTTGCCCCCTGTCTTTTATCCAGCTATTTGTCCATGAGCTAACATTTTCAGCTATTCCCAGTCCCTTCATTTTGTACAATAATCTCTCATGTATCAAACACATTTGCAAAATCTAAATATATCACATCAACTGATTCCCCTTCATCTATATATATATTTTTTTTAAATATTTTTTATTGAGGTTTTGTACATTAAACATAAGACATAAATCGCCTTTTGATAACAGAAAGAGATACAAATACAATTGAACAACATATATCAACAATTATAAAATTCACCATAGATAGGTAGATGGAACCTCAATTTTATGATATATTAGCATAAGTGACTGACCTAGTGAAGACTCATTTTTAAGCCAAATGGCCAATTGATATAGCAGCTAACTGGTGGTCTGGTCAGATGAATAGCTCTTTGTGAGCTGCAAAAAGAAAAGGAGTAAATACACGTTATGGGGGGGGGATTTCAGCGGGTAAGCACCGCTCTTAAAATGAGGGGGGTTGGGAGGGCGGAGCCATATGTGTAGACACTTATATGTATCTATATACGGGCGTCATAAAAGATAAAGTAGGGCTTCTGGGAATGTTAAAACAGTGTCAGTGAAGACTATACACTAATTGACATCTCGGGAAATCTAGGGACCTATAAGAAAATGCGTCAACAGGGGGTTGGGTTAGTGACTGGTAGGGTCGTATATTAAAACATTAAGGGAAGCTCAAAACAAATGGGTTTACTATGTTTGACAATATTAAACCTCAGGAAGTTTACCCCTAGCAACGACATTAGTAGGTTCTCAGCTGAGTAAGTAAAATAACAATGACCTGTTACTATACATATTTCATATCTAAGAACCCCCTAGTAGAATAAATTCAATATAATTAACAGCAGCGACCAATAAACAACAAAAATACACAGATCATTTAAAAGCACCTATGTAATGAAAAGTCACACTATACCAACTATGCTATACTAAAATTACCCGTGTTAAACACAGACAAGTAATGGAGGCAGGTGGTAGTATTAGTTTGCAAGCCTATAACTTAAAGTTGACTATAGATTAGAGGTTATTTTTACACGCAAAGAGAGATGTAAACCACACTCAGTTAAGAGATAGTAGTGTATAATGGAGTATTTGTCCATATCTAAAATGGTAGAGCAGGCTTGTAGCGTACCTAGGCATGATATAAGAGTGTGTATCTAGAGAGGAGCAAACTCTGCAAAATATATATGAGGTATCATTGAGGCTCTATCTAAAATATATTTAAGTGGCTATGCTAAAGTAATAATTTAAGTACCCACTTATTATTTAAATAGCGTCAGCTAATTTATTTTAAATACTAGAAACCCCAAAACAAATCTGGTAGTTCATAGGAGGCGTAATGTAAAAAAGCTATTTGCTTAATAACCTGTATTAAATAAACATAATCAGATCTAAGATATGTTCTATAAGGTTAATATAAACAGCACTTCTCTGCTCCAGAGTATTAGGCAATACATATAATATCACTATACCTTCTAAGATATAGCCTAGGTGGACCATCCCCAGAAGTATATTATTGTGTCTAGAGAACATATAGCATCCAGAGCAAGCATTTCATAGACTGGTGATTACAGCACATTTGTCAAAGTAGAAGTCCGGCAGTAAAAGGAGCATATATTTATCAATGTATAAATTAAGTTAGTAGTAGTTATAATAGGTTAGGTAACCTCATTAAACTTGACAGCTCTTATAAAACAAGTGCCCCAATAATAAGTAACCAGCGTTTAGCCCCAACTGTAGGTTCAGAGTGATCAGCTTAAGCCGGGTTCTAGAGACACCTATCACATAGGAGACTACTATACTATTATAACAAATAGGTGCTGTGTATACTTGCGTAGAAAGTGAGTTCAAATGTAGTTGCTATAGTGTTGACCTAGTAATATTAGATTCAAAATGATCCAAACTAAGTCATATAATAAATTAAGAATAGGCCTAGGGTACTAGCTTCTGAGGGAGCATAGTTAGACTAGATGTTAGAATCCAAGTCCTTATTGACCTAGTTATATATGTATTTCAAACTATCCCATTATTAAAGATTTTCGGGAGACGTACTGTTACCACATCTAACAACCAGATTGGGATAGGTATACGTGGAACATTATAAAGGGTCTAAATGTCATTGTTGCTTAACCTATGTTGGGTAAATTATATGGTATGAATAAAACATAGGAAATATGCAAATATCTAATTGTATATACACTGTGGCCACAAACATGTCTATGTATAAAAGAATAAGATAGAGCTCAATGTTGTCGCAAATACAACAAATCAACCTCATAGCTAACATTGTAATAGAGGAAGTTGGTACAGGATTGACACATGGAAGGAAGGATATAAAAACCGTTGAGATTCAGCTTACATGTAACATCATGCTATAGCATCTATAAACAAACATACCTAAACATGCACCCAAACGCATATGTACACACACTCACTCTCCTATATAGCCCCAAAAGTTACAGTATCGGTAATGCATAATATATAGTGCCTAGCTGTCTGGAATGATTCAAAGTCCTGACTCCTGGATAACAGAACATGCTTGCCCCAAACAGGGACTTATCTAATATAATGAACGGAAACAGAATGCAAAGGCATATATAAAAAATTGACTGATAAAAGGTGAACTCGTAGCAGACCAACTTCAAATGTTATTAGACACTTGTCCAGTTAACCGATACCGTCTCTGTTCAATAGTGGGAGATAAATGATGTAGACATACGACATGGTGGCCAGATAGATCTTGCAGAGAAACGTCAAAAGCTGTATTGCTGGCAGTCACATATTCTAAAAGTACAGCTGAATGACACAAAAAGATAAAGCCCCTCACAAACAGATAACATAGGTCCCGTAAGTTTCCAACCTGTGATGACACGTCCAGTTGCAGGTGAGGAAGAGTTGGGTGCCTAAGATATTGGGGCTGTAAACATAAGTTTACCCTACACCAGCTCTTGTTTTCATTGGCACACTGGCTGTTGAAGAGATCCACCAATATTCTGTAAGAGCCCTCAGGATCAGCAAACCGGTTCCAATGTCTGTCAGTGGCCCAGGTACGTGTAGATTCTCCTTCTGGCTTACGACCACATTCAGGGGTCTAGTCGCACATTGGGGATGCCAATAAGGGCTGGATATGTAGCTGTAGTCACTTAGGTTCCCGTTGGAATCTACTTTTAGCTCAGCTCCCGATATAGGTAGGGTTCCTGTTGATAGGCTGCATACATGAGCGGATAACTTTGTGCTTGTTAGCTGATGACCTGTACTCTCCCCTGTACGATCCTTATCCCCTGAGGTAATAGGGGTTGAAAAAATGGAGGCAACCTGCGCCTTGGTTAATGGTGCTACTACAGCATTGCGTTGCACAGTAATGGTATTAGGAGGTATCTGCATTTGAGCCTGGAGCTCTACTCGTTCAGCTACTGCCACAGCAGGCCCCTCCTCATACTCATAGCTAGTCCGGATAATAAATCTCAGGACATTGAATTGACTCGTCATCCGATGGTCAAGGTCCTTCAAAAAAGCTTGCAGTTCACTATAATAATCCTCCATGATGGGGTATTGGTACTGACAGGGTTTGGCTGATTAGGCTGGCTTATAGTTGTGAGGCACTGAGAGTCCAAGATGGTGTCTTACCCCACATGGCTTCACGAGAAAATATGTGCTATCGGACTATCTTCGGAGTTGAGGAATTTCCATTTCTTGTGGATTGTCAGGCAGATCTATAGGGTCTTTAGCAGGTTAATGAAGAGAGTAAATAAATGTTAGGGCTTATATTTGCTAGTTAAGACATGGATTTTTAGTCCCAAAACCAGGAGCTGTAAGGAAACACGTCTGGTCTCCATGATAGTTGGCTCCGCCCCCCTTCATCTATATTTTTACTTACTTCCTCGTAGAATCTAATTAGAATAGTTTGACATGATCTATTTCTCATAAAACCATGCTGATCTGAACTCATAATCTTGTTTGTACAAATATACTCATCAATATAATCCCTCATAATCCCTTCAAGTATCTTCCCCACTATTCAAGTCAGACTAACTGGTCTATAGCTTCCTGGATCAGTCCTGCTTCCCTTTTTGAAGATTGGCACCACATCAGCTTTACACCAGTCCTGGAGTACAATACCGGAGGATAATGAGTCTTGAGTAGAGGTTTGTCTATAACAGTGATAAGTTCCCATAAAACTCTTGGGTGTATTCCATCTGGACCTGGAGTTTTATTTACCTTAATAATATCCATTTTTTTTCCTGGCATAAACCAGTTAATGGTATGGGCTTGTATGTTCTAGTTTGTTTAAAATTATCCTCCATTGGTTCCTCTCTTGTGTATACTGAAGAAAAAAAATTGGTTTAGCACATTAGCCTTCTCGCTGTCACTGCTAATCATGCTACCCTCCGTGCATATTAATGTACCTTTATTGTCCTTCTTAGATGTTTTACCATTTACAGTGGGTACTGAAAAGAATCACCCCTTGAAAATAATTAATTTGTTTTGCTTTGCAGCCTGAAATAAAGACAGACACAGTTTTAATTTATCCAGGTGTATTTACTCACTGCAAATTATAACATCCAAGTGAAAGATATAACACCAACATGTCAGACAAAAATAAAGACAATTTAAAACCAGAATCACTGAGTTGGAAAAAGGATTGCCCCCTTATGTCAGCATTTTGTTGAGGCACCTTTTGCTTTAATTACAGCCTTTAGTCTGATGGGATATGTCCCTACTAACTTTGCACATCTAGACTGTGCAATATTTGCAGAACTGCTCCAGATCCGTTACATTTGATGGTGACTGTTTTTGGACTGCAGTCTTCAAGTCATGCCACAGATATTTAATGGGGTTTAAGTCTGGGCTCTGACTAGGCCATGCAAGGACATTCAACTTTTTCTCCTTCAACCCCTGTGTGGTCATGTTTGCTGTGTGCTTTGGGTCATTGTCATGTTGGATGCTAAACCTTCTGCCCATTGACAACTTCCTTTCAGAGGGCAGCAGATTTTCCTCAAGAATTTGACTGTATTTTTCCTCATCCATTATTCCTTCTATCCTGACAAGTGCTCCAGTGCCTGCTGCAGAGAAACACCCCCATAATAGGATATTACCACCTCTATGCTTTACTGTAGGTATGGTGGTATTTGGATGGTGAGCTGTATAAGATTTCCTTCAGACATATTGTTTGGTGTTGAGGACAAATAATTTAATTTTAGTCTCATCTGACCATAACACATTTTTACATGTGGCCTTAGACTCTCCTAGGTGTGTAACTGCAAAGCTCAGTTATGACTGCATGTGGCCTGTCTTGAGGAGTGGCTTTTTTCTTGCAACCCTCCCATACAAGCCACATTTGTGGAGAATTTGTGATATTGCTGTCACATGCACACTGGTCATTCTTTTTCATAAATTCCTGCAACTGCTTCAGAGTTGCTGTGGGCCTCTTGGTAGCCTCTCTGACCAGTTTCCTCCTTGTTCTTTCATTCAGTTTGGAGCAACGTCCTGATCCAGATAGGGTCTGTGTTGTACCAAATACCTTCCACTTCTTAATAATTTACTTCACTGTGCTTCTAGGCATTGATAAAGCCTTTAATATTTTCTTGTATTGATCTCCTGACTTGTGCCTGTCCACAACTTTATCCCGGAGATCTTTTGATAGTGCCTTGCCACCCATAGTTGATTGTTTGCTTCAGTTGCACTACCAGGGACTGAGATGCTCCAGAAAAGTTATTTTCATGCTGAGCTAATAAATATGCCCACAGCTGATCACAGTTGAAGGTTAAATGGTTTTGTGTGTGCCGTTGAGAAGGTGATTAGCTACACCTGATTGAGTTTACAAGTAATTTTAGGAAGGGGTGATCCTTTTTCCAACTCAGTGATTCTGTTTTTGAATTGTCTTTATTTTTGTCTGATATGTTGGGTTATATCTTTCACTTGGATGTCATAAGTTGCACTGAGTAATTACAACTGGATAATCAAAAATTGTCTTTATTTCATGCTGCAAAGCAACAAAATGTGGTTATTTTTAAGGGGGGTGATTCTTTTCAATACCCACTGTATGTACTTAAAAAAACATTTTAGGGTATGACTTAGAATCCTTTGCAATTAATCCTTCATTTTCAATTTTGGCTAATTTAATTGCTTTTTTTACATGTTTTGTTACATTCCTTATAAATGTGGTATGTTGAGTCTGTACTATTTTCTTTAAATAATTTAAATGCCCTACTTTTTTTCCTAATTTCTCTTACCACATTTTATTTAGCCATATTGGCTTGGATTTATTTATTTTACTTTTATAACCATATGGTATGTGTTGATATATATATATATATTTATTGAACAAAGTTTTAAATGTTATTCATTTATCCTCTGTATTTTCATTAGAGAATACTTTGTCCCAATTTATGTTTTTAATGATTTCCTTAAATCAGTTAATTTTGTTTATTTCAAAATAAAAGACTTAGTTAAACCTTTAAGATGTTGCTTATGGAAAGTAATTTAAAATGTGACCATGCTATGGTCACTGTTACATTCAACCTTCTATTTATAGGCCACTTCTAATGAGAAAAAACTGTTATCCACAGTGCCACCTTAAGTTCAAACAAAGAATAAAATTAATCACAGTTTCATTTATAGTAATTGGAATACATTTCACAGTCATACCTATTTAATGAAAATGTAGATGTAAAATAGTACTATTAATCGGCATATATGTTGGATATATAAAATAAAACACATTCAATTGCCACATGCTATATGAAGGAGCCCCAAGATATATCCCTATTATGACCAAAGGGCATCATGGTATCTGATTTCTTAATCTACAAGGCTTATTTCGCATACAGTAATTTTGTCTATTTAGTCACATTCTTAATGGAACCAAATAATCAATAACCTGAAATCTAAGATGGTCCATCATAGTAAATTGATGGGCCATGGGCTGTCAGGTAAAATTTACCAATAGCAACTTTGTGTTGCTATATTCTATCTCGGCTAGATTTGATAATTTCCCCTACAGATGCTAGTACATAAGAACACTTAATTACATAAATTACATATTGGGATTTGCACATATAGTAATTTGTAATAAGAAACTTTTCCATTACCATGGTTGTCTTACCATATTTCCACACTGGATAAAGTGGTATTGAGCCCAACTATTACATGGTAATGTTCCCAGTATTTTCTGATCTCCCTCTCCTTTGTTGCTCTCTTTTTACATCGTTACATAGAAAATGAGGTTGAAAAAAGACAAAAGTTTGTCGAGTTTAACCTATACAAAACTTAATATACTTACAAAAAAGTTCCAGTTGAGTTTAAATTAATCCCATTAAAAAGATGACCCATTTAAGGTTTTGGCATTTACTACCTCCTTAGGTAATGAGTGCCACGATTTGATTGCTATTACAGTGAAAAAAATGTTTACATTGCTGGAAATTAAATCTCCTTTCCTCCAGTCTAAAATTGTGACTTCTTATCACATTATTCTTGGAATAGACAGAGCTTCTGCCATCTCTGTATATGGCACAATATCTGTTCTTTCTAATTTATTTCTCAAAAAATAAAAGGTTACCGACATTACTACCCAATACTCTGATAAAACATGCCAATATCTTCAAATTAATTATTTAAGAAGTTCTATGTGATAACCATATTGTATCACTAAAGGAATTCTATCCATTTCATTTTTTTTCTGATTTATTAATTGCATTCTTGGAAGAGATTTAACTTTCTTGAGATTACAATAACAATTATTTAGGATATTCTCTTTACTGGTATATAAATGGATTATATTAAATGACCTTCAAGTTTATTTTCAGCTTTCACAACACGTTTGGCTTCAAGCAGTTGACTACAAGGTAAACCTTTTGATGTTTGTCAAGGAAAGCTTGACAATCCCAATAAATGATTGCAATCAGTTGATTTCCTAAATATATCAGTATCACATTTTTCATCCTTTATAGAAATTTTCATAGCAAAAAACTGATGTGAATTATCATCAAACTACATAGTAAATTGGAAATGTTTTATCTAAATTGGTAATTACATCCAAAACAGGTTTGCAAGAATATTAAATCTTGTGCCCACACCATGAAGAGATTATCCAATACATTTTTTTCCAGAATAAATAGTACTTCTGGAAAAGCTAATGCTTATACAGAAATGTTTCTTCACATATAAGTTAGCATATGTTTGGGCCATGCTGGCCCCCATCAGTGATACCTTTTATTGTAAATAAAAAGAATCTTTAAAGATGAAAACTTTTTTTTAGTTAGAACAACTTCTAATAGTCAAATAGTAAGTCCAGAATTCACATTCTGTTATGTCTTTAAATTACTGTAGACCGTTTTTTGTGTGGGAAAGAGGTATAAACATGTTTAGTATCCAATGCTGCTAGCAAAGAATATCTACAAATATTTAGGTTCTCAATCTTTCTCAGGAAATATGATGTATCTTCCAAAAAAGAAAGACTATCTACATTGGATATAGTATTTTTTTCCGAAATTATAGATACTGGTTGGAATATTGAGTTCATACATGCAACAAAAGATCTTCCATGAGGGTTCTTTTTGACCTTAGGAAGGCAGTAAAAATCTAGAATAACTGAATATTTTTGCGTAAAAAAGAAGCCTATTGGAAAGTGGTAATACATCCTCCCTCCGCTTTAAGGATCCCTGTAAAAAAACTGTGATCTGTGGGATTGGACAACAATATTTTATACATTAATATATTTGTGCTAAATATTTGCCATGTCCATAATGAACTTTTGTCTGCCAGATGAATTACCAAATCTAGAATATTGACATGGAGAGATTTGATTTACCCTTCTTTACTCCCTTATTCTTCAATTTTTCAATCTCCCTTTTACAGAGCTTAACTTTTGTTTTTATATTTTAAATTCTGAACCACTATCACTATAAATTCACTATTAGTGTCCACTCTTCCACCTATGGATTTGGAATGGGATGTCCAAAACTCATATAGGTGTGAGGATCAGGTGTACACTCACTTTTGGTCACATAGGGGGGTGAACTGCTTGTGCAATGCCGCCACCCTGAAGATTTGCGGCCAATCGGCCACTAGCAGGGGGTGTCAATCGTATGCGATCGAGTGGATTGATTTTCGCAGCCTCAGAGGCAGTGGACGAGTTAAGGAGCAGCGGGTATTCCGGGCCATTCGGCCCTTGATAATTCGACCCTATAGTGTTTACGTCTTAAAGCAAAATCAGAACAAGAACTGTTTATTGAAAGATTAATTAATTGGGTTTCCATCGATGATCAGCTCAAGCCTCACAACAACATGCAAAATGCCAATTATTGACTGGATTGGTGTAAAGTATGCTGCAACTGGACTTTGGAGCAGTGAAAATGTGTTCTCTTAAGTGATGAATCACTCTTCACTATCAGGCAGTCTGATGCAAGAATGTATATGCAGTGGATGCTGGGAGAACGCTACCTACTGGAATGCATAGTGCATACTGCAAAGTTTGGTGGAGGAGGGTAATGGTTTGGGCTGTTTTAAGGGTTTATAATAGGCCCTTCCAATAAAGAGTTGTCTTAACGCTACAGGATACATAGACATTTCAAACTATTGGGTGTTTCCAACTTTGTGGCATCAGTTTGGGGAAGGCTTTTTCCTGTCCCAGCCCCTGTGCACACATTTTTGATGAATTGGAATGCTGCCTGTGAGCCAGACCTTCTCATCCAACATCAGTACCTGACTTCATTGTATATGTATGTGTGTGTGTGTATATATATATATATATATATATATATATATATATATATATATATACTGTATATACTTTATTTTTTCTTTTAAATTTTGACACAATGCTCTGTTTCAAAATTATAAAAAGCAGCTATATACCCTTGTGATATACAATATTTAATAAAATACAAATAAAAATAGAATCATTCTAATCCACCGGTATTTATTAATTATCAAGTACAAATATAGTAATACGTATTAAAAAATCACATATAAAATCTATTTAAAATAGTGTTATGCATCTAGTCTAAAAATAAAAGCAAGTTTAATCAAAACTGGAAACCATACAAATCTCAAATATTATAAACAAGTCTCAAATACAAATATCTGCAAAGTTTTATATTATTCAGGCTTTTTCAAAACTTATGATTATTGACTTAAATTGTACAATGTTCCAGAGTACTTGTTTCTCTTGTGACTTACCACCTTGTTACTCCTCAGCAACTCCAGAACATGCTTGCGACACTTGCTCTCCAACATATTTGGTGTCTGCTGGTTGAATTCCCCTGAGCCTATTGGCATCAAGCGTCACTTGATCAAGTTTCATGCTTAAATACGTATGAAAAAGATAAATATAGATAGATAGATAGATAGATAGATAGATGATAGATTTAACCAAAATCTTCAAATTCTTATAGTGCATGTTACTGTGCATATCAACTTTTAGACATATTTCGGACTTTCTTAAGAATTTGTTATATAATGATAAATAATGTGATCAAATCAAAATGTTTTAAAATACTTTCTTTTGTTGGTAAACCATTGTTCATTACTTTTTTTCCCAGTCTTTGCCTTGATACACTATTGACACGCCATGCGGCAGCGGCATGGATTTTTTTTTACATTATTCCCTAATTAATACATATTTCTTCCAATTTGTTTTCTTCATATTTCTAATCACTTGGGGCTAAAATACTGTTTTCTTTGTATTCGTAAAAACTAAATCCAGAAATGGAGTCACTTTATACTTTAAAAAGGTTTAGTCTGTGCGAGTATGGAGATTAGGGTAAGGGTAGAAATATAAAATGCATCCAACTCGATTGATTTGGAAAGACAAGAAAGTAAAACATGTTTTCATGGATGCTGAGCCCCCCAAACATCTAATTATCACTTGCTTGTTCATGACTAATTTTGATGATTTACAAAGTATAGGACTATGTTTGTAGGTATCTATGAAATGCTTTTCTTAGAAAGAATCTGCAACAACATTATTAACATATCCACCTCCCAAGAGGACCCTTGATAATAACACAATGAGGGGAATAGAGAATAACTTAGGGTGTAAATCAGTATGTGTACCAAATGATGTTCATAGCTAGAGCCACCTAATAGAAGGCAATATCAGGGTCAGATATTGTTTGCTCATCCAGAAAGTGCAGATAGCAAAGTATTAAAAGAAAGGCTTCACATACTTTATTACAGGATGTAGCATCATCATATTTAATATAGGAACTCAAAATCTGGGGACAATATACCTTTTTAAATGTGTCTTTTGGAGCATGAGCAAATTACCATAATTTTTTTTTATTAGATATCTATGTGGTATTTTGTGGATTATTCACACGTAATGCTATTTTTGTCCCATTTTACATGTATATTTTATATACTGTACATTAAACATCTAGTTTGAAGATACTCTGTAAATTATTCATACAGAGCTATTGTCAAAGTTTTTATGGCCATTAACAGAAGGGGAGCAAACTCTTTCTTAGGACTAGATTACAAGTGGAGCGTTATTTATCGCTTCCGCTTGCGAGCTAACTGCACTCGACTTCGGCATTTTGAACGCATTGTGTACACAATATTAGAAGTTGAATACAAAAAGGTTTTGCTCACGTGCTAACCCGATGGGCGTAAAAAGTAAAAAATAGAGAGTGAAAAGCGGAAGAAACCTAACACCCAACAAGCCCGATAGCAATAAGCCCTCTACTCATATAACCCATAAACCACCACATAGTACACTGCAAATTACCCCCACTATTATTCTCTAAACGTTATACCCCCACATAACAAACTGCCCTGCTACACTAATAACCGCTAAATCACCACACCCACATTGCAAACTTCCCCGATACACTGTTAATCCCTAAACTGCCACACCACCACATCATAAACTATTCCGCTACACTATTAACTCCGAAGCCACCACACTCCCATATCGCAAACTACTTCTCTTCCCTATTAACCTTAAACTGCTGCATGCCTCACATTGCAAACTATTCTGCTACACTATTAACTCCTAGACTGCCACACCTCCACATCGCAAACTACACCGCTACACTATTAGACCCTAAACTGCCACAAGCCACAACCCCTATCGCAAAGTACCAACTAACCACCTAACATGCTTGAGGTTACCAAAAAAAAAAAAATACATAAAAATAAAAAACCTAACATTACATAAAAAACCTAACATTACAGAAAATAAAAAAACATTACCAAAATTAAAAAAAACACAGTTATGCCTATTCTAAAAGTAAAGCCCCTCCTTAAAAAAGCATCCCAAAATATAAAAACCTATACTAAAATTGTTTTTGTGATTTAGTGCTTTAAAAAATTCAACTCCATTTTACAATAAACCCTCCCCCTCCCCCCAATAAAAACCTATCTAAGACACCTACAATAATAGTTGCCCGGATAAGGGCATTTGGTAGGGCATTAGCCCAAAATGAACTTAGCTTTTTTTCTTTAACCCCTTAATGACAACTGACGTACCAGGTACGTCATGCATTAACAAGCAGTTAATGACAATAGACGTACCTGGTACGTCAGTTGTCTAACAGAGTGCTGGAAGCAATCACAATCACTTCCAGCAGCTCTGAGGGTATTGCAGTGATGCCTCGATATGGAGGCATCCTGCAATACCCCTTTACAAGCCTCCGATGCAGAGAGAGCCACTCTGTGGCCCTCTCTGCACCGGAGCGTCGTTGGTGGGTGGGAGCAAGGCAGGGATGTGGGTGGGTGGCCTGCTAAGGGCCTGTGATGTGGAGGGGGGTGGGATCGTAGGCCAGATCGGAGGCGGCAGTGTCCGGGGGCGCGCACGGACGCGCGCGCGTGCACGTGGGTGGCGGGCGGGCTGCGTGCACGGGCGGGAGTGGGTGGGAACTGCTACACTACAGAAAAATGTATTTAAAAGTTGGGAGAAAGGAGGGATTTAATAAACGATCAAAGGGTTCTGGGGGGTGGGGGTGGGGGTGTGGGGGAAGCTACACTACAGAAAATGGCAAAAAAGGCCAAAAAATAATAAAAGCATATTTATTTTACTAAACTGGGTACTGGCAGACAGCTGCCAGTACCCAAGATGGTGCACATTAAGTTAGAGGGGGAGGGTTAGAGAACTGTTTTATGGGGGATCTGTGAGGTTGGGGGCTAAGGGGGGATTCTATACAGCAGCATATGTAAATATGCTATAAAAACACACAAAAAAACCCAAATATACCTTTTATTTTAGCACTGGCAGACTTTCTGCCAGTACTTAAGATGGCGGGAACAATTGTGGGGTGGGGGAGGGAAGAGAGCTGTTTGGGAGGGATCAGGGGGTCTGATGTTTCAGGTGGGAGGCTGATCTCTACACTAAAGCTAAAATTAACCCTGCAAGCTCCCTACAAGCTACCTAATTAACCCCTTTACTGCTAGCCATAATACACTTGTGATGCGCAGTGGAATTTAGTGGCCTTCTAATTACCAAAAAGCAACAACAAAGCCATATATGTCTGCTATTTCTGAACAAACGGGATCCCAGAGAAGCATTTACAACCATTTGTGCCATAATTGCATAAGCTGTTTGTAAAAAATTTCAGTAAGAAACCAAAAATTGAGAAAAATGTAATTTTTTTTTATTTGAACGTATTTGGCGGTGAAATGGTGGCATGAAATATACCAAAATGTGCCTAGATCAATACTTTGGGATGTCTTCTAAAAAAAAATATATACATGTCAAGGGATATTCAGAGATTCCTGAAAGATATCAGTGTCCCAATGTAACTAGCACTAATTTTGAAAAAAAGTGGTTTGGAAATAGCAAAGTGCTAATTGTATTTATGGCCCTATAACTTGGAAAAAAAAACAAAGAACATGTAAACATTGGGTATTTCTAAACTCAGGACAAAATTTAGAAACTATTTAGCATGGGTGTTTTTTGGTGGTTGCAGATGTGTAACAGATTTTGGGGCTAAAAGTTAAAAAAAAGTGTTTTTTTTCCATTTTTTCCTCATATTTTATATTTTTTTTATAGTAAATTAGAATATATGATGAAAATAATGCTATCTTTAGAAAGTCCATTTAATGGCGAGAAAAACGGTATATAATATGTGTGGGTACAGTAAATGAGTAAGAGGAAAATTACAGCTAAACGCAAACACTGCAGCAATGTAAAAATAGCCATTGTCATTAAGGGTAAGAAAATTGAAAAATGGTCCGGTCATTAAGGGGTTAAAAAAAACACAGTTACCTAAAAAAAAAAAGCAACCCCAAAAAACCCTACAGCTAAACTCCAAAGATGGTACTTGAATCCAGCTTTTACGTGATTGCCCACTACAGGGATTTTCTTAATTGTGGGGCCCATCATCATCCTGGCAGCAGCAGGAGCCCATCTTCATGAATATGGATGAATATGGACCATCTCTACCGGGATAAAGAAAGAAGAGGAGCACCACTTCCATGAAGATTGGCCCTGCTGTTGCCAAGATGAAGATGGACCTTGCAATGTAGAGGTGCACCACAGTTTGTGATCACGTGGGAGCCGGATTCCTGTCCGTTAAATACTATCTTTGTGGTTTAGCATTAGGCTTTTTTTTGTGGGTTTTTTTTTAAGTTAGGGTATTTTATTTTTTTAAGATAAAGAGCTATGTTTACTGTAGGGCAATGTCCTACCACATGCCCTTTTTTAGGATAGGGCATTTTTTTGATATTTTTTATATTTTAGAATTCGTTTTATTTTCCTCTTGGGCAGCAAAAGAGCTATGTTCACTTTAGGGCGCTGCTCTACCATAGTTGCCAACATTTGAAAAAATTTTCCAGGGACACTTTGCAGCTATCAATTACTTGCATGAAATGTTTTACCACACCCCCTGCCCTAAAGTACCGCCCACTTTACCAAACCCACATAATTAGCATAATTTAGCTCCACCTATTTGTTATGGGGCTGATTTATATATATATATACATATATATATATATATATATATATATATATATATATATATATATATATATATATATATATATATATATATATATATATATATATCTGCCACTGTTATATACAGTTTATTAGTCATTATCTAATATGTTGGTTCTGTAAGTACTGATATTTTGTAGTAAAGCTTCAGAAGCTTTACTGCAAAATATCTGTACTTACAGAACCAACAGATAATAACAAATAAACTGTATATAACAGTGGCAGATCATTTGCTAATATCAGCCAGGGTAATTAAAAAATTAAGAAGCTTTACTGAAAAATATCTGTACCAGCAGATATAACAAATAAACTGTATATAACAGTGGCAGATCATTTACTAATATCAGGGGTATTAAT
The DNA here is from genome assembly GCF_027579735.1 of Bombina bombina. Classification (NCBI taxonomy): domain Eukaryota; kingdom Metazoa; phylum Chordata; class Amphibia; order Anura; family Bombinatoridae; genus Bombina; species Bombina bombina. The sequence goes on along the minus strand of NC_069499.1, from coordinate 508,314,733 downwards.
TAAAAACTTAAGAAGCTTTACTTCATTTTTTTAATTACCCCTCAGATTTGTGAATTAATATCTACCTGCTGCTGGTTCTGTTACTAACACAGTTAGTTTATAATTTGTCATTTTTTATTAACCTTTTTTCTAGCATAACAGACTAAGTCTGACAAGTAGTCAAAAGTCACAGAATATTTGTTTTATTAATATTTTTTAAATAATTCATTGGTGATTCACGGTGTATCAACAGCTGGCTAAAACTTTTTATTGCAGCCGGTTCATTTAGGGCTGAGTCTCACCTCGTCCAGATCGGCTGTCTCTACACTAAGTCAGGCAGATGATTTTTTTTAGGGTATGCGACACAGACACTCTCAGCTCAGACTCAGCTCTGTCAGACAGTGTCCTCCTGCTGCCGCGTGTGTTGGAAGGCTCAGTAGTGCACTGCTCTAGTGAGCAGCAATGCGGGGTGGTCACGTGAGATGCCTGGTGACGTCACTGGTGTGCTCGTCGCAGTGCTGACAGCACGAGAATGAAAAATTCAAAGGAGATGGAGCTCAGAGTGGCACACGGGATTGCGCTAGATAACTCAGAAGCGCTGCAGCTGCCTGCTACTCTTGCCGGGACAGTCCGGGACATTTAAATGCCTGGGACCCGGCAAAAATGGGACAGTTGGCAAGTATGGCTCTACCAAATGCCCTTCTAAAGGCAATGGCCTCTATTTATCAAGCCGTCAACCGCAAATACGCTGGAATTCTGCAGCGTAATTGTGGAGAGCTTGATTCGCCTTATTTATCAAAGGCTACAGACCGGCAAAAGTAGAATTTTGTGACATAACATACGATCCATCGGTCTCAGTCCGACACAGATCGATGCTTACGTCACTACAGATGTTCCGAATGCAAATTCGGCACTATCTGACTACTTTTGCAAATTATCACATTTCTACCAGGTACGCTCGGCACTATTCTGGCCCAGCGTACCTGGTTTTCAATTCGCCGCCCTGGAGGCGGCGGATGCCATAGGAATCAATGGGAGTCTGAAAGCAGCAAAACTTATGTTCGCTGCTGCCCGCTATCCCATTGATTCCTATGGGAGAATAAAAGTTATGTTTACACCTAACACCCTAACATGTACCCCGAGTCTAAACACTCCTAATCTGCTGCCCCCTACACCACTGCCACCTACATTATACTTATTAACCCCTAATCTGCCACCCAGACACTGCCCCCACCTACATTATACTTATTAACCCCTAATCTGCCGCCCCGACACCGCCGCTCATCGCCCCGTACTTGGTGCCTCAATGTCTAACCAAATGCTCTAGGTTATGGTTTTGTTTTTTTTTAGATTACTTTTTTTTTTATATAGCAAAAGAGCTGTACTCTCTTTAGAGAAATGCCCTACAAAAAGCCCTTTTAAGAGCTATTGCTTTAGTAACTTTTAGTGTTAGAATAGTTTTTTATTTTAAGGTTTTTTTTTTTAAAGGAGGGTTTTAGCTTTAGAATAAGCATAACTGTGAGGGGGGTTGTTGTTGTATGTGTAGCACCCTAGGAAGGACTTTATCTCTCAATTTTATTTAGCACTGTGACCCCTGCTCTAAGTAGTGCATACTGCACAGCCATCATGTCAGCAAGATGAGACTGGGTGGAGCGCTTGGTCCTGTGCAGAGATGCTTGCCGGCTTCTGTGGCTGCAATGTGCTCTGTCTGAAGCTAAACCTAGATGCTTAGAGCCTCAGTGAGTGATTGGTGGAATTCTTCGGAGTAAGGTCTAACACTGGCTAGCTATTATTACTAATATTCTCCTCATCGTGCAGTTATATCTACGGCTCTGCCCTATCTTCCAATGTAAAAGGAAGAGGATCCTGGATAAGGCAGATGTGCAATTACATGCTGAAGGAGGAGAGGAGTATTAGCCAGTGCCACGGTAAACCTGACACCTTAGTTAGATTACAAGGCTTGTGTGCTCACTGCTACCTGCTTGAGGTCAGTGCACTTTGCAGTAGGCAGCGCTGGCATTTTTACAGATTCATTCCTTCCACATGTGATTCCACGCCGGTGGAAGCTTCCATTCACTTGTCAGGGCCTGGGGATGCACCAAGGTGAGGCTAAAGGAGGAGTCCTATTGCCACTCACTGTCCATGTCCAAGGAAAATAAAAAGTAGATGTGGGAAAAAAAAACTATCCGGAGTGCAGTAAGAAGCCACCAATTGAGTGAGTACCACTTCCTAGACTATTGCATTTGTAAATTGTTGTTATTTTTATAATATACTTAGCTACAAGACTTACATGCATTTACAGAGCCATTTGGGCCAATTATCTACCTGCTAATACACTCAATAAACAATAGGATAATGCCAAGTAAGCCTTGAAGTTAAGACCCCACTATTTGTAAATATTTTTGTACCTGGTGGTGGTCAGGTTGCACACAGTCAGACAGACCCAAGAGTGTGTGTGTAGTGTGCTGCATGTATGTATGTATTGTGTGTAAGTATTTATTGTATACATGAGTGCGTGAAAGTTCTTGTGTGTGAGAGTCTGTGTGTATGTGAAAGTCTGTGTGTGTGTGTGTGTGAGTCTGTATGAGAGTCTGTGAGTGTGTATGTCTGTGTGTGTGTGTGTGTGTGTGTGAGTCTCTGTGTGTGTGTGTGTGTGTTAGAGAGAGAGTTTGTGTGGGCATGTGAGAGTCTGTGTGTGTGTGTGTCTGTGTAGTGTGCTGCATGTAGTATGTGTAAGTATTTATGTAGTCTGTGTGTGTAGTGTGTGTGTGTGTATGTAGTATACATCAGTGTGTGAAAGTCTGTGTGTGTGTGAGTCTGTATGAGAGTGTGTGTATGTGTGTGAGTCTGTGTGTGTGTGTGTGTGTAAGTCTGTGTGTGTGTGTGTGTGTGAGAGAGAGAGTTTGTGTGTGCATGTGAGAGTCTCTGTGTCTGTGTGAAAGTCTGTGTGTGTGTGTATGTTATTCTGTGTGTATGTGAGTCTGTGTGTATGTGAGTCTGTGTGTGAGTGTGTGTAAGTCTGTGTGTGAGTCTGTGTGTGAGTGTAAGAGTTACTGACACAAAGAGAAATGGTAACTTCAGAAAAAAAATGGAAAACAGCACATTTATCTTTTGTTGAGGGGCACGGAATATATGACTTGTAATCCAATAACAAAAATGTATTCTAGCATCCAAAGTAAAAGCAAAGACCTTTATTGTTTCACATGGGGTCCAAAGAGCAAAAACATACAATGTTTCAGGCCTGCCTTATGCCCGTAGTCATGTATACTTAATTATAAACAGGTTTGTGACTTTTATACCTTTACCTGTTACCTATTCTCATGTGAGCATCTTATGCACAATAGTGACATCTTGTGGATGTGAATCATACTGCATCCATTCTATTATTTCAGATGGTCTCATGAGAAAAGTTTAACTATTATATTTAAAATTAAAAATTAAAAACACATAAACCCACATATACAATTAAAAGAGGAAAATTTGGACATAACAACAGATTACCTAAAGTTAAGGGGAGACAATTTTTTTATCATTCGGAGTTAAACTAGTTAGACTGTAGTTTAAAGCAGATAATCTAAAGAATTCAATGAAAGTAAATAAACAGGCTACAATCATAGTCTTTGTTCATGCCTTTAGGGGTCAGGGCCTCTACTTTAAAAATCCAGAACATCTCTCTAATTTTTAGAAGATGCTCTCTATCCTCTCCCCTTCTTGGTCTATCCACTTGTTCTATAATTTGGAACCTTAACTGACTTATATTGTGACCCATAGAGAGGAAGTGAGAGGATACCGGGACGTCTTTATTGTTACATCTAATATTAGATTTATGTTCTGTTATCCTCTCCTTTACCTCTCTACTGGTCTCGCCTATGTAAATAAGGCTACGTGGACATTTTATTAAATAGATGGAATAAGTAGCAAGATGAGACTGGGTGGAGCGCTTGGTCCTGTGCAGAGATGCTTGCCGGCTTCTGTGGCTGCAATGTGCTCTGTCTGAAGCTAAACCTAGATGCTTAGAGCCTCAGTGAGTGATTGGTGGAATTCTTCGGAGTAAGGTCTAACACTGGCTAGCTATTATTACTAATATTCTCCTCATCGTGCAGTTATATCTACGGCTCTGCCCTATCTTCCAGTGTAAAAGGAAGAGGATCCTGGATAAGGCAGATGTGCAATTACATGCTGAAGGAGGAGAGGAGTATTAGCCAGTGCCACGGTAAACCTGACACCTTAGTTAGATTACAAGGCTTGTGTGCTCACTGCTACCTGCTTGAGGTCAGTGCACTTTGCAGTAGGCAGCGCTGGCATTTTTACAGATTCATTCCTTCCACATGTGATTCCACGCCGGTGGAAGCTTCCATTCACTTGTCAGGGCCTGGGGATGCACCAAGGTGAGGCTAAAGGAGGAGTCCTATTGCCACTCACTGTCCATGTCCAAGGAAAATAAAAAGTAGATGTGGGAAAAAAAAACTATCCGGAGTGCAGTAAGAAGCCACCAATTGAGTGAGTACCACTTCCTAGACTATTGCATTTGTAAATTGTTGTTATTTTTATAATATACTTAGCTACAAGACTTACATGCATTTACAGAGCCATTTGGGCCAATTATCTACCTGCTAATACACTCAATAAACAATAGGATAATGCCAAGTAAGCCTTGAAGTTAAGACCCCACTATTTGTAAATATTTTTGTACCTGGTGGTGGTCAGGTTGCACACAGTCAGACAGACCCAAGAGTGTGTGTGTAGTGTGCTGCATGTATGTATGTATTGTGTGTAAGTATTTATTGTATACATGAGTGCGTTAAAGTTCTTGTGTGTGAGAGTCTGTGTGTATGTGAAAGTCTGTGTGTGTGTGTGAGAGTCTTTATGAGAGTCTGTGAGTGTGTATGTCTGTGTGTGTGTGAGTCTCTGTGTGTGTGTGTGTGTGTGAGAGAGAGAGTTTGTGTGGGCATGTGAGAGTCTGTGTGTGTGTGTGTCTGTGTAGTGTGCTGCATGTAGTATGTGTAAGTATTTATGTAGTCTGTGTGTGTAGTGTGTGTGTGTATGTAGTATACATCAGTGTGTGAAAGTCTGTGTGTGTGTGAGTCTGTATGAGAGTGTGTGTATGTGTGTGAGTCTGTGTGTGTGTGTGTGTGTGTGTGAAAGTCTGTGTGTGTGTGTGTGAGAGAGAGTTTGTGTGTGCATGTGAGAGTCTCTGTGTCTGTGTGAAAGTCTGTGTGTGTGTGTATGTTATTCTGTGTGTATGTGAGTCTGTGTGTATGTGAGTCTGTGTGTGAGTGTGTGTGAGTCTGTGTGTGAGTGTAAGAGTTACTGACACAAAGAGAAATGGTAACTTCAGAAAAAAATTGGAAAACAGCACATTTATCTTTTGTTGAGGGGCACGGAATATATGACTTGTAATCCAATAACAAAAATGTATTCTAGCATCCAAAGTAAAAGCAAAGACCTTTATTGTTTCACATGGGGTCCAAAGAGCAAAAACATACAATGTTTCAGGCCTGCCTTATGCCCGTAGTCATGTATACTTAATTATAAACAGGTTTGTGACTTTTATACCTTTACCTGTTACCTATTCTCATGTGAGCATCTTATGCACAATAGTGACATCTTGTGGATGTGAATCATACTGCATCCATTCTATTATTTCAGATGGTCTCATGAGAAAATTTTAACTATTATATTTAAAATTAAAAATTAAAAACACATAAACCCACATATACAATTAAAAGAGGAAAATTTGGACATAACAACAGATTACCTAAAGTTAAGGGGAGACAATTTTTTTATCATTCGGAGTTAAACTAGTTAGACTGTAGTTTAAAGCAGATAATCTAAAGAATTCAATGAAAGTAAATAAACAGGCTACAATCATAGTCTTTGTTCATGCCTTTAGGGGTCAGGGCCTCTACTTTAAAAATCCAGAACATCTCTCTAATTTTTAGAAGATGCTCTCTATCCTCTCCCCTTCTTGGTCTATCCACTTGTTCTATAATTTGGAACCTTAACTGACTTATATTATGACCCATAGAGAGGAAGTGAGAGGATACCGGGACGTCTTTATTGTTACATCTAATATTAGATTTATGTTCCGTTATCCTCTCCTTTACCTCTCTACTGGTCTCACCTATGTAAATAAGGCTACGTGGACATTTTATTAAATAGATGGAATAAGTAGCTCTACATTTTAGATATTTATTTATTTGAAACGTTTTTCCATTTATTGGATGATGAAAATATTCACCCTTTATCATTGAGCTGCAATTGCTGCAACTGAGACATGGATAAAATCCACTTCTTTTTGGGCCTTTTGTTCTCTGTATACTTTGCTTGCCACTGCCTATGTCAGTATCTACTAGCATATCTTTCATGCTTTGATTTCTCCTATAGGCTACCATTGGGCCCATTTTGAATTCATTAACTTGTGGGTTGCATTCTCTTAAAATGTTCCAGTGTTTCTTTACTATTCCTGTAATTTTTTGATTCATGTTATTTCATTCCTGGTATTTTCCTTTCTTATGGCTAGATTTAGAGTTCTGCGGCCAAAGGGGTGCGTTAGCTACGCATGCTTTTTTTCCCCCGCACCTTTTAAATACCGCTGGTATTTAGAGTTCACAGAATGGCTGCGTTAGGCTCCAAAAAAGGGAGCGTAGAGCATATTTACCGCCACTGCAACTCTAAATACCAGCGGTGCTTACGGACACGGCCAGCTTCAAAAACGTGCTCATGCACGATTCCCCCATAGGAAACAATGGGGCCGTTTGAGCTGAAAAAAACCTAACACCTGCAAAAAAGCAGCGTTCAGCTCCTAACGCAGCCCCATTGTTTCCTATGGGGAAACAATTCCTAAGTCTGCACCTAACACTCTAACATGTACCCCGAGTCTAAACTAACATGTACCCCGAGTCTAAACACCCCTAGCATTACACTTATTAACCCCTAATCTGCCGACCCCGCTATCGCTGACCCCTGCATATTATTATTAACCCCTAATCTGCCGCTCCGTACACCGCCGCAACCTACGTTATCCCTATGTACCCCTAATCTGCTGCCCCTAACACCGCCGACCCCTATATTATATTTATTAACCCCTAATCTGCCGCACCCGCTATCGCTGACCCCTGCATATTATTATTAACCCCTAATATGCTGCCCCCAACGTCGCCTCCACCTACCTACACTTATTAACCCCTAATCTGCCGACCGGATCTCGCCGCTACTATAATAAATGTATTAACCCCTAAAGCTAAGTCTAACCCTAACACTAACACCCCCCTAAGTTAAATATAATTTAAATCTAACAAAATAAATTAACTCTTATTAAATAAATTATTCCTATTTAAAGCTAAATACTTACCTTAAAATAAATCCTAATATAGCTACAATATACATTATAATTATATTGAAGCTATTTTAGGATTAATATTTATTTTACAGGCAACTTTGTATTTATTTTAACCAGGTACAATAGCTATTAAATAGTTAATAACTATTTAATAGCTACCTAGTTAAAATAATTACAAAATTACCTGTAAAATAAATCCTAACCTAAGTTACAATTAAACCTAACACTACACTATCAATAAATTAATTAAATAAAATACCTACAATTAAATCTAACACTACACTATCAATAAATTAATTACATGAAATACCTACAAATAAATACAATTAAATAAACTAACTTAAGTACAAAAAATAAAAAAAGCTAAGTTACAAATGAAGGTTCCTTTAAATGGCGTGATCCAAGATGGCGTCCCTCGAATTCCGATTGGCTGATAGGATTCTATCAGCCAATCGGAATTAAGGTAGGAAAAATCTGATTGGCTGATCGGAACAGCCAATAGAATGCGAGCTCAATCTGATTGGCTGATTGGATCAGCCAATCGGATTGAACTTGAATCTGATTCCTATCAGCCAATCGGAATTCAAGGGACGCCATCTTGGATGAAATCCCTTAAAGGAACCTTCATTCGTCGTCTAGTCGTCGGAAGAAGAGGATGGATCCGCGCTGGAGGTTTTGAAGATCAGCCGGTCGTTATCGGATGGAAGAACATAGAAGATGCCGCCTGGATGAAGATGTTTGCCGGTCCGGATGTCCTCTTCTTCCTGCTTGGATCAAGACTTCAGCCGGAGGATGGATGTCTTCAGCCCCCCGCTTGGGCTTGGATCAAGACATCGGAGCCTGGACGGATCGCTGATACCCGGCGTGGTTAAGATAAGGTAGGAAGATCTTCAGGGGCTTAGTGTTAGGTTTATTTAAGGGGGGTTTGGGTTAGATTAGGGGTATGTGGGTGGTGGGTTGTAATGTTGGGGGGGTATTATATGTTTTTTTTTACAGGCAAAAGAGCTGAATTCTTTGGGCCATGCCCCGCAAATGGCCCTTTTAAGGGCTGGTAAGGTAAAAGAGCTTTTCTATTTTAATTTTAGAATAGGGTAGGGCATTTTTTTATTTTGGGGGTCTTTGTTATTTTATTAGGGGGCTTAGAGTAGGTGTAATTAGTTTAAAATTGTTGTAATATTTTTCTAACGTTTGTAAATATTTTTTTATTTTTTGTAACTTAGTTCTTTTTTATTTTTTGTACTTTAGTTAGTTTATTTAATTGTATTTATTTGTAGGTATTGTATTTAATTAATGTATTGATAGTGTAGTTTTAGGTTTAATTGTAGATAATTGTAGGTAGTTTAATTTATTTATTGATAGTGTAGTGTTAGGTTTAATTGTAACTTCGGTTAGGATTTATTTTACAGGCAATTTTGTAATTATTTTAACTAGATAACTATTAAATAGTTATTAACTATTTAATAGCTATTGTACCTGGTTAAAATAAATACAAAGTTGCCTGTAAAATAAATATTAATCCTAAAATAGCTACAATATAATTATAATTTATATTGTATCTATATTAGGATTTATTTTAAGGTAAGTATTTAGCTTTAAATAGGAATAATTTATTTAATAAGAGTTAATTTATTTCATTAGATTTAAATTATATTTAACTTAGGGGGGTGTTAGTGTTAGGGTTAGACTTAGCTTTAGGGGTTAATACATTTATTATAGTAGCGGCGAGATCCGGTCGGCAGATTAGGGGTTAATACTTGAAGTTAGGTGTCGGTGAGGTTAGGGAGGGCAGATTAGGGGTTAATACTATTTATTATAGGGTTATTGAGGCGGGAGTGAGGCGGATTAGGGGTTAATAACTTTATTATAGTAGCGGCGCGATCCGGTCGGCAGATTAGGGGTTAATAAGTGTAGGTAGGTGTCGGCGACGTTGAGGGGGCAGATTAGGGGTTAATAAATATAATATATGGGTCGGCGGTGTTAGGGGCAGCAGATTAGGGGTACATAAGTATAACATAGCTGGCGGCGGTGTGCAGTCGGCAGATTAGGGGTTAAAAAAATGTAATCGAGTGGCGGCGATGTGGGGGGACCTCGGTTTAGGGATACATAGGTAGTTTATGGGTGTTAGTGTACTTTAGAGCACAGTAGTTAGGAGCTTTATAAACCGGCGTTAGCCCATAAAGCTCTTAACTCCTGTTTTTTTTCTGCGGCTGGAGTTTTGTCGTTAGATTTCTAACGCTCACTTCAGCCACAACTCTAAATACCAGCGTTAGAAAGATCCCATTGAAAAGATAGGATACGCAAATGGCGTAGGGGGATCTGCGGTATAGAAAAGTTGCGGCTGCAAAGTGAGCGTTAGACCCTTTCCTGACTGACTCCAAATACCAGCGGTAGCCCAAAACCAGCGTTAGGAGCCTCTAACGCTGGTTTTGACGGCTACCGCCAAACTCTAAATCTAGCCGCTAGTTTGTTTATTTTCATTAGTTACTATATTGAGCTGTTCTGCAATTAATGTAGGGGGGGGTAGGTTACATTAATAAATTTGTTAGCCATTTCTTCTAGTCTATATTTACATTTACTGCTGTCTGAGACTATACGTTTTACCCTTGTAAACTGACTTTTTGGAATTGCATTGAATACATCGTTAGGCTGGCAACTACCATATTTCAATAGATTATTTCTATCAATACTTTTTATATGGAGATCTCTTCTTAAAAAAACTTTTTCAATGTACACATATGTATCCAAATACTCAAAACCAGTTTCACTCATATTTAAGGTAAATTTCAGTCCTCTGACTGAATCATTGAGATCTTGAACAAATGATAGTAGACTACCAACGTCGCCCCCCCACACACACACACACCAAATACATCATCTATGTTCCTCCACCAGGAGGCACCATAAAGTTGGAACAAGTCATGAGGATACACAAAGTATTCCTCAAAGCTGTTCATGAATATATTGGCGTATGTGGGGGCAACGTTGGAGCTCATTGCTGTCCCCTGTTTTGCAAATATGTATCCATGAATAAAAAATAATTCTGATATAATATGATTGTAAACAGGCCAATCAGGAAACAGATTTCTCCCTTAGTATAGTTGCTATCAGACCTCAAGATATTCTCTACTGCAGAAATACCACTAGTGTGTTTAATGAAAGTGTACAAGCTAGACACATCAAGTGTAAATAATATACATTTCTTCCCAACATATCCAAGATCTTTTAATTTTGAGAGAAAATCATTTGTATCTTTCACATATGAGGTAGTTTTTTTAATTAGTGGTTGTAATACCTTATCCAAAAAAAATTTAAATGGATGAAAATACAGACCCTATGCCAGCCACAATTGGGCATCCCCAGCGTTTCTCTTTAGCTTTGTGTATCTTTGGCAATATGTATAATACTAGCCTTATTGGATTTTTTTTACAGTTAAAGTATCCTTAAAAGTCCTGATGGACTGTGAATTTGTTACAAAAGTCATTTATACAATATGACAAACCTTTGTTGAAAAAAACGGAGTGTTCTTCTTCTGTTAAAATATATTGAGAAAGATTGTGTACCAAATTAACATTCTGTGCTTTTAATTAAATTTGATGTGCAGAAACCAAACATTCAGGTGATATACGTGTATACTTTTTACCATCATTGTTAATTGCATCAACATGAGAGGTGCAATGTCCCAGTTCATTTTCTTTTGAATTTGGGGCAATATTACTTATAATATATATTATATAACTCCTCAGTCCAGTCTACCTTTTGGGCCGAAATTGATTTCACTATTTCTTCATGCGGTTCATTCCTCAATTCTTTACAGAAAGGCTTTAGTGTAGTGTCAGTCCATTGGATTACATTGCGGTCTATGTGGCTACAGGTTTGGTCATGCTCATATGTGTCAAGTGGTCGGTCACGGGCATAAGCCTCCTCAATGTTAAGGTATGTAGGGTTATCTCTCATGGCTTTATGTCTACTTTTTGTATAAGTCAATTCTTCATACCTCATTGTTTCAGAGGGCTGTTCCTCCTTCTCGCCCAGCGCTGTTCCATCTAGTAGCGATAGTTCCCTCTTTGTATCCCACGAGTTTGACGTGGCCGCTGTCACTCTGACATAATCAGCTGACCTGGTGCATTTCCTCTTGTGCTTCCTTCTGGCCCGGTGGAATCGACATCTGAGTCCTTCGTTAAAAAAACTTACTGAGGACTCAAATCCACTTTGACCTTCATCTTGTGCTGTAGTTTGCTTCATACGTCTCCTTTGTTCTCGTGGAGTGCTGTTAGCATTTTTACCATAACCTGTACTTGGCGCCACCTATAGACAGTTCCATGGCAATAATTTTGTTCATCCCTTATGAATTTCAGGCGTTTTCGGCTTTCCAAGTGTTTTCTATATTTATTCACAGATTTTTCAACTTCCATCACCAATTTCTTGTATTCATCTAAAGGTAAGTTCTTTATCATTCATTCCTTTTGTTGATTAATGCTCTCTTTGTATTTATTAATCCCCTGTTGGGCATATTCCACAGCCCAGGTTATAATATCGAAAGAGCATTTATTAAGTATGCTCTTTATCAGTGTAATCATGTGGACATTATGAATCATCTGAGGATACATTGTACCTTATGGTATTCTGAAAAGGTTTTAGCATGTAACTCCAAAACCATATTTTTCTTACTCTCCTTTTCAAAGAGTCTGCCTGTAACCTCAGAGGGAGCAATTTCAAGAAAGTCTCTATTTCCCATTACAGTGAAATTAATCTTTTGTGCAGTCTCCTCGTCATATCCAAATATCTTAGGACCCATTTGTATATCTATATTAATATTTGTTGTCATACCTTCAGCCATAGGGCGCCATGTACTAAGAGGCGGGCGGACAGCTTCTTAACTCGCGAAGCTGTCCACCCGCCTCTGCTACACACGGGCAGCGGATCTATTGATCCACTTGCCCATATGTATCATTACACACTCATCGGAGTGTGTAATGCCCGCCCCTTCAATCGAGCGACCAATCACGTGACTGAAGGGGCTGTCAATCACAGAGAGCGAACGTGCTCTCTGTGATTTTGCTTCACCACCTAAGAGGTGGTGTAGGGTGTAGGAAGCAGCGGTCTAATGACTGCTGCTTCTTACATTGCGGGAAGCAGGCTCGCATATGCAAACCTGCCCCGCAAAGGCTCCGGAGCAGCTTTCGCTGCTTCGTACATGGAGCCCATAGTGATGTGCAAGTACTTCCTGAGGCAAAGCAATGGTAACTTCAGAAAAAGCTTGGAAAACAGCACATTTATCTTTTGTTGAGGGGCACGGACTATATGACTTGCCAAGTCCACTTGTAATCCAATAACAAAAAATGTATTCTAGCCTCCAAAGTAAAAGCAAAGACCTTTATTGTTTCACATGGGGTCCAAAGAGCAAAAACATACAACGTTTCAGGCCTGACTTAGGCCCTTAGTCATGTATACTTAATTATACACAGGTTTGTGACTTTTATACCTTTACCTGTTACCTATTCTCCTATGAGCATCTTATGCACAATAGTGACATCTATTTGTACTGCTAACTTTAGAACACGTTCTATTTCTTTACTGATCTGAATAGTGGGATCTCTTGATAATTCCTGATACACCTGGTTGTCCACTAACTGTCAATGGATTTCTTCTATATAGTCTGACTTATTTAGAACCACTACAGCTCCACCCTTATTGGCCTCCTTTTTGATAATTTCTGTGTTTTTCTTAAGAGACTGGATTGCTGTCTTATCTTTTCTGTTTTTTTTTTTTATACAAGTTTTTTCTTCCTCTCCCTTTTAAAGAAATTCTCAACCTCTCTTTGTACCAAACTCATGTATGTAGCTGCGCTATGGGTAGTGGCTGGTGTAAAAGTGCTCCCCTTAACCTTAGGTAATCTGTTGTTATGTGCAAATTCTCCTCTTTTAATTGTATATGTGGGTTTTATGTGTTTTTAATGTAAATATAAAAGTTAGACTTTTCAAATGAGACTATCTGAAATAATAGAATGGATGCAGTATGATTCACATACACAATATTATTGTGCATAAGATGCTCACATGAAAATAGGTAACAGGTAAAGGTATAAAAGTCACAAACCTGTGTACAGTATAATTAAGTATACATGACTAAGGGCCTAAGGCAGGCCTGAAAAGTTGTATGTTTTTGCTCTTTGGACCCCATGTGAAACAATAAAGGTCTTTGCTTTTACTTTGGAGGCTGGAATAAATTTTTGTTATTGGATTACAAAGAGAAATGGCACAAAATGTTTTGTAGTATCATTGTTGGCATGTGATATTTTTACATTTTGTAAATTTTCATGATAATCTTTTTTTTGTGTCTTAAAAATGCAAGGCATGGACAATAATTTGCACTAAAAGTATTTGCCATACTGTCTTATTTTGGCAACACACTATTGCAAGGAAGTGTGTCTGTAGTAAGGGTCCTGTCATATAAAATAAGACATGATATTTTAATTGTAAAATATTTTAGACTGAGGCTGATTACATCTATTGAGTCATTCCCAACAGATTTGGTTGTTTTTCAACTCTTTTAAAAAATTTACTCTTTTAGGTGTGAGATTTAGGGGCCAAATTATCATTGTGCGAGCAGACATGATCCGGTATTGCGTATCATGTCCGCTGCACAACGATAAATGCTGACAGCATACGCTCTCTGCATTTATCATTGCACCAGCAGTTCTTGTGTTTATAGATTGTAGTTTTAAGGTAGGAGCACTCTCTCTCTCTCTCTCTCTCTCTCTCTCTCTCTCTCTCTCTCTCTCTCTCTCTCTTTCTCTCTCTCTTTTTCTCTCTCTCTATCTCTCTCTTTTATTCTCTCTCCCTCTATCTTTTTCTCATTCTCTTTTCATTCTTTCTCTCTCACTCTTATTCTCTCTCTCTCTTTCCCTCTTTTTCTCTCTCTATTTATCTCTCTTTATCTCTCTCTCTCGCTTTCTCTCCCTCCCCAAAACATACATCTGCATCATTCTATATAGCATTTATTTGGTGTTTAATGTCCTTTTAATTCTTTACATTTTGTTGATATGGTTGAAATAAAATAATTTATCAAGTCTTCGCAAAATATAATATAGATGGCAGTGGCACTATATAAATTTAGGATGTTAGAGTTATTTCAATATTAAATATAGGCAAGTAGATAAAGTGAAACATTAGTGTAAAGTTACACTGAAAATTGAATGGATTTTTTTGGGGGGGGCCTTCATGCTTTCCTGCATCGGGGCCCTGATGTTTCTAGTTACGCCCCTGGTTTGCAATGAGGGGGTGTGGCGGTTTAGGCTTAATTGTGTAGTGGGGCAGTTTGCGATGTCGGGGTGTTTAATAATATAGTTTAGTGCAACTTTTTCCTCTGGACAAACTCTTTACCCAAACTTTCAAGTCCTGTAAAAATTTTTAGCTTAAAATGTGATTATGCTTGAATGATCACCTTTACTTTCAACTTGAAATACAAGTGCACATTCCTGCTCAATGTTGCCCTTAGAAAATATAAGAAAATAAATTACTGAGAATTCTGGCAAACAAATTTGCAGTAATTTAAACACTGCGCCACTTGTAATATGGATTTGAAATTGTGTTTGCACTGCTCGCACTAAAAAAAGCACTCCACTCGTAATCTGGCCCTTAATGTATTAGAAGTATGAATAGCTTACCATGTCATTGTTCCTTTAAATATGTTTACTCTACACAGCGGTTTTGAATGGCATATCAAATACTTATTACATTTCCAAGAAATAATAAATAAAATATCTTATCAATGAAAATAAATGAAATCAACAAAAATATTAATCTAGTAAAATATAATATAAAGAAGGAAAAAAATCATTCCAGTTCCCTCAAACAAAATGATAATTTTCTATTCTATTTAATAATAAGAGAAGAGCTCTTCCACATTTATTTTTTATGTTATTGGAGCTCCCTGACCTGCTTTGAACTTTGAAAAGTCTGGAAGAAGTTAACAGATTCCTATAATATTTTTATACATAGAAAGAAAAAAAAAAAGAAAAGATAACACTTACTGTGGTTCTTGATTAACTGAATTTGAAATCCAACTTGGAATGAAAAAAATATTATCAATCCAAAAAATATGCTCTCTATTAAATTTACTCTAGGTACAGGAGAAATCAAAATCCCCTACGTTATATTACTTTTAAAGCTATTTATCTGTGTTGCATCTCTTTATAAAAAATACAAAAAAG
The DNA here is from genome assembly GCF_027579735.1 of Bombina bombina. NCBI lineage: Eukaryota > Metazoa > Chordata > Amphibia > Anura > Bombinatoridae > Bombina > Bombina bombina. The sequence goes on along the minus strand of NC_069499.1, from coordinate 508,299,200 downwards.
TTAACTTTTTTATTAGTTTCACAAGTTTATTCTTTGTAATATTATATTCAGTGTGTATATAACATAAGGCAAAGTGCATTTGCCAATGTACTAGATTCTGATCAGTCAGGATAATTATTTTGAAGATTTAAAAAAAAAAAGAAAAAAAAAAAAAAAATGATGTGGTATTAGAAGAATTAGGCCAAGCTACTGCAAGTATCTACATGGGGCTCCATTACATATGCAGCGTCGCCCGCAAAATCCTCCACCGCCGGATTTTACGCGATTTTGGTATTACATATACGGCGTAGCATACAAGTTACGCGTGTATATTTCACCCTTCGGCCATATTTTTTATCCCCATAGACTAACATAGAACAGCCGCGCAATTTGGTATCCAATATACAGCGTAAGGACTTACATGTGCAGAATTCAGAAAATCTACTCCATTCTCATCTCGCCACATATTGCAGGCGCAGAAACCCTTGCACTGACTAAAGAAGCAACGTAACTCCCTGGAAGCCTTAACAAACACATACATTTAAGCAGCATCTCAAGACTAAAGGGACAGTATACTATGATATTGGTTTTTTAAGGTTTATTTGTGTATTTGAAATTGCTGGTTTTGTTGTTTAAAGCCACAACCTAATCAAATAGATTGAACTTGTAGGTAGAATCAGATCTCATCACGTTATCACATTGTGGACATAAACTTGCTTATTTACTTTAAATTTGTTCTCAAAACAATCAGCAATACTTGGAGGAGAGAACAATGGGAAATCATAATTGTATTACCTTCATCTATTTAGAACCCACTGGAGTGTAATTTATTCTAATGTTAACACAGCTTGGCATTGATGCCAAAATATATAAAGGGACAGTCAAGTCCAAAGAAAACCTTCTTGTTTCAAAAAGGGCATGTTATTTCAAACTACTTTCAAATTCAATTCTAACACTTGCTTTGTTCTCTTGGTATTCTTAGTTGAAAGCTAAACCTAGGATGGCTCATATGATAATTTCTAAGACCTTCTTGAAGGTCGCCTCTTTGCAATTATGTCAAACCAATCACAGACAACACAACCTCTCACCTGCAGGCTTAAAACACCTGATTATGCACACCCTATCAGTAACATCACTATTATATATACCCATGTGTCAATTTATATTGGATGCGAGATACGTTGATTTCCATCTTAGAAGTGAATATTACTATATGTACCCTTCATAAACAACTATTGTGGATGTGAGTTATAGTACAAGAATATGTCATAAACATGATAATATTACCTGTTTTTATTGCCTTTTCCACACAGGTCATATTATATGTTTTAACAATATTAGTGTACTAAAACACACCTCACATGGATGTGGATGACAATTATATGGTAAATGACAGAGGACAAGATTTATGGTGAACTAAAAGAATATTTATTTCTTTTTTGGCTTCTTGGATGAGGGAGCTGAGGTGGCGGTAGTGGATTACCTTGTTCTCCTGGTTTGAGAAGATTCTGGTGTTTCTGCTGATGTACTGGCCACAGATGATAGGCTGGAGGCAGTGTCCTGCTGGTGTGTAAAGTGCTCAACCAACACACCCAAGAGTCGATTTTGTTCTCTCCATCTATTGTCCATTTTCATCTGCATATCAGACAGAATTCGCATCATCTGTGACTGGTTATGAACACTTGCACTGAACGATGCTGCCATGTCCCTCTGTATCTCTATGCTACGTTGTTGTATCCTCTCTTGGCTCCTGATGAACCTTTCATGGTTCCTGAAGAACCTCTCTTGGCCTCTTTGTATGCTCTCAGTGCTTGTTATGAGACTCCTCTGGAGTGCAATGTATTCCTCACCCAGGGGAGAATACAATGCATCCACAGGCTCTTGAGCAGAAGGGCTTCTAGGTGCCTGTGCAGGGTCACCTGTATCTGCTCTTGCTTGAGCTGCAGGGTCAGCTTCAACTGCTTGTTCATGTGGGGCAGGGTCAGCTTCAACTGCTGGTTCATGTGGGGCAGGGTCAGCTTCAACTGCTGGTTCATGTGGGGAAGGGTCACCTACATCTGATGGTGCTTGAGGTGCAGCTGTAGATTCTGTTATATTACTATTTCTACAGATGGTGGAGGTCGTCCAATTGATGATGATGGTGGAGCTCGTCCAATTGAAGATGATGGTGGAGCTCATCCAATTGATGATGATGATGGAGCTCGTCCAATTGATGATGATGGTGGAGCTTGTCCAATTGATGATGATGGTGGAGATCGTCCAATTGATGAGGATGGTGGAGCTCTCATGGTTGGTTGATAGTCCCACTGATGACGAGTGTGTGACCACTCAGCCTGTCCATATGGCACTTCCTGTGACATTGTCTGTGGCTAAAATCCCTGACTTCCATGAGATTGTGTTTTGGGGGGGTAAATACATGGACCCTTTGTGGCTGTCTTGACTCCCCGTTTAAAGCCAAAGGGAGCATATTCCTCTGGCCAGGAATCTTGCCAGAGGTCATATGGCAATGGTGGTGGTATCCCTCCCGGGTCCTCAACTGAAGTCATCCAACAATGCTCATGCCTGGGAGCATACTGTTCTTGTGGTTGCCTGAAGACTGATGGTGATGGTGGTGGTGGTGGCATGGATGTTTGTATCCTCGTGACAGGAGGTTCTGTGAAGGAGTCAAAGGATGAAAGGGATTAGTACAGTCAGATATATGTCCATGTGGGCATACAATATATATTGATACCTGCTAGGGCCTATACTGATTCTCATGTCAAACTCTATAACATTTGTCCTGTGTTATTCTGAGACATGTTAGTATTGCACTATTCCACCTCATATCATGAATTGCATTGTGTTAAGTAGCAGTATTGTCAAGTATAATTGTAGATGTTTTTGTTATTAGGCCAAATACCATGCTCCTCATTGTGTACATGAATGTGTGATATTAAAGGATGTTATATCTCAAATACATATAATACTGGTGTGTGGGATGTTACTCACCAGCATGATGTGCTGTGGTTGCAGCCCCTGAGTCACGAGCCCCTGGAAGTCCACAGACTGCTGTGATACTCAGGGACCTGCATATCATCTCCTGCCAGGGGTTATACTCAATATCCAGGGATGGACCACCACCTGTTACCCTCTGGTGCATAGCTTCCTGCCTCATCTTTTCTTTGACTCTCCTCTGGCAGTCATTCCACCGCTTTTTCAGGCCCTCAATAGTCCTCCTCTGCGGGGCCACACTGTTGACGGCATTCTCTACCGCCAACCATGCCATTTTTCTCCTTTTGGCAATGCCTTTGCCCTTCTCCTGCCTGAAGAGGTCACTGTAATTGTCCATGATGGCCTGGACAAGGGCAACATTTTCATCAAATGAGAAGTTGGGACATCTCAGCCTCTCATCCTCCATGGACACTTGGCTTCCTCCCTGTGATGTCCCTGGTGTGGTTTCCCCTCTATCCTCTCCCTCCTGCCCCCTTCTGTCCCCATGTGCACCCTCTGTCCCTCTCCTAGATGTGCCTGTTCTCTGGGGCTCTCGGGCATCTCCCCTCCCATCATCCCTTCTAGCTCTCCCTACTCCACTTACTCTCTGATGGGGGGGCCCACTGCTCCTCCTGTCCTCTCCAATACTCCTCTCCCTGCCACTCCCCTCCTCCCTATCTCTCCCTGCCATCCTCACACTAAATCACACTACACACACTCACACTCACTCCCAGTTCAATCACACACAATCACAACCAAATACTCAGTCTATCACACTGTAAAAATAAAATAAAATGTGTGAGGTGTTAGAAAAAAAAAAGTGTGGTGCATTTGTATATGTATGTATGCAAAATATGTGTGCAATATGTAAAAATATGTGTAAGTGTACAAGCTTAATCAAACAACAATGCGACCTAACTCCTCCGTTTGCGCCTCTCTCTCTACTCTCACTAATCCTCCACTCCAGTGTAGTGTGTTGTAGCTCAACGAACAATCTAAACACACTGAAGAAAATGGCGGCTGTGCATGGGTTTATATATGAATTTTAAATAGCATAATTACGTGTCGCATTTTTATTTAAAATCTGTCCATTTTTACGAGTGTTAGCCTAATTTGCATAAAACTACTCTTTATTGACACTTTCCGTGGACAAAATATTGGCGTAAGTTACTTGTGACGACTGAAAAGTGTATTTGCGCACATTTCAGAAGATCGCCAGTTTGTCCTACTTATGCCAGTTTAGCATCTAACGAAGCAGTATATGTAATACCGATGTGCAAGGTGAAATTATGGGCGGCCCGGGTTCCCAAACTTGCGCCGAAACCTGCGCCGTATATGTAATTGCGCCCCTATTTCCTCAGAATGTCATTTTCTACCTAATTCCCATGAATAAAGAATACTGGGACTTTATCACAAATCTAGGCAGGTCATTTAAATACACAATGTCAAAAAACACCCCAAAAAACCTCTCTACTGAGTTCTTCAGGATATTTTAGTTATTTCTGGATATCATTTTAGGATTCCAGATCAATGTTATTTTTAAATAAGACACAGAAACAATTGATTTGCAAAAGGATTACCACAAAAGATAAAATAGGGTTATATATGATATTCAAAAACAGTTATTAAAGGGACATTCCAGCCCAAATTTGAATTTACATGGATGCATTTTATTTTTGAATAGAAGCATTTTTGTAATATACATGTATTAGCAAAAAATGCTTCTAATAAAAGCTATAGCTGTTTCAAAAGTGTATTTAAGTATGCACCGTGCACCAGCATTTTAAACACAGCTCTTGCTCAGAGAGCCTATGGTGCTTGTACCATCTGGTGATGAATACATTTGTTAATTGCTGACATGATACAAGCACCACTGGTATTCTAAGCAGCTGCAGTATTAAAAATGCTAGTGCACTGAGAATATCTAGCTATGCCTCACGTGCACATGCAGGGAAAAATGCTTACACTAAAACAGTGATAACTTTTACTAGAAACATTTTTGCCAATGTATGTATATTGCAAATATGTTTCTATTCAAATATGTAATTGATCTGCATGTATTTCAGTTTTGACTGGAATGTCCCTTTAATGGTTTGAAGCTTATTTGTATAAGATAAGATCATTATTTTCGCTTTAGATCTATTTTAAGCTAACACAAATTCATTTCAGTTTTGAAAATAAATATTTTTGGAATTACACATAAAAAATGCATCTAGTAAAGTTTCTGTGAAAGTTTAACTGTGCACAAAAAGTATTGGCTAGATTACGAGTTATGCGTTAGGGTAAAAAAGCAGCATTAAGAGGTCCTAACGCTGCTTTTTTACGCCCGCTGGTATTACAAGTCTTGCAGGTTTAGGGTCACCGCACACTTCTTTGGCCTTACCACAAAACGACATACGTAAATTTCGTAAAGTCTTTTTTCTATGGGACTTCCATAGCGCCGGTATTACGAGTCTGTCCTGGGAGGCCAAAAAGTGAGAGGTACACCCTATCCTGTCAAGAGTCCTAAAGCATTTAAAAGTCAGTAGTTAAGAGTTTTATGGTACAACGCTGTAACATAAAACTCATAACTAAAGTGCTAAAAAGTACACTAACACCCATAAACTACCTATTAACCCCTAAACCGAGGCCCTTCCGCATTGCAAACACTAAAATAAAAATTTTAACCTCTAATCTGCCGCTCTGGACACCGCCGCCATCTACATTATATTTATGAACCCCTAATCTGCTGCCCCCAACATCGCCGCCACCTACATTATATTTATTAACCTCTAATCTGCTTTCCCCAATGTCGCCGCAATCTACCTACACTTTTAACCCCTAATCTGCCGCCCCCAATGTCACCGCCAATATAATAAACATATTAACCCCTAAACCGCCGCACTCCCACCTCGCAAACATTAGTTAAATATTATTAACCCCTAATCTGCCATCCCTAACATTGCCGCCACCTACCTACATTTATTAACCCCATCTGCCGCCCCCAATGTCGCCGCAACTATATTAAAATTATTAACCCCTAAAAGTCTAACCGTAAATCTGACACCCACTAACTTAAATTTAATTTAAATAAATCTAAATAAATATTACTATCATTAACTAAATAATTCCTATTTAAAACTAAATACTTACAGTATATAACTAATAGTTACATTGTAGCTAGCTTAGGGTTTATTTTTATTTTACAATCAAGTTTGTATTTATTTTAACTAGGTAGAATAGTTACTAAATAGTTATTTTATAGGTAAGTATTTAGTTTTAAATGGGAATAATTTAGTTAATGATAGGAATATTTATTTAGATTTATTTAAATTATATTTAAGTTAGGGGGTGTTAGGTTTAGGGTTAGACTTAGGTTTAGGGGTTAATAACTTTAATATAGTGGCAGCGACATTGGGGGCGGCAGATTAGGGGTTAATAAATGTAGGTAGGTGGCGGCGATGTTAGGGACGGCAGATTATGGGTTAATAATATTTAACTAATGTTTGCGAGGCGGGAGTGTGGCGGTTTAGGGGTTAATATGTTTATTATAGTGGTGGTGACGTTGGTGCGGCAGATTAGGGGTTAATAAGTGTAGGTAGGTGGCGGCGACGTTGGGGGCGGCAGATTAGGGGTTCATAAGTATAATGAAGATGGTGGCGGTGTCCGGAGTGGCAGATTAGGGGTTAATAATATAATGTAGGTGTCGGCAATGTCGGGGGCGGCAGATTAGGGGTTAATAAGTGTAAGATTAGGGGTGTTTAGACTCGGGGTTCATGTTAGGGTGTTAGGTGTAGACATAACTTTTATTTACCCATAGGAATCAATGGGGCTGCGTTAGTGAGTTTTACGCTGCTTTTTTGCAGCTGTTAGACTTTTTTCAGCCGGCTCTCCCGTTGATTCCTATGGGGAAATCGTGCGGTAATGAGCAAAATTTTGCTCAACGCTCACTTCTTGTCTTTTAACGACTGGTTTCTGAAAACTCGTAATACCAGAGCTGTAGGTAAGTGAGCGGTGAGAGAAAACTGCTCGTTAGCACCGCATAGCCTCTAACGCAAAACTTGTAATCTAGCCGTATGTCATTTGCATCCTCATTCAAACATTGCACCTGCTCAGAGATTCAGTAGTGGAGTGTATTAACCTGGCAGACTACTTTTTAAACAAAACAGGAACTATCCAAAACAACATCCCGACACAAACTGCAATCTTCTAATTCCAGGCCCAGTTACTCCCTCTGCCACCCTCTGCATTTTCCACTCAACCACTGAGAATGAAGTTTGTTGTTTACTATCTTCCTCACGCTACCTGCCTGCTCTACCCTATTCCTTTCCATCTAATACCCTCCCTGTCTTACACCCTCACTCCTGCTCTTACTCATAACTTCAACCTATCTCTCTCTACCGGTTCATTCACATCTTCTTTCAAACATGTTCCCATACTTTCCCGCCTCTCCCCCCTTCAATCCATCCTAAATACCTCTGCCAGGCTAATCCACCTTTCCCGTCGCTCTGTATCTGCTGCACCTCTCTGCAAGTTCCTTAATTGGTTCCCCATTCACAGCAGAATTAAATTCATAATTCTCACTCTTACATACAAAGCTCTCACCAACGCTGCTCTTCACTACCTATCCTCTCTAATCAACAATTATACTGCTCTCATACCTAATATTTCCCTCATCTAACTCTGTATTAACATCTTTCTCACTCTTGCAGTCCTCACCTCCTGTTTCTCAACCTCCTACCCTTCTAGATTGTAAGTTCCCATGAGTTCCTCCTGTATGTGTTTGTAAAATTTTGTCTTGTTATATCATTGTTTCATTTAAATGAATTGTACCCATGGGCAGAGCTGCGGAATATGTTGGCACTTCATAGCTAAAAGTATAATAATAATAATTTATCAGCAATGAGTCAGCTGTTATGTAATATCTGCTATCAGCAAACACAAGGTTTTAGTGCAGATGCAGGAGCATATGTTCTGTGTGTTGTAAAAATAATCTGTTGATATAAATGTAAAGGATATTTGTCTAGGTCACACACACAAATGCATACACACACATGCAGACACACACACATTTATATTATTGTTAAAAATGTGTAATTTTTCATTACTTTCAAAAAGTTAAATGTTACATTAAATGTTCAAATGTTACATTTGAAATTAAAAACATGATAACCTTAAACAATCTGATAAAAAAAGTACTCAAAAATACTAAATATGTTTTCTTTTGTTTTAAACATTTAAGTGTTACATTAAACCAAGCAAATGTTCAAGTGGAGTGCTGAGATGAGTCTTCCGTTGGGCTGGACTAATGTTTGGACCAAAGCGTGCATGCTCTGCTCAACTATGCTCTGTTGGGTAATGCTTTGAATCTTGCCTTAAACTGAGAACCGCTATTCCATCACTGCAAATGTTTGGAGTTGCAAGGCAGCTTACAAGCCCGGCAAAAATAAAAAAAAAAAACCTTCTAAAGAAGGGGTCTTACGCAGAAACTTTTAGAACTGAACTATGATTTTAAATGGGTTAAAAAATATATTACGTATCTGGGAGTCAAGATAACAAAACGTTCCTCAGAATTATACAAGACTAATTATATCCCACTGTACAAAAGCATCAAACAAGATCTTCTGAAGTGGAGTCGATACTGTTTTTCGTGGTATGGACGTATCTCGGCAGTTAAAATGATGGTCTTACCCAGAATCCTTTATCTCTTCCGGGCTTTACCGATAAAAATAAGCCCTAGAGATCTAGAGGAACTACAAACTGGGATCCATAGATTTTTAAGAGACAATAAAAAAGCTAGGGTAGCTAGAAATATACTTACTAGACATAGACAGTTGGGGGGTTTGGGAATACCCAATTTCAAAAACTACTATCAAGCAGCTAGATTGGCTCAGACACTGCTATTGATGGGGACGGAGGAGGAGGTCCGATGGGTCCAACTGGAGATGAATATTAATGGTTTTACTTCCCCGGAGACAATGATTTGGAGACTACCCCCTAAACAAAATAAAACATGCCCAATCACATCTCATACGATTTCACAATGGCACAAATTAACGAGAGGTCTTTCTCTTCTATCTCCCAACTCCATATATACACCACTGAAATGCATTATGTCAACCCTACCAGTCTCCACGTTAACTAAATGGGAAAATAAAGGCCTTTATAGGATAGCTGATGTACTAGAGAATAAAAAAATGAAGTCTTACAATACACTGAGGGAAATAATTTCTCCCCACACATTACATTGGTATCAGTATCTACAACTCACATCTACTATTCGTTCAATCATGACGAACCTAGAAGAGAAAACCCAAACTGAATTGGAGCTCCTTTGTAAAATGAGACAAAGACCAAAAAAAGCTATTTCACGGTTATATCTGATCATACAGAAAGCACAGACATCAACTGTTTCACTAAGACACAAATGGAGACATGATTTGGATACACATATAGAGGAGGGGGAGTGGAACCTACTAATGCGAAACTCCTGTAGAGGTTTATTAAGTGCTGACATGATAGAAAACTGTTATAAAACAATATCAAGGTGGTACCTGACGCCAACAATTACTTCACATACGACAATTGAGCGTTCCAGCCTCTGCTACAGAGGCTGTGGAATGGTTGGAACTTATAAACATATGTGGTGGGACTGCCCCTTAATAAGAGAGACTTGGGAGGATTTTTCTGACCTTCTCAGCAAGGTTCTGGGTGAACCAATAACTTTGACACTGTCACAAGCTTTACTACATGAACCATGTAGAAGACTTAATAAATATATAAACCAGTTTATTAGAATCACATGCACGGCCACCAGGATATGCATTGCACGACACTGGAAACTAGGTCCACCCACACATGAGGAGATCATAGCAAAAATTGCATACTTCTATAACATGTATGAACAAGCAGCATATATACAAGACACCCAACAGACATTCCAACGTACATGGTTCCACTGGATAATGTACAATGCACAGAATTGAGATACAAAACGAACAGGTTGTATATTTTGTAGGACAAGTATATAAAGACAGTTTTAGATACACAACCAACTAAATAAGTCACGTCGGCTCGATGGGGGACCCCAATGTGGGGGAGCTACTCAGGTAGGCATCTGTTACAGTTCTTCTTCCTCTCTTCTCTTTTTTTCTTTCTTTTTTCTTCTCTTCTTTCACTCTTCACTTTCGTATGGTTACCTCTTCCTTTTTTTTTTTTCTCCTTTCAAATGACAAGTGAGGACCTGTATTTGATGGTCATACTAATATTTGCCCATTGTGCCTAAATCTACCATTCTGTTATCTTAAAATGGCATGCTAACCAGTGCTATAATAAGAGATTTAGAAAGTTTGTTGTCATTGTTTTTCAGGATATTATGATGAATGGACTCATTTACAAATTGATGCCATATACTAGATGACTTTAATAAGTTTTGGGTTCTTTTTTTTTTTATTATTTATTTTTTTCCTTCTTGTCATTGTTTGTACTATGTAAAACTTAATAAAAATTATTTCAACATAAAGAAGGGGTCTTACTCAGAAGCAGTAAACAGAAGTTCATCTGGCAAGGGGTAAAGCCCAACACACTCAGTGATGTTAATACTTGCAAAATTTGCCACGGTGTGAACCTGATATTCCAGTGCACATATCGCTTATTTGCTATACAATCATCAGAATCTCCCTCTATATGTAACAGCTTTAAAAAGAACTAGTCTCCTGGTGGCTTTCTGTTCGTGCCCCATCAAGGAAAAAAGGCAGTTGGATCAGGGAGGAAGAAGTTCTAAAGATTTGCAGCAGGAAAACAGATCAAACCCACTGGTACCTTCACTGCTTGACTTTAGAGGTGATTCACCTAGGCTGAAGATTTAGCCGGAGAAGGGTAGCTAAAGTCTGCTGGACGAAGAGGAAATCTGGAAGTCTCTAAAGAACTACTGATTCGCTCAATCGTTGGAGTGGCACATTCAAGTAAACTCGTAAAGGCTAGGAGGAGGTGGGGCGATTTAACAAGCTGTCAAACAGCAGTTAAGAAGCAGCGGTCTTAAGACCATCTCTCGTACGCCTTCTCTGAGGCTGCGGACATCAATCTGCCCGATCGTATACGATCAGGTTGATTGACACCCCCTGCTAGTGGCCAATTGGCCACAACTATGTAGGGGGCAGCATTGCACAAGCAATTCACCAGAACTGCTTGTGCAATGTTAAATGACGACAGCATATGCTGTCGGCATTCAGCGATGTCTGTTGGACATGATCCGCTGAGCGGATGATGTCGGACAGACACTTGATAAATCAGCCCCTAAGACCGAAGTTAAAAGGGAAACAGCAGGAGTGGTAGGGACTGTATACCACAGAATAGCAGACCTTCATATAGTGAGAGACTTTGCTTAAGAGCAAAACCATCCGAGAAGTCTGTATAACCCTCTTTACTTCTCCAATAAATGACTTTCTCCTATACACAAAGGAACTGTCTTCTTTTTGTCATAAAGAGTGACTATGAATAAAGGGCCACGGGCCACTAAACCCAAAATCTATCTTTAATGATTCAGATAGAGAATACAAATTTAAACAACATTACAATTTACTTCTATTATTTATTTTGCTTCATTTTTTTAGATATCCTTAGTTGAAGAAAAAGCAATTCACATGGGTGAGCCAATCACACAAGACTTCTATGTGCAGCAACCAATCAGCAGCTACTGAGCATATCTATATATGCTTTTCAGCAAAGAACAGCAAGAGAATAAAATGAATTAGATAATAGAAGTAAATTAGAAAGATGTTTAAAATTGCATTCTCTTTCTAAATCAAGAAAGAAAAAATGTGGATTTCATGTCCCTTTAATTACTTCCCTGCTGAAGAGACCTGAGACACCCTTTCCCCTGTTTTATACGGTGGTCAGAGGGATATTATATGTTAAAGATATAATCTGTGCCTTAAACTCCTGCAACAAAATTTGCTAGCTGCAATTAGCTGGGAGGCTATCTTCGTCTTCTAAAGGGATGCGATCAAAATGGTTGCTTATTAACATTTATTTAAAGGACCAGTAAATACAGTAGATTTGCATAATCAACAAATGCATGATAACACGACAATGCAATAGCACTTATTCTGTACTTCAAATGAGTAGTATATTTTTTTATGACAAATTTCAAACGGCTAGATTTGGAGTTTTGCGGCCAAAGGGGTGCGTTAGCTATGCGTGCTTTTTTCTGGCCGCACCTTTTAAATATCGCTGGTATTTAGAGTTCACAGAATGGCTGCGTTAGGCTCCAAAAAAGGAGCGTAGAGCATATTTACCGCCACTGCAACTCTCAATACCAGCGGTGCTTATGGACACGGCCAGCTTAAAAAACGTGCTCGTGCACGATTCCCCCATAGAAAACAATGGGGCTGTTTGAGCTGAAAAAAAACTAACACCTGCAAAAAAGCAGCGTTCAGCTCCTAACGCGGCCCCATTGTTTCCTATGGGGAAACACTTCCTATGTCTGCACCTAACACCCTAACATGTACCCCGAGTCTAAACACCTACAATAAGTATGCCCCGCAAAAGGCCCTTTTAAGGGCTGGTAAGGTAAAAGAGCTTTTCTATTTTAATTTTAGAATGGGGTAGGGCATTTTTTTATTTTGGGGGGCTTTGTTATTTTATTAGGGGGCTTAGAGTAGGTGTAATTAGCTTAAAATTGTTGTAATATTTTTATTATGTTTGTAATTAATTTTTTAATTTTTTGTAATTTAGCTTTTTTTGTTTTTTGTACTTTAGTTAGTTTATTTAATTGTATTTATTTGTAGGGATTTTATTTAATTAATTTATTGATAGTGTAGTGTTAGGTTTAATTGTAACTTAGGTTAGGAATTATTTGTCAGGTAATTTTGTAATTATTTTAACTAGATAACTATTAAATAGTTAATAACTATTTAATAGCTATTGTACCTGGTTAAAATAAATCCAAAGTTGCCTGTAAAATAAATATAAATCCTAAAATAGCTACAATGTAATTATTATTTATATTGTAGCTATCTTAGGGTTTATTTTACAGGTAAGTATTTAGCTTTAAATAGGAATAATTTATTTAATAAGAGTTAATTTATTTCGTTAGATTTAAATTATATTTAATTTAGGGGGGGGTTAGGGTTAGACTTAGCTTTAGGGGTTAATACATTTATTATAGTAGCGGTGAGGTCCGGTCTGCAGATTAGGAGTTAATAATTGAAGTTAGGTGTCGGCGATGTTAGGGAGGGCAGATAAGGGGTTAATACTATTTCTTATAGGGTTATTGAGGCGGGAGTGAGGCGGATTAGGGGTTAATAACTTTATTATAGTAGCGGTGAGGTGCGGTCGGCAGATTAGGGAGGTGCGGTCGGCAGATTAGGGGTTAATTATTGTAGGTAGCTGGCGGCGGCGGTGTTAGGGGCAGCAGATTAGGGGTACATAAGGATAACGTAGGTGGCGGCGGTGTGCGGTCGGCAGATTAGGGGTTAAAAAAAATATATTAGAGTGGCGGTGATGTGGGGGGACCTCAGTTTAGGGGTACATAGGTAGTTTATGGGTGTTAGTGTACTTTAGAGCACAGTAGTTAAGAGCTTTATGAACCAGCGTTAGCCCAGAAAGCTCTTAACTCCTGGCTTTTTTCTGCGGCTGGAGTCTTGTCGTTAGATTTCTAAAGCTCACTTCAGCCAAGACTCTAAATACCAGCGTTAGAAAGATCCCATTGAAAAGATAGGATACGCAAATGGCGTAGGGGGATCTGCGGTATGGAAAAGTCGCGGCTGGAAAGTGAGCGATAGACCCTTTCCTGACTGACTCCAAATACCAGCGGGCGGTAAAAACCAGCGTTAGGAGCCTCTAACGCTGGTTTTGACGGCTAACGCAAAACTCCAAATCTAGGCCAAAGTTATTTATATTTCCACTCCTCCTGTATCATGTGACAGCCATCAGCCAATGCATATATGTATATACTATGAATTCTTGTACATGAAGCTCAAAAAGTGTCAATATAAAAAGACTGTGCACATTTTCTGCTAGATTACGAGTCTTGCGATAGCCTTAAAAAGCATCGTTGAGAGGTCCCAACGCTGATCTTTAACAACATCCCGACACAAACCTGCAATCTTCTAATTCCAGGCCCAGTTACTCCCTCTGCCACAATCTGCATTTTCCACTCAACCACTGAGAATGAAGTTTGTTGTTTACTATCTTCCTCACGGCACACTACCTGCCTGCTCGACCCTATTCCTTTCCATCTAATACCTTCCCTGTCTTCCACCCTCACTCCTGCTCTTACTCACAACTTCAACCTATCTCTCTCTACCGGTTCATTCACATCTTCTTTTAAACATGTTCCCATACTTTCTCGCCTCTCCCCCCTTCAATCCATCCTAAATGCCTCTGCCAGGCTAATCCACCTTTCCCGTCGCTCTGTATCTGCTGCACCTCTCTGCATCTTGGATGATGTCATTTAAAGGAACCTTCATTCAGTCGTCGGATGAAGAACTAAGAGGATGCTCCGCGTCGGATGTCTTGAAGATGGAGCCGCTCCGCACCGGATGGATGAAGATAGAAGATGCCGCCTGGATGAAGACTTCTGCCCATCTGGAGGACCTCTTCTGCCCGGCTTGGATGAAGACCTCTGCCCGTCTGGAGGACCACTTCGCCCAGCATCGTTGAGGACTTCGGCCCCGTTGGGTGAAGACTTCTCAAGGTAGGGTGATCTTCAAGGGGTTAGTGTTAGGTTTTATTAAGGGGGGATTGGGTGGGTTTTAGAGTAGGGTTGGGTGTGTGGGTGGTGGGTTTTAATGTTGGGGGGGCCCGGAGTATTGTACTTTTTTTTACAGGTAAAAGAGCTGATTACTTTGGGGCAATGCCCCGCAAAAGGCCCTTTTAAGGGCTATTTGTAATTTAGTATAGGGTAGGGCTTTTTATTATCTTGGGGGGGCTTTTTTATTTTATTAGGGAGATTAGATTAGGTGTAATTAGTTTAAAAAACTTGTAATTATTTTATTATTTTCTGTAATTTAGTGGGGGTTTTTTTCGTACTTTAGATAATTGTATTTAATTGTATTTAATTGTAGTTAATTTAGGAAATTAATTTTATTATAGTGTAGTGTTAGATGTAATTGTAACTTAGGTTGGATTTTATTTTACAGGTAAATTTGTCTTTATTTTAACTAGGTAGCTATTAAATAGTTAATAACTATTTAATAACTATTCTACCTAGTTAAAATAAATACAAAGTTGCCTTTAAAATAAAAATAAATCCTAAGATAGGTACAATGTAACTATTAGTTATATTGTAGCTAGCTTAGGGTTTATTTTATAGGTAAGTATTTAGTTTTAAATAGGAATTATTTAGTTAATTGTAGTAATTTTATTTAGATTTATTTAAATTATATTTAAGTTAGGGGGTGTTAGAGTTAGAGTTAGACTTAGATTTAGGGGTTAATAAATGTAATATAGTGGAGGTGATGTTGGGGGCGGCAGATTAGGGGTTAATAAGTGTAGGTAGGTTGCGCGACATTGGGGGTGGCAGATTAGGGGTTAATAAATATAATGTAGGTGTCAGCGATGTTGGGGGCAGCAGATTAGGGGTTTATACATATAATGTAGATGGCAGCGGTGTCAGGAGCGCCAGATTAGGGGTTAATAAGTGTAGGTAGGTTGCGGCGACATTGGGGGTGGCAGATTAGGGGTTAATAAATATAATGTAGGAGTCAGCGATGTTGGGGGCAGCAGATTAGGGGTTTATACATATAATGTAGATGGCAGCGGTGTCCGGAGCGGAAGATTAGGGGTTAATAATATAATGCAGGTGTTGGTGATGTTGGGGGCAGCAGATTAGGGGTTAATAAGTGTAATATTAGGGGTGTTTAGACTCAGGGTTCATGTTAGGGTGTTAGGTGTAGACATAAAAAGTATTTCCCCATAGGAATCAATGGGGCTGCGTTAGGAGCTTTACTCTGCTTTTTTGCAGGTGTTAGATTTTTTTTCAGCCCGCTCTCCCCCATTGATTCCTATGGGGAAATCGTGCATGAGCACGTTTTGCAATCCAGCTCATCGCTACCGTAAGCAGTGCTGGTATTGAGGTGAGATGTGGAGCAAAATTTTGCTCTCCACTCACTTTTCTGCGGCTAACGCCGGGTTTGTAAAAACCCGTAATACCAGCATTGTCTGTAGGTGAGCGGTGCGCATAAACTGCTTGTTAGCACCGCACACCATTACCGACAAAGCTCATAATCTAGGCGTTTGTTAATATAATTTTGCTAGCTACAACTAGTTGAAATGGACACAATCAAAATGTTTACTTCGTAACACTTAAAGGGACAGTATACACTCATTTTCATATAACTGCATGTAATAGACACTACTATAAATAATAAGATGCACAGATACTGATGTAAAAATCCAGTATAAAACTGTTTAAAAACTTACTTAGAACCGCTTAGTTTAGCTCTGTAGAAAAGGTAGCTGGAAAGCCCACTGCAAGTGGGAAATAATACACTCCCCCCCTCCCCCTTCTTTTGCATATGAAAAGACCCTTTACACAAACAGGAGCAAGCTGGAGAAGGTAGCTGACGGTATTCACATAAAACTTTGGGGCTTGGTTAAGAGTCTGAAAATCAGAGCAATGTTATTTAAAAATAAGCAAAACTATACAATTAAAAAAAAAAAACAACTTTATGGGCTATATAAATAGATCATCTACAAAACATTTATGCAAAGAAAAAATGAGTGTATAATGTCCCTTTAAGCTGCAGGTTTTCTGCTGCATTGTACTTTCATACTTTTATTTTTTTATTAATCATAGGCTCTTGATGTAATAGGATTAACAGTCTAAGAAATCCTTTCTACTAGAAAATAATACTATTTAGAACCTCAGTGATTTAATGTTATGCAAAAGTTAAAAGCTTGTCTTCATTTGAGTTTTTCTCTTGCTTCCAGTATTGAGAGTTATCAAAGGTCCCTTTTAATATTGGAATTATTTCACACAATGTTTTCAATTTGAAAAAGGGGGGAAGTGATATTTTGTCATTCCTGGTAAGTTTAGATACTAAAAGTAATTTGCTAGCAAAATATATTTTGTTTGTTCAATCCATTGGGTATTTATAGATATTTTTCTTTTTTCTTTTTTTTTCTTTAAAAAAAAAATGGAAAAGGAGAGGAGGAATCTACTGTTGGAGCACACTAGAACACTTAATGATTGAGTATTGTAAGTAGCTTAATGGTAGCTCCCGGACTGGCTCCTCCAGTGTTGACAGAGATTAGCTGAGTTTTATCTCAGCAGTTCACGTGGAGGTACGCCGAGACTCCAGTCTTCCTGCTCTTGCTGTAGCTTTTCTAGGCATGGGCGACCACCCCTTGCCTAGATTTAATGGGACGATGTCCTAATTACAGGAACTCCCACCTTGAGGACTCAGGTGTGGGAGTCCTTTCAAAAGCTCACCCAGCTCATCACTCTGGGGTGAGTTATTGCCTTTTCTACCTTGTTCCTGGCTCCTGAGTCTAAGCATACTTACCTGATACCTGTGTATGCTCACCTTCCTCCAGAGTCAAGGCATACTTACCTTGTACCTACCTATGTATGCTCACCTTGTTCCAGAGACCAAGCATACTTAAATGATACCTTTGTATGCTCACTTTGCTCCTGAGACCAAGTACAGTTACCTTGTACCTGTGTATGCTCACCTTGCTCTACAGTCCAAGCATACTTATCTGATACCTGTCTATGCGCTCCTTTCTCCAGAGACCACGTATACTTAGAGTCCAGGTATAGATGGAGCAGGTCCTGATTTTTTCTTCTCTCTTATTGTAGTAAATGTCACTCTTTGTATAATGGTCTTGAGTGGATCTATTCCAGATACGCTTCTAAAAATTGCTGAAGATAAGAAAAACTTCACTTGAGTATTCGGGAATAAAACGTGTAAAAATCAGTGCAGTATACTCACTTTGATAAAGTCAGAATTCTGCCCCTCACAATGTAATCTCTCCAGCCTTCAGATGCGGTGGTGCTGGGAATTAATGAATGCTCCGATGCACTGGTCCTCTTTTCGAATGGATTTCTCAAATGTGTTTGTAGATGTCACTCAGAATAAGAGACCTTCACTGGTATGTGCTGTAGTTAATCAAATAAAAATGGGTGCAATGTACTAACTCTGATAAAATCAAAATTCGGCTCTTCACGATGGAATCTCTCCAATATTTTGAAGACTCAGGTCTGGTGATTTCACAAAAGCAGCAGAATATTTGTCACTAAAGAACAAATATTTATTAAAACAAACCTAAAAAACAACTTTAAAATAGCTCTACGCGTTTCAACGAATATATCGTCTTTTTCAAGAGCATAAAATAAAATAAATTAGAGGTTGCTGCTATGTGAATTGTTCTGGCAGTTTAAATACACTTTAGTAATGCTCCACTTCTGGTTTCCCGAAATTGGACTCACAGAAGTAACATATGTTTTAATTTTTGCTATTTATTCCCATCCAATGAATTATTAATGGAGTTAATCAAATTTTTAATGGAGTATCAAATTTGCGGAAAAATCGCTGATATTTTAATTTTTATTTGTATTATGTAACGATCATTGGATAAGTATAAACCATGTACTAACCAATAATAATCCGCATTTCTTTAAATGGACCAATCGAAAAAATCTCAAACACCAGATGTTTCAAGTTCTAAATCAGGTCTCTTTATGTTATAAGATCACATGATGGGGCTTATCTATCAAGCTTCGAACGGAGCTTGAAGGCCCGTGTTTCTGACGAGTCTTCAGACTCACCAGAAACACAAGTTATGGAGCAGCGGTCTAAAGAATTGCCACAATTCAACCCGATCAAATTTGATCAGGTTGATTGAAACCCTGAGTCTGCAGGGGGCGTCGTTGCACCAGCAGCTCTTGTGAGCTGCTGGTGCAATGCTGAATACGGAGAGCGTATTGCTCTCCGCATTCAGCTGTGTCAGTAGGACCTGATCCGCACTGTCGGATCAGGTCCGACAGACATTTGTTAAATTTGCCTCAATATCTTGTGTCCAATAGTGATGGCTCTATATCATTCCTCTGCTTGTTTGTATCACAGTTCTGTGTTTGATGTTGAATCATGTGATATCTTATTGTCCAATAATGGTTGCTCTGTGTCATTTCTCTGTTTGTTTATGTCACGTGTAGTGATGTCACGAACAGTTCGCCGGAGAACAGTTCCCGGCGATCTTAGCTTGTTCGCGTTCGCCGCGGCGGGCGAACATATGCAATGTTCGATCCGCCCTCTATTCGTCATCTATGAGTAAACTTTGACCCTGTATCTCACAGTCTGCAGACACATTTCAGCCAATCAGCAGCAGACACTCCCTCCCAGACCCTCCCAGCTCCTGGGCAGCAGCCATTTTAGAATCATTCTGATCCTGCATTCTTAGTGAGAGGAGTGATGCTGCTGGTGATTTTATAGGGAAATTGATAGCTAGGCTAGTGTATTCAGTGTCCACTACAGTCCTGAAGGACTCATCTGATCTCTGCTGTAAGGACAGCACCCCAAAAAGCCCTTTTAAGGTTTTAAGGGCTAGAACTTCAGAACTTTTTTTTTTTTTGTAATCTAATTGCATTTGCCTGCCTGTCAACCTGTGTGTCTGGCTCACAGCATATACTGTGCCTACTTGCTCACTGCCACCACTCATATCTGGTGTAACATTAGTGTAAATTTAAAAAAAAAACTTTTACATCAGTTTTCTAGTGTAATCTAATTTCAGTTGCCAGCAGGCCTGTGTGTCAGGCTCACAGCATATACTGTGATTAATTGCTCTGTGCCACCACTCCTATCTGTTGTAACATTAGTGTAAAAAAATTTTTAAAAAAACTTTTACATCAGTCTGCTAGTGTTATTTAATTTTAGTTGCCAGGCCAGCCTGCCACTGCCAGCCTCAATGCCACCACTCATATCTGGTGTAACATTATTGTAAATTTAAAAAAAACAAAAAAACTTTTACATCAGTCTGCTAGTGTTATTTAATTTTAGTTCCCAGGCCAGCCTGCCACTAGTGCCAGCCTGTATGTCAGGCTCACATCATATACTGTGCCTACTTCCATCCTCAGTGCCACCACTCCTATCTGTTGTAACATTAGTGTAATTTAAAAAAAAAAAACTTTTACATCAGTCTGCTAGTGTTATTTAATTTTAGTTGCCGTGCCAGCCTGTGTGTCAGTCTCCCAGCATATACTGTGCCTACTTCCATCCTCAGTGCCACCACTCCTATCTGTTGTAACATTAGTGTAATTTTTTTTAAAAAAAAACTTTTACATCAGTCTGCTAGTGTTATTTAGTTTTAGTTGCCAGGCCAGCCTGCCACTGCCAGCCTCAGTGCCACCACTCATATCTGGTGTAACATTATTGTAAATTAAAAAAAAAAAAAAAACTTTTACATCAGTCTGCTAGTGTTATTTAATTTTAGTTCCCAGGCCAGCCTGCCACTAGTGCCAGCCTGTGTGTCAGGCTCACAGCATACACTGTGCCTACTTCCATCCTCAGTGCCACCACTCCTATCTGTTGTAAGATTAGTATAAAACAAATTTAAAAAAACTTTTACATCAGTCTGCTAGTGTTATTTAATTTTAGTTGCCAGGCCAGCCTGCCACCAGTGCCAGCCTGTGTGTCAGGCAAACAGCATATACTGTGCCTACTTCCTCAGTGCCACCACTCCTATCTGTTGTAACATTAGTCAAATTTAAAAAAAAAACCTTTTACATCAGTCTGCAAGTGTTATTTAATTTTAGTTGCCAGGCCAGCCTGCCACTGCCAGCCTCAGTGCCACCACTCATATCTGGTGTAACATTATTGTAAATTAAAAAAAAAAAAAAAAAAAAAACTTTTACATCAGTCTGCTAGTGTTATTTAATTTTAGTTCCCAGGCCAGCCTGCCACTAGTGCCAGCCTGTATGTCAGGCTCACATCATATACTGTGCCTACTTCCATCCTCAGTGCCACCACTCCTATCTGTTGTAACATTAGTGTAATTTAAAAAAAAAACTTTTACATCAGTCTGCTAGTGTTATTTAATTTTAGTTGCCATGCCAGCCTGTGTGTCAGGCTCACAGCATACACTGTGCCTACTTCCATCCTCAGTGCCACCACTCCTATCTGTTGTAAGATTAGTATAAAAAAAAATTAAAAAAACTTTTACATCAGTCTGCTAGTGTTATTTAATTTTAGTTGCCAGTCCAGCCTGCCATCAGTGCCAGCCTGTGTGTCAGGCAAACAGCATATACTGTAACTACTTCCTCAGTGCCACCACTCCTATCTGTTGTAACATTAGTCAAATTTTAAAAAAAAACTTTTACATCAGTCTGCAAGTGTTATTTAATTTTAGTTTCCAGGCCAGCCTGCCACTAGTGCCAGCCTGTGTGTCAGGCTCACAGCATATACTGTGCCTAATTCCATCCTCAGTGCCACCACTCCTATCTGTTGTAACATTAGTGTAAATTTTTTTTTAAAAAAACTTTTACATCAGTCTGCTAGTGTTATTTAATGTTAGTTGCCAGGCCAGCCTGCCACTAGTGCCAGCCTGTGTGTCAGGCTCACAGCATATACTGTGCATACTTCCATCCTCAGTGCCACCACTCCTATCTGTTGTAACATTAGTGTAATTTTTTTAAAAAAAACTTTTACATCAGTCTGCTAG
Source organism: Bombina bombina (assembly GCF_027579735.1). NCBI lineage: Eukaryota > Metazoa > Chordata > Amphibia > Anura > Bombinatoridae > Bombina > Bombina bombina. The sequence continues at coordinate 508,277,609 of NC_069499.1, read as the reverse complement.
TGTTATTTAATTTTAGTTGCCAGGCCAGCCTGCCACTGCCAGCCTCAGTGCCACCACTCATATCTGGTGTAACATTATTGTAAATTTAAAAAAAAAAAACTTTTACATCAGTCTGCTAGTGTTATTTAATTTTAGTTCCCAGGCCAGCCTGCCACTAGTGCCAGCCTGTATGACAGGCTCACAGCATATACTGTGCCTACTTCCATCCTCAGTGCCACCACTCCTATCTGTTTTAACATTAGTGTAATTGTTTTTTTTTTTTAATTTTTTACATCAGTCTGCTAGTGTTATTTAATTTTAGTTGCCAGGCCAGCCTACCACTGCCAGCCTCAGTGCCACCACTCATATCTGGTGTAACATTATTGTAAACATTTTTTAAAAAAACTTTTACATCAGTCTGCTAGTGTTATTTAATTGTAGTTGCCAGGCCAGCCTGCCACTGTCAGCCTCAGTTCCACCACTCATATCTGGTGTAACATTATTGTAAATTAAAAAAAAAAAAAAACTTTTACATCAGTCTGCTAGTGTTATTTAATTTTAGTTCCCAGGCCAGCCTGCCACTAGTGCCAGCCTGTGTGTCAGGCTCACAGCATACACTGTGCCTACTTCCATCCTCAGTGCCACCACTCCTATCTGTTTTAAGATTAGTGTAAAAAAAAATTAATTTTTTTTTTACATCAGTCTGCTAGTGTTATTTAATTTTAGTTGCCAGGCCAGCCTGCCACCAGTGCCAGCCTGTGTGTCAGGCAAACAGCATATACTGTGCCTACTTCCTCAGTGCCACCACTCCTATCTGTTGTAACATTAGTCAAATTTAAAAAAAAAAACTTTTACATCAGTCTGCAAGTGTTATTTAATTTTAGTTGCCAGGCCAGCCTGCCACTAGTGCCAGCCTGTGTGTCAGGCTCACAGCATATACTGTGCCTACTTCCATCCTCAGTGCCAACACTCCTATCTGTTGTAACGTTAGTGTAAATTTTTTTTAAAAAAACTTTTACATCAGTCTGCTAGTGTTATTTAATTTTAGTTGCCAGGCCAGCCTGCCACTGCCAGCCTCAGTGCCACCACTCATATCTGGTGTAACATTATTGTAATTTTTTTTAAAAAAAAACTTTTACATCAGTCTGCTAGTGTTATTTAATTTTAGTTCCCAGGCCATCCTGCCACTAGTGCCAGCCTGTATGTCAGGCTCACAGCATATACTGTGCCTACTTCCATCCTCAGTGCCACCACTCCTATCTGTTGTAACATTAATATAATTTTTTTTTAAAAAAAACTTTTACATCAGTCTGCTAGTGTTATTTAATTTTAGTTGCCAGGCCAGCCTGCCACTGCCAGCCTCAGTGCCACCACTCATAATTGGTGTAACATTATTGTAAATTAAAAAAAAAAAAAACTTTTACATTAGTCTGCTAGTGTTATTTAATTTTAGTTCCCAGGCCAGCCTGCCACTAGTGCCAGCCTGTGTGTCAGGCTCACAGCATACACTGTGCCTACTTCCATCCTTAGTGCCACCACTCCTATCTGTTGTAACATTAGTGTAAATTTTTTTTAAAAAACCTTTTACATCAGTCTGCTAGTGTTATTTAATTTTAGTTGCCAGGCCAGCCTGCCACCAGTGCCGCCAGCCTGTGTGTCAGGCAAACAGCATATACTGTGCCTACTTCCTCAGTGCCACCACTCCTATCTGTAGTAACTAGGGTTGCACTGATACCGATACTAGTATCGGTATCTGTACTGATACCAAGTATTTGCATGAGTACTTGTACTCGTGCAAATGCACCGATACTTAAACCGATACCTCCACTTCCTACCCTTATGCTATCTTGTGGCGTTTTTTCAAACTGCATGTTCCCATTTCATTTTAAACTGGAGTGGAGGCTAAACTAAAAATTGTTTACTACTGTTCTGCCAATACAAGTTGTTGTTATTTGTATTATTGTAGGAGAGATCACTGTACCTCGTTCAGACAAACCCCTGAAGTACTGGGCAGTTAATAAACTGATTTCCCGCTCTGGCTAAAATGGTCCAAAAATATCTTTCTGCCCCATGCAGTAGTGTGGAAAGTGAAAGACTGTTCAACTTAGAGTCGAACCTCCGTACAAATGTCAGATTGATGTTATATAACAGCCCTACAACCCAATTGCATTACCCCTTTTAATTTAATATTTTATTGTAATATTTTTATTTATAAACATGTTCAGTGAACTTTGTGACAAATAAAACTGTTTTATTATTTCATAATGTCTTTTAAATTACAGTACTTTATAATTATAAAGAAGGAATCTTAAATAATTAGTCTGTATTGTGATTGGTAAAATGTCACATGACATTAAAAAAAATAAGTATCGGTAGTTGGTATCGGCGAGTATTTGAAAACAAGTATCGGTACTTGTACTCGGTCATAAAAAAATGGTATCGGTGCAACCCTAGTAATAATAAAGAAGTTTAGTATCATAGCTTTACACTTGAGATGAGATAGTTATTTTTCTGTGACAAAAGGAAACTAGTAATAATATTGATTGATAAAGGTTATTTAAAATCATTAGTTTATAATAAAGGAATGTTTTTATAGGTTTAAAATTCAAAAGAAAAACAATAGTTACATTTATGTGGGTATTGAAAGAAAAGGCCTTGGACTTTTGTCAAAATCTTGATTTAGATGTTTCAAGTAATTTATTTGAAGCTGTAAAGATTAGATTATCTCCTTAAAAAGATTTACAATGCTGTTTTATTGTTATTAATTAACATTCACCTAGATTATGAGTTTTGCGTTAGAGGCTGTGCGGTGCTAATGAGCAGTTTTCCCTCACCGCTCACTTACATGTAGCGCTGGTATTACGAGTTTTCAGAAACTCGTCGTTAAAAGACAAGAAGTGAGCGTTGAGCAAAATTTTCTCATTACCGCACTCCAATACCAGCGCTGCTTAAGTCAGCGGTGAGCTGGTCGTACGTGCTCGTGCACGATTTCCCAATAGGAATCAACGGGGAGAGCCGGCTGAGAAAAAGTCTAACACCTGCAAAAAAACAGCGTAAAACTCCTTAACGCATCCCCATTGATTCCTATGGGGAAATAAATTTTATGTCTACACCTAACACCCTAACATGAACCCAGAGTCTAAACACCCCTAATCTTACACTTATTAACCCCTAATCTGCCGCCCCCGACATCGCCGACACCTACATTATAATTATTAACCCCTAATCTGCTGCTCCGGACACCGCCGCCACCTACATTATACTTATGAACCCCTAATCTGCTGCCCCCGACATCGCCGAACCCTACATTATATTTATTAACCCTTACTCTGCCGCCCCCAATGTCGCCGCCACCTACCTACACTTATTAACCCCTAATCTGCCGCCCCCAACGTTGCTGCCACTATATTAAAGTTATTAACCCCTAAACCTAAGTCTAACCCTAAACCTAACACCCCCTAACTTAAATATAATTAAAAGAAATCAAAATAAATATTCTTATCATTAACTAAATTATTCCTATTTAAAACTAAATACTTACCTTTAAAATAAAGCCTAAGCTAGCTACAATATAACTAATAGTTGCATTGTATCTAGTTTAGGATTTATTTTTATTTTACAGGCAAGTTTGTATTTATTTTAACTAGGTAGAATAGTTACTAAATAGTTATTAACTATTTAATAACTACCTAGCTAAAATAAATACAAAAGTACCTGTAAAATAAAACCTAACCTAAGTTACGATTACACCTAACACTACACTATAATTAAATTAATTCCCTAAATTAAAAACAATTAAATACAATAAATAAAATTAGCTAAAGTACAAAAAAACCAAACACTAAATTACAGAAAATAATTTACAAATTACAAGATTTTTTAAACTAATTACACCTAATCTAATCCCCCTAACAAAATAACCCCCCCCCAAATAAAAAGTCCTACCCTACACTACATTACAAATATCCCTTAAAAGGGCATTTTGCGGGGCATTGCCCCAAAGTAATCAGCTCTTTTACCTGTAAAAAAAATTACAAATCCCCCCCCACATTAAAACCCACCACCCACACAACCAACCCTACTCTAAAACCCACACAATACCCCCTTAAAAAACCTAACACTAACCCCTTGAAGATCACCTTACTGGGAGAAGTCTTCATCCAACCGGGCCGAAGTCCTCAACGAAGTCGGGAGAAGTCTTCATCTAAGGCGTCCGAAGTGGTTCTCCAGATGGGCAGAAGTCTTCATCCAGACGGCATCTTCTATCTTCATCCATCCGGCACGGAGCGGGTCCATCTTCAAGACATCCGACGTGGAGCATCCTCTTCATCCGACGGCTAACACTGAATGAAGGTTCCTTTAAATGACGCCATCCAAGATGGCGTCCCTTCAATTCCATTTGGCTGATAGAATTCTATCAGCCAATCGGAATCAAGGTAGAAAAAATCCTATTGTTTGATGCAATCAGCCAATAGGATTGAGCTGGCATTCTATTGGCTGATTGGAACAGCCAATAGAATGCCAGCTCAATCCTATTGGCTGATTGGATCAGCCAATAGGATTGAACTTCAATCCTATTGGCTGATTGCATCAGCCAATAGGATTTTTTTCTACCTTAATTCCGATTGGCTGATTGAATTCTATCAGCCAATCGTAATTGAAGGGACACCATCTTGGATGACGTCATTTAAAGGAACCTTCATTCAGTGTTAGCCATCGGATGAAGAGGATGCTCCGCGTCGGATGTCTTGAAGATGGACCCGCTCCACGCCGGATGGATGAAGATAGAAGATGCCGTCTGGATGAAGATTTCTGCCCGTCTGGGGGACCACTTCGCCCGCCTTGGATGAAAACTTCTTCCAGTTTCGTTGAGGACTTTGGCCCGGTTGGATGAAGACTTCTCCTGGTAAGGTGATCTTCAACCAACCCTACTCTAAAACCCACACAATACCCCCTTAAAAAAACCTAACACTAACCCCTTGAAGATCACCTTACTGGGAGAAGTCTTCATCGAACCGGGCCGAAGTCCTCAACGAAGTCGGGAGAAGTCTTCATCTAAGGCGGCCGAAGTGGTCCTCCAGATGGGCAGAAGTCTTCATCCAGACGGCATCTTCTATCTTCATCCATCCGGCACGGAGCGGGTCCATCTTCAAGACATCCGACGTGGAGCATCCTCTTCATCCGACGGCTAACACTGAATGAAGGTTCCTTTAAATTACGCCATCCAAGATGGCGTCCCTTCAATTCCATTTGGCTGATAGAATTCTATCAGCCAATCGGAATCAAGGTAGAAAAAATCCTATTGGCTGATGCAATCAGCCAATAGGATTGAGCTGGCATTCTATTGGCTGATTGGAACAGCCAATAGAATGCCAGCTCAATCCTATTGGCTGATTGGATCAGCCAATAGGATTGAACTTCAATCCTATTGGCTGATTGCATCAGCCAATAGGATTTTTTCTACCTTAATTCCGATTGGCTGATTGAATTCTATCAGCCAATCGTAATTGAAGGGACACCATCTTGGATGACGTCATTTAAAGGAACCTTCATTCAGTGTTAGCCATCGGATGAAGAGGATGCTCCGCGTCCGATGTCTTGAAGATGGACCCGCTCCGCGCCGGATGGATGAAGATAGAAGATGCCGTCTGGATGAAGATTTCTGCCCGTCTGGGGGACCACTTTGCCCGCCTTGGATGAAAACTTCTCCCAGTTTCGTTGAGGACTTTGGCCCGGTTGGATGAAGACTTCTCCCGGTAAGGTGATCTTCAAGGGGTTAGTGTTAGGTTTTTTTAATGGTGTATTGGGTTGGTTTTAGAGTAGGGTTGGTTGTGTGGGTGGTGGGTTTTATTGTTGGGGGGATTTGTAATTTTTTTTACAGGTAAAATAGCTGATTACTTTGGAGCTGATTACTTTCCAAGTCTGGCCAAAAAAGTGAGCGGTACACCTGTACCTGCAAGACTCATAATACCAGCGGGCGTTAAAAAGCAGCGTTAGGACCTCTTAACGCTGCTTTTTCAGCCTAATGCACAACTCGTAATCTAGCCGATACTCTATCGGCTATCCTTTGCTTTTGAAAATGTGACTTAGAAACTTTGAGTACAAAAATACTATAATTAGAATACTTTTTAAATTAAATCAGTTTATATATGAAAGGATTTTACATTAATTCATAAATGTAAAAAAAATGTTTTTTTAAGTATTAACCTCATTTTTAAGTACTATTGACAAGATTACAAGTGGTTCTCTAACTGTTGTGTGCAAGCGCTATTAGCGTCTGAAATAGTGTGCATATTACAAGTTGAAAGAAAATGCAAGAGCGCAATCGTCGGGCTAGTGAGACTGAAACCCTTTGCATAAAGGGTAGTGTGTTAAAAAGTTGTATAAGGGGGCGGAGCCTGCCGAGGACCAGCATGGCCACACAAGTGTAAAGCTCCATGAAGCTGACTCCTGACACATCGGCTTTCTCCTGTCTGGGGTGCTGAACTTGGATCACAGAAGCATGGTTAGTTACTGCTGACCTTTTTGCCATCTTCGATTAGCTCAGGGGACACTCACAATCCGCCATACTTGCCACATGTGATCCGGGTGGTGTACCTGCGCTGACGACGCAACAACTCTGTTTACTCCTGAGGCCTAGTGGTATTAGTTCACAGTCTCATACACCCTCTGACGGCAGCTCCAGAATGGATCGAAGGTAATGACCTCTGCTACTCTTCACAGGTCCCTCAATCAGGCAGAAGTTGGCCATGCCTCCTCTCTGCAGAACAGGAGTACCGTGGACAGAAATACATTGCAGATTGCGACCAAAGTTCGGTAAGCAACAATCCCACCATCCAGCTCATTTAACCCTCCCAGCTAAAGAATAATATCAGTGGGGCTACATGGAGGAGACTCTGACAATACGCCAGTGGAGCAGATTAACTACCCTGGTTATGCAGCCACAAAACGGGTCTGCCAAATAATATAGCGTGGCTATGCCGAGAGGTAGACCTATGACCTATGATTATACTATAAGAAGATATAAAGCTCTCAAAGGCCAACATAACATCCCCCGTTCACATTATATAGCTTGGTCAGAGATCTATATGTATACCTGATCAGCCAACCAGGACTTAAAACATATAGGCAAAAACTTTTAGATTCTGTAGTGGCACAGGACATTTTTTCAATAGGCTTGTATTTATTTACTGATAACTGCAGCACATGGGACTAATTTGAACCCGATTTGTACAAAAGCCATGGCGTCCAAAAGACAACTAAAGACGGACAAAAAACAAAAATCAGCACCACCTCAAGTGCCAAAATGAATACCTATTTTAAAGCTGTAGGAACTCCTACCACCTCATCACCAGCCTCTCCTCTCTCGGATATGGGTGAGGAAAGAGATGACTCTAGGGACACCCAACAAGATGAGGATTACCCTTTAACTAGAGTGGATTAGACAATTTTACCTTTCAAGGAAGATTTATCTGCCTTTATGTTACAGGTTAGTTAGCTGATTAAAGACAGGCTAGCTGACGTAAAAAAAACATTACAAACTACTGAAATAATCCAATTACAAACGCAGATAGAAGATTTGGATAACAGAGGCCGCCGTCAAAACTTAAGAATCAGGGGAATCACAGAGACCATTATACCTACTGATCTACAATAATATGTCCAAAGTCTATTTTGCTTTCTGCTGGACACTGAGCCTGATACGACTATAATGCTGGACAGAGCTCATAGAGCCTTGCGCCCAAAACCTCAGCCCTCTACACCAACCAGAGATGTTATAATGAGATGCCACTATTTTCAGGACAAAGAAAATATATTGGCAGCGTCAAGGAAGAAATCTCCAGTTCAGTTCCAGGGCACATCCCTACAAATATACGCAGATCTAAGTCCTCTAACACTGTCTAAATGCAGAGAAGTTAGATTCCTGACAGCTCATTTAAGAGGGCTAAGTATACCATATAGTTGGGGATTCCCCTTCTTACCTAAAGCATTAAAAGATAACAAAGAAGCGACATAAAGAGATCTAGAAGATTTGGAAAAATTCTGCTCTCAACTAAATATCCCACAACCAAGTAGATATGTCACACTCCTTCCCACCCAAAGCCTAAAGACAGAATTGGACCATGGTCCCAAAGAAAACTAAAGCTCCAGTTCCTGGAGGACAATACAGGAAACCCAGCAATAAGGTGCCACCCTGAGAAACACAGATGTTGGCCTAGATGGACTTTATTCTGGCATTCCAAGAATTGCCTTAATACGTGGTACAATAGTATCAATGGAACACCCCTTTTTATTGGCTAGCTACATAGAATAAAAGTTTTTTGCTCGATTTTTCTTTTGTTTTTTAAAAGAGATAATATTTGTAAGAACTAACACATGAGTGTTCTCTGAGTCTGATACTTATATACCATTCCCTGGACAACAATGCAACATAGCTCAGGAGCAGCAGCAGTTAGACTGCTGCAACCCCCTACCCTTAGTTAACGTGAGTTGCCCCAATTGGGTCTAACTTGGTATTTAAGTTTAACACAGTTATTGTTAGGCTTGAATTGTTATTGTATTATTGTTAATTACTATTTGTTTGCTCACTCTAGCTCACCCAGTGGATCCGATTTTAGCCTCAGGCTGCACTCCTTTACCACAATTACTTGTACCTTCTTGTCTCGTGGGCCCAGGGGTGGGGGATCAGATTCTAACTATCCAATCTCTATACCGAGGTAAGACACTGCAAGCGCTTTACCCCACAAATACAATGCATAGATCCATACGCATAGTTTCACAAAACACCAAGAGATTCAATTCCCCCTCCAAGAGATCCATTGCTCTGCGATGGTTCGCAAAACAAAAATGTTCAATGGCCTTCGTACAGGAAACACATTTCCCTTGATCTCCTCGAGAGACTTCCCAAAGGGATTTTTTAATTCTAATGAAAAAAAGAGAAATGGGGTGGGAATCCTCCTACATCAAAATATCCCCTTCCAGCTTCTCAAGACCAAATTGTATAGAGAGGGAAGAGTGTTGATAGTGGTTGGTCTGTTGTTTAATAGGCCTATTACTTTGGTTAACGTCTATGCACCTAACTCGAATAGGACATCATTCTTTAAATGTTTATTATCCCTATCGAACAGAAAAACTCTACAAAGGATGCAAAACTCCTATCTTTAATTACAACCACAAGGAAGGAACTTTCTCTTGAAAGAAGCACAAAGGAAAGCATTAAGGTTAAGAAAAACCTTCTTTTATGAGGGAAATAGAACAGGCCCTTTACTTGCGAAAGCTCAAAAAATAAAAACAAGCCTTACACACATCCACAAGCTCAAAAAACCTGACGATACAGACATACATGACAGTAAGGAAATAGCAAACTGTTTTAGCAATTTCTATAAACAACTTTATAACTTAAAATCCCCAGGTTCCCAAGCACATATTGAGGAAATGCAACAATATGTTAAGTCTGCGGGCTTAAATATGCTAACACAAAACCAAGCTAATTAATTAGATAGACTAATTTCCTTAAAATAAATCTCACACCTCCCCTTGGGCAAAAGCCCTGGCCCGGATGTCTTTACTAATTCTTATTATAAGACTTTCAAAGTACTCCTAGCACCTCACCTACTGACCTTATTCCAAGCCATTGATGACACTTTAAAGTTTTCACTGGAAATGCTGACTGCCCATATTTTGGTAATCCTTAAACCTGACAAACCACAAGAACAGCCCGGCAGTTACAGGCCAATCTCATTATTGAATTTGGACATAAAAATATTTAGCAAAATTCTGTCAAATTGTATCAATACAGTCCTGAATGAAATAGTACATACAGATCAAGTGGGTTTTGTCCTGCTCCAGGAGGCCCGGGATAACAGGATTAGAGCCTTAACTCTCACAACCTTTGCAAAATTTCACAATATTAAAGCAGTTCTAATGACAACGGACGCCGAAAAAGCGTTCGATAGAACAAGTCAGAATCATTTGGATTTGGACCGAAAATGATTACCCGAATTTGTAGCTTATACTCCCAACCAAGTGCCAGAGTGAGAGCTAATGGCATGCTAATGATACTATCAGACCCATTCCCCATTCAAAATGGCACACAAAAGGGATGCCCACTCTCACCCATTTTATTAATTCTCACTATGGAAGTTTTCGCCTCTTATATTCGCATAAACAATAACATAAAAGGTATCGTAATAGTACCCAATGATTTTAAAATAGCTATGTACGCAGATGATGTCCTGTTCTCTATATCATCTCCCTTAAGCACTATCCCGACCCTAATGTATGAGATTGACAGATTTAGTAGATTTTCAAACTTGTTGGTAAATAAATCAAAATCAGAGATCCTAAACATATCCCTTAGTGCATCTGAATTCTACAACCTTTCTTCTGTCTGCTCCTTATGTTTACAGACAGAGTAAATTAAGTATCTAGGAATACACATTTCTCCACTCTACTTTACTCTCTTTAAGAAAAATTATGAAGCATTACTTAACATTACACTTAGTGATCTCACTAGCTGGGCGACTAAACCTCTCTCATGGTGGGGCAGGATCCAGTCTATAAAGATAACGACTCTCCCAAAAATTATTTACGTCCTACAGGCCTTACCGATACATCTCCCTAATTGGTTCCTGACTCGCATACAAAGCCATATCAATTCCTACATAATTTATTACATTAATTTAAAGTATTATTAAATCTTTTGTGTAGACAAAATAGATATATAAATAAATGGCAAAGTTATATTCAAATATATAATATTGAAATGTTGATATGGTTATGAACTTTTAAAAATAGTACAGTTGTAATCAAATTTATGCAACCTTCATTTCAAATCAGGTTTATTGTCACATTTGCAGACTTTCAGCTGTTTGCAATAAAAAAATCAAACAAAAGCAATTGAAATAGATCAACACTATGAATGCTTCAAGTGGTTTCCCCAAATTCAAATGAAAATGCAACTTTTAATTAATTCTGCAGTGTCAAAATTATTCAACTCCCTGAATAGAATCCCTCACAGCACAAATATGCAAAATAGGTATTGTCTCAAGCATACCTGATGCAACTAATCAAGGGCTTCATCAGTTGCATCAGGTGTGCTTGAGAAAGAACACATGAAATACCGGAACTGGCTAGGGTTTTGTTCAGTGTCACATTTGACTGCATCTTAGATACATGGCTTATCCAAATGAATGGTCCAAAAAGTTAAGAGAAGACAAACAAGGAACAAGATACAAAAAGATAGCGAAGGCACTGAATGTTCCTAGAGACACCGTTGGAAGCATAGTTCGCAAGTCCAAAGTTAAAATAATAGTGGTTACACTACATGCACGGTTGTAGAAAAATGAAGCTATCAACGGCTGCAATCAGATTTCTGAGAAGGAAGGTTGAATATAATCCCTCGAGTGGCTGCTAAAGACCTGCAGCAAGATGTGGTGGCAACAGGCACTGAGGTTTCAGTTTGCACAGTAAGGTGCATACTAAACGCAGAAGGTTTCCATGCTAGAACTCAGCTGTTGGCATTTAACATTGCACAAGCATTTCTAGTTAAATGCTTGTGCAATGACGCCCCCTGCACATTTGCGGGGGTTGTCAATCAACCCAAACTTATCCGATTGGGCTGAATGCTGTCCGCCACCTCAGAGGTGGCAGACGAGTTAAGGAGCAGCGGTCTTAAGACTGCTGCTTCTTAACTTATATTTCCGGCGAGCTGGTGTCTTGCTTAGCATCTCATTTGCAGCAGGTCATAACAGCAAAAGGGTGCTCTACTAAGTACTAAAGATGCTTGCCATAAGGGGTTTAATAATTTTGAGACTGCAGAATTCATTAAAATTTGAATTTTCAGTTGAATTTGGGGAAACCACTTGAAGCATTCATTGTGTTGAACTATTTCAATTGCCTTTGTTTGATTTGATCATTGCAAACAGCTGAAAGTCTGTAAATTTTGACAATATACCTGATTTGCAATGGGGATTGAATAATTTTGATTGCAACTGTATGTGTAAATTCATATATTGTATTATAATAGTCCTCTTAAGTATTAGCAAGTAATTACTTGCAGAATAATAGTTATTATGTACTATACGCATAAACAATATTAAAATTAAATTGTTATAAAAGGTATGATCAATTATGAATAAAAAATCAACGGCTAGATTACGAGTTCTGCGGTAAGAGGGGTGCGTGCTAACTTGCAGTTTATTCTCACTGCTCACTTACATACAGCGCTGGTATTACGGGTTTTTCTAAACCCGGCGTTATTAGGCAAGAAGTGAGCATAGAGCAAAATTGCGCTCCACACTGCACTCCAATACCAGCGCTGCTTAAGTCAGCGGTGAGCTGGTTCTACGTGCTCGTGCATGATTTCCCCATATATATCAATGGGGAAAGCCGGCTGAGAAAAAGTCTAACACCTGCAAAAAAGCAGCGTAAAACTCAGTAAAGCAGCCCCAATGATTCCTATAGGGAAACACATTTTATGTTTACACCTAACACCCTAGCATGAACCCCGAGTCTAAACACCCCTAATCTTACACTTATTAACCCCTAATCTGCTACCCCTGACATCGCCGACACCTACATTATAATTATTAACCCCTAATCTGCCGCTCCAGACATCGCCGCCACCTACATTATACTTATTAACCCCTAATCTGCTGCCCCCAACATCGCCGACACCTACATTATATTTATTAACCCCTAATCTCCTGCCCCCAATGTCGCTGCAACCTACCTACACTTATTAACCCCTAATCTGCCGCCCCAATGTCGCCGCTACTATATTAAATGTATTAACCCCTAAATCTAATTCTAACCCTAACCCTAACACCCCCTAACTTAAATATAATTTAAATAGATCTAAATAAAATTCCTTTCATTACCTAAATTATTCCTATTTAAAACTAAATACTTACCTATAAAATAAACCCTAAGATAGCTACAATATAACTAATAGTTACATTGTATCTAGCTTAGGGTATATTTTTATTTCACAAGCAAGTTTGTATTTATTTTAACTAGGTCAGCCAATAGGATTGAGCTCACATTCTATTGGCTGTTCCAATCAGCCAATAGAATGCGAGCTCAATCCTATTGGCTGATTGGATCAGCCAATAGGACTGAAGTTCAATCCTATTGGCTGAGTGCATGAGCCAATAGGATTTTTTCTACCTTAATTCTGATTGGCTGATAGAATTCTATCAGCCAATCGGAATCTAATGGACGCCATCTTGAATGACGTCACTTAAAGGTACCTTCATTTCGATGAAGCCGTCGATTGAAGAGGATGCTCCGCGCCGTATGTCTTGAAGACGGAGCCGCTCCGTGTCAGAAGGATGAAGATAGAAGATGCAGTCTGGATGAAGATTTCTGCCTATCTGGAGGACCACTTCTGCCCGTCTGGAGGACCACTTCTGCCGGCTTTGTTGATGACATCTTGCCGCTTGGAAAAAACTTCTCCCGGTAAGTGAATCTTTGGGGGTTAGTGTTAGGATTTTATAAGGGTGTATTGGGTGGGTTTTATTTTTAGGTTAGGGCTTTGGGCAGCAATAGAGCTAAATGCCCTTTTAATGGCAATGCCCATCCAAATGCCCTTTTCAGGGCAATGGGGAGCTTAGGTTTTTTTAGTTAGGGTTTTATTTGGGCGGGTTGGTTGTGTGGGTGGTGGGTTTTACTGTTGGGGGGGTTGTTTGTATTTTTTTTTTACAGGTAAAAGAGCTGATTTCTTTGGGGCAATGCCCCGCAAAAGGCCCTTTTAAGGGCTATTGATAGTTTAGTATAAGCTAGGGTTTTTTTTTTATTTGGGGGGGGGGTTATTTTGATAGGGCTATTAGATTAGGTGTAATTAGTTTAAAGATCTTGTAATTTGTTTTTTATTTTCTGTAATTTAGTGTTTTTTTTCTTGTAATTTAGCTAATTTTATTTAATTTATTTAATTGTATTTAGTGTAGGGAATTTATTTAATTGTAGTGTAGTGTTAGGTGTTAGTGTAACTTAGGTTAGGTTTTATTTTACAGGTCAATTTGTATTTATTTTAGCTAGGTAGTTATTAAATAGTTAATAACTATTTAGTAACTATTCTACCTAGTTAAAATAAATACAAACTTGCCTGTGAAATAAAAATAAACCCTAAGATAGATACAATGTAACTATTAGTTATATTGTAGGTAGCTTAGGGTTTATTTTACAGGTAAGTATTTAGTTTTAAATAGGAATAATTTAGTTAATGATAGTAATTGTATTTATATTTCTTTTAATTATGTTTAAGTTAGGGGGTGTTAGGGTTAGGGTTAGACTTAGATTTAGGGGTTAATACATTTAATATAGTGGCGGCGACGTTGGGGCAGCAGATTAGGGGTTAATAAGTGTAGGTAGGTTGCAGCGACATTGGGGGCAGGAGATTAGGGGTTAATCAATGTAGGTAGGTGGCGGCGATGTTAGAGACAGCAGATTAGGGGGTTAATAATATTTAACTAGTGTTTGCAAGGCAGGAGTATGGCGGTTTAGGGGTTAATATGTTTATTATAGTGGCAGCAACGTTGGGGGCGGCAGATTAGGGGTTAATAAGTGTAGGTAGGTTGCAGCGACATTGGGGGAGGGAGATTAGAGGTTAATAAAAATAATGTAGGTGTTGGCGATGTTGGGGGCAGCAAATTAGGGTTTAATAAGTATAATGTAGGTGGCGGTGTTGTCGGGGGTGGCAGATTAGGGGTTAATATTTTTATTTTAGTGTTTGCGATGCAGGAGGGCCTCAGTTTAGGGGTTAATAGGTAGTTTATGGGTTTTAGTGTACTTTTTAGCACTCTAGTTATGAGTTTTATGCTACAGCTTTGTAGCGTAAAACTCATAACTACTGACCTTAGAATGCGTTACGAATCTTGGCGGTAGAGTGTGTACCACTCACTTTTTGGCCTCCCAGGCAGACTTGTAATACCGGCGCTATGGAAGTCCCATAGAAAAAAGCCTTTATAAAATTTACGTAAGTTGGTTTGCGGAAAGGCCAAAAAAGTGTGCGGTACACCTATACCTGCAAGACTCGTAATAGCAGCGGGCGTAAAAAAGCAGCATTAGGACCTGTTAACGCTGCTTTTTTACGTTAACGCACAACTCGTAATCTAGCCGCAAGTTAGGCAAATTCTTTTAAACTTAATTTATATGTTTTTATTGAATACTCATAATGAAATAATTTCAATGTCATTTAACTTACGTATAATATTTTCAAAAGGGCCTGCAATATTTCTTAGATCCACTGCTTCAGACTGAGTCCCGGCTTGCTGTGACGTAAACATGCATTTCCCTGATATGCTGATAGCGCATGAGCGAGTCGAGTACGCATGCAGAACAATACTTAATCCCCTGATTCATCCAAGAATACTTAGTAACTCTAAACTTCCCAATATTGACTAATGAAATTACCACTGCAATTAAGAAATTGCCATCTTGCAAAAGTCGGGTCAAGATAGCTTTAGTGCAAAAAATTATAAGAAATTTGCTTACATAATTATTCCACATTTAGCAGAAATGTTCAACTCCCTCTCGGGCATAAATAACTTTCCTACTTCAATATTGGAAGCTCGTATAACTATCCTGACAAAACCGGGCAAACCCCTTACGTGACCCAAAACTTTTAGGCCAATTTTCCTTTTAAATACTAATGTCAAGATTTTTGGTAAAATTTTAGCTGAGAGCCTAAACAGATTAATACCCAATTTGATTTCTCCGTACCAAGTGGGAAGCTAGGGATAACGATTATAATTAATATCATACTCCAAAACACATAACACTCCACTTACATTAGTTTCTACTGATGCCAAAAAGGCTTTCAACAGGGTGAGCTTTTCTCAGAGCCACCCTGTCCCACATGAACTTTGGAAGTAAATTTATAAACAACATCTTCTTTCTATATTCAACTCCTACCCCTAAAATTAAGGTCAATGGCATTCTCTCTGACTTTTTAAATCTCAAATGGCACTCGTCAGGGTTGTCCACTTTCCTATCTCCTTTTGCATTGACATTTTAGGTTATGAACTTTTAAATATAGTACAGTTGTAATCAAAATTATTCAACCCCCATTGCAAATCAGGTTTATTGTCAAAATTTACAGACTTTCAGCTGTTTGCAATGAACAAATCAAACAAAAGCAATTGAAATACATTAACATTACGAATGCTTCAAGTGGTTTCACAAAATTCAAATGAAAATGCAACTTTAAATGAATTCTGCAGTGTCAAAATCATTCAACTCCCTGAATAGAATCCCTCACAGCACAAATATGCAAAATAGGTATTGTCTCAAGCATACCTGATGCAACTAATCAAGGGCTTCATCAGTTGCACCAGGTGTGCTTGAGCAAGAACACAAGAAATACCTGAACTGGCTAGGGGTTTGTTGAGTGTCACATTTGACTGCATCTTAGAAATATGGCTAATCCAGATAAATGGTCCAAAAAGTTAAGAGAAGACAAACAAGGAACAGGATACAAAAAGATAGCGAAGGCACTGCATGTTCCTAGAGTTCAAAGTTAAAGGAACAGTGGTTACACTACATGCACGGTTGCAGAAACCTCTCTGCTTTTTGCACTGACATTTTAGGTTATGCACTTTTAAAAATAGTATAGATATTATAATGTAAAATACGAAATATCCCATTAATAAAGGTACTCAAAATTAAATACACTGAACACAAAGTAATAATGTATGCCGATGACATTCTTTTCTCCTTAACTGATATCTCCCACTCCCTCCTGGCAGAATTTATGGATTAGGGAAAACATTCCAAGTTTCATCTAATTTTAACTAAATCCCTGCTGATGAATATTACAACACCCACTGACTCCTGGAACCAATTCAATAAATCATGCCCAATGATGATTTAGTCCAAAAAACTAAAATATTTGGGGAGCTTTCTAACCTCAAAAATGAATTATATATATATGGACATAACTACAAACAATTATTAACAGAAATAACTAATGACCTTTCTAGCTGGCGTAATAATCTTATACCCAAAAAACAACATTGACCTGCACACTTACACCCTTAAAAGTTATGCTGGATGGAACAATCTCCAAGACACACTGTCTCGATTGTAAATAAGCTTCTGATCTACATACACAAATCAACTTCAAAGCATGGAGAATTTTCTTTTACTAGATGTAAAAAAAATCTCAATTACTACACAGGTTCAAGAAATTAACTATAGGTTCCTATCACGCTGGTATCTTACCCCTGTGAGATCTACAAACACCGTCTGGGATGTGCTGGAGGGGGTTTTGGAGAAGAAGCTGATATTCTACACATATGATAGAATTGCTCATGCTTAAAACCCTTTTGGACAGTTGTAATATCAAAGATGACAGAGATCCTCTAGGTACATCTATATCATTTTCACCAGACATTCTTCTTTTCCACTCCCTGACAAAATTGCAATACATATTAAAACAATCCCTGCTAAATATTATACTAAATGGAGCAAAAATGCTCATAGCACAGGCGGAAGTCCCTGAGGTACCAACTCTCAAAGACTGGAAGCGCCAAGTAATTATTTTCCTACATCTAGAAAGATATTCATATCTTAAAAATTGTAAACTAGAAATACATGAGATGATGCTGGACCTATGAAAGCAGACATTTTCTCCCTGATAAGAATATTCTGTATCAGCTATTGTGATCATTTGACTGAAATCCTTGAAATCCTAACTCAACCACATCACCGGCTCTCAAACAAAAGTTTGTCCTGAAAGTCTTATTTGTCTATGTTGCAAAAGTTGTACTTAATCTGTAAACAAATGTCAAAACTCACTAATTGAGTTAATGTTCCAGAAGTTTACAGTTACTTATACTATAAAATAATAGCATATCACATATGAACATTAATGACTAATTATGGGCTACTGTGAAGAAACTCAAAACAGATATTATTTCTATAATGGCAAAGACTTCTCCTCTCCTCTATTATGTGCAGAGCTTACACAACTTTGGGCCACATCATGTTTATACAAATATACATGTACCCTTATTATGGCCTGTTAAAACATTCATTTGTTCATCATTGATAATATGGGTTTTTATACCCCAGAATTCCATATTGATCCTGCTTGACTATGTCTATTGGCTATTGCTTCTAGGAAAACATATTGTTGCCTAAATTATGATACATGACTTTGCTTTCTTTGCTATATTGTGCTTCTAGATATTTAGCATTTTAATACCTCATCTCCTATTGTATTTGTTTATTTTATTTACTGAGCTTGTGAAACCAAATTGTTTAAGCATTGCAGTACATCTTGCTCAAGCACCGCCATGCCTCTTATTCAAATTAACCTGTTTGCTATGTACTAGACTTAGGCCTAGATTTAGAGTTTGGCGGTAGCCGTGAAAACCAGCGTTAGAGGTTCCTAACGCTGGTTTTAGGCTACCGCCGGTATTTGGAGTCATTCAAAAAAGGGTCTAACGCTCACTTTTCAGCCGCAACTTTTCCATACCGCAGATCCCCTTACGTAAATTGCGTATCCTATCTTTTCAATGGGATCTTTCTAACTCCGGTATTTAGAGTCGTGGCTGAAGTGAGCGTTAGAAATCTAACGACAAAACTCCAGCCGCAGAAAAAAACCAGGAGTTAAGAGCTTTTTGGGCTAACGCCGGTTCATAAAGCTCTTAACTACTGTGCTCTAAAGTACAGTAACACCCATAAACTACCTATGTACCCCTAAACTGAGGTCCCCCCACATCGCCGCCACTCGATTACATTTTTTTAACCCCTAATCTGCCGACCACCACCTACGTTATACTTATGTACCCCTAATCTGCTGCCCCTAACACCGCCAACCCCTGTATTATATTTATTGACCCCTAATCTGCCCCCCTCAACGTCGCCTCCACCTGCCTACACTTATTAACCCCTAATCTGCCGAGCGGACCGCACCGCTATTCTAATAAAGTTATTAACCCCTAATCCTCCTCACTAACCCTATAATAAATAGTATTAACCCCTAATCTGCCCTCCCTAACATCGCCGACACCTAACTTCAAACATTAACCCCTAATCTGCCGACTGGAGCTCACCGCTATTCTAATAAATGTATTAACCCCTAAAGCTAAGTCTAACCCTAACACCCCCCTAACTTAAATATAATTTAAATCTAACGAAATTAATTAACTCTTATTAAATAAATTATTCCTATTTAAAGCTAAATACTTACCTGTAAAATAAACCCTAATATAGCTACAATATAAATTATAATTATATTGTAGCTATTTTAGGATTAATATTTATTTTACAGGCAACTTTGTATTTATTTTAACCAGGTACAATAGCTATTAAATAATTAAGAACTATTTAATAGCTAAAATAGTTAAAATAATTACAAAATTACCTGTAAAATAAATCCTAACCTAAGTTACAATTAAACCTAACACTACACTATCATTAAATTAATTAAATAAAATACCTACAATTACTTACAATTAAACATAACACTACACTATCAATAAATTAATTAAATACAATATCTACAAATAACTACAATGAAATAAACTAACTAAAGTACAAAAAATAAAAAAGAACTAAGTTACAAAAAAATAAAAAAATATTTACAAACATAAGAAAAATATTACAACAATTTTAAACTAATTACACCTACTCTAAGCCCCCTAATAAAATAACAAAGACCCCCAAAATAAAAAAATGCCCTACCCTATTCTAAATTACTAAAGTTCAAAGCTCTTTTACCTTACCAGCCCTGAACAGGGCCCTTTGCGGGGCATGCCCCAAGAAGTTCAGCTCTTTTGCCTGTAAAAAAAACATACAATACCCCCCCCAACATTACAACCCACATACCCCTAATCTAACCCAAACCCCCCTTAAATAAACCTAACACTAAGCCCCTGAAGATCTTCTTACCTTATCTTCACCATACCAGGTTCCAATCAGCCAATCAGATTGAGCTCGCATTCTATTGGCTGTTCTGATCAGCCAATAGAATGCAAGCTCAATCTGATTGGCTGATTGGATCAGCCAATCGGATTGAACTTGATTCTGATTGGCTGATTCCATCAGCCAATCAGAATATTCCTACCTTAATTCCGATTGGCTGATAGAATCCTATCAGCCAATCGGAATTTGAGGGACGCCATCTTGGATGACGTCATTTAAAGGAACCGTCATTCGTCGTTCAGTCATCGGCCAGGATGGATGTTCCGCGTCGGAGGTCTTCAGGATACTGCCGCTCCGCTCCGGATGGATGACGATAGAAGATGCCGCTTGGATGAAGACTTCAATCGGATGGAAGACCTCTTCTGCCCGCTTGGATGAAGACTTCTACCGGATCATGGACATCTTCAGCCCCCCGCTTTGGCTTGGATCAGGACATCGGAGGAGCTCTTCTGAACCAATCGGTGAACCTGGTATGGTGAAGATAAGGTAGGAAGATTTTCAGGGGCTTAGTGTTAGGTTTATTTAAGGGGGGTTTGGGTTAGATTAGGGGTATGTGGGTGGTGGGTTGTAATGTTGGGGGGGGGGTATTGTATGTTTTTTTTTACAGGCAAAAGAGCTGAACATCTTGGGGCATGCCCCGCAAAGGGCCCTGTTCAGGGCTGGTAAGGTAAAAGAGCTTTGAACTTTAGTAATTTAGAATAGGGTAGGGCATTTTTTTATTTTGGGGGTCTTTGTTATTTTATTAGGGGGCTTAGAGTAGGTGTAATTAGTTTAAAATTGTTGTAATATTTTTCTTATGTTTGTAAATATTTTTTTATTTTTTGTAACTTAGTTCTTTTTTATTTTTTGTACTTTAGTTAGTTTATTTCATTGTAGTTATTTGTAGATATTGTATTTAATTAATTTATTGATAGTGTAGTGTTATGTTTAATTGTAGGTAATTGTAGGTATTTTATTTAATTAATTTAATGATAGTGTAGTGTTAGGTTTAATTGTAACTTAGGT
Organism: Bombina bombina; assembly: GCF_027579735.1. Classification (NCBI taxonomy): domain Eukaryota; kingdom Metazoa; phylum Chordata; class Amphibia; order Anura; family Bombinatoridae; genus Bombina; species Bombina bombina. The sequence continues at coordinate 508,256,693 of NC_069499.1, read as the reverse complement.
TAGGATTTATTTTACAGGTAATTTTGTAATTATTTTAACTATTTTAGCTATTAAATAGTTCTTAATTATTTAATAGCTATTGTACCTGGTTAAAATAAATACAAAGTTACCTGTAAAATAAATATTAATCCTAAAATAGCTACAATATAATTATAATTTATATTGTAGCTATATTAGGGTTTATTTTACAGGTAAGTATTTAGCTTTAAATAGGAATAATTTATTTAATAAGAGTTAATTAATTTTGTTAGATTTAAATTATATTTAAGTTAGGCGGGTGTTAGGGTTAGGGTTAGACTTAGCTTTAGGGGTTAATACATTTATTAGAATAGCGGTGAGCTCCAGTCGGCAGATTAGGGGTTAATGTTTGAAGTTAGGTGTCGGCGATGTTAGGGAGGGCAGATTAGGGGTTAATACTATTTATTATAGGGTTAGTGAGGAGGATTAGGGGTTAATAACTTTATTAGAATAGCGGTGCGGTCCGCTCGGCAGATTAGGGGTTAATAAGTGGAGGCGACGTTGTGGGGGGCAGATTAGGGGTTAATAAATATAATATAGGGGTCGGCGATGTTAGGGCAGCAGATTAGGGGTACATAGGGATAATGTAAGTAGCGGCGGTTTACGGAGCGGCAGATTAGGGGTTAAAAATAATATACAGGGGTCAGCGATAGCGGGGGCGGCAGAATAGGGGTTAATAAGTGTAAGGTTAGGGGTGTTTAGACTCGCGGTACATGTTAGGGTGTTAGGTGCAGACGTAGGAAGTGTTTCCCCATAACAAACAATGGGGCTGCGTTAGGAGCTGAACGCAGCTTTTTTGCAGGTGTTAGGTTTTTTTTCAGCTCAAACAGCCCCATTGTTTCCTATGGGGGAATCGTGCACGAGCACGTTTTTGAGGCTGGCCACGTCCGTAAGCAACTCTGGTATCGAGAGTTGCAGTGGAGTTAAATTATGCTCTACGCTCCTTTTTTGGAGCCTAACGCAGCCTTTCTGTGGACTCTCAATACCAGAGTTATTTTAAAGGTGCGGCCAGAAAAAAGCCAGCGTTAGCTATGCGGGTCGTTACCGACAAAACTCTAAATATAGCCGATAGTTTATATAACTTGATCGCCCCTTCACCTGCATCATTATATTCTTCTTGCTAGTTTCCAGCAAGATAACAAGTAGCGCATTATGATTTTTCCATGCGCAATGTGGTCTTTTCACAATCAACTTCCAATGCGCTAGTATTACAAGTCTTGAAAAATCACGATTGCGTGCGCACATTTGCCTTTTACACAACAATCCTTTCTGCTAACGAAGAGCTGTACTTAACAGTTTCCGCAACAAAAAAAGTTTTAACAAAACACTTAAAAAATACATTAAAAAGTACAGTTATACTCATATTAACACTGTCTAATAAATATTATTTCAAAAAAATATTGCACACAAAAATAAGGAATCAAACAAATGCGATCTCTGGTGTTCCTGTTTCTATATAAATCGTCAGCTTATAGTATCATATACACTGTAAAATTGAAATGATATGGATTTAGTAGTTGACTATTTCTGCACTAACAAGTGGAAGGCTGAACATGTGATAATGCATGAAATAAACTATATGATATATAGTTGCATCCAATATTGGGCTATATTACAAGTGGAGCACTACTTTATCACACACCCATAAACAGCCAAAGTCACCCATTTACGGATGCATGATAAATATTCAGCCATAACAAGTGTCTGGTTATTGCTTCCTCAAGCTCATGGTAGCAATTAGCGCTCAGAAAATTAACCAGAGGTCAGACCTCTGGTTAAATTTCAAAATGTCTCCCAATTGCCCCAACATTTCAGTGTTGCAATCTTTATTAAAAAATAAAGATGCTGTATCTTCTACAAACACTACCAATCCCCCTCCCCCCTAGATTCCTACCAAGCTTACAGAATAAGATTTTGGACTTTATCTGGGACAAACGCAAAGCACGCATTAATAAACATCTTATGTATCTGTCTATAAAAAATGGGGGGTTAGGGGTCCCAAATTTATTAAACTACAGAAAGGCCATCTTCCTCCAACGCATAATCGATTGGTTCACAAATTACGACCACAAAAAGTGGGTAAAATTAGAGCACGATATCACACACTCCCAACATTTGGGGTCCCTCTGCTGACAGAATAGTTCAGGGCTGATGCAGATATCCAACAATAATTTCATAATCCAAGAGACCTTTAATACATGGGACCTCATATTATCGAAGCACCCACTGCTCTCATCTAGGTCCTCCCCCCTCACACCCCTCACAAACAATGTAGATTTTCCCCCGGGACAAAATTGGGGAACAACGAAATTTAGCTCACATACCAGGGCGATTATGATGTATCAAATAAGCAATGAGCAAGCTTTTAGATCTTCAGATAGTCTATTAGACAGCGGCCTTCATATGTTCTCAAATTGGTTTTTCTTATATCAGTGTCGCTCTTTCATCCTCAAACACCCAGACAGGAGAAATATCACCCGCACATTGACCCCATTCGAATCTTTATGTAAATCCGCAGACCCAATGAAACACACCCTCTCCTTAACTTACTCCTTGCTACAAGCACCCGCACCGGGCTATGTTCCAGCTTATATTGATAGATGGGCAGACGAGCTGAACGCTGAAATCTCGCAGACTGACATGTCACACATGTTTAACAATATCACTAAAGTTTCTTCCTCCTGCTCCCTTATGGAGACTAACCTTAAAATCATTCAGCGATGGTATTTAACACCCCACAGAATAAATAAACTTTTTGCATCAGCCAGCAGCCTCTGCTGGAGGTGCGAAAACTCCCTGGGTACAATGGGACACATATGGTGGACATGCCCTCTTATTCAACCGAGTTGGGATAATGTGATAAAAGTCACTTCCAGGATGATAAAAATAGATATCCCACCAGATCCCATGGTATGGTTACTTAATAATATCCCACGAAAACTACCCACCCCCCAGAAAAAAATAGTATTCATAGCCAGCAATTGTATGAAGACCCTTATAGCCAGAAACTGGAAACGCACGGAGGTACCAAGCCTTCCCCAATGGTATGATAGATTCCACGAGTTATTAGAGTTAGAGGAATATTCATATGTGTTACGTAAACAAGAGCCCCTTTACGCACAGCTAAAGATGATCTGGGAGTCATTCATTTATGAAGAATTTCAAAATACATCTACCTGAACTCTGTATTTATTCTGATGTGTTATGGGAGATAGATTACGTGTGTCAATTTTTTCTTAGAGAATTAAGTAACATGCCATTTTAGCATTACTGTGAAAAACCCATGCTTTTATCCCTTTGTATTATGTGAGTTAAACATATACTGTGTATGGGCTTTTTCTCTTATTGTTTTTCTTTTTCTGTGTTTTCTCATTCTTTCATCTTTATTTTTTTTATTCTTTTCTTTCTTTTCTTCCCTCGACTTTGTTTTCAAAATTGATTTAGATCGGCTTTAACCAATAAGTACAGATTATTCTTTGTTATGTATTCCTTCAATGTACCGGAAATATTCTGTATTGTACCTCGACTTTATTTTTGAGTCTTAATAAAGCTGTTTTGAAAAAAAAATAAAAAAAAAAAAATAAAGATGCTGCTAGTTTTATTTTTTAATAAAGTAACTGCATAAAGCAGTTATAGGGGGCTAAAGTTGGCGGTTGTGGGGTGTTAGAAAAAACACGTCACTAAGAAGTGCCTTTACATTGCGGTTTATGGGAACTGTGTGTTCCCTGTAAACATACACTGTGTGCAGAATTATTAGGCAAATTAGTATTTTGACCACATCATCCTCTTTATGCATGTTGTCTTACTCCAAGCTGTATAGGCTCGAAAGCCTACTACCAATTAAGCATATTAGGTGATGTGCATCTCTGTAATGAGAAGGGGTGTGGTCTAATGACATCAACACCCTATATCAGGTGTGCATAATTATTAGGCAACTTCCTTTCCTTTGGCAAAATGGGTCAAAAGAAGGACTTGACAGGCTCAGAAAAGTAAAAAATAGTGAGATATCTTGCAGAGGGATGCAGCACTCTTAAAATTGCAAAGCTTCTGAAGCGTGATCATCGAACAATCAAGCGTTTCATTCAAAATAGTCAACAGGGTCGCAAGAAGCGTGTGGAAAAACCAAGGCTCAAAATAACTGCCCATGAACTGAGAAAAGTCAAGCGTGCAGCTGCCAAGATGCCACTTGCCACCAGTTTGGCCATATTTCAGAGCTGCAACATCACTGGAGTGCCCAAAAGCACAAGGTGTGCAATACTCAAGGCTGAAAGACGACCACCACTGAACAAGACACACAAGCTGAAACGTCAAGACTTGGCCAAGAAATATCTCAAGACTGATTTTTCTAAGGTTTTATGGACTGATGAAATGAGAGTGAGTCTTGATGGGCCAGATGGATGGGCCCGTGGCTGGATTGGTAAAGGGCAGAGAGCTCCAGTCCGACTCAGACGCCAGGTGGAGGTGGAGTACTGGTTTGGGCTGGTATCATCAAAGATGAGCTTGTGGGGCCTTTTCGGGTTGAGGATGGAGTCAAGCTCAACTCCCAGTCCTACTGCCAGTTTCTGGAAGACACCTTCTTCAAGCAGTGGTACAGGAAGAAGTCTGCATCCTTCAAGAAAAACATGATTTTCATGCAGGACAATGCTCCATCACACGCGTCCAAGTACTCCACAGCGTGGCTGGCAAGAAAGGGTAATAAAGAAGAAAATCTAATGGCATGGCCTCCTTGTTCACCTGATCTGAACCCCATTGAGAACCTGTGGTCCATCATCAAATGTGAGATTTACAAGGAGGGAAAACAGTACACCTCTCTGAACAGTGTCTGGGAGGCTGTGGTTGCTGCTGCACGCAATGTTGATGGTGAACAGATCAAAACACTGACAGAATCCATGGATGGCAGGCTTTTGAGTGTCCTTGCAAAGAAAGGTGGCTATATTGGTCACTGATTTGTTTTTGTTTTGTTTTTGAATGTCAGAAATGTATATTTGTGAATGTTGAGATGTTATATTGGTTTCACTGGTAAAAATAAATAATTGAAATGGGTATATATTTGTTTTTTGTTAAGTTGCCTAATAATTATGCACAGTAATAGTCACCTGCACACACAGATATCCCCCTAAAATAGCTATAACTAAAAACAAACTAAAAACTACTTCCAAAAATATTCAGCTTTGATATTAATGAGTTTTTTGGGTTCATTGAGAACATGGTTGTTGTTCAATAATAAAATTAAACCTCAAAAATACAACTTGCCTAATAATTCTGCACTCCCTGTATATGTATATGCTTATATACATATTAACACATGAATATATATGCATATATTCATATACATATATATAACATTTCTGCCCATCGCTGCACAACTTACCCCCTTCACTGCACTAGTTCTCATGCCGTGTCTGACGTGGCTCCCATTGAAGCCTACGGAACAGTCAATCCCTATTGGCTGATTTGAATCAGCTAATAGCAAGAACTTTTTTAAATTTGAATTCTAATTATCCTTTTCTATTGGATGGTTAGTATTTAAATTTAGAAAAATTCTTGCTATTGCCTGATTCAAATCAGCCAATAGGAATTAAGTGGTATCCCTATATATTGGGGTTCCACGCTTCCAGGTTTTCAGGATGCAGCGGTGACCTCATGACGAGGAAGGCTCCCTGAAGACAGTGGAAGAAAAGAAAATGTGGAGAGGAGGCGGCGGAAGAGGCTGCAGAAGTCTGCCTCCACTGCTGTGAAGATGGGCCTCCGGCACCTGGTACCTGGATGAAGATGGGACCCACCATTGAAGAATATACAGAGCGGAGATGGTGGAAGAGGCTTCCAAAGTCCACCTTCATCGCAGAAAAGATGGGCCTCTGGCGCCTGGAGCCTGGATGAAGATGGGCCCTGCCGTTGAAGAAGATGTGGAGGCGGTAGAAGAGGCCATCAAAGTCCGTCTCCACCGTAGATCGGCCCTGGTGTCTGGAGCCTGGATGAAGATGGGACCGACATTACATCTAGAGGACCCGGAGTCCCCATCAACTGTGAGTAACACTTTTGGGGTTAGATAGGATTTTTTGGGTGGGTTTTTTATTTTTAAGAATAAGCTGTGTAATTTTTAATTCTATATGGTATGCTAGGTTTTTAAAGTTAATTTTTTTTTAACTGGGGGATGGGGGTTATTTTAATGTAGATTTTGTAACTTTTTTTGCAAAAGAGCTAAGATCACTTTAGGGCTATGCCCTACAAATAGGCTATTGCAATTTATTTTAGTGTTAGGGTTTAGGGTGTTTTTTATTTTGAGGGCGGTATTTTATGGGCATGTAGTTTAGTGTTAGGTATAATTATTTTTTATTTTGGATAATGGAGTTTATTATTTTTAGTAACTTAAGCTTTTTTTTTAATTTTTTGTAACTTTGTGGGGTTAGTTTAGAGTAGCACCCCCAAACAAGTGGTATCCCTAGGTGCCTCATCAAATTGCCTGCAATATACTAAAAGACGACTTGATCCCTTGCACCCTACTCAGTCGGCACCCCTTTTAAAAGAGGTGGACCAGGGCTCAATATCCAGTCCAGTAGCCCGTATAGGCTGAGGAAGAATTTCTGGTCCTCCGGCAGTCATCCGCCGACATTTTAGCGCATCTCTGTGACAAATTATTTAAACATTGATGATAACTTTAGCAACTTAGATTCATAGTTATAATGAGGTTTATTACTTATAGTACAGTTTATTATAGTGAGTTATTTTTTTACAGTAGGCAGTTAGCTGGGCATTCCAGGGGTGTGTAGTTAAGACATTACGTCAGTGTATGTTGTATTTCTAATTAAGCTTTCAGCACAAGCACATTCCCTGAGCGGAGTATATTTAATTGCTTTTTTGTTTTTTTGTTAGTTGGTTTGTTAAGCTAGAAAATAGCAGCATTATCCTTTAAAATGTTGCATTTTATATATCAACACATTTTTTTTTAAACTTAGTTCTTCTATTCTGTCATTATTTTTTATGATGAAGTCATAATATAGTTTTAAGCCATTAAATCACCTTCATTAAAATCATACAAAGTGTATATGGAAGATACAGTTTGTTATAATTTCAGTAATATACAACTGCCATAGGCCATTTTCATTGTATTGTTGTCCCAGCCACTTGCTAAACATGAATGTTTTTGGTTAAGAGCTACAATTAGTTCAATTACTGCATTTTCTGTAATCTGACATTTCTTACTAAATTTAATTGAGCTGGCAAAAACAGAAGCCTATGGCAGTGGAGATTAGACTAGAAGAGAAGGGACAGGGAATGTAACTGGAATTTAAATACATGTTTACTGCAGCACTAAGCCAGTCATTTAAGAAGTATAAATAAATATTTATTAAATAAATTTTCAACTAATCAGAATACAATGGAATGAATAAGCCATATGGAATTCAATGACTATGTACAATTTTATGTCACTCCCCTCCACAAACGAATCACTAATGTTTGTAGTTATAGAATATCCAATTATATAATCGAAAATAAATTAATGTTTAATCAATTACTTTATTTTGAATGATATATTGAGTATGATAAGTATTTTACACATTCCAGTAAAAACATAGGATTGTCCAATTTCCATATTAACTTCATAACTTATAAAATAATTCACAGATGGGCATCATTGATGAACAGACATATGACTGTCTGTTTGTTGATAATCCAGTGACACCCATTTTCCACCACCTCCCAAAGGTTCACAAGAGTCTGGTGAACATACAAGGTAGGCCCATAGTGGCAGGAACTGGTTCGCTTTTGGAACCCCTGTCCAAGTGGGTGGACCAATTCCTGCAACCACTAGTTCAAAGACTACCAAGTTTTGTGAAAGATACCACTCATGTGCTCTCAAGACTTGAGGATGTGACTTGGGAGGAGGGGTACAGTTGGACTACCATTGATGTGGTGTCTCTGTACTCCTCCATACCTCACGAGTGTGGCCTCCAGGCCATCTCGTATTTTCTGAAAAGGGACACCGAAATTTCACCCGAACAGAGAGATTATGTACTTAGAGTGGTTAGTTTTCTACTCCGTCATAATTTCTTCATGTTCGAGGGTAAGTTTTACCTCCAGAGACGTGGAACCGCTATGGGGGCGAAATTTGCCCCCTCCTACGCGAACCTGTTTATGGGATGGTGGGAGCGCTTCCATGTCTTTGGGGGTAACAGAAACTATACGCAATATTTTGTCAAATATCTGCGCTACATTGATGACTTGCTAGTCATCTGGTCAGGTAGTAAAGATCAACTTGACAAACTAGTCAATTGGCTCAACATCAATAGTGTTGGTCTGCGTTTCACCTTTGAGTGGGACCAGACCAGCATTAATTACTTGGATGTTACCCTCAGTTTTGATGGCGAAACTGGGGGTGTATCCTCAACTCTCTACAGGAAGCCCATCTCCGGGAACACGCTGTTACATGCCAGAAGTAGCCATCCGAGGCATGTATTTAAAGGCATTGCCAAAGGTCAATTCATGCGCATTAAAAGAAACTGTTCCCGGAGAGAGGACTTCCTGAGGGAGAGTGAGGATTTGAAAATGAGATTACAGGAGAGGGGTTATTCCAAACACCTCATCAATAAGGCCTTTATGGAAGTCTCCATAATGGATATGAGAGGTAATGGGGGTAAGAAAAGAGAAAACATACTCAGTCATGATACTACCTCCAGAATTAAACCCACTCTAGTGACTGCCTTCTCTAACCAATACTATAAGGTTTGTAAGGTCATTGAAAGGAATTTGCCCATACTCCGAGGTGACACAGTATTGAGACGCATTATGGGTGATGGATGTAATTTCATCTATAAACGTAATGTGTCTCTGGGCAACATGCTGTCCCCCAGTATGCTGCCCCAAAAGGAGAGTGGCAGCTCTTGGTTACAAGTTAAGGGAACATACAAATGTGGGAAAAAGACATGTAAGTCATGCGACCACATGGTTGTTTCAAAATCATTTTCTTCAACCACGACGCTGGAGGTCCTTGACACCAGGGGCTGCATTAAGTGTGGTAGCAGATATGTCATCTACTTAATTGAATGCACCCAGTGCAAAAAGCAATATGTTGGTAGAACGACTAGGCCTGTGGGCAAACGAATTAGAGAGCACCTCTCTTACGTTTCCCAGGAAAGGGCTGTTTCTGCTTTATCCAAACATTTTTTGGATGTACATATGGGAGATGTTGGAACCTTCAGGTGGCGGGCTATCGAGTCTGTGTCCAGACCACCTAGGGGAGGTGATTTACTTCATATCCTCTCCAGGCAAGAGATCTATTGGATCCACAGGCTCGGTAGCCTTGTACCTGAGGGTTTTAACTCAGAATTCGATATTATAAATTTTTGGAATAGATAGTTTCGGACATTATTCAAATTTCACCTAATATAATTCCCGACACTAATTAGGTAGTTATACTCACAAATATATAGTAAACTGTCTAGACTGATATACATACATCAGGCTAAGATGTGGAGGGCATAATAATATAATAAAAATAATATTAGGTTGACTAGTGTCTAGATGTATCAACTATATAGCTCATACAAAATATTTTGAGTGGCCAATCATTTATTTGGCTTTAGCATATATCTAGGTATTTGTTTGCACATTTGTATATATATATATATTTATTTATTACTAATTACCTATATAAGGTTTTATAGATTGCCTATTTCTTATTTATAACTGCAACATCTATGCTCAAGTTGTTCATTTGGTTTTCTTTGACACTAGCGTTAACTTTTATTAATTTATTATTAGTTTATTAATTTATATTCTATCTTATTGTGTTTGTAGAATAGGCTTAATTTATTTTAATATCTAGATGTGTATGTATACATTTATGCAATCATTTATTTATTTATTTATTTATATGAACACTAGTTTAACCATCTATTTATTTACACATTAGTCTCACTAATTCTCTCTGACCTCATCTGTATATATATGAGATGACTATAATACCTATAGCCCTTATTTATATGTATGTCTTTTTTACATCTCCCTATATCCTTATATTATATTATTCATATTATTCATTTGATTCTCCAATGATCATTATTATTATTTTTTTATATTTTTGTACTATATTTGTACTATATTCGATTCTCCCCCCCCCCTCTTTTCTTTAAAGCACAGAGTTACAAGTTGTTTTTATGTTAATTCACAATACCACTCCCAGTAGGGGAGTGGTTAACAGGTATATAAGGTGTGCACCATAGATACCTGTTAACTGTCTATGACTACGGCCACACAGGGCCGAAACCGGTCAGACATTTTCACCTTGTCTCTCTGCTGAGAGTTTTTATATGACCATGTTTTATCCTGCTGAAAAGTTTAAATAAAGGCTTGCTGTTTTTTTAATCTACAAGTTGGATATCAAGGGACTTTTTTCTTTTCCTATCGGTACATGCTTTGGATACTTTTTTGTTATATTTATAAAATAATTGTATTAATAGTGATCTCCGTGTCTATGGTCTTCTGCCCTTTGCCTTGAAGGAGAAATATGTAATAGCTAGTGACAGAGTGTGGTATATATATATATGAGGGTTTTCTTCTGTCTTTATTTATTATGTTAGGCTGTTTACAAAGGTATTTTTGCCATATGGAACTAGTAATACTTCTCACCAGAATTGTATGTAATTTCATATCAAAGTTAATTTAAGTTTATTTCTTATACTTAATGTATATAACTCTACTCACTAAGTGGTTCCTAAAATTAATGATCAGTTGGAATATCTGACAATTAGCCAGATTTCGGACCAGATTACCAGTGGCGTAGAACATTTAAGAGGTAGCGATAGGGGGTTTATCGTGACTGCGCATCAGGTTTTTTTCTCCAATTGAAGTAAACGGCGTCAGGTTAGCGCAACCTCAGAGCTCTATTTAACTGTTTTGCGAAACAAAAAAGTGTCACAAAACACATCACAAATACATTACAAAGTACAGTTATAATAACACCATCTTATAAAAATGATTAAAATAAAATTGCACAAAAAGTTATAAGGTTTCAAATATATGATGTCTTAGGTGTTAGAAAAAGAAAGCATACAAATGACTATCTATATCTATATCCATATATATATATATATATATATATATATACAGGTAGCCCTCAGTTTACGCCGGGGTTAGGTTCCAGAAGGAATGGTTGTAAATCGAAACCGTTGTAAATTGAAACCCAGTTTATAATGTAAGTCAATGGGAAGTGAGGGAGATAGGTTCCAGGCCCCTCTCAAAATTGTCATAAGTAACACCTAATACGTTATTTTTAAACCTTTGAAATTAAGACTTTAAATGCTAAACAGCATTATAAACCTAATAAGATAATCACACAACACAGAATATATAATTAAACTAAGTTAAATGAACAAAAACATTTGCTAAACAGCATTATAAACCTAATAAAATAATCCCACAACACAGACTTCACTTGCATTTTTCTGCAAACAGTTCTTTCTATGCATTCCAATCTGGACTGATTTATAGACATGAAGATCTTGTTCCTTTGAAATCTGCTCGATAGCTCAGGTCTGGTTAAACTGATTAATTTAAGCTTCCTTGGCTTTGCTGCAACACAAGAGGACAGCTCCACCTACTGGCTATTTTAATAAATGCACTGCTTCTCAATGCTTTTCAATAGCAGTCACATGACTGGAAAAAAAGGTTGTTATTCTGAAACGGTGTAAATTGAACCGTTGTAAAACGAGGGCCACCTGTATATATATTACACACACACAACATTTAAAATTATGGGGAGGCGAAAGATGAGTTTAAAATCCTCCACTAAGCACACAATGTAAAGAAAATAACCTGTGTAGTTTATTTAACAAATCTAGACAAGTCAGAAGGCTTGCTTTTCCCACAGAAAACTCTGGATACATTCGGCTAGATTACGAGTCTTGCGTTAGCCTTAAAAAGCAGCGTTGAGAGGTCCCAACGCTGCTTTTTAACGCCCGCTGGTATTACGAGTCTGGCAGGTACAGGTTTACCGCTCACTTTTTTTCTGCGACTCGAGCCTTGGAAGAAGTGAGCGGTAGACCCTCTCCTGTCAAGACTCCTACCACATTTAAAAGTCAGTAGTTAAGAGTTTTATGGGCTAACGCTGTAACATAAAACTCTTAACTAAAGTGCTAAAAAGTACACTAACACCCATAAACTACCTATTAACCCCTAAACCGAGCCCCCCCCCCCTCCCCACATCGCAAACACTTAAATAAAGTTTTTAACATCTAATCTGCCGACCGGACATCGCTACTACTACTACTAATAGTTACATTGTAGCCATCTTAGGGTTTATTTTTAATTTACAGGCAACTTTGTATTTATTTTAACTAGGTACAATAGTTATTAAATAGTTAACTATTTAATAACTTCCTAGTTAAAATAAGTACAAATTTACCTGTAAAATAAACCCTAATCTAAATTACAATTACACCTAACACTACACAATTATTAAATTCATTTACTAAATTACCTACAATTAAATAAAAAAAAAGTACGAAAAAAAAACAAACACTAAATTACAGAAAAAAATTAAATAATTACAAGAATTTTAAACTAATTACACCTAATCTAATCCCCCTAATAAAATAAAAAAGACCCCCAAAATAATAAAAATCCCTACCCTATACTAAATTACAAATAGCCCTTAAAAGGGCTTTTTGCGGGGCATTGTCCCAAAGTAATCTCTTTTAACTTTAAAAAAAATACAATACCCCCCCAACATTAAAACCCACCACCCACACACCCAACCCTACTCTAAAACCCACCCAATCCCCCTTAATAAAACCTAACACTACTCCCTTGAAGATCACCCTACCATGAGACGTCTTCACCCAGCCGGGCACAAGTGGTCCTCCAGAGGGGCAGAAGTCTTCATTCGATCCGGGCAGAAGAGGACCTCCAGACGTGCAGAAGTCTTCATCCAGGCGGCATCTTCTATCTTCATCCATCCGGAGCAGTGCGGGTCCATCTTGAAGCCAGCCGACGCGGAGCATCCATCCAGACCGACAACTACACGATGAATGACGGTTCCTTTAAATGACGTCTTCCAAGATGGCGTCCCTTGAATTCCGATTGGCTGATACGATTCTATCAGCAAATCGGAATTAAGATAGGAAAAATCCTATTGGCTGATCCAATCAGCCAATAGAATGCAAGCTCAATCCTATTGTCTGATTGGATCATCCAATAGGATTTTTCCTACCTTAATTCCGATTGACTGATAGAATCCTATCAGCCAATCGGAATTCAAGGGACGCCATCTTGGATGACGTCATTTAAAGAAACCGTCATTCATCGGGTAGTCGTCGGTCTTGCTGGATGCTCCGCGTCGGCTGGCTTCAAGATGGACCCGCTCCAAGATTGTACCTAGTTAAAATAAATTCAAAGTTGCCTGTAAAATAAAAATAAAACCTAAGCTAGATGCAATGTAACTATTAGTTATATTGTAGCTATCTTAGGGTTTATTTTATAGGTAAGTATTTAGTTTTAAATAGGAATTATTTATTTAATTGTAGTAATTTTATTTAGATTATTTTAAATTATATTTGTTAGGTGGGGCTAGGGTTAGGGTTAGACTTAGATTTAGGGGTTAATAACTTTATAATAGTGGCGGCGGCAGATTAGGGGTTAATAAGTGTAGTTAGGTGGCGGCGACATTGGGGGCGGCAGAGTAGGGGTTAATAAATAAAAAGTAGGTGTTGGCGATGTTGGGGGCAGCAGATTAGGGGTTCATAGGGATAATGTAGGTGGCGGCGGTGTCCGGAGCGGCAGATTAGGGGTTAATAATATAATGCAGGTGTCGGCGATGTTGGGGTCGGCAGATTAGGGGTTAATAAGTGTAAGATTAGGGGTGTTTAGACTCGGGGTTCATGTGCGGGTGTTAGGTGTAGACATAACTTTTGTTTCCCCATAGGAATCAATTAGAAGCTGAACGCTGCTTTTTTGCAGCCGATTCGGCCCCATTGATTCCTATGGGGAAATCGTGCACGAGCAGGTTTTGCCAGCTCACCGCTACCGTAAGCAACGCTGGTATTGAGGTGAGATGTGGAGCTAAATTTTGCTCTGGGCTCACCTTTTTGTGGCTAATGTCGGGTTTAAAAAAACCTGTAATACCAGTGTTGTCTTAAGTGAGCGGTGAAAAAAAATGCTCGTTAGCAACGCACCCCTGTTACCGCAAAACACATAATCTCTGTGATTTTTTCCAATGCAGCAAAGGATTCTGGTTAAGATATGCAAATGATATTCACAATGACTCACTTTTTTACTTCAGTCTGCTTTTAGGCTTAGCTAGGGTTAGTACAGTGATTCAGACCATACCAGCCTGAATAACTGTTTTTTTGCTCATATTACAAATTGAAAGTAAACACGATGTCTTGAGCGCAATTGAAGTAAACGGTGTCATGTTAGCGCAACCTCAGAGCTCTGGTTTGTTACACAAAAAAGTGTAACAAAACACTTCACAAATACATTACAAAGTACAGTTACACTCATCACTGAATCACTGAATCACTGTACTAACCCTAGCTAAGCTTAAAAGCTGTGTATACAGGAATGCTATGGCCTAAAGCAAGACTGCCTAAAAGCAGACTGAAGTAAAAAAGTGAGTCATTGTGAACCTAATTTGCATATCTTACCCAGAATCTTTTGCCGCATTGGAAACATTCCATCCAGAGGTTTTCTGTGGGAAAAGCAAGCCTCCTGACTTGATAAAAGAACTACACAGTGATGTATTTTCTTTAAATTATATATATATATATATATATATATATATATATATATATATATATATATATATATATATAAAAAAGGTGTAAGGTGTGTATAAGAAATGGCGCTGGGTACAGCCAGAAAGGAAAATATATAGGTGTGTTTGCAGCCCTAGAGACACTATCTGGGTGATAAGGACCCCTACTTCCCCATCACCAGATAGAAAATAGTAATAGTATAAAAAGAAAAAGGTGGGGAAAGACAAACCACTAAACATATAAGGGAAGACTCTAGTGGCGCAACCTATACAATTCAGTAACAATAAATGGGTACTATTTAAGGTATTGTATCCCTGTTGGATAGTATGGTAAGTAGCTAAACAGCCTACTCAATATGTTAAAAAGATCTATGGATTTACCACAGTAATACACATAAATAGAATCTATTGTATACAAAGTATTGTCCTGACTGTAGTAAATCTTAAAAATAAAATACGATAAAAAATACACAGATGGTAATAGTAAATACAGATGATAATAAAAACAAAAAAGGAAAAAAAAATTAATATTTCATACAAAAGTATAATTGATGTAACTGTAAATCGTTAGAAAAATTGATAAAAAGTGATAAAAAAATGTTGAAAAACTAATAAAATTAATATATATATATATATATGTTGTATATAGCAATTATGCCCCAATTGAGCAAAAGTGAATTAAACTCATGTATTAGGAGCAAAATGTAAAGTCATTAAAAAAGGGTCCTCCTTTGAAAAAAAGGTCAAGTGGAGCAAGTAAGGTCAAGTTTAGATTCTTAAATCAGAAACATAATCCAGAACAGAAAGAATAAAAGCGACTCCCTTTGGGAATTTACTCACACTCCTTCCCCTCAATCATATGAGGTAAGTGCCGCATAGTGAGAGGAAAAAACCTCCAGGGATCTGGTACAGTGTCGTCTTTTCGTATCTTTAAAGCTTGCTGCTTCTCCTTCATGGTAGGTGTTCTCCCAGCATGTAATATGTGAAAACACAAAAAGAAAGTAATAGTGCAACTCTGTGTGTATTAGTTACACTAGACTTTATTAAGGTTAATAATGTGCTTACAGAGTAAAACCTCAATACAATATGAGGTAATTAAAAACATTAAAAATCATTTGGTATGCTTTCAGCCGCCAGTGCAGCTTATGGGGTAGAGAGAATGTCCTGAATGTGGAGAAAGCACTTATTAAAATGCTATGATAGTGTCCTAACGCGTTTCAAAGGGATTGCGTATTGCACCCTTCTTCATCAGAGGCTATCAACATTTGTAATAACAAGCTGGTTTAAAAAGTCTGTCCCGGGGCGGCGGCACGCCCCCACTTATTGTTGATTGGTTGGTAGTGTGTATCACTGTGATGTCCTGTTTTATGCAGGAACTTATGCAGTGTTCTTAAATTAAGGGTTTGTTGCTCTTTTAATGAATAAAACAGGCAGTATGATTTGAACTACCTGTTAGATCATTGGTGAGACTTTTACTGATAGAAAACTTTGTAGATGCCAAACAGAAGCAAGGAATATTTGAGTAGAAACAATTGTTGCAATATAAGTAAGGAGCATAAAGCAAACAGTTCAGAATAATGATAGAGGTAATATGTATTTTGATACACTTTGTGAAAGCGTCAGTAGTTGATTCTTGTTGTAGCAATTCTCATAAATGACTTCACGCACTCACACACTCATACATAAAATATATACAGCACAGACAGACTATGGTAGTAACCGGTAGATTCAGCAAGGTAATGCGGATGATTTCCAGAGAGTGACAAGGTAAGAACAGATCCTTTGTAAATGGATTAAATATTACCTTAAGTTTGAAGAGAGCGGTTTTACCTCTGTGACCGGTATACAGCGTTAGTGTGAGTGCGGCTTCCGGAACGCTGCAAGTAGATCCGGTGCTCCTTGATTCGGTTTGAAGAAAAATTAGAATTCCGGTAGAATGAGAAAGTAACTTTGAAAGTAAAGTGTACAACAAAATATCCTAGCTTACTACTCCTGTTCAGAGAGAAGGAAATTGACGCAAGTTAGATATTATCAAAAGTAGAATCACAGCAGTAGGATGCGATCAGATAAGCTGCAAAGAGAAAACAATTTTCAGGCAAGGAATGATGGTTCAGGTGTGCCTGATATAGGGTGGAGGAAAGGTAGGCGGGATATACCTTAAAGGTATATCACACACTCCCCCCGCTAAGGGGTCCCCCAATTGACGAGAGGGATGGCTTCAAAGGATACCTGCGATGAAAAGATCTAATTAGACGGGGAGCAGAAATGTCAGTGCTACGATGCCAAGAATTGTCCTCAGGACCAAAACCTTTCCATTTTAACAAGTACTCTAAGTGATGATTCTTGATCCTAGAATCTAGAATATGTTCCACCTCAAATTCATCGTGGTCATCTATTTGTAACGCAGTTGGAGTCTGAAGACCGGATTGTACAGTAGAAGTATAAGGTTTAATCAGAGATACATGTATAGTGGGATGAATCCTATAAGCTGCAGGAAGAGTTAAACATACTGTCATAGGGTTCAAAATTTTATTGATTACAAAAGGTCCAATGTATTGGTTTGCCAATTTCTTAGAGGGTACATGAAGTTTTAGATTCTTTACAGATAGTAACACTTTGTCACCCACTTTATAGACTGGACTGGGTCTGTGACGTTTATCATAATAAGCT
This sequence comes from Bombina bombina, assembly GCF_027579735.1. NCBI lineage: Eukaryota > Metazoa > Chordata > Amphibia > Anura > Bombinatoridae > Bombina > Bombina bombina. Next base: position 508,239,253 of record NC_069499.1, on the reverse strand, counting down.
TTCTGGTAATTCTTTGCGTCAGATAAATGTTTTTTGACTAGGGATAGTCTTGCTTCTAGTTGTAAAGAATAGTCTTTAGCAGCTGGTGAGTTTACGTCATTTTTAGATAGTGTCAAAGTTGTCGGATGATAGCCATAGGTTACATAGAAAGGTGTCATTTTTGTTGAGGATGATACTGAATTGTTGTAAGAGAATTCCGCCATTGATAAATAATCTATCCAATCATCTTGCAAATGGGAAATGTAACAACGAAGATATTGTTCTAATGTTTGGTTTAGTTTCTCAGTCATCCCATTGGTTTGGGGATGGAAAGCTGTTGAGTATCTTGGTGTAATTTTTAATAATTTGCATAATGATCTCCAAAAAGATGAGGTGAATTGTGTACCTCTATCTGTTATAATATCAGTGGGTAGTCCATGAAGTTTCACTATGTGGTTAAGAAAAACATTAGCTGTAGTAAAAGCTGAAGGTAACCTTTTTAGGGGTATAAAATGTCCCAACTTTGTTAGATGATCTATGACAACTAATATAGTGTTAAAGTTCCTTGATTTTGGTAGCTCTACAATAAAGTCCATCAAGATCATGGACCAGGGTTTATCCGGAACTGGCAATGGGGTCAACAATCCGATGGGCCCTTTATGATCTATTTTATTTCTAGCACAAATGTCACAGGAATTGACATAATCTTGAATGGTTTGATTCATTTGGGGCCACCAAAAGTTTCTTCTTGTTTTTTCAATGGTTTTTTGTATTCCGGTATGACCGGATAAAGGTTCGTCATGAGTGTGTTTCAATATTTGTTTTCTTAATGAACTGGGTATATACAATTGATTTTTATGGTTTATTAAACCATTATTTAAGTTTTTGTGACAGGATTTAGGTGTATTGGTTTCTTTTTCTTGTGCCCTTTTAATCTCTTCCTCTAGAGGTGTTAGTGCTCCAATAAATTTTTCGATTGGTACTATTGGAGTCATGGTCTCTTGAGGTGTCATTTCCTGTACTCTGGATAATGCATCAGCCTTGGTATTCAGACTTCCTGGTCGGTAAGTGATCAAGAAATTGAACCTATCTAAGAATAAAGACCATCTTACTTGTCTGGAAGTTAGAGTTTTACTTTTCTTCAAATATTCCAGATTCTTATGATCTGTGAAGATTTTAAATGGTTTTTGTGTACCTTCCAGTAAGTGCCTCCATTGTTAGAGGGATACTTTGATAGCAAGGAGTTCTTTATCTCCTATACTATAATTATTTTCTGCAGGTGTGAATCTTCTTGAATAATAAGCTACAGGGAATAATTCTGATTTGTTGTCTACTTGTTGAGATAGAACTGCTCCTATACCTGAACTTGAGGCATCTACCTCTAACACATATTGCAGCTCAGGATCGGGCATGTGTAAAATGGGGGCTTTGGAAAATTGCCCCTTTAAGTAGTCAAAAGCTAATTGGGCCTGTTCGGTCCATTTATATCTTTGTTTCTTACTAGTCAACTGAGTTAAGGGCTTTACTATATCAGAAAAGTTTTTTATAAACTTTCGATAGTAATTGGCAAAGCCAATAAAACGTTGTAGTGCACGAACTGATTTTGGTGTAGGCCATTCTAGTACAGATGAAACTTTATCTGGATCCATTTGGATCCTGTTAGGAGTTATTATGTATCCCAGGAATTTGATTTTGTTCACATGAAATAAACACTTTTCATGTTTGGCATATAACTTGTGTTCCTTCAATCGCATTAAGACCCAACGTACATGTCTTTCGTGTTCCTGTTCTGTCTTGGAATAAATTAGAATGTCATCTAAATACACTATAACACAAATATCCATTAGATCTCGGAAGATTTCATTAATAAAGTGTTGGAAAGTGGCTGGAGCATTGCTCAATCCAAAAGGCATTACGTTGTATTGGTATAACCCATATCGAGTCCGAAAAGCGGTCTTCCATTCGTCACCTTTCTTCATTCTGATAAGGTTATATGCCCCTTTTAGATCTAATTTAGTAAATATTTGTGCTCCTTTTAACCGTTCTATTATCTCTGGTATTAGTGGTAATGGATACCTGTTTTTTATGGTTATGGAGTTTAAAGCCCTGTAATCAATTATAGGCCTTAGAGTGCCATCTTTGTTTTTTACCAAAAACATGCCTGCTGCAGCAGGGGATGTGGAGTGAGATATGAATCCCTTTCTCAGGTTGTCATCCAAATAGGACCTTAAATACACTAACTCATCTTGTGATAGAGGATAGATCTTCCCATGTGGTATTGGTGACCCTGGAATTATATCTATAGGGCAATCGAAGCTTCTGTGGGGTGGTAAATTCTCTGCTTCTTTCAAATTGAAGACCTCTGCCAAATCCTGATATATCCCTGGTATCCCTGTCTCAGATGATGATAAAATACTATGGGGGTAACAGGTGTTTAGGCAATATGTTGAGTCTAGTGTAAGTTTTGAATGTTCCCAATCTATTTTGGTATTATGTTTTTGCAGCCAACTATATCCTAAAATAATAGTATGTAGTGATATGGGGATCACATCAAATGTAATATATTCTGTGTGCCCATTGTTTATCATTGTAAGTAAAGGTATTGTTTGGTGTGTAATGGGTCCCTTATTTATTAAAGTACCATCAATTGATTTAACAAACACAGGGTTCTGCTTGCAAACCAGAGGAATTTTATTATTTACAATATATACAGAATCAATGTAGTTCCCAGATGCACCTGAGTCAATCAATGCCTTGGAGTGTATATTTTCCTGATCCCACTGCAAAGAGAGAGGTAAAGTCAATTGCATTGTATCTGAGATATGATATATGTTTTGATAACCTGTTTTCTTACCCTTCTTTTGTCTTTGTAATGAAGGACAGCTTGAGACGTTATGTTCCTTTTGTCCACAGTATAAACATAAGTTTTCTAATCTTCTTCTCATTTTTTCCTCATTACTTAGTGGCCCCTTGATAGTGCCTATCTCCATAGGGGTTACACTACCTTGATGTTTCTCAGATGTTGTAGGATAGGTAACCTGGCGCCTGGGTATTGTGTCTGAAGTGAATCTCTCTGCTAGCCGTTCCCTGAGTCTTCTATCTATGGATGTACTTAATTTTATAAGTGCTGGAAGAGTATCAGGCATTTCCTGGCGAGACAGTTCATCCTTAAGGTTTTCAGATAGGCCCAGCCTAAACTGATTCTTAAGGCTAACTTGGTTCCATAGTGAGTCTGTTGCCCACATTTGAAATTCAGTTGTGTACTCCTCCACCGTGCGCTTACCCTGTTTGAGTGCGCGTAGTTTAGATTCTGCAGTGATTTGTGTATCTGTGTCTTCATATAAATTAGACATAGCTTGGAAGAAATCCTGTAGTGAATCCAAAATTGGGTCATTATTTTCATAAAACCTGTTAGCCCAGGTTCTAGGCTCTCCCTGTAGAAATGAAATAGTGGTGCAAACCCTGATGCGGTCTGAATAATATGTGCGGGGTCTCATGGTAAAAAGAAGTTTACAAGCAGTCTTGAAATCTCTGAATTCATGTCTTTTACCAGTGAAAGGTTGAGGGTATTGAATATGGGGTTCCGGTACATCAGTACTTTTATGAGTCATATATTCCTTAACAATAGCTTTTAATGCGGTATTATCTGCTTGTACTTCTGTTAAACCTTGTGCAAGATAATCTAATTTTCTTTGTATGTTAGAGAACTCAGTTTTAATTTCATTTGCATCCATGATAACAAAGTTTTGTTTACCAGTAACAAACCCTTAGAACACTGTGGCCTGAAAATTATGTGATGTCCTGTTTTATGCAGGAACTTATGCAGTGTTCTTAAATTAAGGGTTTGTTGCTCTTTTAATGAATAAAACAGGCAGTATGATTTGAACTACCTGTTAGATCATTGGTGAGACTTTTACTGATAGAAAACTTTGTAGATGCCAAACAGAAGCAAGGAATATTTGAGTAGAAACAATTGTTGCAATATAAGTAAGGAGCATAAAGCAAACAGTTCAGAATAATGATAGAGGTAATATGTATTTTGATACACTTTGTGAAAGCGTCAGTAGTTGATTCTTGTTGTAGCAATTCTCATAAATGACTTCACGCACTCACACACTCATAAATAAAATATATACAGCACAGACAGACTATGGTAGTAACCGGTAGATTCAGCAAGGTAATGCGGATGATTTCCAGAGAGTGACAAGGTAAGAACAGATCCTTTGTAAATGGATTAAATATTACCTTAAGTTTGAAGAGAGCGGTTTTACCTCTGTGACCGGTATACAGCGTTAGTGTGAGTGCGGCTTCCGGAACGCTGCAAGTAGATCCGGTGCTCCTTGATTCGGTTTGAAGAAAAATTAGAATTCCGGTAGAATGAGAAAGTAACTTTGAAAGTAAAGTGTACAACAAAATATCCTAGCTTACTACTCCTGTTCAGAGAGAAGGAAATTGACGCAAGTTGGATATTATCAAAAGTAGAATCACAGCAGTAGGATGCGATCAGATAAGCTGCAAAGAGAAAACAATTTTCAGGCAAGGAATGATGGTTCAGGTGTGCCTGATATAGGGTGGAGGAAAGGTAGGCAGGATATACCTTAAAGGTATATCACAATCACGTGGTACTTCATTCATACCTATGGACCTGCAATCTTTCAGCCCTACTCTAAAACCCACCCAATCCCCCTTAATAAAACCTAACACTACTCCCTTGAAGATCACCCTACCGTGAGACGTCTTCACCCAGCTGGGCACAAGTGGTCCTCCAGAGGGGCAGAAGTCTTCATTCGATCCGGGCAGAAGAGGACCTCCAGACGAGCATAAGTCTTCATCCAGGCGGCATCTTCTATCTTCATCCATCCGGAGCTGCAATCTTTCAGTAAGAGAACTATACACGTCTCCACAGATCTCTTTAAGTGGCATAGCGCCGTGTATAGTAGTGAGAAATATCCATCGTGAAAGTCTATTAATATATGTTTACTGATTTTTTCTTTCATAAATAAAATATATAAATATATATATATATATATATATATATATATATATAACGAGTTTAGTATTCGGCACTGTACCAGATCCCTGGGGGTTTTTTCCTCTCACTACGCGGCACTTACCTCATATGATTGAGGGGAAGGAGTGAGAGTAAATTCCCAAAGGGAGTCGCTTTTATTCTTTCTGTTCTGGATTATGTTTCTGATTTAAGAATCTAAAGGAGTTCCACTTGACCTTATTTTCAAAGGAGGACCCTTTTTTAATGACTTTACATTTTGCTCCTAATATATGAGTTTAATTCACTTTTGCTCAATTGGGGCATAATTGCTATATACAACACATATACATATATATATATATATATTAATTTTATTTTATTAGTTTTTTTCAACAATTTTTTATCAATTTTTATCAATTTTTCAAACGATTTACAGTTACATCAATTATACTTTTGTATGAAATATTTTTTTTTTTCCTTTTTTGTTTTTATTATCATCTGTATTTACTATTACCATCTGTGTATTTTTTATCATATTTTTATCGATTTTTAAGATTTACTACAGTCAGGACAATACTTTGTATATGATAGATTCTATTTATGTGTATTACTATGGTGAATCCATAGATCTTTTTAACATATTGAGTAGGCTATTTAGCTACTTACCATACTATCCAACAGGGATACAATACCTTAAATTGTATAGGTTGCACCACTAGAGTCTTCCCTTATATGTTTAGTGGTTTGTCTTTCCCCACCCTTTTCTTTTTATACTATATATATATATATATATATATATATATATATATATATACACATATCATTATATTATAAAATTAGCAGCACAAAAGATATTAGTAATCTGCAAGTCCTCTTGTTCCTGCCTTTTTTTTTACTTTTGTAGGCAGAAAGGAGGTGCACGGAGATTGTGATATAATTAATATAAATTTATAAAGTTAATAAATAATATAGAAAGAGATACAGAATAAGAAGCAAGAAACCTTGCTGGGCAAGGTTGGCTTTAATCTCTTTTTTTCTTGTTTCTTATTCTGTATCTCTTTCTATATTATTTATTAACTTTATAAATATATATATATATATATATATATATATATATATATATATATATATATATATATATATATATATACATATATATATATATATACTGTATATGTGTGTACAGATGTATTATGTATTTATGTATTTATATTTGTATACAGTACATGTATTTACAGACATATATACACATATAAATTCATATGTACACATATATAACCATATACAGTATATATGTAAGTGCATTGGAGCCCTTATTCCTATTTCATAAAGTGTTATAATGTGTATTTATTGTACATTTTTCACATTCCAATGTTCTGCATGTAGCAAAATATGTTCTATGTATTTTAAAATGGATATTCCTATAAATACTGTATCTGTGTATATATCTATGCCTATATATAATCATGTATATACAGCATATATATATATATATATATATATATATATATATATATATATATATATATATATATATATATATATATATATATATATATATATATATATATATATATATATATACCAATTAAATGAGAAAGGCACTCTCCGTATTTGATCAATCAAACTTTACTTCAAGTGAAGTTTGATTGATCAAATACGGAGAGTGCCTTTCTCATTTAATTGGAATATTATTTTTTGAAGTGCACCCCGGAGGCTGTGTTGCAGTAGAGAGTGTTGGATCCACTTGGGACTTTATATATATATATAGTGTACCAAAATAAGAAACATTGGAATGTGAAATATTCAAATTTTCATGTCGGGTTAGCGCATTTGAGAATATGCGATTGCCTTTGCATTCAAGTAGGGTGTAAGTTGTTTTTTCACTTTTTATTTTGCTCCATTGACTTCTATGGGAGAATAGGTTATGGGGTGCGCAATATCCTAAGACCGGCTTTTTATGCACGATGGGTTAGTGTGTGAGCAACAACTGTTTATTTTTAACTTGTAATGTGAGTGCAACACTGCACACGCAAAAAAGCTTACTTCTAGCGCAGTTAATGCTCGAGCAGGAACATTAAATAGTTCTCCACTTGTAATTTGCCCTTTATCAGTTTTACAATTTGGACTTTTTGCAAAATAGTAAGTACCATATTTAGCAACTTTTCATTAATGTTTTATCTCCCAATCACAGAACAACTGTGCTAATGCATAAATTAGAATGTTTTATGAGAATATAGTCAAAATATAAGTTTAAACAAAACCTTAAAGGGACATGAAACCCCAATTTATTTTTCATGATTCAGATAGAGCATGTGATTTTAAACAACTTTCCAATTTACTTCTATTATCTAACTTGCTTAGCTATCTTGATATCCTTAGTTGAAAAGGATTCCAAAGTAGTTTCAGGAGCAGCAATGCATTACTGGGGGCTAACTGCTGATTAATGGCTGCACATAAATGTCTCTTGTCATTGGTTCCCCAGATGTTTTCACTTAGCTCCTAGTAGTGCAGTGCTGCTCCTTCAACAAAGAATTCCAAGAGAATAAAGCAAATTTGATAATAAAAATAAATTGGAAAAGTTTTTGAAAATCTCATGCTCTATCTAAATAATGAAAGAAACATTTTGGATTGCATGTTCCCTTTAAGTAAAGCAGTGAAACCTAAATGTAGTGGAATAAATGCATGAAACTCCTATGTCAAGTGAGCAGCATTTAAAAAGTTAATCTTAAATTAATTTTAATTGTTTTCAAGAACATGAAAAAGCAAATGAGGAGATACTACAATTGTTACCTGTAAAAGGGTTCATGTTCATACTACTCTACATTATTGCTTGGCCTGATGCAAAAATGATCCTCAGTATTTGTAAGATATAACCCCTCACTATACGTGTACCTAATATCTTTGATTTTTCAAATTTAGACAAAGTAGAAATAAAGCAGAGTAAGGTACACACCTCTGACATAATTTGCCAACCAGCGTTAGATCTACCTGCAGAAAAACATTACATCCAGAAAACTGGATAATTTGATTCTTTGACTAAACTTTCTAAAAATGAACAAATAAATAATTTACTGTTTATTTTTTGCTCTCTCACCTTTTAATATTGTTGATCCTTCTCATTCAATCTAGGAATATTTTTGTTTCATTTATCGATAGATAGACAGATAGATAGACAGACAGACAGTCAGACAGGCAGACAAACAGGCACACAGGCAGGCATATAGATAGATGATAGATAGACATTCAAAAAACAGCTTGTCATTTCTGTCTGGGTCAAAATAAAAAAACAGTTTTGTTATCTGCCAAATTCTGTATAAAAATTAATTGCACCAGCAATGTAAATTCAGGTTTAGTGTTCTAATGATGTTGATGTCGAAATTTTCTAGATATAGCCCAAATAATTTATAGAGATTTGGGATGTCAAGGACATGATTTTAAGTCATATCTCAGTCTCACAAATTAGCTATCAAAATAACTATTTTTTAATGTATTTTTTTACATAGCACATTGCTACCAGGTAATGTTGGGGAATGGAAAAAGTTTTTTAATTCCATGCTTCAATCACAATGTATTGGCTGCGGTTTTTCCCATTCTTTTTTTCTGGCCAAAAAGGTAAATGTTCAATTTGGCTTGATCACAATAATTTGTTCTCATCTCTTTCCCGCACTTGTAAACATGTTTACGGATCCATGATCCATGATAAAAGCTCATTTTCTCCTATGAGGCTGAAATGTTTTGCCAATCACAATCAATTTTTGCCTTTTTGAATTTTACACTGCTAGGCATTTGATAAATCATTGAAAGTGCATTTTGCACATCTTAAAAGTATTTTGCAGCTATTTGCAAGCTCTACTGTAACTTAAGAGGTATGAAGGTTATTGTATCAGTCAGTTGCTTTTTCGAGAGCAGGTCCTTCATATTTCATGAAAAGGACTTTTGTGTTGAAAAGTCATTTGTGACTGCAGTTTTTTTAACAAACAAAATGATATTGCATTGTGATCACTCAAGAAACTCAACAATCAATTCACTGTTGGAAAGCTAAAAGCCATTTCAGGAGTAGATCACAGATAGATTGTTATCAATATAAAGAAGATAATAGAGAGACACACTCAACTGAGGCAGAACAAAAGATAGAAAAACATCCTTGCTTATCCATAAGACTAGTGCCATTTAGGGTGCAGTTTCTTTTAGCCCACTATGCCTTTCACAGAGGAGAAGTATGCAGTAGCATATCAGTCTGATCCTACCAAATGACAGTCCAGCCCATAATACCAAGCAAATCTCCTCTAAACAACGTTTCAGCCTTTCTGGTAACTCACCATAGAACAAGCTGCTGAGCTGTTCTTCGTTCCTGGTAGAGCTTTTCTCTTTGTGTATGTAGAGATTGTGATCATATGTTTTTACCTGATTGTTTTTTTAGTTGTTTTTATTCTGGCCCATGAGTTTCCTTTCCTACCTTTCTACTTTTGCAAAACGCTTGATGCTTAAAATGATTTGAAACCCAAACGTTTTCTTTCACGAAGCATGCAAATTATAAACAACTTTCTAATTTACTTCTATTAGCATTTTTTCTTCATTCTCTTGTTACCCTTTGTTAAAAAGCAGGGACGTAAGCTTAGGAACTGTAGCTCTATATGGCAGCAGTTTTGCAAGAATGTTATCCATTCACAAGAGCACTATATGGCAGCATTATTTCCTGCCATTTAGTGCTCCATGTACCTACCTAGGCTCTGTCTGCTAATTCCATTTTACTGGGGTGTAGATATAAGTAATATATTGTGTATATGCAGATCTGCAAAATCATTGCTCATTAATTTATTTCAAAAATATAAAATTGTTTTAACAATATAATGTGTAATTGTTATATTCATCAGCTTAGCAAGTAAAAAAAGTCATTCTAATGTAACCCCATCACTAGATTTAGCATTTTATAGTGTTTCCTTTATATGCTGTAAGAAATTGGAGAAACAGAATTTCTAATATAATTTAGATACATATGTTTATTCATTAGTTAACAGTATTTATATAAAAGTACACTCTGAACATCGTTTGCTGTTACTCTACTGATAAAGTAAATGTTCTATTTGCCATTGTAAAAAGCAGAACGTGAAGTCACACAACTGTTACATTTTCAGCATAACTTTTTCCCTTTGGAATTTTAAATGTCTATTAAGCTAGCACATATTATTCAAGAAGAGAATGTAGAGGATACAAAGGTGCCTCTGGTTAAGCCATATAGTGTGAAGAATATATTTGTGAAATCATTTTGATTGGCTCATTACCTTTATTACTTCAGTAATTGCTTTGTGGATCATAAAAAAACGTAATTTACCTTTTAAAGCTGTAAAAAAAAAAGAGTTAACACAAAGCTACTGTAGATTCTTCCAATGACAAGTAACAAAAGTCATATCCGGAAATAAGTATTCTAATCTAAATACTCCAAAGTTTACTCTTGTTAGTAGTAGATGTTTCATTGATAAGAAACTGATAACACTCTACAAGGTTATGTTCCTCACTTTCCTATCATGTATTAATCATTTGTCTTCATTGGGATATAATTGAAAAAGAGAAAAAGTTTCTGGCACCATATTATATATATAGACAAATCATTTAAGGCCATCTTCCTAGCACATGAGGCTGCAGATCAATATTTTAGAAACCTTCAAGTTAAAGTCAAAATTAAACTCTCACGTGTTAGATAGTGTCTATTGTCTAATTTGCTTTGTTCTTTTGTATTCTTTGTTGAAAAGCCTATTATAGAGACAGTCAAGTTAAAATTAAACTTTCATGATTCAGACAGGGCATGCAATTTTAAACAATGTTCCACTTTACTTTTATCATTAAATTTGTTTTGTTCTTTTGGTATTCTTTGTTGAAAGCTAAACCTAGGTAGGTCCATATGTTAATTTCTAAGCCCTTGAAGGCTGCCTCTTATCTTAGTGCATTGTATTTTCACAGAACGCAGAGCTAGTCCATGTGTGCCATATAGATCACATTGTGCTCACTCCCTTGGAGTTATTCATGAGTCAGCACTGATTTGCTGCAATGCAAGTCTGTCAAAAGAACTGAGATAAGGGGGAAATCTGCAGAGACTTAGCTACAAGGTAATTACAGTGGTACAAAAATGTATTAATATAACAGTGTAGGCTGTGCAAAAATTGCGAATGGGTATTAAAGGGATTGTCTCTTTTTTAAACAATAAAATAGTCTGTCCCTTTAAGGTAGACTTAGATGCAGGAATGCATAACTGGAAGCTGGCTGCTGATTGGTGGCTGCACACATATGCCTATTGTCATTGGTGTGTTCAGCTAGCTTCCAGTAATGTATTGCTGCTCTTTCAACAAAGGATAGCAAGTGAATGAAGCACAATTTATAATAGAAGTAAATTGAAAAGTTTTTAAAAATTGTATGCTTTATCTGAGATGTAAAACTAATTTTCTGAGTTTCATATTCCTTTAAGGGGTGCATATAAATGTATTTAAACAAAGAAATAACACATGCCCTAAAAATGTTTACTGGCACAGGGACAGATTTAGGCAAGGTACCCACTTTCTGCTGTTCTTTGTTTCAGATGGCATTTCTGAATTGTGGTCACCCCAAAGTGCACATGTTTAGTTCCATTTTTCCAGGCCACAATCAACACTCTGGCCACTAGGTGGCTATCTCCCACTTAGGGGCATATTAATGAAGCACACCCCTGCTAGTGGCCGATTGGCCGCGAATCTGCAGGGTGCGGTATTGCACCAGCAGTTAACCAGAACTGCAGGTGCAATGATAAATGCCGACAGCGTATGCTGTCGGCATTTATAGATGTGCAGCGGATATGATCCGCAATATCGGATCATGTCCGCTCGCACCATAATAAATAGGCCCTTTAAAGTGAATGTAAAGTTTAATGAATGAGTGCCCGGTTTTTAAAAATACTATTAAAACAGGGCACTTTGTATTCATTAAACTTTACATTGAAGCATTTAAAAAAAAAATAATAATACTTACCTTTTTCTTTAGCAAACCTGGACAAGCGATCCCCCGCCTGCAGCTCCTCCGCACTTACTTCAGCAAGGACGAAACTGGCTTACTCTAATCATGGCATGCACCCCAGAACATGCATCATGTGAGGCCACGCCATGATTGGAGGAAGCCGGTTTCGTCATTGCTGTGCTAAGAACAGCATTAGAAAAGGGTGGAGGATCGCCGGTCCAAAAAAATGCTGCAATATAAAGTTTAATGAATGAAAGTGCCCCTGTTTTTAATAGTATTTTTTTAAAACTGGGTATTCATTCATTAAAATTTACATTCACTTTAAATATATACTTTGATAACATTGTACCAGTTTGTATAAAAATGTCATATAATAATAAAGATATGCAACAAAAGTTTATTCACTAAAAAGTAATCATTGTTTCAAATAAATTAATAAACTAAATAATGCAACCTCAGCTAGTCTCTTTAGAATGCAGAAATAGCGCAATCTTGCCGCTGTCAGCGAGATTGCTACCGAAAGAGCCCATGATATCAATGCCAAACAAAGTTCTGCGCTGGTCCTTAAAGGGACATTATACACTCATATTTTCTGTGCATAAATGTTTTGTAGATGATCTATTTATATTGCCCATAAAGTTGTTTTTTTATTTTTAAATAACATTGCTCTGATTTTCAGACTCCTAATCAAGCCCCAAAGTTTTAGGAGAATACCGTCAGATACCTATTCCAGCTTGCTCCTGTTTGTGTAAAGGGTCTTTTCATATGCAAAAGAAGGGGGAGGTGGGATGTGTCTTATTTCCCACTTGCAGTGGGCTTTCCAGCTACCTTTTCAACAGAGCTAAACTGAGAGCTTCTAAGTAAGTTTTTCAACAGTTTTATACTGGATATTTATATTAGTATCTGTGCATCTTATTCTTTATAGTACTGTTTATTACATGCAGTTATATGAAAATTTGTGTATACTGTCCCTTTAAGGGCTAACCGACTAGCGCCGTACCCTGGGGTTTTACTTGTTTTCCAGAAGAAAATATCAAAATAGCACCATAGCAAATGTTGTTTTATTATTTTACTAATATATACCATAGTAAAATTAAGCCAAAATAAATAAAATAAATAATTCATGATAATGTTCAAGTGATGGTAAAACCTAGTCTTTGTAAAATGATTTCACAAACGCTAGGATTTACAATCACTTTAAGGAATAATGTCTCTCTTTGTTTTATGAATAACAACAACAAAAACACCTATAGCCCTGTTCTGCAGCCTCTTTGCCTGTCTGCGAGATAAGCTGCATATTGCCATAGGCACTAGGAGTGTACACGCGTTTTTTAACTGGACATTATTTGAAATTTAAAAGCAGCAAATTCACAGGTAGTTTGTAAAGTTTGTTACAAAACAAGCTATACAAAAAAATAATATTGCAGCTTTCAATACAACTTCTACTTTCTGCGGAAATAGTTCCTGAGGCCTTTGTACTCCAGTGATATCAAACCAAATAGAATCAATGTATACTTCACAATAACCCTGCAGGCTCTTAAAGTAAATTAACAATTATATTTTCATGATTCAAATAGAGCTTACAAGTTTTGACATATTTCCAATATAATTCATGTGCTTCGTTCGCTTTGTATCCTTTGTTGAAAAGCACACCTAGGAAGGCTTAAGAGCAGTAATTCACTGCTGGGAGCTAACTACTGGCTGGTGGTTGCATATATATTCCTCTTGACATTGGCTCACCTGATGCATTCAGCTAACTCCCAGATGTATTTAATATATCTTGCAGTAAACATGATAGTTATTTTTTAATTTGTTCTTAATACAGTTGAGTAGATTAAAAAAAGGAAGTTAGCATTGGCCATATCACACATATAAGACTATTATCCGATTGGTTGTGTATCTGGTGCGTCACAGACACACAGACCAATCAAATAATGCAATAACGTCCGAGGGCAGATATGCTCCAGAGTGTTCTTTTAGGGACCGCCTCTGGGATCCAAATTATGGGTCCCACCCCTCACGACGTGCTTTTAAATGTTCTCGGACAGACTAGACTGTTATCTGACGGACATTTTTCTATCAGATTATTATCCGTCGCACACGGATTCTGTCTGAGAACCTGCAAAAGCACGTAGTGGGTGGCGGGACCCATGGTTAGGTTCCCAGAGACGGTGGTTTAGGCTCTGTTTAGAACAGAGCTCTCTGGAGTGTATCTGCCCTCGGCCGTTATTGCATAATCTGATTGGTCCGTGTCTCTGTGAGGGACAGGATGCACAACCAATCAGATATAACGTTGCCAGTGTGTCGCTAGCACCTTGTCATAAAAGGTGGGATTTATTTGAAACTTGCAGAGTGTTTTCAGTTTTCCCAGCTGACCTTTGTTGCTGCCATTGACTCTGCTTGGAATAGTATTATGCTTGTGTTGCATAATACTATTCGCTTTTAAGTGTTCATTCTATATTTAATTCTCACATATGTGCTCATTTTATATTTAACTCTCACATATGTTTCATATATTTTTAGATACAATTTTTAGATACAATTTTAACATATGTTTTACACTTATAGACATTTCTATCTATTTAAATATTAGTATTCTAGGTTGGCCAACCTGCACTTATTTTTAGTTTAGATTGAGTGACGATTTTTTTATAATTGTATTCCTTGTCCTATAATAATCTAGTAATAAATACTTTTCCTTATACTGACTCTGTGGTTCTTGGGTATAACAGCCTATTTTAGGCGCTGGTGTGTTTTTCCCCTTGCATGCTACCAAGCTGTTCGCTTTGGCCTACTGTCGCAGGCCAGTGCTGGGGGAGCTGCAGTAGCAACTGTGCGCTCTTGGAGCCTGTGAGCCAGGGAAGCCAGAGGGACGCTGCGGGCTGATGCTGGGGGAGTTGCAGGAGCTGAGCACCAAGCCTGGAAGTATATGCACTCTGGGATCCTGTGAGACAGGGAAGCTGGAGGGCCGCCACAGGCCGGTTATGGGGGAGCTGCAGGAGCTGAGCGCTGAGCTGGGAAGAGTGTGCGGTCTGGGAACCTGGGAAACAGGAAAGCCAGTGGGCCACCGGGGGCTGGTAATGGGGGGAGCTGTAGGAGCTGAGTGCTGAGCTGGGAATAGTGTGCCCTCTAGGAGCCAAGAAAGCTGGAGGGCTGCAGGCTGATGCTGGGGGAGTTGCAGGAGCTGAGCACCAAGCCTGGAATATTGTACACTCTGGGAGCCTGTGAGACAGGGAAGGCGAAGAGCTCCCACAGGCCGGTGATGGGGGAGCTGCAGGAGCTGAGCGCTGAGCTGGGAAGAGTGTGCGGTCTGGGAGACATGGAAGCTGGTGGGCCACCGGGGGCCGGTGATGTGGGAGGCTGCAGAAGCTGAGCACTGAGCCAGGAAGAGTGTGCACTCTGGGAGCCTGGGAGCCAAGGAAGCTGAAGGTCCGCCACAGGCTGATGCTGGGGGAGTTGCAGGAGATGAGCACCAAGCCTGGAAGAATGTGAATTCTGGGAGCCTGTGAGATAGGGAAGGCGTAGGGCCGCCACAGGCTGGTGATGGGGGTGCTGCAGGAGCTGAGCATTTAGCTGGGAAAAGTGTGCGGTCTGGGAGCCTGGGAGACAGGGAAGCCAGAGGGCCCCCAGTGGCAGGTGCTGGGGGAGCTGCAGGAGCTGAGTTGGGAAGAGTGTGTGCTCTAGGAGCCTGTATGTCAGGGAAGTGAGAGGGTGAGCAGCCAAAACTTGCGCAAGGAGAGGAGTAGTTGAGCCTGTTATGGTTAGTGATGTCAATCTATGTTATTTAACAGAATTGCTACCTATATGGACTTGTACGTGATGAGTAGTAGTGCTTTTTGTGTTTTTATCTTATTTTTTGCAGCTAAGAGGTTAATACGTTTTCATGATAGGTACTATAGCATGGCTTCTTATGGTTGTTCTGAACTCCAGATATATCTACTATAACTATGTTCATTAATTTCTTGGTCCAGAATTTGGTCAAACGGATACATTTTGAAAATAGTTTTTAGAAATGTAAAGGAATATCTAGGTCAGTGATTTTTAACCTTTTTTTTGCCATGGCACACTTTTTTACATTAAAAAATCCTGTGGCACACCACCATCCCAAAATGTTTAAAAAAATTACACATTGTAGCCTAATACAGCATATATATAGACACATACACACAAACACACACATACTGTATGTATTGTGCTGTTATTCCATGCCTCCTACAAACTACCCCTGCACTGGGAGTAAAAAAAAGCAAAGTTTAAAAAATATGTCACACTGTTGTCAGTCTGCCGTGGCACACCTGAGGATCTCTCACGGCACACTAGTGTGCCACGGCACACTGGTTGAAAAACACTGATCTAGGTTATATATAAAATGTTATTGCCTTGCAGCTTACCCATGCATTTATGCACTTTAGCTCTGTCGGCTCACATGTCAGTGGTGGCACGTTAAGGCTTTATGGAGATGGTCGCTGTAGTGGTAACTGGTATGATTACATTAAATAAGTGTTTCTTTATTTTTCAAGCACATGAATATTGCATTAATGATTTTAATTTGTAGCTGAATTCTGAAATCCATTTATGTGAACTTTGGTGAATTTTAAAGGGCCATTCTATTCTATATTTGGAATCCTGCTGGCTTCTTCTACCTCTGACCATAGATAGACCTTCATGTTCCTGGCATAATAATAATAATAATAAAGGTGGAACTTAGTCAGGTAACTGTACCTTTTATTAAAGTGAGCTAACGTTTCGGGGCTCCTGCCATTTTCTCAAGCTAAATTCATGTGCATATCAAACAATATTTATAGACAAAACATGAAATAGAGGTGGCCAATCAAAACGTAATGGGAGGGGTAACCAATGATGAAGTCACAGCTGACATCATCCAAATTTAATTCCTATTAATTTTTAATCCTCTCCACCCTAATATAGAAAGTGTCAACGCATTATAAACAAATGCAGCAAGTTGCTATACATACAAGGGGGAGGGAAAAAAACATTTAACCTATACATTGCTAATGCCTCAATTTACGTAATCATACATCTAAAAATGTGATTTCAATACTTTCCCCTATTTATATAAATGGAAGCAAGTCAAAATCTCTGTTTAACCCTTTAGGTTACATGGTGTCTAGATTCCAAATCCACCTGTCCTGAATGGACTGAGGAGGCTATTTCTTTTTTTAAATTTAGTAGCAAAGAAGATTATCAGAAGGTTGAATTCCTTGACACATGATGTTTTGATTGTGTATTATAACTATGATTGCTTGCCTGTACTTGTTTTCAAATTTTTATGTATGTGTATGCCTTGCCGCACATTAACACAGATTGCAGGCGCAATTGGCATTTTTTCTGTTTACAGCTGGTTGCTATAATGACGGACCGCATTGAGATGACTTTATCATTCGGTGACATGAAACGCTAGTGGCGAAAAACGTTGCTAGCTTTGGGATTATGCACAGTAATTAAAGGTGAGGAGTTAATGGGTTTTGTATGCTGTTTTTGTGTTTTTTTTGTGTTCTGCTGCATTTACACTTTGCGCTTTCTATTTTATATCACTTTACACTTCAGATTAATGTTTATTACATTTAAACTTTGCACTTTCTATTTTGTATTTTATTTTGTATACACCAGTGTATTTAGCATTGTGATTTTACAAATTCTGATTATGCCTTCACATTTTCTGTGTAACTTTAAGAAATTAGGCTTATACTTAAATCAAATTGCACTGTGCATGTCTTTTATTTAAATTAAAACTGAAATATTTTCAGATTCAGTTTCCCAGAGAGTGTCATTACTTTCTATGGTCCAGACAATCAAACATTATCGACAACCTATGTGGCTAACAACAGAAAAGGGGACTGCTACAGCTGTATAAGTTGCACAACCTGCAGCTTGCAGCACAGAGTTAGTAATTTACCTATTAAACTGTTGCTTTGGCAAAATTTATGTTGGGAAGCATGTTGATGATATTAGGACTCACCTGCCGAATCATCATCTGGCCATCTGACATGCACTCAAAGAGGGAAGAAGTGATCAACCAGTGGCATGCCATTTCTTAGAGAATGGACACACAGACAAGGACCTGAGGTTCATCCTCATTGATGACGTGTCCCCCCAAATAGAAGGGGTGAAAGAGTAAAATTATTACTAAAGCGAGAGGCTAGATTGATACACACATTGAACACTTTATCCCCAAGGGGATTAAATATGCAGATTGACTGGCATTGCTTCATTTAACTTGCCTTTCTCTAATCTCATGTTGCCCCCAGTCCACCACTAATGGATTATAAATATGAGAGGGCAGGAATAGTTTGGGAACATGTGCAGTAATTTTTAACCCATTATATCCCAGGATACTATGTTTAAAGTGCCTTAGACCACTATGATTGACTTCAGTCCTATTTTGAGTATATGTCATCTTAGTCATCTATTGCCATAGGCAAGCTGAATGTTCCCATATTGCTATTTAACAAGATTTATGTATATCTATTAATATTTTCTACATCTCTCCTTTTAATCTGAATTACACAGAAGAGACCTTTGTGGTTTAAACTATCAGCAGAGGGCATGATAGAACACAGAGCCTCAATCCAGGAACTACACTGGGGACAGTGATAAGACAGCCAGCTCTGTACATAGGTGCTTTTATCAGAAATAATGTTTAAGGAACATAAAGAATGCAAAAATATATGTTGTTGGGTATCAAAATACTCCTCACAATATCCCTAAGAGATTGCCTTTTTGTAAATATGCAATAGATTTACCTAGCAGAAATTATAATGTGTTCTATAATTTCAGGCAAAGACTTATAGTTTATTGACTGTCGTAAAAGATAGGGGGCTTCCCAGCCCCTGCAAAGAGGGAGGGTCAAGCTATCTGATATCATGGAAAGAGGTATAAAGTTTTGTGTGTTAACATGTAAAGTTGTTCTTCTTACATGGGAAGCTGTATACCAACAGAGTGAAAGACCATCTTTTCTGACCAATCTGCCTGGCACAGATACCAAGACTAGTGAAGTAAGGGTTCTGCTTTTTCTCTTTTTTTATTTTAAAAAGTGTTTGCTTGTGTAATTCTATTTGTTAATATCTTTTTAGTATTAATGCATTGTGCTACTTTTTCGCATAATAAACGTTCATTTATTAAGCTTTGGCCTTTGTCTAATATTGGAACCACGTTACTGAAAGAGACTGGTAGTATTAGTACTGTGAGTATATGTTATTTTTTGCTAAATTGTAATCTGTGATTTAATTTGTAAGTTTCTGGGTTTTCCTTAAGATTTCCCATATCATATAATCTTAAGTGGTGGCAGCTAGATATAGGGGGATATTTATCAAAGCCTCAACTGCAAATACGCCGGATTTCCGCAGCGTAATTGTTGCGAGATTCATCCGACTTAGTTATCAAAGCCTCAAGACCAGCAAATTTTGAAATTTGTAACGTAACATGCAATCCGCCGGTCTCAATCCGATGCAGATCGATGCTTACGTCATTACAGATGTTCCGAATACACATTCGGCTCTATCTGACACTTTTTCCCAAACAATAGAAATCAATGGGATGTCTAGCAGCATCGAACATAAGCTTTCGCTGCTTTCAGACTCCCATTGATTTCTATGGCATCCGCGGCCTCCAGGGTGGTGGATTGAAAACCAGGTATGCTGGGTCAGAATAGCCGCTAGCATACCTGGTTTTCACGCCCTGGAGGCCGCGGATGCCATAGAAATCAATGGGAGTCTGAAAGCAGCGAAAGCTTATGTTCGATGCTGCCAGACATCCCATTGATTTCTATTGTTGAAAACAAGTTACGTTTACACCTAACACCCTAACATAAACCCTGAGTCTAAACACCCATAATCTGCTGTCCTAACATCGCCGCAACCTAAATAAAGTTATTAACCCCTATCCTGCCGCTCCCCAATACCGCCGCCACTAAATAAAGTTATTAACCCCTAAACCTCTGGCCTCCCACATCACTACCACTAACTAAACCTATTAACCCCTAAACCGTCAGCCCCCCACATCGCCAAAAAATAAATTAAGCTGTTAACCCCTAAACCTAACAACACACTAACTTTAAATTGAAATTACAACATCCCTATCTTCAAATAAATTTAAACTTACCTGTAGAATTAAAATAAGCTATATTAAACTATTAATTAACCTACCCTAACTATTATCCTACAATTAAATTAAACTACCAATTAAATAAAATAAATTACATGTTAAAAAACCTAACCTTACTCAAATTAACTAAATATACAATTAAACATTATTAAAAGTACTAAATTACAGAAAAAACAAACACTGTTACAACCCCCCCACACTAAATTATGAAAAATAAAAAAACACATTATCAAAATTAAAAAATAATTACACCTAATCTAATAGCCCTATCAAAATAAAAAGGCCCCCCAAAATAAAAAACCCTAGCCTACAATAAACTACCAATGGCCCTTAAAAGGGCCTTTTGCGGGGCATTGCCCCAAAGAAATCGGCTCTTTTTCCTGTAAAAAAAAAAAATACAAACACCCCCCAACAGTAAAACCCACCACCCAACCAACCAACCCCCCGAATAAAAAACCTATCTAAAATAACCTAAGCTCCCCATTGCCCTGAAAAGGGCATTTGTATGGGCATTGCCCTTAAAAGAGCATTTAGCTCTTTTACATGCTCAGACTCTAATCTAAAAATAAAACCCACCCGAAAATCCTTTAAATAAATCTAACACTAACCCCTGATGATTCACTTACATTTATTGAAGTCCCTCTTGAAGGATCCATCCAGCCAGCAAGAAGTCTTGTTCCAGACGGCCTCTTCGCTCTTTATCCAACCAGCGAAGTCCTCTTCCAGGCGGTAAGAAGTCTTCATCCAGACGGCATCTTCTATCTTTATCCATCCGGCGTTGAGCGGGTCCATCCTGAAGACATCCAGCATGGAGCATCCTCTTCATATGGTTGCAGCCGTAAACTAGAACTTCAATGGAAGTGACACCATCCAAGATGGCATCCCTTGCATTCCTATTGGCTGAAAGATTTGAGCTCTCATCTGATTGGAACATCCAATAGGATGAGAGCTGCTCAAATCCTATCTACTGATTGGAACAGCCAATAGGTTTTTAGCAGCTCTAATCCTATTGGCTGATTGAAATCTTTCAGCCAATAGAAATGCAAGGAACGCCATCTTGGATGGCGCCCCTTGCATTGAAGTTCTAGTTTACGGCGGCGACCGTATGAAGAGGATGCTTCGAGCCGGTTGGATGATGATAGAAGATGGCGTCTGGATGAAGACTTCTTGCTGCCTGGATTAGGACTTCACTGGCTGGATGAAGATCGAAGAGGCCGGCTGGATGGATACTTTAAGCGGGACTTCAATAACTGTAAGTGGATCGTCTGGGGGTTAGTGTTAGGTTTTTTAAGGTTTTTTTGGGTGGGTTTTATTTTTAGATTAGGGTCTGGGCATGTAAAAGAGCTAAATGCCCTTTTAAGGGCAATGCCCATACAAATTCCCTTTTCAGGGCAATGGGGAGCTTAGGTTATTTTAGATTTGGGGGGTTGGTTGGTTGGGTGGTGGGTTTTACTGTTGGGGGGTGTTTGTATTTTTTTACAGGTAAAAGAGCTGATTTCTTTGGGGCAATGCCCCACAAAATGCACTTTTAAGGGCCATTGGTAGTTTATTGTAGGCTATGGGGTTTTTTTTTATTTTGGGGGGCTTTTTAATTTTGATAGGGCTATTAGATTAGGTGTAATTCTTTTTTATTTTTGATAATGTGTTTTTTTATTTTTCGTAATTAAGTGTGTGTTTTTTTGTAACTTAGTGTGTTTTTTCTGTAATTTAGTACTTTTAATAATGTTTAATTGTATATTTAATTAATTTGAGTAGGGTTAGGTTTTTTAATATGTAATTTATTTAATTTAATTGGTAGTTTAATTTAATTGTAGGATAATAGTTATGGTAGGTTAATTAATAGTTGTTACAAACTGCTATTTGTAACTGCCCCTTTAAATGAAAAATTGCCCTGCTTCCATGGATCGTGGAGAAGCCTATTTGCCAGCCTCCTTCCTCATGACTATGGCCCCTGGAAGATTGTGCCCCTGAGAACATATTAACTTTTATTGGGTGTGTATGGCCCTTTAAGAACCGTCTGGGGACATATTGTGACTTTGGTGAACAATGCCCCTTTAAGACTATGTCCCCAGACCTGTAAAATAACTTGTCCCTGGTGTTCTCCCACTTGGTTCAGTAAATAGGACTTGCTGAACCGAGTGCCACGCAGGTAGAGTGTTCCACAGAAAGGGAGCACTGTTACAAAAGCATTCGTTTTCATTGTGTGCCATTAAGTGCTATGTGACAGACCCTTCGGTCAGAACTAAAGAGTTAAATTTTGTTCAGCTTCAAGAAACCTATTCTAAATACAAGTTTGCTGGGATCAGCTCTAATTAAGTTTAGTGATAAAACATTCCCATTGTCTAATCAGACTGCTAGTGATAAGGTGGACTGCATTGCTTTATTGTGTGTAAATTGTTATCTGCTGAAGAAATGTAATTCTACTATGGCCTGTAAAAGGGCGTTGCCTCTCTATCTAAATGCATCAAATGTGTGATTGGGGATTTTATGCCTCCCCCTGAGAGTGTCTTTTTTGCATGTAACCTCAATAAAAAGCAGGCTGTGTGTTCCAGCACTTCAGACCTATTCTGACCCTCTAACTTGCAGCTTTGACTCATGTTTGTAGGGGACAGCTGTAATCACTACAGGGATTGCTATGTTTTTCATAGTCCCTTAGCTACAGGGATTGCTACAGAAGGAAGAGGTTCACCTACTGGAGCCTGGTCGTAGGTCCAGGGCGCAGAGCAGACGGCGAGATACCAGCCCAGCAGCGGTAGTTCATAGAGTCTGCATTACTGATGGTGGCTACGCAGTAGTTATAGTGTCTACGGTGCTGCTGCTCCTTTGGGGAGCGCTAGGAGCATCCTTTTCTACGGTCCAACCTCCAGCCAGCCTGGAGGCAACCGTAACATTTGGCGGCAGCGGTGGAATAGCGTCCTAGCGCAAGGAGCAGCACCTCAACAGTTATTGAGGGCAACGCTAGCCACTGCGTAGCGTCCCTACCTACAGCAGCATGGAGCTGACAAGACACTGGTCAGAACCCTGTGAAGAGCACCTCAACCTGATCCGTCGCTATGAGGGCGCTGATTTCCTTCCAGAGGTAAAGAGGCAGCTAGTCCGATATGGTCCAGACCCTGCGCAGGAGGTAGTCAGTCGAATCATCTGAAAATTGGCTACTGAGAACAAAGTGGCACGAGCCTTTGAGCGCCAACTGTGGAGTTTGGGGGTATGGACACCTGCTCTCCAGCGAGAAAATTACGGTTGCCTCCAGGCTGGCTGGAGGTTGGACCGTAGAAAAGGATGCTCCTAGCACTCACCAAAGGAGCAGCAGCACCGTAGTCACCATAAGTAACGCAGTAGCTAAGGGAGTATGAAGAACATAGCAATCCCTGTAGTGATTACAGCTGTCCCCTACAAACATCAGTCAAAGCTGCAAGTTAGAGGGTCAGAATAGGTCTGAAGTGCTGGAACACACAGCCTGCTTTTTATTGAGGTTACATGCAAAAAAGACACTCTCAGGGGGAGGCATAAAATCCCCAATCACACAACGCAACGCCCTTTTACAGGCCATAGTAGAATTACATTTCTTCAGCAGATAACAATTTACACACAATAAAGCAATGCAGTCCACCTTATCACTAGCAGTCTGATTAGACAATGGGAATGTTTTATCACTAAACTTAATTAGAGCTGATCCCAGCAAACTTGTATTTAGAATAGGTTTCTTGAAGCTGAACAAAATTTAACTCTTTAGTTCTGACCGAAGGGTCTGTCACATAGCACTTAATGGCACACAATGAAAACGAATGCTTTTGTAACAGTGCTCCCTTTCTGTGGAACACTCTACCTGCGTGGCACTCGGTTCAGCAAGTCCAATTTACTGAACCAAGTAGGAGAACGCCAGGGACAAGTTATTTTACAGGTCTGGGGACATAGTCTTAAAGGGGCATTGTTCACCAAAGTCACAATATGTCCCCAGACGGTTCTTAAAGGGCCTTTCACACCCAATAAAAGTTAATATGTTCTCAGGGGCACAATCTTCCAGGGGCCATAGTCATGAGGAAGGAGGCTGGCAAATAGGCTTCTCCACGATCCATGGAAGCAGGGCAATTTTTCATTTAAAGGGCCAGTTACAAATAGCAGTTTGTAACAATAGTTTAATATAGTTTATTTTAATTCTACAGGTAAGTTTAAATTTATTTGAAGATAGGGATGTTGTAATTTTAATTTAAAGTTAGTGGGTTGTTATGTTTAGAAGTTAATAGCTTACTTTATTTTTTGGCAAAGTGAGGGGGGCTGACGGCTTAGGGGTTAATAGGTTTAGTTAGTGGTAGTGATATGGGAGGCCATAGGTTTAGGGTAAATAAATGTATTTAGTGGCAGCGGTGTCGGGGAGCGGTGGGATAGGGGTTATTAACTTTATTTAGGTTGCGGCGGGGTCGGGGAGAAGCGGTATAGGGGTTAATAACTTTATTTAGGTTGCGGCGGGGTCGGGGAGCAGCAGGATAGGGGTTAATAACTTTATTTAGGTTGCGGCGGGGTCAGGGAGCAGCGGGGTAGGGGTTAAACATTTTAGGATAGTGGCGGTGTTTAGTGACAGGGTATAAATAAAGTTGGGAAAAAGCCGAATAGTTGCAAGATTGATGACTGCTAGTTAACATCAGTCCGATGCTCATCGCCCTGTTCTTGGTGCGCGTATTTTTGACGGCTTTTTTTTATAAATAAGGAGAGCATATTGAGATACGCGGCCACAATATTAGGCGAGCGTATTAGTGCCGGCAAATGCAACAAAGTTGAGACTTTGGTAAATATCCCCCATAGTGTTAGTTTAATGTGGGTGCATTAAAGGGGAGTTTTGGGCATTTCATTCTTTCTAATGACACAATGAGTCCATGGATCATCATTAATTACTGTTGGGAATATCACTCCTGGCCAGCAAGAGTAAGCAAAGAGCACCACAGCAAAGCTGTTAAATATCACTTCCCTTCAGTGTAGCTTCTATAAACTAAATTATACTAAAACTGAAGTTCTGCATATTAATATTCCAGTTTCTGAATTATATCATTTGCAAAAATTATACCCTTTCCAGTGGTCACCCACCTCCATCAAGCATTTGGGCACTCATCTAAGCCCAAACCTTGATACAATCATTACCAAAAACTTTTCTGAATGCTTACCTGAATTCAGGAGACTCTTGGATAGTTGGGAGTTTAAGGAATTCTCTTGGACAGGTAGGATAGCGGCAGTTAAAATGTTTCTCCTCCCGAAACTTACGTACCTGTTTAGGTGTGCTCCCCTGTCCATTCCTAGACCTTTACTAAATAAGTTTCAGAGTCTTATCACTACTTACATTTGGTCTGGGAGAAGACCAAGAATAGCCACCTCTATTATTCAACAGCCTATTCATAGGGGAGGTTTAGCATCTCCCAGTGTCTAATTATACCACGACACTGCTAGATTAACCCATATCATGGGGTGGAGTTTTAAAGAAAGTATATATAGATAGCAGGAAATAGAACAATCATTCTTACCTAAAGGTAACTTGTTATCAGACTTGCCTTGGATTCCCGTCCATATGCAACAAACTTTAAAAATAGTGCACCCTCTTATTTTAGACTCCCTGAAGCACTGGGATCTTAAAAAGCACATGACAATGATCTCTCCACATCCCTAGCCAGCATATAGAATCTGCACTATTCTAATCTCGCTATCTCAGACTCACATAAGAGCTTGGTCAGATACTGCTGATCTCCTGATCCCTGTGCTCTACAGTAACAGCACATTAAACTCTTTTGAGGAGACGAGACGGAAATTTTCTCTACCTACCTCACTTCAATTTGAATTTCTTAGATTAACAAGTATTCTCAAGTCATGGGGTCTGTCAGGACAATATGTATGGACACCTACCAAGTGGGAACAGAGGTGGATTATGGGTAGATCAATTAAAGGAGCTCTTTTGTTCCATTATAGTCTACTTATTGTCAGCCGTAAGGAATCAGCCCAGGATCTAACCCAACTGCTAGCGTGAAAGTAAATACACACGCTAGCACACTGAGAAATAACCAGGGCGTGACCCACTCAGAAAAAAAATACAAAATAAAGAAGGATACAAAGTACTCACAAAATCTCTGTGAAATCTCTTGAGGATTGAAGAGTCACACAAGTATTAGCGGTGTAATACCATTTGCAGGTTAGCAAGAAAAGACCGAAGAAAACAATAATAGTCCTTTTTAGCAGGTCTGTATCAAAAAAGATAATTAATGTCCCTTTAAGCAGGTTTGTAAATGAAAATTGTCCCTTTTAGCAGGTTTGAAATAATCAGATAATTGATGTCCCTTTAAGCAGGTTTGTAACAAACAAATGGTTAATATCCTTTTAAGCAGGTCTGCAAATGATAATTGTCCCTTTAAGCAAGTTTTGCAACAAACAGAAAATTAAGTCTCTTTAAGCAAGTTTGAAATAATCAAATGATAATTGTCCCTTTTAAGCAGGTATTTTTAGGATTCAGGCAAAAGCGAAGTCAGCAAGCCAAAGGTTAAATATCCAGGAGACAAGTATAGGGTTCAGGCAAAAGCGTAGTCAGACAAGCCAAAGTTAAATATCCAGGAGACAAGTATAGGGTTCAGGCCAAAGCGTAGTCAGATAAGCCAAGGTTAAATATCCAGGAGACAAGTATAGGGTTCAGGCAAAAGTGTAGTGAGAAGCCAAGGTTAAATATCCAGGAGACAAGTATAGGGTTCAGGCAAAAGTGTAGTCAGACAAACCAAGGTTAAATATCCAGGAGACAAGTATAGGGTTCAGAATACTCACAGCACTGACCAGAATGAGATTAACAAACGGGCCCCGAGTTAGATCTCCTGCTGTCATTTAAAGGCAGGGAAGAGGAGCCGTGACATCAGAGGGGATTGTCAGAGAACGCGTCACGTTGCTAGGCAATGTGACGTAATTGAAGGCAGAGGAGATCCAGGAGCCGCAGCGACACAGCGATGAATGGATAGAATCGAGACAGCACCCCCCCTCAAGGACCCCTCTGGGGGACAGGACCAGGCCTAGTAGGGTGAGTCTTGTGTAAGGCCTTAATCAAGGCAGGGGCGTTCACTTGTTGGGCTGGCTCCCAGGATCGCTCCGTGACTGGATAACCTTTCCAATGGATGAGATAGTACAATTTCTTGCCACAAAGTTTGGAATTTAGAATGTGGCTAACCTCAAATTCAGGTTGTCCATGAATCAAAAGAGGTGGAGGTTTGGACATAGGTTTAGAATACCTATTAGATAACATAGGTTTCAGAAGAGAAACGTGGAAAACAGGATGGGCTTTGAGAGTTTTGGGAAGAGCAATTCGATAAGCAGTAGAACAGACTTGACCCAGTATTCAGAAAGGACCCACATATCGTGGTCCCAATTTGGTTGAAGGTTGTTTGAGGCGACGATGACGTGAAGAAATCCAAACCTTATCACCAGGACTATATTTGGGAGCCTTCTTCCGTCGGAGATCCGCAAAGAACTTATAACGATTAGAAGCTTTGGAAAGAAGAAGACGTATCCTCCGCCAATGGCGAGTTAACCTTCGAGCAGATAGATCAGAAGCAGGATTTTCTGTGGAAGAAGTATGCAGAGGAAACGTTCTGGGTTGAAATCCATAGGCCGCAAGAAAGGAGAGGTCTGAAGAGAAGAATTGAATCGGGCGTTATGAGCCAATTCTGCTAGTGGGAGATAACGAGTCCAATTAGAATGATGATGGTCCACATAATGTCTAAGATAAGTTTCAAGGCACTGGTTTACGATTTCAGTTTAACCATTAGATTGTGGATGATGTGAAGTAGACAAAGTTCCAAAGTGTTTGCAGAATAATCTCCAAAACCGGGAAACAAATTGTACCCCTCTATCCGAGATGATATCCAGAGGAAACCCATGTAATCTCACAATATGTAAAAGAAAAAGCTCAGAAAGTCTTTTGGCAGATGGTAAGCCAGGTAAAGAAATGAAATGAGCTACCTTACTGAACCTGTCGACTACCACACAAATAGTGTTGTTTCCAGCTGAAAGAGGGAGGTCGGTAATAAAATCCATGGATAAATGGGTCCAAGGCTGATGAGGAATGGGTAACGGTTGTAGAAAACCAGAAGGAAATTGACGAGGAGTCTTATTAGTAGCACATTGTGTGCATACTGAGACATAATCCTTAACATCTTGAATGAGAGTAGGCCACCAGACATGTTGTTTGAGATTCCGAGCAGTGTTACTGATGCCTGGATGTGCGGAGAGAGGACTTTCATGAGCCCAATGTAGAATCTTGGAATGAAGACGTTCAGGAACAAAGAGTAAACCATCAGGGGGTTTGCAGGACAAAGGAAAATCCTTCTGAGCAGACTGTAAGTCTTGAAACCAAGAAGTTGATAACTGGGTTATGACTTTATGTGGTTGAAGGATGGTACCAGACTCAGGAGTTGAGGTAGTTTGAAATTGTCTGGAAAGGGCGTCAGCTTTAATATTCTTAGAACCAGGTATGTAAGAAAGATTGTAATGAAAACGTAAGAAAAACAAAGACCAACGTGCTTGCCAGGAGTTCAGTCGTTTGGCAGTTTGGAGATATAGAAGGTTTTTATGATCTGTGAGTATAGAAAACGGTAAAGAAGTATCCTCCAAACAATGCCTCCATTCATCCAGGGCCATTTTAATGGCAAGCCAAGCAACTCTTTATTGCCTATGTCATAGTTTAATTCAGAAGGTGTAAATTTCTTGGAGAAGAATCCTACAGGATGAATCTTTCCTGTGTCAGGTATTCGTTTGGAAAAAATAGCCCCAGCAGCTACAGAGGAAGCATCCACTTCTAGGATGAATTGAAAATCCGGATTTGGGTGGCAGAGTATAGGTGCAGAAGAAAAAGCTTCTTTGAGAGACTCAAAAGCCTTAACAGCCTCTGGAGGCCATTCTTTACAATTTTGCCCTTTTCTAGTGAGAGAAGTAAAGGGTGAAGTAATATTTGCGAAACCTTTGATGAATTTTCTATAATAACTGGCGAAGCCCAGAAAACGTTGTAGAGGTTTAAGAGAATCAGGTCTAGGCCAATCCAAAATGGCAGAAAGTTTAGTTTGATCCATTTCGAATCCAGATTCAGATATTACATAACCCAGGAAGGGAAGGGATTTTTGATGAAATGAACATTTTTCCAGTTTAGCAAACAAATGGTTGACTCTTAAATGTTGAAGTACTTTCCTGACGTGGTGCACATGATCTTGGTAGTTTTGAGAAAAAATTAGGATATTGTCAAGGTATATGATGACAAAAGTATTAAAAAAATCCCGAAAAATCTCATTCACAAAGTGTTGAAAAACAGCAGGGGCATTACAAAGCCCAAAAGGCATGACCAGATACTCGTAATGCCCAAATCAAGTGTTAAAGGCTGTCTTCCATTCATTGCCCTTGCACATACGGATAAGATTGTATGCACCACGAAGATCCAGCTTGGTAAATATTGTGGAACCTTGAAGATAGGTAAATAGTTCAGGAATAAGGGGTAAAGGATGACTGTTCTTGATGATAATCTGATTTAGACCTATGTAATCGATACAAAGTCGCAGACCGCCATCCTTCTTTCCCTTTTAAGCAGGTATTTTTAGGATTCAGGCAAAAGCAAAGTCAGCAAGCCAAAGGTTAAATATCCAGGAGACAAGTATAGGGTTTAGGCAAAAGTGTAGTCAGACAAGCCAAGGTTAAATATCCAGGAGACAAGTATAGGGTTCAGGCAAAAGCGTAGTCAGACAAGCCAAGGTTAAATATCCAGGAGACAAGTATAGGGTTCAGGCAAAAGCGTAGTCAGACAAGCCAAGATTAAATATCCAGGAGACAAGTATAGGGTTCAGGCAAAAGCGTAGTCAGACAAGCCAAGGTTAAATAACCAGGAGACAAGTATAGGGTTCAGAATACTCACAGCACTGACTGGAATGAGATTAACAAACGGGCCCCGAGTAAGATCTCCCAGCGTCATTTAAAGGCAGGGAAGAGGAGCCGTGACATCAGAGGGGAGTGTCAGAGAACGCGTCACATTGCTAGGCAACATGACGTAATTGAAGGCAGAGGAGATCCGGGAGCCGCGTCAATACTGCGATGAACAGATAGAATCGTGACACTTATATTCCTGCCAGAGCCGACTAAACATAGCCAATACAGAGCATGGGAAAGAGACCTAAGTGTGGACATAGAGATCGATATTTGGCTTGGGGAGCTACTCAGGGCCAACAAATACTTACACTGCGCGACTCTGTGGGAATTATACTATAAAGTAACAACTAGATGGCACCTGGTTCCAGTCACCTTACACAAATATTACCGATCTACTTCTCCTCTTTGTTGGAGAAATTGTGGTAACCTAGGAATACATTTGCATATTTGGTGGGAATGCCCTAAAATTAAAGGCTTGTGGAGGGATGTTTTCCAAGTGTTTAGAGCGATGAGGCTCTCTATACGTTTAAGTCCAGCTTTGGGTCTCCTGCACCATGGCTACTCGAATTTACCTGAAGCAGATAGAATCCTAACCTCATACATACTCATTGCTACAAAACTAACTATAGCTAGAGACTGGAAACAGTCTCCCCCCCCCCCCCCGACATTGAATAAAGTAAGAGTCATTGTGGACTTCATAAAAAACATGGAAGAGTTTGTCTTCAGATCCCTAAACAAGATTGATTTATACCATGAAATTTGGTGTAGATGGAATGATCTTGATTGGAATTAGACTCCTCTAGACCTCTCTCCACTCCGATACTGACCCTAGACTCATTATCATGTAACCTTCCGTTTTTATTTTTTTATTTTATTTTTTTTCCTCCTCTCCTCTCCCTTCCCTTTCCCCTTTCTCCCTTTTTCCCTTCTCATATGAAACCAGTAGACCTAGATGTTCAAGGTATATTTAATAAAATGGGTCCTCCTTGTAGCTATATAGCTTCACTAGAATTTATGTGGCCGAGAAGGTCCAGAATAATAGCTACTTCTGCTATGCTATATAAATATTATAAAAAGAGGATTTCATTTATATATATATTGTAATTTTTTTGCTCTATTGTTGATGTTGCAAAAGATGTCGGTGGGTGAAACTTGTTAATATATTACTGCTGTTTCTGTTTTTGTCCACTCATTCAATCGCAGTCATATTGTATTGTATTTTATGCAACATCATTTTATTTTGTTCTTTATATTTGTTATTTCTCTAATAATCCTCAATAAAAGAATATTTAAAATAAAATTAAAACAAATATATATCACTTCCCTTCCCACAACCCCCAGTCATTCTCTTTGCCTACGTTAAATGCAAGGAGGTGGTAAAGTTTAGGTGTTTGAAAGAAGATTCTTCAATCAAGATTTTATTATTTTGAAGCAGAACAAGTTTGTTCTGTTTCCTCCTGGGGTTTAGCTGTAGTCCATGTCAGTCTCTTCAGTAGAGCACAGGTGGCTTTTAAGCAATAAGGAATTTGTGGGGTATAATCCTCACTGCCTCACTCCCAAATAGTTGTTGCTGCCCTATCCAGAAAGCCTGATTAGGATTATTCAGTCTTTCTTTATTTTTCCACGGGTCCATGTGAGGGAGATGACCTCATACAATGTGAACTGCCCTGTTGCTGGGCAGATTGATCTTCAGGTAAGTGGCAAGTAGTGATGTCGCGAATAGTTCGCTAGTGAATAGTTCCCGGCGAACATAGCATGTTCGCGTTCGCCGCGGATGGCGAACATATGCAATGTTCGATCCGCCCCATATTCCTCATCATTGAGTAAACTTTGACCCTGTACCTCACAGTCAGAAGATACATTCCAGCCAATCAGCATCAGACCGTCCCTCCCAGACCCTCCCACCTCCTGGACAGCATCCATTTTAGATTCATTCGGAAGCTGCATTCTTAGTGAGAGGAGGGACAGTGTAGCTGCTGCTGATTTAATAGGGAAATCGACTACAGTCCTGAAGGACTCATCTGATCTCTGCTGTAAAGACAGCACCCCAAAAAGCCCTTTTTAGGGCTAGAACATCAGTCTGCTTTTTTTTTTTTTCCTGTGTAATCTAATTGCAGTTGCCTGCCTGCCAGCGTGTGTGTCAAGCTCACAGCGTATACTGTGCCCACTTGCCCAGTGCCACCACTCATATCTGGTGTAACAGTAGTGTACATTTAAAAAAAAACACTTTTTTGACTGAAATAATAGCAGACAGCTGCCAGTACCCAAGATGGCCGCCAATAAGGCAGATGGGGAGGGTTAGAGAGCTGTTTTTGGGGGATCAGGGAGGTTGGGGGCTAAGGGGGATGCTACACCACAGCATATGTAAGTATGCTAAAAAAAATTAAAAACCTTTTATTTTAGTACTGGCAGACTTTCTGCCAGTACTTAAGATGGCGGGGACAATTGTGGGGAAGGGAGCTGTTTGGAAGGGATCAGGGCATCTGATGTGTCAGGTGGGAGGCTGATCTCTACACTAAAGCTAAAATTAACCTTGCAAGCTCCCTACAAACTACCTAATTAACCCCTTCACTGGTAGCCATAATACACGTGTGTTGCGCAGCAGCATTTAGTGGCCTTCTAATTACGAGAAAGCAACACCAAAGTCATATATGTCTGCTATTTCTGAACAAAGGGGATCCCAGAGAAGCATTTACAACCATTTGTGCCATAATTGCACAAGCTGTTTGTAAATAATTTCAGTGAGAAACCTAAAATTGCGAAAAAAATTAGGTTTTTTTTTAAATTTGATCGCATTTGGCGGTGAAATGGTGGCATGAAATATACCAAAATGGGCCTAGATCAATACTTTGGGTTGTCTACTACACTACACTTAAGTTAAAATTAACTCTACAAGCTGCCTACATGCTCCCTAATTAACCCCTTCACTGCTGGGCATAAAACACGTGTGGTGCGCAGTGGCATTTAGCAGCCTTCTAATTACCAAAAAGCAACGCCAAAGCCATATAAGTCTGCTATTTCTGAACAAAGTGGATCCCAGAGAAGCATTTACAACCATTTATGCCATAATTGCATAAGTTGTTTGTAAATAATTTCTGTGAGAAACCTAAAGTTTGTGAAAAAGTGAACAATTTTTTTTATTTGATCGCATTTGGCAGTGAAATGGTGGCATTAAATATACCAAAATGGTCCTAGATCAATACTTTGGGTTGTCTACTACACTACACTTAAGCTAAAATTAACTCTACAAGCTACCTACATGCTCCCTAATTAACCCCTTCACTGCTGGGCATAAAACACGTGTGGTGCGCAGTGGCATTTAGCAGCCTTCTAATTACCAAAAAGCAAAAGTCTGCTATAATGGCATGTCTGGCACACAGCGTTGGGGCAAGGGTCCATCTGACCACTGATACCTGGTCTGCAAAGCATGGTCAGGGCAGTTATATCACCTACACTGCGCACTGTGAAGCGGGCATAACCCTTACACTAACTGATTGATACAACATCATACCTGATGTTTTAAAGCACGTTATTCCAAACAATTTAGGAATGTTAGGTTATTTATGCCCTTTATGGATTAAAACCAGACTCTGCATCAACTATGTAATTTTCCATGGGAGTTTTGCCATGGATCCCCCTCCGGCATGCCACAGTCCAAGTGTTAGTCCCCTTGAAACAACTTTTCCATCACTATTGTGGCCAGAAAGAGTCCCTGTGGGTTTTAAAACTCGCCTGCCTATTGAAGTCTATGGCGGTTCGCCCGGTTCGCCGGTTCACAAACTTTTGCGGAAGTTCGCGTTTGCCGTTCGCGAACTCAAAATTTTATGTTCGCGACATCACTAGTGGCTAGTTTTATTTTCTTATGGAGAATATGGCACTTTAGCAGTTAAGTATGTTTTTGGGACGTTAAGCACTAATAATCCTATGTGGGGTTAATAGGATTTTGGTAGGAAGTATTTTCAGGCACTGGGGATGTACAATCTTTGAGAGAGGCTAAAAATTTTCCAATTTAGTTCCGGACTTTGTGACAGAGACAGTTAGACTGTGTGTAACTGCTCTCGAGGCTTAGATTTAGTTAATGTTCCGGTTTTATTCCGGACTTATCCCTTTTGGCACCCGGCTCCTAGCTTAAGCATCGGAAAGTATTGTTTAAAATGGTCTTTACTATGTGTATGACTTTTTTCAAATGTTATTGTCCTAGAGGTTCATGAAACGTTTAGTTTTCTTATGGGAGCGGGTGATTTAAATTTTTTTATTAGATTTCTACGTGCAGCTGAGTTGATTGCGCGCTATTTCTGTGGGTTCCCGCCCTCATTTTCTGCTGTCTACATGGCGGATCAGCGCCATTTTTATTTCTGAACGGAACAATGTGTCTGAACAGGGACACACCTTCCTCTTGATTCTCCGTCAGAACGGAATTTGCTTGACAAACTTACGATGTTTGGTTTTACTATGAGATTTTTATTGTGTTAAGCTACTTTACCGTAGAAACGCCATAAAGGTAAATTTTAAAGCTAAAATATTTCAGGGCTGATGATATTAATCGGGTATAATAGTCCCAGAGGAAAAGGTCTGGAGTACCTTTCAAAAATCTGGTGGTCTTTAGAGGGCGCTACAGATTTTGACATTTTATTTCATGTTTTTCAATCCTTTAATGTTGCATTAAACATTCTGCAGTTTATAAGTTTGTTTTTCTGCATACTTATTGCGGACTTATTTTCGCAAGAAGAGTTCTTGCCCACTAATATTAGTGAGGCTACTCACTTAGTTACGTCTTAGTTAAGTCTCTACAATCTTAAAGTGATTATTTTCCAACGGCTAGATTTAGAGTTGGGGGGTAGCCGTCAAAACCAGCGTTAGAGGCTCCTAACGCTGGTTTTTACCGCCCTCTGGTATTTGGAGTCATTCAGGAAAGGGTCTAACGCTCACTTTGCAGCCGCGACTTTTCCATACCGCAGATCCCCCTACGCCATTTGCGTATCCTATCTTTTCAATGGGATCTTTCTAACGCCGGTATTTAGAGTCGTGGCTGAAGTGAGCGTTAGAAATCTAACGACAACACTCCAGCCGCAGAAAAAAAACAGTAGTTAAGAGCTTTCTGGGCTAACGCCGGTTTATAAAGCTCTTAAATAATGTGCTCTAAAGTACACTAACACCCATAAACTACCTATGTACCCCTAAACCGAGGTCCCCCCACATCACCGCCACTCTATTAAAATTTTTTAACCCCTAATCTGCCGACCGCACAACGCTGCCACCTACGTTATCCCTATGAACCCCTAATCTGCTGCCCCTAACACCGCAGACCCCTATATTATATTTATTAACCCCTAATCTGCCGCCCCCAACGTCGCCGCCACCTACCTACAATTATTAACCCCTAATCTGCCGACCGTAGCTCACCGCTACTATAATAAAGTTATTAACCCCTAATCCGCCTCACTCCCGCCTCAATAACCCTATAATAAATAGTATTAACCCCTAATCTGCCCTCCCTAACATCGTCAACACCTAACTTCAAGTATTAACACCTAATCTGCCGACCGGAGCTCACCCCTACTATAATACATTTATTAACCCCTAAAGCTAAGTCTAACCTTAACCCTAACACCCCCCTAAATTAAATATAATTTAAATCTAACGAAATAAATTAACTCTTATTATATAAATTATTCCTATTTAAAGCTAAATACTTACCTGTAAAATAAACCCTAATATAGCTACAATATAAATTATAATTATATTGTAGCTATTTTAGGATTAATATTTATTTTACAGGCAACTTTGTAATTATTTTAAACAGGTACAATAGCTATTAAATAGTTAATTACTATTTAAGAGCTAAAATAGTTAAAATAATTACAAAATTACCTGTAAAATAAATCCTAACCTAAGTTACAATTAAACCTAACACTACACTATCAATAAATTAATTAAATAAAATACCTACAATTATCTAAAATTAAACCTAACACTACACGATCAATAAATTAATTAAATACAATACCTACAAATAAATACAATTAAATAATAATAAATAAAAAAATAAATAAATAACTAACTAAAGTACAAAAAATAAAAAAGAACTAAGTTACAAAAAATAAAAAAATATTTACAAACAGAAAAATATTACAACAATTTTAAACTAATTACACCTACTCTAAGCCCCCTAATAAAATAAAAAAGCCCCCAAAATAAAAAAAATGCCCTACCCTATTCTAAATTAAAAAAGTTCAAAGCTCTTTTACCTTACCTAATCAGAATTTTCCTACCTTAATTCCGATTGGCTGATAGAATCCTATCAACCTATCGGAATTCGAGGGACACCATCTTGGATGACGTCATTTAAAGGAACCGTCATTCGGCGAGTAGGCGTCGGTAGAAGAGGATGTTCCGCGTCGGCTGGAAGATGATGGCTCCGGAAGAAAGAAGATTGAAGATGCTGCTTCATAGAAGACTTCATCCCGATTATGGACTTCTTCAGCTCCCGCTTGGATCAAGACTTCAGCCCGATGATGGATTTCTTCAGCCGCGGCTTGGATCCAGACTTCAGCCCGAGGATGGACGTCACTCTTCAGCCCCCCGCTTGGGCTTGGATCAAGACATCGGAGGCTCTTCTGGACAGATCGGGACCCGGTGTGGTGAAGACAAAGTAGGGAGATCTTCAGGAGCTTAGTGTTAGGTTTATTTAAGGGGGGTTTGGGTTAGATTAGGGGTATGTGGGTGGTGGGTTGTAATGTTGGGGGGGGTATTGTATGTTTTTTTTTTTACAGGCAAAAGAGCTGAATTCTTTGGGGCATGCCCCGCAAAGGGCCCTTTTCAGGGCTGGTAAGGTAAAAGAGCTTTTCTATTTTAATTTTAGAATAGGGTAGGGCATTTTTTTATTTTGGGGGTCTTTGTTATTTTATTAGGGGGCTTAGAGTAGGTGTAATTAGTTTAAAATTGTTGTAATATTTTTCTAATGTTTGTAAATATTTTTTTATTTTTTGAAACTTAGTTCTTTTTTCTTTTTTGTACTTTAGTTAGTTTATTTAATTGTATTTATTTGTAGGTATTGTATTTAATTAATTTATTGATAGTGTAGTGTTAGGTTTAATTGTAGGTAATTGTAGGTAGTTTATTTAATTTATTTATTGATAGTGTAATGTTAGGTTTAATTGTAACTTAGGTTAGGATTTATTTTACAGGCAATTTTGTAATTATTTTAACTAGGTAACTATTAAATAGTTCTTAACTATTTAATAGCTATTGTACCTGGTTAAAATAAATACAAAGTTGCCTGTAAAATAAATATTATAATTTATATTGTAGCTATATTAGGGTTTATTTTACAGGTAAGCATTTAGATTTAAATAGGAATAATTTATTTAATAAGAGTTAATTTATTTTGTTAGAATAAAATTATATTTAATTTAGGGGGGTGTTAGGGTTAGGGTTAGAATTAGCTTTAGGGGTTAAAAAATGTATTAGAGTAGCGGTGAGCTCCGATCGGCAGATTAGGGGCTAATACTTGAAGTTAGGTGTCGGCGATTTTAGGGAGGGCAGATTAGGGGTTAATACTATTTATTATAGGGTTATTGAGGCGGGAGTGAGGCGGATTAGGGGTTAATAACTTTATTATAGTAGCGGTGCGGTCCGCTCGGCAGATTAGGGGTTAATAAGTGTAGGCAGGTGGAGGCGACATTGAGGGGGGCAGATTAGGGGTTAATAAATATAATATAGGGGTCGGCGGTGTTAGGGGCAGCAGATTAGGGGTACATAGCTATAATGTAGCTTGCCGTGGTGTACAGAGCGGCAGATTAGGGGTTAATAATAATATGCAGGGGTCAGCGATAGCGGGGGCGGCAGATTAGGGGTTAATAAGTGTAAGTTTAGGGGTGTTTAGACTCGGGGTTCATGTTAGGGTGTTAGGTGCAGACTTAGGAAGTGTTTCCGCATAGCAAACAATGGGGCTGCGTTAGGAGCTGAACGCTGCTTTTTTGCAGGTGTTAGTTTTTTTTTCAGCTCAAACAGCCCCATTGTTTTCTATGGGGGAATCGTGCACAAGCACGTTTTTGAAGCTGGCCGCGTCCATAAGCACTGCTGGTATCGAGAGTTGCAGTGGCGTTAAATTATGCTCTACGCTCCTTTTTTGGAGCCTAACGCAGCCATTCTGTGAACTCTAAATACCAGCGGTATTTAAAAGGTACGGGGGGAAAAAAGCACGCGTAGCTAACGCACTCCTTTGGCCGCAGAACTCTAAATCTAGCCGCAAGAGTTAAATTTTAAACTTATGTCTTTTTGGATGATACTGTTTAGGCTGTGCCACATTTTTTTTCCTCAAATGTCCCAAGCCTTTGTATGGCGTCACATGCAGTGCCTTGTGGTTCCTCTCAATCACCTGGGGGAGTTATTTGCTTGCAGAATTGTCTGCCCCCAGGTATCTTCGTGTATTTGTGGCATTTTCTGCTTTTCCTATTTTAAGGGGAAATCGCAAGAGGAACATTAACAAGTCAAATAGTAAGGATTCTGCGCTGCTTACTGCTACACATATTGCCCCTCCTATAGTGTTTGAGGAGGATAGTTGGTAGCATCTGAGGGTTAAAGCTCATTTTCAGTCAGCATAATTCCCTCATTTGGCACTGAAGTAGTTCTCTTCAGAATCCAGCCTGGACCCCTTTGTGTATTAATTAGGAGATTGGCTTATAGTTAGACCTCGGCTTCCCTGTCGTTGTCTATCCTCAGAATTTAATATATTTTGGGATTCAACTGTAAAGATTTTTTCTGTGCACGACTATGCTAGGAGAATTTTCTTCCCTTCTCCTGTCAGTAATAAGCTGTCTCCTTTAAATTTCATGGCACATGATGCTTAAAGTAGTAGAGGTCATTACTAAAGATTCTGATTAGAGTTCTTCAACCCGTATAGAGGGTAGATGCTCTTTTAAGGATGGAAGTCTTTATGGACAATTGCATCATCTCTTTGGTGCGACACCTTGTCTGACTCTATTTTGAAGACTCCATGAAGAGATCCAGATCAGTAGGGCCGTTAGGCCAATCTTTTATTAATGTTGCTTCCTTCGTAACTTCAGGAAGTTTTTCCCCTTTGTCTTCCAATCTGGGGCAGTTCAAGTCCTCTTGGATACCCAGTCAGTCTTGGATCAGGGGGAAGTAATTATGGAAATCTGCAGCTATCTTTCATTCAGCATGTAGAGTTTGCCCCCAAGCCAGGATTGGGTCCTGTGGGGGCATGTTCTATCAGTTCTTATTATGCCTGGATAACAGGATGCCCTGGATCCCTACAGGAATGTAGATATAGTATTCCAGGGTTATGAATTGGAATTCAACTTCTTTCTCCCAGGAGCAGGTTCCACTAAAGATTATCTGTGGACCAGATATGAAGAAAGGCGTTCTTGAAATGTTTTCAGGATCTTCCACCATGGGAGTAATTGTTCCTGTTCTAGTTTTGGAACAGGGTTTAGTTCCTTTTTCATGTAAAAAGGAGGGAAATTTTAGTAATAGTACAGTTTTTTACAGATGGAGACTATTTGCTCCTTTTTCCTTGGTGCAAGAGGGTCAGTCTATATTGACCTTAGACTTTAAGGATGTCTATCCTTAGGTTCCTATTCAATTCTCTAATAATTTATGAGTTTTGCCTTCTGCCAAGCTTTTTCAGTTGTGGGCCAACAATGGTTTTGCCACAGAGCCCAGTGTTTTCTCATTCTGGGCTGCAATTTGATTCTGAGATTGCAGGGGTGTCACTCCTGGATGTCCTATTCTTATCTTTCTACAAACAAGATCTCATTTAGAGGTTTTTGTTGCCCTTCTGAGTTCCACGAATGGCAGTGGAGCTGGATAAGAAGTTCCCTTGTTCCAGCTTCAGGGGTAGGGTGCG
Source organism: Bombina bombina (assembly GCF_027579735.1). NCBI lineage: Eukaryota > Metazoa > Chordata > Amphibia > Anura > Bombinatoridae > Bombina > Bombina bombina. The sequence goes on along the minus strand of NC_069499.1, from coordinate 508,199,384 downwards.
TAGGGACTATAATTTTTCCTTATCAATGAAACTCTGTCTGACAGAGGTCAGAAGAGCCAAGTTCCCTCTTTTTTCCTCTCCCTTCAGTCTACTGTTTGACAATCAGTGGCTCTGTGTAGGGGGGTGACTGGTCTGATGGTGTCTTTCATGGACATCATTCCCCTGCTCGATACAGTTTGAGAGCTCTGCAGTTGTGCATGCTCTGATGGTGTAGCTGGACAGATAGCTCAGTATGCTAATGCACTGTGGCTGAGCTCTGTAGCAACCTGCGGTTTGCAGGGTTGATTAAGGATTGTCCGGATTGTCTCAGAGAAGCTAGTTCAGTCGACAAGGGTCTTTTCCCATGATGGTTCTATCTGGGATCGGTCTCAGGTCTCATGCTCTGGAGACTTTTCTGTGGCCACCAGCTGCCTGGTCTGGGGAGGGGCCTGGTTTCATTGAAGGGCAGGGACTATGGTCCTGGGAGATGTCTGTTCTCTGCTTCACATGTGGAGTTGAGAGTGATTTACAATGCTCTGATGTTTGGCCTTAGTTGTCTTTAGCCCAGTTTTCGGGTTCCAGTCAGACAACATAGCCCCTGTAGTTTTGTCAACCTCCAGGGAGGAACTCTGAGTTCCTTAGTTATGAAGGACGTGTTCAGGTTTTTTCTGTGAGCGGGTACTCACAGTTACTGTCTTTCGGTGGTCCACATTTTTGGGGTGGATAAATGGGAAGCAGATCTAAGCAGACAGACGTACCATTCCGGGGAGTGGGAACTCCATCTGGAAGTGTTCTCCAACTTATCTACCAAATGGGGGTACCAGATTGGGTTCTGATGGGGTCGTGTTAAAACATCAAGTTTTCAAGTACGGTTTGAGGTCAAAGATCCTCTAGCCTCTCTATTAGATGCTCTGGCAGTTCCTTGGAACTTCAGGTTAGCATATCCTCCCTCTCTGTTTGCTCTTCTTTTGAGAGTCATTGTTCGGATCAAGTAGGAGAGAGTATTGCTTTTCTACTAAGCTTCTACGTGGCCTCGCATGATATGGTAGGTGGATCTAGTAGAAATGCTATTTTCTACTTCTTAGAAAACTTCCACTGAGGAAGGATCTTCTATTTCAGGGGTCCTTCCTTCATCCACATATCGTTGCTCTGAGGCTGACTGCTTGGAGATTGTTCAATTGGTTTTAGCTTAACATGGGTTTTTGGAATCGTTTATTGAGACTGATTCAGATTTGTAAGCCTATCACTAGAAAGGTTCTATAAGATGTGGCAGGACCCCATGGCTCTTATCTTTTCTCCAGGTAAGTCTTGAGTAGGGGTTATCTGTCTGTATCCTTAAGAGTCGGTTTTGTCTCTTTCTATTTGGCAACACAAGCGTCTGGTGGATGTACCGGATGTCCAATCCTTTTATCAGATCCTGGTTTGATTCAGGACTGTGTCTGAGGTAGTTGTTCCCTTGGAGTCTTAACTTTGTTCTTAAAGCTTTTCTTTAGGCTCTGTTTGAGTCTAAGTTTTCCATAGATATTTAGTTATTATCTTTGAAAGTTTAAATTTATTTTGCTCAGAGGGTTTTCCTTATCTCGTATTTCTGGCAGATAAGGCAGTTTTTCATTCCAGTTTGGGTTTATCTTCCTAAGGTTGTGTCGGACAGAGATTTGAATAACAAACTTGTTAATCCTTCTTCCTATCCTTAGATTTTTTCTCATAAGGAACATCTGTTGCACAACTTAGATGTTGTGCGGGCTCTTAGAATTATTTTAAGGCTACAAAGGTCTTTTGTCAGTCTTTTGGATTGTTTGTGGTTTTCTGGATAATTATAAAGGATAGAAAGTTTCCACCATGTTTCTTTCTCTCTAGTTGAGAAGTGTTAGTCGTAGTACTCAGGAGCCTGCTGGAGTGCAGCCTCCTGATCAAACTACTGTTCTCTCCATTAGGGCAATGTTTTCGCCTTGGGCCTTTAAGAAATAGGTTTATGTAAGGCGACGACTTGGCCTTCCTGGCTCATTTTTCTATAAATTTAGTTATTTTACCTCAGCTGAGGTTCTTTTGGAAGAAAGAGGTCTTCAAGCTGTGGTGCCTTCTGTTTAGGTTACCTGTCTTGTCTCTCCCATATCATCTGTGTACTCTAGCTTGGGTATTGATTCCCAACAGTAATTAATGATGATCCGTGGACTCATTGTGAAAACAAACTTTATGCTTACTTGATAAATTTATTTATTTCATGACATGATGAGTCCACATCCCGCCCTGTTTATTGAGAGAGTCTTTTTGTTTTATAAACCTCAGGCACCTGTGTTACTTGCTTTCTCTCTTTTTGATATTCCCAACAGTAATTAATGATGATCTGTGGACTCATCGCGTCAAGAAATAAATAAATTTGTCAGATAAGCATAAATTTAGTTTTTATGTCACAGACTAGAGAGTGTTGTTAACCCTTGCACCCACAGGCTTGCTTGGAGTGGCTAAACTATGACAGAGTAGTGACAGTAGAAGGGGTCTGATAACCCTTTCTGTACCAAACAAGTGACTGGCGCAGGGTTGGTTAACCTTGGTCATCACAATACCCCTTAAAAAAAATTCTAAAAATAAACTACCAATAGCCTTTTGTAGGGCATTGTCCTAAAGCAAATAGCTCTTTTGCATAAAAAATACAATAACCCCCTAACATTACAACCCCCAAAATAAAAAAAAACCTACCTAAAAAATCCTAAACTACCCGTTGCCCCGAAAAAGGCATTTGGATGGGCATTCAGCTCTTTTGCTGCCCAAATAAAATGAAAAAAAAAAAAACCTAAGTCTAACTCCGAAATTGGTACTCTCCCGACTTGTAATATCAGCGGGAGAAAAATGGATCACAAAATCCATTGCGCCACACTTGTAATGTAGCACTTAATGCTCTAGCGCATTTTTGGATTTTACTCAAGTGAAAACTATAACTTTTAACTTGTAATATGCATGCTAATTAGCATGGTCATGATATCCATTGAAAATATAGGTTGCGCTAGACTGATGTCTGCCACGATAACCCTTCTTTGAAAAAATGGGATTTAACATACGGCTAGATTACGAGCAGAATTCTGCTACACTCACTCTGTGGACATCTATAATGTTTGTGCCGTTACATACCTCATATGTTTGAGGGTGAATCTAAATGTACATCTTTTTAAATTTCTAACAATAAAGTGGAACTTTTTATAAATCTGCACTTAGATTTGTCTGTGTCCCCCTGGCTGCGCTCCTCCTTTTTCTATATCTACAGATTAATTTAATTGATTTAATTGTAGTGTAAGGTTAGGTGTTAGTGTAACTCAGGTTAGATTTTTATTTTACAGGTAAATTTGTATTTGATTTAGCTAGGTAGTTAGTAAATAGTTAATAACTATTTACTAACTATTCTACCTAGTTAAAATAAATACAAACTTACCTGTGAAATAAAAATAAAACCTAAGGTAGATACAATGTAACTATTAGTTATATTGTAGCTATCTTAGGGTTTATTTTACAGGTAAGTATTTAGTTTTAGTGACAGCAGATTAAGGGTTAATAACAGTAAGGTAGGTTGCGGCGATGTTAGGGACAGCAGGTTAGGGGTTAATAATATTTAACTAGTGTTTAAAATGCGGGAGTGCGGCGGTTTAGGGGTTAATATGTTTATTATAGTGGCGGTGATGTCCAGAGAGGCAGATTACGGGTTAATCATTTTATTTTAGTGTTTGCGATGTGGGAGGGCCTCGGTTTAGGGGTTAATAGGTAGTTAATTTTTTAGTTTTAGTGTACTTTTTAGCACTTTAGTTATGAGGACTTTTTGAAAGCTGCGGTAGTTACGTTGCATTACGGCCAAAAAAGTGTGCGGTGCAGCTAAACCTGCAAGACTTGTAATACCAGCGGTAGTGAAAAAGAGCATTAACGCTGCTTTTTCACTCATACCGCAAAACTTGTAATCTAGCTGATAGACGTGTAATATCAAGTTGCATGCAACTGATGGCGTGGCCCAACAATAATGCATATTGCGACCCACACTATCATTACTGTGCCACTAGTAATCTGGCCCATTGTCAATAGTAAAATCTGTGATAAGAGTAGTACAGTATAAGACATACCTAGTTCATATTTATCATATAATATTTGGGCCAGATTATGTGTGGAGCGCTAATAATTGCGCCCGAGTAATAAGGTGTTTATCGCAGGTGTTTACGCTCGTCGGGCTTACCGCTGGTTTTACAAGTTGAAAGTAAACACGATTGCGCTCAAGTGATTACCGCAACTTCAGAGCTCTGGTTAACTGTTTTGCAAAACATAAAGGTTGCACAAAACAAATCAAAAATACATTACAAAGTAACACTCATAATAACACCATAATAATAAAAATTATTTACAAAATGTATTGCACACAAAAGTTATAAAGGCTCAAAGATGTGAGGTCTCAGGCAGGCAGGCAGGCAGGACTTTAACATTGAGATACATACATATACATATCTAAAGATGTATATGTATGTATGTATATATATATATATATATGTATTTATATATATGTTTATATATGTATGCATATGTATTTATATGTGTATATATAACTGTAAATACATATAAACACATATAAATACATATGCATACATATATAAACATATATATATATATATATATATATATATAAATATATGTGTATTTATATATATGTTTATATATGTATGCATATGTATTTATATGTGTTTATATGTATTTACAGTTATATATACACATATAAATACATATGCATACATATATAAACATATATATAAATACACATATATTTATATATATATATATATATATATATATATATATGTGTGTGTGTGTGTGAATTGGAGCCCTTTGCAATATTTACTCATTAATTTTCATATTTAATAAAGTGTTATAGTGGATATCTACTGCAAATATTTCACATTCCAATGTTCTGCACATTGTTCTGTGTATTTCTAAATATATATTACTATATATATCTGTATATATCTATACATATATATATTGTAAAAAAACATCAGATATATGTAGAAAGGTATACTTATAAATTAACAGAACAAATTCTGTTATGTGAAGAACATTGGAATGTGAAATATTAATAATGTCATGTCAGGTTAGCGTTAATGAGAATATGCGATCGGGTAGGGTGTTTTTTCCACCTTTTTTTTTTTCTCCATTGACTTCTATACTGGAATATGTGAATGCACACTCAATATTCTAACTTTTACTTTTTGCACTTGTCGGGTTAGCAGGAGAGCAAAGACAGTTTACTTTCAACTCATAATATGAGCGCATCCTGACGAGGGGAAAAGCTTACTTCTAGTGCAATTAATGCTCGAGCGGGAGCATTAATTTACGCTTCACTCCTAATCTTGCCTTTTATGGTCTATGGAATTATTAACAAGATAGACAAACTAGAGGATGGCAAGAAAATACTTGTATTTAATCTCTTTTGAATTCTAGTAAAGCAAATGCCTATGTAGAAATTTTAATAAGAGATTTGGGCTTTACTTTTTCTCTAATCACACACAAACAGACTTTTATTACTATAAGACATGGAGGATTTAAGTATTAAAGGGACACTAAACCCAATTTTTTTTATTTCATGATTCAGATGTAGCATGCAATTTTAAGCAACTTTCTAATTTACTCCTATTATCAATTTTTCTTCATTCTCTTGCTATCTTTATTTAAAAAGCAGGAATGTGATGCATAGTAGCCGGCCCATTTTTGGTTGAGAACCTGGGTTATGCTTGCTTATTGGCAAGTATATGTAAGCCTCCAATAAGCAAGCACTATCCATGGTGCTTAACCTAAAATGGGCTGGCTGCTAAGATTTACATTCCTGCTTTTAAAATAAAGATAGCAAGAGAACAAAGAAAAATTGATAACAGGAATAAATAAGAAAGTTGCTTAAACTTTTAAGTAAAGTGTTAGGTTAGTAAGGTTTGTTTGCACCAAAGATGTATTGTTTGAAAGAGCAACCACCTGCACAGCTGCCAAGAAATTGTGTGACATTTGCCTTTCCGCCAGCTCTTGTATACCAACTTAGCTGTGTCATTACATTACCTGCTGTCTAGAGCTCATTAAGATAAGCTGAAGTTTAGCAATGCTATGTTCATTCCTGAAATTGACTTGGTGCATTTAGAAAAAGGCTTCTACTATTTATTTCATTCTGACTGCAATCCCCTAAGGTTAAATAGAAATTCCTAATGCTGTCACTGTAATTGCTTGAAAAATATTTGAAAACAGATTAACCTAAAAAAGTATAAACAGTATATGTAAAGGGACACAATCTTAAGTAAGCTAAATAATGTAAGGGCAATACTAAAGCTATATTAGGGCATTTTAACATAATTAAGGATTTGGTATTGTAAAATCAAAATGAATAGCTATGGTAATACTTTAAAGTGTAACTATTGCAACTATACTAGATTAAAAAAAGACAGAATTTTTATTTTGTTTCCCTCATAAGATATAAAATGCATATTCATTTGTCAGAAAACCAACTACAATTTGAAACTGTTGTTGTTGCTAAATACTATGCATCTATAGTTTAAGCAGTTAACTCTCATATGGCTTTATACAGAAGTCACATGATGAGCTGTATTTACATGTATACAAATGCAGATTACCTAAGTATTTATGCATAGATGTACAAATGACTCCTAGGATATGCACTATGGAAAGTGATATGAGAAACAGCACAGATCATAGTTCATATATAGGGAAGCACTTGAGTTCCTGAATTGCTGTAAGCTGCCCCCCAGCCACTGAGTCAGTCAGGGAGGTTGTAACATAATAAAGAAGTTCAAATGTCTTTGATCTATAAAATATTTTTTGTCAAAGGATTAAGTTCAAAAAAATAATATGAGCTCCATGTACGAAACAGCGAGAGCTGCTCCGGAGCCCTTGCAGGGCAGGTTCGCATGTGCAAGCCTGCTTCCCGCAATGTAAGAAGCAGTGGTTATTAGACCTCTGCTTCTTACATTCTGCCACCACTAAGGTGGCAAAGAGAAATCTCAGAAAGCTTGCTTTCTCCTGGTGATTGACAGCCCCTTTACTCGTGCGATTGGTCAGGTGAACGAAGGGGCGGGCATTACATATTCATCGTAATTGAGAAGCTGTCTGCCCGCCTTTTACAGGGAGTGCAGAATTATTAGGCAAGTTGTATTTTTGAGGATTAATTTTATTATTGAACAACAACCATGTTCTCAATGAACCCAAAAAACTCATTAATATCAAAGCTGAATAGTTTTGGAAGTAGTTTTTAGTTTGTTTTTAGTTATATCTATTTTAGGGGGATATCTGTGTGTGCAGGTGACTATTACTGTGCATAATTATTAGGCAACTTAACAAAAAACAAATATATACCCATTTCAATTATTTGTTTTTACCAGTGAAACCAATATAACATCTCAACATTCACAAATATACATTTCTGACATTCAAAAACAAAACAAAAACAAATCAGTGACCAATATAGCCACCTTTCTTTGCAAGGACACTCAAAAGCCTGCCATCCATGGATTCTGTCAGTGTTTTGATCTGTTCACCATCAACATTGCGTGCAGCAGCAACCACAGCCTCCCAGACACTGTTCAGAGAGGTGTACTGTTTTCCCTCCTTGTAAATCTCACATTTGATGATGGACCACAGGTTCTCAATGGGGTTCAGATAAGGTGAACAAGGAGGCCATGTCATTAGATTTTCTTCTTTTATACCCTTTCTTGCCAGCCACGCTGTGGAGTACTTGGACGCGTGTGATGGAGCATTGTCCTGCATGAAAATCATGTTTTTCTTGAAGGATGCAGACTTCTTCCTGTACCACTGCTTGAAGAAGGTGTCTTCCAGAAACTGGCAGTAGGACTGGGAGTTGAGCTTGACTCCATCCTCAACCCGAAAAGGCCCCACAAGCTCATCTTTGATGATACCAGCCCAAACCAGTACTCCACCTCCACCTTGCTGGCGTCTGAGTCGGACTGGAGCTCTCTGCCCTTTACCAATCCAGCCACGGGCCCATCCATCTGGCCCATCAAGACTCACTCTCATTTCATCAGTCCATAAAACCTTAGAAAAATCAGTCTTGAGATATTTCTTGGCCCAGTCTTGACGTTTCAGCTTGTGTGTCTTGTTCAGTGGTGGTCGTCTTTCAGCCTTTCTTACCTTGGCCATGTCTCTGAGTATTGCACACCTTGTGCTTTTGGGCACTCCAGTGATATTGCAGCTCTGAAATATGGCCAAACTGGTGGCAAGTGGCATCTTGGCAGCTGCACGCTTGACTTTTCTCAGTTCATGGGCAGTTATTTTGCGCCTTGGTTTTTCCACACGCTTCTTGCGACCCTGTTGACTATTTTGAATGAAACGCTTGATTGTTCGATGATCACGCTTCAGAAGCTTTGCAATTTTAAGAGTGCTGCATCCCTCTGCAAGATATCTCACTATTTTTTACTTTTCTGAGCCTGTCATGTCCTTCTTTTGACCCATTTTGCCAAAGGAAAGGAAGTTGCCTAATAATTATGCACACCTGATATAGGGTGTTGATGTCATTAGACCACACCCCTTCTCATTACAGAGATGCACATCACCTAATATGCTTAATTGGTAGTAGGCTTTCAAGCCTATACAGCTTGGAGTAAGACAACATGCATAAAGAGGATGATGTGGTCAAAATACTCATTTGCCTAATAATTCTGCACTCCCTGTAATACATGGGGCCCATAATGTCAAATACTGATTTTCAAATGTTTATTATGGTTAGTATGGTTAGTGATATACAAATTTGGCTGCATTCTGAAGTAAATCAGTTAAATAATTATGTGAATATCTTAATCATTTTTCAGTGTGACATTTTTCAGGATGACTGACAGCCCCCACTTGCGCACGTGTAGGGAGCAGCATTGCACAAGCACTTGGCTGTGCAATGTTAAATGCAGGCAGCGGATGATCCACGCTTGCCACAAGCAAACCTTGTCCACCCCACACTTAAAGGCATAGTAAACCCAAATGTTTTCTTTAATGATTCAGATAGAGCATGCAGTTTTAAGCAACATTCTAATTTACTCTAATTATCTATTTTTCTTCGTTCTCTTGGCATTTTTATTTAAAAAAGTAGGAATGTAATCTAAGGAGCCGACCCATTTTTGGTTCAGAACCCTGGATAGCGCTTGCTTATTGGTGGCTAAATTTAACCACCAATAAGCAAGAGCAACCCAGGTTCTGAACCAAAAATGGGCAGGCTCTTAAAGGGATAGTAAAGTCGAAATTACACTTTTACTTTTATCATCAATTTTGCTTTGTTCTCTTGTTATACTTAGTTAAAAGCTAAACCTAGGTATGCTCATATGTTAATTTCTAAGCCTTTGAAGGCCGCCTCTGCATTTGACAGTTTTTCACAGCTAGAGGGTGTTAGTTCATGTGTTTTATATAGATAACATTGTGCTCACGCACATGAAGTTATTTAAGGGTCAGCACTGATTGCCTAAAATGCAAGTCTGTCAAAAGATCTGAGATAAGGAGGCAGTCAGCAGAAGCTTAGATACAAGGTAATTATTACAGAGGTAAAAAGTATATTCTATAACAGTGTTGGTTATGCAAAACTGGGGTATGGTAAATAAAGGGATTATCTATTGTTTTAAACAATAACATTTTTGGTGTTTACTATCCCTTTAAGGTTTACATTCCTGATTTTCAAATAAAGATACCAAAAGAACAAAGAAAAATGTATAATAGGAGTAAATTAAAAAGTTGCTTAAAATGACATGTTCTATATGAATCATGAAAGTTTAAATTTGACTTTAGTGTCTCTTTAATAAATGGAGCCCAACGTAGTAGTACTCATTTAAAATGTAATATATCAATTTAATTTGCAATATCACTTATGCATGTCAGGTTGGGAAAAAAAGCCATAACTGAAGATGTTCAGATGCTGTTTTCATTGTAATATCAAAATATCTATTATATGAAATTTGTTTTCAGCACCAGATTGAAATGACTTTTATTTTGCTGACTGTTATAGAAGCAGGTGATTGGGGAATACAGAGCCTTATGTTAAGGTAGATAAAGCCCCAGGACCAGATGACCCAAAGGGAGCTTATTATATTAATAGGGAAACTTTTTTAATGCTCTTGAATTTTTTTCTTGTGTAAAAAGAGTGGCATAAAGCAGATGTGCTGCACATATTTAAAAAGGGATCAAAAGCTGAGCCAAGAATTTGCAGACCTGTGAGCGAAACATCTAAGGTTGGGAGATTATTTGAAAGAGATAATAATCAGGAATACATTTTGAACAGCAATATTATTAGGAGTCAACATCATTGTATGGCGCACTAATTAGGTCAAACTAACCTAATGACATTTTATGAGGAAGTTAGTAAAAGTGTAGATCAGAGTGTTGCAGTGGATGTCTCATAAGTCTACAACTTGTCCACCTGCTCTTAGGCTGCAGACATCAATCCGCCCAATCCTATACGATCAGGCTGATTGATACCCCCGCTAGCGGCCATTGATTCCTGCTTGTTATATTCTGGGTACAGGATGTGATCTATTTAGTTTTGCTAAAGCTAAAGTGGATTTACTTACTCTTGGAAGAGCTTTATTAATTTTTGCTTTAAAATAGGCAGTATAGTAGTCTGAAGGTGACATCATACTTGCCACGTGTGATGTCACATCTTTATACACCACGATTGAACATACGTTAGGGTTGGAAGCAGTATCAAGCTATTTAAGACAAGACAAAGAGATAGACACAGATCAAAGGAATTTTATCCTTGATAGTATAAGGTTAATTTTGGATAATAATATATTCTCTTTTAATGGAAAAATGTATGCTCAAATCAAAGGAACAGCTATGGGCACCAGATTTGCACCAAGCTACGCCAATCTCTTTATGGGCCACTGGGAAACAGAATTCCTAGGAGGGAGTAGCATGGTGCAACATCTGGTGTCCTACAAGAGATATATAGATGACATTTTGGTCATTTGGAAAGGGAGTGAAGGGGACCTACTTAATTTCTTTGAAGATATGAACAATAATAGCAAAGGGTTGAAATTTACCTATGAACTTAGTAAAACGAATATATCATTTTTAGACTTAGACATAAATATAGGGAGTGCAGAATTATTAGGCAAATGAGTATTTTGACCACATCATCCTCTTTATGCATGTTGTCTTACTCCAAGCTGTATAGGCTCGAAAGCCTACTACCAATTAAGCATATTAGGTGATGTACATCTCTGTAATGAGAAGGGGTGTGGTCTAATGACATCAACACCCTATATCAGGTGTGCATAATTATTAGGCAACTTCCTTTCCTTTGGCAAAATGGGTCAAAAGAAGGACTTGACAGGCTCAGAAAAGTCAAAAATAGTGAGATATCTTGCAGAGGGATGCAGCACTCTTAAAATTGCAAAGCTTCTGAAGCGTGATCATCGAACAATCAAGCGTTTCATTCAAAATAGTCAACAGGGTCGCAAGAAGCGTGTGGAAAAACCAAGGCGCAAAATAACTGCCCATGAACTGAGAAAAGTCAAGCGTGCAGCTGCCAAGATGCCACTTGCCACCAGTTTGGTCATATTTCAGAGCTGCAACATCACTGGAGTGCCCAAAAGCACAAGGTGTGCAATACCCAGAGACATGGCCAAGGTAAGAAAGGCTGAAAGACGACCACCACTGAACAAGACACACAAGCTGAAACGTCAAGACTGGGCCAAGAAATATCTCAAGACTGATTTTTCTAAGGTTTTATGGACTGATGAAATGAGAGTGAGTCTTGATGGGCCAGATGGATGGGCCCGTGGCTGGATTGGTAAAGGCCAGAGAGCTCCAGTCCGACTCAGACGCCAGCAAGGTGGAGGTGGAGTACTGGTTTGGGCTGGTATCATCAAAGATCAGCTTGTGGGGCCTTTTTGGGTTGAGGGTGGAGTCAAGCTCAACTCCCAGTCCTACTGCCAGTTACTGGAAGACACCTTCTTCAAGCAGTGGTACAGGAAGAAGTCTGCATCCTTCAAGAAAAACATGATTTTCATGCAGGACAACGCTCCATCACACGCGTCCAAGTACTCCACAGCGTGGCTGGCAAGAAAGGGTATAAAAGAAGAAAATCTAATGACATGGCCTCCTTGTTCACCTGATCTGAACCCCATTGAGAACCTGTGGTCCATCATCAAATGTGAGATTTACAAGGAGGGAAAACAGTACACCTCTCTGAACGGTGTCTGGGAGGCTGTGGTTGCTGCTGCACGCAATGTTGATGGTGAACAGATCAAAACACTGACAGAATCCATGGATGGCAGGCTTTTGAGTGTCCTTGCAAAGAAAGGTGGCTATATTGGTCACTGATTTGTTTTTGTTTTGTTTTTGAATGTCAGAAATGTATATTTGTGAATGTTGAGATGTTATATTGGTTTCACTCGTAAAAATAAATAATTGAAATGGGTATATATTTGTTTTTTGTTAAGTTGCCTAATAATTATGCACAGTAATAGTCACCTGCACACACAGATATCCCCCTAAAATAGCTAAAACTAAAAACAAACTAAAAACTACTTCCAAAAATATTCAGCTTTGATATTAATGAGTTTTTTGGGTTCATTGAGAACATGGTTGTTGTTCAATAATAAAATTAATCCTCAAAAATACAACTTGCCTAATAATTCTGCACTCCCTGTATAGATTCCAGTACTGTTAATACAAAAACCTTTTTTAAAAAAGTGGACTCAAATAATTTTATACACGCGAAAAGTTGCCACCTAACAAAATGGAAGGATAACATACCAAAGTCACAGCTTCTTAGAATCAGAAAAAACTGTTCAAGACTAGTGGACTATGAGGAACAAGCACTAATACTCAGCAAAAGGTTTTCAGAAAGAGGTTATGATGAAAGAACCAGGCATCAACAAAAACAGAGAAGAAGCTAAAGTTATAGAAAGAACAACCCTCACAAAATATAAAGAGAAACCACTCCCCGTCACCACTAGTGATGTCGCAAACCTAAAATTTTGCGTTTGCGAACGGCGAATGCAAACATCCGCAAAAGTTTGCAAACAGGGCGAACCGCCATAGACTTCAATAGGCAGGCGAATTTTAAAACCCACAGGGACTCTTTCTGGCCACAAAAGTGATGGAAAAGTTGTTTCAAGGGGACTAACACCTGGACTGTGGTATGCCGGAGGGGGTTCCATGGCAAACTCCCATGGAAAATTACATAGTTGATGCAGAGTCTGGTTTTAATCCATAAAGGGCATAAATCACCTAACATTCCTAAATTGTTTGGAATAACGTGCTTTAAAACATCAGGTATGATGTTGTATCGTTCAGGTAGTGTAAGGGGTTTTTTTTTTTTTTAAATGTACACTACTGTTTTAGCAGATATGACTTGCACTGGTGTGACACTGTGCCCTGGCAGGACCTGGAAAGCACACGTGTGAGGGAAACTGACTGCTATTATTTCACAGTAAAAAAAGTTTTTTTTTTTTTTTAAATGTATGTACACTACTGTTTTAGTAGATATGATTTGCACTGGTGTGACACTGTGCCCTGGCAGGACCTGGAGCGCACACGTGTGAGGGAAACTGACTGCTATTATTTCACAATAAAAAAGGGTTGTTGTTTTTTTAAATGTATGTAGACTACTGTTTTAGCAGATATGACTTGCACTGGTGTGACACTGTGCCCTGGCAGGACCTGGAACGCACACGTGTGAAGGAAACTGACTGCTATTATTTCATAGTAAAAAAAAAGTTTTTTTTTTTTTTTAAATGTACACTACTGTTTTAGTAGATATGACTTGCACTGGTGTCACACTGTGCCCTGGCAGGACTTGAAACGCACATGTGTGAAGGAAACTGACTGCTATTATTTCAAATTAAAAAAAGTTTTTTTTTTTGTTTTTTTTTAAATGTACACTACTGTTTTAGCAGATATGACTTGCACTGGTGTCACACTGTGCCCTGGCAGGACCTCAAACGCACACGTGTGAAGGAAAATGACTGCTACTATTTCAAATTAAAAAAAAGGGTTTTTTTATTTTAAATGTACACTACTTTTTTTAGCAGATATGACTTGCAGTGGTGTAACACTGTGCCCTGGCAGGACCTCAAACGCACACGTGTGAAGGAAAATGACTGCTATTATTTCACAGTAAAAAAAGTTTTTGTTTTTTTTTTAAATGTACACTACTGTTACACCAGATATGAGTGGTGGCACTGGGCAAGTGGGCACAGTATACGCTGTGAGCCTGAGCTGGTAGGCAGGCTGCAATTAGATTACACAGGGAAGAAAAAAAAAAGCAGACTGATGTTCTAGCCCTAAAAATGGCTTTTTGGGGTGATGTCCTTACAGCAGAGATCAGATGAGTCCTTCAGGACTGTAGTAGACACTGAATACACTAGCCTAGCTATCGATTTCCCTATTAAATCAGCAGCAGCTACACTGTCCCTCCTCTCACTAAGAATGCAGGCTCCGAATGAATCTAAAATGGATGCTGTCCAGGAGGTGGGAGGGTCTGGGAGGGAGTGTCTGCTGCTGATTGGCTGGAATGTGTCTTGTGACTGTGAGCTACAGGGTCAAAGTTTACTCAATGATGACGAATAGGGGGCGAATCGAACATCGCATATGTTCGCCGTCCGCTGCGAACGCAAACATGCTATGTTCGCTGTGAACTATTTGCGGCAGAACTGTTCGCGACATCACTAGTCACCACACATAACACAACAGAGAATGACTTGATTGTCCCATTTATCACAAATTATAATGGACAACATAAGGTAGTGGAAAAAATAATAAAGAAACACTGGCATATTGTCAGGGAAGATCCCATCATAGGAGACAAATTACCCATTAAACCAAAGTTCATTTACAGACGCTCTGATAATCTCAAAACCATACTAGCACCTAGCGAATTCAAAAATAAGAATACACAGACCGTACAGAGAGACCTAATGGGTAACAAAGTGAATGGTTTTTTCACTGCTGTAAATCTTGCCACTATAGTTCGAAAACTAAAGAATATACATCTAGCAGCACAAATGAGCAATTTCACATCAAAGACACTATAAGGTGTACAGACAAAGGAATAATTTACCTTATACAGTGCAGTTGCAATAAACAATATCTAGGGGAAACAACAAGAACACTCAGGGAAAGAATAAGAGAGCACCTTTGGCAGATTGAAAAAGGGAACAAAGAAACACATCTATATCAACACTTTAGAGAAATACATAATAACCGATTAAAAGACTTCACTTTTTGGGGCATATTAAAGGTAAAACCTAACTGGAGGGGAGGAAATTACGAAAATAAAATACTCAAGAAAGAAGCACAAGTAATCTATAGGATGAAAACACTCCACCCTTGGGTCTCAACTCAGAAATAGATGTAACCCCTTTCATGTACGATTGAGTTCACTTGTCATCTCAATCGATGGATACTCATCAATTATACTCTTTCCTATGCCTAGACATGCATATCCCATAAAATCGATTACCACCCATTTTAACTCTCATATTCACATATGCCTTATTTACTTAGAATTTCCATAAAAACTTGATATGGAACTATTATACTTCTATATCGGCCACAGTAAATATACAAGAATATGAAGTTGCAACAACAAAAAATACCTAAACAAATTATGTTTCTACTATGTGCTTAACAATTATAAAACTAAAATTATGATCATAAGTTCCTTTCTATATTTCCTAACTTTACGAAAGGGAAATAGACATTTACACAAACTTTAGATTTACATGAAGGACCTTTCCGTTTTGACTATGTGTTTAACTTTTTGACTATGTGTTTAACTTTTTGAAAACATTACAATTATGCTTTCATGCTGTAATATTATGTGAAATATTCACATAAGAGTGTAAATATGTGTTGCATTTAAAAATACTAAGTGATTGATAAGGAACACTTAACATGTGCTTAACTATGTGCTTAACAATTCTAAAACCAAAATTATGATTATAAGTTCCTCTTACACTTCCTCACTGTGCGAAAGGGAAATAGACATTTACAAAAACTGTAGATTTACATGAAGGACCTTTCCATTTTAACTATGTGTTTAACTTTTTGACTATGTGTTTAACTTTTTAAAACATTATAATCATGCCATCATGCTGTAATATGCAAAATAGACATTTACACAAACTGTAGATTTACATGAAGAACCTTTCCGTTTTAACTATGTGTTTAACTTTTTGACTATGTGTTTAACTTTTTAAAACATTATAATCATGCCATCATGCTGTAATATGCAAAATAGACATTTACACAAACTGTAGATTTACATGAAGAACCTTTCCGTTTTGACTATGTGTTTAACTTTTTGACTATGTGTTTAACTTTTTAAAACATTATAGGTATGCTTTCATGCTGTATTACTATGTGAAATATTCACATAAGAGTGTAAATATAAGTTGCATTAAAGATATTAAGTGATGTTAAGGAATACTTAACATTTACAAACCAATAACATCTAACATAATGAAGGATCATATTTATAGGATATATTACGGTACAGAAAAATAACAGTGAATTAAGTGGCATGAAGCTAATACTTATATATAAGAAGACACTTTAATGAAGTTTTAATGAAGTTTTATTGATGGACTATGAATTATACCTTTAACAAAAAACCGGATACCACCTTAAAAGAATTAACTTCTAAGGATTATACCACCTTAAGACCTGAATGACAAGGTAACACCCACCTTAACAATTAACCTATGAACATATAACTCAACCCTATTTAAAGCAGCATACTAGCCTAGCAATTCATTCTTGAAAAAGCCCTGAGTGAGGGGCGAAACATGTCGAACTGAATTGCTAAATTTTCTACTCAATGCCAACAACTGACTAGCAGCTGTGAAATAATACAGTGCACCTTACGGATTTACAGACCCTGAAACCGGATTGATCATAAAGAGGGATATAACCGATGGAAACCAGCCCATCCTAAAGTTGGACACAGCCTATAAAAACTTGCTACCAGACAAGAAGGGACAACTACTAAAAAGCTTGGCGTTAGGACTTACGTCACAAGAAGACAGGGGCTCACCACTAAAAACCGCCCTCTGCTACATACAACAGGCGGATCAGATCTGCAACGCTGGAATACAACAAAGGCGTGATTTTAGAATACAGACCGCATCACCGAAGCAGTAACACCTCGACGCCGGAAGACTACCTGGGCCCAGGAAAAGTTTCAGAGACTTTGAATCCGCAAAGTACCAGTACAGTGACAGCGTGATATTCCAAGTACAATTTAATGAGAACCGGATACATTCGTATCAACACTGTGGCACATTAATATCCTCTCTCTAGACGTAGAGAGAGGCATTAAAAACGTTTAAGGTACCGCTTAAAAACTTCTTATATACGTACTCTATGCCTACACTGCATCTCAGCAGGTTATTTATATGTGATTTCTAATCTGAATTTTAGCACTCTATTTTCTGAACTATTGGACGTCCAATTTTAGTTTTACCCCATTTCCATTTTATAAGCAACTGTATATGTATATTTTATAAGTGTTTGTGTAGATTTTTTGTATAATAAATGTTATTTATCAATCACTTACAGTCTGTTATATAGATTGGTATACATTTGAGATTAACCCAATTCTCCTACACTTTTGTAACCTGCTTATATCGAGCTAGTCTCAAGTGATAGGGAGCTTTAGTCATCTAAGAATTTAACATATAAGTGTTATACTGATCCACACAACTGATTAATACACATGAGCTTATAGCTATATTGAATTATCTCAGTACAACTTATATTTATTGTCTCCTTTACCGAACCTAAAAAGGGTCCTCTGAGAATATATTAATGTACTTTATATTGATCTAATCAATACTCATAATCACTTTATGAAATCATTTTTTCCTTGATATAACTATCTAAAGGTCCTTATTTATATTGAGAATATTTATGATTTATTAATTATTACAAAAACAATACTCATTAACCCTTAGGCTTCCAAGCGCCAGTACTACCTTGCCGAATCTGTCCAGTATAGTAGTCTGAGAAATAAAAATTGGTTTTGCATGGTTTAAGCACAAATATCTGCTGTAGATAATATGCATAGAGAGCATAGATATGCTCACAAATAAACTGTATCTATGGTGGATTATAAGCAATAAAAGCAAAATATTGTAATCATAGTGAATACTTTTTTCTTTGATTTTTTTTTGCCACTTTTTAATCAACAACATTAGCTATTGGAGTTTAGTCTCTGGCTTCTTTTCATTTTTCATTGGTTCTTTCCTCAATATTATCTGAATATCCAGAAAACATTAATGGTTCTTGAATCTAAGGCAGTCAAGTCTTCATTCAGTTTTAAAGGGCAGAAAATAAACTATGGGTGGCTTTCTTTTTTCCTTTTTTTGTGTATCAATAAAAACAACTTTATAAAATAACATGTTGAAATCATAGTAAAACCAAGGTAGTGCTAGTAAGTCTTTGGTGTTAGCAGTTCTTCCAATTATATATGTATGTGATTTCAGTCTTGGATTGTGTATTAAGTCACTTCATCTTTTCGCAATTTGTATTTTTTGTACTTCTTTAACCTCTTACCTGTCTTCCCTGGTCTTTACCTTTATCTATTTTCCCAAGATAGACCATCCATAATAACCCCACTCTTCCTTGACCTTCCATACTTTACCATAACCCCTAACTACTCTACCGACACAAAGTGTGTGTAGGTCACCTAAATGTGTGCATATGTGTATGCATTTACAACAATAGGGGATAATGAAAACAAAGCCCACAATCACCACTGAAGCTTTCTATGACTCTCTCTCTCTTTCTGCAGACTGCCAGAACTCTTAACCTGGGTTAATCACTGAGAGGGTGATCACAAATGCAGTCAGCATGCACATCCGGTTGTATATTCATGTATGGATACACAGGAGAGGAGACAGAGGTGGAGAGGTTGGTGGGTCAAGAGATACATGTATTCCAGTTTAGCATTTATATCATGACTGGAGCAGCAACAGTCTATGGTACTAGAGAAAAGTGTTAAGAAAATAATGGACGTGTCTGGGTAGCAGCCATGAAAGGTTTCAAAATAACGTAAACCAGATAATTCACTGATTATCACTTGATATCAACCACATCCTTGAGAGAAAAGGCAATCTACCAGTGTTCTCTGACCTGATGATTTGAAATGCATACAATTTGATATTCGTATGATCCCAGAGCCCTGATCCGAGCTGCTAAAGCCTTAGGCAAAGGATTTAATTAAGACTTTAGTACTACAATAAGTAATCCTACACTGACCCTTGGCTTGGTTCATTTGGGAGGTTAAGAACTAATTGGAACTTGATCTACCGAGATTTGAGCCTAATCCAACAACATTTCCTGATTTCAGATGACACTGAGGACTTTAATGTTCCTTGCACATATATGTCTACGTCATGATAGAGGTCATGACCCCTTGTTCTTGAATTTTCCTTTTAATGTAAAATAGTAACTGGTTCAGATTTATTAAGCCCTTTAATATACTCAAAAGTTGCTATTATGTCACCTCTTCCCTTCTCTCCTCTAAGCTATAAACATTTAGGTAATTGAGCCTCTCCTGGTACGTTTTATTTTTTACACTATGTACCATTTTAGTAGCGCTCCTTTGCACAGATTCAAGTTTGTTTATATCCTTCTGAAGATATGACCTCCAGAACTGCACACAATACTTAAGATGAGGTCTAACTAATGATTTGTAAAGGAGCATAAGAACCTTACTATTTCTGCTGCAAATACCTCTACCAATACATCCAAGCATTCTGCTGGCCTTAATTGCTGCAGTACTAAATTGTTTACTAAACTTTAAATAATCTGAAATAATAATCCCCAAGTCCTGTTCCTCATTTGCAACAGTCAGTAAAGTGTCATTGAGTCTGTAATTAACGTTTATATTTTTCTTCCCTAAATGAATAATTTTACACTTTGTTGAGTTTAAATTTAGATACCAGTCATTTGTCCTATTCTCCAATTGTTATATATCACTTCTTATTTTGTCTACCCCCCCCCCCCCGGAACATCTACTCTATTGCAAATTTTTTAATCATCTGCAAACAGACATACTTTCCCCTGTAGCTCTTTGCAGATATCTCTGATATATAAATATTAAACAAAACAGGCCGGAGAACTGACACCTGAGGAACACAACTAGTAACAGCCCCCTCTACTGAATGTACTCCATTTACTAAGACACTATCGCCTAGATCACGAGTTTGGCGTTAGCCTTAAAAAGCAGCATTTTAACGCCCGCTGGTATTACGAGTCTGACAGGTACATTTGTACCGCTCACTTTTCTTCCGTGACTCGAGGCTACCGCAAATCCCCTTACGTCAATTGTCTATCCTATCTTTTTAATGGGATTTGCCTAACGCAGGTATTATGAGTCTTGGAAGAAGTGGGCGGTAGACCCTCTCCCATCCAGACTCCTACCGCATTTAAAAGTCCGTAGTTAAGAGTTTTATGGGCTAACGCCGGAACATAAAGCTCTTAACTAAAGCGCTAAAAGTACACTGACACCCATAAACTACCTATTAACCCCTAAACCGAGGCCCCCCCACATCGCGAACACTAAAAAAAAAAAAATACAATTAAATTAAATAAACTAAATTACGAAAAAACAAACAAACACTAAATTACAGAAAATAAAAAAAAGAATTACAAGAACTTTAAATTAATTACACCTAATCTAATCCCCCTAATAAAATAAAAAAGCCCCCCAAAATAATAAAATTTCCCTACCCTATACTAAATTACAAATAGCCCTTAAAAGGGCCTTTTGCGGGGCATTGCCCCAAAGTAATCAGCTCTTTTACCTGTAAAATAAAAATACAATACCCCCCACAACATTACAACCCACCACCCACACACCCCTACTCTAAAACCCACCCAATCCCCCCTTAAAAAAATCTAACACTAACCCCCTGAAGATCATCCTACCTTGAGCCGTCTTCACCCAGCCGGGCACAAGTGTTCCTCCAGAGGGTTCGAAGTCTTCATCCGATTGGGGCAGAAGAGGTCCTCCAGATGGCAGAAGGCTTCATCCAGGCTGCATCTTCTATCTTCATCCTTCCGGAGCGGAGTGGGTCCAACTTCAATCCAGCCGACGCAGAGCATCATCTTTTTGCAATTTGTATTTTTTGTACTTCTTTAACCTCTTACCTGTCTTCCCTGGTCTTTACCTTTATCTATTTTCCCAAGATAGACCATCCATAATAACCCCACTCTTCCTTGACCTTCCATACTTTACCATAACCCATAACTACTCTACCGACACAAAGTGTGTGTAGGTCACCTAAATGTGTGCATATGTGTATGCATTTACAACAATAGGGGATAATGAAAACAAAGCCCACAATCACCACTGAAGCTTTCTATGACTCTCTCTCTCTTTCTGCAGACTGCCAGAACTCTTAACCTGGGTTAATCACTGAGAGGGTGATCACAAATGCAGTCAGCATGCACATCCGGTTGTATATTCATGTATGGATACACAGGAGAGGAGACAGAGGTGGAGAGGTTGGTGGGTCAAGAGATACATGTATTCCAGTTTAGCATTTATATCATGACTGGAGCAGCAACAGTCTATGGTACTAGAGAAAAGTGTTAAGAAAATAATGGACGTGTCTGGGTAGCAGCCATGAAAGGTTTAAAAATAACGTAAACCAGATAATTCACTGATTATCACTTGATATCAACCACATCCTTGAGAGAAAAGGCAATCTACCAGTGTTCTCTGACCTGATGATTTGAAATGCATACAATTTGATATTCGTATGATCCCAGAGCCCTGATCCGAGCTGCTAAAGCCTTAGGCAAAGGATTTAATTAAGACTTTAGTACTACAATAAGTAATCCTACACTGACCCTTGGCTTGGTTCATTTGGGAGGTTAAGAACTAATTGGAACTTGATCTACCGAGATTTGAGCCTAATCCAACAACATTTCCTGATTTCAGATGACACTGAGGACTTTAATGTTCCTTGCACATATATGTCTACGTCATGATAGAGGTCATGACCCCTTGTTCTTGAATTTTCCTTTTAATGTAAAATAGTAACTGGTTCAGATTTATTAAGCCCTTTAATATACTCAAAAGTTGCTATTATGTCACCTCTTCCCTTCTCTCCTCTAAGCTATAAACATTTAGGTAATTGAGCCTCTCCTGGTACGTTTTATTTTTTACACTATGTACCATTTTGGTAGCGCTCCTTTGCACAGATTCAAGTTTGTTTATATCCTTCTGAAGATATGACCTCCAGAACTGCACACAATACTTAAGATGAGGTCTAACTAATGATTTGTAAAGGAGCATAAGAACCTTACTATTTCTGCTGCAAATACCTCTACCAATACATCCAAGCATTCTGCTGGCCTTAATTGCTGCAGTACTAAATTGTTTACTAAACTTTAAATAATCTGAAATAATAATCCCCAAGTCCTGTTCCTCATTTGCAACAGTCAGTAAAGCGTCATTGTGTCTGTAATTAACGTTTATATTTTTCTTCCCTAAATGAATAATTTTACACTTTGTTGTGTTTAAATTTAGATACCAGTCATTTGTCCTATTCTCCAATTGTTATATATCACTTCTTATTTTGTCTACCCCCCCCCCCCCCGGAACATCTACTCTATTGCAAATTTTTTAATCATCTGCAAACAGACATACTTTCCCCTGTAGCTCTTTGCAGATATCTCTGATATATAAATATTAAACAAAACAGGCCAGAGAACTGACACCTGAGGAACACAACTAGTAACAGCCCCCTCTACTGAATGTACTCCATTTACTAAGACACTATCGCCTAGATCACGAGTTTGGCGTTAGCCTTAAAAAGCAGCATTTTAATGCCCGCTGGTATTACGAGTCTGACAGGTACAGTACCGCTCACTTTTCTTCCGTGACTCGAGGCTACCGCAAATCCCCTTACGTCAATTGCCTATCCTATCTTTTTAATGGGATTTGCCTAACGCAGGTATTATGAGTCTTGGAAGAAGTGGGCGGTAGACCCTCTCCCATCCAGACTCCTACCGCATTTAAAAGTCCGTAGTTAAGAGTTTTATGGGCTAACGCCGGAACATAAAGCTCTTAACTAAAGCGCTAAAAGTACACTGACAACCATAAACTACCTATTAACCCCTAAACCGAGGACCCCCACATCGCGAACACTAAAAAAAAAAAAATACAATTAAATTAAATAAACTAAATTACGAAAAAACAAACAAACCTGGGTTAATCACTGAGAGGGTGATCACAAATGCAGTCAGCATGCACATCCGGTTGTATATTCATGTATGGATACACAGGAGAGGAGACAGAGGTGGAGAGGTTGGTGGGTCAAGAGATACATGTATTCCAGTTTAGCATTTATATCATGACTGGAGCAGCAACAGTCTATGGTACTAGAGAAAAGTGTTAAGAAAATAATGGACGTGTCTGGGTAGCAGCCATGAAAGGTTTAAAAATAACGTAAACCAGATAATTCACTGATTATCACTTGATATCAACCACATCCTTGAGAGAAAAGGCAATCTACCAGTGTTCTCTGACCTGATGATTTAAAATGCATACAATTTGATATTCGTATGATCCCAGAGCCCTGATCCGAGCTGCTAAAGCTTTAGGCAAAGGATTTAATTGAGACTTTAGTACTACAATAAGTAATCCTACACTGACCCTTGGCTTGGTTCATTTGGGAGGTTAAGAACTAATTGGAACTTGATCTACCGAGATTTGAGCCTAATCCAACAACATTTCCTGATTTCAGATGACACTGAGGACTTTAATGTCCCTTGCACATATATGTCTACTTCATGATAGAGGTCATGACCCCTTGTTCTTGAATTTTCATTTTAATGTAAAATAGTAACTGGTTCAGATTTATTAAGCCCTTTAATATACTCAAAAGTTGCTATTATGTCACCTCTTCCCTTCTCTCCTCTAAGCTATAAACATTTAGGTAATTGAGCCTCTCCTGGTACGTTTTATTTTTTAGACTATGTACCATTTTGGTAGCGCTCCTTTGCACAGATTCAAGTTTGTTTATATCCTTCTGAAGATATGACCTCCAGAACTGCACACAATACTTAAGATGAGGTCTAACTAATGATTTGTAAAGGAGCATAAGAACCTTACTATTTCTGCTGCAAATACCTCTACCAATACATCCAAGCATTCTGCTGGCCTTAATTGCTGCAGTACTAAATTGTTTACTAAACTTTAAATAATCTGAAATAATAATCCCCAAGTCCTGTTCCTCATTTGCAACAGTCAGTAAAGTGTCATTGTGCCTGTAATTAACGTTTATATTTTTCTTCCCTAAATGAATAATTTTACACTTTGTTGTGTTTAAATTTAGATACCAGTCATTTGTCCTATTCTCCAATTGTTATATATCACTTCTTATTTTGTCTACCCCCCCCCCCCCCCCCCGGAACATCTACTCTATTGCAAATTTTTTAATCATCTGCAAACAGACATACTTTCCCCTGTAGCTCTTTGCAGATATCTCTGATATATAAATATTAAACAAAACAGGCCAGAGAACTGACACCTGAGGAACACAACTAGTAACAGCCCCCTCTACTGAATGTACTCCATTTACTAAGACACTATCGCCTAGATCACGAGTTTGGCGTTAGCCTTAAAAAGCAGCATTTTAACGCCCGCTGGTATTACGAGTCTGACAGGTACATTTGTACCGCTCACTTTTCTTCCGTGACTCGAGGCTACCGCAAATCCCCTTACGTCAATTGCCTATCCTATCTTTTTAATGGGATTTGCCTAACGCAGGTATTATGAGTCTTGGAAGAAGTGGGCGGTAGACCCTCTCCCATCCAGACTCCTACCGCATTTAAAAGTCCGTAGTTAAGAGTTTTATGGGCTAACGCCGGAACATAAAGCTCTTAACTAAAGCGCTAAAAGTACACTGACACCCATAAACTACCTATTAACCCCTAAACCGAGGCCCCCCCACATCGCGAACACTAAAAAAAAAAAATACAATTAAATTAAATAAACTAAATTACGAAAAAACAAACAAACACTAAATTACAGAAAATAAAAAAAGAATTACAAGAACTTTTAATTAATTACACCTAATCTAATCCCCCTAATAAAATAAAAAAGCCCCCCAAAATAATAAAATTTCCCTACCCTATACTAAATTACAAATAGCCCTTAAAAGGGCCTTTTGCGGGGCATTGCCCCAAAGTAATCAGCTCTTTTACCTGTAAAATAAAAATACAATACCCCCCACAACATTACAACCCACCACCCACACACCCCTACTCTAAAACCCACCCAATCCCCCCTTAAAAAAATCTAACACTAACCCCCTGAAGATCATCCTACCTTGAGCCGTCTTCACCCAGCCGGGCACAAGTGTTCCTCCAGAGGGTTCGAAGTCTTCATCCGATTGGGGCAGAAGAGGTCCTCCAGATGGCAGAAGGCTTCATCCAGGCTGCATCTTCTATCTTCATCCTTCCGGAGCGGAGTGGGTCCAACTTCAATCCAGCCGACGCAGAGCATCATCTTTTTGCAATTTGTATTTTTTGTACTTCTTTAACCTCTTACCTGTCTTCCCTGGTCTTTACCTTTATCTATTTTCCCAAGATAGACCATCCATAATAACCCCACTCTTCCTTGACCTTCCATACTTTACCATAACCCATAACTACTCTACCGACACAAAGTGTGTGTAGGTCACCTAAATGTGTGCATATGTGTATGCATTTACAACAATAGGGGATAATGAAAACAAAGCCCACAATCACCACTGAAGCTTTCTATGACTCTCTCTCTCTTTCTGCAGACTGCCAGAACTCTTAACCTGGGTTAATCACTGAGAGGGTGATCACAAATGCAGTCAGCATGCACATCCGGTTGTATATTCATGTATGGATACACAGGAGAGGAGACAGAGGTGGAGAGGTTGGTGGGTCAAGAGATACATGTATTCCAGTTTAGCATTTATATCATGACTGGAGCAGCAACAGTCTATGGTACTAGAGAAAAGTGTTAAGAAAATAATGGACGTGTCTGGGTAGCAGCCATGAAAGGTTTAAAAATAACGTAAACCAGATAATTCACTGATTATCACTTGATATCAACCACATCCTTGAGAGAAAAGGCAATCTACCAGTGTTCTCTGACCTGATGATTTGAAATGCATACAATTTGATATTCGTATGATCCCAGAGCCCTGATCCGAGCTGCTAAAGCTTTAGGCAAAGGATTTAATTAAGACTTTAGTACTACAATAAGTAATCCTACACTGACCCTTGGCTTGGTTCATTTGGGAGGTTAAGAACTAATTGGAACTTGATCTACCGAGATTTGAGCCTAATCCAACAACATTTCCTGATTTCAGATGACACTGAGGACTTTAATGTCCCTTGCACATATATGTCTACTTCATGATAGAGGTCATGACCCCTTGTTCTTGAATTTTCATTTTAATGTAAAATAGTAACTGGTTCAGATTTATTAAGCCCTTTAATATACTCAAAAGTTGCTATTATGTCACCTCTTCCCTTCTCTCCTCTAAGCTATAAACATTTAGGTAATTGAGCCTCTCCTGGTACGTTTTATTTTTTAGACTATGTACCATTTTGGTAGCGCTCCTTTGCACAGATTCAAGTTTGTTTATATCCTTCTGAAGATATGACCTCCAGAACTGCACACAATACTTAAGATGAGGTCTAAGTAATGATTTGTAAAGGAGCATAAGAACCTTACTATTTCTGCTGCAAATACCTCTACCAATACATCCAAGCATTCTGCTGGCCTTAATTGTTGCAGTACTAAATTGTTTACTAAACTTTAAATAATCTGAAATAATAATCCCCAAGTCCTGTTCCTCATTTGCAACAGTCAGTAAAGTGTCATTGAGTCTGTAATTAACGTTTATATTTTTCTTCCCTAAATGAATAATTTTACACTTTGTTGTGTTTAAATTTAGATACCAGTCATTTGTCCTATTCTCCAATTGTTATATATCACTTCTTATTTTGTCTACCCCCCCCCCCCCCCGGAACATCTACTCTATTGCAAATTTTTTAATCATCTGCAAACAGACATACTTTTCCCTGTAGCTCTTTGCAGATATCTCTGATATATAAATATTAAACAAAACAGGCCCGAGAACTGACACCTGAGGAACACAACTAGTAACAGCCCCCTCTACTGAATGTACTCCATTTACTAAGACACTATCGCTTAGATCACGAGTTTGGCGTTAGCCTTAAAAAGCAGCGTTTTAACGCCCGCTGGTATTACGAGTCTGACAGGTACATTTGTACCACTCACTTTTCTTCCGTGACTCGAGGCTACCGCAAATCCCCTTACGTCAATTGCCTATCCTATCTTTTTAATGGGATTTGCCTAATGCAGGTATTATGAGTCTTGGAAGAAGTGGGCGGTAGACCCTCTCCCATCCAGACTCCTACCGCATTTAAAAGTCCGTAGTTAAGAGTTTTATGGGCTAACGCCGGAACATAAAGCTCTTAACTAAAGCGCTAAAAGTACACTGACACCCATAAATTACCTATTAACCCCTAAACCGAGGCCCCCCCACATCGCGAACACTAAAAAAAAAAATTACAATTAAATTAAATAAACTAAATTACGAAAAAACAAACAAACACTAAATTACAGAAAATAAAAAAAGAATTACAAGAACTTTAAATTAATTACACCTAATCTAATCCCCCTAATAAAATAAAAAAGCCCCCCAAAATAATAAAATTTCCCTACCCTATACCAAATTACAAATAGCCCTTAAAATGGCCTTTTGCGGGGCATTGCCCCAAAGTAATCAGCTCTTTTACCTGTAAAATAAAAATACAATACCCCCCACAACATTACAACCTATACTGTTAGGTAATATCGGGCAGACTTGCTGGGCCTATGGCTCTTATCTGCCGTCAATATATATGTTTCTATGTTTCTATACCTGGGTAGTCATCTGGAGAACTACATGGCAGGAACTAGTGCTGTCATCTAGAGCTGTTGAAAATGTATAACATTCTTGCAAAACTGCTGTCATATAGTACTCCAGAAATGGACCGGCTCCAAAAGCATACGTGTCTGCTTTTCAACAAAAGCTACCAAGAGAACAAAAAAAAACTGATAATAGAAGTAAATTAGAAAGTTGTTTAAAATCACATTCTCTATCTGAATCATAAAATAACAATTTTAGGTTTCCCAGTTTTGCATAACCAACACAGTTATAATAATATACTTTTAACCTCTGTGATTATCTTGTATCTAAGCCTCTGCAAACTGCCCCTTTTTTCAGTTTTTTTGACAGACTTGCAGTCTAGCCAATGAGTGCCTGCTCCCAGATAACTTAAATAAAAACTGCCGTATACCTTTTAATTTTCTCTGAAAATTGTGGGATTTCCAAGTATGAGAACAGGAAGTGCACAATGCAGACTTCCCAAGTATAACTCTGCTCTATATATCAGTGCCTAACTGACCTCAATATAAGTGATACAACATAACCTGCAAAACAATGTAAGTAATGGTAATAAAAATGACAGTTGCTAGCTGTGCCTACTCCAGTAACAAGCCTGAACTGGTTTCTCCAAATAAGGCAAGAGGAAGGGAGGGTGGCAATTTGGGGAGACTTTGACTGTTGTAGCATACTTCGCTGGTATGGTTAATTATTGTAGTGCTACAAAAAAAAGTATTGTAAATTCAAGGAGTTTTATGTCCCTTTAAATAAACACTGTTCTCTAAAATGTCCTCCTCTTTAATATTTTCCCTATAATTAGTTTTAACTCTTTACCTTTATTTTGTCATTAGAAATATCTGGGTTTTTTCTGCTGAAACTATCACCTATACAAAACATTCTAGTATAGCAATGTGAATAAGAGGCAGCTACAGAACTGAACTCTTGCAGGGGGAAGAGAGACAGCACATGTGACACTATGGGCCCTATGACCTAAACCTTGTAAAACAGACCTGGTTTTTCTTGTTGACCCTTGCAGGGGCTACCCTGGAGGAATTATCGTTAAAAAGGGGCAGTCCCTGTGAGTGGTGAGATGTCTCCTAAGGAAATTAATGAAGCTTGCTGGAAAGGAACACTTCGCACTGAGGCACAAAGTTAGCAGTAAGCATTAGTCACATTGTAAATCACTATACTGCTTTCTTTGTATAGCATCTTAAAATTGCTTCTGCTTTCATATGCATGTGTTTGTCTAATAGGGTTATAAATATGTTGAGTATTTTGAGAAAAGCTTTTAGTTTGTGAGAAAAAACTGTGAGATCTTAAGTGTGAAAATCTTTACAGAAGTACAAATTTTCTATGGTTTTTTTGTGCATCCAGAGGACTTAAATTAAGATTTACGCTGTGCATATTTAATATGATTTATTCCTATGTAATTTACATACAAATTTTATGCTTTTGATAAAATACGATTTTTGGGGAAAAAAAATTACGATTTTTGATGGACCTTTTTTTTTCTGCCTATTTTTGTGTGAATGATTTTTAAAATACGAATTTTATTGAGCACATAACATATGAAAATGCAGTATACGCCCCTTAGAGAGACACCCTGCTTTCAGGGCTAAAAGTGGCTTTAGATCAATTCCACCAGGTAAATAGACGTCCTGGGGAACATTCTTTAATAGTGATGTCGCGAATTGTTCGCCGGCAAACATAGCATGTTTGCGTTCGATCTGCCCCCTATTCGTCATCATTGAGTAATACTTTGACCCTGTACCTCACAGTCAGCAGGCACATTCCAGCCAATCAGCAGCAGACCCTCCCTCCCAGACCCTCCTACCTCCTGGACAGCATCCATTTTAGATTCATTCGGACGCTGCATTGTTAGTGAGAGGAGGGACAGTGTAGCTGCTGCTGATTTAATAGGGAAATCTATAGCTAGGCTAGTGTATTCAGTTTCCACTACAGTCCTGAAGGACTCATCTGATCTCTGCTGTAAGGACAGCACCCCAAAAAGCCCTTTTTAGGGCTGTTTTTTTCCCTGTGTAATTTAATTGCAGTTGCCTGCCTGCCAGCGTGTGTGTCAGGCTTACAGCGTATACTGTGCCCACTTGCCCAGTGCCACCACTCATATCTGGTGTAACAGTAGTGTAAATTTAAAAAAAACAACACTTTTTTGACTGTGTTAAATAATAGCAGTCAGTTTCCTTCACACGTGTGTGTTTAAGTGCCTGCCTGCCAGGGCACAGTGTCACCCCAGTGCAACTCATATCTGGTGTAACAGTAGTGTAGATTTAAAAAAAACAATACTTTTTTGACTGTGTTAAATAATAGCAGTCAGTTTCCTTCACACGTGTGCATTTAAGTGCCTGTCTGCCAGGGCACAGTGTCACCCCAGTGCAACTCATATCTGGTGTAACAGTAGTGTAGATTTAAAAAAAACAATACTTTTTTGACTGTGTTAAATAATAGCAGTCAGTTTCCTTCACACGTGTGCATTTAAGTGCCTGCCTGCCAGGGCACAGTGTCACCCCAGTGCAACTCATTTGTGGTGTAACAGTAGAATAGATTTAAAAAAAACAACACTTTTTTGACTGTGTTAAATAATAGCAGTCAGTTTCCTTCACACGTGGCGTTTCAGTGCCTGCCTGCCAGGGCACAGTGTCACCCCAGTGCAACTCATATCTGGTGTAACAGTAGTGTAGATTTAAAAAAAACAACACTTTTTTGACTGTGTTAAATAATAGCAGTCAGTTTCCTTCACATGTGTGCGTTTCAGGGCCTGCCTGCCAGGGCACAGTGTCACCCCAGTGCCACCACTCATATCTGGTGTAACAGTAGTGTAGATTTAAAAAGAACAACACTTTTTTGACTGTGTTAAATAATAGCAGTCAGTTTCCTTCACACGTGTGCGTTTAAGTGCCTGCCAGGGTACAGTGTCACCCCAGTGCAACTCATATCTGGTGTAACAGTAGTGTACATACCTGATGTTTTAAAGCACTTTATTCCACACAATTTAGGAATGTTAGGTGATTTATGCCCTTTATGGATTAAAACCAGACTCTGCATCAACTATGTAATTTTCCATGGGAGTTTTGCCATGGATCACCCTCCGGCATGCCATAGTCCAGGTGTTAGTACTCTTGAAAGAACTTTTCCATCACTATTGTGGCCAGAAACTGTCCCTGAGGGTTTTAAAATTTGCCTGCCTATTGAAGTCTATGGCGGTTCGCCCGGTTTGCCCGTTCGCGAACAGTTGTGGAAGTTCGCGTTCGCCGTTCGCGATCGCAAAATTTTAGGTTTGCGACATCACTATTCTTTAATAATCTCGGCAGCCCAGAGACATCGGGCCCTATGTTCCTGCAGCAACTTAGTGAACAGTAAATTGATCCCAGCTGCTTACCTAAGTGCAATGTCCATTTAAAGGGACAGTTCACCCAAAAATGTTCTCCCCTTTAAATTGTTCCCAAATATGATCAATTTTACCTACAGGAGTGTATTAAATTGTTTACTAGTAGCTCCTTTACGCCTATCTTTGCATTTGAAATAGCTGATTTAGCTTGTGGAATCCCAACCTACACTGAAAGTTTCTATTATTATTATTATTATTATTATTATCATTTATTTGTATAGCGCCACCAAATTCCGTAGCGCTGGGAGTATAAACTATTGATAAGCTATGTAAACACAACCAGCAGAATAAATTAGACTCTCAGTGGGGTGCATGATAGTTAAGTAATAAAATGATAATTTTCCATTGTCCTCTCTAAGTATTGAGCTTTGGTTTACAGACAAATATAACATATGGAAGCAAATATGTGTACATAAAGTGATAACATAATGAGATCTGTCATTACCTGAATCTCAACTCATTGTAATAGGCTGTGGCTTAAAAGCACAAAACCAGCTACTTCATATAAACAAATAAACCTGAAAATGTAATTTCTCCTACATTTTATACTCTGCAGCCGGTATAACAAGTCATTGAAAATACATTCATATAAAAAAAATGTTTTACAGTGTACTGTCCCTTTAAGCTTCAAAAGCATTATTTTTTTCTTAACAGCAATCACAGTATAATTTTCTTAATAACAGTAAAAGTTTAGATTCAATCGATATTTGTCTTAATATCGCTACTAAAAAGGTTCCTGTTGATCTTAAAATGCACTTTCTCATCTTATGTTCCAGTTTTTAAGGAAGGTAATTTTGTGCCTTAGGTGCTGAAAATGGACTAAAACTCTCACTTCGTAGACAATCTATGTATACTGCTGTGTCTATCATACAAAATATATTATTATAACTGGAGGTTAACTTAAAATAACATCTGTAGAAAATAATTTATAGCATCTGATTCTCTGTTACTTACTCCAGCAGTTTTAAAAACAACTTAAGATTGGAAAGAGTTATAGTTTCTAACCTCTCTTGAAGTAAAAAAATACTCCTATTTTGTTTTTTCATTGTAATTTCAGAAAAGTTACTGAAATGTTATGTTTACTTTTTTATTACAAGGTTTATATCTATTTAATTTTTCTTTCATTTTTGTTGAAGTAATAATTCTGTCTTTTGTGCATACATTAATTATAATGTTAAACAGCTAAAATCTGTCCTAGTACAATTCAAATCTGTATATTGGTAAATGCATTAAACTTAATTTTAGAAAGGATTATAACTTTGTAAAGCTCTAGGGGGTCGAACCGATAAAAATCGTCGCCCGCAAAAGCTGGCGACGCCAATATTTGCGCGGGTTTGGTATCCTATATACGGCGTAACCTAGAAGTTACGCGCGTATATTTCTGCCGTCGCCCGTAGTTTTTTGGGCCATAGGCAGGTATACCAAACCCGCGCAGTTTGGTATCCAATATACAGTGTAAGGACTTACGTGGCGAAAATGGAGAAATCTTACTCCATTTTCACCTCGCCACAAAAAGCAGCCGTAAGAAGCCTTACGCTGACTATTGGAGCCCCGTAACTCTCTAAACTAGCTGCTAAATAAACCTAACACCTAACGCATGCGCAATGTCTATCTAATTGTCAACCGCGATCTGCTAAATAAAACCTAACACCTAACGCATGCGCAATGTCTATCTAACTGTCAACCGCGATCTGCTAAATAAAACCTAACTCCTAACGCATGCGCAATGTCTATTTAACTGTCAACCGCGATCTGCTAAATAAAACCTAACACCTAACGCATGCGCAATGTCTATCTACCTGTCAACCGCGATCCCCCGCCACAATCCCTAATAAAGTATTTAACCCAAAAACCGCCGCCATCTACATAAACTAACCCCCTACTGTGAGCCCCTAAAACCGCCACCATCTACCTGATTTATCCCCTCTGACCGCCGCCAGCTATATTAATATTATTAACCCCTAATCTAATATCCATAAAGTAATAAACTCTATTACCAGTCCTTAAAAGGGCCTTTTGCGGGGCTTTTCCCCAAAGTTAACAGCTCTTTTGCCCTATAACCTGCCCTCCCTACACCGCCGCACCTATATTAATGGTATTAATCCCCTAATATAAGCACCTTACACCGCCGCCATCTATATTAAAATTATTAACCCCTTATTTAATCTACCTACCCCGCCGCCAGCTATATTATCTATATCAACCCTAAGTATATTATAGTTAATATAGTTATTACATTATATATATTAACTATATTAACCCTAATTATATTAGGGTTAATATAGTTAATATAGTTAATATAGTTACTATAGTATTTATATTAACTATATTAACTCTATCTAACCCTAACACCCCTAACTAAATTCTTATTAAATAAATCTAATTTATATTATAAACTAAAATATTCCTATTTAAATCTAAATACTTACCTATAAAATAAACCCTACGATAGCTACAATATAATTAATAATTACATTGTAGCTATGTTAGGGTTTATATTTATTTTACAGGTAAATTGTTAATTATTTTAACTAGGTATAATAGCTATTAAATAGGTATTACCTATTTAATAGCTACCTAGTTAAAATAATTACCCAATTACCTGTAAAATAAATCCTAACCTAAGTTACAAATACACCTACACTATCAATAAATTAAATAAACTACAAATATCTATCTAAAAATACAATTAAATAAACTAAACTAAATTACAAAAAAACAAACACTAAATTACAAAAAATAAAAAAAAGATTACAAGATTTTTAAGCTAATTACACCTATTCTAAGCCCCCTAATAAAATAATAAACCCTCAAAATAAAAAAAATTCCCTACCCTATTCTAAATTAAAAATAGTTCAAAGCTCTTTTACCTTACCAGCCCTTAAAAGGGCCTTTTGTGGGGGCATGCCCCAAAGAAAACTGCTCTTTTGCCTGAAAAAAAAACACAATACCACCCCCCAACATTAGAACCCACCACCCACATACCCCTAATCTAACCCAAACCCCCCTTAAATAAACCTAACACTACCCCCCTGAAGATCTCCCTACCTTGTATTCACCCCGCCGGGCAGAACTCTTCATCCGGTCCGGGCGATGTCCAATCAAGCGGCAAAGAAGAATTCTTCATCCCGGCGATGTCTTTCTCCAAGCGGCAGCAAAGTCTTCTTCCATCGGGCAGCATCTTCCATCAAGCGGCATCTTCAATCTTCATTCTTCGCTCCTCCAACGCGGAGCATCCATCCCGGCTGACGACTGAACGACGAATGAGGTACCTTTAAATGACGTCATCCAAGATGGCGTCCGTCGAATTCCGATTGGCTGATAGGATTCTATCAGCCAATCGGAATTAAGGTAGAAAAATCTGATTGGCTGATTGAATCAGCCAATCAGATTCAAGTTCAATCCGATTGGCTGAACCAATCAGCCAATCAGATTGAACTTGAATCTGATTGGCTGATTCAATCAGCCAATCAGATTTTTCTACCTTAATTCCGATTGGCTGATAAAATCCTATCAGCCAATCGGAATTCGACGGACGCCATTTTGGATGACGTCATTTAACGGTACCTTATTCGTCGTTCAGTCGTTGGCCTGGATGGATGCTCCGCGTCGGAGGAGCGACGAATGAAGATTGAAGATGCCGTTTGATGGAAGATGCTGCCGGATAGAAGAAGAGCTTGCTGCCGCTTGGATAAAGACATCGCCCGGATCGGATGAGGCGTTCGGCCCGGTGTGGGGAAGACAAGGTAGGGAGATCTTCAGGGGGGTAGTGTTAGGTTTATTTAAGGGGGGTTTGAGTTAGATTAGGGGTATGTGGGTGGTGGGTTGTAATGTTGGGGGGTGGTATTGTGTTTTTTTTTTCAGGCAAAAGAGCAGTTTTCTTTGGGGCATGCCCCCACAAAAGGCCCTTTTAAGGGCTGGTAAGGTAAAAGAGCTTTGAACTTTGTTTAATTTAGAATAGGGTAGGGAAATTTTTTTTATTTTGGGGGGCTTTATTATTTTATTAGGGGGCTTAGAATAGGTGTAATTAGCTTAAAAAATCTTGTAATCTTTTTTTATTTTTTGTAATTTAGTGTTTGTTTTTTTTGTAGTTTAGTTTATTTAATTGTATTTTTAGATAGATATTTGTAGTTTATTTAATTTATTGATAGTGTAGGTGTATTTGTAACTTAGGCTAGGATTTATTTTACAGGTAATTGGGTAATTATTTTAACTAGGTAGCTAGTAAATAGTTAATAACTATTTAATAGCTATTATACCTAGTTAAAATAATTAACAATTTACCTGTAAAATAAATATAAACCCTAACATAGCTACAATGTAATTATTAATTATATTGTAGCTATCTTAGGGTTTATTTTATAGGTAAGTATTTAGATTTAAATAGGAATATTTTAATTAATAATATTAATATTAGATTTATTTTAATAAGAGTTTAGTTAGGATGTTAGAGTTAGATAGGGTTATTATACTTAATATTTATATATAATATAATAACGATATTAACTATATTAACCCTAATATAATTAGGGTTAATATAGTTAATATATATAATATAATAACTATATTAACTATATTAACCCTAATATAATTAGGGTTAATATAGTTAATATAGCTGGCGGCGGTGTAGGGGGATTAGATTAGGGGTTAATACATTTATTATAGATGGTGGCGGTGTAGGGGGATGTAGATTGTAGGCAAAAGAGCAGTTTACTTTGTGACAAAGCCCCGCCAAAAGCCCTTTTAAGGGCTGGCAAAAGAGCTGAATTCTTTGGGGCATGCCCCGCAAAAAGCCCTTTTAAGGGCTGGCAAAAGAGCTGTTACTTTGGGGCAATGCCACGCAAAAAGCCCTTTTCAGGGCTATTTGTAGGGTTAGACTTAGGTTTAGTGGTAGGGATAGTTTAGTATTTTAGGGGTTAAACAATTTAATATAGATGGCGGCGGGGTAGGGGGATTAGATTAGGGGTTAATAATTTTAAAATAGATAGCGGCGGGGTAGGGGCTCACTTTAGGGGGTAGGTAAGGTAGATGGCGGCGGTGTTAGGGGCTCACTTTAGGGGGTTATAGATTTAATATAGCTGGCGGCGGTTTAGGGGTTAATAACTTTATTAGGTAGCGGCGGGCTCCGGGAGCGGCGGTTTAGGGGTTAATACATATTTTATTGTTAGGATAGTGAGGGGGGATAGCGGATAGAGGGTTAGACGTGTCGGGCTATGTTAGGGAGGCGTGTTAGACAGTGCGGGTGATTTAGACTTTAGTCAGGTTTTGTAGGCGCCGGCAGTTTCTAACGTGCCGTAAGTCACTGGCGACGCCAGAAATTTGTACTTGCGCAGATTTCTGGACATCGCTGGTTTATCAGACTTACGGCACGTTAGCATCTGACGGCGCCGTATATGGGATAGCTCGAGTTGCGAGCTGAAACTGTGGGCGACGTGGGTTCCCTCGCTTGCGCCGCAAACTACGCCGTTTATCGGATCGCGCCCTGCATATATAAAGGTTGATCCAAAGTAAATAAAACTTCATAGAATATTTAGTTCATTTCAAAACTTACTTAGCTTGATGGTTGGATCTCTAAAAAAAAAAAATGCGTATTTGAGTATACTTTTGCCAACCTGATCCATCTAATTATCCATCTAACCACCCTACCAGGAAGTATCTACCCAAGCCTGGTATCTTTTAAAGGAGCACCCCAGACAAAACTAGACATGTGCGGTTCGTTTCGGATTAATTCGGAAATTCGGTAAATTCGGTAAATTCGGAGATTCGGATCGATTCGGATTTCCGAATTAAAATACTTCCGAATCTACCGAATGAATCCGAAATAGCTGCCGTATCTCCGAATAAATCCGAATTAGCTCGTTAAAATTCGGCATTTCCCCATAGGAAACAATGGGAGTTTCGGCTGAAAAAAAACTAACACCGCAGCCCCATTGTTTCCTATGGGGAAACACTAAGTCTACACCTAACACCCTAACATGTACCCCGAGTCTCTAAACACCCCTAATCTAACACTTATTAACCCCTAATCTGCCGCCCCCGCTATCGCTGACACCTGCATTATTTTATTAACCCCTAATCTGCCGACCGAATATCGCCGCCACCTACATTATAACTATTAACCCCTAATCTGCTGTCCCTAACACCGCCGACCCCTACATTATAGTTATTAACCCCTAATCTGCCCCCCCCCCAACGTCGCCGCAATCTAACTACAAGTATTAACCCCTAATCTGCCGACCGAATATCGCTGCCGCCTACATTATAGCTATTAACCCCTAATCTGCTGTCCCTAACACCGCCGACCCCTACATTATAGTTATTAACCCCTAATCTGCCCCCCCCAACGTCGCCGCAATCTAACTACAAGTATTAACCCCTAATCTGCCGACCCGATATCGCCGCCGCCTACATTATAGCTATTAACCCCTAATCTGCTGTCCCTAACACCGCCGACCCCTACATTATAGTTATTAACCCCTAATCTGCCCCCCCCAACGTCGCCACAATCTAACTACAAGTATTAACCCCTAATCTGCCGACCGCAAATCGCCGCAACTATAATAAATGTATTAACCCCTAAACCGCCGCACTCCCGCCTCGCAAACACTATAATACATTTTATTAACCCCTAATCTGCCCTCCCTAACATCGCCGCCACCTACCTACAATTATTAACCCCTAATCTCCCGCCCCCAACGTCGCCGCTACTATAATAAGGTTATTAACCCCTAAACCTAAGTCCAACCCTAACACTAACACCCCCTAACTTAAATATAATTTAAATAAAACGAAATAAATTTACTATAGTTAAATAAATGAATCCTATTTAAAACTAAAGACTTACCTGTAAAATAAACCCTAAGATAGCTGCAATATAACTAATAGTTACATTGTAGCTATTTTAGGATTTATTTTTATTTTACAGGCAACTTTGTATTTATTTTAACTAGGTACAATAGTTATTAAATAGTTAATAACTATTTAATAACTACCTAGCTAAAATAAATACAAATTTACCTGTAAAATAAATCCTAACCTAAGTTACAATTACACCTAACACTACACTATACTTTAATAAATTATTCCTATTTAAAACTAAATACTTACCTGTAAAATAAACCCTAAGATAGCTGCAATATAACTAATAGTTACATTGTAGCTATTTTAGCATTTATATTTATTTTACAGGCAACTTTGTATTTATT
The DNA here is from genome assembly GCF_027579735.1 of Bombina bombina. Lineage (NCBI taxonomy): Eukaryota > Metazoa > Chordata > Amphibia > Anura > Bombinatoridae > Bombina > Bombina bombina. Next base: position 508,160,817 of record NC_069499.1, on the reverse strand, counting down.
TTAACTAGGTACAATAGCTATTAAATAGTTATTGACTAATTAATAGCTACCTAGTTAAAATAATTACAAAATTACCTGTAAAATAAATCCTAACCTAAGTTACAATAAAACCTAACACTACACTATCATTAAATAAATTAACTACAAGTACCTACAATTATCTACAATTAAATAAACTAAAGTACAAAACCCCCCCACTAAATTACAAAAAATAAAAAACCACTAAATTACAAAAAATAAAAAAATATTACAAGAATTTTAAACTAATTACACCTAATCTAAGCCCCCTAATAAAATAACAAAGCCCCCCAAAATAAAAAAAAATGCCCTACCCTATACTAAATTACAAAAGTTAACAGCTCTATTACCTTACCAGCCCTGAACAGGGCCCTTTGCGGGGCATGCCCCAAAGAAAACAGCTCTTTTGCCTGTAAAAAAAAAAACACAACCCCCCCCCAACATTACAACCCACCACCCACATACCCCTACTCTAACCCAAACCCCCCTTAAATAAACCTAACACTACCCCCCTGAAGATCTCCCTACCTTGAGTCGTGTTCACCCAGCCGGGCCGAAGTCTTCATCCGATGGGGCAGAAGAGGACATCCAGACCGGCAGAAGTCTTCATCCAAGCGGGGCAAGAAGAGGTCTTCCATCCATCATACAAGTACCAAAATACAAACAAACACTAAATTACCAAAAATAATAAAATATTACAATAATTTTAAACTAATTACACCTAATCTAAGCCCCCTACTAGCTATTAATATAGCTTCAATATAACTAATAGTTACATTGTAGCTATTTTAGGATTTATATGTATTTTACAGGCAACTTTGTATTTATTTTATCTAGGTACAATAGTTATTAAATAGTTAATAACTATTTAATAACTACCTAGCTAAAATAAATACAAATTTACCTGTAAAATAAATCATAACCTAAGTTACAATTACACCTAACACTACACTATCATTAAATTAACTAAATAAATGAATCCTATATAAAACTAAAGACTTACCTGTAAAATAAACCCTAATATAGTTGCAATATAACTAATAGTTACATTGTAGCTATTTTAGCATTTATATTTATTGTACAGGCAACTTTGTATTCATTTTAACTAGGTTCAATAGCTATTAAATAGATATTGACTATTTAATAGCTACCTAGTTAAAATAATTACAAAATTACCTGTAAAATAAATCCTAACCTAAGTTACAATTAAACCTAACACTACACTATCATTAAATAAATTAACTACAAGTACCTACAATTAAATACAATTAAAAAAACTAAACTAAAGTACAACCCCCCCCCCCACTAAATTACAAAAAATAAAAAAATATTACAAGAATTTTAAACTAATTACACCTAATCTAAGCCCCCTAATAAAATAACAAAGCCCCCCAAAATAAAAAAATGCCCTAACCTATACTAAATTACAAAAGTTAACAGCTCTATTACCTTACCAGCCCTGAACAGGGCCCTTTGCGGGGCATGCCCCAAAGAAAACAGCTCTTTTGCCTGTAAAAAAAAAACACAATCCCCCCCCCCACATTACAACCCACCACCCACATACCCCTACTCTAACCCAAACCCCCCTTAAATAAACCTAACACTACCCCCCTGAAGATCTCCCTACCTTGAGTCGTGTTCACCCAGCCGGGCCGAAGTCTTCATCCGATGGGGCAGAAGAGGACATCCAGACTGGCAGAAGTCTTCATCCAAGCGGGGCAAGAAGAGGTCTTCCATCCATCAGAAAAGTACAAAAAAACAAACAAACACTAATTTAGCAAAAATAATAAAATATTACAATAATTTTAAACTAATTACACCTAATCTAAGCCCCCTACTAGCTATTAATATAGCTACAATATAACTAATGGTTACATTGTAGCTATTTTAGGATTTATATTTATTTTACAGGCAACTTTGTATTTATTTTAACTAGGTACAATAGCTATTAAATAGTTAATAACTATTTAATAACTACCTAGCTAAAATAAACACAAATTTACCTGTAAAATAAACCCTAACCTAAGTTACAATTACACCTAACACTACACTGTCATTAAATTAAATAAATAAATTAATCCTATATAAAACTAAATACTTACCTGTAAAATAAACCCTAATATAGCTACAATATAACTAATAGTTACATTGTAGCTATTTTAGCATTTATATTTATTTTACAGGCAACTTTGTATTTATTTTAACTAGGTACAATAGCTATTAAATAGATATTTACTGTTTAATAGCTACCTAGTTAAAATAATTACAAAATTACCTGTAAAATAAATCCTAACCTAAGTTACTATTAAACCTAACACTACACTATCATTAAATAAATTAACTACAAGTACCTACAATTAAATACAATGAAATAAACTAAACTAAAGTACAAAAAAAACAAACACTAAATTACAAAAAATAAGAAAAATTACAAGAATTTTAAACTAATTACACCTAATCTAAGCCCCCTAATAAAATAACAAAGCCCCCCAAAATAAAAAAATGCCCTACCCTATACTAAATTACAAAAGTAATCAGCTCTATTACCTTACCAGCCCTGAACAGGGCCTTTTGCGGGGCATGCCCCAAAGAAAACAGCTCTTTTGCCTGTAAAAAAAAACACAATACCCCCCCCACATTACAACCCACCACCCACATACCCCTACTCTAACCCAAACCCCCCTTAAATAAACCTAACACTACCCCCCTGAAGATCTCTCTACCGTGTCTTCACCCAGCGGGCCGAAGTCTTCATCCAAGCGGGGCAAGATAGGATTCTATCAGCCAATCGGAATTAAGGTAGGAAAAATCTGATTGGCTGATTTAATCAGCCAATCAGATTGACCTCGCATTCTATTGGCTGTTCCGATCAGCCAATAGAATGCGAGCTCAATCTGATTGGCTGATTGGATCAGCCAATCGGATTGAACTTGAATCTGATTGGCTGATTGAATCAGCCAATCAGATTTTTCCTACCTTAATTCCGATTGGCTGATAGAATCCTATCAGCCAATCGGAATTCAAGGGACGCCATCTTGGATGACGTCACTTAAAGGTACAGTCACCTAGTCGTCGGATCAAGAAAGAAGAGGATGCTCTGCGTGGGATGTCTTCAGGATGCTGCCGCTCCGCTCCCGATGGATGAACAGAGAAGATGCCGCCTGGATCAAGACTTCTGATGGATGGAAGATCTCTTCTTGCCCCGCTTGGATGAAGACTTCTGCCGGTCTGGATGTCCTCTTCTGCCCGATCGGATGAAGACTTCGGCCCGCTGGGTGAAGACACGGTAGAGAGATCTTCAGGGGGGTAGTGTTAGGTTTATTTAAGGGGGGTTTGGGTTAGAGTAGGGGTATGTGGGTGGTGGGTTGTAATGTGGGGGGGGGGTATTGTGTTTTTTTTTACAGGCAAAAGAGCTGTTTTCTTTGGGGCATGCCCCGCAAAAGGCCCTGTTCAGGGCTGGTAAGGTAATAGAGCTGATTACTTTTGTAATTTAGTATAGGGTAGGGCATTTTTTTTATTTTGGGGGGCTTTGTTATTTTATTAGGGGGCTTAGATTAGGTGTAATTAGTTTAAAATTCTTGTAATTTTTTTTATTTTTTGTAATTTAGTGTTTGTTTTTTTTGTACTTTAGTTTAGTTTATTTCATTGTATTTAATTGTAGGTACTTGTAGTTAATTTATTTAATGATAGTGTAGTGTTAGGTTTAATAGTAACTTAGGTTAGGATTTATTTTACAGGTAATTTTGTAATTATTTTAACTAGGTAGCTATTAAACAGTAAATATCTATTTAATAGCTATTGTACCTAGTTAAAATAAATACAAAGTTGCCTGTAAAATAAATATAAATGCTAAAATAGCTACAATGTAACTATTAGTTATATTGTAGCTATATTAGGGTTTATTTTACAGGTAAGTATTTAGTTTTATATAGGATTAATTTATTTAGTTAATTTAATGACAGTGTAGTGTTAGGTGTAATTGTAACTTAGGTTAGGGTTTATTTTACAGGTAAATTTGTATTTATTTTAGCTAGGTAGTTATTAAATAGTTATTAACTATTTAATAGCTATTGTACCTAGTTAAAATAAATACAAAGTTGCCTGTAAAATAAATATAAATCCTAAAATAGCTACAATGTAACTATTAGTTATATTGTAGCTATATTAATAGCTAGTAGGGGGCTTAGATTAGGTGTAATTAGTTTAAAATTAGTGTAATATTTTATTATTCTTGCTAATTTAGTGTTTGTTTGTTTTTTTGTACTTTTCTGATGGATGGAAGACCTCTTCTTGCCCCGCTTGGATGAAGACTTCTGCCGGTCTGGATGTCCTCTTCTGCCCCATCGGATGAAGACTTCGGCCCGGCTGGGTGAACACGACTCAAGGTAGGGAGATCTTCAGGGGGGTAGTGTTAGGTTTATTTAATGGGGGTTTGGGTTAGAGTAGGGGTATGTGGGTGGTGGGTTGTAATGTGGGGGGGGGGTATTGTGTTTTTTTTTACAGGCAAAAGAGCTGTTTTCTTTGGGGCATGCCCCGCAAAAGGCCCTGTTCAGGGCTGGTAAGGTAATAGAGCTGTTAACTTTTGTAATTTAGTATAGGGTAGGGCATTTTTTTTTATTTTGGGGGGCTTTGTTATTTTATTAGGGGGCTTAGATTAGGTGTAATTAGTTTAAAATTCTTGCAATATTTTTTTATTTTTTGTAATTTAGTGGGGGGGTTTTTGTACTTTAGTTTAGTTTTTTTAATTGTATTTAATTGTAGGTACTTGTAGTTAATTTATTTAATGATAGTGTAGTGTTAGGTTTAATTGTAACTTAGGTTAGGATTTATTTTACAGGTAATTTTGTAATTATTTTAACTAGGTAGCTATTAAATAGTCAATATCTATTTAATAGCTATTGAACCTAGTTAAAATAAATACAAAGTTGCCTGTACAATAAATATAAATGCTAAAATAGCTAAAATGTAACTATTAGTTATATTGCAGCTATATTAGGGTTTATTTTACAAGTAAGTCTTTAGTTTTATATAGGATTCATTTATTTAGTTAATTTAATGATAGTGTAGTGTTAGGTGTAATTGTAACTTAGGTTATGATTTATTTTACAGGTAAATTTGTATTTATTTTAGCTAGGTAGTTATTAAATAGTTATTAACTATTTAATAGCTATTGTACCTAGTTAAAATAAATACAAAGTTGCCTGTAAAATAAATATAAATCCTAAAATAGCTACAATGTAACTATTAGTTATATTGAAGCTATATTAATAGCTAGTCGGGGGCTTAGATTAGGTGTAATTAGTTTAAAATTATTGTAATATTTTATTATTTTTGGTAATTTAGTGTTTGTTTGTATTTTGGTACTTGCATGATGGATGGAAGACCTCTTCTTGCCCCGCTTGGATGAAGACTTCTGCCGGTCTGGATGTCCTCTTCTGCCCCATCGGATGAAGACTTCGGCCCGGCTGGGTGAACACGACTCAAGGTAGGGAGATCTTCAGGGGGGTAGTGTTAGGTTTATTTAAGGGGGGTTTGGGTTAGAGTAGGGGTATGTGGGTGGTGGGTTGTAATGTGGGGGGGGGATTGTGTTTTTTTTTTACAGGCAAAAGAGCTGTTTTCTTTGGGGCATGCCCCGCAAAGGGCCCTGTTCAGGGCTGGTAAGGTAATAGGGCTGTTAACTTTTGTAATTTAGTATAGGGTAGGGCATTTTTTTTATTTTGGGGGGCTTTGTTATTTTATTAGGGGGCTTAGATTAGGTGTAATTAGTTTAAAATTCTTGTAATATTTTTTTATTTTTTGTAATTTAGTGTTTGTTTTTTTTGTAATTTAGTGGGGGGGTTTTTGTACTTTAGTTTATTTAATTGTAGATAATTGTAGGTACTTGTAGTTAATTTATTTAATGACAGTGTAGTGTTAGGTTTAATTGTAACTTAGGTTAGGATTTATTTTACAGGTAATTTTGTAATTATTTTAACTAGGTAGCTATTAATTAGTCAATAACTATTTAATAGCTTTTGTACCTAGTTAAAATAAATACAAAGTTGCCTGTAAAATAAATATAAATGCTAAAATAGCTACAATGTAACTATTAGTTATATTGCAGCTATCTTAGGGTTTATTTTACAGGTAAGTATTTTGTTTTAAATATGATTCATTTATTTAGTTAATTTAATGATAGTGTAGTGTTAGGTGTAATTGTAACTTAGGTTAGGATTTATTTTACAGGTAAATTTGTATTTATTTTAGCTAGGTAGTTATTAAATAGTTATTAAATATTTAATAACTATTGTACCTAGTTAAAATAAATACAAAGTTGCCTGTAAAATAAAAATAAATCCTAAAATAGCTACAATGTAACTATTAGTTATATTGTAGCTATATTAGGGTTTATTTTACAGGTAAGTCTTTAGTTTTAAATAGGATTAATTTATTTAACTATAGTAAACTTATTTCGTTTTATTTAAATTATATTTAAGTTAGGGGGTGTTAGTGTTAGGGTTAGACTTAGGTTTAGGGGTTAATAACCTTATTATAGTAGCGGCGACGTTGGGGGCGGGAGATTAGGGGTTAATAATTGTAGGTAGGTGGCGGCGATGTTAGGGAGGGCAGATTAGGGGTTAATAAAATGTATTATAGTGTTTGCGAGGCGGGAGTGCGGCGGTTTAGGGGTTAATACATTTATTATAGTGGCGGCGATTTGCGGTCGGCAGATTAGGGGTTAATACTTGTAGTTAGATTGTGGCGACGTTGGGGGGAGGCAGATTAGGGGTTAATAACTATAATGTAGGGGTCGGCGGTGTTAGGGACAGCAGATTAGGGGTTAATAGCTATAATGTAGGCGGCGGCGATATCGGGTCGGCAGATTAGGGGTTAATACTTGTAGTTAGATTGCAGCGACGTTGGGGGGGGGCAGATTAGGGGTTAATAACTATAATGTAGGGGTCGGCGGTGTTAGGGACAGCAGATTAGGGGTTAATAGCTATAATGTAGGCGGCGATATCGGGTCGGCAGATTAGGGGTTAATACTTGTAGTTAGATTGCGGCGACGTTGGGGGAGGCAGATTAGGGGTTAATAACTATAATGTAGGGGTCGGCGGTGTTAGGGACAGCAGATTAGGGGTTAATAGTTATAATGTAGGTGGCGGCGATATCGGGTCGGCAGATTAGGGGTTAATACTTGTAGTTAGATTGCGGCGACGTTGGGGGGGGGCAGATTAGGGGTTAATAACTATAATGTAGGGGTCGGCGGTGTTAGGGACAGCAGATTAGGGGTTAATAGCTATAATGTAGGTTGCGGCGATATCCGATCGGCAGATTAGGGGTTAAATAATGTTATTATAGGGTTTGCGATGTGGGGGGGCCTCGGTTTAGTGGTTCATAGGTAGTTTATGGGTGTTAGTGACTTAGTGTACTAAATGGGTGTTAGTGTACTAAAAACATACCGAATTTCGGAACGGAATAGAACCAAATTCAGCCGAATCCGAATAAATCCGAAACGAATTTTTCGGATCCGAATAAATCCGAAACGAATTTATTCAAATTTTGCCGAATCCGATTCGATCCGAAACGAAATTCGAAAAGTCCGAATCGATCCGAACCGAAAACGAACCGAATTTTTTAGCCGTGTACATGTCTAGACAAAACTATTGAGGTAGGGGTAATTGACCCCTATTGGCTAAATTGAGGGTCAGGTAAGGGACAAGGGGGTGTGGTTTGACGGAGCTTTTAAAATCATTGGTGGTCAGTGGATTTGCGCCTTTTTTCATATACTTACCTGATCGGAAGCAGCACGGCTTAAGTGTCTTACCTGTCATAGAGACTTTACTGGATGAGCTGACAGTGTTGGCCAGAGGTAGAGGCGTCGACTGGATATGGGAGCAGCTCAAGTCAGCGGAGGAGCCTTGTGCAGGTCCGTCAAGGGATTCAGGTAGTGGAGGTTCCAGAAGGAGGAAGTTGGTGCGAGCAGCAATGGCCTCCAGCGAGGCTGAGTCCTGAGGCGTCTGGATCCAGGAGGAAGTCTGCGGCGAGGCCCGGTAAGCGTAGGTCTTCTGGGGTCAGGAGACTCGAAGTTGAGATGGAGGCATGAACCAGTCGAGCGACGGTGTGGGGTGATGATGTCATCGCGCGCCGAAGGACTGGGAGAGAAGAGGAGCCAGTGGAGCCGGTGACGGGTATGAGTGTGGTCTGGTGGGCACGGAAACTTGGGATTGAGTGTGGCGGTAGAAATGTCATATGCTTTGGGTTATTATGGCTTGAGGCCTTGTAAAAAAAAAAAAAAAAAAGAGAATTGTTATAGGGCATTTGTTATGGTTATTTAGTGCATAGGGGTTTATGATGTTTAGTCTTGAGGGGATTTAAAAAAAAAAAAAAGAAATAAGATGCTAAGAGTTAGTGATGAAGTGTGGGCCTGGTGATTGTTTTGCAATTTGTTTATTTAGCTGGTTTTTGGCTGGGCATTTTCTTTAAAAAAATAAATTGAAAAAATATTAAATAAATAAAGTAAATAGAAATGAGAAATTATTAACCAGTGGTATTAGGTTATATATATGATTAAGTAGGGTTTTTTTTGTTTATTTCCTCTTGGGTTGCCTGTTTTTTTGTAGTTTTAAAAAAAAAAAAAAAAAAAAAAAAGTAGTTATATGTGTATCTATTATTTTTTATGCAAGCTGATGTATTATTGTGTTGCGGTATATTTCCAAAAAAAAAAAAAAAGAAGAAGAAGAAAAAATGTTTTTCCTAGGTATGTTTAATTGTTTGCTCAAGTGGTGTTTTTTTATTTCATTGCCTGTTTTTATTTGGGGGTAATTTATCTTGGCTAGACGTTTTGTGGGGGGGGTTGGGATTGAACTGTTTAGGTTAATTTTAGGTGGCTGTGAGAGCTTAATGTCTTTATTTTTTATGCAGAGATTTTATTGGATACTCACAGCCTTCTCAGTGGAGGGGAAGATGCCCCTACAGCTCAAAGGGACCAGGTTACGGAGCCGCTGCTGGACTTGGAGGCTGGCAGTAACTTCGAGGAAGAGGAGAATATGGAACCTGCTTTACCGGGACCCAGTACAGCTGGTCAGGTAGGCGATGTGTCCGCCCTGGCACAGCTTTTACGTTTAATCTCTCCTCAGAGGGGGGTTAGGGTTTCAGGGGGGAGTAGGTTGAGTGAGGGTAGGGTTAGTAGTGAGAGAGATAATTTTGGGGCCCAGGAGGGGCGGGCTTCAGGGGGGGGTCAGGCACTCACACCCTCCCGTGCTTTACAGTCCCCAGGTACTGGAGATATCACAGTGCCCAGTAGGCATCAAAGGAGAAGTTCAGGGTTGGGTCACGGCTGACGAAGATCATGTTCCCCTATAAGGAAGGCTGTTGAAGTCTGTTTGCCTACTTGGGCATGGGTGGAAAGATCTAAAGGTAGTGCAAGAAGGGAGAGAGGATGATCACCTTCTAAGAAATTGGGTGTGAGTCACAGGTCGAGTGAAGGTGAAAGGAGGCGTGAGGATGTCGTAGCAACCCAAGTCATTCCTAATGTTGGAGCAACTAGTCGGGAGAGTCCTAGGACTGCCCCCCAGTCTTCAGGTGGGTCGGCTGGGGGTACTGTGGTGGAAGGATCTGGCTTACTGAGTGGTGAACGTGAGAAACTGTTGAATGGATTGAAGGCATTGTTGGCAAGTTTGGAGGCTCCAAGTGGGGGGGAATCGGTAGAGAAGGCGTGAGAATCAGGGGCCAGCGTGTCTTCTGCCGGGTCGGTAATGCCGGTTAGTGGAACGGTTTTGGTTGCGTCAGTTTTGGGTGTCTCGGCGGCTGGTAGTTCTCTGAAGGTGGCGGAAGAGGCGTTGAGGCGTCCGTGTTTGTGTTCCATAGGTCCATTGGGGATCCATCTCACATTGGAGGTAAAAGAGAAGATCTGGAAGCGTGAGTTTCTAGAAATGTTTTCTTTATTACCACTGGACCAGGTTGTTGAAATTAAAGAGGATGAGAAGGCAAAAAAGAAGATGAGGAAAAGAAGAAGAGGTACAGAAAGCTTCTTAAGACTTTTGGTAATTGGTCCAAGGCATTTTGTATACTTGCTAGTGTGGTATCAGAAAGGGCTCCTGATCAAGGTGGTCCTCTTTTTTGTTACTTTGATGAGATTGCGAGTGCTTATAGGACCTATGGTGGCATGGCTTGGTGGAGGTATGATGAGAAGTTTCGTCAGAGATTGGCGGTCAGGCCGGAAATGCGATGGGATAATCGTGATATGGGCATTTGGCTCGAGATTATGACACCTTTAAGGGGTCAGCCTTTTCGTGGGTCTGGGGTCGGCTCACCTGGCCCCATGCCCAATTCCGGGTCCGCGGTCGCTATGCGAAAAGTGTTGTGTTTCCAATTCAATGACGGGGTGTGCCATTTTGGAGCAAGCTGTAAATTCAAGCATGAGTGCTCAGGGTGTGGCGGTAGTCATGGGATCTCCAGATGTTTTAAAAAGGGAAAGTTTGGAGGAAAACACGGTGAGACTGCTCCTTCGAGCTCAGACCCCAGTGAAGGTAGAAAGGATGGTGGGATGGTTAGAGGCTTACGCCAGCAGACATGGTAAAGAGGAGGATGCAGAACTGCTATTGTCAGGTTTTAGTTCAGGGTTTGTGATTCCATTCAAGGAACATAAGGGAGGGAGATTTGCTGGGAATTTGAAGTCAGCTAGGGAGTTCCCTGATGTGGTTCGAGGTAAATTGCAAAACAAAGTGTCCTTTGGGAGAATGGTGGGTCCCTTTGTATCTCCTCAGTTTCCTAATTTGAGAAATTCTCCTTTGGGGGTGGTGCCTAGGAGGGTTGAGGGTCAGTTTTGGTTGATTCATCACTTTTCATACCCAAAGGGCTTTTCGGTTAATGATGGCATTGATCCGGATTTAGTTTCGGTTAACTATGTATCATTTGACAAGGCGGTTAACCTGGTTAGGGTTGCTGGTCCGGGGTCCCTTTTGGCTAAGGTTGATATTGAGGCAGCGTTCAGGTTGTTGCCGGTTCACCCTCTTTGTCACCACCTGTTGGGTTGTAAATTTGATGGTGCCTTTTTCGTTGATCTGTGCCTTCCTATGGGGTGCTCGATTTCTTGCTCTTATTTTGAGAGGTTTAGCACTTTCATTGAATGGGTTGTTAAACAACAATCTGGGCTGCCATCTTTACTCCATTACTTGGACGATTTTTTGTTTGTGGGCCCAAAGGATTTGGAGGTTTGCCAGAGGCTTTTGGCTACGTTTGGCCTAGTAGCTTCTGATTTTGGGATTCCGGTAGCTGAGGAAAAGTTAGAAGGTCCGGTTACTTCATTATGTTTCTTAGGCATGGAAATAGATTCGGTATCTATGGAATGCCGTCTTCCGTGGGACAAAGTTGTGGACTTGAATCAATGTATTCATGGGGCTTTGTTTGCTGAGAAGATTAAGCTTTGGCTTCTGCAGTCTTTGCTGGGTAAGCTCAATTTCACATGCTGAATTATTCCAGTTAGTAGAGTTTTTTGTAGAAGATTGTCATTGGCAACGGTGGGGGTGACAACTCCTCATCACCATATTCGTCTGACCAAAGTTTTGAAAGATGATCTACGAGTATGGTCGTTTTTTTTGAAGGACTTCAATGGCCGGTTGTTGATTCAAGAGCTTGGTTGGTTCGATGAGCGGCTGTGCTTGTTCACGGATGCAGCTGGTTCTTGTGGTTTCGGTGCTTACTTGAATGGTGTGTGGAGGCTATCAGTAGTATGGGACCTTGTAAAAAATGGCTCTTGCTCAGTCTACCTGGAGGGTTTATGCCTGGGTATGGCATTTGTGGGTTTCAGTGGCGGGAAGCCGGGAGTGGACGGCTTTGAGAAATATTTGTCTGGAAGTCTTGTTGGAATGGGTAAAACACTGGGGGATGGAGCAGTTATCTGTAGCTGAGATCCGAAAGAGGATGGCTGCTTTGGCTTTTTTTTTTTTGTTTTAGTTGGGTGGTTTGAAGGATGTTACCAAGAATTTCATGGCCAGAATGGCTGTTCGGGGGTTATGCAGAAAGAAGTCTGTTAGGGATGGAAGAAGGCCAGTGGTTTTTTCTTTGTTGAAGAGGTTGGTGGCAATCCTTCCTCAAGTTTGTTTTTCTGAATTTGAAGTTCTATTGTTTCGGGCTGCTTTTGTCTTGGCTTTTTTTGGGGCCTTTAAGATCTCCGAACTGGTGGGTAAGAACAAGTAATGTGCCAGTGGGCTTCGTTTTAGTGATATTTGTTTGAGTAATGGGTCGCTGGACATATGGTTGCAAAAGTCCAAGACTGACCAGTTGGGTAAGGGTAAATTGATTAGTTTGAGTGTGGTTGGTGGTCATTGTTGCCCTGTTGGGGCGGTTGTTGATTTTTTGAAGGTTAGGACGGGTGTGAATGAGGCTTTCTTCATTCATCAGGACCGTTCTGTTCTTTCAGTTTTCCAGTTTGTCTCGGTTCTTAGGAAGTCTCTTGTTTTGTTGGGTTTAAAAGCTATTGAATTCAGGTCGCACTCTTTCCGGATTGGGGCTGCGATGGAGGCTCAGCTTTTGGGTTTGGAGTCTTTGTTAATTAAAAAGATTGGAAGGTGGGGGTCTGATTGTTTCAGGGTGTATGTGAGGCCGGGGTTAGTGATTTAGAGGTTTTGCTAAAATTGTTTTTCTTTTCGCAGGTCCTTTAAAGGTGTTGGCTGGTCGGCCATTCTTACGTTTATTGGGCGAGGAAGGCGGCAGCTGTAAAAGAAAATGGGACTCAATTGGGTTTCAGTCGCGAGAAGGTTATTTTGAGGTGGAACGGGATCAGGGGTATGAGGTGGTCTCCGTTGTTAGAGACTGTTGTGAACTATGCTAGGTTTTTTTCTCCTCCTAATATTTTGTTTGTTCACCTGGGAGGTAATGATCTGGGTTTTATGGCTCAGAAGTTCCTAGTTGATAAGATCAAGTGGGATTTGGATCGGCTGTGTGCATTATTCCCGGGTTTAGTGATTGTTTGGTCCGACATAAAATGCTGGTTGGTTTGGCGGTCTGCCTGGGATTGTGTTAGGTTAGAGAACTCTCGACATAAAGTGAATCGTATGGTAAGCAGTCATGTTAAGAAGTTGGGGGGCCTCGCCTTGAGGCACTCTGAGTTTGGAGAATCTTGTAAATGCTTTTTCTTGCGGGATGGGGTCCACCTAAATGAGGTGGGTTTGCATTTATTTAACTTCACTTTAAAAAAGGGTATTGAGTTGGCCGCAGCTGTTTTGGGTGGTGCTCGCTGGTAGGTCGAGCTGTGGTGGGGTGCTTGCCCTGGGTGCTGGCTTATGCCATGGTTGGGGTTCCTGGTACCTCCTGTTGGGATAGACAGGAGAGGTGGCTTTCATGGGGAGGCATGCCTTATGGGGGCAGGCACAGGAAAAAATGAATTTGGTGGGGCAAGCACTGGTTTCTGTTTTTGGGTTTTAAAAAAGTTATTTATGTTGTGAAAATTAATAAAATAAGCTGTGGCCTATTTTATCCCACTTTTGGTGTACGTGTTTCATTTGTGCAGGGTTATGGGGGTACAAAATTATTAGACAATTTGGGGTCAAGGAGCACCCCGGACGAAACTACTGAGGTAGGGGTAACTGACCACTATTGGCTAAATTGAGGGTCAGGTAAGGGACAAGGGGGCATGGTTTTGACGGAGGTTTTAAAATCATTGGTGGTCAGTGGATTCGTGCCTTTTTTCATATACTTTCCTGATCGGGAGCAGCACGACTTAAGTGCCCACTCACCCTCACCTTAACAAAAAAAAAAATATGCATATATGTTATCTTAAATTTTCTTTGTCACAGCAGTGGCGGGGTGCTTGCCCTGGGTGCTGGCTTATGCCATGGTTGGGGTTCCTGGTACCTCCTGTTGGGATAGACAGGAGAGGTGGCTTTCATGGGGAGGCGTGCCTTATGGGGGCAGGCACAGGAAAAAATGAATTTGGTTGGGGCATGCTCTGGTTTCTGTTTTTGGGATTTAAAAAAGTTATTTATGTTGTGAAAATTAATAAAAATAAGCTGTGGCCTTTTTTATCCCACTTTTGGTGTACGTGTTTCATTTGGGCAGGGTTATGGGGGTACAAAATGATTAGACAATTTGGGGTCAAGAGTGTATGCATCAACAAAAAAAAACAACAACTTTTGAATCTGAAACTTTATTAAAGCATAAACTAGCTTTCAAATATTATTCAACTTTAAAAGAGCTTTTTTTAAAAGAAATATGTAACTCAAAGGATTTAAAAAAAAACATTAAATAAATGTTCATTCTAGCATTAAAAATAATATTTTGTTAGAGGATTGTATTTTTAAATGAAAATACAGCTGGTTAACACATTTTTTTTCTCACCAGGTAAACACCAATACTTTGATACTGAGAAAGTTGAGTATTCTTAACCATCACAAAAAAAAACTTTATTTTTATTTTTTAGTGAACAAATTCAACAGCTTTGAGCGCTTGAGAAACAGTTTCTATTTCTTTTGATATATATAGTATATATAGTATATATAGTCTGACATGTTTTTGTTTGACTGTTTAATGTTTAAGATTTGTGCATGTCTATTTCACATGTAAATTATTAGAACTGCTTCCTCATAGTTGCCAACATTTGAAAACATTTCCCAGGGACACTTTCCAGCTATCAATTACCTACATACATTTTTTTACCACACCCCCTGCCCTAAAGTTCTGCCCACTTTGTCAAACCCACAAAATTAGCATAATTTAGCCCCGCCTATTTATTATAGTGCATAATATACTGTATATATATATATATATATATATATATATATATATATATATATATATATATATATTAAAATATAATATATATTTATATTAAAATATGAAAATAAAATGTATAGAACAAATGAGGGAATATGCACTATAGCCAGTAGGAGACCTGCACCAGGTTTCTATATTTTTAGTGCTACTTAATTTCTCTATTAAAGGGACATAATACTCATATGCTAAATCACTTGAAACTGATGCAGTATAACTGTAAAAAGCTGACAGGAAAATATCACCTGAGCATCTCTATATAAAAAAGGAAGATATTTTACCTCACAATTTCCTCAGCTCAGCAGAGTAAGTTCTGTGTAAAAAGTTATACTTCAGCTGTTGCCCAGCTGCAGGTAAAAAAAAAATGAAGAAATGAACTGCAGCCAATCAGCATCAGCATTGCTGAGGTCATGAACAATTTTACTGTGATCTCATGAGATTTGACTAAACTCTAATGAGATTTCATAGTAAACTTCCTTAAACTGAATAGGGAAATAAGGCGAGTGTGCACATAAGCTCACTCCCTGAGCTGTCCCGGGACAGACATACTGATTTGCTGCTTAGAAGTCCTATACAATGGGATATAGCTACTTAGGAACTTTTGAGGTAAATTATCTTTCTTTTTTACATAGAGATGTTCAGGTGATATTTTCTAGTCAGCTTTTTATAGCTATGCTGCATAACTTTCAAGTGTTTCAACATTTGGGTATCATGGCCCTTTAACAGAAAGTAGTTTAGATTTTGACCATTATCACTTTACACCTGATTTATTCTTTTGCAAAAGGAATGTTCAAGTTCTAAGATTTCAATAGATCTGTATATATCTTATTTTACTTTAAAATTCCAACGGTGCCTTGCACAAATAAAAGATAATATCTACTGTTGCTTATTTAAGCTTAAAAATTAACCCATAACAACCTAAATGTATAAATACAATGCAAACTTAGTTTAAACTGGACATGCTTAGACAGCGCTTGCAGAAAGATTTGCACTATAGGGGATATTTATCAAGCCGTCAACCGCAAATATGCTGGAATTCTGCAGCGTAAATTGTGGCGAGCTTGATTCAACCTAGTTATCAAAGGCTACAGACCAGCAAAATTTGAAATCGGTGACGTAACATACAATCCGCCAGTCTCAATCCGACACAGATCGATGCTTATGTCATTACAGATGTTCTGAAAACACATTTGGCACTATTTGACACTTTTTCAAAATTATCAAATAGTTAACAGGTACGCTCGCTGCTATTCCGGCCCAGCGTACCTGGTTTTTAATCCTCCACCCTGGAGGCCACAGATGCCATAGGAATCACTGGGAGTCTGAGAGCAGCAAAAGCTTATGTTCGATGCTGCTAGATATCCCCAGGGCCGGATTTGCCATTAGGCAAAGTAGGCATGTGCCTACAGGCGCATTGCAGCAGGGGGCGCCACAGAGTCCATTTTTTTTTATTATTTTTTTTGGAATTTTTTTTTTTCTAAAAAAAAATAAATATATATATTTTTTTTTAATGATTGGGCTTACTGTGTAGAAGACCGTGTTTAATATGTACTGGGCTTAACAACTTTATCAGGAACAAATTCAATGAACTAACTTTAGCAACTTAGTAGAGACGAGTAAGCACTCTGCAGTGATCTCGTCTGACTCGGGATTCCGTCTCCTCTTAGGCTGACTCCTGAGTCCCTCCCACCCTGACTCCACCCTCGCTAGTCTCCAGTCGGCACTCGGCAGTGGCAGAAGTGACTGTGCTGGCTGCTGCAACAAGTCAAGAGACTAGGCTCACTTCAGTGACAACAAGTCCCCAGGTAGGTGAGTCAGAGTGACTGTGCTGGCTCTGCCTGGCTGGGTTGCTTGCTGTGTGTGCTGGGGGCGCCTGCCTGCTGCTGCTCTTCTGCATTGGTATGCGCTGCGCATCATGCGCACCAATGCCATAGTGATTCACTGCTAAAATTTTTGTTTGGGGCTGGCGGCGGGCAGAGCAGCGGGAAAGACAGTGATCTGAGGGAGGAGGAGTGCGTCGTGACTCGTGCGTGCTCATTGCTGTTTGCTGGCCTGAGTGAGTTACTGAAGTTTTGCGCCTCTGAGTCCGACCTCCATCCACGCTCCAGCGGGCGGGCGGTCCACCTCCTGCTGTTGAGCCTGAGTTGACTCTGTCTTAGACACCTGTCTGCAGCCTTAGGCCTTAGTTTAATTAAAGTGAGAGGTCAGAGTGATCAACTTAGTTAGTTAGCGCCTGGCTGTGACAGAGAGTGAGACACTGAGTGACAGACAGTCCTCTAATCTTCTCTGTATTATTTAGGGAGGCTTGCTTGCTAAATTGCTTTAAATTTATTATTGATTAGTGAATGAATCATGATCAATCATGAATGAGGAATCATGATGAATATAAATAATAATGATTCATGAATGAAGATGAACAAACAAGTTATCTGACTGTCAGTGAGTAGTCTGTGACACAGCATCAAAATAAAACCTAGTAGTACTCGTAGTACAGACTACTTGTGTCTCTACAGGCTACAGCACTCACAGTCAGACAGAAGCAGAACTAGTTTGTTTACTAAAATTATTTACTAAAGTAACTAACGGTTAGTTAAGTGAAAGTTATTAGACAGTCTGAAATGGATAATGTTTCCAGACCTGAGGGCCTGAGACAAGACCCTATTTTTTTTATTTAATTACGCTCTCTGGATTGGGAACAGCCAGAGAAAGGGGCAGGCAGGCTGTTTGTTTTGCTACGTCACAGACAGTCAGAATGCTTTTACTGGTGGTGTTAGTAGTTACTGACTGAGACTGTGTATAGTACTATTCTACAGCAGAGAACTAGTAGTGTTTAGTAACTGTAAGTTACAGTAGCCAGAGAGAGAGTCAGACAGGCTGTGATTTGAAATGGATGATCATGTTGATTGTTTATTCCAGAGGCAGAGACCAGACCCTAATTTTTTTTATTTAAATTACCTTTTGGATTGGGAACAGGCACCAGAGAAAGGTGCAGGCTGGCTGTTTGGTTTGCTGCATTACAGACAGTCAGATAACTTTTTTACTGGTGTTAGTACTGACCTGTCTGTAGTACTAGTCTACAGCACAGAAATAGTTTACTACTAACTGTGTAAGTTACAACTTACAGAGAGAGTCAGACAGGCGGCTGTGAAATGGATGATCATGTTTGTTCCAGACCTTAGACCAGGCAGACCCTCATGTTTTTATTTAATTACCCTCTGGATTGGGAACACAGCCAGAGAAAGGGGCAGTCAGGCTGTTTGGTTTGCTGCATCACATACAGTCAGATAACTTTTACTACAGTCAGTACTAACACCAGTAAAAGTGATCTGACTGTCTGTGACGCAGCAAACCAAACAGCCTGCCTGCCCCTTTCTCTGGCTGTTCCCAATCCCAGAGGGTAATTAAATATAAAAAATAGGGTCTGGTCTCAGGTCTGAAACAAACATGATCATCCATTTCACAGCCGCCTGTCTGACTCTCTCAGTAACTAACTTTCTGAACTCTGTCTACTCTTCTGTGCTGTAGACTAGTACTACAGACAGTCAGTAACTAACACCAGTAAAAGTTATCTGTCTGTCTGTGATGCAGCAAACCAAAGCCCCTTTCTCTGGTTTCCAGAGGGTAATTAAAAAAATGAGTGTCTGGAATCATCCATCTCTCTATCTCAGAGTAAATTACTAAACTATGAAGCTGACACTGGTCTCAAAGTGTACTATAGGAAGCAAAAAATTGGGCATTGCTTTTCAGAAAGAAAAGTGTCTGTCTGAGTAAATTACTCAGAGTAATGTATTCAAACACTTCCTTCTGCAAAACAATGTCCAATTTTTTTTCTTCCTATAGTAAACTTTGAGGCCAGTGTCAGCTTCATAGCATAGTAATTACTAAACAAACACACTGTTTTGTAGTGAACCGTTCATTTCTCACCCAAACGGTTTAAACCACAAAATTGTTTCTTGTCCCCCTCTCAGTGAGGGTGGGGTACAAAATGTAACCCCAAGATGCTGAATAAGTCCTGTCCTGGGAGCCTCTATTAATAAATAAACAAAATAAATTACCAGAGATATCTGCAATACATGCATTTAAAAAGGTGTATATGTAATGTTCCAGCCATTTGTGATAAGTTTTCAATTGTATGGCCATTTGAGTTAAGTTAAAGGGACATAACCCAAAATTATTTGTTCATGATTCAGATAGAGAATACAATTGAAAACAACTTTCCAATTTAGGTCTATTATCTAATTTGCTTCTTTCATATCCTTTGTTGAAAAGCATATCTAGATAGTCTTAGTAGCTGCTGATTAGTGGCTGCAGATATATGCCTCATGTGATTGGGTCAACCCTGTGCAGTGCTATTTATCCAACAAAGGATATCTAAAGAATGAAGCAAATTAGATAAAATAATTCTGGGAATTTTGTTTAAAATTGTATTCTCTATCTAAATCTTGGAATATTTTTTTTAGGTTTAATGTCCCTTTACGTGTATATTAATTTTTGGAGTAGCTTTAATTACAACAAATATAGCAATTATAGGTGTATGTGTGTTAGTGTATCTCCATAAAAAGGCCTTATGGTTTAAGTTGTATTGCAAAAATATTTTATTTGCTCTAAAAGATTGCTTTCGCTGCCTTTTTTTTATACAATTTAATTTTAAAGGTAATACTGTACTTACCTTGTTACCTTAAGCTTTAATGTTTTAATCTAATATTTATTTTTATTTGTCCTAAATAATAATACAATTTTTTCCTAAAGTTGTTTTTTCCCCTTTTTTGGGGGGGTGGGGGGTGGGGGGGGGCGCTTCAGATTTTTGTGCCTACAGGCTCCTGAGATGTAAATCCGGCCCTGGATATCCCATTGATTTATATGGTAGAAAGCAAGTTACGTTTATACCTAACACCCTAACATAAACCCCGAGTCTAAACACCCCTAATCTGACGCCCGACATCACGCCACCTAAATAAAATTTATTAACCCCCTTTCCGCCTCTCCCCGACCCTGCCGCCACATAAATAAATGTATTAATCCCTATTCCGCCGCTCCCCGACCCCGCCGCCACCTAAATAAATGTATTAACCCCTATTCCACCGCTCCCGGACCCCACCACCACCTAAATAAATGTATTAATCCCTAAACCTCTGGCCTCCAACATCACTGCCATTAACTAAACCTATTAACCCCTAAACGGCCAGCCCCCACATCGCCATAAACTAAATTAAGCTATTAACCCTAAACCTAACAACACGCTAACTTTACATTTAAATTACAACATACCTATCTTAAAATACATTAAAATTTACCTTTAGAATTAAAATAAACTATATTAAACTATTAATTAACCTACCCTAACTATTATACTACAATTACATTAAACTAGCAATTAAATTAACTATATTACATAATAAAATACCCTAACCCTACTCAAATTATTTAAATATACTATTTAACCTTATTAAAAATTACTAAATTACAAAAAAACAAACGCTAAGTTACAAAAAAAAAAACCACTAAGCAACAAAAACAAACAAACACTAAGTTACAAAAAACAAACAAACCACAGTATCAAAAATAAAAATTAATTACACCTAATCTAATAGCCCTATCGCCGGATGGATGAAGATAGAAGAGGCCGTCCGGATGAAGACTTCTTGCCGCCCAGATGAAGACTTCTTACTGGTTGGATGGATCCTTCAAGCGGAACTTCAAAAACAGTAAGTGGATCGTTGGGGGTTAGTGTTAGCTTTATTTAAGTATTTTTAGAGTAGGGTCTGGGCAGGTAAAAGAGCTAAATGTCCTTTTAAGGGCAATGCCCATACAAATGCCCTTTTCAGGGCAATGGGGGAGCTTAGGTTTTTAAGATAGGCTTTTATTTGTGGGGTTGGTTGGGTGGTGGGTTTTACTGTTGGGGGGTGTTTGTATTTTTTTTTTACAGGTAAAAGAACTGATTTCTTTGGGGAAATTCCCCACAAAAGGCCCTTTTAAGGGCCATTGGTAGTTTTTTGTAGGCTAGGGTTTTTTTATTTTGGGGGGGGGTTTATTTTGATAGGGTTATTAGATTAGGTGTAATTCGTTTTTATTTTTGATACTGTGGTTTGTTTGTTTTTGTAACTTAGTGTTTGTTTGTTTTTGTAACTTAGCGTTTGTTATTTTTTGTAGTTTATTTTAATTCTAAAGGTAAGTTTTAATTTATTTTAAGATAGGGATGTTGTAATTTTAATGTAAAGTTAGCGGGTTGTTAGGTATAGGGGTTAATAGCTTAATTTAGTTTATGGCGATGTGAGGGCTGGCTGTTTAGTGGTTAATAGGTTTAGTTAATGGTAGTGATGTGGGAGGCCAGAGGTTTAGGGGTTAATACGTTTATTTAGGTGGCGGTGGGGTCTGGGAGCAGCGGAATAGGGGTTAATACGTTTATTTAGGTGGCGGCGGGGTCCGGGAGTGGCAGAATAGGGATTAATACATTTATTTAGGTGGCGGTGGGGTCCGGGAGTGGCGGGATAGGGGTTAATACGTCTACTTAGGTGGCGGCGGGGTCTGGGAGTGGCAGAATAGAGGTTAATACATTTATTAAGGTGGTGGTGGGGTCAAGGAGTGGCGGGATAGGGGTTAATACATTTATTTACATTTTTAAGCACATAGGTCCCCAACTAGAGAACCTGTCACAGCAAGCAGGCAGATGACACTGTATGTCCACTGCCTGCATTTAACACTGCATAAGGAAATCCTTGTTCGGCGCTGCCCCTGGTGGTTTGTCAATCACCATGAACAAATTATTTTAGTGTTTTTAATTCCACCACCTCTGAGGTAGCAGAGAGGAAATTAAATGTGATTGGACCAGCCTAAAGGAACCATTAAACGTAAAAAAAAAACATAAAAAACAATTAAGGGCTAGATTAAAAGTGGTGTGCCAAATTATCGCATGCCAGCAATTGAGCAAATTAGCTTGTTTTACAGTTGTGCAATAATTAACCAGATATTACAAGTGGCTGTTTATTGCTACCACGAGCTTGTGGTAGCAATAAGTGCACATAAAATTATCCAGAGATTAGATCTCTGGTTAATTTTCTAAAAATGCTCCAAATGCCCTAAAATATATTTTAGTTACATAAATAACAACTACATTATAGTTTTTTATTATTATTATTAAAAACAACTGTACTAGGCAGTTTTGGGTCTTTTAAGTTGAAGGGAGCACTGAAAAATGCCTTTACATTGCGGTGTATGGCAACTGGTTGTTCTTAGTACATATATATGTGTCTGGTTATATACATATATGTTTATGTGTTAATATCTGTATATACACATATTTATAAAGGAACGAGAAGATAGTGTTACGACCTCAGTACTTTTCATAAAAAGCCATATCCCAGTATTACAAATAACGGCATTGACTCAACTACAAAACAACAATGATCTGACCATACGAGCCGCTGACAAGGGGGGTACCATATTTGTTCAGAATAAATGTGACAATGTTAAAGAGCCACTACGCCAATTGTCAAATGCAGAGGACTACCAAATTCTAGACAGAAATCCTACAGTGACTTATAAAATAGGGGACATCCTAAAACATTTAATGTGAAAATGGCTTAATGTAGCTTAATGAGTAAAAAAGTGGCCAAATGTTAATCAATTGCTGCATAATTTTGCACAACCCAAGATTTCCACTATCCAAGCCTATCCTAGAAGTTTCATGGATTTTGGAATTCCACAAGGCAAATGAGTGACATTAAGCTTGTTTTTTGGGGAGCTTAATGTGGCTTAACGTACAAAATTGAACTTAGATGTTAACCAATTTCCACCAAACTTACCACAATACATTAATCTATGGATTCAAATATATTCTGAAAATTTCAGAACATTTGATAAAACATACCAAAAGTTATTCACATTTAACTATTTTTTTACAATCCTAAAACATTTAATGTGAGCAGCTTAATGTAAAAAGAGCTTAATGTACCAAAATTCACCAAAACTTCAATCAATTGCCTTGAAACTTGGCACAAACTCAGTTTTTCACTTTCCAAACCTATCCTAGAAGTTTCATGGATTTTGGTGTCCCACAAGGCAAATGAGTGACATTAAGCTTGTTTTTTGGGGAGCTTAATGTGGCGTAATGAGTAAAAAAAGTGGCCAAATGTTAATCAATTGCTGCATAATTCTGCACAACCCAAGATTTCCACTATCCAAGCCTATCCTATAAGTTTCATGGATTTTGGAATTCCACAAGGGAAATGAGTGACATTAAGCTTGTTTTGGGGGAGTTTAATGTGGCTCAAAGTACAAAATTGAACTTAGATGTTAACCAATTTCCACCAAACTTACCACAATACATTAATCTATTGATTCAAACATATTCTGAAAATGTCAGAACATTTGATAAAACATACCAAAAGTTATTCACATTTAACTATTATTTTACAATCCTAAAACATTTAATGTGAGCAGCTTAATGTAAAAAGAGCTTAATGTACCAAAATTCACCTAAACATCGATCAATTGCCTTGAAACTTGACACAAACTCACGGCTAGATTTAGAGTTTTGTCGGTAAGGACCCGCGTAGCTAACGCTAGCTTTTTTCTGGCCGCACCATAAAAATAACTCTGGTATTGAGAGTCCACAGAAAGGCTGCGTTAGGCTCCAAAAAAGGAGCGTAGAGCATATTTAACGCAACTGCAACTCTCGATACCAGAGTTGCTTACGGACGCGGCCAGCCTCAAAAACGTGCTCGTGCACGATTCCCCCATAGGAAACAATGGGGCTGTTTGAGCTGAAAAAAAACCTAACACCTGCAAAAAAGCCGCGTTCAGCTCCTAACGCAGCCCCATTGTTTGCTATGGGGAAACACTTCCTATGTCTGCACCTAACACTCTAACATGTACCCCGAGTCTAAACACCCCTAACCTTACACTTATTAACCCCTATTCTGCCGCCCCCGCTATTGCTGACCCATGCATATTATTATTAACCCCTAATCTGTCGCTCTGTAAACCGCCGCTACTTACATTATCCCTATGTACCCCTAATCTGCTGCCCCTAACACCGCCGACTAATATATTATATTTATTAACCCCTAATCTCCCCCCCTCAACGTCGCCTCCACCTGCCTACACTTATTAACCCCTAATCTGCCGAGCGGACCTGAGCGCTACTATAATAAAGTTATTAACCCCTAATCCGCCTCACTAACCCTATAATAAATAGTATTAACCCCTAATCTGCCCTCCCTAACATCGCCGACACCTAACTTCAATTATTAACCCCTAATCTGCCGACTCTAATAAATGTATTAACCCCTAAAGCTAAGTCTAACCCTAACACTAACACCCCCCTAAGTTAAATATAATTTAAATCTAACGAAATTAATTAACTCTTATTAAATAAATTATTCCTATTTAAAGCTAAATACTTACCTGTAAAATAAATCCTAATATAGCTACAATATAAATTATAATTATATTATAGCTATTTTAGGATTAATATTTATTTTACAGTTAACTTTGTATTTATTTTAACCAGGTACAATAGCTATTAAATAGTTAAGAACTATTTAATAGCTAAAATAGTTAAAATAATTACAAAATTACCTGTAAAATAAATCCTAACCTAAGTTACAATTAAACCTAACACTACACTATCAATAAATAAATTAAATAAAATACCTACAATTACCTACAATTAAAACTAACACTACACTATCAATACATTAATTAAATACAATATCTACAAATAACTACAATGAAATAAACTAACTAAAGTACAAAAAATAAAAAAGAACTAAGTTACAAAAAATAAAAAAATATTTACAAACATAAGAAAAATATTACAACAATTTTAAACTAATTACACCTACTCTAAGCCCCCTAATAAAATAACAAAGCCCCCCAAAATAAAAAAATGCCCTACCCTATTCTAAATTACTAAAGTTCAAAGCTCTTTTACCTTACCAGCCCTGAACAGGGCCCTTTGAGGGGCATGCCCCAAGAAGTTCAGCTCTTTTGCCTGTAAAAAAAAAACATACAATACCCCCCCCCAACATTACAACCCACCACCCACATACCCCTAATCTAACCCAAACCCCCCTTAAATAAACCTAACACTAAGCCCCTGAAGATCATCCTACCTTGTCTTCACCATACCAGGTTCACCGATCGGTCCTGGCTCCAAAATCTTCATCCAACCCAAGCGGGGGCTGGTGATCCATCATCCGGTGGCTGAAGAGGTCCAGAAGAGGCTCCAAAGTCTTCATCCTATCCAGTAAGAAGAGTAGATCCGGACCGGCAACCATCATCTTCCAAGCGGCATCTTCTATCTTCATCCGATGAGGACCGGCTCCATCCTGAAGACCTCCACCGCGGACCCATCTTCATTCGGCGACGTCCAACTGAAGAATGACGGTTCCTTTAAGGGACGCCATCCAAGATGGCGTCCCTCGAATTCCGATTGGCTGATAGGATTCTATCAGCCAATCGGAATTAAGGTAGGAATATTCTGATTGGCTGATGGAATCTTGGGTTAAAGGAACCGTCATTCGGTCGTCGGCCAGGATGCATGTTCCGCGTCGGAGGTCTTCAGGATGCTGCCGCTCTGCTCCGGATGGATGAGGATAGAAGATGCCTCTTGGATGAAGACTTCAATTGGATGGAAGACCTCTTCTGCCCCGCTTGGATGAAGACTTCTACCGGATGGAGGACCTCTTCTTGCTCCGCTTGGATGAAGAATTTGGCTCGGCTGGGTGAAGACGACTCAAGGTAGGGAGATCTTCAGGGGCTTAGTGTTAGGTTTATTTAAGGGGGGTTTGGGTTAGATTAGGGGTATGTGGGTGGTGGGTTGTAATGTTGGGGGGGGTATTGTATGTTTTTTTTTACAGGCAAAAGAGATGAACTTCTAGGGGCATGCCCCGCAAAGGGCCCTGTAAGGAATATCCAATAAAGGAACACAAAATACAGATATTATAATATGTTTGTATCACTGCTAGTAGTGAGTACCCAATTTCTTTAAGGCAATCTGATACAGCAGTGAGTTAATATAGAATGATTGTGTCATAAGAACCAAAACTAATGTAGTTCTGATAGAGTTTATAAAAGAAAAAGAAATGGCAAATAGATGTGGAATTCAGAGTATCAAATATCCGGAATGAAAGGTAATTTAACTTAGATATCCTTTTGTGAAAAACAACTGAGGAGAACAATTATAAGCAGATATATTGTTTGATTATCACAGAATATTATAAAGTATAAAGGCTTAGTAGTCTTATTAAACAGTTCCACAATACATCGATAAAGCAGAAATGTTGAAATGCTTTCAGTTTCCCAGAAATGTATTAGGCAAAGATAGTTGTTAATGTCTCAATTTGATACCTTATTCCCCAGCAGAGAGTTATCCCTTTTACCTGTCAGCACTCTGGTATTTAGCTGTGCTGTGAGACACTGGTTTGTGTTTAGCAGGAAGTTCCGGTTTTAGTCCAGAGGCCTTCTGGGAAATGTAGTTCAATACTGCATGGAAGGCAATAAACAAAGTAAAATGTAAATACTTGCTGTTTAAGGATTAGGAGTAAAGTACAGCTTGCCAGGTCGAAATACTCAATCTCCAGTAAGTTGAAGGAAGGTAAGTGAGGAATCCTGTCCTGTAGTGGAGCTGGTAATGACACAGTTTAGTCGTGCAGAGATGAGAGATTCAGCTTACTGAACTTGGAAAAGAGGCTTGGCACTCAGGTGTTCGTAGAACCGAATTAGAATAACTAAGCAATGATGCTTAGTTGTTCTTGCTATTTAAAGGGGATTTACCCAATTAACAGGTAGAATGAATTAAAGGCACAGTATCCCTTACAGGACCCCCCACTCAAGGACGCTGTTCCACAGCGGTTGGATGAGGTCTGTCGGGGTGACGGCGATGAAAAGAAGAGATCAACCTGGGAGCATTGATATTAGAAGCAGGTTCCCAAGAATCCTCATTGGAAGAGAAATTCTTCCACCGAATAAGATATTGTAAGGTACCCTGACGCAATCTGGAGTCCAGAATGGATTGAACTTCGAACTCATCTGGGTCGAGGAGGAGTGGAGGAGGAGGTAGTAAAATGGTGGTATCCTTCTGCTCCATATAAGGCTTTAGAAGTGACACATGTACAGTTGGGTGAATACGAAGGCTATCAGGAAGTTCGAGAGTGACAGCATTTTGATTAACTATACCTTTAATGCGATATGGACCGATGAAAAGACTTGCCAACTTTTTACTGGGTAATTGTAGCTTCAGGTTTTTTGTGGACAACCAAACCTTCTCTCCGATGGAGTAATTTGGAGGGGATCTTCTGCGTAAATCATAAAACTTTTTTTGTGCAGCTTGCGAGTCCTCAATATTCCGGTGAATGAAGTTGAAATTATCAACTAGTGAATTGTGTAAGTCATCCACCAGAGGAAAATTTAAGTCGTCATTTGAGTCCAGTAGAAAGGTGGGATGATATCCATAGTTAGCAAAAAATGGTGTGAGTTTTGTTGATGAATTAATAGAGTTATTGTAAGCGAACTCAGCGGTAGATATGAAGTCAACCCAATTGTTTTGATGGAAGGAACAAAAGCATCTTATGTATTGTTCCAACCACTGATTCACGCGTTCTGCCTGGCCATTTGTTTGTGGATGGAATGAGGTAGAAAATCTATGATCTATTTGAGTGAGATCACATAATTTTGACCAAAACCTAGAGGTGAACTGTGTTCCTCTATCTGTTGTGAGGATAGAAGGTATTCCGTGAAGTTTTACTATGTTGTCTAAGAACAATTGAGATGTTTCAGCGGATGTTGGCAATTTGTGGAAAGGTAGGAAATGGGCCATTTTTGTGAAAATGTCTACTACCACAAAAATCGTAGTTTGATTTTTTGATGGAGGTAAGTCAACGATAAAGTCCATCGATAGATGTTGCCATGGTTTGGTGGGTATAGGGAGTGACATGAGTAACCCATACGGAGGTTTTCTCTCTGGTTTGGATGTGTTGCATATAATGCAAGTTTGAATGTGTTGTTGAACGCTCTCTCTCATCTTTGGCCACCAAAAAGACCTTTTGAGTAACTCTAGAGTACGTTGGATTCCAGGGTGTCCCGAAAGGGGAGTATCATGATGGATCTGTAGAAGTTTTGTTCTCAGTGAAACAGGTACATAGATCCTCCCTTTGTGATAGTAAATCCCAGACTTGATTTGATGTGTTGAGTGATCTTGTTCGGTCTCTTGACTGGTATGCCTTTTTAGTTCTGACATAAAGGTGTCAGTGAGACCAATGAAATGGTGTTTAGGAATAATCTCCGTTGGATAGTTTTGGGGTTCAGGTTTCTGAGGTAACCTTGAAAGCGCGTCCGCCTTCCCATTTCTATTCGCTGGTCTATAAATAATGTTAAAAGAGAATCTAGAAAAGTAGAGGCTCCAACGAACTTGTCTTGCGGATAATGTTTTGTTTGATTGTAAATATTGGAGGTTTTTATGGTCAGTGTAAATCTTGATAGGGTGTATTGTTCCTTCTAAAAGATGTCTCCAGTATTCAAGAGCCTGTTTTATAGCAAGAAGTTCTTTGTCTCCGATCGGATAATTCCTCTCTGCTGGTGTCATAACTTTGGAATAATAAGAGATGGGGTGTAAGGGACTAATGAGATCCTTTTGTTGGGATAATACAGCCCCAATTGCGAAGTCAGAGGAATCGACTTCTAAGATATAGTAGAATGAAGGATTTGGAAATGTCAGAATAGGTGCTGTAGTAATAAGGCTTTTTAAGGTGTTAAACACTACATCAGCTTCTGAAGTCCATTGAAATGGAATAGATATACTAGTCAACTTTGTTAGAGGTTTAGCAACTTTTGAGAAATCTCTAATAAACTTCCTATAATAATTTGAGAAACCCAGGAATCTCTGAAGGTCTTTCCTGGTCTTAGGTATTTCCCAATTGGAAACAGCCTCATCCTTTTCTTGTTGCATTTCAATGCCTGTTGGGGATAAATTATATCCCAGGAAAGTTACTTTGTCAGTATGGAACAAACATTTTTCAGGTTTCGCATATAGTTTGTGTAATCTTAATCGTCGGAGTACTTCTGTTACATGATCTACGTGATCAGTATAATTCTTTGAATAAATTAAAATGTCGTACAAGTATATAACAACACAAGTATCCAAGAGATCGTGAAAAATATAATTAATAAAGTGCTGAAATGTGGCAGGGGCGTTACACAACCCAAATGGCATAACGAGGTATTCATATAAGCCATATCGGGTTCTAAAAGCAGTTAGCCACTCATGCCCTTCTTTAATCCTGATGAGGTTGTAGGCTCCTCTTAAATCCAATTTGGTGTATATGGTGGCTTCTGACAGACGCTCAATGAGCTCTGGTATAAGCGGTAGCGGATAGCGATTCTTGATCGTTACTTTATTTAATTGTCAGTAATCGATGATAGGTCTGATAGATGAATCCTTATTGCGCACAAAGAAAATGCCAGCTCCTGCTGGGGAAGTAGATGGTCTAATAAACCCCTTCCTGAGGTTTTCTTCCAGGTAAGCCTTGAGATGCTCAAGTTCCGGCTGACTGAGTGGATAAAGGTGTCCATATGGGATGGCTGCTCCGGGCTGTAAATCGATGGGACAGTCGTACTGTCTATGTGGTGGTAGGTTTTCAGCTTCAGTCTTGCTAAATACATCCTTGAAGTTAGAATACTCCGTAGTAATTGGAGATTCTGATGACTCAATATTTAGACAAGTTTGGTTATTGGTGCAATGTTCAATACAGAATTGTGAGTTAAACTTAATATGTGCAGGTAACCATTGTATAAGTGGATTGTGTTGTTGCAACCAGTTAATTCCTAATACTACAGGATAGTTTGGAGAGGGTAAAACATCAAATGAAATTAATTCGCTATGACCAAATGAGGACATGTGAATGGGTACGGTTTGATGTGTAACAGGACCTGTAGTTATGGGTGAACCATCAATCACACGGACACAGATAGGTTTTGTTTTGCGAATAAGGGGGATTTTATTAGATTTAACAATTTGCAAATCAATAAAGTTGCCGTAGGCTCCTGAATCTATAATCCCGTCAATCGTTAGATGTCTTTGATCCCACTGTAGAGAGAGGGATAGAGTGAAATAAGCTGGGTTATGTACAGTCAATATTGTAGTACAAGTATAACCAGACTTACTGCGTTTATTCTTTTGGAGGATAGGACAATCATGGACGGTATGTTGTGGGTTGGCACAGTACATACATAAGGATTTAATCCTACGTCGAAGTCTTTCTTCAGGTGTGAGCGGTCCTCGTGCTATACCTATCTCCATAGGTTTTTCAGCCGCTTTTGAGGTTGTAGGTAGGTCACGTGAGCTTTGTCCTGAATAAACTTTCGGACGAATATCAGAGTTAAATCGTTCAGCACGTCTTTCACGTAGTCTGCGATCTAACAGTGTGGCTGTTCTCATTAATGCTTCTAGAGATTTAGGTAATTCGACTCTGGCAAGCTCATCCTTGAGACTATCAGCAAGACCAAGTCTGAACTGGTTGCGAAGTGCAACTTGGCTCCATTGGGAGTCAGATGCATATAGCTTAAAGTCAGCGACAAAGTCCTCGACTGGCCTCTTACCCTGTTTAAGATTCCTCATGGAGGATTCTGCAGTTAATTGTACATCTTTATCTTGATATAGGTTATCAAGAGCTTCAAAAAATTCTTCTAGTGAACCCAATAGTGGATATTCTGTCTCACATAGATTATCCGCCCAAGAGCGCGGTTCACCTTTCATGAATGAAATAATACTCAGAACCTTAACCCTCTCAGTTGGGTATGTTCTGGGTTTTAATTGAAACAAGAGTTGACAGGAATTTTTAAACTGTCTATAGAGTTTACGGTTTCCAGAAAAGGGTTCTGGTAACATAACCTGGGGTTCTGGGGTATTCTCCTGTTGTGTTGATCTAAGACTTATAGAATCCCTTAAAATAGCTCTTAAAGATTGATTCTCAATTTGCACATCATGGACTGCTTGTGCAAGTTGATCAACTTTCTGTGATAGGTTATAAACGATTTGTGGGATATCTGTTGGTTCCAGTTCCATCTTTTGGGCTTAGTTATTATGTAAGGAATATCCAATAAAGGAACACAAAATACAGATATTATAATATGTTTGTATAACTGCTAGTAGTGAGTACCCAATTTCTTTAAGGCAATCTGATACAGCAGTGAGTTAATATAGAATGATTGTGTCATAAGAACCAAAACTAATGTGGTTCTGATAGAGTTTATAAAAGAAAAAGAAATGGCAAATAGATGTGGAATTCAGAGTATCAAATATCCGGAATGAAAGGTAATTTAACTTAGATATCCTTTTGTGAAAAACAACTGAGGAGAACAATTATAAGCAGATATATTGTTTGATTATCACAGAATATTATAAAGTATAAAGGCTTAGTAGTCTTATTAAACAGTTCCACAATACATCGATAAAGCAGAGATGTTGAAATGCTTTCAGTTTCCCAGAAATGTATTAGGCAAAGATAGTTGTTAATGTCTCAATTTGATACCTTATTCCCCAGCAGAGAGTTATCCCTTTTACCTGTCAGCACTCTGGTATTGAGCTGTGCTGTGAGACACTGGTTTGTGTTTAACAGGAAGTTCCGGTTTTAGTCCAGAGGCCTTCTGGGAAATGTAGTTCAATACTGCATGGAAGGCAATAAACAAAGTAAAATGTAAATACTTGCTGTTTAAGGATTAGGAGTAAAGTACAGCTTGCCAGGTCGAAATACTCAATCTCCAGTAAGTTGAAGGAAGGTAAGTGAGGAATCCTGTCCTGTAGTGGAGCTGGTAATGACACAGCTTAGTCGTGCAGAGATGAGAGATTCAGCTTACTGAACTTGGAAAAGAGGCTTGGCACTCAGGTGTTCGTAGAAACGAATTAGAATAACTAAGCAATGATGCTTAGTTGTTCTTGCTATTTAAAGGGGATTTACCCAATTAACAGGTAGAATGAATTAAAGGTACAGTATTCCTTACAGGCCCTGTTCAGGGCTGGTAAGGTAAAAGAGCTTTGAACTTTAGTAATCTAGAATAGGGTAGGGCATTTTTTTATTTTGGGGGGCTTTGTTATTTTATTAGGGGGCTTAGAGTAGGTGTAATTAGTTTAAAATTGTTGTAATATTTTTCTTATGTTTGTAAATATTTTTTTATTTTTTGTAACTTAGTTCTTTTTTATTTTTTGTACTTTAGTTAGTTTATTTCATTGTAGTTATTTATAGGTATTGTATTTAATTAATTTATTGATAGTGTAGTGTTAGGTTTAATTGTAGGTAATTGTAGGTATTTTATTTAATTAATTTATTGATAGTGTAGTGTTAGGTTTAATTGTAACTTAGGTTAGGATTTATTTTACAGGTAAATTTGTAATTATTTTAACTATTTTAGCTATTAAATAGTTCTTAACTATTTAATAGCTATTGTACCTGGTTAAAATAAATACAAAGTTACCTGTAAAATAAATATTAATCCTAAAATAGCTATAATATAAATATAATTTATATTGTAGCTATATTAGGGTTTATTTTACAGGTAAGTATTTAGCTTTAAATAGGAATAATTTATTTAATAAGAGTTAATTAATTTCGTTACATTAAAATTATATTTAACTTAGGGGGGTGTTGGTGTTAGGGTTAGACTTAGCTTTAGGGGTTAATACATTTATTAGAATAGCGGTGAGCTCCAGTCGGCAGATTAGGGGTTAATAATTGAAGTTAGGTGTTGGCGATGTTAGGGAGGGCAGATTAGGGGTTAATACTATTTATTATAGGGTTAGTGAGGCGGATTAGGGGTTAATAACTTTATTATAGTAGCGCTCAGGTCCGCTCGGCAGATTAGGGGTTAATAAGTGTAGGCAGGTGGAGGCAACGTTGAGGGGGGCAGATTAGGGGTTAATAAATATAATATAGGGGTCGGCGGTGTTAGGGGCAGCAGATTAGGGGTACATAGCTATAATGTAGGTGGCGGCTCTTTGCGGTCGGCAGATTAGGGGTTAATTATTGTAGGTAGCTGGCTGCGACGTTGTGGGGGACAGGTTATGAGTTAATAAATATAATATAGGGGTCAGCGATGTTAGGGCAGCAGATTAGGGGTACATAAGGATAACGTAGGTGGCGGTCGGCAGATTAGGGGTTAAAAAATTAAATCGAGTGGCAGCGATGTGGGGGGGGCCTCGGTTTAGGGGTACATAGGTAGTTTATGGGTGTTAGTGTACTTTAGAGTACAGTAGTTTAGAGCTTTATTAACCGGTGTTAGCCCAGAAAGCTCTTAACTACTGACTTTTTTCTGCGGCTGGAGTTTTGTCGTTAGATTTCTAACGCTCACTTCAGACACGACTCTAAATACCGGAGTTAGAAAGATCCCATTGAAAAGATAGGATACGCTAATGACGTAAGGGGATCTGCGGTATGGAAAAGTCGCGGCTGAAAAGTGAGCGTTAGACCCTTTTTTGAGTGACTCCAAATACCGGAGGTAGCCTAAAACCAGCGTTAGGAGCCTCTAACGCTGGTTTTCACGGCTACCACCAAACTCCAAATCTAGGCCTCAGTTTGTCACTTTCCAAACCTATCCTAGAAGTTTCATGGTATTTGGTTTCCCACAAGGCAAATCAGTGACATTAAGCTTGTTTTTTGGGGAGCTTAATGTGGCTTAACGTACAAAATTGAACTTAGATCTTAACCAATTTCCCCCAAACTTCTCACAATATATTAATATATCTATTCAAACATATTCTGAAAATTTCAGGAAATTTGATAAAACATACCAAAAGTTATTCGCATTTAACATTTTTTTTACAATCCTAAAACATTTAATGTGAGCAGCTTAATGTAAAAAGTGCTTAATGTACCAAAATTCAACAAAACTTCAATCAATTGCCTTGAAACTTGGCACAAACTCAGTTTTTCACTTTCCAAACCTATCCTAGAAGTTTCATGGATTTTGGTGTCCCACAAGGCAAATGAGTGACATTAAGCTTGTTTTTTGGGGAGCTTAATGTGGCGTAATGAGTAAAAAAGTGGCCAAATGTTAATCAATTGCTGCATAATTCTGCACAACCCAAGATTTCTACTATCCAAGCCTATCCTAGAAGTTTCATGGATTTTGGAATTCCACAAGGGAAATGAGTTACATTAAGCTTGTTTTTGGGGAGCTTAATGTGGCTTAACGTACAAAATTGAACTTAGATGTTAACCAATTTCCACCAAACTTATCACAATACATTAATCCATGGATTCAAACATATTCTGAAAATGTCAGAACATTTGATAAAACATACCAAAAGTTATTCACATTTAACAATTTTTTTACAATCCTAAAACATCTAGGGCTCCATGTACTAAGCCGTCAATTCATCCGTCATTGTAGACGCGGATAAACTCGCCGTTACTCGCCGCGGGCGAAATGGTGTCCGCTGTCGCTATGTACTAATATTCCCCCAATAAATAGACAAGTCTAGCCCGCCACGAGCAGTTGCGGATTGTTGATAAATTTGACGCCTCGCTCGCCGCGACTAAGCTGATGTACTTAACTTTCAGTTGAATTGTCTGGCCAATTATTAACACGTGACATGCAAGGTGTCACGAACATCATAGTAGTCACGGGAATAGAATTTTGCTCCTATAAAAGTTCAACTTATCTAAACAACTTTATTATTGTTCAAAATTTTTTGAAGAGTGATAACAGAGCGTTATTTTTGTAATATTTATTTACAATTTGGATATGGCTTCATCTGGATCTGATAATATATAAATATTAATATAAAAATAATTATAAAGATTGACAACTATACAATACAAATTTAAAATATAGATTACTCTTTAATTACAGTCGACAAATTGGGCGCAATTTATGTACATGAAAATGAGAGACAAATTAGACGCCAGTTATGCTGTAAGTACAATGCTGATATTACTGCCTTTTATATATGTCTAGACTGGCGTCTAAATTGACTTTCCTATTGTTTTGTACCTTGCCCGCCACCTAAAAGGTGGCGAGGCAAAAATAACGAGGTGGGAGCGGAAATTGTAGCGAGCGGACAAATAGATTTTTTAGTACATTCATTTTTGGCGAGTTGGTGGTCAAATGTGTCTAATTACAGTGAAAAATGGAGCGGTAGCGAGGTTTGGCGGATAAGTACGCTCGCAATTTTAAAGATGCGAGTTTTAACATAATTGACGGCTTTGTACATATCAGTTTGCGAATTTTGACGCGAGATTTGTTGCGGGTAGCTCGCTGACTGCTTAGTACATGGAGCCCCTAATGTGAGCAGCTTAATGTAAAAAGAGCTTAATGTATCAAAATTCACCTAAACATCGATCAATTGCCTTGAAACTTGGCACAAACTCAGTTTGTCACTTTCCAAATCGGTCCTAGAAGTTTCATGGTATTTGGTTTCCCACAAGGCAAATGAGTGACATTAAGCTTGTTTTTTGGGGAGTTTAATGTGGCTTAACGTACAAAATTGAACTTAGATCTTAACCAATTTCCCCCAAACTTCTCACAATATATTAATCTATTTATTCAAACATATTCTGAAAATTTCAGGAAATTTGATAGAACATACCGAAAGTTATTCACATTTAACAATTTTTTTACAATCCTAAAACATTTAATGTGAGCAGCTTAATGTAAAAAGAGCTTAATGTACCAAAATTCACCAAAACTTCAAGCAATTGCCTTGAAACTTGGCACAAACTCAGTTTTTCACTTTCCAAACCTATCCTAGAAGTTTCATGGATTTTGGTGTCCCACAAGGCAAATGAGTGACATTAAGCTTGCTTTTTGGGGAGCTTAATGTGGCTTAACGTACAAAATTTAACTTAGATGTTAACCAATTTCCCCCAAACATCCCACAATACATTAATCTATCTATTCAAACATATTCTAAAATTTTCAGGACATTTGATAAAACATACCAAAAGTTATTTACATTTAACAGTTTTTTTACAATTGTAAAACATATGGGGGCTTATTTATCAAAGCGTCAATCTCGGTGCGTTCGCAGGCATCAATATGCTCGCCAGACATCGCTGCCGCGGATCCACATACAATGCTCTTATTTATAAAAAACACGTCAAAAACACGTACGTCAAGTATGGTGCAATGAGCATCAGACTGTTGTTAACTAACAGTCATCGATGTTGCAGTTATTCAGGTTTTTCCTGAGAGAAGCGCTCAACCTGAGAACGAACAATAGCATAATAGCTTGTTCTATGGCTAGTTACCACCCAAGAAGCAGCCTCTTTTTGCCCAACATGTGCCTTTCACAGAGAAGAACTTTCCTGAAGCATATCAGTCTGATCCTGACTTCACAGTACAGCCCAGCCCCGAAATACCAGGCAATCCCTCTCTGAACGAGAGATACAGCAAAACCCCAGACATACGTTTCGGCCTATTGTGGGCCTCGTCAGTGAGGTGCAGACATATCCCTCTAGGCACACTGACCAATGGGTCCATGTCTGGATTCCCGCATCACACATAGGGAGACTTCCCTAAGTGTCATAATTTGCATATATATATATATATATATATATATATATATATATATATATATATGTGTGTGTGTGAGTGTGTGTGTGTATGTCAGAAATCTTTTGCAAACATATTTACATGTCCCTAAATTTCTTTTTTTGTTCTAAACAATGTTGTCTTTCATGTCTCTGTGTTTATGTATACCAATATATGTATATAGTGTAAATGTATTATTATACTGAGCAGGAATAATTGTGAATATAACATGTCATCAGGGTATCATATGTATTTATTTACAATCAATGGATATTTTAAGAGCTGGGCCAGTTTTCTCTCTGTACCTGTGTAACCCCTCTGGATTGCAATCTAGTTTTAAAAACCACCCCTACACAGGTGTTATAAAATCATCTGGCATATAAGATGACATTTCTTAATGAAAATGAAATTCAAGAGAAGGAAGAAATACACTAAAAATAGCATGACAGTAAAGAGGTGATTTTAATTTCTGCTGTATCTGAATCATGACAGTTTAATGTTAGGTGGGCTATCCCTTTGAGCTATCAGTTTAAGATTATATTGAATCAAACATCATTCAAATTTTAAAATCATTGTCTAAAATATTACATTGTGTGTCCTAATGTCAGCATCAATGTTTATCTTTAATACTAATTACACATATACATACTTTCAAAGTATAATACACAATGTAACAGATAGCACTTACAAGTTCTGATGGGTGATCAATGACACAAGTATCGAGCAATTTTATTCGTTAGTGATACTATGGGCGCCATGTGCTAAGGCGTCAATTTTTTCGCACAGACCGTATCGAAATAACCCACCGGCATTCGCACCATGCGGATGGCACTTCGTTACATGAATGTACTAAAAACCAAGCCGTAAAATTTTGCGTCTATTGTGTGTTGAAGACAATCGGATTATTGATAACTTTGAAGCTTCGTTCGGCGCGAAAGAGCAAAGTTAAGAAGCAGTCTGCGACCTGATTGGTTTAGTTCTTTACCCACGTGACGATCTAGGTGTCATAATCGTCAGACAAGCGTCCAATGAAACAGCTTGGAATGAACCGGTGGCAAAAAAGTGTAAGGCTGCCAACAGTTTTAATAGTCCGGGTATGGCTTGTGAACGCGCTGTCATAGGTTCCAGGTATTCTGCTATTTCATAGTAAAGTTCCATAATAGCTTCTCTGTCCAAACGGAATCTCTGGATAATCTCTCGATCAGAAATTCTTTCCAAACCGATACGTGGAAGGAAAACTCTAGGGACTCTGATTCATCTACCTCTCCTTCTTTGCAAGTTGTCAACCGGTGCCTGTATAGCCCTTCTTCCTCGTAATTGAATTAATCGGAAAAGAAACATGTGTAAAAGTGTCTCCATCTTCATTCAGTGATCCAAAAACCAATAATGCTACAATAGTAGTCTAGTCCTTTCACTTAAGTACTTCTACCTGGCGTCAGGTTGATACGCCCTATAGTTTTCTATTGTATTTGCTACCTAAATGGTCACGAAGCAAATCACGCGAAGTTACAGTGAAAGTTGGAGCGGACGGATTAGTTGTAACATTCATAATTTCCGATTACAGCGAATTTACGTGCGATCAAACATGTAGTAAGTGGAAAAAGGCTTCGGAACGATCAGTTGCGTAAAATTACGATCGCTGATGAAAATAGTGGTTTTTCGACCAGATCGCAGATTGATACATACGAGAAGCAGATCGTGAGCGAATTTTGATGCGGAAATACAGACGGACGGTCACTTCGAAGCTTAGTACATGGCGCCCTATACAATGTATATTTAAATTTGATTAGCTGATGTCATAAATCATGTGATTATGCATATTCCTATCAAAAGTGGTGGAAAAAAAATGTGTGGGTTGTCTAGGAGTATTGCGTCATATTTGGTGCGAAAAGTGTTGCATCATATTTGGTGCGAAGTGGTGAGTGGGACTTGTATTACATGCCTTAAACATGGTGTATATAGATTTATCCCAAAAAAATAAAAAAGGAAGTTAGCTATATTATGTATTTATTTAATTTTTATCTCTATATCTACTAGTGCACCAAGTTTGGAGCAATAATATTGTCCTCTTGCTTTGTAATAATAGACAAAGATGTAACATAATCCATAAGTAGTAATGTATTTCATTTTTATCCCTACCTATATCTACTAGTGCATCAAAATTGAAGCATTAGTTTGCACCAAATTTGGAGCAATAATATTGTTTGATTGAGAAAGAGTATAGAATTTTAATAAAGTTTATAATTTACTTTTATTATCTAATATGCTTTATCGTCTTGCAGAAATTGAACATAACCTTCCTGTGTTTTCAGACTCCAATTGATTTCTATGGCATCCGCGGCCTCAAGGGTAGCGGTTTGAACGATCGGTATGCTGCGCTGGAATAGACGCAAGTGTACCTGTTAAATGTTTGGTAAATTGGAAAAAGGGTCATATAGAGTCGAATGTGTATTCGAAACATCTGGGATGATGCAAGCATCGATCTGCATCAGATTGCTATCGCGGGAGGGTATATTATGTCACACATTTCAACATTTGACGATCTTGACACTTTGATAATTACGGCAGATTCCATTTGCATCAGATATGACGTGAGATTCTAGTGGATTCCATCATATTATCAGTTGAAGCTTTGATAAATTGGCCCCTAAATGTTTTAGGATTGTAAAAAAAATGGTTTAATGTAAATAACTTTTGGTATGTTATATCACATGTCCTAAATTTTTCAGAATATATTTGAATAGATAGATTAATGTATTGTGAGCAGTTTGGGGGAAATTGGTTAACATCTAAGTTCAATTTTGTATGTTAAGCCACATTAAGCTCCCCAAAAAAACAAACTTAATATCACTTATTTGCCTTGTGGGAAACCAAATACCATGAAACTTCTTGGATAGGTTTTGAAAGTGAAAACTGAATTTGTGCCAAGTTTCAAGGCAATTGATTGATGTTTAGGCAAATTTTGGTACATTAAGCTCTTTTTTGCGTTAAGCCATTCACATGAAGGGGCCTATTTATTATCTGTCTGTCTGACATGATCCGATCAGCGGATCATGTCCGACAGACATCGCTGAATGCGGAGAGCAATACGCTCTCCACATTCAGCATTATGAACTGCTGGTGCAACGCTGCCCCTGCAGATTTGCGGCCAATCGGCCGCTAGCAGGTGGTTGTCAATCAACCTGATCGTATTCGATTGGGTTGAAATGCAGCGATGTCTGTCCGCTTCCTCAGAGCAGGCGGACAGGTTATGGAGCAGGGGTCTTTAGACCGCTGCTTCATAACTGGTGTTTCTGGCAAGCCTAAAGGCTTGACAGAAACATGGGCCCTCAAGCTCCATACGGAGCTTAATAAATGGGCCCCGAAATGTTTTAGGATTGTTAAAAACATATTTAAATGTGAATAACTTTTGTTATGTTTTATCAAATGTCCTTACATTTTCAGAATATGTTTAAACAGATAGATTAATGTATTATGGGAAGTTTGAGGGAAATTGGTTAACATCTAAGTTCAATTTTGTATGTTAAGCCACATTAAGCTACACAAAAAACAAGCTTAATGTCACTCATTTGCCTTGTGGGACATCAAAATCCATGAAACTTCTAGGATAGGTTTGGAAATTGACAAACTGAGTTTGTGCCAAGTTTCAAGGCAATTGATTGAAGTTTAGGTGAATTTTGGTACATTAAATAAGCTCTTTTTACATTAAACTGCTCACATTAAGGGCTAGATTTATCAAGCCCCTACGGCAGCAAGTTCTCACAAGAACTTGCTGACCGTGATTTATCAAGCAGCGGTCACCAGACCGCTGCTTCCCTAAACTCTTCACCACCTCTAAACTAGCGAAATTCAATCTCCTCGGTCGAGTCCAACTGAGGAGATTGACAGCTCCTGCCTGCGCGTGATTGGCTGTGCGCGAGCAGGGGGCGGGATTGCAC
Organism: Bombina bombina; assembly: GCF_027579735.1. Lineage (NCBI taxonomy): Eukaryota > Metazoa > Chordata > Amphibia > Anura > Bombinatoridae > Bombina > Bombina bombina. Next base: position 508,120,585 of record NC_069499.1, on the reverse strand, counting down.
GCGAGCGCAAAATTGCGCTCGTGTGTAATGCCAAATACCTGTGGGTAATTTTGCCCCACAACATGTGAGCTGAGGCATACAGGGGTGCGTATACGCGCCCCTGTACGCCTCAGCTATAATAAATCTAGCCCTAAATGTTTTAGGATTGTAAAAAAATTATTAAATGTGAATAACCTTTGGTATGTTTTAACAAATTTCCTGAAATTTTCAGAATATGTTTGAATAGATAGATTAATGTATTGTGGGAAGTTTGGGGGAAATTGGTTAAGATCTGAGTTCAATTTTGTACGTTAAGCCACACTAATCTCCCCAAAAAACAATCTTAATGTCACTCATTTGCCTTGTAGGACACCAAATACCATGAAACTTCTAGGATAGGCTTGGATAGTGGAAATCTTGGATTGTGCTAAATTATGCAGCAATTGATTAACATTTGGCCACTTTTTTACTCATTAAGCCACATTAAGCTCCCAAAAAACAAGCTTAATGTCACTCATTTGCCTTGTGGGATACCAAAATCCATGAAACTTCTAGGATAGGTTTGGAAAGTGAAAAACTGAGTTTGTACCAAGTTTCAAGGCAATTGATTGAAGTGTTGGTGAATTTTGGTACATTAAGCTCTATTTACATTAAGCTGCTCACATTAAATGTTTTAGGATTGTAAAAAAAATTGTTAATTTCAAATAACTTTTGGTATGTTTTATCAAATTTCCTGAAATTTTCAGAATATGTTTGAATAAATAGATTAATATATTGTGAGAAGTTTGGGGGAAATTGGTTAAGATCTAAGTTTCATTTTGTATGTTAAGCCTCATTAAGCTCCCCAAAAAACAAGCTTAATGTCACTCATTTGCCTTGTGGGAAACCAAATACCATGAAACATCTAGGATAGGTTTGGAAAGGGACAAACTGAATTTGTGCCAAGTTTCCAGGCAATTGGTCAATGTTTAGGTGAATTTTGGAACATTAAGCTCTTTTTACATTAAGCTGCTCACATTACCGTAAATGTTTTAGGATTGTAAAAAAATAGTTAAATGTGAATAACTTTTGGTATATTTTATAAAATGTCCTGAAATTTTCAGAATATGTTTGAATCGATAGATTAATGTATTGTGGTAAGTTTGGGGGAAATTGGTTAATATCTAAGTTAAATTTTGAACGTTAAGCCACATTAAGCTCCCCAAAAAAACAAGCTTAATGTCACTCATTTGCCTTGTGGAAAACCAAAATCCATGAAACTTCTAGGATAGGCTTGGATAGTGGAAATCTTGGGTTGGGCAAAATTATGCAGCAATTGATTAACATTCGGCCACTTTTTTACTCATTAAGCCACATTAAGCTCCCCAAAAAACAAGCATAATGTCACTCATTTGCCTTGTGGGACACAAAAATCCATGAAACTTCTAGGATATGTTTGGAAAGTGAAAAACTGAGTTTGTGCCAAGTTTCAAGGCAATTGAATGAAATTGTGGTGAATTTTGGTATATTAAGCTCTATTTACATTAAGCTGCTCACATTAAATTTTTTAGGATTGTAAAAAAATAGTTAAATGTGAATAACTTTTGGTATGTTTTATCAAATGTTCTGACATTTTCTGAATATGTTTGAATCGATAGATTAATGTATTGTTGTAAGTTTGGTGGAAATTGGTTAACATCTAAGTTCAATTTTGTACGTTAAGCCACATTAAGCTCCCCAAAAACAAGCTTAATGTCACTCATTTCCCTTGTGGAATTCCAAAATCCATGAAACTTCTAGGATAGGCTTGGATAGTGGAAATCTTGGGTTGTGCAGAATTATGCAGCAATTGATTAACATTTGGCCACTTTTTTACTCATTACGCCACACTAAGCTCCCCAAAAAACAAGCTTAATGATACTCATTTGCCTTGTGGGACACCAAAATCCATGAAACTTCTAGGATAGGTTTGGAAAGTGACAAACTGAGTTTGTGCCAAGTTTCAAGGCAATTGATTGAAGTTTTGGTGAATTTTGCTACATTAAGCTCTTTTTACATTAAGCTGCTCACATTAAATGTTTTAGGATTGTAAAAAAAATGTTAAATGCGAATAACTTTTGGTATGTTTTATCAAATTTCCTGAAATTTTCAGAATATGTTTGAATAGATAGTTTAATATATTGTGAGAAGTTTGGGGGAAATTGGTTAAGATCTAAGTTCAATTTTGTACGTTAAGCCACATTAAGCTCCCCAAAAAACAAGCTTAATGTCACTCATTTGCCTTGTGGGAAACCAAATACCATGAAACTTCTAGGATAGATTTGGAAAGTGACAAACTGAGTTTGTGCCAAGTTTCAAGGCAATTGATCGATGTTTAGGTGAATTTTGGTACATTAAGGTCTTTTTACATTAAGCTGCTCACATTAAATGTTTTAGGATTGTAAAAAAATAGTTAAATGTGAATAACTTTTGGTATGTTTTATCAAATGTTCTGAAATTTTCAGAATATGTTTGAATCCATAGATTTATGTATTGTGGTAAGTTTGGTGGAAATTGGTTAACATCTAAGTTCAATTTTGTACGTTAAGCCACATTAAGCTCCCCAAAATACAAGCTTAATGTCACTCATTTGCCTTGTGAAATTCCAAAATCCATGAAACTTCTAGGATAGGCTTGGATAGTGGAAATCTTGGGTTGTGCAAAATTATGCAGCAATTGATTAACGTTTGGCCCCTTTTTTACTCATTAAGCTACATTAAGCCATTTTCACATTAAATGTTTTAGGATATCCCATAAAATAGAAATATGTGATCTTTTGGATGATGGAGTAGAAAATGGTTTTATAAATCCAGATACTTTTGCTTTTTTGATGGGGGACTATCCACAAGTTCCTATCTACTACCACCTTTCAAAGGTCCACAAGTCTTTAGATAATATACAAGGACGTCCTATTATTAGTGGGATCGGATCTCTTTTAGAGCCTGTGAAACAGTGGCTAGATTCACTGCTACAGCCATTAGTAGTCAAACAGCCGAGTTACATTAGAGACACCATGTGCTACAGATGTTAGAAAAAAAATCAAGTGGTGTGATGACTTCTGCTGGCTGACTATTGATGCTGTAGCACTCTACACATCTATACCTCACAAATGTGGTCTGGAAGCTATAAAGCAGACACTATATAACGACACTAACTTTACTCCACAATTCAGAGAATTTATCCTCAGAGTCACAGCCTTCCTTTTAACCCACATTTTTTTGAATTTGAACAAACATTTTATTTGCAAAAGAGAGGCACAGCCATGGGTGCAAAATTTGCGCCCTCTTTTGCAAATTTGTTCATAAGCATTTGGAAGAAAAAATAAATTTTTGGAGGAGATGAGAAATACAGACATAAGATAAAATATTTCAGTAGATTCATTGATGATCTACTTTTGATTTGGTCAAGAATCACAGAGAAAGCAACTGCATTTGTTAAATATTTAAATGCTAATGATATGGGTTTAAGTCTCACCTTCCAATATAATAAACAGATGTAAACTTATCAGGAACTGAAAATGGAAAAATTATTTCCAAAATCTTTCAAAAACCTATCTCTGGCAATACGCTTCTCCATGCAAAAAGTTGCCACCCCCAACATGTGCCCCATGCAATCACTAAAGGGCAGTTTATTCGTAAACAACAAAATTGCTCAGAAAACAATGTGTACAAAAGAGAGGCTGACAATCTAGAAGTAAGATTGAAACAAAAAGGCTATAAATACAGAGACATAAAAAAGGCTAGAAAGGATGTTGACTCTTTGGATAGAACCTCACTTTTGAGTGAGAAAAAAGAAGAGAAACCATGCAATCAATTGAAGGGTGTTAACTTTATCACTGATCACAGCACTAATTATATTGAAGTGTGTAAAATTGTGAAAAAAACACTTTGGATTGCTTGTGGCTGATGACAAACTTACTGAGGTTGTAAAAAAATGGACTGAAGTGTTCATATAGACATAGTAAAAGTATTGGTAACTTAATTTCACCATACCAATTGAAATCTCCTACTCCTTCCAGCTCATGGTTACATCACAAAGCAATGTTTAGATTTAGGTGAGCAAAATGCAAACCCTGTGAACATGTGATTGTCACTAACAACTTTTCCTCATCTACGACCAAACATTCAAAATTGATAGTTGTCAAAACTGTAATTCTACCTTTGCTTGGTAGGGTTAGACTGTCTAGCTGGTGGGGAATCTAGCACACCTGAAGTAAACTTTATCCCAAAGTTGAAAGAGTTATAATTAGTTGTGGTAGGTGGCGCAAACCAAGTTGCTATTCCCAATGTGTCTTACTGTAAATATGTGTGATAATATGTGGGCTCAATATATGTTAATGTTTTGATAAGTACTATTTTATATTCTCTTATGGAAAAAATTGGATGTCGAAACTTTCTTTTAAAAAATATATATTATACTTTATTTGATTCCGGTAAATTTACCCAATAATAGTGATGCTAAAAGTACAATTAAACAAATATTATTACAAATTCCTTCAAAGTTTAAAAAATGACACCAGTGTCTCTATGTATCTATGTATAAAATGTACGTAATATATAAAAATATATGAATATATAAAAATTTAATTAAAATAATATCGTTGAAATCTTGCAATTTATACAGTTATAGGTTTATCACAAGTCGTAATTTCTAACAAAATGTTTGTAAATACAATTTAATAGTGGATAAGACAATAGTTGCTGTATAGTTCATATAGGATACTTTGTTTCAAGTTAAGCTGTGCAATTGAGATCTTATCTTAGGTAACTATATATCAAATGTAGAGGTATGTTGGTGCGATTTTTATCACACTGTGATACAAGTATACAAATTAGTACCTTAAAGTGTATCTGTTTGATATCACTTTTGTGAGATGATTGCGGTTAAATAAACGCCGCTATGCCAATAATTTGCTGATGGCAGTTCTATATGGGCTGCTGGCGGTTAAATAAATGCCGCTTTGGTTTCCTCTTGCTGATGGCAGTTCTATATGGGCTGCTGGCGGTTAAATAAATGCCGCTTTGGTTTCCTCTTGTTAGGTGGGCTTATTTGTTTGCTGTGAGGAAATTCACTTTTATGTAAATGCTTGTGTAGTTGCCGTGGCCGCTTTGTTATCTTGTCCTTTGTCGGTCAGTGACCGATCAAGCTCTTAAGGATTTCTTGGTGGGATCTTCGTTGCGGTTAGGTGGTAACCGTTTGCTGATGTTTTTTAAGTATCTCCGGTTTTTCTATTCTGTGGTTTGTCTGTCGGTCAGTGACCGATCACGATGGTATGGTTGTTGGATGACCTCCTGATGTGGAATATTTGCGTGCCTCTCCGGTCCGTTGTTCCCAGGTTTCTTTGATGTCGGTCAGTGACCGATCTGGGTACTGAAATGTGGTTGTGGGATAAGTAGAAAGTTTGTGGGATAAGTAGAAAGTTTGTAGGATAAGTAGAAAAAGGAATTCTAGTTATCAATGTGATCTTTGCGGTTAAATATATGCCGCTAAGTAGGAACTTGAATATTTCACCAGGGTGTAGCTGGTATTCTCTTTGTCTTCTCAAATCCTTTGCAGGTGTGCTCTGGTATCAACGTGTTTCGGCTGGACAGCCTTTTTCAAGATAAAGTCACAAAGCAATGTTTAGATTTAGGTGAGCAAAATGCAAACCCTGTGAACATGTGATTGTCACTAACAACTTTTCCTCATCTACGACCAAACATTCAAAATTGATAGTTGTCAAAACTGTAATTCTACCTTTGTCATTTACTTATTGACATGTAATTTGTGTGACATTCAATATACAGGTCTCACAACACGGAACATCAATTCCAGATTCAGTGAACACCTTTCCACCATAGGAGCTGGAAAATCTTCTACCCCTCTTGTTAAGCATTTTGCTATTCACCACAACAAAAAAGTTAATTTCTTAAGATGGCGGGCCATAGAGCAAGTTAATAACCCAAAGAGACGGGGAAATAGACAAAAAATGCTGAAAAAGAGCAAAATGTTCTGGATATTTAAAGACCAGAATCCCATATATTCTGAATTCATACTATGATCTGATAAATTATTGGGAATAGGCTTTTTGTAAGAAATAGGCTTAAAAATATAATTATATATTTCTTTATTGGTAAACCATAGCGGATATATGAGTTTCACAGGTTCATGTATATACAATATTAAAGTGTAAAGCAACATGTATATTATTATTTTCATTTATTTGTATAGCACCACCAAATTCCGTATAGATTTATTGACTTATGTATCCAATGAACATAGTAATTTAATAACTACCTAGTTAAAATAAATACAAATTTACCTGTAAAATAAAACCTAACCTAAGTTACACTAACACCTAACACTACACTATAATTAAATAAATTAACTAAATTAAATACAATTACCTAAATTAAATTAAATTAGCTAAAGTACAAACCCCCCCCCACTAAATTACAGAAAATAATAAACAAATTACAGATATTTAAACTAATTACATCTAATCTAATAGCCCTATTAAAATAAAAAAGCCCCACCAAAAATAAAAAATAAACCCTAGCCTAAACTAAACTATGGGCCTTTTGCGGGGCATTGCCCCAAAGTAATCAGCTCTTTAACCTGTAAAAAAAAATACAAGCAACCCCCCAACAGTAAAACCCACCACCCACACAACCAACCCCCCAAATAAAATACTAACTAAAAAAACCTAAGCTCCCCATTGCCCTGAAAAGGGCATTTGGATGTGCATTGCCCTTCAAAATGCAGTTAGCTCGTTTGCCGCCCAAACCCTAACCTAAAAATAAAACCCACCCAATACACCCTTAAAAAAACCTAACACTAACCCCTGAAAATCAACTTACCAGGAGATGTCTTCATCCAAGCTAGGCTCAAGTCCTCAATGAAGCCGGGAGAAATTTTCACCCAAGTCGGCAGAAGTGAACCTCCAGAAGGGCAGAAGTCTTCATCCAGACGGCATCTTCTATCTTCATCCATCCGGCGCGGAGCGGGTCCATCTTCAAGACATCCAACGCGGAGCATCCTCTTCATCCGGAGTCTTCTTACTGAATGAAGGTACCTATAAGTGACGTCATCCAAGATGGCGTCCCTTAGATTCCGATTGGCTGATAGAATTCTATCAGCCAATCAGAATTAAGGTAGAAAAAATCCTACTGGCTGATGCAATCAGCCATTAGGATTGAGCTTGCATTCTATTGGCTGTTCCAATCAGCCAATAGAATGCGAGATCAATCCTATTGGCTGGTTGGATCAGCCAATAGGATTGAACTTCAATCCTATTGGCTGATTGCATCAGCCAATAGGATTTTTCATACTTTAATTCCGATTGGACTAACTATACATTTATAAGATGACACGCTTTCGGGAAGAGTGTCTTCCTTTTTCAAGTCTGAAGCAATACTGACCAATTTGATGGAATTTGCAGATTATATCTTAAAGCACAGGCTAAAAACAGAAAGTGTTACAGAGGTCTGAATGCATGGGGAGGAGGGGGTGTCATAAAAATCATGATGGGGTTTAGGAGACAGGCAGATAGTGTTAGTAAAAGATAACAGGCAGGGGAAATATATGGTTATACACAAAGCATATGCTGACATAAAGTTATATATCAACGTAGAACCAATATGTATAAAGATATGAAATTAGTTATACAGGGGAATATAAGATAGTCAAAAAAGGAGAAAGGAAAGAAAGAAAAAAAGGGAATAATAATAATAATAATAATAACAAAAGTGTGGACATGGGGGCGTGTCCTAACAGCGGCTCAGAGTAGTCGCACTCCTTTAGATCTCCGGGAGAAAATTTGATAATCCGCCGATTGTCGAAGCTACCCTACAGCTTTTGTCAAGAGTACGACTGGTTCAGTACTGCATCACTCTACTTGTAAAAAACTTATATAGAATCGCTGTATTTATTAACCTGGAGACAGAGGTGGACATTAAGGGCCTGTAGCGGCGGCGATATTACAGGCGGCGTTCCCCCCCCCCGGATCCCCGTAGTGTTTGCCTTTACTGGACACACCGGCAAGAAATATCTGCCCAAGCACACTACCGTTACACTGCAATAGTGAAAAACATCAAAGAAAGAGGAGAGACGGATATCAAACTTTATATCGCCAACTACCACACATCCAAGATGGCGGCTGGAGGAGAGGATGACTTTCTAGCTCGGTTGGATTATATTTTTGAAAAGCTGGAAAATTGCCTAATGGCCATGTGGGAGAGAGCTCCTTGGGATTTCTTACAAAACTCACACTCTAATAATCTCTTTGCAGCGAGCATAAAAGAAACCTCACAAATAATACATGAGCAAGTCGGGGACATGTATATGGGCGCCCTTGTGGTTCCCCAGAGCCATAAGAATCTCGCACTTGTAATGAACAAACCAACTTATCGGCGGCCGCCGAGCAATGTAGCAACAACCCAGATGATCACAAATAAATCCTCATCTACCAAACCACTAAAGGACACTGAGGCCAATGCGGACAACAACTTTAGACATACACCCAAATATTGGAGTATAGCCGCATTAGGCTTCTCTACAGCCATCTTACCATTCCCAGAGTATGCTGCAAGGGCTTTTGGACTTCTTTTGGCAGACAGAGGAATAGCGCATATGAGGAGTGCCTGGGGGTTAAGGGGGGACTCCCGGAATGCTGCAAGTATCTCTAACACCTGCAAAGTGTCTGCCGCTATTCTACAACCTAAACTGAGCGGTTCGTTCAATTACAATTGAATTTAGCTCATCATCCAAATCATCGGAGCTGTGGTGGACAAGGGACTTTTTGCAGCAAAATACTGGTAAAAAACAAACATGAAAAAATAATAAAGAAATAAGGGTATCTGGCTTATCACAAACATCTGCTCCCACTCATGTTGACTTTATCAGTTTAATAACCAGAGACTCGCAATGTCTAATGTTGTTATATACTTGCTGCGTGCCTATTTCACTATCTTGCTTGTTTTATATTGCATTTTTTATAACCCAAGGAGTTGTCTGACGGGGTATGGGGGGCCCTAGAGAGTAACCTCATTACTTATAAAATAACATAGCAATTATTTGACTGAATTGTATTAAGTAAAAGTGGGGCGTTCGGTGGCTTTCCTCCCTGGGTCTAACGGCCGGGATCTTGGGCGGTGCGCGACCGGGAGTCTCATATTAATGAAAAAATAAACATCAGGCAAGTGGCGGAAACTATAAGTACTGCTGTCATATATAAGCACTAAATAAAGTTTGCGATCTTTTAGGGTATAACATTAAGGTGGGAAATCATGCTTAATTCAAATTGACCAGGTAGGGGTGTTTCTTTGCGACAGTAAAGCTTGATTGTGATTGTTCATAGAGAGACCCTCTCATGTATATGTTATTAGAGATATAACTCTCCTATATAGTAACACATTTATTATCTACATAGGTATGGTGGTCATGCGTTGTTGGTGTGTCCAGTTCAGGTGTATGCAGCACATTGTTCATGCTAATCTTGTTATTTTTATATTCTCTTTTTGTAGCTGCATTTTTCTTTTTTTCTGTTTTCCCCCTTTTTTTTCCCTTCTCTTTTTCTTTTTTCTCTTATGTTTCTATGCTTCAGTTCTCCCCCTAGCATAAACTTGATTTGCATGATATGGCCCAAAAGAGGCCTGTATTATATTATTTGGGGAAGAAGATATAATCCCTAATGCTCTCTTATACTATCACCATGGATCCAAGATGGTTCCGCAATATACTCAAGAGGGTTAAAATGAGGACACTTTAATATTTAATGCATATATGTCTATTGTATAACACTTGTATTTTTACTAATCGTATACCTTTATGTATGCTTAACTTTTGTATGTTGCAGTTCCTCAATAAAAAAAAAAAAAAGTGTGGACATAGGCATACCAGCATACCTATGCATAGAGAGTGTGGAATATACAATGTAATTGACTACAGTATATGAAATTACATTACAAACAATTTTGATAATGGGTTAAGAAACCTGAAACTCTCAACTATTGGTTGTGTGGTAATGTATTAATGGTTATTTTATATTTTTAATATATTTTAGCAAATAAATTCTTTATAGCATAGTATAGCTGCAGCTTGTGAGTTAAAAAGGTATCTTATTCTTATATTTAATATTGATTAGACTAGGCTAGTAAGTGTACTGGTGTTAAATATTATTATTAAGAAAGGAAATATATATTTTTATGTCATAAGTTAAATCAATGCAGTGATTGTGATATATTTTAGAATTTGTTTTATTGTGGCTAAATAAAAGTGTTTCATGCTAGATTAATTGGCATATGTTGAATTGGTAGTATTGTGCAACAATCTCTGGGTTTAAGCAAAGTATATTAGATTATATGGGGCTGAAAATAGATAAAATAAATTCCCCTGGAAATTCCAAAGATTTATTAGGATTTGGTTATATTGTTAACTAAGCATTGTCAAGTTAGTAGTCCATATTATGGTATTGGAGCAAGTGTTGCTCGCTAATTATAAATTGTCTTGTAAGTTTATGGTAATATCTTATGTTTAAATTATCTGGAGCAAAGGTTATTTTATAGAAATATATTTTATGGTTTGCTTTGTATAATAAATTGTAACAGCATAGATAATTGATTCATAATCTATTTTCTACATAAATATATTCAGTGTGTATATAAAGCTTAACTGATCAGAACTAAGGAAAAAATATTAATTTTTAATAAAAAAAATATAGTTACGTAAATATATAATACGTTAGAGGTTACAACTGAAATAGAGTATAATTAATATTGTATCCTAGGTTATATCTAACATATACCTGATCTCATCCAAATTAATCAACAGGTATGAAAAACAGTGGTATAGATATATACAAATATATATATATATATATATATATATATATATATATATATATATATATATATATATATATATATATATATATATATATATATATATATATATATATATATATATATATATATATATATAGGGATATCTATTTAAACATACTTAGAACATATTCTCCTATATGAAGAATAATGGAATGTTAAATATATACAGTAAATACATAAACACTTTATTAAATATGAATATTGCATAAATATGATTTTATTTTGCTACTTGACTGCAAAGAGCTCCAATGCACTATATATATGTATACATATGTATTTATTTGATTATATGTTTGTAAATACATATATACACATATAAATACATATGTACACACACACACACACACACATATATATATATATATATATATATATATATATATATATATATATATATATATATATATATATATATACATATACACTCAGAAAGAAGCAGGCACTCTCCGTTTGACACTTCAATTATTTACTTAGTGACGTTTCGGGGTTTCACCCCCGTCCTCAGACTTACAGGCTGTAAGTCTGAGGACGGGGGTGAAACCCCGAAACGTCACTAAGTAAATAATTGAAGTGTCAAACGGAGAGTGCCTGCTTCTTTCTGAGATTATTTGTTACTTTTGCTGTGCACCCCGGACCTTATTTGAGAGTGCTATACCACTCACTGTTGCTATATACATATACATATATATATACACACACATACATATACATATTTAGACATGTATATGTATGTATCTCAATGTTAAAGCCATTTGCAGCCTTTTATGTTTTCTAACAACTGAGACCACATATCTTTGAGCCCTTATAACTTAATGCATTTAAAAAAAAATAATTTTATGATAGTGCTATTAAGAGTGTAACTGTACTTTTAAATAGAATTTTGATGTGTTTTGTGCAACTTTTTAGTCAAGGATAACCATTAACCAGAGCTCTGAAGTAGCACTATCCTGGCCCATTTTAAACTAAATTGTGCATAAGTGAACGTATTTACTTTTAACCTGTAACACGTGTGCTACTTCAGATGGGCACAAATAGCAGCAAAAAAAATATTTCCCCATGCGAGCAACAGTTAGGCAGCCACTCATAATCTAGCCCTAAATGTGAAGTTGGAGCATAAAACCCCTGTATGATCCTTTAGTTGTATTCTCAGTAGAACCCACGTTTTTAATTGAATGTCACCCTTTCTCATTTTGTCTTCCTGAATGACAAGTTCTGTGAAGCCAAACGTGCACTGCTTTCTCATACAGCAACTTTTTTTAATCAACTGAGTCAACTTTTCCTCAAAAGGGGAAATCACAGTATTCAACGCTTTACTGTCATTCAGTTGACATAACCTGTTTCTTCCCTGTTATCCTGTCTCCCTAGAGGAAAGTGGCTGGGTGATAAGACAGTCATAAATATTCATGTACTTCATGTATTGAGTCTGCATGTTCTAAAAGACACCAACAATAGTTTAATAGCACAAAATAATTTTTTTATATTTTGCAATTTTGCGAGATTTCTCATCATATAAGCTACTATAACAAACTGCTATGCACAATGAAATCCAAAGAAAAATATCCAAAGAACCTGATAAAGGTTTTTATCTGGTTATTTGAAGTTCTGTATAGGTATGGCTGTTGACGGAAAAAAATAACTATATATATGAAAGCATTGCAAACATTTTAGGAATGAAAATATGAGGGAAGATAATTGAGCCTATTAGGTTAATGGACATCTTAGCTTAATGGACATTAGTAATTGCTGGTAGGAAGTTCTTCAAATAGTCTAGTGCAGTGTTTTTCAACCAGTGTGCCGTGGCACACTAGTGTGCCGTGAGAGATCCTCAGGTGTGCCACGGCAGACTGAAAACAGTGTGACATATTTTTTAAACTTTGCTTGTTTTTTACTCCCAGTGCAGGGGACGTTTGTAGGAGGCATGGCATAACAGCACAATACCTACAGTATGTGTGTGTTTGTGTGTATGTGTATATATATATATATATATATATATATATATATATATATGCTGTATTAGGCTACGTGTGATTTTTTTTTAAATTTTGGGATGGTGGTGTGCCACAGGATTTTTTAATGTAAAAAAGTGTGCCACGGCAAAAAAAAGGTTAAAAATCACTGGTCTAGTGCACATGCAAAATCTTCTAACAGACTGCATATGCAGTCAAGAGTGTGCATGGCTGATTATAATATTCAGAATTTAGAATGGTGATTGGATGCATATTTTTTCTTGGGCTGTATTTAGCAATGTCACTCTTTAAAGGGACAGTCAACACCAGAATTGTTATTGTTTTAAAAGATAGATAATCCCTTTATTACCCATTCCCTAGTTTTGCAAAACCAACACAGTTATATTAGTATACTTTTTACCTCTGTGATTACCTTGTATATAAGCCTCTGCAAACTGCCCCCTTATTTCAGTTCTTTTGACAGACTTGCATTTTAGTCAATTAGTGCTGACTCCTAAGTAACTCCACGTGCGTGAGCACAATGTTATCTATATGACACACATGAACTAACACCCTCTAGTGGTGTAAAACGGTCAAAATACATTCAAATGAGAGGCGGCCTTCAAGTTCTTATAAATTAGCATATGAGCCTCCTAGGTTTAGCTTTCATCTAAGAATTCCAAGAGAACAAAGCAAAACTGGTGATAAAAGTAAATTGGAAAGTTGTTTAAAATGACATGCCCTATCTGAATCATGAAAGTTTATTTTGGACTAGACTGCCCCTTTAAATTAAATTATTTATTTTCAGCCAAAAAGAAGCTTTATTTTCAAAAACTAGTAAGTTTGTTGTATTGCTCTTCCCTTTCTAAATCAAATTATATATTTTGTTTACAATACATTTTCCACTGATTTATAATTCTGTAAAGTCAAAATGAAACTTATTTTATCAAATTTTGCACAGTATTTTTATATGAAAACTTTGACGCCCTATCTCCTACTGAGTTGACAGCATATACACGATTATATAGAGATGAGTCTGTGATTGTTTCTTTACTGTCACATGATACATTGTGAAATGAAAGGACACTTTGAAAATTGTCCAAAAAAATTATCTAGTGTTCATTTGAAATTCAAACGTGTTATTGAGGCCCATTAATCAAGCTTCGAACGGAGCTTGAGGGCCCGTGTTTCTGGCAAGTCTTCAGACTCGCCAGAAGCAGCAGTTATGAAGCAGCGATCTAAAGACCGCTGCTCCATAACCCTGTCCGCCTGCTCTGAGCAGACAGACAGAGATCGCCACAATTTAAGTACGATCGGGTTGATTGACACCCCCTTGCTGGCGGCCGATTGGCCAGGAGTCTGAAGGGGGTGGCGTTGCACCAGCAGCTCACAAGAGCTGTTGGTGCAATGCTGAATACGGAGAGCATATTGCATTCCGCATTCAGCGATGTCTGTCGGACCTGATCCGCACTGTCGCTGTCGGATCAGGTCCGACAAACATTTGATAAATAGGCCTCATTGTATTGACTTTTTATTGATGTGTTCATTTTCTACTGAATTTATTGGTCCTTTAATGAAGTATGTGGATTTGGTGGTCACAATTTACTCACTAGGTGCTCATATTGTTGTCATTGGGTGTCAAGTTAGACAACAACTCTTACTAATAATGGCTAAGGCAGAAGTATAAAGGAACTATAGTAAAGGTGTTACAAGTAGATTTTGTGCTAATATTGGTAAGGGTCCAAACAATAAGGACAAAAAAGCCAAGCAACTCTGACACATGATTCATAAAACTAGACAGCAAGCATAAGGTGAATAAATGAGGCAGCCAAACAGATGACACAAGCCATTAAGTGTGATGGGTTTGATGAATGCATATTTTCGAAAGAGGAACTACAGTATTCACATGGTGACTACACATCAGAGTGATTTCCTAATTGATCTTGTGTGCATTTTAAAAGCTGTCTTATTTTGCTGAAAAAAAAATAAAATAACATATTTTCAGGTCACTATGTAATGATTGTCAAATAATACTTCCATTGCAAAGAAAAAAAAATCAATTTAGTCAACACTATGTTAGACGCAAATGACTATTGTTAGACAGTGACACTTTATAAATATAGAACCCAGGCCAAAAATGTAAACACACGATATTTGTACAGAGAAGGTACTGGTGAGTGATTAAATAAAACATTTGATTAAAGGAAAAGTAAACACTTCTGTTGTCTGACTATAGGATAATGGCCATGGCTAAACATTTTTAAAACAAAATACAATCTTTATTTTCGGCAGTTCTTCAATAGCCAAACATCAGCCCAACACTTGGGCCAATCTATGCTTGAGTCTGCAAACAACAAGCCTAGCTACGGTTATTATGGTAGTATACAGTTTATTATTTTGTACTTGATATCTATTAAAGCCAATCAGGGACAATTATGTATCAGGGTTAGCCTTGATAACGGTGTAGTGTGTTTTTTTTAGTTCTGAGAATTAGAAAATTAACATTTTAGAGCTAAATTAAATGAAAAGGGGCAAAATAAATACTAAAAGAATATTGCAAAGATGTTGTACTATGCATTACTAAACATTTTAGGCCAGATTACAAGTAGAGTGGTATTTAACACTCCAGCTCAAGCGTTAACTCCATTAGAAGTAAGGTTTTTGCGCACCTCGGGTAGCGCTCCTATTACAATTTGAAAATAAACTGTTTTCACTTGCGCACTAACCTGACACGAATGAAAAGCCAAAAATAGAATCTTGCACATGCAATAAACTATTCCCCCTATAAAGTCAATGAAAAAAAAAATAACACTCTAATCACTCGCAAACCCGACATGCAAATATGAATATTTCCCATTCCAATGCTCTTCACATAGAAGAATAGGTTCTATTGATTTATAAATACATATTTCTATACATATCTGATAGAATTTTGGTACAATATATATTTATACCTCTATATATATATATATATATTAAATATATGATTATATATAGGTATAGGTGTATACAGATATACTGTATATATATATATATATATATATATATATATATATATAATATCTAGTTATAAAAACATCCTATATAATAAAAGGCCAAGTGTGTTTGTCCGAAGCTGTCATGCGCAGTAGAGACTGCACGCAAGGACAAACTCACCTGGTCTTCCAACTGACCTGGCATCGTGTGGTGGAGTGGGCACGGCCGGGTGGATGCGGAGTGGGCTTAGCCAGGCAGGTGCGTAGTGGGTTTGACGGGGCGGGTGCAACATGGGCGGGGCTGGGAGTGATGCGTGCAGGGCCGGACATGACGCAGGCAGGGCCGGGCGGGGCAGGGCGGGACCAGATGCTGGGGTGGCTGCAGAGAGACAGAAATTTCTAAAGAGGGGGGATAGAGAGAGCAGAAGAGGGTGGATAGCGAGAGCAGAAGAGGGGGGAGAGAGAGAAGGAGAGAGAGACAGCAAAAGAGAGAGGGGGAGAGAGACAGCAAAAGAGAGGGGGGAGAGAGACAGCAAAAGAGATGGGGGAGAGAGACAGCAAAAGAGAGGGGGGAGAGAGACAGCAAAAGAGAGGGGGGAGAGAGACAGCAAAAGAGAGGGGGAGAGAGACAGCAAAAGAGAGGGGGGAGAGACACAGCAAAAGAGAGGGGGGAGAGAGACAGCAAAAGAGAGGGGGGAGAGAGACATCAAAAGAGAGGGGGAGAGAGACATCAAAAGAGAGGGGGAGAGAGCACAAAAGAGAGGGGGAGAGAGCACAAAAGAGAGGGGGGAGAGTGCACAAAAAAGAGGGGGGAGAGTGCACAAAAGAGAGGGGGAGAAAGCGCAAAAGAGAGGGGGGAGAGGGCGCAAAAAGAAAGGGGGGAGAGAGCACAAAAGGGAGGGGGGAAAGAGCACAAAAGAGAGGGAGAGAGAGCACAAAAGAGAGTGGAAAAGAGAGCAAAAGAGAGGGAGAGAGACAGCAAAAGAGAGGAGAGAGAGCAAAAGAGAGGGAGAGAGACAGCAAAAGAGAGTAGAGAGAGAGCAAACGAGAGGAGAGAGAGAGCAAACGAGAGGGGGGAAGAGAGAGAGCAAAAGAGAGGGAGAGAGCAAAAGAGGGGGAGAGAGAGCAAAAGTAAGGGAGAGAGAGAGCAAAAGAGAGGGATAGAGAGAGATAGCAAAAGGGGGGGAGAGAGAGCAAAAGAGAGGGGAGAGAGAGAGAGCAAAAGAGAGGGGGAAGAGAGAGCAAAAAAGAGGGGGGAGAGAGAGAGCAAAAGAGAGGGGGGAGAGAGAGAAAAAGATAGGGGGGAGAGAGAAAGCAAATGAGAGGGGGGAGAGAGAGAGCAAAAGAGAGGGGGGAGAGAGAGAGTAAAAGAGAGGGGAGAGAGAGAGAGAGCAAAAGAGAGGGAGAGAGACAGCAAAATAGTGGAGGGATAGAGAGCAAAACAGAGGGAGAGAGACAGCAAAAGAGATTAGAGAGAGAGGAAAACAAGAGGAGAGAGAAAGCAAATGAGAGGAGAGAGAGCAAACGAGAGGGGGGAAGAGAGAGAGCAAAAGAGAGGGAGAGAGACAGCAAACGAGGGGGAGAGAGAGCAAAAGAGAGGGAGAGAGAGAGCAAAAGAGAGGGATAGAGAGAGAGCAAAAGAGGGGGAGAGAGAGCAAAAGAGAGGGGGAGAGAGAGCAAAAGAGAGGGGGGAGAGAGCAAAAGAGAGGGGGAAGAGAGAGCAAAAGAGAGGGGGGAGAGAGATAGCAAAAGAGAGGGGGAAGAGAGAGCAAAAGAGAGGGGGGAGAGAGAAAGCAAAAGAGAGGGGGGAGAGAGAGAGCAAAAGAGAGGGGGGAGAGAGAGAGTAAAAGAGAGGGGAGAGAGAGAGAGCAAAAGAGAGGGGAGAAAGATAGAGCAAAAGAGAGGGGGGGTAGAGAGAGAGCAATGGGTGGGACCGCTGTATTGCAAACAATGGCCCGTGAACACGGGCTTTAGGACTAGTATAACATATTCTGCTATGTTGAGAACATTGGAATGTGAAAGATTTACAGTAAATACACACTTTATTTTTATTGTTATTATTATACTTTATTTATAAAGCACCAACATATTCCACAGTGCTGTCCATGGATACAATTCATTTAAATAAAACAATGATATAAAACTTGTAATAGACAAGACAACATTTTACAAACACATACAGGAGGAATTAAGGGCCACATTCCCGTGGGAACTTACAATCTAGAAGGGTAGGAGGTTGAGAAACAGGAGGTGAGGACTGTAAGATTGAGAAAGAAGTTAATGCAGAGTTAGATAAGGGAAATGTTAGGTAAGTGAAATGAATTTATTACTGAGTTGTGTGGTAGGCTTCTCTGAACAAAAAAAGTCTTCAGGAAGCATTTAAAAGAAGAAAGATTAAGGGAAAGCCTGACAGGACTAGGGAGAGTGTTCCAGAGGGTAGGTGCTGCATGACAGAAGTCCTGCAGTCTAGCATGGAAATAGGTGATAGTCGAAGATGCAAAGAGCAGGTCATTATTGGATCTTAGTAAGCGGCTGGAGTATACTTGTTGATTAGAGACTATAGGTAGTGGGGGCGGCATTGGTGAGAGCTTTATATGTAAGGGTGAGAATTTTTAATTTAATTCTGCTGTGAATGGGGAGCCAATGAAGGGACTCGCAGAGAGGTGCAGCAGATACAGAGCGATGGGAAAGGTGGATTAGGCTGGCACAGGCATTTTATATGGATTGAAGGGGGAGAGGTGGGAAAAAGGAAGGCCAGTAAGTAGGTTATTGCAGTAGTCAAGTTGGGAAATAACAAGGGAGTGGATTATTTGCTTTGTGGTGTTAGCGCTCAGAAAAGGGCGAACCTTGGAAATATTGTGTAGGTGATTGCGGCAGGTTGAAGAAAGCGATTGGATGTGGGGGACGAAGGATAGATTTGAGTCAAGTGTTACTCTGAGGCAGTGGACTTGGGGCGATGGGGAGATGTGATGCCGTTGACAGGGATAGAAAAGTCAGAAGTCAGCGTAGAACTTGAGGGGGGATTAGAAGGAGCTCAGTCTTGGACATGTTAATCTTTAGGTGGTGAGAGGCCATCCAGGAAGAAATACCAGATAAGCAGTCGCTGACATGAGAAAGGACAGAGGGAGAGAGAGCTGTGGTGGAGAGGTACGTCTGAGGTGATATTTGATAAGTTTACCCAATGAAGAAGTAAAAATGGAGAAGAGTAGAGGACCCAGAACAGATCCTTGAGGTACTCTAAAAGACAGAGGCATTGGAGAGGAAGAGTCACCAGCAAACAACACAGAAAAATACCTGTGAGAAAGATAAGTGTGAATCCAAGAAAGAGCAGTGTCATAGAGGCCAAAAGAGCTAAGGTTCTGTAGGAGGAGGGGGCGGTCAACTGTGTCGAAGGCAGCTGAGAGGTCAAGAAAATAAGTATGGAGTAGTGGCCATTACTTTTAGCAGAAAGAAGATTGTTAGTAACCTTGGTAAGGGCAGTCTTAGTTGAGTGTTTGGGGCGGAATCCAGCTTGCAGGGGGTCAAGCAAGGAGTTGGTGGACAGGAAGTGGGTTAGGCGATTGTAAACTAGTTTTTCAAGGAGTTTTGATGTTAGTGGAAGCAGTGATATGGGGCGGTAGCTTTCAGGAGAATTACGGTCAAGGGAGGGTTTTTTGAGTATGGGAGTGACCTTTGCATGTTTGAAAGAAGATGGGAATGAACCAGTAGAGATGGATAGGTTAAAGATGTGAGTGAGAGCATGAGTGAGGGTGGAAGACAAGGAGGGTATTAGATGGGAATGGATAGGGTCGAGCAGGCAGATAGTGAGGTGTGAGGAAGATAGTAATGAAGAAACTTCATTCTCAGTGGCTGGATGGAAAATGCAGAGGGTGGCAGACGGAGTAACTGGGCCTGTTGTTGGAAGATTGCATATTGTTTCGGATAGTACGTGTTTTGTTTAAAAAGTAGTCGGCCAGGTCTTGAGCACTAAAGACAGACGGGGGGTGGAGCAGCTAGGTAGAGGAGAGAGTTAACCATGGAGAAGAGTCATTTAGGGTTTGAGAAAATAGTAGATATGAGAGAAGAGAAGTAGGTTTGCTTGGCTTAATGAAGGGCAGAAGTGTATGAATGAAGAATAAACTTATAGTGGATGAAATCAGGTTCAGAATGAGCTTTTCTCCAGGCACGCTCAGCAGTATGGGAGCATTTTTGCAAGTAGCGTGTTTGCTGAGAGTGCCAGGGCTGTAACTGATGGCGTGATGTTTTGCACAGTTGGGGAGGGGCAAGGGTGTCTAGTGCTGAGGGGAGAGTTTTGTTATAGTGTGCTGTAGCGAGATCAGGGCAGGTTATAGTGGAAGTGGAAGGGAGGAGATCTTGAATGATTTTTTAAAGTTGGAGCATATCCACACTGTAGATTTCTACAGGTGTGGGGGTAGGATGGAGAAGTGGGTTTAGCTGTTGCATTAATATTATAGGTTACCAGGTGATGGTCTGAAATTGGAAAAGGGTGACTGGTGAGGTCAGATATAGAGAAGAGGTAGGAAAATACCAGGTCGATGGAGTGTCCATCACGGTGAGTAGGGAATAGGGTGGATTGTGAGAGACCGAAAGAGGATGTTAGTGAAAGAAGTTTAGAGGCAGCAGGGGCAGATGGGTTATCAATGGGAATGTTGAAGTCCCCAAGAATTAGGGTTGGTATAGTTGTAGAGAGAAAGGGAGGAAGCCAGGCAGCAAAGTTGTCAAGGAATTGGGAGGTCGGTCCAGGAGGGCAATAGATGACTGCCACTCTGAAGGAAAGAGGGGGGTGAACAGTCAGTGGACTTCAAAGGAGGATAAGGAGAGAGATGAGATTGAAGTAGGTACTGATAAGTGCAGGAGGAGGAGCAGCAATGGAAACGGTGTCAGAAGATAGCCAGGTTTCCGTAATTGCTAAGAGGGTGAAAGCATTTGATATAAACAGGTCATGAATGGTTGTAAGTTTGTTGTAGACAGAACAAGAGTTCCATAGTGCACAAGTAAAAGGAGTGTGTGCGTATGGGATGCGTTGGATGGAAATGAGGTTATGTGTGTTGCTTTTATTAAAGTTTCTATAAGGAGTGCGTGATTGGGTAATGGTGGGAATGAGGGTGAGCCCAGGATTTGTAGAGATGTATCCTGATGCTAATAGCAGCAAGATGGAAAGTAGGAGTAGGTGAGAATGAGAGTAATAGCAGTGTGGGTATTTCTGTGAGGTGGTGCAGTTTATTGATATAGATTTTAAAATAGAAAGTAGATCATGAGAGCTAAGGTATGGAGAAGAAAGGAGAGAGGGGCCTATAAAAACTACATGTGGAGAAGGGTAAGGTATGCCTGTGGAATAGGCATGCAACTGTTAAAAGGAAAAGCAGTCCTGAAAACATACCAAAACTTTAAGTTAAAAAAAACTGTTTGAAATTAAAATATTTTGCTTGCCTCAAATCTTTTTCAAATCTTGTTCAATTCTTAACTAATTCTCAGTGCTGTCACTTAAATATGGTCACTTAGACCGATTGGAGCTTAGAGAGACGAAGTGCGCTGCAAAGAATATGGAAATGCACATCCAGAGGTTAAAACAGTGTAAGGGGTCCAGGAATAAAAACAATGTTTTAAAGGGATGTACCAGGGGTTAGAACAGTGTAAGGGGTCCAGGAATAAAAACAGTGGTTTAAAGGAAAGTACCAGGGGTTAAAACAGTGTAAGGGGTCCAGGAATAAAAACAGTGGTTTAAAGGAATGTACAAGAGGATAAAACAGTGTAAGGGGTACAGGAATAAAAACAGTGGTTTAAAGGGACATACCTGAAAGTAAATGAGAAGTAGCAGGGTTAGTTTTCAGCAGATGTTAGGCTTAAATAAGTAGCATTCTGTGTAGTTGTAAGTCTTGTCTAATTCTCAGTACTGTCACTTAATGATGGTCACTTAGACAGATCGGAGCTTAGAGAGATGGACTGCTTTGCAAAAACCCTTTAACACTTTATTAAAAAGGAATATTGCATAAATATGTTGTTACATGTTTTCATCTACTGAACTGCAAATGCACTTATATACTGTATATATGACTTATGTGTGTACATGTGTACAGTACGTGTGTGTTTATATGTGTATATATGTCTGTAAATACATATAAACACATATAAATACATAAATAGACATGTACATACACACACACAGATATTTATATACACTCACCGGCCACTTTATTAAGTACACCTGTTCAATTGCTTGGTAACACAAATTGCTAATCAGCCAATCACATGGCAGCAACTCAATGCATTTAGGCATCTAGACGTGGTGAAGATGACTTGCTGAAGTTCAAACCGAGCATCAGAATGGTAACAAAGGGGATTTAAGTGACTTCCAATGTGGCATGGTTGTTGGTGCCAGACGGGCTGGTCTGAGTATTTAAAAAACTGTTGATCTACTGGGGTTTTCACGCACAACCATCTCTAGGGTTTACAGAGAATGGTCCAAAAAAGAGAAAATATCCAGTGAGCGGCAGTTGTGTGGAAGAAAATGCCTTGTTGATGTCAGAGGTCAAAGGAGAATGGGCAGACTGGTTTGAGATGATAGAACAGCAACAGTAACTCAAATAACCACTCATTACAACCAAGGTATGCAGAATACCATCTCTGAACACACAACATGTAAAACCTTGAAGCAGAAGGGCTACAGCAATCAGAAGACCACACAGGGTGCCACTCCTGTCAGCTAAGAACAGGAACCTGAGGCAACAATTTGCGCAGGCTCACCAAAATTGGACAATAGAAGACTGGAAAATCGTTGCCTGGTCTGATGAGTCTCGATTTCAGCTGCAACATTCAGATGGTAGGGTCAGAATTTGGCGTAAACAACATGAAAGCATGGATCCATCCTGCCTTGTATCAACAGTTCAGGCTGCTGGTGGTGGTGTAATGGTGTGGGGGATATTTACTTGGCACACTTTGGGCCCCTTAGTAACGATTTGAGCATTGTTTAAATGCCATTACCTACCTAAGTATTGTTGCTGACCATGTCCATCCCTTTATGACTACAGTGTATCCATCTTCTGATGGCTACTTCCAGCAGGATGATGCACCAGGTCACAAAGCTTAAATTATCTCAAACTTGTTTCTTGAACATGACAATGAGTTCACTGTACTCCAATGGACTCCACAGTCACCAGATCTCAATACAAAGGAGCACCTTTGGGATGTGGTGGAACAGGAGATTTGCATCATAGATGTGCAGTCGACAAATCAGCAGCAACTGCATGAGGCTATCATGTCAATATGGACCAAAATCTCTGTGGAATGTTTCCAACACCTTGTTGAATCTATGCCACAAAGAATTAAGGCAGTTCTAAAGGCAAAAGGGGGTCCAACCCAGTACTAGGAAGGTGTATCTAATAAAGTGGCCAGTGAGTGTGTGTGTGTGTATATATATATATATATATATATATATATACTGTATAAATATACAGTATATATATATATATATATATATATATATATATATATATATATATATATATATATATATATATATATATATATATATATATATACTGTATAAATATACACATATATACATATATATATATATATATATATATATAAATATACAGATAGATAGATAGATAGATAGATAGATAGATAGATAGATAGATATGGATATTTAGACATGTATGTGTATGTATATTTATGTTAAAGCCCTTTGCAGCCTTTTTTTTCTAGCACCTGATTTTTTAAAAATATTTTTGATTAGATGGTGTTGTTATGAGTGTAATTGTACTTTGTAATGTATTTTTGATGTGTTTTGTGATACTTTTTTGTTTGAGGTTGCATTATCCTGACGATCATTAACTTCAATTGCACTCAAAGCAATCTTATTTACTTTCAACTTGTAATACGAATGAAAAACCTGATGCACACTAGCACCCACTATAAACTCCTTTTTGCTCAAGCGTAACTGTTAACACTCCACCCATAATATAGTCCTTTATATTAAAATCTCAAGATGACCATTTAAATAAATTATAATTTTAGAAAACAATTTTAAATGCTGCTTAAGGTAAAGGGGTCTAAAAAAAAAGAGCAGAATTTTTTGTGTTTTTTTTTTAAATGTTTAAAGAAACTAAAGAAGGGGGCGTGTCTGGGCAACAAACAAGAGCGGACGCAATATCTAGAGCTCCTGCTTGAAACATCTAATCCGTCAATTAGTTCCACTATACTACTTCATCCAGGGAAAACTATATCCTAGATTACTGGCAGTAACCTAATACACATCTTGGCACGCCCCCCTCGATAATCGAGGGTTAACAGTACAAGCTAGTACTGAAGCAAATTCCTAAAGTTGCCTAAGCTACTGTGATCATATTAAAGTTACTTACAATAGCACCAGGGTATCCATCTTAATGGCGGCCATGTGGGAGGATAAATTATTCCGGATATTAGACAACCATTTCTCTAATATGGAATGATTATTAGTGTCTACAGTTAGAATGCTGCCAGCAACTTTCTGTAATAATATAGTCAAACATCCAGGGCTAATCACGACTGACACACCATATATGAGAGACAAAATTGCGGAGTATGATGAGGATAGTGACTAGTCTATCCCTATTTGTCCTGGAGCTGAACATGAGCATGGTGCACATCTCCAACTATCCTACTAAGGAGGATAGTTGGAGCGCTCAGGTGCAGATGATATCCGAGCGTGATGTGCTGGTCACATCACATACAGTACAGCCCATAAAAGAATGTGCCCCTGAGTCTGGATTAAAAAAATTTGCTTTGGCGAACCTTATACTTCCAAAAAAAGAAATCCAGCGAAATTGGGCTTCAAACAAGGGGTGAGTTTATTGAGAATCTCAGATTCAATAAATTCCAACACAGTGAGAAACAAAACACAATAGTTGAGGGTGGTAAAATGATAAATATAAAAAAAGCTAGTAATTGCGCTGTGACCATCGGCTACCAGTCGGTCTTACGCGTTTCGGCTGGGAAATTTAGCCTTAATCATAGACCTCAAAGTGTAGCCGGTGTTGTGCCTTAAGAACTATTCTAATGATACTCAAGGGTGAACAGCTGGTAGTCACAGTGCAATTAATCAGTGTTAACAGGCTAATTTACAGAAGATCTATTTCCATATTAAAGAACAGTATGTAAGAGCATTTTTCTACAAAATAATAATTAAACACACTGGATAATTAACAAAAAGATCTATAACAACATTCACAAACAGAATTGGAGTGTATTCTCCTGCTAAAGAATAATTATGCATACTAGAAAATATAATCTATCTTTTTCAACCCTTATTATTATTCTGTCTCTATAATATCTTGAAAAATAGAGTATTCAAACAAGGTGACATTAATGGTGAAGAATGTACAACCCATATATTACAGTTTGATTAGTAGATGCATCTGTAGTAAGGAGTATAAATTCTAAAAGGTTCAATCTAAGCAATGAAGAGAGAAAAACATCAATGATAAAGGATACAGAATCATAAGTAAACTAAGATATTACATTGTTTTCAAAATCTCTTTCACATTTCACTTGATAAAGCTATACAACAAAGATATATATCTTTCTAAATGATTCTGTAACTCACCATCATTGAATGAAACCCTTATAAGAGTATTACATTTTTCCTGTATAAATATATATCTATACATCAGCTAGTTATTATCTTTTACTGAAACTCTTTATCTTATTTGTATACTACTTCCAAAAGTTAATGATGTCCCCAGCTACATTAAAGCCTTTGGGGCGTCTAGTCTGGAGGGTAAAAATCCAGAATGCTTCTTTGTATAAGAGTCGTTGCATTCTGTCACCCCCTCTTGGGTTTGGAAAGATTCTTTCTATTACTTGCCATTTAAAGCTATTGACTGACTTGTTATGCTCATAGATGAAATGATGCACCAAATCAGACACATCCCTTTCTTTATCAATATTGTTTAGGCGCTCTCCACAAGGTAAATGACAAAGCTTGTTCGGCAATTAGTGCAAGAATCCAATAAAAATACCCTTTGTGTACTTCTGGACTGAAATTTGTCTGTGACATATGTATGACTGCAGGCTATACAATTGGAAAAATGACATGTATAATGCTCTTTTACCTGTAACCAACTGCTTCCTGTTGTTAAAGACTTTTTTTATCATGCTAGGGGCTACTAAATACCAAATTGTACGTCCCTTTTTAGAAATAAAGTTAAGACCTTCCCTAGTTAGGTCTCTGAGGCTATCCTCACCTGTTAAAACAGGGAGGTGTTTGTTAATAATATCACAAATTGCTTTAAATTGTGGACTGTAGGTTGTAATAAAATTTGGTTTATGTACATTAAACCTATTTTTAGACCCATATCTACTCTGTTGTAGCATTTCATTTCTATCCAATCTATCCACTTCTATAAAGGCTCTATTTATAACTTTCTTATTATTATTATTGTAGCCTCTTTCTAGAAGTTGCTGTCTCAATGTGTCTGACTCTATATAAAAGTCTTGATCTGTGGTAAAACCTGTATGTCTCGGGTGGCATGATCGTGCGCGCAATATATTGTTTGAAGTAATTGGTTTTCTATATAATGTAGTTGTGATTTCCTGTGTGGAAGGTTCTCCCATAAGGTAAACATCAAGATAAGCAATTTTACTTTTATCTAATGTGTAGGTAAATTGTAAATTGACCTGGTTATTATTTAGATATTGAATGAATCCCTCTATTTCCTCTACAGATCCCAACCACACAAACAAAAGATCATCAATGTATCTTTTATATGATCTTATGTGATGTTTGTAGGGGTTAGTATCTCCAAAGATGTGGGACCGCTCCCACCAGCCCATGAATAAATTAGCATAGGCTGGGGCAAATTTAGCACCCATGGCGGTCCCACGTCTTTGGAGATTAAAGGAATCATCAAATTTAAAATAGTTATGAACCAATAAGAATTCCAAACATGTTAGAATATAATCTTTTAAACTAGTATCATAATTACTATAATGATCTAGAGAAAATCTAATCGCTTTCAATCCTAAGTGATGTGGTATACAAGAGTAGAGCCCAACAACATCTACAGTTAGCCATGAACATTCACTGCTCCATGTGAGCTTCTCTAAGCCAGTCAGCAGATGTGTAGTGTCCCTGAGGAAGGAGGGGAGTTGTTGGATGATGGGCTGCAGTAGAGACTCCAACCAACCTGACATACTCTCAAAAAGAGATCCTATCCCAGATATAATGGGTCTTCCCTTCACCTCCTCCAAGGATTTATGTACCTTAGGGAGGTGATGAAAGATAGGAATCACAGGTGTTTTTACATACAGATAGTCAAAAGTATTTTGGTCGATAATTCCCCCCTGCAGTCCATCGTCCAACAGCTCTAGAAATTGCAGCTTGAAAACATTAGTTGGATCACCAGAAAGGGGTAGGTAGACTTCTGGATCCTTGATCTGCCTTTCGGCTTCCCTTATATAATCTGCTTTATTTAATACCACAATGCTGCCCCCTTATCCGCAGATCTTATAACTATATCATTTCTTTTAGTCAAAGATTCAATGGCCAACTTTTGGCCTTTCGTTAGATTAGGCATGGCCGCATTGTGGCATTTGGACAAGGATATCAAATCCTCTTCTACTCTTTTATGGAAAGCTTCCAGGAAGGGTCCTCTATCCCTAGTTGGGTAGAATATTGACCTTGGTTTGAATTCAGTATGTTCAGCCTTAAGGAAGTCACTCTGAATATTTGATTCATAGTTTAAATCCTGGAGGGAAAAATAGTCACATGCTTCCTTAAAATCTACAATATTTATTATAGGTTCTATGTTGTTAATTTCCCTCCATAATTCATGATCTCTTAAACTATCAGGAGATGTCTCTGGGGATGCCTTGCCCCAGAAGAATTTTCTAAGAGTGAGATCTCTGATTAAATGGTTCACATCAGTAATAGTTTCAAAAAGGTTGAACGTGGTACTGGGGACAAAGTTCAAACCCAAACTAAGTACTGAGGTTTCATCTTCAGTTAATGTAGATTCTGAAAGATTAATGATCTTTAGATGCGATATTTGTTGTTTTGTCCCCTGCTTCTTCGTCCTCTTTGTCCTCTTCCTATGCTTTTTCCTTTTCCTCCTCTGTTTCCATCCCTACCTGTCCCAAAGGGCACTGCACAGTTTGGCTATTAGTTAATGCAGTTAATGACAATGGACGTACCTGGTACGTCAGTTGTCTAACAGAGTGCTGGAAGTGATCACAAATGCTTCCAGCAGCTCTGAGGGTATTGCAGTGATGCCTCGATATGGAGGCATCCTGCAATACCACTTTACAAGCCCACACTCTGTGGCCCTCTCTGCACCGGTAGCGATAGTGCCGGGTGTGAGGGTGCGCGTGCACGATGCACGCGCGTGCACGTGAGTGCGTGCACGTGCACCCATTAGCCACACTGACACCAATGAATGAGGGCAGAAAGCGGAAAAAAAAGGGATTTTTTTTAAAAAAAAAAATATAAAAGGATCTGGGAGGGGGTGGGGGTGGGGGTATTGTGGGGGGCTGCTACACTACAGAAATAGTTTTTTAAGTAAAAACAAAATAAAAATACTTTTTGGGGGGTTTTTGGGGCCAAACTGGGTACTGGCAGACAGCTGCCAGTACCCAAGATGGTGGTAATTAGGTAGGGGAGAGGGTTAGAGAGCTGGAGGGGGGATCAGGGAGGTTGGGGCTAAGGCAGGGGTCCATCACAGCTAAAATACTTTATTATTTTTATTTTTAAAAAAAAACCTCTTTTATTTAGTACTGGCAGACTTTCTGCCAGTACTTAAGATGGCGGGAACAATTGTGGGGTGGGGGAGGGAAGAGAGCTGTTTGGGAGGGATCAGGGGGTGGGATGTGTCAGGTGGGAGGCTGATCTCTAAAATTAACCCTGCAAGCTCCCTACAAGCTACCTAATTTAACCCCTTCACTGCTGGGCATAATTAACGTGTGGTGCGCAGCAGCATTTAGCGGCCTTCTAATTACCAAAAAGCAACGCCAAAGCCATATAAGTCTGCTATTTCTGAACAAAGGGGATCCCAGAGAAGCTTTTACAACAATTTCTGCCATAATTGCACAAGCTGTTTGTAAATAATTTCAGTGAGAAACCTAAAATTGTGAAAAATGTTTTTTTTTTTATTATTTGCTAGCATTTGGCGGTGAAATGGTGGCATAAAATATACCAAAATGGGCCTAGATCAATACTTGGGGTTGTCTACTACACTACACAACAGCTAAAATTAACCCTACAAGCTCCCTACAAGCTCCCTAATTAACCCCTTCACTCCTGGGCATAAAACACGTGTGGTGCGCAGCGGCATTTAGCGGCCTTCTAATTACCAAAAAGCAACCCAAAAGCCATATAAGTCTGCTATTTCTGAAAAAAGGGGATCCCAGAGAAGCATTTACAACCATTTGTGCCATAATTGCAGAAGCTGTTAGTAAATAATTTCAGTGGGAAACCTAAAGTTTGTGACAAATTTTGTGAAAAAGTGAACTTTTTTTTTTTTTGATCGCATTTGGCGGTGAAATGGTGGCATGAAATATACCAAAATGGGCCTAGATCAATACTTTGGGTTGTCTTCTAAAAAAAAATATATACATGTCAAGGGATATTCAGGTATTCCTGACAGATATCAGGGTTCCAATGTAACTAGCGCTAATTTTGAAAAAAAGTGGTTTGGAAATAGCAAAGTGCTACTTGTATTTATTGCCCCATAAATTGCAAAAAAAGCAAAGAACATGTAAACATTGGGTATTTCTAAACTCAGGACAAAATTTAGAAACTATTTAGCATGGGTGTTTTTTGGTGATTGTAGATGTGTAACATATTTTGGGGGTCAAAGTTATAAAAAGTGTGTTTTTTTCCATTTTTTTCTCATATTTTATTATTTTTTTTTTTTAGTAAATTATAAGACATGATGAAAATAATGGTATCTTTAGAAAGTCCATTTAATGGCGAGAAAAACGGTATATAATATGTGTGGGTACAGTAAATGAGTAAGAGGGAAATTACAGCTAAACACAAACACTGCAGAAATGTAAAAATAGCCATTGTCATTAAGGGTAAGAAAATTGAAAAATGGTCCGGTCATTAAGGGGTTAAGACATGATTTAATCTGAATGTCTGACACTGGACTGTCACTCCTATCCACATTGAGAAACTCCCTACGTCTCATGTCAGTGTTTTCATTGTTTCTGTCTCTTTGGCTCGCATTTCTAGTTATTCTTGGTTCTGTTCTAGACAGCAAAAAGTCCGTTTTAGTACGAGTTAGTTTACTATTCTGCTTTGGCTTAACCACTATTTCTTCTTCATCTGAAGGTTCACTAGAACCACTCCTGCCTGAATATCCTGATGGTTCATTATCTGAAGCTTCAGAATCTGTAAAAGTAACTCTCTTATCTGGCGAACCTTAATCTAGAAAAAAGCCCATGCATCATTACGATGATACAAGAGTGGATCTATTTTTATATTTCTCTGTGGGGAATACTGTTAAAGGTGAAATACATCCTGCTCTCCACTTAAACTGCTGAAGCTCAAAATGGAGAACTTGCCGTAATTCTTAACAATATCAATGAGGATATACCATCAGTACAAAAACTGAACTCTTTTCTACTTGCCCACTGCCTTGGACCACCATGAAAGCAGTTTAACAGCTATAGTTCCATACGTCGAGATTTAGAGTTTTGCGTTAGAAGGGGTGCGTTAGCTACACATGGTTTTTTCCCCCCGCACCTTTTAAACAACGCTGGTATTTAGAGTTCTCTGAAGGGCTGCGTTAGGCTCCAAAAAGGGAGCGTACAGGCATATTTACCGCCACTTCAACCCTCAATACCAGCGTTGCTTACGGACACGGCCAGCTTCAAAAACGTGCTCCTGCACGATTCCCCCATAGGAAACAATCGGGCAGTTTGAGCTGAAAAAAAACCTAACACCTGCAAAAAAGCAGCGTTCAGCTCCTAATGCAGCCCCATTGTTTCCTATGGGAAAACACTTCCTAAGTCTGCACCTAACACCCTAACATGTACCCCGAGTCTAAACACCCCTAACCTTACACTTATTAACCCCTAATCTGCCGCCCCCGCTATCGCTGACCCCTGCATTACACTTTTAACCCCTAATCTGCCGCTCCGGACACCGCCGCAACCTACATTATACCTATGAACCCCTAATCTGCTGCCCCTAACATCGCTGACACCTACATTATATTTATTAACCCCTAATCTGCCCCCCCAACGTCGCCGCTACCTAACTACACTTATTAACCCCTACTCTGCCGACCGGACCTCACCGCCACTATAATAAATGTATTAACCCCTAAAGCTAAGTCTAACCCTAACCCTAACACCCCCCTAAGTTAAATATAATTTAAATCTAACGAAATAAAATAAATCATATTAAATAAATTATTCCTATTTAAAGCTAAATACTTACCTGTAAAATAAACCCTAATATAGCTACAATATAAATAATAATTACATTGTAGCTATTTTAGGATTAATATTTATTTTACAGGCAACTTTGTATTTATTTTAACTAGGTACAATAGCTATTAAATAGATAATAACTATTTAATAGCTACCTAGTTAAAATAATTACAAAATTACCTGTAAAATAAATCCTAACCTAAGTTACAATTAAACCTAACACTACACTATCAATAAATTAATTAATTAAACTACCTACAATTATCTATACTTAAATCAACTAAACTAAATTACAAAAAACCCCCCACTAAATTACAAAAAAAACAAAACACTAAATTACAAAAAAAAAACATTACAAGAATTTTAAACTAATTACACCTACTCTAAGCCCCCTAAAAAATAACAAAGCCCCACAAAATAAAAAAATGCCCTACCCTATTCTAAAATAAAAAGTTTACAGCTCTTTTACCTTACCAGCCCTTAAAAGGGCCTTTTGCGGGGCATGCCCCAAAGAAAACAGCTCTTTTGCCTGTAAAAAAACATACAATAACCCCCAACATTACAACCCACCACCCACATACCCCTAATCTAACCCAACCCCCCCTTAAAAAACCTAACACTAAGCCCCTGAAGATCTCCCTACCTTATCTTCGCCACGCCGGGTATCAAAGATCCGTCCAGAAGAGGCTCCAAAGTCTTCATCCTATCCGGCAAGAAGAGGTCCAGAAGAGGGTCCAAAGTCTTCATCCTATCCGGCAAGAAGAGGACATCCGGACCGGCAAACATCTTCATCCAAGCGGCATCTTCTATCTTCATCCATCCGACGAGGAGCGGCTCCATCTTCAAGACCTCCGGCGCAGAACATCCTCTTCTCCCGACGACTAGACGACGAATGAAGGTTCCTTTAAGGGACGTCATCCAAGATGGCATCCCTCGAATTCCGATTGGCTGATAGGATTCTATCAGCCAATCGGAATTAAGGTTGGAAAAATCTGATTGGCTGATTGAATCAGCCAATCAGATTCAAGTTCAATCGGATTGGCTGATCCAATCAGCCAATCAGATTGAGCTTGCATTCTATTGGCTGTTCCGATCAGCCAATAGAATGCGAGCTCAATCTGATTGGCTGATCCAATCAGCCAATCGGATTGAACTTGAATCTGATTGGCTGATTCAATCAGCCAATCATATTTTTAATACCTTAATTCCGATTGGCTGATAGAATCCTATCAGCCAATCGGAATTCGAGGGACGCCATCTTGGATGACGTCCCTTAAAGGAACCTTCATTCGTCGTCTAGTCGTCGGGAGAAGAGGATGTTCCACGGCAGAGTTCTTGAAGATGGAGCCGCGGATGGATGAAGATAGAAGATGCCTCTTGGATGAAGATGTTTGCCGGTCCGGATGTCCTCTTCTTGCCGGATAGGATGAAGACTTTCGGAGCCTCTTCTGGACCTCTTCTTGCCGGATAGGGTAGGGAGATCTTCAGGGGCTTAGTGTTAGGTTTTTTAAGGGGGGTTTGGGTTAGATTAGGGGTATGTGGGTGGTGGGTTGTAATGTTGGGGGGTATTGTATGTTTTTTTACAGGCAAAAGATCTGTTTTCTTTGGGGCATGCCCCGCAAAAGGCCCTTTTAAGGGCTGGTAAGGTAAAAGAGTTGTAAACTTTTTATTTTAAAATAGGGTAGGGCATTTTTTTATTTTGGGGGGCTTTGTTATTTTTTTAGGGGGCTTAGAGTAGGTGTAATTAGTTTAAAATTCTTGTAATCTTTTTTTTTGTAATTTAGTGGGGGTTTTTTTGTAATTTAGTTTAGTTGATTTAATTGTAGATAATTGTAGGTAGTTTATTTAATTCATTTATTTATTGATAGTGTAGTGTTAGGTTTAATTGTAACTTAGGTTAGGATTTATTTTACTGGTAATTTTGTAATTATTTTAACTAGGTAGCTATTAAATAGTTATTAACTATTTAATAGCTATTGCACCTGGTTAAAATAAATACAAAGTTGCCTGTAAAATAAATATTAATCCTAAAATAGCTACAATGTAATTATTATTTATATTGTAGCTATATTAGGGTTTATTTTACAGGTAAGTATTTAGCTTTAAATAGGAATAATTTATTTAATAAGATTTATTTTATATTGTTAGATTTAAATTATATTTAACTTAGGGGGTGTTCGTGTTAGACTTAGCTTTAGGAGTTAATACATTTATTATAGTAGGCAGTAGTGAGGTCCGGTCGGCAGATTAAGGGTTAATACTTGAAGTTAGGTGTCAGCGATGTTAGGGAGGGCAGATTAGGGGTTAATACTATTTATTATAGGGTTTTTGAGGCGGGAGTGAGGCGGTTTAGAGGTTAATACATTTATTATAGTGGCGGCGAGGTCCGGTCGGCAGATTAGGGGTTAATAAGTGTAGGTAGGTAGCGGCGACGTTGGGGGGGCAGATTAAGGGTTAATAAATATTATGTAGGTGTCAGCGATATTAGGGGCAGCAGATTAGGGGTACATAGGGATAATGTAGGTGGCGGCGGTGTACGGTCGGCAGATTAGGGGTTAAAAAATTTAATTATAGTGGCGGCGATGTGGGGGGACCTTGGTTTAGGGGTACATAGGTTGTTTATGGGTGTTAGTGTACTTTATAGCACAGTAGTTAAGAGCTTTATGAACCGGTGTTAGCCCATAAAGCTCTTAACTCCTGACTATTTTCTGCGGCTGGAGTTTTGTCGTTAGAGTTTTAACGCTCACTTCAGCCAAGACTGTAAATACCGGCGTTAGAAAGATCCTATTGAAAAGATAGGATACGCAATTGACGTAAGGGGATCTGCGGTATGGAAAAGTCACGGCTGGAAAGTGAGCGTTAGACCCTTTCCTGACTGACTCTAAATACCAGCGGGCGGCCAAAATCAGCGTTAGGACCCCTTAACGCTGGTTTGGGCAGCTAACGCAGAACTCTAAATCTAGGCGTTAGTTTAACATTCATATACAAGAATGATTATATGGATGACTGTGACCTTTGGATTAATATGGACAACATAAAATGGTTATAGATGAACCTTTAACAGTTATTATATATGCCATGTTTAATAGTTATTTTGATGTTCACATTGTATTTTTATTGTAGAACGTGTCATATCAGGATTCACTGTTAAGCCCTTTTAAACAAAACAGAGCAGGGGATGATTAATGCTGGTTATATTCATATTCTAAGTGATTCAGTCTTAAATTGAATCTCAAATAATTAGGGCCATTTGCCTAAATTTTATTAAGGATATATATATATATATATATATATATATATATATATATATATATATATATATATATATAGACTCCAAATAAGTGCACTCTCACTCGCCAACCCAAACACAGACCAGGGTGCTTAACAGGATATTCAATCTGGATAAGGATAAGCACTCACTGGATTTAAATACAACAACAATTTTAATATATATATATGTATATGATTGTGGGAGTCTTTTTGGATTTGCTGAACTTTAGTGTTAAATAGATAATTATCCCATATTACATTGTCTCATTTGTGCCGTTCTCCCCTTTATATTCAAATGCTAATATATATTAGTAATTGAGCTTTAATGAAAAGGAATTGTATACATTAACAGAAAAGAGTGATGCTTTCAAATTTGTATGCATAATTTATTTGCTTGATAATTACATCTTCTACTATTTAGAACATCCATTATATATTACACTGGTAAAGGCAGTACGGGTTTATTTAAACCATAACACCCTCCTCCCCCACTACTTTTTTTCCCCCTAACTGTTATTTCGCTGTCAGCGGCCGAGATGGCAAAGAGCAGTTTGTTTATCTTAACACATGGGGAGGATAACTTAGGATGTGACTAGGTATATTAAGATTGGATATTCACCCACAAGTTTATTTAATCCATTTTTACAATTTCCATATTTTACCGTTTCCAGAAGGTCTCCCACTAGATCTCAGACAAAATAGCTATGCGGACATGGCATGTTATCTATAGACCAGAAGGTCTCCCGCTAGATCCCAGGCAAAATAGCTATGAGGACATGGCATGTTATCTATAGAGCACAACACAACATAATTAAGTTCTCGAACTACTGATACATTTTTTTCCCATTTGGCTGTTTTTTCTAACTCCATACTTTTCCTCCTCTGGTTGACCTAAAATAATATAAGTTAATCATTTTATGTGGTGTAAATTGCTAAGATAATCTTATTCATTTAGGGATCCAAAAGTGGTCCCATATTTTCCAGTCGCCTTCTTTACTTATATTTTGAAGAATATAGGGCCCACAAGTGACCCAGTATGTCAGTTTGAAGGTTTCACTGCAGATTCTATGCCATTAAATTTAATATCTGAAGTTTTTCCTGTCTAAAATGGTATATTTAACATTAGACTTTTGTATAGCTGTAAATGTACACATTCTAGCCCTCATATATTGCTATATAAATGTACATCTGATATTACTACATCATGAGGTATATGGTTCTGATTATATGTTTGCATAACAGTTTCCAACTTGTCTATAGTGTTGTATTGATGACAAACCTTAAAACAAAAGAAACTAAATAACTTAGTTAGCAGCTGCCAGGCGGACAAGGTTCTCAGCTAGGGGACATTTCCTCATTCGCACAAGCATATGCTTGTGAAGTACTGCTCTCTGCTGTCATACAACCAATTGTACAAGAGCAGGACCTGTCAATTACCACATATGCATGAGTCTTATGACTGCTGCTTTTTAACTAGAGGCTTTCAAGGTCACAAACATTGAAATCTTTTAGGACATATTGACCTTGATTCTTAAATGCTTTTGTCTTACATAAGCTAATTACAGCAGACCATTAAGTTATGTAAAACATTTATAAATTGCACACTGATCCTCAGTCTCACCACAATAAACTTGAAAATACTCTTTGATAAAAAAATGAGCTCCCAAAAATCCTCTCCTTAGAGAGAGCCTTTTCATTATGGAAAAACTCACAAAAATCATTTATGCATACACACTGTGCTGGATCCCACGAACAAAGAACTTTAAACAGCTGACTACATTATAACCTAAACCATACTGACCAAATATCCCAAATACAACACTCCCCTCAGCAGTTACTTAGAAAGGGTACATCAACATCAGTGCAGTGAGTGTTTTGTGTAAGTCACTGATTGGTGACAATCTTTGTGCTACCATCTCCACCTTTTTAGCTAGTGCTACTATAGCTCTCCATCATGCAGTATTCATTTAGTCTCAATATCTATGAACAATGACAGAGAACCTGGGAGACATGACAACAGCAGCAAGTCTTTAGAGGAAATGGAGAAAAGGGGAGCTAGCAACGAGACAGTGAAAGATCGGAGGAAATGGATTATAAGCTTTATGTGACTGGCAATAAGAATGGTTTCTTGCCCACCTCTTTTTATCTTATCTTTACCCTGATCATCCCCCTACACCTCACAGATAACTGAAGGTTTCCCACAGAGCATGCTCTGATTAACCAGTATTTGCTATAACCGACATTAGTTCAGCCAACTATCTCATGTTAGGCTTTGATTTAAAGGTTAGATTTATTTTCACTCTGAAGAAGATGGCAGCATGATCTATGCCTGAATGAATTCAGTAAATAACTGAAAAAAGAGTATATTATTAGCACAACGTAAAATTATGAAATTCAGTATTACCCCCTTTAAGTATCCCTCATTCCCTGTTATTAAAGAAAATTACATTACAAAAGAAAAAAAAGACGAAGCAGAAATGCCACTGACGCGTTTCACTATTGTGGCTTTTTCAGAGGGCCCTTTCATAATCTGATCACAAATCCTTATGAATATAATAACCTAAGCATATTAAAGTACATAGACGCTTATGGCAGTGAAAGTGGTATCAATAGGTACTTCTGAAATGTAAAAAAACTATTAATAATACTCAACTCCTAATAAATTATTTATATTGGGTCCTCATTCATAGAGAAGACATGTGCATTTTTAAAGATTCAATAATTTTATGAATGTTTAAATAAAGGTTAAGTTTTCATTTCCTTTCATAGAGGAGATATTTGTCAAACATAGAAAGACATTATGTGGTCGATTTATGAAGCAGCGGATGCCTGAAGCCGAAGTTAAGAAGCAGCGGTCCTAAGACTGCTGCTCCTTAACTCGTTCACCACCTCTGAAGTGGCAGACAGCAATCAGCCCGATCAAATACGATCGGGTTGATTGACACCCCCTGCTAGTGGCCGATTGGCCACAAATCTGCAGGGGCGGTATTGCAAGATAAATGCCGACAGCATATGCTGTCGGCATTTATCGATGTGTGGCGGACATGATACGCTACATTGTATCATGTCCGTCCGCACAATAATAAATTGACCTCTATGAGTGCTAATATGTACTCTTTTTGGAGTTCTTTACTGAATTCATTCAGATGTTATTTAAAGTACAAGCACCTAATACCACAAGCACTATTTGAATATAAATATACATAAAAGCCGAACTTTGAATATCGTGACCATGTCAATGTATTCCCCCATAGACTTCAATGGAGCGCGAAAAGCAGGAGGGAAAAACAGATATATAGGTATAGATATATACAGCTGTTTTCTGTTTGGTGAGCATGGCTATACGCCAACATAAGATGTTTTTTTTTCTTGAGGAAGGCTTCAGTGAAAGCCGAAACGTCGACTATGAAGAATTGTTGATATTAAGAATAAATATCTTTGTTTTGCAAATACTAAAAAACCTGAGAGTGCCCTTCATTCTACAAAAATTGTTCTATATATTCTATTAAGGACTGCACCCAGGTGTGTGAGAATTAACCAAGGTTAGAGTGATGGAAAACCTGCTATTTCCTATATATATATATATATATATATATATATATATATATGAATATCTATTTAAAAATACTTTGAAAATATTCCAATATGTGAAGAACATTGGAATGTGAAATATTTAAAGTAAATACATAGTTAAACACTTTCGCCTAGATTACGAGTATTGCACTATAGTTGGTGCGAAATGAACGCAACAAAAGTTGTGTTATTTCTCCCTCCATAGCGCTGCCATTACAAGTTTCTGAAAAGCCTCCTTGTGCGTGCGATATTGTTGTGATAAGCTCCATACCGCACAAAATCCAAGGGCTGCTTTGACGTGCTCATGCACGCTTTCCCCATAGAAATCAATGGGTAGAGAGTGTTAGAAAACAAACTAACACCTGTGATCCCGGAATGAAAAGCTCCATAACGCAGCCCCATTGATGTCTATGGGGGAAAAAAAGTTACATTAAAACCTAATACCATAACATAAACCCCAAGTCTAAACACCCCTAATCTGCTGCCTCCGACATCACCACCACCTAAATAAAGTTATTTACCCCTAATCTGCCGCTCCCGACATCACCGCCACAAATAAAAGCTATTAACACTTATTCTGCAACTCCCTGACATCGCCACTAGGGATGGGAGAATGTGTAAATTTTTCGAATTTCGAATGTAGAACGAATGTTATTACCAAAATTCGAATTATAAATCCGGATCTTGATAAGAACGAATATTCTTAAAAATTCTAAAATTGAATGTTATTTACAGTTTTCGAATGTCACTTTTGAATTCAAATGTTTTGAAATTTCGAATTTAACATTCTATCTAACAAATACTATTCAGAAGTTCAATAGTTCATGTGGTAGGGCGGGAATCTAGTAAATTGATACATAATAGATACAAACATATCATTTTGAATGCTTCTATATAGAATATTGCATAATTTGAATATTACATTTAAAGAAAGCATTAAAAATACTATTACAAACATATAAATTTGAATTTTTCGAATTCGAATATTGCATAATTCGAATATAACATTTAAAGAAAAAGCATTAGAAATACTATTACAATCTAAATTCAAATTTTTCGAAAAGAATATTTTCGAATGTAATCATAAAATTCGAAACCGAACATTCGAAAATCGAATGTTAGAATATTATGTATACATTCGAAATTCGATTAGAACGAACGAATGTGTTAAAATTCGTGCCGTTTTTCGAATGTTGTGAAACATTCGCCCATCCCTAATTGCCACCACTATAATAAAGTTATTAACCCCTATTCCCCTGCACCCCAACATCGCCGACACTATAATAAAGCTATTAACCCCTATTCCGCCGTTCCCCGACATCGCCACCATTAAATAAAGTTATTAACCCTTAACCCTTGGCCTCCCACATCACCGCCACTAAATAAACCTATAAACCCCTAAACTGCCAGCCCCCCACATCGCAAAAAACTAAATTAAGTTCTTAACCCCATAACCTAACAACCCCCTAACTTTAAATTAAAATTACATTATCCCATCTTAAAACAAATAAAAACTTACCTGTGAAATGAAAAATACCTAAGTTTAAACTAACAATTATAAATATTATACTAAACTATTATACTTAAATTAAAATAACTACCAATTAAAAAAACTAAATTACACATTAAAAAAAACCTAACAATACTAAAACAATTTAAGTCTAAAATTACAAAAAATAAAAAATACTAAATTATGAAAAATAACAAACACTAAATTATGAAAAATAACAAACAAAATTATCAAAAATAAAAACAATTACACCTAATCTAATAGCCCTATAAAAATAAAAAAGCCCCCCCAAAATAAAAAAAAAAACCTAGCCTACAATAAACTACCAATAGACCTTAGAAGGTCCTTTTGTAGGGCATTGCCCTAAAGAAATCAGCTCTTTTACCTGGGAAAAAGAAATAGAAAGACCCCTCAACAGTAAAACCCATCACCCAACCAACCCACCAAAATAAAAAAACCTAACTCTAACAAAAACCTAAGCTACCCATTGCCCTGAAAAGGGCATTCAGCTCTTTTACATAAAGTCCAAATCCTAATCTAAAAAAAAAAACACCCAAAATGATTTTAAAAAAAACTTAACACTAACCCCCGAAGATCCACTCACAGTTTCTGAAGTCCAAACATCCAGGTGGCGAGAAGTCTTTATCCAGGCAGCGAGGTCTTCATTCATCCAGGTGGCGTCTTCTATCTTCAACCAGGAGACGTCTTCTATCTTCATCCCGGCGGCATCTGAAATTCTATTGGCTGATTTGAATAGCCAATAGAAGTTCATTAGCTCTCATCCTATTGGCTGATTTGAACAGTCAATAGAATTTCATTAGCTCTCATCAGACTGGCTGATTTGAACAGTCAATAGGATTTCAGTAGCTCTCATCCTATTGGCTGATTTGAATTTTAAAAATCAAATCAGCCAATAGGAATGCAAGGGAAGCCAATTTTAAAAGGCTCCCTTGCATTGAAGATTCAGTGTACAATGGTGACCGTATGAAGAGGACGCTCTGCGCCGGATATCTTCAAGGATAGACCCGCTCCGTGCCACTGGGATGAAGATAGAAGACGCCGCCTGGATGAAGATAGAAGATGCCGCCTGGATGAAGATAGAAGACGCCGCCTGGATGAAGATAGAAGATGCCGCCTGGATGAAGA
This sequence comes from Bombina bombina, assembly GCF_027579735.1. NCBI lineage: Eukaryota > Metazoa > Chordata > Amphibia > Anura > Bombinatoridae > Bombina > Bombina bombina. The sequence continues at coordinate 508,079,889 of NC_069499.1, read as the reverse complement.
TAGAAGATGCCACCTGGATGAAGATATAAGATGCCGTCTGGATGAAGATAGAAGATGCCGCCTGGATGTAGACTTCTCGCCGCCTGGATGTCCGGACTTCAGAAACTGTGAGTGGATCTTCGGGGGTTAGTGTTAGGTTTTCTTAAAACCTAAGATTAGGGTTTGGGCTTTATGTAAAAGAGCTAAATGCCCTTTTCAGGGCAATGTAAAAGAGCTGAATGCCCTTTTAAGGGCAATGCCCATACAAATGCCCTTTTCAGGGCAATGGGTAGCTTAGGTTTTTGTTAGGGTTAGGTTTTTTATTTTAAGGGGTTCGTTGGGTGGTGGGTTTTATTTTTGGGGGGTCTTTGTATTTTTTTCAGGTAAAAGAGCTGATTTCTTTAGGGCAATGCCCTACAAAAGGCCCTTTTAAGGACTATTGGTAGATTATTGTAGGCTAGGGGGTGTTTTTATTTTGGGGGGGACATTTTTATTTTTATAGGGCTATTAGATTAGGAATAATTTCGTTTGTTATTTTTCGCAATTTAGTGTTTGTTATTTTTCGTAATTAAGTATTTTATTTTTTGTAATTTTAGACATATTGTTTTAGTATTGTTAGGTTTTTTTAATGTGAAATTTAGTATTTTTAATTGGTAGTTATTTTAATTTAAGTATGATAGTTTAGTATAATAGTTGTGTTAGGTTAATTGTTAGTTTAAACTTAGTTTTTTTTAATTTCACAGGTAAGTTTTTATTTATTTTAAGATAGGGATATTGTAATTTTAATTTAAAGTTAGGGGGTTGTTAGGTTTTGGGGTTAATAGCTTAATTTATTTTTGCGATGTGGGGGGCTGGCGGTTTAGGGGTTAATAGGTTTATTTAGTGGCAGTGATGTGGGAGGCCAGAGGTTTAAGGGTTAATAACTTTTATTAGTGACAGCGATGTCGGGGAGTGGCAGAATAGGGGTTAATAACTTTATTATAGTGTCTGCGATGTCGGGGAGCGGCGCAATAGAGGTTAATAACTTTATTATAGTGGCAGGGATGTGGGCGGGCGGCAGATTAGGGGTTAATATGTTTTAAATAGTGTTTGCAATGCGGGAGGGTGGCGGAATAGGGGTTAATATGTAGTTTAGGGGTGTTAGTGTACTTTGTAACACTTTAGTTATGAGTTTTATGAAAAAAAATTTGTGGCACAAAACTCATAACTACTGCTCTCAGATGGCGAAATGGATCGTGTCGATATAGGCTGTAACGTAAGCATTTTAGCCTCACCTCACAACTTGTAATACCGACGCTATAGAAATCCCATGGAAAAAACGTAATTTTTGTTGAGTGGGGGATTGACGTTGCGTTACAGGCTAAAATGCTTGCGGTACAGCTATATCGACATGACTCGTAATGGCGGTGTTACTAATTTTACGCTGAAATTGTTACTTTTTCAGCGTTAAAACCGTAACGCACAACTAGCCGTTTATTAAATATGAATATTAAATAAATATGGTTTTTCATGTTTTTAGCTACTTGACTTTAAATGTCTCCAATGCACTTATATTACAGTATGTATGTATTTATATATGTACAGTGTATGTGTATTTATGTTTATGTATGTATAAGTATTTATGTTTACAGGGAGTGCAGAATTATTAGGCAAATGAGTATTTTGACCACATCATCCTCTTTATGCATGTTGTCTTACTCCAAGCTGTATAGGCTTGAAAGCCTACTACCAATTAAGCATATTAGGTGATGTGCATCTCTGTAATGAGAAGGGGTGTGGTCTAATCACATCAACACCCTATATCAGGTGTGCATAATTATTAGGCAACTTCCTTTCCTTTGGCAAAATGGGTCAAAAGAAGGACTTGACAGGCTCAGAAAAGTAAAAAATAGTGAGATATCTTGCAGAGGGATGCAGCACTCTTAAAATTGCAAAGCATCTGAAGCGTGATCATCGAACAATCGAGCGTTTCATTCAAAATAGTCAACAGGGTCTCAAGAAGCGTGTGGAAAAACCAAGACGCAAAATAACTGCCCATGAACTGAGAAAAGTCAAGCGTGCAGCTGCCAAGATGCCACTTGCCACCAGTTTGGCCATATTTCAGAGCTGCAACATCACTGGAGTGCCCAAAAGCACAAGGTGTGCAATACTCAGAGACATGGCCAAGGTAAGAAAGGCTGAAAGACGACCACCACTGAACAAGACACACAAGCTGAAACGTCAAGACTGGGCCAAGAAATATCTCAAGACTGATTTTTCTAAGGTTTTATGGACTGATGAAATGAGAGTGAGTCTTGATGGGCCAGATGGATGGGCCCGTGGCTGGATTGGTAAAGGGCAGAGAGCTCCAGTCCGACTCAGACGCCAGCAAGGTGGAGGTGGAGTACTGGTTTGGGCTGGTATCATCAAAGATGAGCTTGTGGGGCCTTTTCGGGTTGAGGATGGAGTCAAGCTCAACTCCCAGTCCTACTGCCAGTTTCTGGAAGACACCTTCTTCAAGCAGTGGTACAGGAAGAAGTCTGCATCCTTCAAGAAAAACATGATTTTCATGCAGGACAATGCTCCATCACACGCGTCCAAGTACTCCACAGCGTGGCTGGCAAGAAAGGGTATAAAAGAAGAAAATCTAATGACATGGCCTCCTTGTTCACCTGATCTGAACCCCATTGAGAACCTGTGGTCCATCATCAAATGTGAGATTTACAAGGAGGGAAAACAGTACACCTCTCTGAACAGTGTCTGGGAGGCTGTGGTTGCTGCTGCACGCAATGTTGATGGTGAACAGATCAAAACACTGACAGAATCCATGGATGGCAGGCTTTTGAGTGTCCTTGCAAAGAAAGGTGGCTATATTGGTCAATGATTTGTTTTTGTTTTGTTTTTGAATGTCAGAAATGTATATTTGTGAATGTTGAGATGTTATATTGGTTTCACTGGTAAAAATAAATAATTGAAATGGGTATATATTTTTTTTTTGTTAAGTTGCCTAATAATTATGCACAGTAATAGTCACCTGCACACACAGATATCCCCCTAAAATAGCTATAACTAAAAACAAACTAAAAACTACTTCCAAAACTATTCAGCTTTGATATTAATGAGTTTTTTGGGTTCATTGAGAACATGGTTGTTGTTCAATAATAAAATTAATCCTCAAAAATACAACTTGCCTAATAATTCTGCACTCCCTGTATATGTCTATATATGTCTGTAAATACGTATATACACATATAAATACATATGTACACACACACACACACACACACATATATATATATATATATATATATATATATATATATATATATGCATATACATACATACATACAAATACACCTGAGACCTCATATCTTGAGCCTTTATACCTTTTGTATGCAATTTTTTTGTAATAATATTTATTAGACTGTAACAGTTAACCAGAGCTCTGAAGTTAAGATATCTCGTCACGCGTTACATTCAATTACGCTCAAGCGAACATGTTTACTTTAAACTTGTAATTTGCATGCTACTTCCGACATGCGCAAAGAGCCATGATAAACTTCTTTTCATTCACACGCAACAGTTAGAGCGCCACTCATAATCTAACCCTTAACGGGGTATTTTCATACCTACAGGGAAGACAAGTATATACAGCCAATGAAAACAATGAAGCTTGACAAGTGTAATTATAAGATTCTGATGATCATATTTTAGATGTGTACAAGTTTCATAGTTTCATGTAACAGCAATATATAAGTATAATCTTGGTATTGGTCTAACTGGTAAAAGTATTGAAAGGAAGGCACATCCACTGTAGAGTGTATACTTGCAGAAAAAAACACATATCAGCATAATTAAGATACATATATCCTCAAAATCAGAGTCTTCCAAGAATACACTGCTGTATAATAATTTTGTATCACTAACAAGTAAATCTACCACTACTTCAGGGAAAGCCACAGCATAATATCTAAACATGTTTTAATTATATCAGAAACTCAAGTTAAGCTTGGTGTAGATGCAATAGAAGTGGTGTATTTGTGTTGTCTATTTGACTGTACACTGCGTGAGAAAATAAAATATAAAAAAAAATAACTTTATTTTCTATAGTCCATTTGAAAATGAAATGTGGAGCTATATATATTAGTCTATGCTAGCTAAAACTGAACCAATATGAGAGTGGAGGGCCCTCTAGTGGGCCTGTAACAACATTAAGGGATTACTAACTTGAAGTCTGGAGAATGCTAGAGTGTTTTTGTTACAATGTTGCAGGGTTGGAGGCGGTGTTTGTGCTTACCTTTATAGGGTCCTGCAGCAGTGTATCTGGCCTCTTTCTGTTCCAGACTTCGAGGAGAAAGTTTTCTTGTGATCTGAGCTTGCATGATGGAGAGATCTAGAAGGAAGTTGGTGCCTCCTAAGCGATTTCAGGAGGTGGTGGAGGTTGCAGCCAGGAAGAAGGGACCTGCAATACAGAGAGAGAAAGACATGTCAGATGATGCGGCACCCCCCACACCCCAAAAAAAACCCACCTAGCAGGAGCTTTAATAAAGGGAAGGGGCCTAAGAAAATTGGGGGTGGGGGGCCTAGCCCTAGTGTGGGACAGGATGTAGCACTAGGCCCTAGTAAGAGGTGTAGTTGGTGCCTCCTAAGCGATTTCAGGAGGTGGTGGAGGTTGCAGCCAGGAAGAAGGGACCTGCAATACAGAGAGAGAAAGACATGTCAGATGATGCGGCACCCCCCACACCCCAAAAAAACCCACCTAGCAGGAGCTTTAATAAAGGGAAGGGGCCTAAGAAAATTGGGGGTGGGGGGCCTAGCCCTAGTGTGGGACAGGATGTAGCACTAGGCCCTAGTAAGAGGTGTAGTACACCTGCCCCAGTGTTGCCCCGTGTGTTCTTCCCCCAGGGGGAGTCAGGTAGGCAGGAGGGACCAAGGGGGCCAGGAGGGAATGACTATAGGCCCAGTAGTTGTAACAGGGCCTAGAGGGGAGCGGGATCTGACGCCTGAGGCAAGGCCTGCTTCGGGTTGTAGGCCTGAAAACTTAATGGGGCCTGATCGGGTGCTAGGCCTAGCACCGGAGTTGTTGCCCGCCCTGTGGCTGCCGGGGGGAGTGTTGTGGAGGACGCTTACAGGGATCCAGTTGCAGACTGCGCAGCAGGCCCTCCCTCCACAGATGACTTCGACCTCACGTTCTTCCAGTGAGGATCGCGGCCGCCATCTTGGAGGGAGGGATCAAGGAGCCAGAGATGGGCCACGCGACTGGAGCAGCCCAGGTAACTTGGGGAGGCTCCGGTTCGCGGGGGGGGCTCCGATGGCCACAGGGAGGGTCCAGGAGGCTTCAGGGCACTCACCTGGGGTGTCGGGTGCGGCGCATGTGGCGAGGGCTGAGGCATCTCAGGGCGAGTCAAGGGATGGAGCGGGTAGGCCCGGAACCAGTGCGCATGCGCAGAGGGAGCTTTGTGCGCATGTGGAGAGGAGAAATGAGACGGAGGATGGAGCGGGTATGCCCGGAACTAGTGCACTTGTGCAGAGGGAGCTATGGGCACATGTGGAGAGGAGGAATGTCCTGCAGGCTGTGGATGTGGGAATGCAGCAGCAGGGGAGTTTAGCTGGGGAGCATGTGGGGATGACACGTGCTAGGAACGGAGGCCAAGTGTTGGGAAGTATGCATGGAGCTGTGTGTGGGACTACTGTGAACGGCCAGAACGAGGTACATGGGGTTGGAATGCATGAGAATCACGGAGTGTGTATGGAGGAAATGATCAAAAGGGCTGTGCAAGCAGCGATGCGTGAGGCTGGTGTGATGGCTTCACCTGGGTTCAGTGAGAACGCCCAGGGGGGTCCTGGTCAAGAGGCTATTATTAGTAGGGCAGTGGCAAACATGCTGGGAATGAATACAGGGGTGGTACAAGGGGGGGGGGTTAGGCCAGGGACCTCAGTTGGTGGGTGGTGAGTCTCATGTTCTAAACACTACACATGCTGACACTGACACTTCATCTAGCGGTTCAGGTTCAGACAGCAGGGAGGACCTAGGGCTAGTGGGGAAAGGGCAGCGTAGGATGTTTAGATGGATAAAAAAGATGGTGGTGAATCAGGCAAAGAGGAGGTCTGGGGGTTCAGGGCAGGCAGAGGGGCTGGTGGGGGCGGCAGGCCCCGGCCCCAATATGTCCTTGGAGGCATCAGTTCCATGCAAAGTTGCAGCGCAGGGAGACACATATCCTTGCCTGGTGCACTCCCTTTATGGCCTTTATGGCCATCTTAAGGCGAAGGTTATTAAAAAAATTCAGGAGGGCCATTACGTTAACATTTTTGAGCTCTCGCTTGATGCGTTCAGGGCCAAAAAACGGGCAATGGACGGATCTGGTCCCAAAAGGCTGCGTAGGCCAGAGACCTATGAAAAATGGTTAAAATGCTTCAGGGTCCTGGCGTCCTGCTATGTGGATAGGAGGCCCTTACAGGGGCACAACTTGTTCAAATACCAGGACACCATTGAGGACATCCATGTCAGGTTCAAAGAGGGCGCATGGCGTGAGCACGACATGGCCTTCCGGAGAAAAATGGTTGGCAACCCCTGCTACATTTTGGAACACAGGATATGCACCTCTGGTCCAAATTGGGCTTGGAGGGGTCATCCCCCCTCCCCTCCCCTGCATGTCAGGCGCGGGGGCGGGCTGGGCAGAAGCAGGGGAGATGGGGCAGAGAGTGCTGGAAATTCCAGGACAAATTGTGTGACAGAGGGAGAAACTGTTCCTTTTGGCACATCTGCAGGTACTGTGGAGGGCCCCACCCAGGAGCGGAATGTGGGAAAAGAAAGGAGCAGGGACAAGCCAGACAGGCCATTAAGCCGGGAACTGGAGTTAAGGGCCCCAACACCGCTTAGACTGTCAGCCATGATGCCATGGCTGGCGGATTACCCAGATCAGGAGGCAGCGGAGCTGCTCCGGGACGGGTTGGGGGAGGGTTTTTGGATACCAGTGCGGGGTATGGTTTCTGGATCAGGGGTTCATAGGAAGCTGAAGACAGCCTATGAGTTCCCTCAGGTGGTTAGGGACAAACTGGCGAAGGAGGTTGCGCTATTCATGGCTATTCCTATCGCGGACCTTGTGGTCTCCCCCTTGGGGGTCATCCCTTAAAAGGAGGCAGGAGAGTTCAGATTGATTCATCACCTGTCCTTCCCTAAAGGTTCGTCGGTGAACGACACCATTGATCCGGAACTTAGCACAGTGCACTATCAATCTTTTGATGAAGCGCAGGCTTTGGTACGGGCGAAGGGCCCCGGGGTTTTGATGGCGAAGCTGGACATAGAGTCAGCTTTTAGACTATTGCCATTACACCCCTCAGCCTTTAGGCTTATGGGGATGAAGTTTGAAGGGGCATTTTATGTGGACAGGTGTCTGCCCATGGGGTGTTCACTGTCCTGCTCTCTGTTTGAGTGTTTCAGCTCATTCCTTCATTGGGTGGTGCAGGTGGTGTCTGGGGGCTGGTCAGTGGCCCACTACCTGGATGACTTTCTGCTGGTAGGGAGAGCACGAAGCACGGAGTGTGCACAGCTCATGGATGTAATGAGGGATATAACAGAGAGTTTCGGAGTTCCCCTGGCCGCTGACAAGACGGAGGGCCTGTGTACGTGCCTAATGTTCTTGGGGATAGAGATTGATACGGTCAGGGCTCTATGCAGATTGCCGGACGATAAGGTGGAGCGTATGTTACATATGGTGCGGCTGGTGCAGGGGAAAGAGAAGGTTACAAGGAGGGAGGTGCAATCCCTATTAGGTCTGCTGAATTTTGCTGGAAGGGCAATTCCAATGGGAAGGGTCTTTAACAGGTGCTTGGAAGGTCAGCTGAAGGGGCCAGTTGGAGGTGGCAAATGGGTCAGAATCTCTGCAGAAGTGCGGGATGATCTGGTTGTGTGGGACACATTTCTGTCACACTTCAACTGGGTTTGTCTTTGGAGACACCCAACTGTTTCTAATCAGGTGTTGCACTTGTTCACCGATGCAGCCGGCGGTTTCGGGTATGGGGCATACCTGGATGGTGAATGGTGTGTGGGGCCATGGCTTCGTGAATGGGTGGAGGCTGGCTGGGTCAGGAATTTGACTTTGCTTTCCCATTGTGGCTGCGGTGGAAATTTGGGGAAGGAGGCTGGCTAACAGATCAGTGGTGTTCTGGTCGTACAATTTGAGTGTGGTTTACGCCATTAACAAACTGTCCGCATCCTCCCCAGGGGTAGTGTGCTACTTGAGGCACCTGGTGTTGTGCTGCTTGGAGCTCAACATCACTTTCATGGCCAAACACTTCCCGGGGGTGCATAATGTCATCGCTGATGCACTCTGTTGATTTAACTGGGGGCAGTTTAGGAAGGCAGCGCCCAGGGCCGCGAAGGAGGGTCTAACATGCCCGTCTTTTCTTTGGCAGCTGTTCCAGGTTGGGAGGGCATCCTCCCCTTAATCAGGTTGTCGCTGGCATCAAAGACTTGGGCTACTTACATGAGTCACTGGAGCAAATGGCTGGCGTTCTGCCAACAGATGGGAGTGCGGGTGGAAGACGCTTCCAGGGTTCAGGTACTGAAATGGTTGTCACAATTAAGGCTAGGAGGGTCTAGTAGAATTGAAGCGGCAGGCAAATTGGCAGCGCTAGCGTTCTTTAACAAGGCATTGGGCTATGTTGACCACTCCAGGTCATTCTTGGTTAGGCAGGTGCTGAAAGGCTGGGGGCGAATTTCCCCCCATCCAAAGGATCGGAGGGAGCCCATAACATCGGGTCGATTAAGTCAATTGGCGATCCAATTGCAATCGATTTGTACATCGGAGTATGAAAGGCTCCTGTTTAAAGCGACATTTGCTTTGGCGTTTGCCAGAGCGCTGCGGGTTGGAGAGTTGGTTGCCTCCTCGAAACATAAAGGAACAGGGGGCATCCTAGCAGAGTATGTGCAATGCTCAGACGGGGGACTGCTTTTGTTCGTTCCTCGGTCCAAAATGGATCAGGAGGGTAAAGGGGCTTGGCTGCCACTCGCGAAACATGAATTTGCAGAGTGTTGCCTGGTACGGTGTTTTGAGGAGTTCCAGAAAGTAAGGGCGCAATGCAGTAAGCAGTTTCTAGTGCATGAGGATGGCAGCGCCTTGTCATTGTTTCAGTTTCGCCGGGTACTCGCTAAAACAGTGGAGAAGGCGGGGCTAGATCCGAAAAAGATAGCGCCCCACTCCTTCAGGATTGGGGCAGCTACCAGCGCGGTTGCGGCTGGTACATCGGCAGCAGAGATTAAAAGGATGGGTAGATGAAAGTCAACCCAGTCCAAAGGGTACATTAGACCCACTTAGCATGCAGGTGCGTAGGGCAAACATCCGTGGGGGAGCGGGTGTCCGGGCATTGTTAGAGTGGGTTTAGGAGGCAGTGGTAATGGATGGTGAAGGGTATGACGGGTAATGTGGTTTGCTCTGTTTTTGCCAGGTGTGAGATGTGGAAATTCCCCTCCTGTTTGAGTATGGATTGTAGGACATTCGTACATCCATTGGGCGTCCATCAGGGCACTGCGTTCAGCGGAAGGGCAGCAACTTGGATTCGCAACGTCCAGGAAGAACTTCCGGTGGTTAGGGAGCAGGGGCCTTACATGGGCAGATCTGCCAGCATTATTGCAGGAGGCACACAGGAGGTGGGGGCAGCCTAATGTGATAGTGCTGCACCTCGGGGAAAATGACTTGGGGTCACTCCCCGCGTTGGATTTGATTAAAAGGATAGTAGCAGACTTAAAGTGGGTTCACACATGGCTTAAGAATGTTAAGTTGGGTTGGTCCAATGTGGTCGCACGACTGCATTGGAGATATATTGTGACCCAGAAGGCTGCATACAATGTACGGAAAAAGGTTAATCGGGAGATGGGAAGGACGGTCACGGCTTTGGGTGGCTTTGTGGTCAGACATGAGGTCATAACGGCTAACAGGAAGGATTTGTTTCACCCCGATGATGTCCACCTGACAGATGCTGGGTTGGATATCTTCTTAAAAGACATCAGGAGCGATCTATTGTTAGTTATATAAAAAAAAAAGTTATTGATTGGTTTGTTAGGTAATATGTTTGATAGGTTGCCTGTTGGCTTATTGATTGGCGGCAAGAGGATGCCTGGCTCTTGTGGCAGGTGGTCAAGGCCCTGGGGAACGGGCACAGAAGGAGAAGAGTGACGATCTAGAAAAGGGAGGGGTTAAGCCCGCCTAGGCGCCGGCTTAGGGGGTCCCCTCCCTCGCGATTACAGGCTGAAAATCTCTTACTTCCACAGCTCTCTTTTTGTGCCATTGGGCGTGAACAGCCGGGTGTCATGCTGCAAACACCGAAAGGGGCCTTGACCAGCTGCTGGTAGGGGTTAGGTTAGGGTTAGATGCCGCCAACGGATTGTTGTAACGAACTTGTTGCCAAGTTTGAAAAGTTTATTTATTTGAGTTCCTGCAATGGTAATAAATATCATTGCAGGCACATGTTAAGCGTTTATGTTAAATAAACGTCACCGTGACTGGTCTTTTGTTTTTCTCCCAATTATGTGTCTGGTCTGTTTATTTATAGTTATAAGGTTACATGGCAAGTCGTAAGACGGAATAGGGGGTTGAGACCTTATTTATCTGGGTGTGTTGTTTGAATTCATGTTTCTGTGGGAATATAAGTATACTTTCATATTTTGAAATTCCAATCATATCTTTAACAGACATATATTTTCAGGACATTTAGTTATCTTTAGTTTAGATTCAATGCATATTTATTTGCTCAATAGAATTTGTAGATAGCTTATACATACCATCTGGTTTAAGCTTGCTTCATTACTAACGGTGCATTCATTGAACACATGTACTGGATAGAGAGTGGTATGTTTAACCAGAAGACTGAATATAACTCTGCTTTTTTTTTTAAGACTCTCAAGGATTATGGTGAATACCTAATGAGGTGCAACATTTTCTCTTAGAGAATCTAAGTCAGTTGTCCTTGCAATGCAGCTGGTCTGGAAATGTTTCTACAGCAACTGCCCAGGAATATTTTATTGTATAAATACTTTTGTTAAATATTGAGGCTATTTTCAAGTGTGTTCACTGTAAAAATATGAGCTCTATTTATACTGATTCTTAAAACAAAATATAAGATTGTATCACATTGTACAGCTTTGATTACTATATCTTATAACCCAGGTAAGATCTAAGGATAAGTATATTCTGACCCACAACCATATAAGCTTTGTTATTATTGAACATTTGGGTTGCTAAAATCAAGTTCAGATGACTTAATCATTTGGTGGTTTAATATAATTCACAAAACATTCTTTAGGTGACTGTTTTTATTTACTGAAAATCTGTCTGGTCTATTGCTAAACTGATTTTAAATGTTATGCCATATATTGTATAAGCAAAAATAAAACTTTTTTGGTGACATTTCCTCAGACCAACCAGAGACAAGCAGTGCAAAATAAAGGCCCAAACATAACCCCCACTTTTTTGTATGTATTGGGTACTTGTAAAGCACAGCTAATCATCCATAAGAGTCTCAAGGTGCTGCTCAAGTCTATCAACCTTTGAAGGATGAAAGGCTGAGTGGACCTCACCGGGGATCGAACCTGCAACCCTTGGGTTGCTACAGAGCTCAGCCACAGTGCCTTAGCATGATGAGCTATCTGTCCAGACTTGTGCTGTCCTGTCAGATAGTTGCCATGGAAACCATATTACATAGTTGAAAGTAGTTACACTGAATAACAATATCAAAATCAATCATAAATAGTATAAGGGTCAGTGTAAATGTAAAATAAAGACAAATCGAAGCAAAAATAAAAACCATGTAGTAAAAAATGTCCCCCAAATAGAAGATCCAAATGAACAATATAGCAAAGAACCTGCTCACTCAAACTGTAAACACATACCACAGTCAAAGGATAAATGTTTCAGTCCTTAGGTAGCTCAATTAACATTACTTGTAATCCTAAACATATCCATGTCAAACAGCAATAAATATTAAAAGTTGTACTGATAAACACTACAAGTTTTATTGATAAACCAGGGGCTTAACTAAGGATCCATATTAGTAAGTCTCACAGTGCCTAAAGAGTGATGTCTGTTATGCTCTATATAATCGAAAAGGTGGTACCAAAGTCCGGTGTCATGAAGACTGTAAATAAATAATGCTAAAAACTGGAACACTGCTGATCTAGTAGTAAAGCGAAAAACAAGAGCTAAACCCTTAAGTCCACCAGTGATTATGATAAATTAGCACTATAACCATGTGCCACCCCTGTCAAATGCCCCCTAGGTCTTGTGGTTCCACCATGTCCCATTATAGAGTCTGTATCTTTTGTTGGAAAGCAGGGACATAAGGAATGTGCATGTGTCTGAAGCACTATATGACAGCAGATTTGCAAGAATAGTATTTGTTTGCAATAGTATTAGCTGACAGCACTATTTACTGCTATGTGATTCAGACACAAGTAAATTGAAAAAAAATAATTACAATTGTATGCTCTGTCTGAATCCCAAAATAAAATTTTGGGCTTTATAAGTTTTTTGGTAATTTCCATAACTCTACTTCTTTAATAGGCTGCACTTTTAAAATGGCTGCCCCAGCTTAGGCCTTTACATATCCACACAACTACCAAACCTTAAAGGGACAGAAAACCCACAAAAATTTTCTTTCATGGTTTGGCTAGAACATACAACGTTAAAAAACTTTAAAATTTACTTCTAACATCCAGTTTGCTTCATTCTATTGTTATCCTTTGCGGGAGAAACTACACTACACAAATGGCAGCTGGCTGAACACATCTAGTTAACCAATCACAATAGAAAAATGTGTACAGGCACCAATCAACAGCTAGTTTCCACTATTGTAGGATATTCTTTTTCAACCTGGGATACCAAGAGAATGAAGCACATTTAAATATTGAAGTGAATTTAAAAGTGTGTTAAAATTACATGCTCAATCTGAATCATGGAAGTTTAATTTTGACTTTTCCTATCTCTTTAATTTAAACCATAGACACTATCTCTAGAAAAAAAGTCGCTTGAGAGGTGACATGATTACTTTATATAAATATATTCAAGTCCCTTATACAGAGATGGCAAGAACTCTGTTTAATCCAAGAAAATTGTTTGTGACAAGTGGTCACAATTTAAGGAGCTTTAATCTCCTGCAACAGAAACTTTTTTTTCACTGTAAGAGCAATCAAATTGTGGAACTCATTACCAAAGGAGGTAGTGAATGTTAATACCGTAGATAAATTTAAAAATGGTTTGGATACATTTCTGGATAGAAACAGAATTCATGGATATGATTACTTATGTTAAATGGGTCACCTTTTAAGGGGATAATTTAAGCTCCACTTGAACTTTTTTGTAAGTATATTAGATTTGTATAGGTTGAACTTGTTGGACTTATTTTTCAACCTCATCTACTATGTTACAACTTTCTGCAAGTTGTTTAGCTTTAGGCTAACCTGAGCTATAATCATTTTTTTTCTTTCTTTTACCTATGACTTTTCATATATCTTGCCCCATATAATGACTATTACAAAATGGCAACTGGCCCTTTAGTGGCTACTTTCTTTGGTTTATCTGACCTCTAACTGATTTCAACTCTGTGAATTTCAGACAAAACAGATTTCTTGGCATCAGCCTGTGTCAAGGCAATTTTTAAACTTGCTCCAGCTAAATGGAAGTGTAACAAACAATTTCCTTTTCTATCTGACACTTTGGAGGTTCCTACCTTTTTCATTGTAATATTCTCTTGCATCCCATTTATAACTTTTTTCTTAATTGACTGGTGCTCATCATCTGACTGTATAACCTCAACTATAATCTGATCCCACAAATGCAACCATGGAATCTGTGCTGCACCTCTAACACTTTCAGGTTTCTTAACAGGAAATGCATAAATATGCTTTAAAAATAATACCTAATTAATTTTGACATGAGCATTACAAATTCACATAGCCACACTGTTTCATGCAATTCTTTACTTGCTCAAAACTGTCATGGGAAACATAGAATGATTCATTATCCAAATTAAAAGTTTAAGTTTATGAACATAAACCCCTCTTTCCTGTTCTTATTTCCATCCGAGTTAAATCCCACTTTATCCTTATACATTTTTTACTTTTTAATGCCAAATTCAAATGACTGATCTGACAATGTCATAATGATATTGAGCTCCTTCTGTTCCTTCTGATGACAATCTTGCTTTGTGCATCTTTTTAACCTCATGACTTCTAGAAAGGGATATGCATCATCTTAGCTGGTAAATTGTGTTATAAAGTGTTACATGACTCTTTCTGGCAACTATATGGCTAAAAACATATCAGGAAGAATATGTTGTCAGGTGTACAGATGGTAGCACAATGGCAATGCCAATATTCATCTTTACTTATTTATATAACTCACAATCCTAATAAATGCATTTCTATCTGCAGTGTCAATATTCTTCCAAAATCTTGCTACCAATATGAATATATGTGTGTAACTTTACCTCCTCAATGTTATATAACTTTAATTTCATTGGCATTTGTCATCTTAAAGTTAGAATTATATATTGCTACTTCTAAAGTTCTATCTCAGTGATGGCAAACCTATGGCATGAGTGCCACAGCTGGCACGCAGAGGCCTCTCTGTTGGCATGTGAGCCGTAGACGGGGGATTCAAATAGGAATAGTTTTTTTTGTCAGAGCGTTTGAGGTGAGCAGGGAGATGCACAAACCCTGGGGATGCGGCTCTAACAAGGCTGAAATATTTGTGTCAGCAGCTCACTTCTCAGAGCTAACGTGGCAGTAGAATGAGCAGCTAAAGCAAGGCTTTTTCTGTGATATGACATTTGTCTTTGGACCGAGAGTGGTGGGAATTCTCTGATCACCTCTCTTTTCTGGCAGCTGCTGTCAACACAGTTAGTGGAGTTTTATTTGTACCTGGTCTTACATCAATCTTCATATCTCTAATTACAGGCACATGGGACTTGCAGTGCTTTTGGGTAGTGTGCTACCGGCCACCGAATGCGCAGTATATGGTCCTTCAGCAGGGATAAGCACATACACTGCTTTTTTCAGTCACTTAAAGGAGCATACGTGTGAATATAATTTTTTTATTCTAAAGAACACTGTGTTTAAGCCTAAACTGAAGGTTCAACTTGCTCAAACTTTTGCTTTGCGCTTTTTAAGGGTTCTTATCTCTAGCCATTCTGTTCTATAAATTTCCACATTTTGGCTGTCTGTTTAGGACAATCATGCAGCTTAAATATTTAGAATTAGAAAAGTTTAAACACCAACTTTATCCATCCTACATCAGTTATTTCTTTATATGTTCATAGATATACTATATGCTTTAAAATAATGTTACTGTATATGTCTAACATATCATAAGTATACTTAGATCATATCCTACTTCCAATGCCATTCAGCAAAGAGTAGTCATCACCCATCAAAATACACTCCAACTTTTATCCAACTTAATAGCCCTTTTCTAACAGCTAGCTTTTCAATATATGTCATTTAGCATTTTCAGTTCAATTGTTCAAAGATGCTGTACAAAATATAAAAAGTGAATAGTTTTAATCTAATGTCATATTGTTAATTATCTATCTTGTATCTTTAAAATGTAATTATTGATAAAAGTGCTAAAATAGTGTAAGATTATTCCACCTCACTAATATCTGCTTTTTGAATGACAATGAAGTTATAAAATGCTTGAATCCAAAAATATACTTGTGTATATATACTGTAAGTATTATACAATCCATGACATGCCATTTATTTAGCAGTTTCAGTAAATGGCTTGACATAATCTTGAAAGCCTGCAAATGTAGATATTATTTGAGTTTGATGTATAATTTGCCTGCAGCTACTTCACTGATACCAGTGGTTAAGAGATAATCCATTTTGAGCATTTATGGTTTGAATCTTACATGTAGCATGTGTTGTTTTAATTATTTTATGTTGATGTATGGAAATAAAGAATATTCCATTAATATTTATTATTAATTTATACTATTACAGACAGATAGATAGAGATAGATAGATAGATAGATAGATAGATAGATAGATAGAGACAGAGAGACATGCATAGACAGATAGATGATAGATAGAAACTAAAAAAAATACTCAGTCAATTTACATCACATTTGTAGTCCTCGAGAGAACACAAAAAACTTCCAAACTGAACAATCCAGCAAACTTAAAGGGATTCAAAACCCCAAAAATGTATTTTCTGATTTAGACAGAGCATACCATAATGTTAGTATGGGATGTAATAAGCAATTACAAGTTGAAAGTAAACAATTTCACTCAAGCATAAACAAAATTTGCGCTAAAAGTACTATCTCGACTGAAAACCTGTTTTAATGTGTTTTTTTTAATATAAATATTTTACATTCCAATGTTCTTCACTTAGAAGAAAATATTGTGTGTATATATATATATATATATATATATATATATATATATATATATATAAAATATTTGGGACAGAGAGCTGAGTCCTCAGCAGGCTCCTATCAGCACAAGTGATTTTAATTTCTCTGATAAGACTGATACACACAAGGGAGCACCTTTTCGCGTTCTTTTCAGTTTATTTAATACTAGGTGATAAAAAAAATTAAACCTAATCTAATATCCCTATAAAAATAAATCCCCCCAAAATAAAAACACCCCCTAATCTAACAATAAACTACCAATAGCCCTTAAAAGGGCCCTTTGTAGGGCATTGCCCTAAGTTAAACAACTCTTTTACCATTAAAAATGATAAAGTACCCCCTAAATGTAAACTCCCCACTCCCACAACCCCCCAAAAAAGTCTAAAAAACCTAAGCTACCCATTGCCCCCAAAGGGGCATTTGTATGGGCATTGCCTTTAAAAGGGCAATCAGCTCTTTTGCTACCCATTAAAAAATAAAAAATAAATCCCTAATCTAAAAAAAAAAAACCCCACCCAAAAAAATAAAAATAAGACCTAAGTCTAACCCTCGAAATAGGCACTCACCGTTCCTGAAATCCAGGCGGTGACATCTTCATCCAGCGCAGTGACATATTCTATCTTCATCCAGAGTGAAAGTGGTGGAGCTGGACCAGTGATCGCGGAGCAGGATCTTCTTCATGTGGTCGCCGCCGCATACTGACTATTGAATGCAAGGTACCCCATGTAGGTACCTTGCATTCCTATTGGCTGAAATTATAACATCAGCCAATAGGATGAGAGCTACTGAAAGCCTATTGGCTGTTCAAATCAGCCAACAGGATTTCAGTAGCTCTCATCCTATTGGCTGTTTTCAAAATTTCAGCCAATAGGAATGCAAGGTACCCCAATATAAATGGGGTACCTTGCATTTTATCTTCAGTGTGCGGCGGTGACCGCATGAAGAGGAACCTCCACGTTGGTCCTGCTCCGCAGCCGCCGGTCCTGCTCCGCTATCGCCGGTTCTGCTCCGCTATCGCCGTCCTACTCTGCGGTCACCTCTGCTCTGCGTCACCTTCGCTCCGGATGAAGAGAGACAATGTCCCCGCGCTGGATGAAGTTAGAGCCGCCTGGAAAAAGACCTTCACAGCCAGACTTCAGGAACTGGGAGTACCTATTTTGGGGTTAGATTTAGGGTTTTTTTTTTATTTTTTTGTGGTTTTTTTTTTTAGATTAGGGATTTTTTTTTATTTTTTTAATGAGCAGCAATGGGTATCATAGATTTTTATACTTAGGTTTTTTATTTTGGAGGGTTTTGTGGGTGGGGGGGTTACTTTTAAGGGGTAATTAGTACTTTATTTAGGTTAAAGGAGCTGAATTCTTTAGGGCAATGCCCTACAAAATGCCCTTTTAAGGGCAATTTTTAGTTTAGTGTTAGTGGGTTTTTTTTTAGATTAGGGCTTTTTTAATTTAATGGGCAGCAAAAGAGCTGATTCCCCATTTAAGAGCAATGTCCATACAAATGCCCCTTTAGGGGCAATGGGTAGCTTAGTTTTTTTTAGACTTCGGCATTTTATTTTGGAGGGTTGGTTGGGTGGGGAGGGGTTAACTGTTATGGGGGACTCTTTTTTTTTTTGCCCTACAAAAAGGCCTTTTAAGGGCTATTGATAGTTTAGTGTTAGATTAGTTTTTTTTTTATTTTGGGGGGGGCTTTTTTATAGTGGAATTATTTTAGATTAAAAAAAAAATGTTGTATAATAATCTTGTAAAATAATTGGGTTAATTTATGGGGTTTTAGGTTAGGGGGCTTAGTGATTAGATTGATTTTTTTGCGCTGTGGGGGGTTGGCGGTTTAGGGGTTAATATTGTAATTAGGTAGTTTGTGTTGTGGGGTTTGGTGGCTTAAGGGTTAATATTTAAATTTGCGGATTAGGGGTTAATTACTTAATTATTTTGTGTGATGTGGGGGTTGGTGTTTAGAGGTACATTTTCCGTTAGGTATTTGTTATTATTTCTTGCGGGCAGTTAGGTGTTGTTTTTTTTAATACTTTGTGTGAGCGCTTATGGGTTTTTTTTTTTTAAAGTTTTTTATTGAGTGATATTCGAAACGTTACAAGTATCTATTCATCATCATTGAGAATAGTATAGCAGTTTTTACATCAACAATCAAACAAAATATGGTCTGGGGCCAAAGAATAAAAACAAAAGAATAATTTGGGCAGAGTTATAAAACAAAACAAAACAAAACAGGCCACTTTCACGTAGATGATAAACAAATGAAAAAGTGATTAAAATAATACCTTCTCATCATAAGCTCCATTCAATTAACGTAATTATCTGTAACATCAAACAAACCGGCTGTACATCAAGGCTATTAGCATGCTTAGCGTTGAAGCGTGCAGAGTATTCTTCCCACAGAAAAGAGATAGATAAGTAGTCATCAAGTCGTTTAGATACAACAAAATGGTATCTTTCTAAGAGTATTGTTGAGGAAACTACTTCTCTCCATTCAACTATATCAGGGGGTCTCGTTTTTTTTCCAATTTTTAGGTATTAGTCTTTTTGCACTGTTGACCATGAGGTATAATAATTGTAATCTGAGTTTGCAGCGTACCTTGGGGAATTTGTTAAATAAGTGTACGACTGGGTGAAGTGGTAGTGTAATTCTTATTACTTTTTTAATTTCATCCACTATAGTAACCCAGAAGGAAGTTATAAGAGGGCAATCCCACCATATGTGTATGAATGTACCTGGGTCCCCGCATTTCCTCCAACACACCATCGTTGTGTTCTTAAATATCGTGGATAACCTAACTGGTGTGAGATACCATCTGCATTGGAGTTTAATATTCATCTCTTGCGTTTGCACCGATGAGGAATATCTATTTATATTTTGGAAGATGTGTAACCAGTCGTCATGTGTAGGGTGATCCTGCAATTCCAAATCCCATTTGCTTGTGTAAGATGGTAGTTGCCTAGAGTGATGCTGTAGAAGTAATTTATAGGTTGAAGATAGAGTACCCTTTCCAGAAGAGCTCATATGGCAGAGTGTTTCAAAAGGTATTAGGGGTCTAAGTATACTGTCTTTATTTTTATGATTAAGGATGAAGTGTGTGATTTGGTGATATCTGAACCAATGACAGAAAATCCCCCCAAAACAGTCCGACAGTTCCATCCTAGGTCTAATTTTCTTATTTTGTAGAATGTCATAGCACTTGGGGATGTCGGATAGTGTGGGAAATCGGTTTTAGGTTGAAGCCAATGTAATTGGTAAACTGGGGTTATTGACCAGTGGTGTCAGTGGTGAAGTACTTGAGGAGATGTTCAGAATTTTGGTAAAATGTTTATCCCATAGTTTGTATGTTTCGAGTGTGGTTTTGGGAGTGTTGTGTCCCAGGGACAGGTTCCGAGAAGGAATCCAGCAACACCCCCCTAGCTGCGAAACGTTAGCTAATGTGTGTTCCAGCACAACCCATTCCTTATGTGAGGAGTCCACTATTCGGGTGAGAAATACAGCCCACCTATAATATTTCAGCTGTGGTACTCCCAAGCCTCCATTGTCCCTTGTACGGTACATGGTGGACCCGGCTATCCGTTGCCTTTTATTCTGCCAAATGTATGTATTGATAATTTTTTGAAGTGTGCCTAACTGGGAATCTGAGATGTTTATAGGGATGGTTTGAAATATGTATAAAATCTTTGGCAAAATAGACATCTTAACTGCATTTATCCTTCCCATCCAGGATATATTTTTAGCTTGCCAAGAGCGAAGCTCCTGTTGTATATTTTTAGTAAGCAAGGAGTAATTAAGCGTGAGGAGGTGATTAGCGGAGGCGGAAATAAATACCCCCAGGTATTTTATAGATGTTTTTTGGTACTTAAATTCATAGGACTGTGTTATATAATCGATTTCAGCCTGAGAAAGGCCCAAGCCCAGAAATTCGGATTTACTGGCATTCACTTTAAAGTTGGAGTGTAGGCCATATAAAGACAGTTCTTCCATGAGGAATTTAATTGACCTGTTCGGGGATGACAACATTAAAAAAAATGTCATCTGCATAAAGGGTGATTTTATATTGCTCAGTGCCTATGTGTATGCCTTCAATGTTGACATTTTGTCTGATTCTGGAGGCCAAGACCTCCATTGCAAGCACAAAAAGCAGGGGTGAGAGTGGGCACCCCTGCCTGGTCCCATTT
Organism: Bombina bombina; assembly: GCF_027579735.1. Taxonomy (NCBI): domain Eukaryota; kingdom Metazoa; phylum Chordata; class Amphibia; order Anura; family Bombinatoridae; genus Bombina; species Bombina bombina. The sequence continues at coordinate 508,059,343 of NC_069499.1, read as the reverse complement.
AATATCGGGATTGGGGGCGACAGGGCATTATTTAGTACAATTTTAGCACTGGGACAGCTGTAGAGAGCAAATATTTTTCCTATAAATTTAGTGGGGAAGCCGAATTGTGTAAGTGTGTGCCTGAGGAATGACCACTCAAGGCGGTCGAACGCTTTTTCTGCGTCCATTGACGCGAATACCGATTGGATGTTATGGGAGGATGCATATTCTAATAAATTGATTATTTTTGTAGTATTATCTCTGGCCTCACGGCCTGGTGTAAATCCAGCTTGGTTTATGTTTATAAGGGATGGGAGGATTTTGTTTAAGCGGGATGCCAAAATTTTTGCATATAACTTGGCATCAACATTTAATAGGGAAATTGGTCGAAAGTTGGATGGGCTATTTGGGGGTTTGCCTAGTTTGGGTAGAACCGTTATATACGCTTCTAGCATATATGCTGGGAAGGGAGCTTGATCGGATGTTTGGTTAAACAAATGCAATAGGTGGGGGAGAAGGATAGGCTGAAAAGTTTGATAGTATTTGGCCGTTAGGCCGTCCGGGCCCGGGCACCTCCCTGCATTTAACAGTTTTATTGCTGCAGCTACCTCAGAGGGGGTTATCGGGGAGTTGATATCACTAATCTGTTCATCTTTAAGTTTAGGGAGATTACTACGGTAGCGGTCGCGTCTCTGTTTCCCTGCGGGGTAATGTTGTATAGCTTAGAGTAGTATTCATAGAATTGCTGCAAAATATCAGGGGTCATCTGAACTGTCTTGTTGTTATGTACTTTAATGTCGTGGATGTATGATTTCAGCTTTCTTTTCTTAAGTGCACGTGCCAAAAGTTTGCCTGCTTTGTTCCCTTCATAGAAGAAAAGTTGTCTAGTTTTCATATGTGAGTTTTGGTGTTCTATTGATAGAAAATTATTCAGCTGAGTTCGAAGAGATTTGATCTCGGCTAGAATTTGGGAGTTAAAGGGATCTTGTTTGTGGGCGTATTCCATCTGAGTCAATTTAGAGGTTAAGGTATGGTATAGCTGTCTAGCTATTTTCTTCGTGTGTGATTTAAGCTTAATGAATTCTCCCCTAATGGTGCATTTGTGTGCCTCCCAGAGTGTGTACGGGTCTGTAACTGAGTTGGTATTGATTTCAAAATACTCCGCTAATATCTTAGTTAGATTCTCTATATTTGTGGAGTTACCAAGTAAAGAGTCATCAAGCCGCCAATTATTTGGAGTAAGGTATGTATCTGGCCATCCTAAATCTAACCTCCACTGCCGAATGGTCTGACCAAGAGCTCGGTGTAATATTACTTTTTGTTATTAGGGAGAGGCCTTCCTGATTTGTCAATAGGTAATCTATCCTGCTATATGACAGGTTTGGGTGGGTGAAAAAAGTGTAGTCTCTCCGATCTGGATTTGCAAACCTCCATATATCATACAGGTTGTAGTCTCTAAGGGCTCTCCAGAGAAAATTTGTAGTTCTCCGAGAGATCATGGTGTTAGGGTTGGAGGAGTCTAATTTTGGGTCGAATGGAAAATTAAGATCACCCCCCAAGAACACTGTGCCTTGTGACATATCTAAATACCTACGAAATAATGATTTAAAGAAGGGCAGTTGCTGTGAGTTTGGGGCATAAGCATTCAAAAGTGATACCTTTCTGCCATACAGTAGTCCCGAAATCCCAATAAATCTACCGTCATTATCTCTGTCTATTTTGTGAAGTGTGAATGGAACTGACTTCTTTATAAGAATACTAACTCCTCTTTTCTTAACTCCCGCTGAGCTGTGGTAATGTTAAGTATATTGGGCTCCAAAGTATGTGGGTTCTTTATGTTTTTTAAAATGGGTTTCTTGGAGGAAGAGAATGTCAGCACCCCTTTTAGCTAAGTCTGATAGCGCTTTGTACCGCTTGCTGGGAGAGTTAAACCCCTTAACATTTTGGGTAATTAAAGTTATCCTGCGAGTTTCTGCAGCCATACTGTGCATGTCAAAATGTGATTCTCTATACAGTTTGCCTGTGTGGAGCATGAGAAAGACCGTGAGTGAAGCCTAACATGGCAATATACCATAAAATAATAATAACAATTTAAACAATATAACAAAACAGAGCCAGGTAACCATGACCTGTAGTGATGCCGAGGGCAGGGACAGCCACTCGGGCCATCCCCGCCCCCCCCCCCCACCATTCTGAAAAAAAGAAATATTTCTTTCTTTTAAGGGGATTAATGACAGCTTCAGTATTTGAATACAGTAATTTGAAACAATATCGGGGACTATTTGTAAGTAAAGCTGTAGAGTATAAAATAAGAACGGGGGATTATTTAACAGTCAACCTTTTTTCAGATAATAATCTAAGACAACATTCAACAACATCTAAATAAATAAATGAATGCGGCCGCAACTTTTAACAGTCCCAGTCCATATCCTTGAGGGGAGGAAAAGCATTAAAGACATCTTAAAAGTAATGAACTAAAATGGCAATCAACCACAAACAAATAGATGCGGCCGCATCTTTTAAGAGTCTCAGTTCATTTCCTAGAAGGGAGAAAAAGCATTAAAGACATCTTAATAGTTACCGACCAGTCCTTGGCCTAGGAGATCTGGGTTGCAAGTTATCTTGGGTTCTAGAATCTTGAGTATGGACTTGTGACAAAGGAGACGTTTTCTTCTGTTGGTTGCCGACTGATCTCCATTTTTGAAGAGCAGTTAAAGATCTTTGGTCTTGCTGAGATGAGGTCTCTTCTGGTGCTTGGGGTATTATAGGTGCCTCCAGATTAAGAGCCTTACAAAAATCCTCTATCTCCGAAACATCCTTGCAGATGTGTCTTCTGTCTTCATGGATTACCATAATATGGGTTGTAAATCCCCACCTGTAAGGGATTCTTTTAAGGCGGAGGAGTTGAGTCAGAGGGCCAAACTCCCTCCTTTGTTGGAGGGTCCGTTGAGAGAGGTCAGCAAAAAATTGTAGGACAGTCCCTCTAAACCTTATCGGTTGATTTTTCCTGGAAAGTCCAAGTATTTCCTCTTTATCTCTAAAGTTTTTAAACTTAATAATGATGTCCCTAGGGGGTGCCGTAGGTGGTGGTTTCGGGCGCAAGGCCCTGTGTGCTCTGTCCCATGGGATTGCTTCTGAAGATTTATCCCCTTTTAAGTGAGAGAACAAGGCTGGTAGATAGGTGGGAAGATCCTTAGGGAGGACAGACTCTGGGATCCCGCGAATGCGTAAACTTTTCCTTCTGCTTCTGTTTTCTAGATCGTCAACTTTATCATACAACAGCTCCATAGCTTTTTGTTGGGTATCATATTGAGCCTGTAATTGATTAAATTCTTCCCTCATTGAATCATTACCATCCTCCAGTTCTTCCACTCGAAACCCCAATGCATGCACATCCTGCTTAAGATCTGCCAGTTCTTCTCTGACACTTGCGCGGACGATATCAGCTATATCTTGCTTAGATGGAAGGGATGAGAGGATATCTGCTGGGATTTGTATTAATTCCTGTGTGTCAGATTCTGCCTCTGAAACTGAAGTTTTTTGAGGTTCAGTTGTCCCTGGCAACATGCTGTCACTGTGTACTGTTTGCTCAGTTGCACTGAAGTATGATGTGACTGAGTGATTCTTGCTAGATTGGGGTTTACCTGGTTTCTCCTGTCTGAGTTTTTGTTTAGATGCCATTATAAAGATGTGTGTATTAAAGCTCAAGTACAGTGTGTATAGGGCACTGTCTTGTAATATCCCACGTGTGCTGCCTGTTTAAGAGCAGAGGCCAAGGGGTCGAGAAACAATTTGTTGATTGATCCTGGGCTTTCACTGTAATGTACCTCTACTCTTTCCCCCACAATATGTGCCCTGTGCTAAAAACAAAAAGGGCTGCCAAGGCTGATGTATTTTATGGAGAAATGTATACCCTGTCTGTCTGGGGTCTGGGTGATGTGCCGAGTGCTGCCACAGTCGGTCAAGGAAATAAGGTGGATGGATATCGCCCCAGTTGCTATAGGCTTATTTACTTATACGCCAAGTCTGATCGGGCTAGGATGCACAGCACTCACCGCTGGTTGCCGAGGGCGTTAGGAATCCCGATGCTCTTGTTACGGCCCTCCGGAGCCTCGTAGTATGTTCCCCGCCACCAGCTGCATAGAGCGCTTTGAACGCAACTAGGCCGCACCCAGGATCACTGCCGCCTCGGCTCTCAGCCGTTCCGTTGTCCTGTTGATTCGTCAGAGGCGGTTCCTGAGTTCTCAGTAAGGCGATTTCTTCAGTTTGCCCCCATTAGCGCAGGGCAGTCCCCTGTTAATGGAACTTAGTTACTGAGCCTTCAACGGAGCTCGGAATTACGCCACCATCTTTGGTGACACCCGGCTCCGCCCCTATTGCGCTTATTTTTTTTTTGTTAATATATTTTGCGGTTGTTTAGGTTTTTTTGTTATTATTTTGTGCGGGCGTTTAGTTTTTTTTTGTTAATACCTCGTGAGAGCGGTAAGGTGTGTTTTTGTTAATACTTTGTGCGGGCGTTTTCTTTTGTTAAAACTTAGTTTTCATCGGTTTGTTGCAACAGATGCGTTACAAATGCCATTGTAGTATAGACTAGGAGATAAGCCTGCCCAGAGGGCAGTCTATTATTTTTTTTAAAAACTACCAATCCCAAAGGTAATATTAAAAAAATAAAAACATTCAAATTACAGAAAAAAATAAACAAAATTATCAAAAAAATAAAATTCAGCCCTAAACTAATACCCCCTATAAAAATAAAATATCCCCCCCCTCAAAATAAAAACACCCTCACTACCAATACCCCTTAAACTGGCCTTTTGTAGGGTATTGCCCTAAAGAAACCAAATCAGCTCTTTTACATACAAAAATTACAAAGTACCCCCTCACAGTAAAACCCACCCACCCAACCCCCCCAAGTAAAAAAAAATAAGTCTAAATGGGCTCAGCTCTTTTACAGGCCAAAAAACCCCTAATTTAAAAAAAGCCCCCCCCCCAAAAAAAATAAAAAAAGCCTAAGATCAAGACCCAAATAGGTACTCACCATTCCTGAAGTACAGCGGTGAAGGTCTTCTTCCAGGTGGCTCCATCATCTTCTATCTTCAGCCAGAGCGAAGGCAGCACAGAGTGGGGCAGCGTGGAGTGGAGGTGAGAAACGGTCTTCCCAGATGTGCGGATCCGAAGTGGCAGTCCGAAGTGGTGGTCCTCAGCGGCTGTCATCAGCGTTGGAGAGCCTCAGCGGCATGGAGGCTCCTCTTCATTCGATCTCCGTCGTACACTAAAAATTTTATGAAAGGTACTGCATTCAATTTGGGGTACCTTGCATTCCTATTGGCTGAAATTTTGAAATCAGCCAATAGGATTAGAGCTACTGAAATCCTATTGGCTCTTCAAATTAGCCAATAAGATTTCAGCAGCTCTCATCCTTGTGGCTGATTTCAAAATTTCAGCCAATAGGAATGCAAGGTAACCCAATAAATATGGGGTACCCTGCATTCAATCTTCAGTGTGCAGTGGACGATCGCATGAAGAGGAGCCTCCACGCTGCTGAGGACTGCCGCTCCGGATCCGTGCATCGGGGAAATCAGCTCCACACCTCAGCTCCATGCTTCCTTCGCTCCGGATAAAGATAGAAGATGATGGAGCACCTGGAAGAAGACCTTCTCTGCCGGACTTCAGGAATGGTGAGTACCTATTTGGGGCTTAGTCTTAGGCTTTTTTTAATTGTTTGGGGTGTTTTTTTTTTAGATTAAGGTTTTTTTTAGGCTGTAAAAGAGCTGATTGCCCTTTTAAAGGCAGTAAAAGAGCTGAATGCCCTTTTAAGGGCAATGCCCATACAAATGCCCCTTTAGGGGCAATGGGTAGTTTAGGTTTTTCTAGTGTTAGTTTTTTTTTATTTTGGGGGGTTTGGTGGGTGGGGGGAGTTTACTGTATTTTTTCACATGTAAAAGAACTGTTTAACTTAGGGCAATGCCCTACAAAAGGCCCTTTTAAGGGCTATTGGTAGTTTAGTTTAAATTAAGGGGTGTTTTTATTTTGGAGGGGGCTTTTTTATTTTCATAGGGGTATTAGATTAGGTTTAATTTTTTTATATTTTTGATAATTTCGTTTATATTTTCTGTAATTTTAGACTTTTTTATTTTTTGTAATTTTAGGTTAATTTTTTTTATTTAATGTTAGATTTTATTTTTAAATTGTTAGGATTTTTTTAATTTAAAGGGGGTTGATAGGTTAGAGGGCTTAGTAATTAAATTAGTTATTTGCATTGTGAGGGGTTGGCGGTTTAGGAGTTAATAGGTTAATTAAGTTTTTTGCGATGTGGGGTTTTGGTGGTTTAGGGGTTAATAGGTTAATTAGGTTTATTGTGATGTGGGGGTTTGGCAGTTTAGGGGTTAATAGGTTAATTAGGTTTATTGTGATGTGGGGGGGTTGGCGTTTTAGGGGTTGATAGGTTAATTAGGTTTATTGCGATGTGGGGGGTTGGGGGTTGGGGGTTTAGGGGTTAATATTTTAATTATGTTATTTGCATTGTTTAATTTGCGGATTAGGGGTTAATTACTTTATTATTTTGCGATGTGGGGGTTGAAGGTATAGGTGTTTGTAATAATTCTTGTGGGCGCTTAGGTTTTTTTTGTGTTATACTTCGTTCGGGGGGGTTAGGTTATTTTATTATTTCGTGCAGGCGGTTATTTTTTTTGTTATTTTGTGCATGCGGTTACATGTTTTTTTGTTATTTTGTGCGGGAGGTTACATGTTTTTTTGTTATTTTGTGCAGGAGGTTGCATGTTTTTTTTATTAATGCTTTTTTCTTATAGTATAGATGTTTTGCACATGTTTTTTCAAAACTTTTATTTTGGCCCTAATACTTTACTTCACGCTAATACTTCTAGAGCTATTTGGGCTTTCACTCAAGTGCTACCCATAACGTTCAACTTGTAATAGCATCCATATTTAGTGTGGTTACTATCTTAATTGAAAGTATAGGGCTCACTAAAGGGATGTTAGCCACACTAAATCTTCTTTGGTAAATCTGTATTACCATGACCTTGTAATATCAATTTTCACATTAATTTTAGCTCTGCCCAGCAATACTGATATTACACCCTGTGATATTATTAGAGGTTATAGGAGTGCATTTATTCTCAGTTTTCAGAGCTAAATTACAAGAAAAGGGGGCAAATAAATAATAAAAAATATATAGCAAATGTTTTTCATTATGCATAGCTGGTCTACATTTTATAAAAAAAATCCCAAGGAGTTTACTGTCTCTTTAAGCTTTGCAAGACATATTTATGTTTTCTAATGTGTGTTTTCTCAAACAAAGTATAGCTGGATTATTTTTTATCTGCTGCATAATATCTACATTATCGATTTACTTAGATTAAAAACAACAAACAATATTTTAATACCTAAAATTAATCTGCAGTGAATTGTCTATGCATGTATAATATTTACTTCCATGATTCTCTTGTTACATTTTAAATCTCTGAAACATTTCCCTCCCTGGTAAAGTTTCCCATCGTGTTAGCAGAATTCCCCATGGCTCTTTTTATTCATTCTCTTGTCTATACATCTCATCACAGGAAATAAATATAATCTGCTCAAAACTGTCCTTATTCAATTGACACTAATATATATTTGCTCTCCTAACACTTTCAGAAATTCCTATATTATAAAAGGCCAAGTATGTTTGTCTGATGTAGTCATGCGCTGTAGAGCCTGCGCAAGACAAACATACCTGGCCTTAACCCGTTAACGACAAGTGCGGATGAACAGTAGAGACTGCGTTAACCCCTCAAGGACCTCTGTCGCGATCTCGCTAAAAGTAGAGAGATTGCGCTATTTCTGCATGCCCCACGACTGAGGTACAGGGGTATCCTAGAGTGGAGGGGGGGGATAAAGGCTAGGGAAAGGATCTTGGAGGGGGACATTTTGGCCCGTGTACATGGGCTTTAATACTAGTCATATAAATTGCTCTAAACATCGATATAACGTTCCTTTTGAATTTCATCCCAGTACCCAAAACTCAACATTGTTTTTTCTTCTTAAATAGAGAGAGTCCACAGCTGCTTTCATTACTTTTGGGAAATAAGAACCTGGCCACCAGGAGGAGGCAAAGACACCCCAGCCAAAAGCTTAAATACTCCTTCCACTCCCCTCATCCCCTAGTCATTCTTTGCCTTTCGTCCCAGGAGGATGGCAGAGAAGTGTCAGAATTTTTAATTTTTGTTTTTGTCTCTTATGGAGGGTAGTACTCTTCGGCATGGGCCAGGAGTTTTAAGTAGTCCTGTCAGTCTCTCAGTGAGGGCTTGGATGAAAGTTAGAGTCTGGAGATGCAGGGAGTTTCTTTCTGTGAAACCATCCTGACTCATATTAACAGCTCCTCAAGCAATTTGCGTTGTTGAACTTCGCTTCTCTGCCTGCTTTCTTCTCTCAAGTCCATGGCGGAGGCAATGCTACTATCCATCACACTTGAAGGGCCATGTTCCTGTTCCACGGCATAGATGCTGGTAAGATTGTTTCATTTTACTTTATTTGTCAATGTACTGTATAGTGAATGTTTCCCAGAGGCTACCACCTTGCTGGTCTAACTTATACATAAGGGTCTCGGTGAATCTCTTTTAGTATCTTGGAATTGAGGGTTAATATCTCCTGAAGGGGGTTATTGAACGGGGGGTTTATAATCATGTTTGTTATGTGATTCAACCTGCTTATGTGTGATGTTTACTGGGCTCGTGGTTGGAACATTGAGGCCTTTGGAAGTGACGCAGCCTTTTGGTTGGGCACTTTTTTTTTACTGTACGGTTCACCTTGTGTTCGGGCGTGGTAACGTTCCATTTTTCCATTTCCACATTCCCGACCACGTGGCGAAGGAAATTTTCTAGTCCGCAGGGGTCTGGTCATAGGAGGTGGTGAGTGCCCCAGCCATTGTGGGTGTCAGGTGCCATTTTGTTTTACTACTTTAGTCCATATTTAAATATCCTCTATCCAGTTATGGAGGATTCTAATGCTGAGACTATGTTAATTTCAGATTCATTTACGGAGGATTCTGAAACTGAGACTATTTTGATTTCAGATTCAATTTCTGTGTCCGGTGATGAATCTCGAGTGGCCTTGTTGACTCCTGTCAACCAGTTTTGTTCCGTGTGCCAATTCAGAGCGCCTGGTTCCTCGGGTTCAGGTAATCAAGGGACTGCTGAGCCATCCGCCTCTGGGGGTCCTGTCTTTCGTGAGGCTAGTTACCTACCAAATCATACTTCTGCACATGCGGGTAACCCAGTTTATGGTTCCTCCATAATGTTGGCGATTGTTCATCTGCAGAGTCCAGATGTTTATTTGAGGATGTGCTCGTGCCCTATTGTCCCAGGCCTTCCGCCTTGGGGAGGGCCTCTACAGTTCCCCATGGGGGCATCTGTCCCTGAGTGTTGTGCCTTTCGTTACAGGATTGTGCGCTTTCGCGTGTTGCTCAGACATGTTTTTGTTATTGAATGACCCTATTGTTACCAGTTACGGGGATTTTCAGTCTGATAATTCGATTGGTGCACCTCATTAGACATGTGGGGATGAAGTAATCTCCTGATTGTCATTTGTTTGAGATCTTTCCCAGTTTCATAAAATAGGGCTCCGTTTGGTTGGTCCTGTGTGTAGGCCTGTGTCTTTTTGGGCGTTAACCTCTGGGTTGCCTTATATTTTAATTATATCCAATGGGATGTCTTTTATTTGTTTTTGTTTCCTTCGGGAAATTTCTGGAATTGATACTCTTTATTACTTTTTCTGAAGATGTTTTGGTCATGTTAGTCCTATGTTAACAATGTCTGTTTTCAGTTTTTTCCCCTATGAGGGAGAATTTATGCAGCTTGACGGTTGGGACCCTAGGTGTAGGCTGGTCCTGTTGGGTTCATTTGATCTTGCGGATGTTCAGACACTGTTCTGCTCAGCTGGTTCGGTAGAACCGTCAAGTGCTCAGGTTATCATCGTTTTTCATGTTCAACTAAGCATTTGAGAGGACCTGTGGGTCTGTGAGGTGGGAAGGATTGTTTCAGTCCTTATTGCCTTCAGTCATAGATGGAGGGGCAGGGGAGATTCCCACTGCGTCACTCTATCTGACATCTGATTTCATCAGACCCTAGAGCCTCCCCCATGGTGGAGGGTTGGAGGGCTTAATGCCCCTTAATGCAGTTGAGTGTTTGGCCTTCATCTTTTAGGCCTCTGGATTTGTCCTTTGGGGCTTGATCCAACAGCTTGTACAGGACAGCTGTCTAGCATGCGGTAGGTTTGCAGTTTGAAAACAGTTGCAGCTCTTCCCACCTTGCAGGTGTACATGTAAGCTGTTTATAGTGTTTCTAGATGCAGCTTTTACTCTATGTTGTGTACTGTCTGTGAGTTATAAGAGACCTTTGGGCCTTCTTCCATTATCTCCGGGGGAGATGGATCTCCTTTTAGGGATCTGTGTTTCCGGGTGATGGTTGTACCCTGCAGGGACTTTGTTTAGCTTGGGGTTTTCCAGAGCTGGGTAGGCTTAGTGCATTTCTCTTCCTTGTGTCCTCTGCTTGAGCGGAGGTGATAGGGAGACTAGTTCTGCTAGTAGTATTTTTTTACCTCGAGGTATCTCTTGGTTGTCCTTAGGCTTTGGGAAGTATCTTCATACGACTTCTAGCTTGGAGCATTGAACTTTAGATAGGGGTGGTTCCTTCCTTTGGTCAGGGCTTTTGAGTTCTTCTTGCTATCCAGATTCTCTGGATATGCATCCATATCCCTTGTGTCTGGCTTTTTTTTTTTTTTAAACAATTTTTTATTGAAGTTTCAAGGGAGAATAAAATACAGAGTTCGCCCATTAATAGTGTTTACATCAGAACATGACATACATTGCTGTTACATGAAGATTATCCATCAAACTAGGACAAAGGTTGCGGTTCCATGCATCAAATCTGTGTTCTAATATTGGAAGTTGCAAAAACAATAACAAAACAATAACAAAAGATCAACTGTGAAAGATGAGATCACATGTCATGTCTTAATGAGGTGTAAGAGAAGGGTTTGGGCTAACAAAAATGGAACTTCATTTTATATTATATTAATTGGGAAAGAATCCCCACATCTGTAGGAGGGATACACTATAACTTTCTATTCAAATGATAATAAGATGTGGGGAGTTGGCTTTTGTGATGGCCACACTTGGGCTGCAGTAAATGGAGAGTGGAATGCAATTCAGCAGGCAAGAGCCGCTCGAGTTATAGGGGGAGATGGGAGGGGGTGGAGCCAACCATAGCAGGGCTGTGAAGTGACCAGGGGAGAGAGAAGAGGGTAAATAACATAATTAGAGGGGTAGATATTCCCAATGGTAGGTATCTGTGGCCAGGTAGAAAGACTATTTATTGTTTAACTAGGAGCCACACAGAGAATTACTTAGGCTAAAGGCTCCATCAGGGCAATAACTGATGTAGGGTAATAAGGAGAGTATATTGCTTGATATGGATACTTAAGGACAATATACAGTCATAACAATGATAATAAAATAGTAAAACAAAACTTGACTGTCTCCAGACAGATGAAATAAATATAGACCTGACATAATGAACAGCTATAATCCTGTGTGCATAAATTCAGTCTTCTCGGGACTGGCTCCTTAATGAAGGCTGGTTATGAGTAATTAGGACGCCCAGGAGTTTCTTGATATGTGATTTTAAGATATAAATAGTGCTTTAGGACATGCCTGGGTTGCTGCGGGTGACAATGTCAGATAAAAATACATTGGTTTAGCTAATGCTATGTGAGCAGTTGTTCCCTAAACTATATAACATATTAATCCCCAGACAGCTAGAAAGAACAATAGTAAGATAATAGGGAATATACACCCTGTTCCAAACTATTATGCAAAATTCTATTTCAGTGTCACAAAGATTATTTTTTTTTTTTTCAGTTTAACTCATGGATGGCATTGTGTCTCAGGGCTCTTTTGATCACTGAAAACAATCTCGGACACATGTGATAATTAGATTGCCAGGTGAGCCCAATTAAAGGAAAAACTACTAAAGGAGGGTGTTCCACATTATTAAGCAGAGCACCATTTTCAAGCAATATGGGGAAGAAAAAGGATCTCTCTGTTGCCGAAAAGAGTGAAATAGTTCAATGCCTTGGACAAGGTATGAAAACATTAGATATTTCACGAAAACTAAAGCGTGATCATCGCACTATTAAGAGATTTGTGGCTGATTCAGAGCACAGATGGGTTTGTGCAGATAAAGGCACATTGAGGAAGATTTCTGCCAGATCCATGCATCGGATCAAGAGAGCAGCTGCTAAAATACCATTACATAGCAGCAAACAGATATTTGAAGCTGCTGGTGCTTCTGGAGTCCCACGGACATCAAGGTGTAGAGTCCTCTAGAGTCTTGCAACACTGCATAAACCTTCCATTTGGCCACCACTAACCAATGCTCACAAGCAGAAATGGCTGCTTTGGGCAGAAAAATACATGAATACTAATTTTCAAACAGTCCTGTTCACTGATGAGTGCCGTGCAACCCTAGATGGTCCAGATGGATGGAGTAGTGGATGGTTGGTGGACGGCCACCCTGTTCCAACAAGGCTGCAACGTCAGCAAGGTGGTGGTGGAGTCATGTTTTGGGCCGGAATCATAGAAAGAGAGCTGGTCGGCCCCTTTAGGGCCCCCCGAAGGTGTAAAGATGACCTCTGCAAAGTATATGGAGTTCCTGACTGACCACTTTCTTCCCTGGTACAGAAAGAAGAACTATGCTTTCCGTAATAAAATCATCTTCATGCATGACAATGCACCATCTCATGCTGCAAAGAATACCTCTGCATCAATGGCTGCTATGTGGATAAAAGGAGAGAAAGTCATGGTGTGGCCTCCATCCTCCCCTTACCTCAATCCTATTGAGAACCTTTGGAGCATCCTCAAGCAAAAGATCTATGAGGGTGGGAGGCAGTTTACATCCAAACAGCAGCTGTGGGAGGCTATTCTGACATCTTGCAAACAAATTCAAGCAGAAACTGTCCAAAAAATCACAACTTCAATGAATGCAAGACTTGTGAAGCTGCTATCAAATAAGGGGTCCTATGTTAAACTGTAACGTGACCTGTTAAAATGTTTAAAAAAGTTAAAATATTGTTGTTTGATTGAAATAGCTTTTGATTTCAGTAAATATGCTGCCAACACAACAAATTACAATTTTAAGTTCTTTACAACCTACTTACTGTGCGTAATAATTTGGAACAGTGCATTGTAAGTTTTTATTTTGAAAAAAAAAAAAATACTGTTATCATTAGGAGGTTTGTTCAATAAAATTTGAATTGTACTCTTAATAGTTGATAACATGATAATTATGCTGACTGTTGTTTACATCAATTATTTAGGTAAATGAGAAAGATATAATTGGCATAATAATTTGGAACAGGGTGTATTCCCTTAAAGTTGGGGCAAATAATATTTGGAACTCTGAGATGTAAGCTGTAATATATCATCAGTGTAACACTAATGAAGTCGTTCAGCCAGACAAACTATGTGTAGGGATGGATGTTAATGATTCTTACTAAACTCCTTAACTGAGATGAAGGAAGCTGCAAAATAAAGGGAAACATACTAAGGCAACTAGTGATCTTAGATTAAAGCTATGCAAAATAAATATAACATGAGAGAATCTATTAGATGCATAGGGCAGGGTATGGTTCCCCATAACTCAAAGTAGTCGGTAAACATTCCCCGAGCTCTTAGGTATATATAAGTTGGGTCTCTCAAATTACAGAATATAAAGTTATTAGTGTTAACCTAAAGGACCCCCTAGTGAACACAATTAAGAATGAGAACGTTTGCAGCAGGCTTTCAACAAGGTTATATAGAGAAATACAAAGATATGAAAATGTAATAGTGGTAGAGTATTCCATAGCTTTCATATTTGGGAAGCCTTCTAATAGATATAATATACAGAAGAATATTGCCAAATACATAAATCAATATATGAACTAATTTTTCTTAATTATCCACAGGTCTAGGGACATATATTATAATCTTTTATACAGCTCTAAGATAAATATTAAACCATATGGTGGTGAAAGATAGGCATGCAAACATAACAATGATAGATAAGAGAACTATGCCTCTCATGAGGGGACTCTGGAAATTAAATCAAGATAGGCCACATAGAAGGGACCCACTTCTCAAACCTATATTATGTCATCAGGGGCATAGTGTCTAGTGGTGTAAGTTGTAAGTGAAGTAACAGTGATAAGTCCCCTCAGTTCCAAGTTACTTCAAAAGAGAAGAAGAGTCATGTGTGGGTGTGTGAGGATCGTATTCTTAGGTCAGGCTACTCCTGCTTTAATACCCTGGAGGGCTGGTAGATAGTCCACTTGTCTCCCCCAAAATAGAAGTTGAGGAAGGTATGCAAGCAGCTCAGTTCTGTGCCAGGTATTTGTGGGGCAGATTATGATTATAAGGAGGGATTCGTGTAGTAACCGGGCATATTGTTTATGTGAAGCAGCTTAATAAAAAAAAAAGATTAGTTGGCCCACATAGTTATGCATAGTGAAGGTAATATGGAAAACTAGTTTTAGGGGATATCAATAGAGGAGGAGCAACCCCTAAAGAAGGTGTGGGGGTCGGGTCAGAGTACATAACATGATAATATGGCTATATAAACAGAAGTACTTTGCATTATGGTCTGGTTAAAATCTCAATAGCGGTAAGAATATTGAAAACAAAGTTTTCATCTGGTCTATTTCCAAGAGAGCTATTGCACCTTTTATACTGTTATTATCAGCTTTCTAATATATGAAGTTGTGGGGGCCAAAGTCAATATTAGCCATTAGAGATAGCTGTGTGTTTCACAAAGTATTTGAACACATCAATCCCCTTGAGTTCTTACAGACATGAACACTGCACCACTAACTCGTATGTCTCTAAACCCTAGTGTAAAAAAGAGAAAGGGTAAATGGTTACAAATGAAGCGACGTACATTTTAGAGATTAGCACACAAGGTTAGGTAACCTAAATCATTCGGCCTCACAGTCAACTGAGAAGTTAAGACAACAGGAAGAAGAGAAAATTAAACCAACATAATAATACGAGCTCTCTGTAGCGGTCAAGGTACTATATTGATTCTTAATAAACCAAATTCTACTGCCATTGAGAAAAGCATGCAGATGACCATGAGGTCAGGAGGGGATTAGCCTATACCAGACCGTTTGCTTTTAAGGTGCCTTATTTGATTGTCCAGCCTTTTCTGTCCTAAGTCAGTAATTCTTTCAGCCTGTTGAGAGAGGGGAGGAAGCAGGCAGAGAAAAGGTCCATCGTCCCCCGTATATGAGAAGGAAGAGATGCATCCTATGCATATTGAGTTTCTTCATGTAGTGGTCCTTAATCCAAGGAGCACCGGAGACTGTAGATTCTGTTCTTAGATGCAGCAATCTGTTTTCTATGGAGTTGATCAGGGATGTCAAAGCTCTGTTAGAGCCAGGGAAGCCAGCCACATAAATCCTTGCATCAGCAAAGGGCGCAGTTAGGTTAGATTGAACCAATGTGGATTGCTGAGGTAGTATGTTGCCCGCATCTGCTCCATACGATTGAGCATTGAGGGACCCCTGTTGCCACTCAGCTAGGGCCTTTTTCAGGGTCAGTACTTTACTTTGATAAGCAGAGGGGATATACAAGCTATCCTGTAAAGGTGATGTCTCCTCTGGTGGGGGGATATCACATCTACTCAATCTACAAAGCAGGGTAAAGTCCTCAAACTGGCTATTCGTTTTGACTTCAAAGTCCCAAAGAAGAGATCTTATAGCTGTGTGGAGTTCCTACATAACAATGTGGTTTTACACACGCGATACACTCTGGCTGTAAGTTTACTCTGACCTATGGGCCTGGTGTGACTCCAAAACTACTCACTAAAGGTCCGTGTTGAGGGAGAGGGATTTCTTACTTTAGGTAGGCCCTTGTTTATATGATGCATATATGGCAAGCTTCCGCCGTAAGTATAGGTCAGCCTCCACTAATATCATCTTCTATCCCTCTTACAGGTCGGTGATATTGTCATCCAGAAGCATAGACTGTGGCTTCTTTTCTTTTCTGCAGAACTTGACTTACAGGGGAGGGAAGTCGCCCGTTCCATGCAGGCCACTCCTACACAGTGCAGTTCCAGGAGATCTGGTCAGTGTTAATCAACCGATGTGGATGTGGTATTTACTTGTAGTCCAGTAAGGATAATACCTTAAATCTCTACACCGTGTTTCAGATCTCCCATTAGTCCTAATGGGTGTATGAGGTATTTTCGGTCATTAGAATCGTTGCAGTGTCAATGTGTCAGATCGACCTGCTTAAAGTATCTTAGTTAGTCCCCAGGGGTATAGGACCACTGCTATGGCAAATAAATGCAGTTTTGCTCACTTTTCAGGTATCTAAAAGCTTTAATTCTACAACATTTCACGGAGCTGAGTAAAAATGCAGCTGGACCATCCTGTGGCTAGCTCCCCCCTCTGTGTCTGGCTTTTTGGCCAGATGGGGTGTTTAGTTCTAGGATAGAGTTTGCCTGAACAATTAGTTGCTCGGACCTGTTTTTGTCCCTGAGACTTCTGATTGCTGAAGCTTTGCTTGGCATTTTTCCTGACCCAGTTTTGAGTGGTTTTGGAATCTTGGATCTCAGGGCTGGTCGGGGTGTTCCAGAGTTTTGGGAACTTGGGCCCAGATGATCCTCAGTGGTCTGGGGTTCAGGCTTCAAACCTGTAGCTGTCTAGGGACAGAGTGGTTCAGTTCTACCTTCTTCCATCTACCTGACCGGGTCATGGTTGGCCAGGTTTTCAGAGTATTTTTTACTCTTTGCCATAGGAGTAGCCCATTTCATCTTGTGGTTCACTGTGTGAAGGGTTGTTGGTTCATACCCAGCTGCTGGCACTGACTGTCCAATTTCCGGTGCGCCTTAGGGTTGCATTCCCCTGGTCAGCTTGCCAGTGTTCCTGTGGATTCCCTGCTCTGCTATCTTCCCATTAGCCGGTGCTTTCAGGCCTTGAGGAGTTGTTCCCCTTCCGGCATCATCCCTTTTCTTTAGGGGATATTCTCCTTCCTATGGAGATGGAGTCCTTGCTTGGGGATTCTCCTGGATGGGAGGCAGAAAGTTGGGATTGGTTACCCCTGGGGTCTTGCTGGCTCCAAGTCAGACTTGTTGGGCCTTTATTTGGATTGATCCTTCGGTCTATGGCCTTGTTGTCTGTTTTCAGAGTCGGGTTGTACTTGTACTCTGTGGGGATGGCTGTGCTATCCTTACGCTTGTTCCTGTACCTTTTTCGGGATTCTTTGTTCCCCTGTGTTGGATCCCTGAGGCTGGGTTGGTCCAGCTGGGTGTAGATCTGTGGGTCAGGATGGCTGAGCGGTCTAAGGCACTGTGTTCGGGTCGCAGTCTCCTATGGATGTGTGAGCTTGTTGAGTCTATCCTGTTAGCTCAGTCTGCTAAAGTATACATTTTTCTTTCACCTTGCTCCATTGATTTTATAAGTGGGTTTACTCTTTCTTCGGGTTTTGAGGGTATACTCTCCTTCTCGGGGGGCCTCAATTGAGGTTTTGTGTTCCCCTTTTTAGGGACCTGTGTGTAGGTACAGTGATTTAGGTTGCCTGGAGTCCAGGGGTTGCTTTTGCAGTCTGTTTCTTGCTTGACTGCTTCTTCTTCCTCGCAAGTACCCTCTGTGTTTGTCCAGTTATGGAATCTGCGTTTTCAAACTTGGGTTTTTTCACCTGAGTGTATTAAACACTTTTTCATGGTCGAATACCTTGGTATTCTATGGTCAGACACTGGGAGGACTTTGCCTCTTCAGTTCCATTCCGTGCTTGCAGGATGTTGAAGAGATGTCTGTTCTGTCTCTGTGCCCGGTCTTATCCCGGGTTTTGCTTGGTATTTTCATGGCCTCCTTTCCCTGTTTGGTTCCCTTTGGGTCTCTGTGAGCTGGGCTCTCTCTTGGAGGTGTTCTTTTTTGTATTAGGGGACCTTTCTGTTTCCTCGGTCCTCCTTTGCCTTGTCCCCTTGGGGTTTTTCAGCCCCCTTCATTTGTGGGGAGTGAGCGGTGGGGGACCGTTTGTTGGGCGACGGTGTCTCCTGGAGGACTGTTAGCTCAGGTGAGTCAGTTTGCGGTCTCTACTTTGGCTTCTGGACTAACTGTGAGTCAGTGTCATTGGGGCTTTTCCTCTTAAAATTTACTCGGCTTCAGACAAAGCAGGGTTTTTTATTAGGTAGAGGTTTAGGCCTGGTGCCCTCAGTATGGGACGCCTATGTACCCACCCGTCTTGGTATTCAATTCAGTGTCTTCTATAGCTTGGGTATTGTTTTCCCAAAAGTAATGAATGCAACTGTGGACTCTTTCCATTTAAGAAGAAAAACATAAATTATGCTTACCTGATAATTTCCTGGTAATTTTATGTGGGGCGTAATTTTTTTATATTTCTTCTACCGTTCCTTGTTCCTCGGCAGAATGACTGGGGGATGAGGGGGATGAGGAGAGTGGGAGGAGTATTTAAGCTTTTGGCTGGGGTGTCTTTGCCTCCTTCTAGTGGCCAGGTTCTTATTTCCCAAAAGTAATGAATGCAGCTGTGGACTCTTTCCATCAGAAGAAATGGAAATTATCAGGTAAGCATAATTTATGTTTTTTGTATAATACTGTAATATATTTATCTCTTCTTCACAAAAAGAAATGTAAGTTATGCCCATTAGCAGATGCACATCTATAAAGCTATACATTTGCCCTTAGAGGATCTCACAAAGGATATTGTAGCTTTAATGGATCACTGTAGAGAGCTCTAAAGAATAGGGCCTTTAGAATCCAAATTTAAATTTAAATTAGATCTCATAGGTTTGACAAAGTTTTTTTTTTTAATTTATTTATTTAACAGCCATTTACAATAATATCACTTTTTTTGAATATCAACCTTATGTAAACTGTGTTTTCTTAATTTGGGTTCTAAATAAATAAATGAAAAACCATAAGCTATACTTATAATTGAACTTGGAAAAGTTGATTGCTTCTATGGAAGATGAGCTATTTATTTCATTCTATTTAGGAAGTGAGCTGTAAATTATTGGTGCAGTGAAACAGATGTGTCAGATGATAGTTCTATTAGAGCAATAACAAAAGCCTAATTACATCTGGACTATCTGTCTGTATGCTAAGTCTATTGCTCGCTGTCTAAAATCTGTGGGGAATTTATTTTCCTTTGTGTTCCTTTGCTCTGCTTTTGATAAACAGAACATCATTAACTTAGCTGCATGACAACCGGATAACAGTATTAATTTCTTAAATTCCTGCATGATTTATGGCATGTTTAAGTAGAGCAGAATAGTCAAAATACTATTTTTATTTTATTTAAAATGTTCTTTTTTGTCTTTTGTTTTTTCTTTAAATAAGCACATTAGACAAAGTTAACAAAACTAAAGTTTGTATTGTATATTTTGCATTGTTAAATAGGCATTCCAGTAGTATATGAACTACACATAATGGTTCTTTCTTTGAAGATAGTGTAGAAGAATTTATGAACCGATGGCTAGGCCCTATGAAAACTTAATAAGCAGTTAATAAGCCCTCCAACTTCCCAATTTGTTTGACTAAAGTACTACAGCATCTCACAGATACTAAGTGCCAGTCTAGCACCTGATCATATACCATATACCTTTAAATCACTGTTAAAACATTATTTTCAATAAAAATCTTTATTTTACATTTAATACTTATAAATATGATTTAAATGCTTTATTTAAATATATCATAGACGTGTTTTGTTATGCATATATTTAAGTATTAACACTTCAGGTCTCCATAAGAGCTAAATACCCAAGATAACAACCCAGCTTTGCTGAAGCACCCTGTCATGAGATGCAGGACACAGCAAAGAGGGTTTTTGCAGAGCATGGAAATATACATCTGGTAGCATTGATCTCACTTAGTAACTGCGACATAGACAAATGGACCTAAGCCCCACCCCCATCCAGTGACGTCAATTCCCACTCTCATCACATCTTCCCCCTTTTCAAAGGACAAGGCATACATTTATTTTTTCATTTAAATACAACAAATAACAAGGTATACAAGAAGCATACAACAACAGTTTTGAATAGTATATAACAAATAACAAATTAAAGAGAATATCTGTATAAACAACATAAATTACATCCTGACTTGAACATCGGGGTAGACTACCCTAGTCCACAGTGACCATGGGATTATTCTGCCCATACTTCGGGTCACTGCTCTAACTAATGTTAATCCCTATATTGGGCCGGAAGTTTCACCACTCTTCCGCTTGATGTAACTCTACATGAACTGTCCTCTGATACAGAAGAAGGTGATTGAGAGTCTGCTGGACGCAAATACATATTCCCGCTGTGATCTTTCTGAGGGGAAGGCACCCCTCTTAAAACAAGGGATCCCACCGGCGGTGGTACTGAGGCATCCAGTTCCAAACTCTCAGGTACAGGCTGAAGATGTTTTCGATTTCGACGTGTAACTGTCCCTCCATCAGTAAGGACTACATAAGACCTTGGTTCTGGAGACCGTCCAATTACCGTAGCAGGCATCTTCCATTTCTTCTCATCATCCAGTTTAATTCTGACACTTTGCCCCGCATTCAGCTGCTGCAAGGGCCTCACAGAATGTCTCTTGTCGTAGAAGAATCACTAGCCCCTTTTCGCCTCTTCATTCCTCCTAAGGACTTTGTCCCAAAGAATAGAGCAAGTTGGCTGGAAGACACCCACAAAGGGTAAGGTGGTGTGAATCTGGTGTCCTAGCATCAGCTGTGCCGGGCTAAACCCTGTGGCTTGAATGGGAGTCACCCTATAGGACAAGAGGGCCAGGTATGGCTCAGATTGCTTCAAAATGAACTTTGTTGTTTGAACTGCCCTTTTTCTGCACTTTGTAATGCCTAAGTGGCCATCATGAATCCTGTTTAACATCTCCTGCCGCATGCTAACAGGAATGACAATGCGGTCCTGGAACAGCACCAACCCATCCAGCTCTGTGAGCTGCGACCTTTATGACTGGTAAGAACTTAAAGACATCCAGGCTGCCTGACTCTCGGGCCAACCTACTTTTATGTACTTTATAACTTCTTGAAGGTCTGTATCTAAATATGTCTCTTTCTTTATTTGTTCTAGCTTCCCTGAAGAAATGGATTTGGAGGCCAGAACTGAATCTACATATACTTTCACATCTGATTCCATTGAAGACTCATCAGAAGCAGCAAGCGGGAGCTTGGAAAGTGTATCTGCCACAACCAGTTTTTTTCCCGGCACATGCACTGCCTGAACGTTGAACCTGAGCAGCCTCATAAGAAATCTCTGGCATCTTAGGGGTGTTTGTCAATATCATAGGAGTTGATTAGAGGGACTAGTGGTTTATGATCAGTCTCCAGACTAAATTTCTCTAAACCCACTAGGTAACGCTTAAAGCGCTCACAGGCCCAAACTGCAGCCAGACACACTTTCTCAATTTGGGCGTATTTCGACTCAGCAGCCATCAGTGTATGGGAACAGTAGGCGATAGGCTGTAGTTTGCTCTCATTCAACTGCAGGAGGGCGGCCCCAAACCCATAACTGCTCACATCAGCACTAACTTTTGGAAGGGTCGTAGAACCGCAACACTGGGGCAGACCCCAGCAGGAACTTGACCTGCATAAAAGATTCTTCCTGTGAAGGTCCCCAGACCCAGGCAACATCTTTCTTTAGCAACTCTGTGATAGGGTGTAGTATAGTGGATAAATCTGGGAGGAACCTGCCCACATAATTTACACGCCCAATATTTGTCTCAGCTCATGTACATCAGAAGGACTTTTCATCTGTTCAATAGAACAAATTTTCTAGGGGTCTGACTTGATGCCATCCCCATCGATGATATGCCCAAAGTAACATAACTCAGCTTTCCTAAAATGGCATTTCTCTTTATTTAACTTCAGCCGGACTCTCTAATAGTCTGCAGCACACAGCCCAGTCGCTGATCGTGTTCCTCCAATGTAGACCTATACACCAAGATGTCGTCCATGACGACTGCCATGCCCACGTGGTCTCTTAGGAGAGAACTAATTTCTCTTTGAAAGATTTCAGGAGCAGAGGATATCCCAAAGGGGAGTCTGCAGAAGCAAAACCTACCTACCGGTGTAATGAAGGTAGTCAATTTGCGGCACTTTGGATCTAGAGGTATCTGCCAGAAGCTGCTAGAAGCATCCAATGTAGAGAAGAACTTCGCCCCAGCCAATTTCGGAGCTATGTCTTCAAGTGTCGGCAGCACATATCTCTCTCTCTTCACCGCCTCATTCAGCCTTTTCAAGTCTACGCAGATGTGTACCTTCCCGTTTTTCTTCACAACAGGCACAATGGGGGCACACCAGTCAGTTGCTTCAACAACCTCTTCAATAACCCCCATATTATTAATACGCAGAAGCTCCTTCTCCACTTGAGGCATGAGCGGGAACGGAATTCTACGGGGAGTGGTAATGCTGTATGGGACTGCGACACCTTTAAGTGATATATGGACTGACAACTAGTTAAACTAATTGTAAAAGAGATACAATAAAGTTTGAGAGAGAAGCAGTCCCACAATTTTATATAAGGGTTAACTCGGAAAATACAAAAATATTCCAAGGAAAAATATTAAAAATGTTCCATTTCATTCACACAATTTACTCTTTAATAAATTCAACTAGGAACATGCACACATACTTTAGCTTAAGCTAAATTAAAAACACTAGAACTCTGTGGATTGCATATGGGCAATCAATTATAATAGCAATAATGAGTAATATCTAACAGCCAAGGTCTCAAAATTATAATGTGGGACTGCTTCTCTCTCAAACTTTATTGTATCTCTTTTACAATTAGTTTAACTAGTTGGCAGTTGCTATTTTCTATTAGCAGCCCACAACAAGTATTGCCTATAGTAACATTGTATATGACCTTTGTCAATTTAATATTAATTAAAGACATTACTTGATACTTTGCTTAACTCCTGTTGACACCCCCTAATCTATTTACTTTCTAAAGTGATATACGGACTGGGTTGCAATTCAATAGGCCCAATTCACCAAACATATCTTCTGAGATCTCATTCACTCTGGCTACTAGGCCCAAACCACAGGCTGCTTTTCTGCTCAATACATTGTTAACACATTGACCTCTAATCACATGCACCCACATGGTGAATTTCCTTTGCTTGTACTCGCAGCTGGCAAGAAATTTCCCCGCACAATCAATGCGGCCACCAGGACTATGGACTTTTGTTGTAACTTTCACCAGCTATGTCTGTCGAGGCAGTTTTATGAAAGCTTCAAGGGACATTACAGTGATGTCTGCTCCTGTGTCAAGCTCAAAAGCAACTTTGGCTCCCATTACAGTAAGAGTAACCCTCCAATCTTCTTCTGAATCCGGCCGTTCAACAACAGACCCTACAAAGGACACTTCTTGACCCTCCTGGTCACTATCCACCTGCATCTCCTTAATATATTCAGTTTTACACTCCACTTAAAAATGGCCCATTCTGTTACATTTTCTACATCTTTTGTCTTTAGCAAGGCATATAACACACCGATCATGGGCACGGTTGCACCGTGTGTATCGGGCATGCTGCGTCCATCCGCTTCTGGGCCTATCTGTTGCCCTAGGTCTACCGCTCACACTGCGCCTTTCACTAGCAGCTCTCCTGAACTGCTGCTCTTCATCCACAATACTCTCAGACCTCAAATCAGCACTTTGATTTTTCACCAGTTCACTCTGGCGGGCCATCCTAATAGCCCCATCTAATGTTAAATCAGACTCTAACTGTAGCTTCAGTGAGACTTCAGCATCTGCAATTCCTATGACTATTCTGTCTCTGATTTGCTCCTCTTTAGCAAGACTAAATTTACAGAATTCAGCTAGTTCATACAGGCTGCGCACAAATGACTCCACAGATTCTCCCACACGCTGAGCACGTTTGTGGGCACTGAGTTTATTCATAACTATTTCAAAGTCAAATTCTTCCCCTTCTTGGAAAGTAAAGGCATTGAACACTGGCTTCACATCTTTCCCCATAGAGTGTAAAAGAGAATTGTACTTCACCACTCTCCTTGTCCAGCTTGGAAGCAGTCCTGAAGCGCTGAAACTGCTGACGCCATGTGGGCCAAGCTGCAAGCTGAGAAAAATCAAAAGGCTCAGGTGGGGTAAACTTTGACATCATCATCAATCAGGAAAAAGAAGCGCAGGCAAGAACTTCTGACACCATGTCATGAGATGCAGGACACAGCAAACAGGGTACAACTCTATTTTATTGCAGAGCATGGAAATATACATCTGGTAGCATTGATCTCACTTAGTAACTGCGACATAAACAAACGGACCTAAGCCCCACCCCCATCTGGTGACGTCACTTCCCACTCCCATCACACACCCAAATATCATCATCAAACCTCCACCAAATAGGACTCTCGAGGTCACTGTCCAGGTATTGGGCAAATCCATTGGATGACCAGGTATTGGGCAAATCTAAACATTTGACTCATCAGAGAAGGTGACCTGGAATCAGGCAGAATTATGTCTGTGAAGGATCAATCAAGCCACGTACAATGTTATCCTGAAAGAAAACTTGCTTCCTTCTGCTCAGGCAATGTTCCCGAACTCTGAGGATTTTTTTCCCAGCAAGACAATGCTCATTACCACACAGCCAGGTCAATCAGGATGTGGATGGAGGACCATCAGTTCAAGACCCTGTCATTTCCATATATGGAAGGTGCTATCCAGGCCTTAGCCTCTCCAGAATGCACTCGTGCACGTGCACAGTAGGGAGCAAAGTCACATGGAACCTGACTAAAACAGTGCACAGTATAATGCTGAAGCTTTCAAAAAGCATGTGACATTATACCCATGGAAATTAGCAAGCCTCTTGGCAACAAACAATAGCAGTACCTGCTGTCCATCCTCAACCCCCATTGCTTGCATAAGTAATTTAAGTTATAAGTTATAAGTTGATTTCATAATATGCACATAACTCAAAAAGTTTTATGGCACTTTAACTGTTTTGCAAAATATAAAAGTTGCACAAAACACATCAAAACTACATTGCAAACTATAGTTACACTCATACTATCACTATCTCATAAAAAAAAAAAAAAAAAAAAAAAATATTGCACACAAAAGTTATAAAGGCTCAAATATATTAGATCTCAGGTGTTAGGAAAAAAAAGGCAGATAACGGGCTTTAACATAGACATGCATACATATACATGTCTAAAATGTGTGTACATATGAATTTATATGTGTATATATGTATTTAAAGACATATATACAAATATAAACACATAAATACATATGTACACATAGAGGGGCCTATTTATGAAAGGCCTGTCAGACATGATCCGACATTGCGGATCATGTCCGACAGAACTCGCTGAATGCTGAGAGCAATACGGTCTCCTCATTCATCATTGCACCAGCAGCTCTTGTGAACTGCTGATGCAACACCGCCCCCCTGCAGATTGGCCGCTAGCAAGGGGGTGTCAATCAACCTGATCGTATTCGATAGGGTTGAATTGCGGCGATGTCTGTGCTTTGGAGCCCTTTGAAGTTAAGTAGATTAAAACTTGTTAAAACATATTTATGCAATATTAATTTTTAATAAAGGTTTTAACTATTTATTTACAGTAAATATTTGACATTCCAAGACTTCCTATAGAGTATCATGTTTTGATATCTATGACATAAGAACTGAGACCTATTGATAAAGATGCCAGTTAGGCATCGAAACGTCATGGACTTCTCTTTCTTTTAATATGGTTCATCAATAAAAGTTAAACTTTAATCTTCAAAATCTAGAGAGTGCTGTTGTAATATGGAGGCTATATATATACAGTGGGGCAAAAAAGTATTTAGTCAGCCACCAATTGTGCAAGTTTTCCAACTTAAGAAGATGAGAGAGGCCTGTAATTTTCATCATAGGTATACCTCAACTATGAGAGACAAAATGTGGAAACAAATCCAGACAATCACATTGTCTGATTTTGAAAGAATTTATTTGCATATTATGGTGGAAAATAAGTATTTGGTCACCTACAAACAAGCAAGATTTCTGGCTCTCACAGACCTACATCTTCTTCTTTAAGAGGCTTCTCTGTCCTCCACTCATAACCTGTATTAATGGCACTTGTTTGAACTTGTTATCAGTATAAAAGACACCTGTCCACAACCTCAAACAGTCACACTCCAAACTCCACTATGGTGAAGACCAAAGAGCTGTCGAAGGACACCAGAAACAAAATTGTAGACCTGCACTAGGCTGGGAAGACTGAATCTGCAATAGGCAAGCAGTTTGGTGTGAAGAAATCAACTGTGGGAGCAATAATTAGAAAATGGAAGACATACAAGACCACTGACAATCTCCCTCGATCTGGGGCTCCACGCAAGATCTCACCCCGTGGGGTCAAAATGATCACAAGAACGGTGAGCATACAACCCTGAACCACATGGGGGGACCTAGTGAATGACCTGCAGAGAGCTGGGACCAACGTAACAAAGGCTACCATCAGTAACACACTGCGCCGCCAGGGACTCAGATCCTGCAGTGCCAGACGTGTCCCCCTGCTTAAGCCAGTACATGTCCGGGCATGTCTGAAGTATGCTAGAGAGCATTTGGATGATCCAGAAGCAGATTTGGAGAATGTCATATGGTCAGATGAAACTAAAGTAGAACTGTTTGGTAGAAACACAACTCGTCGTGTTTGGAGGAGAGAGAATGCTGAGTTGCAACCAAAGAACACCATACCTACTGTGAAGCATGGTGGTGGCAACATCATGCTTTGGGGCTGTTTCTCTGCAAAGGGAACAGGACGACTGATCCATGTACATGAAAGAATGAATGGGGTCATGTATCGTGAGATTCTGAGTGCAAACCTTCTTCCATCAGCAAGGGCATTGAAGATGAAACGTGGGTGGGTCTTTCCGCATGACAATGTTTCCAAACACACCACCCGGGTAATGAAGGAGTGGCTTCGTAAGAAGAATTTCAATGTCCTGGAGTGGCCTAGCCAGTCTCCAGATCTCAACCCCATAGAAAACCTTTGGAAGGAGTTGAAAGTCTGTGTTGCCCAGCGACAGCCCCAAAACATCACTGCTCTAGAGGAGATCTGCATGCAGGAATGGGCCAACATACCAGCAACAGTGTGTGACAACCTTGTGAAGACTTACAGAAAACGTTTGACCTCTGTCATTGCCAACAAAGGATATATAACAAAGTATTGAGATGAACCTTTGATATTGACCAAATACTTATTTTCCACCATAATTTGCAAATAAATTATTTCCAAATCAGACAATGTGATTGTCTGGATTTGTTTCCACATTTTGTCTCTCATAGTTGAGGTATACCTATGATGAAAATTACAGGCGGATGCCCGAAAACGTTCATATGTATTTGCAATTTGCACAGTAAAAAACTGACGTTTAGAATAACGGAGAGTGCTTTCTTTTATGGGATATATATATATATATATATATATATATATATATATATATATATATATCAACGCATATCTAAATAAATAAATAAATATATATATATATATATATATATATATATATATATATATATATATATATATATATACGTTGATTAGAGTATCTTTTTAGCCCAGTAATGCTTTTCACAAAGTAGAACTTTCCTGTAGTAGATCAGTATGATTCGCCTATTAAGGTCAGTCCAGTGCTGAAATACCAGGCAATTCCTCTCTTTACAAGTAACCCCAGACAATCATTTTGGCATTGTTGGTGAGGTGTTGCAATATTCCTCTAAGCATACTGAGCAAGTAGTCCACATCTGATTGCTCCTTTGTTCTTTAGGGAGACATAATACACACACAGAGAAGAGAACTCTCAGGTACGAACAACTAGCTTAATAACGTTAGTCTGTTCTATGGATTTACCACCTGGGTGCAGCCTCTTTTTAGCCCATTAATGCTTTTTAACAGAGTAAAACTTTCCTGTAGTATATCAGTCTGATTCTGTCTATTACAGCCAGTCCAGCACTGAAATACTAGGCAATTCCTCTCTGAACAAGGACTCCGGCATCTCCAGGCAATTGTTTTGGCCTTCATTGAGCCTTGTCAGTGAGGTGTAGCAATATTCCTCTAAGCACACTGAGCAAGGTGTCTATGTCTGGTTGCCACAGATAGATTTATAGATAGATAGATAGATAGATAGATAGATAGATAGATAGATAGATAGATATATGATAGATAGATAGATAAATAGATGATAATATAGAATAGATATAATAGATAGAAAGATGATAGATAGATAGATAGATAGATAGATAGATAGATAGATAGATGATAGATAGATGATAGATAGATAGATAGATATATAAATAATAGATAGATAGGATATATATATATATATATATATATATATATATATATATATATATATATATATATATATATATATATATATATATATATATACAAACAGTACACACATACAGTATCATTTCTAGTTTCAAGTATACTACCTCATACTAGTAAGAGGGTTCTATAAATCTGGCCTCACAGATAAAAAAAAGAGGAAATCACAAATGGATTATCAATATAAATGAACACAAGATACCTTAAATTACAAATTAAAATATGTGGTTTATCTTCTGGAATGTTCCTTTATTAGGTAAGTCAGACATTTTTAAAAACTAGGTGCTTGATAGATAAGAAAAATATAAGATGGAGATTTCAATAATGGTGCATCCAAGCATTTTTGCTTCTTGGATTATGTTTTTTAAACACCTTGTCATCCGCATATTTAAATAAAGACTTCAAAGCAGGTTTATTATAATCTAAAATGTTAACACATTAAGAGCTGAATTTTAAGAAAAATGCTGTTTGTGTTATCTTTTGTGCATGACCTTGTGTAAAGAATACAAAAAACAGAATCCCCTCACAGCTGTGTATTCTCAATATGAGACTGTTGTCCGTTGTACTATTACGCCATAATGTGCAACCTTATATAACATTTACATCCGGTGTCAGACCCTGCTGACAAGTGTCCCTTTATATTGGGTTAATTATTGTTCTGATATTTGTAGGTGTACACTTTTGTAACCACTACAGCCCCCCTCACCTTTCTTCGTCCGGTCCTGGGGACAGTGCTGGCCTCATCCGGTTAGGACGTCTATATCATCTGCGGTAATCCCCGGTTCTGCCCTGTAGTATACTGGTCTCCTCCGTCCGGCCACTTCTACTGACCCTCCTCAGACTCATTTCAAGGTGGGGGGCATGGTTGGTTTGAACGTGTTTCCTTGCGCTCCAACTTCCGGTTGGACTTGAAGTTAGATTGACAGCTACACGGACCAATCCAATGAATGATGCACCAGGTAAGGGCTGTCGGGGACTCTTAGCTTCGGTGAGTCGTGCTCAACATCCATAGGTCAAAATCCATAGCAAAGAAGAAAGAATTGGATGGAGCACCGACAGTTAAAATATAATATTCTTTATTTGAAGATCCTTAAAACAAAAAGGATTAAAAAGGATAATAGGATGGTGTGTCCTAAAAAGAGTCGGCTCACACAGCTGACATGTTTCAGCTGGATGCCGTTCTCAAAGCTGCTAACCTACTTGCTCTAGTTATACAGGCACCTCCCTGGTTTATCTGGCTACCAGATACACATATTTCAAATCATATAGAATTTTGCCATATTACTATGGTGACCCTGAGTTTAAATACTCCAATAGTATAGCAGTTCCAAAACATAACAAAACAAAAGGGGGGTATTATAGCAAATCTCCAGAGACCAATTTCCTGAACAATGAGCAAATCAGTCAATCCAAACAGTGATGGACGTTATAAGCCTCTGGCACGTATTATATAAATACATGCCCGTATCGCTGGTGTCACAGGGACGGTAATCAAGAATTATAAAGTACTACTTGCACTTAATAGAATACCAAGTACTGGTGGATAGTGGATATCGATGTAATGTATTACATCACTGATCGTTTTGACCACCTACTACTCCCAATAATTAATTAGGTCATACATTGAGTTCAGACCTTGGGGGTGTCTCGTTTTTAACGTGAAGATCCAAAAGATCTCTCGTTTGGCTAGTAGTAGATCTCTGTCACCCCCCCCCCCCCTGGTGGTGTGAGTACCTTTTCAATGCATGTCCAGCGGAAGGTATCTGCACTTTTTCCATGAGCATTGGCAAAATGCTGGACCAGGGGAGTGCTTGCCTTTCCTATCCTAATGCTGGAGAGGTGCGCTCAATTCTGAGGATAATGACTATTAGACATACAGTTAGTGAGTGGTTTAGGCTAGTTATTCCTTGCATATGTTAATTGAGTCGTACAAACTATTGTCCAATTATGTTAGCATGTTATTGCTAGTAAAAGCCAATGTTTAGCAAAGAAAGTTATCTCAGATAGGAATCTATAAATTTAGATAGTCACAGAGTATACAGGGTAAGCTAAATGAATAAGAGTATATTTGTTCTGACCAGGAAACAGATCCACATTACACTCTACCTATTTGCTAATAGGCAACTTTCAAGGGTTAATGTGCATTGAATGTGTTAAACGGTGCAATTTACTTCTGTCCAATAAGAGTCATGTACTGTGTTTTTAAGGGTGGGATTAAACCCACACAGGTTAGTAGCTTTGAGAACGGCATCCAGCCGAAACATGTCAGCTGTGTGAGCTGACTCTTTTTAGGACACACCATCCTGTTATCCTTTTTAATCTTTTTGTTTTAAGGATCTTCAAATAAAGAATATTATATTTTAACTGTCGGTGCTCCATCCAATTCTTTCTTCTTTGCTATGGATTTTGACCTATGGATGTTGAGCGCGACTCACCGAAGCTAAGAGTCCCTGACAGCCCTTACCTGGTGCATCATTCATTGGATTGGTCCGTGTAGCTGTCAATCTAACTTCAAGTCCAACCGGAAGTTGGAGCGCAAGGAAACACGTTCACGCCAACTATGCCCCCCACCTTGTAACGAGTCTGAGGAGGGTCACTAGAAGTGGCCGGACGGAGGAGACCGGTATACTACAGGGCAGAACCGGGGATTACCGCAGATGATACAGACATCCTAACCGGATGAGGCCAGCACTGTCCCCAGAACCGGACGAAGAAAGGTGAGAGGGGCTGTAGTGGTTACAAAAGTGCACACCTACAAATATCAGAACAATACTTAACCCAATATTAAGGGACACTTGTCAGCCGGGTTTGACACCGGATGTAAATGTTATATAAGGTTGCACATTATGGCGTAATAGTACAACGGACAACAGTCTCATATTGAGAATACACAGCTGTGAGGGGTTCTGTTTTTTGTATTTCTTACACAGGCTCATTGGTCAAGCCTCTTTACCCTCATATACTGTGTGTTTAACAATGAACTGTGACTGAATATTGGCTAAATATTACTGATTAAAAGATTTTGAGTTTGGGCTGCAATTAAGTGTGTATCTGGGACTATGGATAACAGGATAGAGATGAATGCAGGATCTGCTACTAATGTGACTTTTTACTCTTTGCGGAATGCAAGTGAAAGGCATGATTGCACAGTGTTAGCTGAAAGCTTTTTCACACTAGACAGAACACAACAAAAATTAACTACCCTTTTTGAAGAAATGGAATATCTGTTGAACAAAGAAAATAAATATAAATGGAACATTTGGACTATGGAAAATTATCTTAAGCTCAAACTTATACCCAGGGGGCTAAGAATTAATAAATACCCCACATTTACTACTGATGATAGGGCATTCATTAACGAGTGGAATGACACCCTTTCTGAATGTTCCTGGAACCTTATGCGCTTGTTGATTATATACAAAAATAAGCAGGTTCAGGAAATTACTATTAAGATTACTGAAGTACAGGATGAGTTAAATAGAAGATGTGAGGATGTTGATTTTGCTCGATTTGATAAGTTACTACAAGATGCTGTGGCAGAAGCCAAAAATTTGTTATTAGAAATCAAACATTCAAAGTACATCAGGGACCAGACAGATTTCAATAATAATACTATTTATGTGTGGAACAGAAAGGAACGCACACAAAAGTACAGAGAGTATAATCACACTTTGGGCCCTAACAACAGAGGTAGAGGTTTCAGGGGTAGACGGAGGGGGCGAGGTAGAGGCAGACAGCATAGGAGAATTTGCTTCTCAGAAAGTGAAGTGGTATCCACATCAGAAGGTGAAAGTGGGACTTCTGGAGAGGAAGATAATCTCCCTCCTGACTCCCATACACAGACTAGACCTGCCCCTCAAATACAGGTATATGAAGCAACAAAGCAGAAAGAGAAAAATAATGCTTTACCACCCTCTATTCTAAAAAATACACAACCAACATCTAGATATGTAGTGCAGGCACATGATAGAGAGTAGCCCAGAGAGTCACCCAGCACGAGGGAAAATGTAGAATTAAAACAGGTTTTTTCCCTCCCCCCCCCTGCAAAGAGACGGGGGGGAGAAGATTTAAAGGGAGCAAACAAAGGGGGCTATGCTCTCAGGAGAAACCAAATGAACACGAGATATCAGTGATAAATTTATCTTCCTACCAATTAAACACAGTGGAAACCAAGATTCTAGGGTTGGGGTTGGGATTTGTCCCCACTAGTAAATTTAATTCATTTAACACCCTAATAAACGTCAACAAATTTGTGCGGAAAATTACCTTGAAAAAGCACTTTTACAGCAATACGGAGAGCCGTGGTACTCCTGATGTTATACAACAGAGTACAGGCAATGACAGAGCCATTTTGGCGATGGATGATTGGGATTTTCAGGATCTCTGCAGTCTTCGAAATCTCGAGTCACTGGATATGTCCAGTGAAAGTAATTTGGTTTCCACTGCTAAAAGTTTTCCAAAGTTCAAAAATCCTTCCAAGTTTTACCCGCTACATACCAGGGGACCCATAATTGAGAGGTTCCATAGCAGGGTCGAAACCGATCTGAGTATGATCTATCACTCAGAAACAAAGAGCAGACAGAACCTCTCTGTAAGAGAAAGGGAAGCATTGGCAAAGTTGAGTAATAATACCACAATTGTAATTAGGGCAGCTGACAAGGGTGGCTCAGTGGTAGTCCTGAATAAATGTGACTTCATCAATGAAGCCCACAGACAGCTTCATAACACTAAGGACTATAGGGTTCTTGATTTGGACCCAACGAACCAGTTCAAGAAAAAGTTTGAAAGCCTGCTAGATGATGGTATGGAAGCTGGTTTTATTGATGAGGATATTGCTAGCTACCTATTGGTTAGCAACCCTAAGATTCCTATTTTCAATCTTCTGCCAAAAATCCACAAGTCACTTGTCAATGTGGTAGGCAGACCCATTGTGAGTGGTATCGGCTCACTTCTTGAGCACACCTCCGAGTGGCTTGACCAAATTTTGCAGCCAATGGTCCCTGAGCTTTGGAGCTTCATAAGGGATACTATGCATATTCTGAATCTCCTTTAAAATATTGAGTGGAAGAGTGATTATATCTGGCTTACAGTCGATGTAAAATCGCTCTACTCTTCCATCCCACATCCCAAGAGTTTACTAGCTCTGTCCCACTTTCTCAATATTTACTATGGAGATTACAGTGATTTTTGTGAATATGTCATTCAAATGGCTGAATTTCTGTTGTCACATAACTACTTTGAGTTTGAGGGGGTGTACTACCTCCAGATTTGTGGGACTGCGATGGGGGCCAAATTTGCCCCCTCGTACGCCAACCTCTACATGAGTTGGTGGGAGAAGGACCACATTTATGGAGGCGGGAACCCCCTCAGCTCAAAGATAGTGTTTTATAGGAGGTTCATTGACGACCTCCTATTTATTTGGAAGGGTGATGAAACTGAACTCACCACTTTTGTGGAATCATTGAATAACAACAACTTAGGTTTGGGTTTCACCTTTGAATTCAGTTCCTCTCACATCAATTATCTGGATGTTACCTTGTGGGGGGTGATTGGTGAAAAAATCCGCACCACAGCATATAGGAAGCCTATATCAGGCAACACACTGCTGCACTCTAAGAGTAGCCACCCCAAAGGAGTTTTCAAGGGCATTGTCAAGGGACAGTTCACTCGTTTGAAACGAAATTGTTCGCTGAACTCAGATTTTGAAGAGGAAGCCTCACTACTTTCCAAAAGATTGCAGGAAAGGAGCTATCACAAAACCCTGGTGAATCGGGCCCTAGAAGAAGTGAGGCATATGGATAGAAAAGATCTCCTGTGCCCTAAGGCTAAAAAGATCAGAAAAGCGGGCAGACCTGTCGTTCAAGTCATGCCACTTCTCCTATCGATATCCACTATCCACCAGTACTTGGTATTCTATTAAGTGCAAGTAGTAGTTTATAATTCTTGATTACCGTCCCTGTGACACCAGCGATACGGGCATGTATTTATATAATACGTGCCAGGGGCTTATAACGTCCATCACGGTTTGGATTGACTGATTTGCTCATTGTTCAGGAAATTGGTCTCTGGAGATTTGCTATAATACCCCCCTTTTGTTTTGTTATGTTTTGGAACTGCTATACTATTGGAGTATTTAAACTCAGGGTCACCATAGTAATATGGCAAAATTCTATATGATTTGAAATATGTGTATCTGGTAGCCCGATAAACCAGGGAGGTGCCTGTATAACTAGAGCAAGTATTTCCCCCCCCCCCCTGGATGGCTCAGGGAGAGCTATTAGCACGTTCATTACGCTTGTATTACAAGTGAGGTGTTAAGTGTGTTGTGCTCAAACACAATCCAGAACACCTTTGTAAAGTTTTGCTCTTTTTAAGACCTTAAATAAACCCTTATTGTTAATATTATTGCACAGAGCTACATGAAGAACTTCATGATTTGCTCATCATGTGCCTAGCGCACTCTTAGTTTAGTGCACCACTTATTGGGGGATTGGGTCAACCCTTAACATTAATGCACATGCATATGGTTGCTTTTAACTTGACACTATGGGGTAGATTTAACAAGCAGTGAAGGCTGCTTTTTATGCCCAGTGTTTCAGATTTTATTTTCTTCCCATTATCTGTCTATTTGTAGTAGTTTTCTGAATTCCTTCAGATGGACTTACATCCCTGTTTGTCTTCCTCCCCTCCATCTTCTTTTTTTTAATGAAATATTAATTAATTTTCATTCTAATAATTTCCCCGTGCACAAAGCCCTTCCACCTGAATTCCAGTAATTGCAATCCAGCAGATCAGCCATACCCCAGCATTATTATAGTAATTGCCAGTAACATCAGTCGTGGTTAGCTCACATCCGTATGTAGAGCTTTCTGATATAAACCTAATTTTTGACTCCAATGTCTGTCCATGATCATAAGTAGTTTTGAATAATTCCTAACTGGGGAGGTAACTTGGAAGTCTTGTGGTCCTTTTAAACATAATTATTTTCCCCCCACTTTCTGCCTCTGTTTCCAGCTCAAAAGTTGGCACTTACCCTTCATCTGTCATTTGGAGGAATTCTGTCATTCAGTTAGTTAATTCCAAAAAATAATTTTTAAAATTGTGTAAATATATACAGATTGTAAACTTAGCTATAGTTATACTAGTCATGTACAGTATGTGTATATATATATATATATATATATATATATATATATATATATATATATATATATATATATATATATATATATATACACAAACTTTGATTCCCCTTTTCTAATATGGTGAAATATCTATGATGGAGTTATAGTTTTGTGCTGAACAATAGTGGTCTTTCTCTTTTTCTTTTAGGATCAATTCTAATATTTACCACTACCGTGCACCTTTACAAATGTATCTTTATATAGGGAACATTATGTTTTGTTATGACACTCAGATGTATGATACCAGTAGTGCTGATATATATATATATATATATATATATATATATATATATATATATATATATATATATATATATATATATATATATAAATACACACACACACACATAACATATATAAATATATATATATATATATATATATATATATATATATATACACACACAAACATATTATAGACGTTTGTACCTTTTTTAAAAAAAAAATTTAGTGGTCCACGGTATTCAAAATTGTGAGTTTAGTGGTCCATGAGGTCCGAAAGGTTGGCGACCCCTATTCTAGTGCTCATTCTTTTGTGTACAGTTGGTTCTGACCATTACATGTTTGCTTAATCTGGTATTCAGAAAAAGTATTTAAACTTAAAGGGACATGCCACCCACATTTTTTCTTTTATGATTTAGAAAGAGAATGCAATTTTAAACATCTTTCTAATTTACTTCTATTATCTAATTTGTTTTATTCTCTTGATATTCTTTGATGAAAAGCATATCTAGATATGCTCACTAGCTGCTGATTGGTTGCTGCACATAGAAGCCTCGTGTGATTGGCTCACCATGTGCATTGCTTTTTCTTCAACTAAGGATATTTTAAAAATGAAGCAAAATAAATAATGGAAGTAAATTGTAATGTTGTTTAATTTTCTATTCTCTATCTGAATCATGAAAGAAAGATTTTGGGTTTAGTGGCCCTTTAAGAAAAAGCTTTCACATCTCTATTTCATAATTTCTATTAAACCAGACTATCGGAGTTACATTGGAGACTACAGGCATTTCATTTTGAAATTAAAAAAAGAACATAAATAAAATGTTCTTCTTTTCAATTTCTTCATAAACAACAGTCTTTACGCATATTTCCCCTGTAGAGCTGACAGTAAGATATTGCAGCTTCCGTCCAAATCCAGCTATAACACCCCAGGGTATATTCCTCCTAGGTAGGTTAATTCTATTAAGCAATATGTTCCGGGGCCTTTGAACTCATCTTGAATTACCTTTGGTGCTGAAATATACAGGTCAAATGGATTTGTTTTTGCTTTCCTCTTAACAGCAACCTTCAGGCACAACTTTACCATTATCTCTAGCTCTGCTGGTTTGTGAACCAATTGCTGAATAGTGAATTGCAAAAGGCAGTCTGACAGCAACACTTATTAAAGAAATTGTGTTACAAAAAGAAAAAACAATGAGTAATAACATTATTTGACATTTTACTGCTATTCTTAAAGTAAAATGGCATAAGTGTATTTCAATTTTGAAAGAAAGCATTTTTGTAATATATTTCTAAAAGCCAAATTAATTCTAGTAACACACATCACTATTTTTGCTGCATATGCACATATGCTTCTTGTGTTCAGATTACACAAGATTTGTTGTGGCTTGTATGTTAACCAAACCAAATTATCACTGACACGATGAACAGGAATAATGTTTAAATAAGCGTGCAGGATGCCTGTACACCATACTAAAAATGACTACAAGCAAGTGGCAAAATAATATTTTAATGAAAATTGAATTTTCTATTACTATTATTCAGTGACAGCAAAGTCAAAATTTTACAATTGGGATTGGCATGTAATTTTGAGCAACTTTTACTATTATTATCAGATTTGCTTTGTTTTCTCTGTATTCTTTGTTGAAGAGTAAACCCGGGTAGGAGCTTAGTCTGGTAGGAGCTTAGGAGTGCGCACGTGTCTTCAGTCTATGGCAGCTTTTTGTTTGCAACTATGTAAAACATTGCTATAAAGATTACAACATTACTGCACATACTGCTGCCTGATGTCTAAAAACGCATGCACAACCCTGAGCTCTCCTAGCATTACTCTTTAACAAAGAATACGAAGAGAATTAAGTGAAATTGATAATAGATGTACATTGGAAAGTTTCTTAAAATGTCATGCTTTATCCAAACAATTTAAGTTTAATTTGAACTGTACTGCCCCTTTAAGTCCAGTAATAAATGAATTAAATATGCTGGGTATTACATATATAATAAAATACCAGGATATATGACAGGAATTGTGTTTAACCAAAATAAAAGCTAAAGAAAGACGAATGTTTTGCAAATACAATAACAGTTTTCTTGTAGGATATACAGTCCATCTTTAGTATGGGGAGAAATCTGCAGCCCGAGCATCTTTCTACTGTATGAAATGCTATTTTGTCCCCAGTTTCTGCACAAACAAATGTAAATGCTATTTAAATTTTTTTGTGTAAAATATAACTTTTTGTGATATTGCAGTGTTCTTTATGCTGAAATCCATATTACAAAAGGTGCGCTGTTAAAATTACAGCAATTTTGTTTGTTCAAGCTTGCAGTAATTTAGGCTTCCTATATTTTCTATTAGCACCATTGAGCGGTAATGTGTACTCTTATTACAAGTTGAAAGTATATGTGATTGCTTGAACACAAACACATTTACTAATCAAACTTTTTTACATGGCAAAAAGTTGCACTAAACTACACTATTAATCCCTGAACCACCACACCCCCACATCGCAAACTACCCCTCTACACTAATAACCCCGAAACCACCACACTCCCACATCACAAAGTAACCTTCTACACTATTAACCCCTAAACCGCCACACACCCCAATGCAAAATAACCTTCTACACTATTAACCCCTAAACCGCCACACACCCCACCGCAAAGTAACCCACTAACATCTCAACCCCCTAACCTAACACCCCCTAAGTTACCCCAAAACAGACTAACTTTACCTTTACAAAAAAAACTAACTACCTAAAAAAAAAATATGTACCTGAAAAAGTAAAAACAAAAACAAACTAACCTTACCTTTAAAAGCTTTTTTTTATTGGCTGATTTGAATTTGAAATGTAAAATCAAATAATAGGAATGCAAGGATACTGCTATATAAAAGGGGTACCTCACATTCAAAATTGAGGACGACTGTGATGAAGACTGCCACTGCAATTAAGATAAGAAGATGGAGGTCCACCGGAATAAAGATGGACCATCGCTGGGATGAAGATAAGAAGATCACTGCCAGGATAAAGATGGAGAGCCGCCACCCTGATTCAACTTTGGTGAGTACCATTTTTGGGGTTTAGTGTTAAGTTTATTTAGGGGTGTTGTTTTTTTAGTTTAGGGCACTGGTTTTCAAACCTCTCCTCAGGCCAGATTGTTTCACCTGTGCTCCAGTTCCGAAATCCTCAAAAAGTGGCCTGTTAGGGAGGCCTGAGGACAGGTTTTAAAACCAGTGGATTATGGTTTTTAATTTTTATTTTTTTCTGGGAAGGGAAATCCCCAGTCAAATGCCCTTTTCAGGTAATTTTTTTTTAGATATACATTAGAGGTTTTTAGTATTTTTTTAAGAAAAAGAGCTAAAAACATTAGGGTTATATTTGCAGTTTAGTGTTAGGTAGGTTTTTTTGGTTTTTTTTTAAGTGGGGTTTTAGAATAGCCATAACACTTATTTTATTTATTTTTTTGGTAATTTGTTTGTTATTTTTTTTGTAACAGTATTTTTTTATTTTTCTGTAATGTTAGTTTTCTCTTAATTTTTTTTAAGTAATGTTAGGTTTGCTTTATATATTTTTGTAAAGGTAAGGTTAGTCTTTTTTGGGGTAACTTAGGGGGTGTTAGGTTACGGGATTTAGATGTTAGTGGTTTACTTTGTGGTGGGGGGTGTCGGTTTAGTGGTTAATAGTTTAGAAGGGTAGTTTGCGATGTGGGGGTGTTTCCGTTTTAGTGATTAATAGTGTAGAGTGGACTTTGCCATGGGCTATGTGGCAATTTAGGAGTTATCAGAGTAGGGGCTTATGGCAATTCGGGTTGGCGAGTGATTATGGGTGTTAGGTTGTTTTCCCTTTTCTCTTTCTGTTGAAGTCAATGGGAGAATACGTTAATGTAATCACGATATACTAACTTCTGCTTTTTGCGCGAGTCAAGTTAACTCTCAAGCAAAAAATATTTACTTTTAACTTGTAATAGGAGCACTACCCGACACGTGCAAAAGCAGAAGTTGAGCGGTGTTAGCGTGCGAGCGGGAGAGATAATTACCGCTCCACTCATAATCTAGCCCTATATGCTTTATTTTAAGCAGATAGTTTCATGACTGTATTGCCATTGGTACTGTTAGAAAAAACTAAATTAGAATAAAAACCTATTTCTGCAAAACAAAATAAACTTTGAAATTGAGGGGAGTAGAAAAACAAAATTACATATAGGTGTTTTCAATGGACGTTAAACAATAAATAAACGCTTGGTACAATATGTTTAAAGCAAAGATCATCTTGAGAATAATATGTACGTGTTTTTTAATTATATATTTTTTATTTTTGTAAATACTGATGAAATTAAAGTAATGTTTTAGTTTCTATAAAAAACTTTAGATGTTAAAAGAAATTAGTGTCACCTTACCTTATCGCATCTGCTGAGGACAACTAGGGACAGATAACTAATGGTTGCGTACAATGTTAAAGTAAATAATTAACAAGCTTTCAAGCTTCTCTATTTCACACACACATTGCTTGCACACATTATCTGTCCCTAATTGTCCTCAACAATAGAAAATGGATAAGGCAAAACCTAGGTTTCAAAATGGTTGTGCCCATTATTTTCTGTGTAAAATTACAGGAAAATGGGGCAAAATAAGTAACAAAAGTATATAGCAAAGTTCTTTTGTTGGTTGGTGTGTTTCTGAGAAGGATTGTTGAATGGAGCGCTCGTGAGTGGCACCGGAGGATGACGTCATCAGCGGGGGACGAATTGAGCAGTGAGCAGTGAGTTGTGAGAGTATTCGGATGTACACAGCGTGAAGGTGGCTGATTTGACTGTGCGATCACTTCGTCTGGTGTGAGTGGTATCCTGAGCATTGCCTTTCCTTGTTGTCGGTTGTATATAGCAAAGTTGTATTGATACACATTATTACATATTTTATATTACAATTTAAAGTGCTTAATGTCCCTTTAAGAAATACTAAAATATCATTAAAGGAATAAGAAAATATACTTAGCCCTAATTAAGGGAGATATGGTAAACATAATAGCCAGTGTTTGCAAGTAATTTGTAAATTATTAATAGTGACGCATGTAAAAAAAACATTTTTGTATGTAAAATATAGAGTTAAATATAGAAAGTTCAATATAGAAATTGTTGGATAACTAATCACAACTCTATGGTGGTTCTTAGGGTAGCAATTCTTTTAGTTATTCTACATAACTGATGCATCAGTAGGGCTGGGGCTACACATTCATCTATGTCTATGCCTGCAGTTTAACAGGAGTGAGAGACCTTGCCCACAGTGAGAGTTGGCTTCAGAGTGAACACTGCATGCTGGGAAATGTAATAGCCAAAGATGTTATTTCAAATAAAGATTGTACTCTAGTAGAAATCAGGACAGCGAGGTAATGGATTCATATTGTGTTCAATGTATTTGGCCAGCAATAGGTTAATGTTGTTTTATCTGTTTTTTTAGAAATATCTATGATGAAAAGACAGTTGCTTGCTATGAATGGTCATTAAGTAATAGATTCACCAGCCAAGACGTATAAGCATAAAATTTATATTGAAATTTGTTAACCCTTTCCGGTCCTTTAAATATTTAATTGGTGCGTCCAGCAGGTCTTATTTACTTTTCACTCCAATATTTTTGAATTACACAGCTAAATAGCAAGTCACCGCTAGATGTCACTATTTAGCTGTGTAATTCAAAAGCGGCAAAGTCGGAATATATCCGACATTTGAGCGCATGCGCTAAAAACCTTTGTCGGATATATTCCGACATTAAGCTTTAAAGGGACACTGAACCCAAATTTTTTCTTTCGTGATTCAGATAGAGCATGCAATTTTAAGCAACTTTCTAATTTACTCCTATTATCAAATTTTCTATATTCTCTTTGTATCTTTATTTGAAATGCAAGAATGTAAGTTTAGATGCTGGACCATTTTTGGTGAACAACCTAGGTTGTCCTTGCTGATTGGAGGATAAATTCATCCACCAATAAAAAACTGCTGTCCAGAGTACTGAACAAAGAAAAAAGCTTAGATGCCTTCTTTTTCAAATAAAGATAGCAAGAGAACGAAGAAAAATTGCTTAAAATTGCATGCTCTATCATCATAGAGTAAGAAAAAAATTTGGGTTCAGTGTCCCTTTAATTTTTACTCCACATTATATTCATGCAAAAAACATTTCAGTTTGTTAAAAAAAAAAAAAGTATATTAATATAACAGTGTTGGTTATGCAAAACTGGGGAATGGGTAATAACGGGATTATCTATTTTTTTAAACAATACAAATCTTCCAGTAGACTGTCCCTTTAATATTTATATACTGTATTATATTGATTGCCTTTCTTATATTTAATTCAAGCTTACATTATGGTTGTTTATTTGATTATATGAGCTGAATGCAAGTGCTTTCAATCAAAATTAATAATATACATTTATATGTTAAAATATTGAATATACTGAATATTAAAATTTTAGATCTTAACAAATTACTGTCTCTTTCTAAATATTCTGGCAAGAAATCTGTCTCCCTTTGTTCAAGCCACAATAAATAACTATTGATTTAAATAACATTTTTGCAAAGCTTTATCAAGTCTTGCAGTTAATTAATCAGAAAACTTCAAGAACCATTTTGGGATTGCCCAAAATAATCAATCAATGCCATTTTTCATGAGTTGTCAGAATTGCTGATATTTGTTTATTATTTCTTAACATTGCAATGGACAGCAATTGTTACAGAAAGCACGTCATAAAATAAACAAAAATGATTATTTTGCAAAGAAAATTAGCCCTTTTTAGTGCTATATTTGCTAGAAGCCTTTTACAAGCAAATACCTGAAAACATGAAAATTCATTTTAATTAAATTTTAATATTTAATAATGCGTTTTACAGTGTATGTACTATAAATATTTTACATTCTAGTGTTCTTCACATAGGGGAAAATGTTCACACTCCATTAAAGTTTATGGGGAGAAGTTAGAATGTCAGGTTTACCCACCAACATTTTATTTTGAACCTATAATATGTTCCCTAACCCACGCACTCAAAAATATTACTTCTGGAGGTGTTTGCGCACAAGCTTAATAGAGTGCCATTGGGCTATTATATATTTTGATATAGTGAAACTTGCCTTTATCAAAGGATATGGCTATCAAATAATTTGCATGCTATATTAGAAATGTGGATAAATATATGTGGTCGGAAGGGGAGGAGCTAGCAGCAGGTTGCGTGCTAGCACAGCGCTCTGATGTGAAGGGCAACTCCGATCAAACCCCACCTGCGTTTGTTCCTTGGCCGGCGAGATACACCTGGCTTGGAATTCATACAGCAGAGGCCGACAGAAATCCCTGCAGATCGACTCTGGTGCAGAGTCACGACGCCTGGAAGGCGTTCTTGCAACCAGCACAACTACAGCACAACTACAGCATACCTTAAAATCTAAAGAACCCGGTTTTGAGGATACTTATCTGGGGGCCCAGGAGAGGAGTGGAGTCCAGTCTGCGGTGGCTGGGGCGGCGTTCACGGAGGTGTCCGGGAGCTGCGGCCCTTTCCATTCTGTCACGTCTGGCGGTCTTCCTGTGGATCCTGCAGCTGGGTTGGCTCTGTCACGGTAACTACATCGCACAGGAAGTGCGTACCTGCGCGCCGGAATTACCGGTGGAATCAGTGTAACCAGCTGGTGAGTGGACATCGAGGACAATGGAGCGATCCCGGTTGCTGGGGCATGGTTTGTACTGCCCGGTCCGGTAAGACTACTGGTAGAAATCTATACCAGATTATTGCAACTTATATTTAAACGCTCTAACAGTCAGGAGTCTCTGAACTGGAGGGGCACAATTACCCCCTAATTGGAGTTAAAACAGGCCTGCCCTCTCTCTCAGTCAGATCCTAACTGGGACTATTAAATCAATTTCAGCATGGACTTTGAGAAATAAAGCGGAGACATTCTGAAAATAAGAGTTATTGCCCCCAACACAGAAAATTTATTGTTTGTGCCCATTTAAGGAGTTTTGGGGACATACTTTCTGTATAAAGCGACACCAAGAAATGTCATCTCATATAGAACCCCGGCATAACATTTAGACTGCTTATTCTATCGAAAATACATCCAGACCCCAAAAGAAATAGAACTGTTAAAGGAATTGTCTTGTTTTGCTTGAACAAGCCTCTAACTCTTGATTGTTATAGGAGCTGTGATATCTTGGTTATAACTTTAGACCAGCATAATCTTTGGAGCAAGGATATACTGAATATGCCAATATATGTTAATACTATTATTTGATTCAACTGAGGCCATTATGTGTAACTGATAAAGCTATTCTATCTATTAAGTGTGGCCAGTAATAGTGGTTAAGTGCATGCAGGTTCAGCTGCTAATAAGGGGTTTAAACATAAGATCTCCCC
The DNA here is from genome assembly GCF_027579735.1 of Bombina bombina. Classification (NCBI taxonomy): domain Eukaryota; kingdom Metazoa; phylum Chordata; class Amphibia; order Anura; family Bombinatoridae; genus Bombina; species Bombina bombina. The sequence goes on along the minus strand of NC_069499.1, from coordinate 508,015,171 downwards.
TTAGGAAACTGTCCTGAAAAGTTACTGGGTAATATAAATTAATAAATATATCCCCCGAGGCATCTCTCCCCACACTATAGCTTAATGCTGAACATCCCTTTTTTAAAAAAAAAAAAAAAGGAAAGAGGTTTGGAAAGGAAGGGATAGAAAAGATAATTACCCACAGTATACAAATAAAGAGAAAGGAAAGTGGAGAATTTATGTGTTGCATCTATATAGATCCATGCCTCTCCCTACTAAGTTACACACAGAGATTTATTATGCATACCATGATTATACTGCATATTACTGGTAACTGATAAAAAGGAATCGATAAGAAATAGGTTGCCAGCTAGCAAGGTTTTTACCTTTTTAGTTTATTATCTCTGATACATAAAGTGGTTCAGATTTGAATAGTACTGTGACTGTGCTGCATTGGAAATAAGTATTTTGAGTTAATATTGAATAGTTTTTGTGTGGTGTGCTCACTATTTTTTTTGTGTTTTTGCCTTTTTTGTTTTTTTTTTAAAGTAATTACCTCTCTGTTTATATTCCCTTTTTTTTTTTTCTTTTTTTTTTTTTTTCCACTTTTTGAATTTAATTTGCATGGATATTGTGATTAACATATGTATTGTGTGATGCTCTGTTGATTCATGATGGCTCTGTATTGAAGTAAGCACATCATGATTTTTTGATTCACTGTTTATTTATATGTAGACACATCACAACACATTCACTGTGTCTAATATAGCCCAGCGGGTTTGAAGGCTGGTCTGATATTGTTGGTTGAGCTGCACTTATTTTTAAGCTCTCTTAGAAATTGTAGGTATTAGTATTAGCCTATAATCAAAGGTTCTGTGGTACCTTTAGCACTAATTAACACGGTTAGGACTAAGTTTTTAATTAGATTTTGTATTAGTCACGATTCACTTTTTTACCGAATATATGGAAAGATATATATCACATTCTAAACCCTCTTCACCCAGCATGCCACCTAAAACTAAAGATAAAAAATCTAAGCCCAGTGAAAGCAGTTCAGACACGCAAAGTCAGAATGAATTAGCTGTGAGCTCTTTAGATAACACTTCATTAATCCAACAGATCTCTGAGCTAGTCATGCCACAATTTGAAGTTCTAAAACAAGAAATGGCAACAGTTACTAACGAAATAAAGCAGTTTGCAACTCGTATGAATGAAATTGAATCGAGAGTCTCAGATCTAGAAGATAGAGCAGTAACAAAGGATCAGATGACTAACTCGCATGAGGTTAGACTTCTCTCACTACAAGCTAAATTAGAAGAACTTGAGGATAGGGCACGGCGCAACAACCTGAGGGTTGTTGGGCTACCGGAAACGGCAGAGTTTCACGATTTGATAAATTTTGCTGCTACACAACCAAAATTACTCGGTAGTAATATTGAAAACATAAGAATCCCGATAGAGAGAGCAAATAGATTAGGCCCTCCTAGAGGGAGTCTAGATACTCAGGTAAGACCGCGAGCAGTAATCATTAAATTTCTGAATTTCCAAGACAAATTCCATATCCTCAGATTATACCGTAAAAATAACAATCTCATGATTGGCTCCCACAAAATCTTAATATTTCAGGATTTTTCAATAGAAACTCAAAACAGGCGTAAGGAAATGGCTCCTTACTGCTCTAAAATGATTAAAGCTAATTTAAAGGCAAGATTGGTATATCCTGCTAAGGTAATCTTTGAAAAAGATGGCGAATCTCACAGCTTTACGAAGCCGGAAGAGATTAAAAAATATTTTGCCAGAGTATAGGTCTACAATAAAGGAAGTAAGGTAGGAGAAGGGTTCTATAAAGAAAGGAACGAGGATGAGGAAGCAAGAAGAAGTGATAATGTTGGTTGTGCTGGGGAACAATAGAGGTATAGGAATGCCTAAACACATAAATAGAATTTTAACAATAAGTAACTGGGTGGGAAGCGAGGTAGATGATATTAGTAATCCAGTAGATTTGAGGAGGGGAATGGGGTGGGGGGCGTACCCCCTTTTTTTTTTCTCTCTTTTATTTAGATGGTTAAGTTGAAATTAGTGTCCTGGAATGCTGGGGGGATTTCATGCCCCAGCAAAAGGAAATTGATTATCAGACATCTTGGACTCCAAAAGCCAGACATAGCATTCATCCAGGAGACCCATCTCAGACCAAAAGAAGCGGTTAAACTTAGATCTAAGTGGGTGGGGGAGATATTATTTACCCCATATGATAAAGCAAAAAGAGGCCTCGCTATTTTAATTCACAAACAATTGGACTGTAAAATGATTACAGTAGAAAATGATTCTAATGGGAGATATCAGATTATGGAGATTGAAGTTAACGGTTCCAATTTTGTTCTCTGTAATATATATGGTCCCAATCTGATCGATAAAGGATTTTGGGAAGATTTAAGTTTAAAATTATTTATGCATACTGGGAAAAATTTAGTGGTGGTAGGGGACTTCAATATGGCTTTCTCGCATATTTTAGACAGATCTAAGTCAAGATTCTTGCCGAGAAAGGCCAGGGAAGCTGACATCCTCCAAATGTTTAGGAAGAAGTTAGCTCTATACGATGTGTGGCGGGGACAAAACCCGGATCGTCGCGAGTATACGTGTGTTTCACGTGCCCACTCTTCTTTCTCTAGAATAGATTATTTTTTAATCTCTAAGCATATGGCTAGAATGCAAATTCGGGCAGACATTGGTGAGATCCTGGTCTCTGCCCATGCTACTATCACACTAGAGATTGGAATAAGTGATAAGAGCAGGTTGAAAAATACTAGGATGTACTTCCCTCAATACCTGTATCACAATTTGCACTTCAAAAAATGGGTTAAAAACAGATGGTATCAATTTAGGGCCGAGAATAAAGACTATATAAATAGACCAGAAATTCTCTGGGAAACCGCGGAAGCGGTCTTCAGAGGAGAGATAAAGGTATACTTGGCTAGGATGCGAACAATTTGGGGGAAAAGGGAGGAGCAACTTGCGAATACCTTAAGCAACAACTATAGGAAATATTTAAGCAACCCTTTGCCAGAGCAATGGCTCAAATACAAGGAGAGCAAAGCGCTCTATGATCTCTTCCTGAAACAAAATTCGATATCAGAAGAATTTAAATTGAAGGCCATATATTCAGGGGCTCAAAGTACGTCAGCTAAATATCTAGCTAGAATTGTTAAGATCAGACAACAGAAGAATTTTATCACTGCAGTTAAATTTAAGAACACCACGGTGACTGACTCTGCAGGAATTAGTGAAGCTTTCTTTCAGACCTTTCAAGAACTATATGCAGCTAAACAGATAGATATATCGTCGAAACAACAATTCTGGCAAGGGTTCACCATGCCTCAAATCGCGAGAGAGGATCTGCTAAGACTGAACGATCCTATTTCTCTGGATGAAGTCATTAACTCTATTAAAAAGTTAAAACTCGGGAAAGCTCCGGGCCAGACTCCCTCCCAGCAGAATTCTATAAATTACTTCTCGATCAAGTTCCGACGGTGCTGGTTCAACTTTACAATAATTATTATACCCAGAACAAGTCACAGTCGTGCTTGTTCGTGGCGTCCAACATAGTTTTGATTCCAAAGAAAGATAAAGATCTTGAACTGCCCTCTTCCTACAGGCCTATCTCACTCTTGAATCAAGATTATAAAATTCTTACTTACATTCTTGCTAATAGATTAAAAGTGCCTTTAGGTTATCTGATGCATCAGGATCAGACCGGTTTTATGACAGGAATGAATCCTGTCAAGAACCTGAGGAAAGTGCAATTGGTTCTGGATTTCTTTTGGAATAAAGTGGAAAGACAGAGATCTCATATTAAGCCAGATCTTGCTATTCTCACGATCAACGCTGAGAAAGCGTTCGATTCCATTATATGGGATCATTTAATAACGGTTTTGGGGAAATTTGGTATAGCTGGTAATTTCCAACAATTTATATCACAGCTTTATAAGGCACCAACCTCCACAATTAAAGTAAATGGGGAAGCAACAGAAAAGGTTATTCTCGGACGAAGTACGCGGCAAGGATGCCCGCTTTCGCCTTTCTTATTTAATCTGTCTCTTGAACCACTGGCAATGTATTTAAGGAAGGAACTACATGGTATTCAGGTAGGGAGTCATAAGATAGTTCTTTCATTATATGCAGATGACCTCCTTCTATTTCTTAGTAACACACAGGACTCTATTCCTCGTCTTCTGGAAATATTTAATCTGTTTAGCTCCTTTTCAGGATATAAAATAAACTATGAAAAATCTGAGATCATGTGAATCCGTAAACCTCTAGGTCAGAGCCGGCATCCATTTATAGAATCGCTACAGATCACATACCTAGGAATCAGGTTAACTAGGGATCCTAGTCGCTGGTATGAGCAGAATGTTATTACACAATATAGTGAGGGGGTGAACTCTATTTCCATAACTTATGGCGTAATTATGAAATTTTTGGGTCAGAAAAATATAATTGAAATATCATCAAAATGAGCTAAAGAAAAAGTGGAGGTTGAGAGTGAGACCTTCACACAGAGTATTACTCTTGCAGCTGGGGCAACTTGCATGCATTCTTGGAAGGAATCCCACATGAAATTATTAAATAGGGCGTATTTAACGCCTACTAGATTGGCAAAATGGCGTCCTGAGAATAAGAACTGCCCCAAATGCAGTAAAGAACAGACAGACTTTTTGCATTGCTTCTGGGAGTGCCCCAAAATATTTAAATTTTGGCAAAAGATAAATTTCTGGATAGGTAAATTAATTGGGATAAAATTTAAAGTTATTCCACACCAAATAATGTTTTTTTGCAAATTCTCGCCCGCTATACCTAACAATAGATTTCTGAATCTATCAATCCTGACAGCTTGTAACATAATATTAAAAAATTGGAAAAACCATAAATCACCTAAGTTTACAGACTTTTTAAAAGAAGTGCAACATCAAATGGTGATGGAACAGTGTCAGGTAAAAGTCAATAATCCAAAAATGATCACCAGATTTTTCAGTAAATGGAAGAGATATATCTATTCACTCCCCTTAGAGATGCAGAGACAAGCGGTGAATCAATTCAAGTCCTCAGCGTGGGTACAACGTCAAATAGAGCTGGGTCTCCTACCTAGAGCATGGTTCAATCAATAGCTTTTGAAAGAGCCTGATATATCTCTCCCTACAGGTATATAGCACTAATGCCACTTTACTCGTAGTTTAGTATATAATTATATATTTATTTATTTTTTTTATTTTTATTTTTTTCTCGCCCCCTCCCTCTTTTCCTCTCCTCCCCAGATCAAGGCTAAGCAGACTAAGTCTTGACATTTTAAGGGATTAGGAACTTAGGCTCTGGGTAATAAGGTTAGCAAATGAATGTATCCTTTATACCATCTAATAAATCTTAGTTTTTGAAAGTGGAAATCTCTCGCCAACTGCCACACTGATAGAGGACACATGCTGAATAGATAAGAGGGTTTCAAAAATGGTATAGACTTACAATGACTCCTATAGACCAGACATTTGTGTTTTTACATAGAGCTGAGTCATTAATATGGATAGGATGTTTAATTGATATCTTGGTAGTTAAAATATGTAAAGATATAAGAAGTTATTTTCTGGTATTAGTGAAGGTAACTGGTTGTACCAAGTTAATAATGGAAATTGTCTGTATTTGCTTATGTGAAGTACAGGAGCTGCGTCTCCTAAACAATTGTATTATAATTCTTTTTCTTTTTGAAAAAAAAAAGAAAAGAAAAAAAAAAAAGAAATGTGGATAAATATAATGAGGTATGTAGTAGCCAATCTATTGCTCATTAACAAAGTGGTGTGAGACCCTTTAGCTGAACTATGCAATTCATTTCTTTCAAATTAGGAGCCCATTAACAATACCAAATTCTTCACAGCAATGATCCTATTTTAGGAAATCTAATGCCGCTAAATAATTGCTTACTTCAATATATGAGGGGTAGTCCTACTATCAAGAAAAGGAATTTAATTTTCTAAAAGCTGTTATATGATTGTCTAGTACCAATCACACCAGCAATCACTAGCCACTTTTAAAAAAAATTGGAGAAAATAAAATTGTGATGAAACCCGAATACACCAAGTAGAAGAGTGCACGAATAGGTGGCATCATATTGAAAGACTTTTCTTATCCTAAATGAACCTGGGCAAAGTTAACAGCATTCCTATGTTATCAAAATTAAATTACTTATCTTTCATCTTGAAATTCGTGTTTAACATGCCTGTAGCCAATAAAAAGCTGATGTGAGAGAACAATGGAACTTACCCACGGTAGTGACTCCTACTGCTGCTTCAAAATGAGCAATGCTGAATTTTTAATTTGGCAAACAAATTCACAAGATTACTGTAAGATTCTGTGCCGTTAAAATCCTGTTTAGTAATATAAGGTCATTTGTTTCCTTTTAAGGAAAATATAGTAAAGGAGGCACTGATTTGATTTGGTGCTGGCAGTAGACCATGTATCAGAACCACCTCAACCAGATGTGAAGAGCAGCTGAGGTCTATGATATAGGTGAATCCTACAGAAACAGAAGATGCAGAGAACATCTATAGATACTCTTCTTCAGAAACATGAAATATTGTGTGCTTAACCTAAGGTGTGAGTTTAGTCTTACACATGAATAATTTTGTTAAAAGTTAAAGAGTGGCCATAAAATTTTATGAAAATGTATACAGAAGATTAACAGTATCTAAATGATTAATTAATGCTAAATGGCTATTGTTGTACTTATTAATTGTATAATGATACATCTGCTTTTATTAGTAAGGAACTTAAAAGGCTCACTGCTTAAATACCCAATACTAATAGTGATCTTTTTCATTTTATTTTAAACACTCTAATCAATTATGAATCTAGTGACTTCCCCTTTCAGTAAAAAATCCTCTAACACATATGTTTGCACTTTGAGTTCACTCAGGTGTGTTCCCTATAAAAACATGATCACAAAGGCTATTTTCCCTTAGCTGTAGAGGATATCACATACTCAACACATATACATATGTAAATGAACCTAAATGTTTGCCCTGGCCACTGTAGATGGCCTATACAATAGTGATAAATAAACCTTTAATGAATAAATACCATATATAAATAAAAAGAGAGAAGCGCTCAACCTGGGAACGAACAATAGCATAATAGCTTGCTCTATGGCTAGTTACCACCCAAGAAGCAGCCTCGTTTTGCTCAATATGTGCCTTTCACAGAGAAGAACTTTCCTGAAGCATATCAGTATGATCCTGACTTCACAGTACAGTCCAGCCCCGAAATACCAGGCAATCCCTCTCTGAACGAGAGAAACAGCAAAACCCCAGACGTACGTTTTGGCCTATTGTGGGCCTCGTCAGTGAGGTGCAGCCATATCCCTCTAGGCACACTGAGCAACGGGTCCACGTCTGGATTCCCGCATCACACTTAGGGAGACTTCCCAAAATGTCATAATTTGCATAAATAAAAAGAGAGAAGCGCTCAACCTGGGAACGAACAATAGCATAATAGCTTGCTCTATGGCTAGTTACCACCCAAGAAGCAGCCTCTTTTTGCTCAATATGTGCCTTTCACAGAGAAGAACTTTCCTGAAGCATATCAGTCTGATCCTGACTTCACAGTACAGTCCAGCCCCGAAATACCAGGCAATCCCTCTCTGAACGAGAGAAACAGCAAAACCCCAGACGTACGTTTCGGCCTATTGTGGGCCTCGTCAGTGAGGTGCAGCCATATCCCTCTAGGCACACTGAGCAACGGGTCCACGTCTGGATTCCCACATCACACTTAGGGAGACTTCCCAAAATGTCATAATTTGCATAAATAAAAAGAGAGAAGCGCTCAACCTGGGAACGAACAATAGCATAATAGCTTGCTCTATGGCTAGTTACCACCCAAGAAGCAGCCTCTTTTTGCTCAATATGTGCCTTTCACAGAGAAGAACTTTCCTGAAGCATATCAGTCTGATCCTGACTTCACAGTACAGTCCAGCCCCGAAATACCAGGCAATCCCTCTCTGAACGAGAGAAACAGCAAAACCACAGACGTACGTTTCGGCCTATTGTGGGCCTCGTCAGTGAGGTGCAGCCATATCCCTCTAGGCACACTGAGCAACGGGTCCACGTCTGGATTCCCGCATCACACTTAGGGAGACTTCCCAAAATGTCATAATTTGCATAAATAAAAAGAGAGAAGCGCTCAACCTGGGAACGAACAATAGCATAATAGCTTGCTCTATGGCTAGTTACCACCCAAGAAGCAGCCTCTTTTTGCTCAATATGTGCCTTTCACAGAGAAGAACTTTCCTGAAGCATATCAGTCTGATCCTGACTTCACAGTACAGTCCAGCCCCGAAATACCAGGCAATCCCTCTCTGAACGAGAGAAACAGCAAAACCCCAGACGTACGTTTCGGCCTATTGTGGGCCTCGTCAGTGAGGTGCAGCCATATCCCTCTAGGCACACTGAGCAACGGGTCCACGTCTGGATTCCCGCATCACACTTAGGGAGACTTCCCAAAATGTCATAATTTGCATAAATAAAAAGAGAGAAGCGCTCAACTAGCCATAGAACAAGCTATTATGCTATTGTTCGTTCCCAGGTTGAGCGCTTCTCTCTTTTTATTTATGCAAATTATGACATTTTGGGAAGTCTCCCTAAGTGTGATGCGGGAATCCAGACGTGGACCCGTTGCTCAGTGTGCCTAGAGGGATATGGCTGCACCTCACTGACGAGGCCCACAATAGGCCGAAACGTACGTCTGGGGTTTTGCTGTTTCTCTCGTTCAGAGAGGGATTGCCTGGTATTTCGGGGCTGGACTGTACTGTGAAGTCAGGATCAGACTGATATGCTTCAGGAAAGTTCTTCTCTGTGAAAGGCACATATTGAGCAAAAAGAGGCTGCTTCTTGGGTGGTAACTAGCCATAGAGCAAGCTATTATGCTATTGTTCGTTCCAAAGTTGAGCGCTTCTCTCTTTTTATTTATGCAAATTATGACATTTTGGGAAGTCTCCCTAAGTGTGATGCGGGAATCCAGACGTGGACCCGTTGCTCAGTGTGCCTAGAGGGATATGGCTGCACCTCACTGACGAGGCCCACAATAGGCCGAAACGTATGTCTGGGGTTTTGCTGTTTCTCTCGTTCAGAGAAGGATTGCCTGGTATTTCGGGGCTGGACTGTACTGTGAAGTCAGGATCAGACTGATATGCTTCAGGAAAGTTCTTCTCTGTGAAAGGCACATATTGAGCAAAAAGAGGCTGCTTCTTGGGTGGTAACTAGCCATAGAGCAAGCTATTATGCTATTGTTCGTTCCCAAGTTGAGCGCTTCTCTCTTTTTATTTATGTAAATACCATATATACTAATACACTTCTAAATTATTTCCTGTGGCAATTTCATGTGCAATATAATAGAATAATTCCAAATAGTCTTTAAACACGTGCAAAGATGCTCAAAAGGTAATTTTAGGGCTTTGTCTTATGCCCTAGTTCTTTAAGGTGTTGAACTTGAAAATGCACAAGTGGTCTTGAAGGTTTTTTTTATAAGTCTCTTGAAAATTGATTGTGATTGTTGAGTACTTTTCAGCTCCATGTTAAGAATATGGCTTTTTCTGTCAGCTGAAAATGCTATTGGAGGTTCAGGAAATAACTGAATATTTGATATTGTTATCATGTTGGAACAAGTGGTGGCTTCTTTGACCAGACAAAGAGCTGAAAATGCATCAGCTGATTGATTGTGATCAACCCCATGGATAGATTGGAGCAATAATGCATACATTGCATGCTCTAATGAATAGATTTGCTTCCATTTGAGACACCCTGTCAGGTTTCATCTAGTAATTCTCTATCACTTAGATTACAAGTCTTGCGCTATAGAGGGTATTTAACTAACACAACAAAAGTTGTGTTATTTCACCCTCCGTATCGCTGCCATTACAAGTTTTAGAAAGCCGGCTTGTGAATGCAATATGGTTGCGTTGAGCTCCATACCGCAAAAAAGACAAGCGCTGCTTTGACGTGCTTGTGCACACTTTTCCCATAGATATCAATGGGGAGAGAGTGTTAGAAATAAACCTAACACCTGCGATCGCAGAATGAAAAGCTCTGTAACGCAGCCCCATTGATGTCTATGAGGAAAAAAGTAACATTTAAACCTAACATAAACCCCACATCTAAACACCCCTAATCTGCTGCCCCCAACATCGCCGCCACCTACATAATGTTATTAACCCCTAATCTGCCGCTCCCGATATTGCCGCAACCAAAATAAATCTATTAACCACTAATCTGACGCTCCCGATCTCACCGCAACTATTTTTAAAAAATAACACCCCAAAATAAAAAACCCTAATCTATTATAAACTACCAAGGGCCCTTAAAAGGGCCTTTTATAGGGCATTGTCCTAAAGAAATCAGCTATTTTCCTACAAAAGAAAAACAACCAGTATACAAACTCCCACCCCCCAAACCCACAAAATAAAAATGATGTAAAACCTAATCTACCCATTGCCCTGAAAAGGCTGTTCAAATTCGAATCAGCCAATAGAATGAGAGCTGCTTAAATCCTATTGGCTTATTTGAACAGCCAATAGGATTTTAGCAGCCCTAATTCCTATTGGCTGATTTAAATTTTTCAGCCAATAGGAATGCAATGGTACCCCCAGTATAAAAGGGGTACCTTGCATTTCAATCCTTAGTGTGTGGCAGACGATCGCAAGAAGAGGACCTCCATGTCGGATTGATGGACCTCCGCCTGGACCTCTGCCTTGGACCTTCGCCTGGACTTCCGCCTTTGCATCGACCGCTCCACCTCCGCAGGGATGAAGAAGATGCCGGTCCCGTGATGGATGAATATGGAGCCGCCGGGATGGAGATCGTTCAAGCGGGACTTCAGCAACTGTGAGTACCTAAAGAGGGGTTAGTGTTATGTTTTTTTAAGGTTTTTTGGGTGTTTTTTTTTTTAGTTTAGGGGCATTTCTTATAAGAGCTGAATGCCCTTTTAAAGGAAATGCACATACAAATGCCCTTTACAGGGCAGTTGGTAGATTAGGTTTTTAGATAGTTTTTTTTATTTTGGGGGTTGGGGGTTTGTAATGTTAGTGGGTCTTTGTATTTTTCTTTAGAAAAAGAGCTGATTTCTTTAGGACAATGCCCTACAAAAGGCCTTTAAACGGCTATTGGTAGTTTATTATAGATTAGGTTTCTTTTATTTTGGGGTGTTTTTTTTTTTAAATGCATATTAGAATAGGAATAATTGTTATTATTTTTGATAATTCATTTGTTATTTTGTGTAATGTTTTTTTTTTTCTTTCTGCGGTGGGTTTTTTGTTTTTAGAATAGCCATTTTTTTAATTTTAATGGGCAGCAAAAGAGCTGAATGCCCTTTTAAGGACAATGCCCATACAAAGGGCAATGGGTAGACTAGGTTTCACTTTATTTTTATTTTGTGGGTTTGGGGGGTTTGTATACTGTTAGGCGGTGTTTGTTTTTCTCTTGTAGGAAAAGAGCTGAATTCTTTAGGGCAATGCTAGGGCCTTTTAAGGGCCCTTGGTAGTTTATTATAGATTAGGGTTTTTTTATTTTGGGATATTTATTTATTTTTTTAAACAGGGTATTAGAATAAAAATAATTTTTATTATTTTGTTTGTTATTTTTTGTAATTGTAGGTTTTTTTATTTTGTGTAATGGTAGGTTTCAGTGTAAGGCAGCTTAGGTTTTTATCTCTCTGGTAAGTTTGTATTTATTTTTACTGGGTAGTTAGTAAATAGTTAATAATTATTTACTAACTAGTCTACCTAGTTAAAATAAATACACACTTACCTGTGAAGTAAAAATAAAACCTAAGCTAGCTACAATATAACTATTAGTTATAGTGTAGCTAGCTTAGTTTTTATTTTACAGGTAAGTATGTATTTAGTTAATAATTGTAACTTTAATTTAGCTCTTTTTTAATTATGTTACACTTAGGAGGTGTTAGGGTTAGGTTTAGGGTTAGGTTTAGGGGGTTAATAGTTTTATTTAGGTTGTTGCGATGTGGGGGCTGGCGGTTTAGGGGTTAATATGTTTATTTAGGGGTAGTAATGTGGGAGGCCAGAGGTTTAGGGGTTAATAACTTTATTTAGTGGTGGAGATGTTGGGGAGTGGCGGAATAGGGGTTAATAGCTATATTATAGTGTGGGCAATGTTGGTGTGTGGGGTGAATAAGGGGTTAATATTTTTAGTATAGTGGGACGATGTCGGGGAGCAGCGGAATAGGGGTTAATACATTTTATTAGTAGGGGCGATGTCGGGAGTGGCAGATTAGGGATTAATAACTTTAATATAGTATTTGCGAAGTTGGAGGGCCTCGGTTTAGAGGTTAATAGGTAGTTTATGGGTGTTAGTGTACTTTGTAACACTTTAGTTATGAGTTTTATGTAACAGTTTTGTTGTGTAAAACTCATAACTACTGCTCTCAGATGGTGTAACTGATCTTGTCGTTATAGGGTGTAACGCAAGCTTTTTAGCTTCACCGCAAAACTTGTAATGGCAGCGCTATGGGAATCCCATGAAAAAACTTTATTTTTTGAGTTCGGGACTGACGTTGCGTTACAGGCTAAAATTTTTGCAGTACAGCAAAACCGACAAGACTCCTAATGGCTGCGTTACTGTTTTTTTTTTTTTTTTTTTTTTATAAACAATTTTATTAAAGAATTCAATTTTGCATACAATTGGATTTAGACAAGTATAACTAGAACATGGTTTCAATTTATGTAAACAATGTTCAAAACAAGTTTGCAGTTAGAAATATTTCTTATTATCATAATGAGCAGTATATCGATAAATGAATATATGAACTACCAGTGTACCAGTATACCGGCTATAATCTAAAAATAGGTTACATTGATATCTAGCATTCCTTTTGCTTACTGAAGATTGTAAAAGAGTGTGTATAATAGTAAGTATAATAAACACAAGCTGTCTTATAGGCCAATACTTTTCAGAGTGCATATGTGTACCTTGTCATTTACTCAGATTATATGTCATTTGGGATGTGATGGGTGCTATGTTTAAATATTCTTCCCATAGAAAGCACATTGAGTGATAACCGGCTTGTCGATGTGTCTGCCCATAATGGTATTTTTCCAACATTAAGGGGATACATTTCTTACTTGAATCCATACAAGAATACAATACGAACCAACAAATTAATACCCCATACCCCTAAATAAAAACACAACACTCAGGGTTTGGGAAGAAAAAACCGACCTCCCCCAACGGGGGGAGGGGTTGCTTTATTAACAGAATTAACTAATTGAATCAATAACAACTGCTACTAGCTGGCAAGATACCCTGTCCTAACAACCCACTAAGGGGTGTGGCCGCCCTGGGAATGAGGACGCCCTCATTCCGCCTACTTGTTTGCTCAAGGAAGATCGCCCAGCGAGCCGACCAATCCCTAGCCCCTCGGCGACTAGGGTCCTCCACGCTCACTGTCCCTTCCCTCTATCCTTGTCCTCAAATATCTTTGATGCCACACCCCTTTCCGCCCTGAGAAAGCATGACGCCATGCCAACTCCCAACAACCTACCGGGTTGCGGGGTCTCCAAACTGGATAGACATCGGTCCCCCAGCCAAAAGACTGTTAGTTCCGACGGGAGACCCCATACTACTATTACTGCCCATGGGCTTACCAAGGTCCACATGACTATGCAGCCCCCTGCCAAGGGAAACTAAGCCAGCTTAAATCACGAACCGCCATCAATCCGCTTCATCGCCTGTAAAGGAATAACATAAACCACAGGGCGGGCTGGGAGGGAAGACAAAAAACAGGTTAGTGATTTACTTTCTGTTTACCTTTCCTTTTATCACTTCTGAATCTCCTCCCCTTATTCCCACACTGTCAGCAAACTACACTCCCCCTTTAACCCTTTCCACTCTTTCCTTCCTTCAGAATAAATTCCCCCTTAATTTGTTTCGTCCCTAATTAGGTCCTACACTTTTCTAAGGGGATAAATTTCTTACTTGAATCCATACAAGAATACAATACGAACCAACAAATTAATACCCCATACCCCTAAATAAAAACACAACACTCAGGGTTTGGGAAGAAAAAACCGACCTCCCCCAACGGGGGGAGGGGTTGCTTTATTAACAGAATTAACTAATTGAATCAATAACAACTGCTACTAGCTGGCAAGATACCCTGTCCTAACAACCCACTAAGGGGTGTGGCCGCCCTGGGAATGAGGACGCCCTCATTCCGCCTACTTGTTCGCTCAAGGAAGATCGCCCAGCGAGCCGACCAATCCCTAGCCCCTCGGCGACTAGGGTCCTCCACGCTCACTGTCCCTTCCCTCTATCCTTGTCCTCAAATATCTTTGATGCCACACCCCTTTCCGCCACCCCAAAAGAGGACACGGTACTCTTGCCCCCCCCTAACACACACAGGAAGCCAGGACCTGCCTGACGTTCTCCAAAAACAAGTCCATACCCTTATCCGACAGATGTACTTGATCCCTCCTGAACAGACTCACATCATCAATTTTGATGTTCTCATGAGACACCACCTTACCACCTGCTGCTAATACTACCCTGCCTACATCCCTATTCAGCTTCCTCTTAACCCGGAAACCCGCTTTCCTGGTGGCCATATGTCTCCAAACATTCCTTGAGACAATCTTAGACCATATAATAGTAACCCCTTGAAATTGAGTCTGTAACCATTTGATGTCAGACACCATTATGTCCGACAAATCCCCCATAGGCATAGTCCCTACATCGTTGCCTCCAAGATGAAGAAGAATGACGTGCGGCTTGCCCCATCTTCTCCTAGCCTCCGCTACTTGCTCAGGTAAGTGCCGCCACATCATGCCTCTCCTGCCTAACCATCTAATAGATACCCTCGCGGACGGCAGTCCCAACTGCTGTCCTCCCGGCTGAGACGCAGCCCGAATAGCCGCCCAATGGATATATGAATGTCCGACCACCCATATTCGCCTGCAAGCTGCAACCTGACCTGAAAAACATTGACAACCATAAAGTCCTGGCTACCCAAACACCCAACCATAACACAACATTTTCGAAAAAAACCACAGAAACTCTAAATCAAACTAATGCTGACTAAGTGGCCTAATGTACTTTTTGTATTGCGCCGACGACCACCTCCCCAATGCCTTTATCTGCACCTCAGACTGTCCTGCCATGGCCGCATCCGTAGCCGAACCTATCCGGAACGAATGCGGCGCCACGACTGCCGGATCCCATCCCAATTCAAGCACAACTTTTCTTAAAACTGCCCTATACTGAAACTGTGACAAATAAGAGCCATCCTCATGCACCAAAAAGGGGCCACTCACATCGGGCCTAACTGCTATGAACCTACAGCATAGCTGTACCGGACAAATAGACGGCTCCACCTGCGACAGCAAGTTGAGCCATCTACCCTTCCCTGCCTGATCTGTCTTCGATCTAGCAACAAAAACTAACACTGCCCCATCCTCTACTCTCACATGCTCCCTCAACAATCCTGCACCCTGTAAACTTCTGGATCTGGACACCAACTCGCTTATCCTGAGAGCTGCAAAGTATGCTAACGAAAAAGCTACCGCAAACAAATAAACCTCAAACTTGGAATCACAAACACCATCTAATTGTCCTATTAGCTGCGCCAATCTAGCCCTAGTAATTGGTTCTCTCATATCCTTGCGTCTGCCCCCTAGCCTACGAACCCCTTTTAATGCGGTCCTAGCTATAAAGGTCCTGGTTACATCCTCCACCCCATATAATTTTGAGAAAAACGCAACTGCAGCCACCTTACCTCCTATGACTCCCGCCGAAACCCCTGCCAACTCCATTGCCCCAAGCCAGCTAATAAACAACGCCACCGAAGGAGTCCTCCATGTGGCACCATACACCCTCAAAAATTCACCCCACTCACCCCAAGCGCTGCCGTAAGCTTGCCAAGTCCTAGGAGCTAATGCGCCCTTTAATAGCCTTAACGCTGCTCCCCAGAATTCGCCACCTGCCAGAAATACGTTTGGACAAGCATTACCTCCCTCTCCAGCGCCGGCCTATCCTACCTTAGCCCGGATCCCCTAACTTAACTAAAAAACCTGCCAACGGAGGTAAACGTCAACTGCTATAAACACTCACAAAATGACACCAGTAGTGCCTAACTTCGCAACTGCAAACAAAACCTCTGAACTTAAGTATGCCCTATCCCCTAAACAGTAAAAAAATTAACTATTGCTGCGGTGCCCACCGGAGAACGCACCCCTGCCTAACGCACCCTGTCTGGCCTGCTGTTCGCCGCTAAAGCTGTCCCTTTTCCGAGCACAGTCATTTCCCGGATGAGCCCCCCCGCAATAACATAATTTATGTAAGAACTTACCTGATAAATTCATTTCTTTCATATTAACAAGAGTCCATGAGCTAGTGACGTATGGGATATACATTCCTACCAGGAGGGGCAAAGTTTCCCAAACCTTAAAATGCCTATAAATACACCCCTCACCACACCCACAAATCAGTTTAACGAATAGCCAAGAAGTGGGGTGATAAGAAAAAAAGTGCGAAGCATATAAAATAAGGAATTGGAATAATTGTGCTTTATACAAAAAAATCATAACCACCACAAAAAAGGGTGGGCCTCATGGACTCTTGTTAATATGAAAGAAATGAATTTATCAGGTAAGTTCTTACATAAATTATGTTTTCTTTCATGTAATTAACAAGAGTCCATGAGCTAGTGACGTATGGGATAATGACTACCCAAGATGTGGATCTTTCCACACAAGAGTCACTAGAGAGGGAGGGATAAAATAAAGACAGCCAATTCCTGCTGAAAATAATCCACACCCAAATAAAAGTTTAACAAAAAACATAAGCAGAAGATTCAAACTGAAACCGCTGCCTGAAGAACTTTTCTACCAAAAACTGCTTCAGAAGAAGAAAATACATCAAAATGGTAGAATTTAGTAAAAGTATGCAAAGAGGACCAAGTTGCTGCTTTGCAGATCTGGTCAACCGAAGCTTCATTCCTAAACGCCCAGGAAGTAGATACTGACCTAGTAGAATGAGCTGTAATTCTTTGAGGCGGAATTTTACCCGACTCAACATAGGCAAGATGAATTAAAGATTTCAACCAAGATGCCAAAGAAATGGCAGAAGCTTTCTGGCCTTTCCTAGAACCGGAAAAGATAACAAATAGACTAGAAGTCTTACGGAAAGATTTCGTAGCTTCAACATAATATTTCAAAGCTCTAACAACATCCAAAGAATGCAATGATTTCTCCTTAGAATTCTTAGGATTAGGACATAATGAAGGAACCACAATTTCTCTACTAATGTTGTTGGAATTCACAACTTTAGGTAAAAATTCAAAAGAAGTTCGCAACACCGCCTTATCCTGATGAAAAATCAGAAAAGGAGACTCACACGAAAGAGCAGATAATTCAGAAACTCTTCTAGCAGAAGAGATGGCCAAAAGGAACAAAACTTTCCAAGAAAGTAATTTAATGTCCAATGAATGCATAGGTTCAAACGGAGGAGCTTGAAGAGCTCCCAAAACCAAATTCAAACTCCATGGAGGAGAAATTGACTTAATGACAGGTTTTATACGAACCAAAGCTTGTACAAAACAATGAATATCAGGAAGAATAGCAATCTTTCTGTGAAAAAGAACAGAAAGAGCAGAGATTTGTCCTTTCAAAGAACTTGCGGACAAACCCTTATCCAAACCATCCTGAAGAAATTGTAAAATTCTCGGTATTCTAAAAGAATGCCAAGAAAAATGATGAGAAAGACACCATGAAATATAAGTCTTCCAGACTCTATAATATATCTCTCTAGATACAGATTTACGAGCCTGTAACATAGTATTAATCACGGAGTCAGAGAAACCTCTAAGACCAAGAATCAAGCGTTCAATCTCCATACCTTTAAATTTAAGGATTTCAGATCCGGATGGAAAAAAGGACCTTGTGACAGAAGGTCTGGTCTTAACGGAAGAGTCCATGGCTGGCAAGATGCCATCCGGACAAAATCCACATACCAAAACCTGTGAGGCCATGCCGGAGCTATTAGCAGAACAAACGAGCATTCCCTCAGAATCTTGGAGATTACTCTTGGAAGAAGAACTAGAGGCGGAAAGATATAGGCAGGATGATACTTCCAAGGAAGTGATAATGCATCCACTGCCTCCGCCTGAGGATCCCGGGATCTGGACAGATACCTGGGAAGTTTCTTGTTTAGATGAGAGGCCATCAGATCTATCTCTGGAAGCCCCCACAATTGAACAATCTGAAGAAATACCTCTGGGTGAAGAGACCATTCGCCCGGATGCAACGTTTGGCGACTGAGATAATCCGCTTCCCAATTGTCTACACCTGGGATTTGAACCGCAGAGATTAGACAGGAGCTGGATTCCGCCCAAACCAAAATTCGAGATACTTCTTTCATAGCCAGAGGACTGTGAGTCCCTCCTTGATGATTGATGTATGCCACAGTTGTGACATTGTCTGTCTGAAAACAAATGAACGATTCTCTCTTCAGAAGAGGCCAAAACTGAAGAGCTCTGAAAACTGCACGGAGTTCCAAGATATTGATCGGTAATCTCACCTCCTGAGATTCCCAAACTCCTTGTGCCGTCAGAGATCCCCACACAGCTCCCCAACCTGTGAGACTTGCATCTGTTGAAATTATAGTCCAGGTCGGAAGAACAAAAGAAGCCCCCTGAATTAAACGATGGTGATCTGTCCACCACGTTAGAGAGTGCCGAACAATCGGTTTTAAAGATATTAATTGATATATCTTCGTGTAATCCCTGCACCATTGGTTCAGCATACAGAGCTGAAGAGGTCGCATGTGAAAACGAGCAAAGGGGATCGCGTCCGATGCAGCAGTCATAAGACCTAGAATTTCCATGCATAAGGCTACCGAAGGGAATGATTGAGACTGAAGGTTTCGACAGGCTGTAATCAATTTTAGACGTCTCTTGTCTGTTAAAGACAAAGTCATGGACACTGAATCTATCTGGAAACCCAGAAAGGTTACCCTTGTTTGAGGAATCAAAGAACTTTTTGGTAAATTGATCCTCCAACCATGATCTTGAAGAAACAACACAAGTCGATTCGTATGAGACTCTGCTAAATGTAAAGACGGAGCAAGTACCAAGATATCGTCCAAATAAGGAAATACCACAATACCCTGTTCTCTGATTACAGACAGAAGGGCACCGAGAATCTTTGTGAAAATTCTTGGAGCTGTAGCAAGGCCAAACGGTAGAGCCACAAATTGGTAATGCTTGTCTAGAAAAGAGAATCTCAGGAACTGATAATGATCTGGATGAATCGGAATATGCAGATATGCATCCTGTAAATCTATTGTGGACATATAATTCCCTTGCTGAACAAAAGGCAATATAGTCCTTACAGTTACCATCTTGAACGTTGGTATCCTTACATAACGATTCAATAATTTTAGATCCAGAACTGGTCTGAAGGAATTCTCCTTCTTTGGTACAATGAAGAGATTTGAATAAAACCCCATCCCCTGTTCCGGAACTGGAACTGGCATAATTACTCCAGCCAACTCTAGATCTGAAACACAATTCAGAAATGCTTGAGCTTTCACTGGATTTACTGGGACATGGGAAAGAAAAAATCTCTTTGCAGGAGGTCTCATCTTGAAACCAATTCTGTACCCTTCTGAAACAATGTTCTGAATCCAAAGATTGTGAACAGAACTGATCCAAATTTCTTTGAAAAAACGTAACCTGCCCCCTACCAGTTGAACTGGAATGAGGGCCGTACCTTCATGTGAACTTAGAAGCAGGCTTTGCCTTTCTAGCAGGCTTGGATTTATTCCAGACTGGAGATGGTTTCCAAACTGAAACTGCTCCTGAGGACGAAGGATCAGGCTTTTGTTCTTTGTTGAAACGAAAGGAACGAAAACGATTGTTAGCCCTGTTTTTACCTTTAGACTTTTTATCCTGTGGTAAAAAAGTTCCTTTCCCACCAGTAACAGTTGAAATAATAGAATCCAACTGAGAACCAAATAATTTGTTTCCCTGGAAAGAAATGGAAAGTAGAGTTGATTTAGAAGCCATATCAGCATTCCAAGTCTTAAGCCATAAAGCTCTTCTGGCTAAGATAGCCAGAGACATAAATCTAACATCAACTCTAATAATATCAAAAATGGCATCACAGATGAAATTATTAGCATGCTGGAGAAGAATAATAATATCATGAGAATCACGATTTGTTACTTGTTGCGCTAGAGTTTCCAACCAAAAAGTTGAAGCTGCAGCAACATCAGCCAATGATATAGCAGGTCTAAGAAGATTACCTGAACATAGATAAGCTTTTCTTAGAAAAGATTCAATTTTTCTATCTAAAGGATCCTTAAACGAGGTACCATCTGATGTAGGAATGGTAGTACGTTTAGCAAGGGTAGAAATAGCCCCATCAACTTTAGGGATTTTGTCCCAAAATTCTAATCTGTCAGGCGGAACAGGATATAATTGCTTAAAACGTTTAGAAGGAGTAAATGAATTACCCAATCTATCCCATTCCTTAGCAATTACTGCAGAAATAGCATTAGGAACAGGAAAGACTTCTGGAATAACCGCAGGAGCTTTAAAAACCTTATCCAAACGTATAGAATTAGTATCAAGAGGACTAGAATCCTCTATTTCTAAAGCAATTAGTACTTCTTTAAGTAAAGAGCGAATAAATTCCATCTTAAATAAATATGAAGATTTATCAGCATCAATCTCTGAGACAGAATCCTCTGAACCAGAAGAGTCCAAAGAATCAGAATGATGGTGTTCATTTAAAAATTCATCTGTAGAGAGAAAAGATTTAAAAGACTTTTTACGTTTACTAGAAGGAGAAATAACAGACAAAGCCTTCTTTATGGATTCAGAAACAAAATCTCTTATGTTATCAGGAACATTCTGCACCTTAGATGTTGAGGGAACTGCAACAGGCAATGGTACATCACTAAAGGAAATATTATCTGCATTAACAAGTTTGTCATGACATTTAATACAAACAACAGCTGGAGGAATAGCTACCAAAAGTTTACAGCAGATACACTTATCTTTGGTAGATCCAGCAGGCAGAGGTTTTCCTGTAGTATCTTCTGGCTCAGATGCAACGTGAGACATCTTGCAATATGTAAGAGAAAAAACAACATATAAAGCAAAATAGATCAAATTCCTTATAAGACAGTTTCAGGAATGGGAAAAAATGCCAAACATCAAGCTTCTAGCAACCAGAAGCAAATGAAAAATGATTCTGAAATAATGTGGAGACAAAAGCGACGCCCATATTTTTTGGCGCCAAATAAGACGCCCACATTATTTGGCGCCTAAATGCTTTTGGCGCCAAAAATGACGCCACATCCGGAACGCCGACATTTTTGGCGCAAAATAACGTCAAAAAAATGACGCAACTTCCGGCGACACGTATGACGCCGGAAACGGAAATGAATTTTTGCGCCAAAAAAATCCGCGCCAAGAATGACGCAATAAAATGAAGCATTTTCAGCCCCCGCGAGCCTAACAGCCCACAGGGAAAAAGTCAAATTTTTGAGGTAAGAAAAATATGATAATTAAAGCATAATCCCAAATATGAAACTGACTGTCTGGAAATAAGGAAAGTTGAACATTCTGAGTCAAGGCAAATAAATGTTTGAATACATATATTTAGAACTTTATAAATAAAGTGCCCAACCATAGCTTAGAGTGTCACAGAAAATAAGACTTACTTACCCCAGGACACTCATCTACATGTTTGTAGAAAGCCAAACCAGTACTGAAACGAGAATCAGTAGAGGAAATGGTAAATATAAGAGTATATCGTCGATCTGAAAAGGGAGGTAAGAGATGAATCTCTACGACCGATAACAGAGAACCTTATGAAATAGACCCCGTAGAAGGAGATCACTGCATTCAATAGGCAATACTCTCCTCACATCCCTCTGACATTCACTGCACGCTGAGAGGAAAACCGGGCTCCAACTTGCTGCGGAGCGCATATCAACGTAGAATCTAGCACAAACTTACTTCACCACCTCCCTTGGAGGCAAAGTTTGTAAAACTGATTTGTGGGTGTGGTGAGGGGTGTATTTATAGGCATTTTAAGGTTTGGGAAACTTTGCCCCTCCTGGTAGGAATGTATATCCCATACGTCACTAGCTCATGGACTCTTGTTAATTACATGAAAGAAATATACATACGTGCCTAAAAAGACACTGCATACCCCTGTCACACAGCTTCTCCTGAAACCGCCAGCATTCCCTACCCCCTTTCCTCCGAAATGTGCGATTCTGTTGCCCAGAAACCGTCGGTTTCTCTACAACCGCTATTGTCCCTTCCATGAGATCAAGATTGGACCATAAGTCCATCTCCTTCATCCCAAAAGTCAGGACTGGATTTGCCTCTAACGTTCTGCGAAACTGGGCGTCATATTGACGCCAAGCTGTCCCTTTCCCTCGCTCATGGATGTCATCAATGACCTCCATGTATTTTAGTATATTCACCGCCTGGCCTGGGTTCGCTTCAATATAACATGACGCAAGCACTCTAAAGCACCTCATCCACTCCTGATACGTCTCAGGTCTCTTTATCTTTTTGTCACCTGTCCCATCCTCTGCCATTTCCCTAACCTGATACGCTGCCCTAGATAATTCAAAGATTTTAACATACCGCCCCTCTCTAATCTTCCTGGCTATCTTGGGTTTCAAGTGAGAATGTAACAAATTAATTATGCAGGGATACGTGTCCGCTGTCCCCGCTACCCTGGATTTTTTACCCTTACTAGGCTCCTGTACTGTT
This sequence comes from Bombina bombina, assembly GCF_027579735.1. NCBI lineage: Eukaryota > Metazoa > Chordata > Amphibia > Anura > Bombinatoridae > Bombina > Bombina bombina. Next base: position 507,992,374 of record NC_069499.1, on the reverse strand, counting down.
GTCAAACTGGAAGACCCCACCATTACACCACCTGACTGACTTTTTTCCCCACTTCCTACCTTGGGCGTCCTACCTACTAATTTACGAATTTTTTTAAACAACTGCCTATGTCCCTCGTCCTTAAGACTCGTGGAGCTATCCGAATCCCCAGAAGTGGAGGACTCGCTCTCTCTAAGGTGTGGTGCGGTTAACAACTTACCAGGCCCTGACGCTGCAGATGCCGCCACCTCCGATGTCCCTGCTACTCTGCTCACCGAGGTTCCTTCGCTGCGCCCAGACAGCGCCCTCTCCTGCATCCCACTGTTCACCTCCTCCATGAGCCTGTTATGGTTTCCAACCTGCAAAATAGAAGAAACGGAGGGAGCACCACAGGAAGTAGCAGACGGCCCAGCAGACCCCCCAACCACCTCCTCAGAAAACCCGGTCCCTACATTAATCCTGACCCTATTCTTAGCTAGCAATCTTTTTTGAAGGTTAGACATTAGGTTCATATGACCTACTCTCACACCTGCTAGGTTTCTCTTAGGTGTAACAAAATTCCCAACTGGCACCCTCCCTGCTCTTTTTTCTGTAACCACAGGCTGTTCCCTGCCTGCCACAGTTCTCAAATCACTTCTTGTTTGATACACTAAATCCCTTTCCGAAGATAAACTATCCTGTCCTTGAACTGCTCGTTGCCTAGGGGAAACAGGCTTATCTACGCCTGCTACTGATCTCCTAACATCTCCTCTTAAACATCCTGCCTCTTTCTCTCCTATGGTTGAAGCTCTTGGCCCCGGTAATGCTCGCTGCCCAGTGAGAACAGGCTTATCTACGCCTGATAAAGTCTCTAACGATCCAGCCCCTACACCTGCTCGTTGCCTAGGGGAAACATTCCTAGCCATGCCAGATGAACAAGGTTTCTGTCCTGCGACACCTTTTCCCGCCCCCCTCACACTGCCTCGACCCCTCCCTCCCCCAACCCCTCCAACCACGGTCCTAACAGAGCGGGTAAGAGACCCGCGGGACCCCCTGCCCCCCCATGGTGCTCCACTCACCTTCCTGATTCCGGAACCGCCTGCGACCTCTGCCGCACTCACGCCCGACATGCCCGCTGCCTCACTGCCGCTGAACTGAACGACCGGAAGATCCAAAATGGCGGCCGGCACAGTGAGGGGCGGAGCAATGTTGGGCGCGCGCGCGAAAGAGGCAGCAGGGGAGGAGACACCCAAATCACCACACGGCTCCAGGAAAGGAGCCCCCGGCCTACCTTCCATACCCTGCTGGCCTGATACAAAGCCAGGTGAGGGTGACCTAACGGGGCTCCGCTGAGAAAAGCGGAGCTCCAGGGAGTGAAGCAGCGTGGCATCCGCTGCCCCCCTCGCCAGGTCCGCCGCAAATGCAGCCACTAGGGACCTGGGAGGGGGAACACTGGGAACCGGGAGGGAAGCCCCTGGCAGCCCCACAACGGAAAAACGGGTAGGAAAATCTAGAGGGCCCTGAGTTACAGTAGAGACAGGAAAGGAGGTAACAGAAGATGACACCAGGTTAGGAAGGGATACAGGAGCAGAAAAAATAGGACCAGAAGGGCTAGACACAGGGATAGAATAGATAGGCAGAAAGGCAGTGGAAACAACAGGAGCCCCAGCAGCAGAAATTACAGCAGGGGAAGAAACAGGGATAGTCAAAGAAGGAAGAGTAGAGACACTAGGAGGGTCAGAAATGCCCACAACATCACCAGCTGCTGTAACAACTGTCCTCTTCTTCTTTCCAGATGCATCCTCCTCCTCATCAAACCTCCTTGGAGCCTTAGCAGACCTCTTGGACCTCTCCATGTTGACACCTGTAAGACAAAAAACAGGTTAGTGATTTACTTTCTGTTTACATTTCCTTTTATCACTTCTGAATCTCCTCCCCTTATTCCCACACTGTCAGCAAACTACACTCCCCCTTTAACCCTTTCCACTCTTTCCTTCCTTCAGAATAAATTCCCCCTTAATTTGTTTCGTCCCTAATTAGGTCCTACACTTTTCTATGTTATGTGTAACTGTACGCTTCCAAACCTCCACTGTAGGGAGGTCTATTTTTTTCCAGTTTAATGGTATCAGCTTTTTAGCGGTGTTAATCATTATTGTCAGAAGCGATAATCTTAGCTTGGGAAAATGGTTAAAAATGAAGGTCCATATATTAAAAGGTAAGGAGATATTCAGTACTTGCTCAATCTCTTTTTTAATTAATTCCCAATATTCCTTAGCTTTCGAGCATTGACACCAGATGTGAAACGGAGTTCCACTGTTTTGGCAGCCGGCTGCGTTACTGTTTTAACGTTGAAATTACAATTTTTTCAGAGTTAAAACACGAACCTACAACTCGTAATCTACCTGATTGTCTTTTAGTATTTTTCCGTGTTGTTGAGTAGTTTTCCATGTAAATGTTCCATGTAAAGAAAAAATAATCATGTGTGTGTTTCCCCCTTATCTCCTGTTTTCCAAGTCTTAATTCCTAGTTTTCAGGGTACACACTGATGGCAATCTAGAAATAATAGTTTTTTTTTATATATATATAGCTGATATATTTTTACTTTCTTTGAAAAATTATAAAGTGGTTCAATGTCATAGTGGAATCTGATTTAAACTCTCTGATTCTGTGTTATTTTCATGAGTCACGGCTGCTTTTACAGCTAACACCAGCTCAATCTGGTGATATGCAATGATAAATGTCTTCTATTGCTTGTAAATTTTTAAAAAGAGTTACTTCCCTAAAAAATTTGGTAAGATATATTAGCAGATACTTATATGTTAGATAATACAAAAAATATTTGTAGATTTAGTATTGTCCAAAATCAATGTGACTGAATACTAATATCCTATTTATTCTTTAAGACATATTTTTGTGATTCATTTTTTTATGACCCAAGGGAGACTTTGATAAGGAGTAAGAAATGAGTGAAAAGCAGCTAAATCTTACCATACTACTATGCCCTCATAGCTTGTATCAAAGATTAAGTACAAATGTTATTTCAAAGTTATCCGAATGCCATCCCCTTAGGAAACATTACATTCAGGATTTCATGCATACCAGCAAGCATTGCTTGTGATCAATTTAGAAAAAATTGTCAGTGAATATTGCCTTGTATGCCTAGCAAACATATTTTTAAATTTAGCATTTCTTCAAGGAACCCAAACCATAGCTTTGTTAAGCACTTCTGAATGTGCAAACACTCATCTAGATTACGAATTTTGCATTATGGTGCGGTACGGTTTTAACTCTGAAAAAATGGCCATTACACTGGAATGGCCAGGAACGCATATTACGAGTCGCAGCGGTATAGCTATAACGCAAGCATGTTAGCCTGTAGCGCAACGTCCATCCCGCATTTAAAAATATTACGTTTTTGTGTCGGAATTCCATAGCGCTAGCATTACAGGTTGTGCGTTCAGGCTAAAAAGCTTGCGTTACAGCCTATACCGACACAATCCATACCGCCATCTGAGAGCAGTAGTTATGGATTTTGTGTAACAAAAATGTTTCACAAAACTCATAACTAAAATGTTATAAAGTACACTAACACCCATAAACTACCTATTAATCCCTAAACCGCCACCCTCCTGCATCGCAAACACTATTTAAAACTTATTAACCCCTAATCTGCTGCCCACCCACATCACGACTATTAAATAAATTTATTAACCCCTACTATGCCACCCACCCACATTGCCAACACTATTTAAATATATTAACCCCTAAACCGCTGCTCCCCAACATCGCCAACACTAATACAAGTTATTAACCCCTAATCCGCCACTCCCCGACACCTAAATAAACCTATTAACCACTAAACCGCCGGCCCCCCCCACATCGCCAACACTATAATAAAGTATTAACCCCTAAACCTCCAGCCTCCACATCGTAACTACTAAACTAAACCTATTAACCCCTAGACTGCCGCCCCCCCCACATCGCAAAACACTAAATTAAACTATTAACCTAAACCTAACACCCCCTAACTTTAAATTAAAATTACAATATCACTATATTTAAATAAATAAAAACTTACCTGTGAAATAAAAATAAACCTATCATTAAACTATAAATTAACCTAACATAACTATTCTAATATAATAAGAAAATACAACCAATTAAAAACCTAAGTTACAAATTTAAAAAAACCTAACACTTTGAAGAAAATTAAAAAATCTAAAATTACAAAAAATAAAAACACTAAGCTTACAAAAAATAATCTAATAGCTCTATAAAAATAAACCCCTCCCCCCCCCAATAAAAACACCCCCTAGCCTACAATAAACTACACATAGTCTTTAAAAGGGCCTTTTGTAGGGCATTGCCCTAAGTTAAACATCTCTTTTACCTGTAAAAAATACAAAGTCCCCCCAACAGTAAAACCCACTACCCAACCAACCCCCCAAAATAAAAAACCTAGCTCTAAAAAAAAACTAAGCTACCCATTGCCCCTAAAGGGGCATTTGTATGGGCATTGCCCTTGAAAGGGCATTCAGCTATTTTTCACTGCCCTTAAAAGGGCATTCAGCTCTTTTGCAATTCCCCAAAGCCCTAATCTAAAAAAAAAACACCCAAAAAAACTAACACTAACCCCATTATATCTACTCACTGCTCCTAAAGTCCGGACATCCATCTTCATCCAGGCAGCGAGAAGTCTTCATCCATGCGGCGACATCTTCATCCATCTCGGGGACGACTTCTATAGTCATCCCGGCGGCGTGGAGGGGAGCTATCCTGGAAGCCAATCCCATCCTGCGGGGAGCGTCCTATTCATACGGTCACCGCCGTACACTGAAGTTGAATGCAAGGTAACCGTTTCAAAATAGCGTACCTTGAATTCCTATTGGCTGATTTGATTCTTCAAATTCAAATCAGCCAATAGGATGAGAGCTTTAGAAATCCTATTGGCTGTTCAAAACAGCCAATAGGGTGAGAGCTACTGAAATCCTATTGGCTGTTCAAATAATTTTGCATTCAACTTGTAATACCAGCGCAATTTAACCTGTGCACAAACAAACGTGAAAACCCGATATAGTATAAATGTTTGGGTTTCACTTGTAATCTAGCTTTATGTGTTTATTTGAAGTCACATTCATGTCAATTGTGTCTACAAAGTTACCATCCAATAACTGGTATTTGTGTTCAGTTTGAAAACTGTTTAAAAAATGATTCCTTTGGCTCTGACTTAAATAATGAGCAAAACTAAAATTTCTAAAGGTGGCCAGATTAGCTTTAGGTTTTTTTCTTGTTTGTATTAAAATAGATTTAAAGTTATTCTTCACATCCAAAATTATTATTTCTTTCATGTAATTAGCAAGAGTCCATGATCTAGTGACGTATGGGATATACATTCCTACCAGGAGGGGCAAAGTTTCCCAAACCTCAAAATGCCTATAAATACACCCCTCACCACACCCACAAATCAGTTTTACAAACTTTGCCTCCTATGGAGGTGGTGAAGTAAGTTTGTGCTAGATTCTACGTTGATATGCGCTCCGCAGCAGGTTGGAGCCCGGTTTTCCTCTCAGCGTGCAGTGAATGTCAGAGGGATGTGAGGAGAGTATTGCCTATTTGAATGCAATGATCTCCTTCTACGGGGTCTATTTCATAGGTTCTCTGTTATCGGTCGTAGAGATTCAGATCGACGATATACTCTTATATGTACCATTACCTCTGCTGATTTTCGTTTCAGTACTGGTTTGGCTTTCTACAAACATGTAGATGAGTGTCCTGGGGTAAGTAAGTCTTATTTTCTGTGACACTCTAAGCTATGGTTGGGCACTTTTTTATAAAGTTCTAAATATATGTATTCAAACATTTATTTGCCTTGACTCAGGATGTTCAACATTCCTTATTTTCAGACAGTCAGTTTCATATTTGGGATAATGCATTTGAATCAATCATTTTTTCTTACCTTAAAAATTTGACTTTTTCCCTGTGGGCTGTTAGGCTCGCGGGGGCTGAAAATGCTTCATTTTATTGCGTCATTCTTGGCGCGGACTTTTTTGGCGCAAAAAATCTTTTCTGTTTCCGGCGTCATACGTGTCGCCGGAAGATGCGTCATTTTTTGACGTTCTTTTGCGCCAAAAATGTCGGATGAATTTTTAAATGAACATCATCATTCTGATTCTAATGACTCTTCTGGTTCAGAGGATTCTGTCTCAGAGGTTGATGCTGATAAATCTTCATATTTATTTAAAATGAAATTTATTCGTTCTTTGCTTAAAGAAGTACTAATTGCTTTAGAAATTGAGGATTCTGGTCCTCTTGATACTAAATTTAAACATTTAGATAAGGTCTTTAAATCTCCTGTGGTTATTCCAGAAGTTTTTCCTGTTCCTGGTGCTATTTCTGAAGTAATTTCCAGAGAATGGAATAATTTGGGTAATTCATTTACTCCTTCTAAACGTTTTAAGCAATTATATCCTGTGCCGTCTGATAGATTAGAATTTTGGGACAAAATCCCTAAAGTTGATGGGGCTATTTCTACCCTTGCTAAACGTACTACTATTCCTACGTCAGATGGTACTTCGTTTAAGGATCCTTTAGATAGGAAAATTGAATCCTTTCTAAGAAAAGCTTATCTGTGTTCAGGTAATCTTCTTAGACCTGCTATATCATTGGCTGATGTTGCTGCAGCTTCAACTTTTTGGTTGGAAACTTTAGCGCAACAAGTAACAGATCATGATTCTCATAATATTATTATTCTTCTGCAACATGCTAATAATTTTATCTGTGATGCCATTTTTGATATTATCAGAGTTGATGTCAGGTTTATGTCTCTAGCTATTTTAGCTAGAAGAGCTTTATGGCTTAAAACTTGGAATGCTGATGTCTTCTAAATCGACTCTACTTTCCATTTCTTTCCAGGGTAACAAATTATTTGGTTCTCAGTTGGATTCTATTATCTCAACTGTTACTGGTGGGAAAGGAACTTTTTTACCACAGGATAAAAAATCTAAGGGTAAAAACAGGGCTAATAATCGTTTTCGTTCCTTTCGTTTCAACAAAGAACAAAAGCCTGATCCTTCTTCCTCAGGAGCAGTTTCAGTTTGGAAACCATCTCCAGTCTGGAATAAATCCAAGCCTTCTAGAAAGGCTCAGCTGGTAGGGGGCAGGTTACGTTTTTTCAAAGAAATTTGGATCAATTCTGTTCACAATCTTTGGATTCAGAACATTGTTTCAGAAGGGTACAGAATTGGTTTCAAGATAAGACCTCCTGCAAAGAGATTTTTTCTTTCCCGTGTCCCAGTAAATCCAGTGAAAGCTCAAGCATTTCTGAAATGTGTTTCAGATCTAGAGTTGGCTGGAGTGATTATGCCAGTTCCAGTTCTGGAACAGGGGCTGGGGTTTTATTCGAATCTCTTCATTGTACCAAAGAAGGAGAATTCCTTCAGACCAGTTCTGGATCTAAAAATATTGAATCGTTATGTAAGGATACCAACATTCAAAATGGTAACTGTAAGGACTATCTTGCCTTTTGTTCGGCAAGGGCATTATATGTCCACGATAGATTTACAGGATGCATATCTACATATTCCGATTCATCCAGATCACTATCAGTTCCTGAGATTCTCTTTCCTGGACAAGCATTACCAGTTTGTGGCTCTGCCGTTTGGCCTAGCTACAGCCCCAAGAATTTTTACAAAGGTTCTCGGTGCCCTTCTGTCTGTAATCAGAGAACAGATATATTATTGTGGTATTTTCTTATTTGGACGATATCTTGGTACTTGCTCAGTCTTTACATTTAGCAGAATCTCATACGAATTGACTTGTGTTGTTTCTTCAAGATCATGGTTGGAGGATCAATTCACTAAAAAGTTCATTGATTCCTCAGACAAGGGTAACCTTTCTGGGTTTCCAGATAGATTCAGTGTCCATGACTCTGTCTTTGACAGACAAGAGACGTCTAAAATTGATTTCAGCTTGTCGAAACCTTCAGTCACAATCATTCCCTTCGGTAGCCTTATGCATGGAAATTCTAGGTCTTATGACTGCTGCATCGGACGCGATCCCCTTTGCTCGTTTTCATATGCGACCTCTTCAGCTCTGTATGCTGAATCAATGGTGCAGGGATTACACAAAGATATCTCAATTAATATCTTTAAAACCGATTATATGACACTCTCTGACGTGGTGGACCGATCACCATCGTTTAATTCAGGGGGCTTCTTTTGTTCTTCCGACCTGGACAGTAATTTCAACAGATGCAAGTCTTACAGGTTGGGGAGCTGTGTGGGGATCTCTGACGGCACAAAGAGTTTGGGAATCTCAGGAGGTGAGATTACCGATCAATATTTTGGAACTCCGTGCAATTTTCAGAGCTCTTCAGTCTTGGCCTCTTCTGAAGAGAGAATCGTTCATTTGTTTTCAGACAGACAATGTCACAACTGTGGCATACATCAATCATCAAGGAGGGACTCACAGTCCTCTGGCTATGAAAGAAGTATCTCGAATTCTGGTTTGGGCGGAATCCAGCTCCTGTCTAATCTCTGCGGTTCATATCCCAGGTATAGACAATTGGGAAGCGGATTATCTCAGTCGCCAAACGTTGCATCCGGGCGAATGGTCTCTTCACCCAGAGGTATTTCTTCAGATTGTTCAAATGTGGGAACTTCCAGAAATAGATCTGATGGCGTCTCATCTAAACAAGAAACTTACCAGGTATCTGTCCAGATCCCGGGATCCTCAGGCGGAGGCAGTGGATGCATTATCACTTCCTTGGAAGTATCATCCTGCCTATATCTTTCCGCCTCTAGTTCTTCTTTCAAGAGTAATCTCCAATATTCTGAAGGAATGCTCGTTTGTTCTGCTGGTAGCTCCGGCATGGCCTCACAGGTTTTGGTATGCGGATCTTGTCTGGATGGCCTCTTGCCAACCGTGGACTCTTCCGTTAAGACCAGACCTTCTGTCGCAAGGTCCTTTTTTCCATCAGGATCTCAAATCCTTAAATTTAAAGGTATGGAGATTGAACGCTTGATTCTTGGTCAAAGAGGTTTCTCTGACTCTGTGATTAATACTATGTTACAGGCTCGTAAATCTGTATCTAGAGAGATATATTATAGAGTCTGGAAGACATATTTCTTGGTGTCTTTCTCATCATTTTTCTTGGCATTCTTTTAGAATTCCGAGAATTTTACAGTTTCTTCAGGATGGTTTAGATAAAGGTTTGTCCGCAAGTTCCTTGAAAGGACAAATCTCTGCTCTTTCAGTTCTTTTTCACAGAAAGATTGCTAATCTTCCTGATATTCATTGTTTTGTACAAGCTTTGGTTCGTATAAAACCTGTCATTAAGTCAATTTCTCCTCCTTGGAGTTTGAATTTGGTTCTGGGGGCTCTTCAAGCTCCTCCTTTTGAACCCATGCATTCATTGGACATTAAATTACTTTCTTGGAAAGTTTTGTTCCTTTTGGCGATCTCTTCTGCCAGAAGAGTCTCTGAATTATCTGCTCTTTCTTGTGAGTCTCCTTTTCTGATTTTTCATCAGGATAAGGCGGTGTTGCGAACTTCTTTTGAATTTTTACCTAAGGTTGTGAATTCCAACAACATTAGTAGAGAAATTGTGGTTCCTTCATTATGTCCTAATCCTAAGAATTCTAAGGAGAAATTGTTGCATTCTTTGGATGTTGTTAGAGCTTTGAAATATTATGTTGAAGCTACTAAGTCTTTTCGAAAGACTTCTAGTCTATTTGTTATCTTTTCTGGTTCTAGAAAAGGCCAGAAAGCTTCTGCCATTTCTTTGGCATCTTGGTTGAAATCTTTAATTCATCATGCCTATGTTGAGTCGGGTAAAACTCCGCCTCAAAGGATTACAGCTCATTCTACTAGGTCAGTTTCTACTTCCTGGGCGTTTAGGAATGAAGCTTCGGTTGATCAGATTTGCAAAGCAACAACTTGGTCCTCTTTGCATACTTTTACTAAATTCTACCATTTTGATGTGTTTTCTTCTTCTGAAGCAGTTTTTGGTAGAAAAGTACTTCAGGCAGCGGTTTCAGTTTGAATCTTCTGCTTATGTTTTTCATTAAACTTTATTTTGGGTGTGGATTATTTTCAGCAGGAATTGGCTGTCTTTATTTTATCCCTCCCTCTCTAGTGACTCTTGCGTGGAAAGATCCACATCTTGGGTAGTCATTATCCCATACGTCACTAGCTCATGGACTCTTGCTAATTACATGAAAGAAAACATAATTTATGTAAGAACTTACCTGATAAATTCATTTCTTTCATATTAGCAAGAGTCCATGAGGCCCACCCTTTTTGTGGTGGTTATGATTTTTTTGTATAAAGCACAATTATTCCAATTCCTTATTTTATATGCTTTCGCACTTTTTTCTTATCACCCCACTTCTTGGCTATTCGTTAAACTGATTTGTGGGTGTGGTGAGGGGGGTATTTATAGGCATTTTGAGGTTTGGGAAACTTTGCCCCTCCTGGTAGGAATGTATATCCCATACGTCACTAGCTCATGGACTCTTGCTAATATGAAAGAAATGAATTTATCAGGTAAGTTCTTACATAAATTATGTTGTTCCTTTTCTACATGTTTAACTTCACATATCTATTTCATATATAAATTTTGCAATTACTATTAGAGGATACTTTTAAAAACATAGGAAAATCAAAATTGAACTTGTATATTTCTGATAGATTATGTAATTTTAAGACACTTTTAATTTAACTTCTATTTTCAAATGTACTTTGTTCTTTGGAATCATTTGTTGAGAATAAATATGAGCATATCCTACATTACAGGAAGCTAGCTGGTGACTGGTGGCTACACACAGTTATCTCTTGTCATTGGCTGACTAGATGTGTTCAGCTAGCTCCCAATAGTTCATTGATGCTTCTTCAGCAAAAGATACCAAGAGAATTAAGCTAATTAAATTATTGAAGTCAAATGGAAAGATTAAATTTAAATTTCCCTGCTCTGTTTGAATCATAAAAGAAAAACATTGGGTGTCATGTCCATTTAAAATAATATTAAAGGGATAGTCTAGTCAAAATTAAACTTTCATGATTCAGATAGAGCATGCAATTTTAAACAACTCTCCAATTTACTTTTATAATCAAATTTGCTTTGTTCTTTTGGTTTTCTTTGTTGAAAGCTAAACCTAGATATGCTCATAAACTGATATCTAAGCTGTTGAACTGCCTCTTATCTCATTTTGCATTTTGACAGTTTTTCACAGTTAGAGAGTGCTAGTTCATGTGTGTTATATAGTTTACATTGTGCTCACTCCTGTGGAATTATTTATAAATCAGCACTGATTCACTAAAATGCGAGTTTGTAAAAAGCTCTGAGATAAGGGGCAGTCTGCAGATGCTTAGATACAAGGTAATCACAGAGGTAAAAAGTGTATTAATATAACAGTGTCGGTTATGCAAAACTGTGGAATGGGTAATAAAGGGATAATCTATCTTTTTAAACAATACACTTTTTCAGAAAGGCTATCACTTTAAATTAGATTGCAAATGGAATGCTCTTGATAAAGCTGGGTGCGTTTATCTCTTTGGTCTCACAAAGAATAACACACAATCTGGTATTACAAGTGGGTAGTTAAAATATTTACCCAAAGCATCTTAACATGGTCCAAACTTTTTGGCATATCCTATACATTTAATGGAAAGTGCAGGGAGCCCTATTAGCGTGCTTACTGTGCGCATATTACAAGTGGTTAGTTAAAGGGACAATGAACCCAAATTTTTTCTTTCGTGATTCAGATAGAGCATGAAAAAGAAGGCATCTAAGCTAAGGAGCCAGCCAATTAATTCAGGCCATGGACAGCACTTGTTTATTGGTGGGTGATTTTATCCACCAATCAGCAAGAACAACCCAGGTTATTCACCAAAAATGGGCTGGCATCTAGACTTACATTCTTGCTTTTCAAATAAAAATACCAAGAGAATGAAGAACATTTGACAATAGGAGTAAATTAGAAAGTTGTTTAAAATTGCATGCTCTATCTGAATCATAAAAGAAAAAAAAATGGGTTCAGTGTCCCTTTAAGTGTTGTTTTTTTAGCACAATCCAGAATACAGCTGTAAATCTATTGCTTCTTGAAACCTGAAGTAAACATTGATGCTTGCTATTTGCATAATAAAATACCTTTACATTCTATGGAATTAAAGGGTTTAAGTCATATTTAAACTTTGAAAACAAAGGTTTATTAACTTTATTAAAAAAATATTTGTGGCAGAATTAACAGGATATGGTATATGACCAAGGGTGGGAATGTTTGTGTGTAGATAGATAGATAGATAGATAGATAGATAGATAGATAGATAGATAGATAGATAGATAGATGATAGATATGTATGTGTGAAGCATTTTATACTCTAATTCTAGACAATAGTATGTACATTTTTCCTATTCCTGTGTTCATTTATTTCCCTTGACATCACTATCAACAAAGAAAAAAAATTACATTACTCAAATTAGATAAACCAATTTACTAATCATATCCATATGGTTTTTACTTCCCTATAAATATTGCACCAAAGTAGTGTGACCCTTATTTCTTTTCTATGAATATTATAGAAGTTTATAACAAAGTATTATGACTCATTAACACTTCATTGTTGCAGCTTATTTTCTTTTTGCCCTTAATGATTGTAATATAATTGTACCCTGTTAAAAAAAAAGAGAGGAGCAATAAACTGAGAATGAAAACAGATATGGAGCACGTCACAAATACTACCATGCTATAGTAAATAGAATTCCTATTATACCCTAATTATACAAATAAAATGAGCTTACATAAATGGAGATCACAGAAACAATGCTCTGCCTGCCTAGCCAAATCTGTGATGACCACTGCTCTTTATAAAGGTCACATCTAATATTAAATATTTTTCCACTCAAATTCTCACTGATCAGCTTTAACCTTGAAGTCTGAGACACTTTTATCACATCTTTAAAATTTCTGAAGAAAAATTAGATGTTATCAGATGTTGGGAATAATTTGTTTTCTTATCCTTAATCCATCTCATACATTGCTCTGTTTGGATAAAAGTGATAAGCATTTAATGAATAACTAACATTAGACTCTTATCTGCTAGGTATTAGGGATCGGTACGATTTTGTTTTAACTTTAACAAAGACTTCTCTAATTAATTTAAGACTTCTTAAATAAATCAATTTGTCATCACTTAATTATGTACCTTTTATATTAAATTGTAATTGTATACTGGAATTTCTTATGTTAGACAATCATCATAAATAAAACATTGAAAGTTAGCTTTCCCTTTGAAAATGTCAAATTATTTGAAGTATTAACACTGGTAATATAGAGAGATAATATAATGTAGAAATATATTTAAATAGAAATTTTTCATTTTTATAAAAAGTAGTTCAGTATTTGACTTTTATTTTATGAACTATTGAACAACTTTCAAGATATTGTTTGTATTATTTATTGTTATTTCTACTTTATATTATTTTATTGTTTTCATTATATTTCTATGCAGTGCCAGCATAATTTAAACTTGTTTCAAGCACATTGCTGAAAGACTTTATACTGAAGAAAATAAAACTTAAATAAGTATTTTTTAAATTGGCAATCTTAAAAATACCAATTAAATGGAGAAGGTCAAATGTTATTTATCTCTCTCTCTCTCTCTCTCTCTCTCTCTATATATATATATATATATATATATATATACATTATATACTGTATATGTCTTACAAGGCTTGAAAGCGCCTCCGCGCCAGCACCTTACTTCACACTGATTGAGGTTTGAACAAGTGAGTGTGATTTTAGCGGAAATGTTAATCACGATACCATAGCATACTGCACCCAGATTTGGCTTCTCTGTGCGCCCTTCCCTTCTTCTGTTCACCCTAGATTCTACTGAGATCTCCTTGGGGACCCCTCGGTACAAAACTGTAAAAAGGCTGCAAGAGACTCTGATCTATTCCTCAACTATGAGAAAAGGGGGTATATCCAACAGCACTAACTATAGATCGACCTCTGGCTCCTGGAACTAATGGGTCCCTAGTTACCCATGGGAAACAAATAAGTGCTAAATGGTAAGTAAAAGGAGCGCCTAAACTAAGGCCAGGTCTGATTAAATACAATAATAGTCGTAGGATGCAGAGTCCGTAGGGATCAGTAAAAAATCAGTAAAAATGTGTAACGTTAGTTACAATGGATAACAATAGACAACAATAAGGTAGCCAATGATAAGTAAAAAATCAGTAAATTGGCTGCCTTATTGTTGTCTATTGTTATCCAACCTCCCATGGAAAATTACATAGTTGATGCAGACCAAGCAGAAGTCACCGTGATAAAACTATCACTGGGCTTCTATAGGAGGCGCTTAACTCTTGAGAGAAATAAATATAAAGATGCAGATAATGAAAAGTATGTGCTAGTATGTGAAATATAGAGGAATGTCAGCTAGCAATGGAGCAAATGACAATATTATACACCAAATGTACCCACACAATACGTTAGATATAAGGTGAGTAAAAATGTAAAAATTGTACAAATCAATAGTATAGGTAACCAGATCTGGAAAGTCCAGCGAGTTTCTTCAAATGTCCATCAGTACTTGAACAGGCTGCTCTCTGTCTTCACCCAACTGGATGATGTAATTCTATGATGTGAAACAAAAACAAAAACAGAGGCGCCACATGTGTAGATCAATATAACCAGAAAATCCAATAAAGGAGCAGAATAAGGGTACTCACAAACGAGGCGGCACTCTCTTGTGCCAGTAGGGGTGGGCTGGTTTTCAACAGCAAACAAGCTGGCTGTGTGTTGATCTCCCCCAGATGGACTGGAAATATTTGTCTCCTGGATGACAGACTACGGCCAAAACTGCAGTGGAAGGAGGAGGAAGAGCTACAGTGCCCTTAGGTTACTGCTATGAGGGTAGTTACACCAACACCAGACTTATGTAAAAGTATAAAATCAGTATTTTATTATACAAAATAAAAATACCAAACGGTATAACAAATTACAGCTGGGTGATGACAACCTATCTCCCCATAGACCATACAATATAGCGACGCATTTCTCGGGGAACACCCCGTTTCCTCAGGCTTGTATATTCAATGTATACATGAGTGCCCTTTATATAGGGCTCAGTAACCTAATGTTCAAATAAACCCTCCCCTTCCTTTACACAGATTGACCTATCATGTCCTTCCTTTCCCAACACTCCCCATTGTTGTGGTAGTGTGCTGTTCAATTAGTTAAAATTATATGTCACAACTATATTATAAATTATAGAACCTTATTTACCTATGTGTCTATAAAGATCATATGGTAGTGAACAGTTAGATCGATAATTGGCAGTTTCGATCGTACCCTGTGGATATTGTTATCGTAGTAGAAAAGCTAACATATGTTGCGTGCCTAGCCAATAGATTACGACCATGTTGGGGGCCTGTCCTGGTATGGCATTCTCATTGGTTACGCTATATACTGCATGTTACAAATAATGTTATCATGACGTAGCGTCATGTGGTCGGGAATGTAGCGAATGGCTGAAGCCATAATTCAGACGTTAAAAGAGACGACGCGTGATCACATGATCACTACGGCCCGGGCGTATGTATCTCTGTCCTATTGTGGTTACTAAGGGCGAGATGGTTACGTCCATATCTAACTCTGACACCAATGGAAAAACGTGAATTATGATTAATATCGTGCATTGGTTGTTTATGTATTTATAATGTTACGATCTATAAAAAACAAAAATAAGTGAATACATTTCGCTAATAGTCAGAATTGCACATCATGGACTCATGGCAATACAGTATAAAGTCCACATGTCAAAAAAAATAATCATAAATAGAGTGATTAAACATTGTGGTTTCGACGATCAGAAAGAACTCTGAATTTCCCTGTGAATTAGTGAAAGCATAGAAAAAGACTTAAAGTGCAAACTTCGAAACTACAAAATACACCAAAAATATGTGGTTTGCATTCCGAAGTCTGTGTGTTACCATTTGATATGGTGTATATATATAAAGTGTCATGGTGTATGTGAAATGTCTAACTAGTGAATAACAATAAGGGGCTAAGTCATAGTGAATTACATTTTAAATAATTACCATAAGGTAGTGACATTGTCACCCGATAAAATAAGAGTGTGGGGGTGTATGAATGGGCTAATAAAGATTATGAATATGTGGTGAGAGAGTGTGATTGGGCCAAATGTGTGAAGGTTAGAATACCATGTATTGAATATAATAGTCTAGATTCCTAATTGATATGTGATGCGTTTGACCATAACTATAAATAAAATTTCTTAAATCTATGGTCTAAAATATATAGTGCTTATAGATGCAAAACCAACAACAATGGGGTGTAGAAAAGTCCAGCGAACAAAATACACATATAACCATACATATATTAAAAATAGCAGTGTCTCGTATGTATATATGAACAGGAATATCTACACAAATGCTGCAGAGTCTATGACCTCATTAAGGCCAGTGGGAAATAAACTATTGAATTTATAAATCCAATAGGTTTCCCTTTGTCTCAATTTGGAAAATCTATTGTACATATTACTTGGAGGGATTCTTTCCAATGGTGTTATTTTGAATGAACATTTACCAGGAATATAGCTGTTACACATATGTCTAGAAACACTATGTTTTAGCGATTTGGATTCAATATTCCTCAGATGTTCGCTCCATCTGGTCCTGACCTTTCTACAGGTCCTACCTATATACTGAATCCCACATTGGCAGGACAGAGCGTATATTATATAGTTGGAATCACAGGACAATCGGTTTTTTATAGGTATTAACTCCTTTGTGTGGTTAGCTAAAATGTCACTGTGACCGTGTGTTATATATTTGCACATGTGACATCGTTTCTTTCCACATCGAAAGGTCCCTGTTTTGTTGAAGGTATGGTTATTGTGAGTCTGATCTCTCAGTCTGGTAATATTAGCAGATTTCCTTTTTGACATCACCACCTTACTAGGGGCTAGTTTTTGTTTATAAGTAGGGGCTCTCTTGAACACTAATTTAGGTTGTGATGGAAGTGTTTTCTTCAAGACGGGGTCTTTTAAAAGAATCGGCCAATGTTTCTTGAGAACTTTATTAATAATTTTGTGGTTTGAGTTGTATTGTGTAACAAACAAAGGTTGTTTGTTAACAAAAGTTTCCTTGTCTCTGTCTTTTGATGAGACAGAGGATAATAGTTGTTCCCTATGTAGGTTTTTGGCTCTCTCATAGCCTTTTGTAACTAATTCAGCCGGATATCCCTTTTCGATGAATCTGCATTTAAGGATCTGTGATTGCTGATTATATTGGTCAATGGTACTGCAGTTCCTTCGCAGTCTACAAAACTGACTGAAAGGGATATTAGTTTTCCATTTTGTTAAATGGTTGCTTGAAAAATGTAAAAAATTATTGCAGTCCACTTTTTGAAAAAAGTGGACGTAGATATATTCTCTTCCTGATCCCAAGAAAGATTCACATCCAAAAATTCTATACTTTCTTTTTGTAAATTGTGGGTAAAGCTAATGCCCATATTATTGTCATTTAAGTGTGATACAAAATCTAGGGCTTCTGATTCTAGGCCATCAAAAATAAAAATAAGGTTGTCTATATAACGGCCATAGAACACCAGATTGCCCCTCCATTGCGAATTGTATGTATAGTGATCTTCATAACAACCCATGAAAAGGTTGGCAAAACTAGGGGCAAATCTGGTGCCCATGGCCGTTCCCCTAATCTGTAGAAAAAAGGTATCAAGAAACTGAAAATAATTATGTCTTAAAATAAAATTAATAAGTGAGATTAAATATTCCTTTTGGATTAAAGGCATATACAAATCTCTATTCAAATATATCAGAGTGGTGTTAATCCCCAAATCATGAGATATATTTGAATAAAGTGATCCAACATCACATGTGAGCCAAAGATAGTTCTTATTTTTATCCAATTGCACAAGAGAAAGTTTGTTAAGCAAATCTTTAGTATCCTTAATATAAGATGGTAAATTAATGACATACCTCTGTAGGTAAATGTCAATGTATTCTGACAATCTGTCAGTAATACTATTCATGCCAGCTATAATAGGCCTGCCAGGAGGCTCTTTTTCATTCTTGTGCAATTTGGGGAGATGGTAGTAATAAGGTATGCTCGGATGGTCCGGAGTTAGGTATCTTTTCTCTTTTTTTAGTGAGGATCTTTAAATTGAGGCCTTTTTCCAATAGGGTAGTAAGAATTTTCATATACACTGTAGTGGGATCATACTTAAGTTTAGTGTAATAATTAATATCTTCTAGAATCCGACAGGCTTCTTTTACATAGTCTGAATAATTCTGCAGTACTATGCCACCGCCCTTGTCAGCCTGACGAATGACCAAATTATGGTCATCCATCAGACTTTTCAGGGCTCTAGCTTCATTGGGCCAAGTTTTCTTTTTACCCATGATCCTTTTTGGCATAGATTCAAAATCTTCTAAAACCAATTGCTGATATAAATCAATATAAGACACTTCCTCCTTGGGCGGATAAAAGGATGAGGGAGGAGCCAATGAAGTGTGTATTACTCCTTCAAAAAGTTCCTCCATTAGTGAGCTTGGATCATATGATATAACCATAGAAGGATTTCTCGTTTGACCTGAATTCAATAAGACGGGTAAACCCTCTGTGTTTTGTTTCCTCAAAGCCTTCATTGCAAAATATCTCTGAATGGACAGTTTGCGGGTATATTTATTGAGATCCACAAAAAGCTCAAAAATGTTATGAGGGTTAGGAGGGCAATAAGAGAGACCTCTTCCCAAAACTCTCACCTCATCATCCGAGAGTATATGGGAAGAGAGATTGAATATACCCTTTCTTAGTTTTGAGAGTTTTTCTTTTTTGTTGGTTTTCCCTCTCCCTCTCCTTCCCCGTTTGAGTAGGGTCTTTTCTTTTGATTTGTGGTAGAGTTCGGTCGCCTCCATAAGGGTGCGAGATTCGAATTCTCTAAAAAAGGCCCAGATGGAGTAGAGGGGATAATAGTGGCCCTGGATGTGGAGGGTCTTACTTCTCTCAAATGGTCAAATACCTCATCCTGCCCAGAACTAAGGGCTGTCTCATCAAAAGACAGAGACAAGGAAACTTTTGTTAACAAACAACCTTTGTTTGTTACACAATACAACTCAAACCACAAAATTATTAATAAAGTTCTCAAGAAACATTGGCCAATTCTTTTAAAAGACCCCGTCTTGAAGAAAACACTTCCATCACAACCTAAATTAGTGTTCAAGAGAGCCCCTACTTATAAACAAAAACTAGCCCCTAGTAAGGTGGTGATGTCAAAAAGGAAATCTGCTAATATTACCAGACTGAGAGATCAGACTCACAATAACCATACCTTCAACAAAACAGGGACCTTTCGATGTGGAAAGAAACGATGTCACATGTGCAAATATATAACACACGGTCACAGTGACATATTAGCTAACCACACAAAGGAGTTAATACCTATAAAAAACCAATTGTCCTGTGATTCCAACTATATAATATACGCTCTGTCCTGCCAATGTGGGATTCAGTATATAGGTAGGACCTGTAGAAAGGTCAGGACCAGATGGAGCGAACATCTGAGGAATATTGAATCCAAATCGCTAAAACATAGTGTTTCTAGACATATGTGTAACAGCTATATTCCTGGTAAATGTTCATTCAAAATAACACCATTGGAAAGAATCCCTCCAAGTAATATGTACAATAGGTTTTTCAAATTGAGACAAAGGGAAACCTATTGGATTTATAAATTCAATAGTTTATTTCCCACTGGCCTTAATGAGGTCATAGACTCTGCAGCATTTGTGTAGATATTCCTGTTCATATATACATACGAGACACTGCTATTTTTAATATATGTATGGTTATATGTGTATTTTGTTCGCTGGACTTTTCTACACCCCATTGTTGTTGGTTTTGCATCTACAAGCACTATATATTTTAGACCATAGATTTAAGAAATTTTATTTATAGTTATGGTCAAACGCATCACATATCAATTAGGAATCTAGACTATTATATTCAATACATGGTATTCCAACCTTCACACATTTGGCCCAATCACACTCTCTCACCACATATTCATAATCTTTATTAGCCCATTCATACACCCCCACACTCTCATTGTATCGGGTGACAATGTCACTACCTTATGGTAATTATTTAAAATGTAATTCACTATGACTTAGCCCCTTATTGTTATTCACTAGTTAGACATTTCACATACACCATGACACTTTATATATATATACACCATATCAAATGGTAACACACAGACTTTGGAACGCAAACCACATATTTTTGGTGTATTTTGTAGTTTCAAAGTTTGCACTTTAAGTCTTTTTCTATGCTTTCACTAATTCACAGGGAAATTCAGAGTTCTTTCTGATCATCGAAACCACAATGTTTAATCACTCTATTTATGATTTTTTTTTTTGACATGTGGACTTTATACTGTATTGCCATGAGTCCATGATGTGTAATTCTGACTATTAGCGAAATGTATTCACTTATTTTTGGTTTTTATAGATCGTAACATTATAAATACATAAACAACCAATGGCACAATATTAATCATAATTCACGTTTTTCCATTGGTGTCAGAGTTAGATATGGGCGTAATCATCTCGCCCTTAGTAACCACAATAGGACAGAGATACATACGCCCGGGCCGTAGTGATCATGTGATCATGCGTCGTCTCTTTTGACGTCTGAATTACGGCATCAGCCATTCGCTACATTCCCGACCACATGACGCTACGTCATGATAACATTATTTGTAACATGCAGTATATAGCGTAACCAATGAGAATGCCATACCAGGACAGGCCCCCAACATGGTCGTAATCTATTGGCTAGGCACGCAACATATGTTAGCTTTTCTACTACGATAACAATATCCACAGGGTACGATCGAAACTGCCAATTATCGATCTAACTGTTCACTACCATATGATCTTTATAGACACATAGGTAAATAAGGTTCTATAATTTATAATATAGTTGTGACATATAATTTTAACTAATTGAACAGCACACTACCACAACAATGGGGAGTGTTGGGAAAGGAAGGACATGATAGGTCAATCTGTGTAAAGGAAGGGGAGGGTTTATTTGAACATTAGGTTACTGAGCCCTATATAAAGGGCACTCATGTATACATTGAATATACAAGCCTGAGGAAACGGGGTGTTCCCCGAGAAATGCGTCGCTATATTGTATGGTCTATGGGGAGATAGGTTGTCATCACCCAGCTGTAATTTGTTATACCGTTTGGTATTTTTATTTTGTATAATAAAATACTGATTTTATACTTTTACATAAGTCTGGTGTTGGTGTAACTACCCTCATAGCAGTAACCTAAGGGCACTGTAGCTCTTCCTCCTCCTTCCACTGCAGTTTTGGCCGTAGTCTGTCATCCAGGAGACAAATAGTTGATGCAGAGTCTGGTTTTAATCCATAAAGAGCATAAATCACCTAACATTCCTAAATTGTTTGGAATAACATGCTTTAAAACATCAGGTATGTACACTACTGTTACACCAGATATGAGTTGCACTGGGGTGACACTGTGCCCTGGCAGGCAGGCACTGAAACGCACACGTGTGAAGGAAACTGACTGCTATTATTTAACACAGTCAAAAAAGTGTTGTTTTTTTTTAAATCTACACTACTGTTACACCATATATGAGTTGCACTGGGGTGACACTGTGCCCTGGCAGGCAGGCACTGAAACGCACACGTGTGAAGGAAACTGACTGCTATTATTTAACACAGTCAAAAAAGTTTTTTTTTTTTTAAATATACACTACTGTTACACCAGATATGAGTTGCACTGGGGTGACACTGTGCCCTTGCAGGCAGGCACTGAAACGCACACGTGTGAAGGAAACTGACTGCTATTATTTAACACAGTCAAAAAAGTGTTTTGTTTTTTTAAATATACACTACTGTTACGCCAGATATGAGTTGCACTGGGGTGACACTGTGCCCTGGCAGGCAGGCACTGAAACGCACACGTGTGAAGGAAACTGACTGCTATTATTTAACACAGTCAAAAAAGTGTTGTTTTTTTAAAATCTACACTACTGTTACACCAGATATGAGTTGCACTGGGGTGACACTGTGCCCTTGCAGGCAGGCACTGAAATGCACACGTGTGAAGGAAACTGACTGTTATTATTTAACACAGTCAAAAAAGTGTTGTTTTTTTTAAATATACACTACTGTTACACCAGATATGAGTTGCACTGGGGTGACACTGTGCCCTGGCAGGCAGGCACTGAAACGCACACGTGTGAAGGAAACTGACTGCTATTATTCAACACAGTCAAAAAAGTGTTTGTTTTTTTAAATATACACTACTGTTACACCAGATATGAGTTGCACTGGGGTGACACTGTGCCCTGGCAGGCAGGCACTGAAACGCAAACGTGTGAAGGAAAATGACTGCTATTATTTAACACAGTCAAAAAAGTGTTGTTTTTTTTAAATCTACATTACTGTTACACCAGATATGAGTTGCACTGGGGTGACACTGTGCCCTGGCAGGCAGGCACTGAAACGCACACGTGTGAAGGAAACTGACTGCTATTATTCAACACAGTCAAAAAAGTGTTGTTTTTTTTAAATATACACTACTGTTACACCAGATATGAGTTGCACTGGGGTGACACTGTGCCCTGGCAGGCAGGCACTGAAACGCACACGTGTGAAGGAAAATGACTGCTATTATTTAACACAGTCAAAAAAGTGTTGTTTTTTTTAAATCTACATTACTGTTACACCAGATATGAGTTGCACTGGGGTGACACTGTGCCCTTGCAGGCAGGCACTGAAATGCACACGTGTGAAGGAAACTGACTGCTATTATTTAACACAGTCAAAAAAGTGTTGTTTTTTTTTTAAATCTACACTACTGTTACACCAGATATGAGTGGTGGCACTGGGCAAGTGGACACAGTATACGCTGTGAGCCTGACACACACGCTGGCAGGCAGGCAACTGCAATTAGATTACACAGAAAAAAAAAAAGCAGACTGATGTTCTAGCCCTAAAAAGGGCTTTTTGGGGTGCTGTCCTTACAGCAGAGATCAGATGAGTCCTTCAGGACTGTAGTGGACACTGAATACACTAGCCTAGCTATCGATTTCCCTATTAAATCAGCAGCAGCTACACTGTCCCTCCTCTCAATAAGAATTGAGCTTCCAAATGAATCTAAAATGGATGCTGTCCAGGAGGTAGGAGGGTCTGGGAGGGAGGGTCTGCTGCTGATTGGCTGGAATGTGTCTTCTGACTGTGAGGTACAGGGTCAAAGTATTACTCAATGATGACGAATAGGGGGCGGATCGAACAACTCATATGTTCGCCCGCCGCGGCGAACGCGAACAAGCTATGTTCGCCGGGAACTATTCGCCGGCAAACTATTCGCGACATCACTAAAGGAGTGACTTTCCTTTTTTTTCATATAGGGGAGGACAGTGTTTATAAAATATAATATATACATAAAATATATATTTATTTATATATATATATACATACATACATATAAATATATATATATATATTAACGTAATTAGAAACACTGAATTTGGTGAGTTTATTTTCATCTTACTTGTTTAGCGCTGATACTTTCTGTATATATATATATGTGTATATATATATATATATAAATATACATATATGTATAGATATATACAAATATATAAAGAAATATCTATTTATAAAAACTTAGAACATATTTCTCTATGTGGAGAACATTGGAATGTAAAGTATTTACAGTAAATACATAGTTAAACACTAATGCATAAATAATAAGGTGAACCCAGCACTCACACAGCACCAACAGCTCCCGGGGTGCCCCTCGAAAATAATCACATAGAAAATCCAGAATAAGGAAGGCACTCTCCTGTTGAATAGTACAAAATTTACTGTGCAGATACAAAACAACTTACCACCATTTAAGTGCTCCCCAGATTTCATCCCATGTGAACTGCATTGCCACATCCAGAAACTCTACGGCAAACACCCAGCGCAACTGTGCATGCGCCGGTTGCACTACGGAGCACCATCTGGGCCAACAGAAAAATGCAATTGTAAAACCAGGCATAACATAGGTAATTGTAGTCACAATGGAAAGAATATGACAGTAGCCAGAATACAACGATCTATAGTGGGCTTAAATAGCAGATTAGTAGAAATGGGTCACTATAATGTACCCTATTTGGGCACAAATATATAATCTAAACTGATACCTGAGATGTAATAATACAATATGAAAAGATATATATACAGAGGAAAATAAGACTGAGTGGGAACCAGTACTATTCACAGAGATACTCAATTAATAATCAACTATAGTTCTATGGCAATCAGGCTGGAACAGTCACATAGAATATTCCCTGAAATACCAAGAAGTATGTATATCATAGTACATTGTATCATCAAACCATCTCAGTGTTATCATATATACATCAAGAAATCTGCTAAGGAAAAAACAATCCACATAAGCTGTCATCAAGTATTAGACCCTGTACAATTAGACATTACTCATAAATGAATGATTGTGTTGTTAACAAAATGTTAAATAAATAAATAAACTGCTAGAATGATGTGACAAGGCAAAGCTAGAATAGGCTGCCATATGTAAATAGGAGTAAGAAATCACTTTGTAGGGAAATAAATACCCATACACCATCCTATTAGTAAAAACATCAATCCACAAACATAAAGGAGCTCACCATAGCATGTTATAAATAGGGATGGGCGAATGTGTAAATTTTCAAATTTCGAATGTAGAACGAATGTTATTACCGTAATTTGAATTCTAAATCCGAATGTCGATAAGAACGAATATTCTTAAAAATTTGAAAATCGAATGTTATTTACAGTTTTCGAATGTCACTTTCGAATTCGAATGTTTATAATTATATTGATTGTCCACATTCGAAATTTCTAATTTAACATTCTATTTAACAAATACTATTCAGAAGTTCAATAGTTCATGTGGTAGGGCGGGAATCTAGTAAATTGATACATAATAGATACAAATATATCATTTCGAATGTTTCCATATAGAATATTGCATAATTCAAATATTACATTTAAAGAAAGCATTAGAAATACTATTACAAACATATAAATTTGAATTTTTCGAATTCGAATATAAATTTGAATTTTTCGAATTTGAATATTGCATAATTCGAATATTACATTTAAAGAAAAAGCATTAGTAATACTATTACAATCTAAATTCGAATTTTTCGAATTCGAATACACGTATTGCATAATTCGAATATTACATTTAAATAAAAAGCATTAGAAATACTATTACAATCTAAATTCGAATTTTTCAAAAATAATATTTTCCAATGTAATCGTAAAATTCGAAACCGAACATTCGAAAATCGAATGTTAGAATGTTATGTAAACATTCGAAATTCGATTCGAATGAACGAATGTGTTAAAATTCGTGCCGTTTTTCGAATGTTGCGAAACATTCGCCCATCCCTAGTTATAAATAGCAGTGCAGATCAAAATTAGTGATGAACCCTTTTGACACAAGGGTATCTAAGATATATATCCATATTGACTCCCTTTGGAGGAGCATCTTTCCTCTATTACCACCTCTTGGGTGTAAAGGGATATGGGCTATGATTATATATCTGAGATCAGAGACGTTGTGTCCATGTGTCAAGAAGTGCCTAGCCACTGGTTACTCAGCACTGCCAGAGTCTTGCAAACCGGCGGTTTGCCATCCTCGTCCTAAGGTCATCCTGGGTCTTCCCTATGTAAAATTTCCCACAGGGACAATGTAACATTTACACTATGGCCTAGATTTAGAGTTTTGTCGGTAACGACCCGCGTAACTAACGCTGGCTTTTTTCTGGCCGCAACTTTTAAATACCTCTGGTATTGAGAGTTCACAGAATGGCTGCATTAGGCTCCAAAAAGGGAGCGTACAGGCATATTTAACGCCACTGCAACTCTCGATACCAGAGTTGCTTACGGACGTGGCCAGCTTCAAAAACGTGCTCGTGCACGATTCCCCCATAGAAAACAATGGGGCTGTTTGAGATGAAAAAAAAACCTAACACCTGCAAAAAAGCCGCGTTCAGCTCCTAACGCAGCCCCATTGTTTCCTATGGGGAAACACTTCCTACGTCTGCACCAACACTCTAACATGTACCCCGAGTCTAAACAACCCTAACCTTATACTTATTAACCCCTATTCTTCCGCCCCCTGCATATTATTATTAACCCCTAATCTGCCGCTCCGTAAACCGCCGCTACTTACATTATCCCTATGTACCCCTAATCTGCTGCCCCTAACACCGCCGACCCCTATATTATATTTATTAACCCCTAATCTGCCCCCCACAATGTTGCCTCCACCTGCCTACACTTATTAACCCCTAATCTGCCGAGCGGACCGCACCGCTATTATAATAAAGTTATTAACCCCTAATCCGCCTCACTTACCCTATAATAAATAGTATTAACCCCTAATCTGCCCTCCCTAACATCGCCGACACCTAACTTCAAACATTAACCCCTAATCTGCCGACTGGAGCTCACCGCTATTCTAATAAATGTATTAACCCCTAAAGCTAAGTCTAACCCTAACACCCCCCTAAATTAAATATAATTTACATCTAACGAAATTAATTAACTCTTATTAAATAAATTATTCCTATTTAAAGCTAAATACTTACCTGTAAAATAAACCCTAATATAGCTACAACATAAATTATAATTATATTATAGATATTTTAGGATTAATATTTATTTTACAGGTAACTTTGTATTTATTTTAACCAGGTACAATAGCTATTAAATAGTTAAGAACTATTTAATAGCTAAAATAGTTAAAATAATTACAAAATTACCTGTAAAATAAATCCTAACCTAAGTTACAATTAAACCTAACACTACACGATCAATAAATTAATTAAATAAAATACCAACAATTATCTACAATTAAACCTAACACTACACTATCAATAAATTATTTAAATACAATATCTACAAATAAATACAATGAAATAAACTAACTAAAGTACAAAAAATAAAAAAGAACTAAGTTACAAAAAATAAAAAAATATTTACAAACATTAGAAAAATATTACAACAATTTTAAACTAATTACACCTACTCTAAGCCCCCTAATAAAATAACAAAGCCCCCCAAAATAAAAAAATGCCCTACCCTATTCTAAATTAAAAAAGTTCAAAGCTCTTTTACCTTACCAGCCCTGAACAGGGCCCTTTGCGGGGCATGCCCCAAGAAATTCAGCTCTTTTGCCTGTAAAAAAAACACATACAATACCCCCCCCCAACATTACAACCCACCACCCACATACCCCTAATCTAACCCAAACCCCCCTTAAATAAACCTAACACACTAAGCCCCTGAAGATCTTCCTACCTTATCTTCACCATACCAGGTTCACCGATCGGTCCTCGGAAGTGTTGATCCAAGCCCAAGCGGGGGGCTGAAGAGTGACGTCCATCCTCGGGCTGAAGTCTGGATCCAAGCGGCGGCTGAAGAAATCCATCATCGGGCTGAAGTCGGAAGTCCATCATCGGGATGAAGTCTTCTATCAAGCCGCATCTTCAATCTTCTTTCTTCTAGAGCGGAGCGGAACCATCTTCTTCCAAGCCGACGCGGAACATCCTCTTCAACCGACGACTAGACGACGAATGACGGTTCCTTTAAATGACGTCATCCAAGATGGCGTCCCTCGAATTCCGATTGGCTGATAGGATTCTATCAGCCAATCGGAATTAAGGTAGGAATATTCTGATTGGCTGATGGAATCAGCCAATCAGAATCAAGTTCAATCCGATTGGCTGATCCAATCAGCCAATCAGATTGAGCTTGCATTCTATTGGCTGATCGGAACAGCCAATAGAATGCGAGCTCAATCTGATTGGCTGATTGGATCAGCCAATCGGATTGAACTTGATTCTGATTGGCTGATTCCATCAGCCAATCAGAATATTCCTACCTTAATTCCGATTGGCTGATAGAATCCTATCAGCCAATCGTAATTCGAGGGACGCCATCTTGGATGACGTCATTTAAAGGAACCGTCATTCGTCGTCTAGTCGTCGTTTGAAGAGGATGTTCCGCGTCGGCTTGGAAGAAGATGGTTCCGCTCCGCTCCAGAAGAAAGAAGATTGAAGATGCGGCTTGATAGAAGACTTCATCCCAATGATGGACTTCCGACTTCAGCCCAATGATGGATTTCTTCAGCCACCGCTTGGATCCAGACTTCAGCCCGAGGATGGACGTCACTCTTCAGCCCCCCACTTGGGCTTGGATCAACACTTCCGAGGACCGATCGGTGAACCTGGTATGGTGAAGATAAGGTAGGAAGATCTTCAGGGGCTTAGTGTTAGGTTTATTTAAGGGGGTTTGGGTTAGATTAGGGGTATGTGGGTGGTGGGTTGTAATGTTGGGGGGGGTATTGTATGTGTGTTTTTTACAGGCAAAAGAGCTGAATTTCTTGGGGCATGCCCCGCAAAGGGCCCTGTTCAGGGCTGGTAAGGTAAAAGAGCTTTGAACTTTTTTAATTTAGAATAGGGTAGGGCATTTTTTATTTTGGGGGGCTTTGTTATTTTATTAGGGGGCTTAGAGTAGGTATAATTAGTTTAAAATTGTTGTAATATGTTTCTAATGTTTGTAAATATTTTTTTATTTTTTGTAACTTAGTTCTTTTTTATTTTTTGTACTTTAGTTAGTTTATTTCATTGTAGTTATTTGTAGATATTTTATTTAAATAATTTATTGATAGTGTAGTGTTAGGTTTAATTGTAGGTAATTGTAGGTATTTTATTTAAATAATTTATTGATAGTGTAGTGTTAGGTTTAATTGTAGATAATTGTAGGTATTGTATTTAATTAATTTATTGATAGTGTAGTGTTAGGTTTAATTGTAGATAATTGTAGGTAGTTTATTTAATTAATTTATTGATAGTGTAGTGTTAGGTTTAATTGTAACTTAGGTTAGGATTTATTTTACAGGTAATTTTGTAATTATTTTAACTATTTTAGCTATTAAATAGTTCTTAACTACTTAATAGCTATTGTACCTGGTAAAAATAAATACAAAGTTGCCTGTAAAATAATTATTAATCCTAAAATAGCTATAATATAATTATAATTTATGTTGTAGCTATATTAGGGTTTATTTTACAAGTAAGTATTTAGCTTTAAATAGGAATAATTTATTTAATAAGAGTTAATTTATTTAGTTAGAATAAAATTATATTTAATTTAGGGGGGTGTTAGGGTTAGGGTTAAAATTAGCTTTAGGGGTTAAAAAATGTATTAGAGTAGCGGTGAGCTCCGATCGGCAGATTAGGGGTTAATACTTGAAGTTAGGTGTCGGCGATGTTAGGGAGGGCAGATTAGGGGTTAATACTATTTATTATAGGGTTATTGAGGCGGGAGTGAGGCGGATTAGGGGTTAATAACTTTATTATAGTAGAGATCCGCTCGGCAGATTAGGGGTTAATAAGTGTAGGCAGGTGGAAGCGACGTTGAGGGGGGCAGGTTAGGGGTTAATAAATATAATATAGGGGTTGGCGATGTTAGGGGCAGCAGATTAAGGGTACATAAGGATAACGTAAGTAGCGGCGCTTTGCGGTCGGCAGATTATGGGTTAATTATTGTAGGTAGCTGTCGGCGACGTTGTGGGGGGCAGGTTAGGGGTTTATAAATATAATATAGGGGTCGGCGGTGTTAGGGGCAGCAGATTAGGGGTACATAAGTATAACGTAGGTGGCGGTCGGCAGATTAGGGGTTAAAAAAATGTAATCGAGTGGCGGCGATGTGGGGGGACCTCGGTTTAGGGGTACATAGGTAGTTTATGGGTGTTAGTGTACTTTAGAGTACAGTAGTTAGGAGCTTTATAAACCGGCGTTAGCCCAGAAAGCTCTTAACTACTGACTTTTTTCTGCGGCTGGAGTTTTGTCGTTAGATTTCTAACGCTCACTTCAGCCTTGACTCTAAATACCGGAGTTAGAAAGATCCCATTGAAAAGATAGGATACGCAATTGACGTAAGGGGATCTGCGGTATGGAAAAGTCGCGGCTGAAAAGTGAGCGTTAGACCCTTTCCTGACTGACTCTAAATAGCGGCGGTAGCCTAAAACCAGCGTTAGGAGCCTCTAACGCTGGTTTTCACGGCTACCGCCAAACTCTAAATCTAGGCCTATATATGTTGTGGTACACATAACCCTGTAGTTGATAGTACAGGGCTAATTACCCCGAAACGTCACCCGCTATTTGTATTAATAAATACTATTAAGTTAAGACCCGGTGAGTGCGTCCCTTTACTTCTCCATATGTTTACTCTTTGAATGCACCCCGGGCAGCGTGCAGAGCCCCTGGGACTGTTTGTGTATATATATATATATATATATATATATATATATATATATATATATATATATATATATATATATATATATATATATATATATATATATATATATATACTTTGAGACCTACCCAGTCAAATAATTTGAAATATGTAATATAGTTTTTAATATGTTATGTTTTTTTGTAATAGAAATATTTGAAATTCCTATGTTTTTAAATATATATTTCTGCATCTACTCATCTGACAAGCATGTTTTTACATAGGGGGTCAGGATGCATCAAGATAATTAATAATGGAGTCCCATTTATTAATATTTTTTGTAATATTTCCCTTGTCCTCATTTAATACATCATATTGTTCTTTAATCAACTGAGTGATTAAAGTGGTTTTACTTGTTTACTTTTCGGGATCTGTGGTGTAAGCCAGAATCATAAAATACTTTTCCTAACACTTA
Source organism: Bombina bombina (assembly GCF_027579735.1). Lineage (NCBI taxonomy): Eukaryota > Metazoa > Chordata > Amphibia > Anura > Bombinatoridae > Bombina > Bombina bombina. The sequence goes on along the minus strand of NC_069499.1, from coordinate 507,961,544 downwards.
AAACCATGGTTGAGAGAAAAGGAATCACATTTTTCTTATTAGTTTGATCCCATTCTGAAAAACAATTAACCTTCCGAAACCCATTTGAATATTCAGAATCCTAGAAGCCAGAGGTGTATCTTGGCCTAGGCAAACAAGGCACTTGCCTAGGGCAGCAGATTGGGAGGGGGCAGCACTTTTTTGTGGCTATACTTGTAAGAAGCTTACAGTTATTTTTGAAGTATTATACAGGTATATAAGGGAGATTTTGCCCAAGAGCTTACATTAGGGGGTATAAGACACTGCCCATGGAGTTACAGTTTAGAGGTAGCGCTGAACCTTTATTTTATTCAGTTAGCTATTGCCTATAGCTCTGTTGGCTACCAGCAATGAGTAGTGTGTGTGGAGAAGTATTGTTTCAAGAAATCTGTGTTTTGCTTGTTTTTGTATATTGCAATAAAAAATAGATAGATGTGTGTGTGTGCATATGTGTGTGTGTGTGTGTGTGTGTGTGTGTGTGTATATGTGTGTGTGTGTGTGTATATATGTGTATGTGTGTGTGTGTGTGTGTGTGTGTGTGTGTGAACATTTATTTTGGAAATGCCATAGAAAATTTACTTTACTCCCTGACCAAAAAATATCAAGGCTAAAAAAGGCCTAAAACCTTAGATGGGAGGAGGATTTGGGGCAAAAGAATTTTGAGTGCCTAGGGCAGCACAATACCTAAATATGCCAATGCTAGATGAAGCCCAGAAACCAACCCTAGCCCACATTTGTCTAAAATCGGGACATAGCCAGAAGTAATAAAATTGTTTTGGACTGAACTCTTGCCACTTAATACAATTCTTATAATTACATTTTTGCATTCCATTTTGATACAATAGTGTGGGTAAAATACATTTTATACAACAACCTCACAACTTTATTGTAATTACACTAAATCCAATTTTCCCCCTCTTCAGTTTCCCATAATGACAGTTATTCTTGCTGCGATCTGCATGCTTTCAGAACTCTATAAAGTTTGAATAGGGTAAACTTCTCATTTTGTAACTTGGATCTTTCCCATATTTCTGTAATAAAGTTTAAGAATTTCTGTAATAATAATGTTTTATTTGCAAAGAAAGTTTACTTAGGCTAATACAAGTCTTTTAACCTGGCCAGAGAAAACACCTAAATATCCTACTGTTTCTGTTAATGTTTTGTTTTTAACATAAGAAGGGTAAGCATGTTCATTGGATAGATGAGCTTTGGAAGGACCATCATTTCAATCATATGTACTCTTTCTTCAGGGATAAGAGAAAGCAACTCCACTTGAACAGATCCAAATTAATTAGTGTAATAATTTTATCAAAAGTAAGCCCATACCATTTATTCGGATTGAGATAATTTTTATCTAAGTACGTCAGATAATTCTTTACCTCAATAAAGAGTATTTCTTCTGAGAATATGGGTCCTTGTACAAATAAGAGCATATCGTCAGCATTTAATGATAAGTGATTTCTATTGCCCCTCTCTAGAAGAAATGTTTGCAAAGTTAAAACCATTGATAGAAAAAGATGCAATAGGATTTGACTAAAAATTCACCAACAATCTAAAGACTGCTCCAGGGATATTAAATAGTTCTAGAGATTTTATTAAATGCGGCCGTTTAATTATGTCAAATGATTTTTCTGCGTATAATGTCAGAAGACAGGCATTCAGAAGAGACATCCAACCTGTGATTTACTGTCCAGCAGTAATAGTTAACAACATATAAGACTCAACGTAGAATTTTAGTTGAAAATCTTCTGTAAATGCCACCCTCCTGATCTTTGTGAATAAATTAAAGAAGAGTTTTCAATCAATTAGCAATAATTGTAGACAAAATTGTATAATCTTCATTAAGCAGGGAAAAATAGGCCTATAAGAGGAGACCAGTAAATGATCCTTTTCATGTTTAAGAAAAACAGTTATATGTGCTGCAGTAAAAAATTGGGAAAGTGTATTTCCTTTTAATAAATACAAATTAAAATGATCACCTAAAATAAAATGAATATTTGGGGCCATGATTAGGGATGGGCGAATTTTTCGCAACATTCGAAAAACGGCACGAATTTTAACACATTCGTTCGTTCGAATCGAATTTCGAATGTTTACATAACATTCTAACATTCGATTTTCAAATGTTCGGTTTCGAATTTTACGATTACATTCGAAAATATTCGAATTCGAAAAATTCGAATTTAGATTGTAATATTATTTCTAATGCTTTTTCTTTAAATGTAATATTCGAATTATGCAATATTCGAATTCGAAAAATTCGAATTTAGATTGTAATAGTATTTCTAATGCTTTTTCTTTAAATATAATATTCGAATTATGCAATACGTGTATTCGAATTCGATAAATTCGAATTTAGATTGTAATAGTATTTCTAATGCTTTTTCTTTAAATGTAATATTCGAATTATGCAATATTCGAATTCGAAAAATTCGAATTTAGATTGTAATAGTATTTCTAATGCTTTTTCTTTAAATGTAATATTCAAATTATGTAATACGTGTATTCGAATTCGAAAAATTCGAATTTAGATTGTAATAGTATTTCTAATGCTTTTTCTTTAAATGTTATATTCGAATTATGCAATACGTGTATTCGAATTCGAAAAATTCGAATTTAGATTGTAATAGTATTTCTAATGCTTTTTCTTTAAATGTAATATTCGAATTCTGCAATATTCAAATTTGAAAAATTCGAATTTAGATTGTAATAGTATTTCTAATGCTTTTTCTTTAAATGTAATATTCGAATTATGCAATACGTGTATTCGAATTCGAAAAATTTGAATTTAGATTGTAATAGTATTTCTAATGATTTTTCTTTAAATGTAATATTCGAATTATGCAATACGTGTATTCGAATTCGAAAAATTCGAATTTAGATTGTAATAGTATTTCTAATGCTTTTAAATGTAATATTCAAATTATGCAATATTCGAAAAATTCAAATTTATATTCGAATTTGAAAAATTTGAATTTATATTCGAATTCGAAAAATTCGAATTTATATTCGAATTCGAAAAATTCGAATTTATATTCGAATTCGAAAAATTCGAATTTCGAATGTAGACATTCGATATAATTATAAACATTCGAATTCGAAAGTGACATTCGAAAACTGTAAATAACATTCGATTTTCGAATTTTTAAGAATATTCGTTCTTATCGATATTCGAATTTAGAATTCGAATTTCGGTAATAACATTCGTTCTACATTCGAAATTCGAAAATTTGCACATTCGCCCATCCCTAGCCATGATCTTATACTATTCAGCGGGAATACCATCTGGTCCTGGAGCTCTCATATTAGGCCTGTTTTGAATTGTCCTGCTGACTTGGTCTTCCAGAATTAGAGCATACTTATATTTGTTCATCAGATAATTGAAACAATTGAAGCAAAATCCATCTTGGGTCATTATGCATTTTCACTACGGATGCTAACATTTTACATGATTTATTTCTGTAAAATTTGCCCTGTTGCTTCCTATGTTCTTTAACAAAAAAAATTATCAGATAATTGAGGCTATTTCAGCAAATCACAGAATTGTGGTATATTATCATAATTACTCAATTGGGAGGAATATAAAGAAAAATAGTATTTTTCAATTTCCTCAACTATTTTATACCTATCTGAAATAATTTGATCTGTAGTGTTTTTTAAGATCAAATCAGTCCTGGTAATTATGAATTTTAACTAGGAAAGCAAACATTTTACCTTATTTATTTCTGTCAGTAAAATCCACCTTGTTGCTTTCTATGTTAAATTCTCTCTCAAAATAGCCTGTTGTTGTTTATTGGAGCATGCCACTTTGGCTATTATACTGACTTTAATAAAGACCTTTCCTTGCCTCTCATACAAGTTTTGGGTTAAAAAGCAATCCTCCCATTTTGACACCAATTTTTTTTTTTTAATGTTCTGAGCCTGATAAACATCTGGATAAACAAAAATACTTGGATAGTTAATCTTTGTACAGCATATTTAAACTCAAAAACATAGGAGCATGATCTGAGACTAAATGTTTTTAATTCTGACTATTTGGGTCTGATTTAGATGTGAAAAAGATCAATTCTTGAAAGCACTTGGTGTGATTTAAAAAAAAAAAAATCCCTTCCTATATGATTACAATATCACCAAATATTCATCAGTTCTAGGTCAGAATTTTTCATGTTGAAAATATTTCTCTCCTTATTACCTTTTGAAATTATGTTTGGAGAGAAGGATCTTTTTTATGCTCTATCCAAAAGAAAATTTAGGGTTAGATTGAAGTCCAAGTTAAATACATTTTTGGAATCAATGTTCTCCAGGAGCTTCTTATTGGTTTCATTGGAACCATTTCCATTGCAAAGGATAATTGATTGATTATCAATCAAAACTCTAATCAATTATTTTTTTCTTTAATCTGATAAGTTAAAATTTTAGTAGATAAAATAGCAACCCCCCCCCCTAGAAGATTTATTATAAGAAGCATAAATTATTTCCTTGACCCCGTTTTTCTTCTTTCTAATGTTCTATAATAGTCAGATGTGTTTCTTGTAAAAAATACAATGTCTGAATTTAGATTGTTGTACACTTAGGGACATATTACGAGTGAAGCACTATCTTAACGTGGCCCATAAATGTGCAAATTTAATTTTATGGACACACATTAAATAACCAGCCATTACAAGTAGTTGGTTAATGCTCCCACAAGTTTGTGCTAGGTGCAATTAACCAGAGATCAGACCTCTGGTTAAATATAAAGTTTCCCCAATTGCCCCAAAATAAAGAGGACAGTTCTTTAAAATAAAAAAAATAATAATCTTTAAAAAAAAAAAAAAAACTGTGTGAAGCAGTTAAAAGGGATTTTGATGGGATTTTGAAAAAATAAAACAGCACATAAAGTGCCTTTACGTGGAGGTCAATGGGAGACGTATGTGAGCATATACATATATATTTATATATTGCTGCCCAACGTTACGTGATTTTCCCCCTGCAATATGCTAGGTGTTTTGCAGTGTCAATCAGCATGAAAATAAGGCTCCCATTGAAACCTATCGAAGCCTGCTCTCATGAGTGCTTGGCTTCCAGGCAATGCAAATGCAACCTTTACGTGTGCTGGTATTACTGAGAGGAGTAATATTGCACTCCACTCATAATCTAGCCCTTAATAAGTGACTTAATTCCACCAACGTTCCATGATGTGATGTTCATAAGATTCTTCATGAGAAACTTCGAAAAAGAAGATCACTTAAGAAATAGCTGAGCGAAGACAAGAGCGGAAGATGGAAAAAAAGAGAACTATAGAATGTAAAATATGGCCTGTCTTAATGTGAAGAGAATGAGAGAAAAAAGAGAATTAGTGAATGTCAAAAATGGCCTGACTGAATGAGAGTGAGTGAGACAAAAATAGGTTGACTCCTAGAGAAAATATTATTATTATTTTATTATTATTATCAGGCCAACAGATTCTGCAGCGCTATAAACATAGGCGGTATACAAGATAACATTTATAGGGATCAAATGGGTAGAGGGCTCTGCCGAGAATTGCACTGTTGTAGTCGTCTCTTATGAAGGCGATCAACAAACAGCTGGGTTCATAGGCTTACAGTCTAAGGGGTTGTGATACAAATGTGATATGGCAGGCCATATAAAAGTGAATTGTTGGATGAACCAGTGTTTTAACTGATCTATATGTTAGTTAAAGACCTTAACTAGTTGTTATGATACCTCATGCTTATATAATTATTAATGCTGACTGCTGACAAGAATTACATCTGCCTAACAGGAAACCACAAACACGAACACTATTAAGATGGGAAGAACATTTGTCTGAATATTCTGAGATATTGCAGCATTTTTTTTAAACTATACAGGTGCAAACATATTCTCTATACTCAGTGGGCCATTCAATAGGTTACAATACTGCAAGGTTTAGAGTTACACTTATGTAGAGGGTTACTTTGTTTAAGTACATAAACTACAGTGTGTACTAATACAAATAAGGCATACTTTTCTGTAGACAAAGCTCTATGACTTTTTATAACTAATATGATCAACAAAAATAACACAATTACAAGAGAATACATACAAAACAAGCAATATAAGTAAACAAGTTAAAACAATACTCACCTAAATTTACTGTGGATGACTCTGTAACAGCGTAACAGGTCCTCAATTCCAACAGGCAAGGCACAGTCCAGAGAAGGATAGTCTTTATGTTCTGAAGACACACATCATAGGAAACAGTCATAGATTACCCAGAGTCCAGTTCTGGGGCTGGTACCAGCATGCAAAGCAAAGAAGGGATCCAAAGATAGTTCAGCAACTTTTACTGCAGTATGGTGGTTAAAACAAACTTGACAAAAGGTCTTTTATCTTCTTTTTTTCTTTTCTTCACCTAGGCACCAGGCATTTCTTTGTTTAAAAGGTTCACTTGCATTCAATCTTCAATCTTTTGAAGGGTGCACTATGGAATTTTATCTGTACAGATTTTAGCTAAATATGAAAAACTCAAAAATAATTTAGTTAGGCCTAGATTTAGAGTTGGGCGGTAGCCGTCAAAACCAGCGTTAGAGGCTCCTAACGCTGGTTTTGGGCTACCGCCGGTATTTAGAGACAGTCATTAAAGGGTCTAACGCTCACTTTCCAGCCGCGACTTTTCCATACCGCAGATCCCCTTACGTCATTTGCGTATCCTATCTTTTCAATGGGATCTTTCTAACGCCGGTATTTAGAGTCGTGTCTGAAGTGAGCGTTAGAAATCTGACGACAAGACTCCAGCCGCAGAAAAAAGTCAGTAGTTAAGAGCTTTCTGGGCTAACGCCAGTTTATAAAGCTCTTAACTACTGTGCTCTAAAGTACACTAACACCCATAAACTACCTATGTACCCCTAAACCGAGGTCCCCCCACATCGCCGCCACTCGATTAAATTTTTTTAACCCCTAATCTGCAGACCGCCGCCTACGTTATACTTATATACCCCTAATCTGCTGTCCCTAACACCGCCGACCCCTATATTATATTTATTAACCCCTAACCTGCCCCCACAACGTCGCCGCCATCTACCTACAATAATTAACCCCTAATCTGCCGACCGCAAAGCGCCGCCACCTACGTTATCCTTATGTACCCCTAATCTGCTGCCCCTTATACCGCCGACCCCTATATTATATTTATTAACCCCTAATCTGCCCCCCTCAACGTCGTCTCCACCTGCCTACACTTATTAACCCCTAATCTGCCGAGCTGACCGCACCGCTACTATAATAAAGTTATTAACCCCTAATCCGCCTCACTCCCGCCTCAATAACCCTATAATAAATAGTATTAACCCCTAATCTGCCCTCCCTAACATCGCCGACACCTAACTTCAATTAATAACCCCTAATCTGCCGACCGAATCTCGCCGCTACTTTAATAAATGGATTAACCCCTAAAGCTAAGTCTAACCCTAACACTAACACCCCCCTAAGTTAAATATAATTTAAATCTAACAAAATAAATTAACTCTTATTAAATAAATTATTCCTATTTAAAGCTAAATACTTACCTGTAAAATAAACCCTAATATAGCTACAATATAAATAATAATTATATTATAGCTATTTTAGGATTTATATTTATTTTACAGGTAACTTTTTATTTATTTTAACCAGGTACAATAGCTATTAAATAGTTAAGAACTATTTAATAGCTAAAATAGTTAAAATAATTACAAAATTACCTGTAAAATAAATCCTAACCTAAGTTACAATTAAACCTAACACTACACAATCAATAAATTAATTGAATAAAATACCTACAATTATCTACAATTAAACCTAACACTACACTATCAATAAATTAATTAAATACAATTAAATACAATATCTACAAATAAATACAATGAAATAAACTAACAAAAAATAAAAAAGAACTAAGTTACAAAAAACTAAAAAATATTTACAAACATTAGAAACATATTACAACAATTTTAAACTAATTACACCTACTCTAAGCCCCCTAATAAAATAACAAAGCCCCCCAAAATAAAAAAATGCCCTACCCTATTCTAAATTTAAAAAGTTCAAAGCTCTTTTACCTTACCAGCCCTGAACAGGGCCCTTTGTGGGGCATGCCCCAAAGAATTCAGCTCTTTTGCCTGTAAAAAAAACACATGCAATACCCCCCCCAAGATTACAACCCACCACCCACATACCCCTAATCTAACCCAAACCCCCCTTAAATAAACCTAACACTAAGCCCCTGAAGATCTTCCTACCTTATCTTCACCATACCAGGTTCACCGATCCGTCCTCGGAAGTCTTGATCCAAGCCTCGGAAGTGTTGATCCAAGCCAAAGCGGGGGGCTGAAGAGTGACGTCCATCCTCGGGCTGAAGTCTGGATCCAAGCGGCGGCTGAAGAACTCCATCATTGGGCTGAAGTCGGAAGTCCATCATCGGGATGAAGTCTTCTATCAAGCCGCATCTTCAATCTTCTTTCTTCTGGAGCGGAGCGGAGCCATCTTCTTTCCAACCGACGCAGATCCAACCTCTTCAACCGACGCCTACTCGCCGAATGACGGTTCCTTTAAATGACGTCATCCAAGATTGCGTCCCTCGAATTCCCATTGGCTGATAGGATTCTATCAGCCAATCGGAATTAAGGTAGGAATATTCTGATTGGCTGATGGAATCAGCCAATCAGAATCAAGTTCAATCCGATTGGCTGATCCAATCAGCCAATCAGATTGAGCTTGCATTCTATTGGCTGTTCCGATCAGTTTTTTTTACAGGCAAAAGAGCTGAATTCTTTGGGGCATGCCCCACAAAGGGCCCTGTTCAGGGCTGGTAAGGTAAAAGAGCTTTGAAATTTTTTAATTTAGAATAGGGTAGGGCATTTTTTTATTTTGGGGGGCTTTGTTATTTTATTAGGGGGCTTAGAGTAGGTGTAATTAGTTTAAAATTGTTGTAATATTTTTCTAATGTTTGTAAATATTTTTTTATTTTTTGTAACTTAGTTCTTTTTTATTTTTTGTACTTTTGTTACTTTATTTCATTGTATTTATTTGTAGATATTGTATTTAATTAATTTATTGATAGTGTAGTGTTAGGTTTAATTGTAGATAATTGTAGGTATTTTATTTAATTAATTTATTGATCGTGTAGTGTTAGGTTTAATTGTAACTTAGGTTAGGATTTATTTTACAGGTAATTTTGTAATTATTTTAACTATTTTAGCTATTAAATAGTTCTTAACTATTTAATAGCTATTGTACCTGGTTAAAATAAATACAAAGTTACCTGTAAAATAAATATAAATCCTAAAATAGCTATAATATAATTATTATTTATATTGTAGCTATATTAGGGTTTATTTTACAGGTAAGTATTTAGCTTTAAATAGGAATAATTTATTTAATAAGAGTTAATTTATTTTGTTAGATTTAAATTATATTTAACTTTAGTGGTTAATCCATTTATTACAGTAGCGGCGAGATTCGGTCGGCAGATTAGGGGTTAATAATTGAAGTTAGGTGTCGGTGATGTTAGGGAGGGCAGATTAGGGGTTAATACTATTTATTATATTGAGGCGGTAGTGAGGCGGATTAGGGGTTAAAAACTTTATTATAGTAGCGGTGCGGTCCGCTCGGCAGATTAGGGGTTAATAAGTGTAGGCAGGTGGAGGCGACGTTGAGGGGGCAGATTAGGGGTTAATAAATATAATATAGGGGTCGGCGGTGTTAGGGGCAGCAGATTAGGGGTACATATGGATAATGTAAGTAGCGGCGGTTTACGGAGCGGCAGATTAGGGGTTAAAAAAATATGCAGGTGTCAGCGATAGCGGGAGCGGCAGATTAGGGGTTAATAAGTGTAAGGTTAGGGGTGTTTAGACTTGGGGTTCATGTTAGGGTGTTAGGTGCAGACGTAGGAAGTGTTTCCCCATAGAAAACAATGGGGCTGCGTTAGGAGCTGAACGCGGCTTTTTTGCAGGTGTTAGGTTTTTTTTTCAGCTCAAACAGCCCCATTTATTTCTATGGGGATATCGTGCACGAGCACATTTTTGAAGCTGGCCGCGTCCGTAAGCACCGCTGGTATCGAGAGTTGCAGTGGCGTTAAATTACGCTCTACGCTCCCTTTTTGTAGCCTAACGCACTGAAAACCCAGCCATTCTTTGAACTCTATATACCAGCGGTATTTAAAAGGTGCGGGAGAAAAAAAGCATGCGTAGCTAACGCACCACTTTGGCCGCAGAACTCTAAATCTAGGCGTTAGTGTTTTTACTCTCTGGATACAGCTTCATTCAAATACAAATATTGTGTTAAGAGCAAAATAGAAAAATAAAAACATTTTATGTTCATTTTCTTACTTAAAACAATCACCCAAATCACATAAAGATACTCATCAATACTTCCCCCTTTGTTCGCGTGAAACACCCTTTGTGTCACGCAAACACAATATAACAGCAAACTAAAAGACAATTCATGCACTCCATAGTATACTATTCTTAACATCAGGCAAAATCAAATACACCTCAATATTCAATGTTCCATTCATACAGCACCCTTCAACACACATTCACTAAAAATAAAAACATAACATTCTCTTAGAAAACACTTAAAACCAACTGTCCATTCCACAAAACAAAACATTAACAGCCGGCACAAACTTTTAACAACCAGAATCAACCTGAAATTCAACACATTGGCCTCTAGTTAACAATGTCTGTCGGACCTGATCCGACAGTGAGGATCAGGTCCGACAGACATCGCTGAATAGGGCGAGCAATACGCCCGCCGTAATTCAGCATTGCTCCAGCAGCTCACAAGAGCTGCTGGTGCAACGCCCCCTGCAGATTGGTCGCCAGCAGTGGGGTGTCAATCAACCCGATCGTACTTAATCGGGTTGATTTCCGGCGATGACTGTCCGCCTGCTCAGAGCAGTCGGACAGGTTTTGGAGCAGTGGTCTTTGTGAATGCTGCTTCATAACTGCTGTTTCTGGCGAGCCTGCAGGCTCGCCAGAAACACGGGGCATCAAGCTCCATCTGGAGCTTGATACATATGCCCCATATACTTACATTCACTGAAACACAGCACTACCAAAACATTACAAATAAATAAAATTCTATAACAACCGTCTATGCCCTGGTTCTGCAAATTCTACCATGCACAATACTATGAGATCACACTAATAATGCAATCACTTCAGAATATCAATAAACTCCAATTGCATATTTACAAATAAAATCCCTAACCTTAACTTTACAAAGGAACTCACAAAAACCTAAGTACTATATTCTGGGTAAGGTCAGATAATAATGGTATAGTCACTGTTCTATATAGACCTTGCTTGGATGCACAGTGCAAACCCACTGTTAAATAAATCAAGTTTGGTACAAATAATTTGTGAAAAGCTCTAGAGTCTAATAAATACACAATTAGTTGATTTAATTTATTTTTATATAATTTGAAATTCACCATTTTGCAGGTCTCTGACTAAATATAACAATTGTATACAACAACAATCAGCTTTCTAAAAAGAATAATAATAATAATTTACACTAATAGATTAAAAGGACAGTTTGTCCAAAAATGTCCCCTTTAAATTGTTTTTAATGATCCATCTCACCTGATGGAGTGCCTTTAATTGTTTACAAATAGCTCAGTTTTCCAGACAAATCAGATAAGGACAATGAGATATGCTATAACATGAAACTTAACCCATTGTAATAGGCTGTGATTTAAAAGCCCAAAAGCAACTACTTTATATATACAAATACACCTGAAAATACAATTTCTCCTACTTTTTATATTACACAGCTGAAATAACAAATCATTGAACTGTCCCTTTAAGGACTGACCATTTATAACATGTATATTACATATATATAACCTAGCTATGATTAAGACACTTGTCTTATTTACCATTAAAATTCTACTTCTTCACTATATCATAACTTGCATATTTAAATGAGAGCCATCACAGCATAAATAATACTACACAGTAATATGTTACCATTACCAATTAATATTATATAACTCTACTGAATTACTCTACTTGCAACAGAAACAGACCCAAATACTTTAGATAAATTTAATAGCATACAGCATATAGTCTTTTTTATTCTCCTGTGTTTAACTCCTTGCATGAATCTTACATTACTCCCAAAACATACTTGAATCAACCTGTTAATCTTTTTTCATTTACCAGAACGTGACCGAAAGTCACACAAACATCCACACATTTACAAATCCCTTAATTAGTTCACTTGCAAAAACAATATATTTATATGCCGCAACAGGTGGACAGTCTTTATTTGCTTAAAACAAATATCCCTTAAAACTAAAAAATGCTATTAATAACACACATAATTAAGAAAATAGATATGAGTTTAAAGACAAGTAACAACAATAACACTTCAAAATAACTCATTACAAAGTCCGATTTCTTAGCTAAGAAACTAGCCTGAATAATTACCATTCAGAAAGAAAAATGCACCAAGGTCATTTTTACAGCGATACACACACAAGCTCATATCAACTTGCATACCATAAATTCACTCCCAACATTTATTCTAAAGCAATTTCAACATACATCAAACTTTTAGTGACACAGAAAACACATTAACAGTATCTTTCTTTCAGGAAAACATATATTTCATAACATACCAAAGACATTTAGGAATACGATAAGATTAACTTTCCACCAAATTTAAAATGTATCTGAAAATGTCTGAATTTGCAAGGAATGGCCATTTTCCCAACAGATTGAGACATAAACACATTTTAAACAGGATAATACATCCTCAGATCTAAAGAGTAAATCTTTTACACGTCATACAACACACAGTGAGAACCGACAGACCACCACTCATTACACATAAAATACACAGACTCTCCGTTTCGTTACTGCAAACACACATACAACAAAAGAAAGAGTTTTACAAAAGGAGCTTCTGTAACAGTTTTTCCCCAATTCTCTGAATATGTGATCTGGTGTGTGTGCTAGATGGCCCCCCTTCTTTGCCCATAACTTTTTAGCTGAATCTACAGAGCTGTGATCACTGATAGCTCCCTGTCTTGAAATGAAACTGTTAACCCCTTCGTAGACATTAAAAATGCAATAACATTCTCCTCTTCTCTATGCATTATTATCAATATTTTGCTATGAGTCGACCCCATTTTTTAACAACACAATAAGAGCAACAATTACTTTAATATTCTTAAGCACAGCACAGCATAGCACAGCACAGTTATATGGCAATATCAGCATATGCAATCAAGCAAAAGCAGCACCAAATGCCAATTCAATTCCAGTGATAGTTAACTCAAACTCTATTATCGGAATATATAGGGAAAACTTCAACACAGATGAGACTCTAACTCACCGTAACAAAGAGCTGCCAACTTGCAGGTGGGACTTAAACCGCCCATCGTCAAATGCACGCCTTCACCTCAGGAACCCCTTATCAATTATAAAAGGACTTTAGCCCTTTATATATACATAGATCACTAACTTTTTTTTAAAAAAAATAATAAAAATTTAGGTTCAGATTCACAGAGGGAAAAGTAGAGAAAAAAACACTTATCTACTTACCCAGTGCGAATCCCATGATCTGACACCAGTGTTATTTTCGGGGGGAGAGTGTCAGTCAGCAATTGGGCTGGATCATACACTGTCACCTGGAAATGCATGGGTTACTTGATGGGATATCCCAGAGAACAGGAATCAGACCACTCAGCAATCAGTCTAACATCTGCTCTGTTTATTAGAAGATGAACAATACATTTTATAACAGACTTCCAGGCGCATCACCATGAACATTGACAAGGCCATTCTAGCTATACAAAGATTCATAACATCTACATCTTTCTCACTACATAATAATCTGTTATAATAAACCTTTCTTAGACAAGATGGATGCATAAGACAAAATGGAAACTAAAACAAGATGGCATCGGTAAGGCTAACATATCTTAACAAAAACTATACATTTTTTATAAAAATGCTTCTAGAGGGGCTATATAACTGGATCATTTTACAAAACATGTATGCAAAGAAAAATCTACTATGCTATTTCCTTTTAAGAGCTACTGTAATTTAAATTTAGTGTTAGAGCTAAGGTTTTTTTTGTTTTTTGGCGGGTTTAATTTTTTGTGCGGCATGTAGGTTAGAGTTAGGTATAATGGTGTTTTTTTTTATTTTGGACACTCTCTTTTTTATTTTCTGTAACTTAACCCCTTAGTGACCAGACCATTTTTCAATTTTCTTACCGTTAAGGACCAGGGTTATTTTTACATTTCTGTTGTGTTTGTGTTTAGCTGTAATTTTCCTCTAACTAATTTACTGTACCCACACATATTATATACTGTTTTTCTCGCCATTAAATTTTTAAAGATACCATTATTTTCATCATATCATATAATTTACTACAAAAACAAATATTTTCTAACTTTGCCCCCCAAAATCTGTTATACATCTACAACCACCAAAAACACCCATGCTAAATAGTTTCTAAATCTTGTCCTGAGTTGAGAAATACACAATGTGCACATGTTCTTTGCTTTTTTTTCCAAGTTATAGGGCAATAAGTACAAGTAGCACTTTGTTATTTCCAAACCATAAACCATAGGGTAAACTGCATGTACATCTACTAGCCATTCCTTACTACACTGAGAATAATAGCGGATATTGACATTACTTAGATAATTTTCAATCTATATATGGTTTAAGTAGATTACACCAATAGCGGATGTTTGCATTGCTATCACTAACCCTATTTAATTAGATTGACTGAACCTGTATGGTTTCTATCATACTGTATATGAATTAATTAAAACTCTTAACTAAAGTGCTAAAAAGTACACTAACACCCATAAACTACCTATTAACCCCTAAACCGAGGCCCCCCTGCACATTGCAAACAGTTAAATAAAATGTTTAACCCCTAATCTACCGACCAGACATCACCGCCACTGTAATAAGTATATTAACCCCTAAACCGCCACACTCCCACATCACAAACACTAGTTACATTTTATTAACCCATAATCTGCCATCCCTAACATCACCGACACCTACCTACATTTATTAACCCCTAATCTGCCGCCCCCAACGTCGCCACCACTATATTAAATGTATTAACCCCTAAACCTAAGTCTAACCCTAACACCCCCTAACTTAAATATAATTTAAATTAATCGAAAAAAAATTACTACAATTAAATAAATTATTCCTATTTAAGACTAAATACTTACCTATAAAATAAACCCTAAGCTAGCTACCATATAACTAATAATTACATTGTAGCGATCTCAGGATTTATTTTTATTTTACAGGCAACTTTGTTTTTATTTTAAAAAGGTACAATAGTTATTAAATAGTTATTAACTATTTAATAACTTCCTAGTTAAAATAAATACAAATATACTTGTAAAATAAATCCTAACCTAAGTTACAATTACACCTAACACTACACTATAATTAAATTAAATACCTAAACTAACTACAATTAATTACAATTAAATTAAATAAACTAAAGTACGGAAAAATCCCCCACTAAATTACAGAAAATAATAAAATAATTACAAGAATTTTAAACTAATTACACCTAATCTAATCCCCCTAATAAAATAAAAAAGCCCCCCAAAATAAAAAAGCCCTACCCTATACTAAATAACAAATAGCCCTTAAAAGGTTTTTTTGCGGGGCATTGCCCAAAGTAATCAGCTCTTTTATCTGTAAAAAAAAATACAATACCCCCCAAAATTAAAACCCACCACCCACACACCCAACCCTACTCTAAAGCACACCAATCCCCCCTTAATAAAACCTAACACTAACCCCTTGAAGATCACCCTACCTTGAGACGTCTTCGCCCAACCGGGCAGAAGTGGTCCTCCAGATGGGCAGAAGTCTTCATCCAATCCGGGCAGAAGAGGATCTCCAGACAGCCAGAAGTCTTCATCCAGATGGCATCTTCTATCTTCATCCATCCGGAGCGGGTTCATCTTCAAGCCATCCAACGAGGAGCATCCTCTTCCATCCGATGACTAACACTAAATGACAGTACCTTTAAAGGGACAGTCTAGGCCAAAATAAACTTTCATGATTCAGATAGAGCATGTCATTTTAAACAATTTTCCAATTTACTTTTATCACCAATTTTGCTTTGTTCTCTTAGTATTCTTAGTTGAAAGCTTAATCTAGGAGGTTCATATGCTAATTTCTTACACCTTGAAGGCCACGTATTTCATAGAGATAACACTGTGCTTGTGCACATGAAGTTATCTGGGAGCAGGCAGTGATTGGTTAATCTGCAAGTCTGTAAAAAGAACTGAAATAAAGGGGCAGTTTGCAAAGGCTTAGATACAAGATAATCACAGAGGTTAAAAGTATATTATTATAACTGTGTTGGTTATGCAAAACTGTGGAATGGGTAATAAAGGGATTATCTATCTTTTAAAACAATAACAATTCTGGGGGGGCGGAGCCGACCAAGGAAGAGCATGGTCGCAAAGTTTTAGAGCTCCGATAGTGATCAGCCAGATAGGGGCCCAACCTGGGGGAAAATCTTATGCAATCAAGCTAAAGGGCACCAAAACGAATCCCGACTAG
The DNA here is from genome assembly GCF_027579735.1 of Bombina bombina. Classification (NCBI taxonomy): domain Eukaryota; kingdom Metazoa; phylum Chordata; class Amphibia; order Anura; family Bombinatoridae; genus Bombina; species Bombina bombina. The sequence continues at coordinate 507,944,949 of NC_069499.1, read as the reverse complement.
CACAGGAGGCAAGCGACCACAGTGACAGTCGTGTCATCAGGCAGAAATGTCCTTTTATCTGTAACGGCAGAGAACGGGGCCTAGCTGGGAACAGAAAAGCCTACCTAAAGTTGGAACAACAGAGCAGCAGGTGAACAACGCATGGCGCTAATCTGGACATAAGCAGTGTGCGATCACTCTCACTAAGCAAGACGACACAAGACGCCATAAAGGCCCACAGTACCTGAGCACACAAAGCTTAGAACACAGAGTACACCATAACGGATCCCGCAAAGACGCCATAAAAGGTACGTCACTTACACACAACGCTGAAACAGAATAGAGCGCCTCACACGATCATCCCTGAAGTACAACTTAAGACTTTATCTGAATATAACACAGCTTGACAAGGCTACAGAATAAGCCAAAAGGGAACCCCAAACACGCTATACCACAGAATAATTACAGTCACGCTATCATGGCGGCCAGAAGTAAAAACAAAAACGACAGACAAAAACCGGCAAACCCAGGAGCAGGGAAACTCAACTCATTCTTCAAATTGACTGATACAGGGGGAGATTTAGAACCACCGTATACCCACACTGAAGTCGATATGCAAGAGAGAACACAGTCTTCAGATGGAAGCAATTCACCCATAACAAAAGCGGACCTCTGCTCCCTTCCTACTAAACAAGATCTGACCACATTTATGTTACAGGTTAATAAAGCCATTAAAGATGGGTTGGCAGACATCAAGAGAGACATAAATGCACTGGGAAACAGAGTACAACAATTAGAGGAACAGACAGAGGAAACTGTTATGACGACAGACACAATGGCCTTAGAATTGCAGCAACAAAACTCCACTATTCTTCAGTTACAGACAAAACTTGAAGATTTAGACAATAGAGGCCGGCGCCAAAATCTCCGTATCAGAGGGGTGCCAGAAAAAATTCTCCCTGCACAACTACAATCATATGCTCAGAATTTGTTCCGGTTTCTGTTGGAGTCAGGCAATAATGACACAGTCACTATAGACAGAATACATAGAGCCCTTAGGGCGAAGCCTTCAGACACAGCACCACCACGGGACATTGTCCTTTGTTGCCACAAGTTTACAGATAAGGAGAGGATTCTACAAGCAGCAAGGAAAAGGCCATCCATTACATTCGGCGAGGACAGGCTTCAAATATATGCAGATCTAAGCCCAATGACATTAGCAAAACGCAAAGAGGCACGATACCTCACTCTGCATCTGACTGAGCTAGGGATCCCATACAGATGGGGCTTCCCTTTTTCAATAAAAGTGGTCAAGGAAGACAAAACATATGTTTATAAGGCACCTGAGGATATTGACCAATTCTGTAAGCACCTGGAAATCCCTCAACCCTCCTTGCCAAAATTACGGGACAACAAAGATGAACAAAGAGCAACTCTCGCACCGCACCCTCAACGTCCAAAATGGGTGACAATACCCAAGAAAAGGAAAAATGGCCTGGTGACAGGCGATAATGAAGAGAACGCAGAAGCTTAGATCACCTGATAAGATCTGGACTCTTTTTAGATGAAAACCAATGGACACTCTCATGTGGTATAGTATAGCACAGCCTAGTTAGAGAAAGATCCATGGGACATATTCCACTATCCCCAAACGAAGCCCTTTTTAACACCCCCTCCCCCGGGGGGCTGGCCGTCTGGTAGATTACTGGCAAATTTACTGCCTTTCACCCCCTTACCCCCCTTTTTTTTCCACTTTTCTCCTTCCGCCTTTTCTTGTCCCCACCTTTCCCTCCTCTCACTTTCCCCCAGAACTTCCCTATATCAAGGAATTCTGACACCTGATAACGTTAGTGGGGGGCTGTGGGAAGGGCGGTGGGGAGGAGATTGTGAACTAGTAATGATGACTGGTAAAATGTTAACATTATTTTTCAACTTGTTTATAAATGTTAATTTTCTTGTATTTTTTTTAAGTTCGTCTGCTGCGACTCTTCAGGGCAATACTCACCCTCTCCTCATAAAGAACATCTGGATACTGATCAGGTACTCTCTCTCATTCCAATACACTACAAAGGTCTGGTACAGAATATAGTTTGTATACATAAGATAAGATATGATATCATTAAACAGATGCACAAGTATAACCTAGTATACATAGATGACTGACCCAGTTATATCAATTATCACACAAAACACAAAGGGACTCAACTCACCTACCAAGCGCTCTATAGCCCTTAGAACCTTCAGGAAACATAAAGATTCCATTATATTCATACAGGAAACTCACTTTTTAGCTTCAGCAGCTCCAACATTCAAATCCAGAGACCATCCAGTAGGGTATTTTAACTCACACACTGCGGCAAAAAGAAATGGGGTAGGAATCCTTTTTCACCGAAACATACATTTCACTCTACTGAATAAGGCCTCAGACAAAGAAGGGCGTATAATGATTCTCGTAGGAATACTGTTCAATAGACCAGTGACTTTAGTAAATGTATATGCACCAAACAGTGGCAGACACAAATTTTACCAGCACCTATCAAAGTTAGTCACAACACACAGGAAAGGAATGTTAATACTAGGAGGTGATTTGAATGTAGCGCTGGATACAGCGTTGGACACCTCTACAGGCAGGGCTACACCAGGATCTAGACCGCCTAATGCAGTATATAATTGCCTCGCACAGCTAAGTACACTTGATGTATGGCGTATACAACATCCAAGACAAAAAAATTACACCTTCTTTTCTCACCCATGGTCTATATATACACGAATAGACTATATAATGGTAGATAGAAACCACTTGTCCTTGGTAAGAGACTCAGATATACTACCGACCCCTTGGTCGGACCACTCAGCCGTCCTAGTAACCTTGCAGTGGCCGCACCACCCAGTCACCCCTTTTATATGGAGGATGGATGACTCATTATTGAGACACCCAGCCACATTGGAAGCCCTGACTAAATCACTAAAAGAATATTTTCACCATAATGCGACACAAGACATAACACCTGCCACTTTGTGGGAAGCCCACAAAGCGGTATTACGAGGAGAGTGCATTAAACACACAGCATACAGACGAAAAACTTACAATGACAGGACTAACATGTTGCCGGAAAAGATGAGACAATTAGAGATAACCCATAAAAACAACCCTAGGGACTCAGCTTCCTTCAAACAACTAACAGAAACCAGAAAGGAACTAAATGCAGTCTTAACTAAAGAGGCACAGAGGAGAGCCCTTGGAATTAAAAAGATGTATTATTATGAAGGAAATAGGTCAGGACCGCTACTTGCTAAAATGTTAAGAAACCAAAAGGTAACATCACAAATACACAAACTAGTAACAACAGAGGGAGTCGAGGTCGTAGATAGTAAACATATAGCTAATCATTTTGGCTCTTTCTACAAAGCACTCTATAACTTAGACACTGACAACACTGCCGAACACCAAGAACACATGAAAGAATACATTAGACAGGCAAACTTACCACAGCTGCCGAATGTTAACAGGGAGGAACTGGAATCGCCCATCACTATAACAGAGATCCTAACAGCAATCCAACACTTACCGTCAGGTAAAAGCCCTGGGCCAGATGGTTTTACTAATTCATACTATAAAACATTCAAACACATATTAGCTCCACATCTACTAAAACTGTTCCAAGCACTGGATGATAATCACCACCTCCCACGCGAAATGCTATTGGCGCATATATCAGTTATCCCTAAGCCCAACAAACCACTCACTGAACCAAGCAGCTACAGACCTATATCCCTCCTAAACTCAGATATCAAGATTTTAGGCAAAATATTAGCCAACCAGATAAATAAAGTATTATTACATCTCATTCATTCAGACCAAGTGGGATTTGTCCCGGGAAGGGAAGCAAGAGACAATATTATTAGAGCCTTAACATTAACTTCATATGCCAAATCACACAACATCCCAACGATCTTGATAGCCACAGACGCGGAGAAAGCATTTGATCGCATTAATTGGACATTCCTAAAAGAGACGCTAATAGCACTAGGATTCAGATCGAAAATGATAACGCGTATCCTCCAATTATATACGCAACCCAGTGCCAAAGTGAAAGCGAATGGCATGCTGTCCACCCCCTTTAACATCCAAAACGGGACAAGACAGGGATGTCCCCTGTCCCCAATCCTATTTATCCTATCAATGGAGGTATTTGCTGCACGCATCCGACAAAACCAAGAGATCCATGGCTTTAACATCGGCCCACATAACTTCAAAATCGCGTTATATGCAGATGATGTGCTGTTTACACTCACAAATCCCCAACTCTCTGTACCAGAGACCCTGAAGGAAATCGAACATTTCGGGGGTTTCTCGGGTTTCCTGGTTAATACACAAAAATCAGAGATTATGAATGTATCCCTGACGCCACAAAAATTCCAACTAATAACAGATACTTGCCCCTTAAGAATACAAAAGAAATCTCTAAAATACCTCGGAATACAACTCTCCTCTACCACATCACAGCTGTTTAATGATAACTATCTTGCACTGGCACGAAACATACAACAGGATCTATGCACTTGGGCAGCGAAACCAATCACATGGTGTGGACGCATACAGAGTATAAAAATGACAACACTACCCAGAATATTATATATAATACAGGCCCTCCCCATCCCTATCCCCAAATGGTATATACCCCAGTTACAGAGACACATCAACTCATTTATCTGGAACAAGAGTAAGCCTAGAATCAATAGAGAAAATATGTATAGGAGGCCAGAAAATGGAGGTTTAGGGGTCCCCCACATAGCAGACTATCATGAGGCAGTCACATTACAAAGGATTTTAGACTGGCATAGATCCAGGGACACAAAGGCGTGGGTGGCGATAGATTCTCATATCTTGAGGGTCCCAGAGGTGGGGGCGCTCTGTTGGGTACCAAAAGAATTGAGACCCCCTCAATGCACAGAATTAGCAATACATAAACATACTTTTGATACCTGGGATAACATAATCGCACAAAAGAAACATATCTCGGGTGTGCGCTCTCCTCTATTCCCTATCCCTATAAACGCAGAGTTAGTGCGGGGTCTAGATAGAGGAAAACAAAGGACCCAAGAATGGGGCTACTCCACACCTTTGAAGAGGTTCATAAGAAATGGAAAACTAGACAATAGAGAAAACTTAATGACAATTGCAGAGGGTAGATATTCTACCTGGTAAAAATATTCACAACTGGCACATTTTATACATACCTCCCCACATAAACAAGAGTTCCTAAGAGAATTAACTCCTTACGAAACACTTTGTTCTAACACAGAAGAGATCAGACACACACTCTCTATCTCAAAAAGACTAATACAATCTGAACACACTCGGAACCTGCCCACATATACATCTAAGTGGCAAGAAGAGCTAGACCATAACATAACAGGGAAAGAATGGTTGAGGATTTTTAAAAACACTAAGAAAATTTCAACATCACCACAATTATTAGAATTGAATTTTAAAGTCATCATGAGGTGGTACCTAACCCCTTCAAGGTCACATTCAATCTACCCAGGTGTTAGCGACAGATGTTGGAGAGGTTGCGAAGAGAAGGGCAGTTACCTCCATATGTGGTGGAATTGTGGGAAACTCAAAGATTTCTGGTTAGACATAGAGAGACACTTCAGGCAGATATTAACACCCGAGTTCACACTAACACCCAGCGTGGCACTACTGAACGACACAACAAAGATCACATGCACCCTCAGACGCACTCTTTTACATTTGGGAACGTCAGGAGCAAAAGCATTAATCGCCCTGAATTGGAAGAGCCAGACACCACCCTTGATAGGTGCATGGAAAGAAAGGGTAACCGATATACTGGTAATGGAAGAATATGGCTATCAGAGAAGGAACAAGCTAAATCTTCTGGCGGAGGTCAGATTCTTATGGGATGAGATGATAGAGGGAACTAGGGTAGATATAAGATAAGCACACTAGAATAATAATACATATATGCTGAATTTAACAACACAGCTGAGTTCTAGAAAGATGGGCATAAACTTTTATACCTTTGTGTTAACGTTTTCTTACAACTCTACCAAGACCTAAACAGCAAAGAGAGAGAGTGACGAGAGACCAACAGAGCCCCGAACAAGGGGATAAACAGCCCCACCTAGTTAATGCTCTGGGGAGCGCAGCAGACGAAGCCCCTCAATAACAGGGGATTGTATTTCTATTTTATTTCGTTTTCAAGTAAGTTTTCTTGTATTGCTATTTTTGCCTTTTGTGTTTTTTTTTTTGTTATATTTATTTCTCTCTCCGTTTAAAGAGAGGGAAAGAAAGAGAAAAAGCTCAACATTTAGATAAAATTTCGTCTTCACATACATATTTATGTTACCTCACATAAGGACGAAACAGACTACAGAGAGAGCTATACTGAGGTGAACATAACAAAGACCTTAGATGCAATTGGAATGGAATACGAATGTATCTTTATAAGAGCAACATGTAACCACTTTGTTCTTCTTTGTTCTTTTCTCTTATATTTTGTGTTGTCAAGATGTAAATGTTGAGCAATAATAATAAAGCTTTTGAAAAAAAAAAAAAAAAAAAAAACAATAACAATTCTGGTGTAGACTGTCCCTTTAAGTGACATCATCCAAGATGGCATCCCTTCAATTCCGATTGGCTGATAGAATTCTATCAGCCAATCGGAATTAAGGTAGAAAAAATCTACTAGCCAATCAGCCAATCGGATTGAGCTATAGAATTCTATCAGCCAATCGGAATTGAAGGGACGCCATCTTGGATGACGTCACTTAAAGGTCATTTAGTGTTAGTCATCAGATGGAAGAGGATGCTCCGCGTCGGATGGCTTGAAGATGGACCCGCTGTGCTCTGGATGGATGAAGTTAGAAGATGCCGCCTGGATGAAGTCTTCTGCCCGCCTGGAGGTCCTTTTCTGCCCGGATCGGATGAAGACTTCTGCCTGTCTGGAGGACCACTTCTGCCCGGTTGGGTGAAGACGTCTCAAGGTAGGGTGATCTTCAAGGGGTTAGTGTTAGGTTTTATTAAGGGGGGATTGGTTGGGTTTTAGAGTAGGTTTGGGTGTGTGGGTGGTGGGTTTTAATGTTGGGGGGTATTGTATTTTTTTTACAGGTAAAAGAGCTGATTACTTTGGGGCAAAGCCCCGCAAAAAGCCCTTTTAAGGGCTTTTTGTAATTTAGTGTAGGGTAGGGACTTTTATTATTTTGGGGGGCTTTTTATTTTATTAGGGGGGTTAGATTAGGTGTAATTAGTTTAAAATTCTTGTAATTATTTTATTATTTTCTGTAATTTAGTGGGGGATTTTTCCGTACTTTAGTTTATTTAATTTAATTGTAATTAATTGTAGTTAGTTTAGGTATTTAATTTAATTATAGTGTAGTGTTAGGTGTAATTGTAACTTAGGTTAGGATTTATTTTACAAGTATATTTGTATTTATTTTAACTAGGAAGTTATTAAATAGTTAATAACTATTTAATAACTATTGTACCTAGTTAAAATAAATTCAAAGTTGCTTGTAAAATAAAAATAAACCCTGAGATAGCTACAATGTAACTATTAGTTATATTGTTGAAACAAGAAAAATCACCAGCACTCAAGGAGGGACACAGGTACAAGATGCCCAACTCAAATGGGTAATGAATATATATACTTCTGTGCAATGGGTGTAATGGGTCACAGATGTCAGAGGGAATGCTGTTGGTCACAGCAACAGTAGATATGGATATACCCAAATGTGTTGGAGTGCAGCAAGAAGTGGAAATTAACAGAGTACCCCTGACACTGTAATTAATAGCAATAAAAGAGAACAAAAAATCCTAATACTTCTGCGCAGCTTCAAATAATTTCAAACAGTGTTGAACATATAAGTCCAATATAGTGAAGTATATGATTGTAATTATAGACAATGAGTCCTTATATAAAGTCTATAAATGGTGTATATTCTGAATTCATGTGCAATATATCCAGGTCAGAAAAAAAAGGTAGTATGGATGTCCTCTTACCGAAGATTACCCCAATCATATGAGGTAATGTGTAGTCGTGTGGTAGAGATGTAGATCTATGGTCTGCCGCTGTCTGTGCTTGTTCTTTCCGTGCAGCCTTGTGTATGGTAGTCCTGGGTCTGGAACTTCCTGAATCTTGTGCTTGGATAGCTCTTGGCAATATGGTAGTTTTTCCTCCCGGGGTTTTCCCAGATATCTCCATGAACAAACAGCATCCAAAAGCTTTTTTTTTCTTGGTAAATATTTGTATTTATATATATATATATATATATATATATATATATATATATATATATATATATATATATATATATATATGAGTTGAAGGGAAAACCAGCTAGAGCATAGTTGGCTGGCTTGGAGGGGGCGTGGCTATGTCGGAGGGGGCATTGCTAGGTTGGAGGGGCGGGGTTGGGCTGGTCTATACAAATTTCCAGGGCTGGTCTGATTTCCCAGTCCGGCCCTGTCCTTACTATTCTAATCCATAAAATAGCTGCAGTTGGGATTGTTAATACTTTTATCCACACCTCATGGGAACTAAACGTTAATTGGACTTAAGACTGAAATTTTACCTCAGTTTACAACCATCTTAAGATGTTGGCATTTACATTAGCCATATACTGATTTGTATTGCTCAGTGGATATACATACCAATACAACATCCTAGCAATAGTAGGGATATCCATATTCATTGGTATAATTATTCCCTCTGCATGGATTTTGTGTGGTTTAACACTAAGCCTACAGCTATTACATCATCTTAGTATGTTAACTGTCTCATAACCGGAAGTGTCACTATACCTAGACCGCCTCTCCTTGATTTAATAATCATTCTCTGGATAACCATTTAACAGATACTGATACAAAGGTTTATACCTTATAAACTGATTTCCAGAGAATACATTATATCTGCTGTTTATTCTTAGTTTTTATTGGTGTTTACCCATTTTATATTAAATTACCTTAATAAAAGTTATATTTTATTCATTTTCCTTTTCTTATTTACCCTGCCTTATTAGTCAGGGCACAGAGTGTTGTTGTGTATACTACTAGTAGATATCTTCTCCGTTAGAACACCCCAATTTGTGTTCAGCAACATCTCCTGAGTACAGTGATACCACCTATGCATGTTTGTTGGTTTGTTTGGGGGGTGCAATGCCAAACTTCTGACAAGTTTGTGATTTTTTTTTTTCACATTAAACATATCTTATTTGCCTATCTTCATTTTGGGGGATTTTTTACATACACCAATTTATTTGCTTGCCATGAACGCGCATTTGAAAAGTTGACACCCCAATGTATTGTATATGGAGTGTTTTAATGCCTTTTATGCAACTGTTTTAGCCAAAAGAATTGGAGAAAATTTGTGGTGGTAATTTTTTATATTTACATACAAATTGATTTTTGGCTGGAATTTAGGAGAACCTGTTGTAATTTATTGCAAGAAAACACTCCAGATTTTTTTCTGCAAGACCTCCTAAGTACACCCATGTCCCGTATGCATAGGTTTGCCAGGATTTTGGGAAGGTTCAGTTACAATTTTATGACTTGTAATTTGAATTGAAAGTGAGAGTATTTCTTCTGATAGGCCTAGCTTTAGTTTGGGGCCTATCACATACCCCAATTTTATTTATGGCCATAAAAGTGTATATATTTGAAATGTTAACACCCCAAGGTATTGTATATGGAGTGCTTTGATGACTTTGATGCAACTGCTTTAGCCAAAAAAAAAATTGGAGAAAGTGTATGGTGGTAATTTTTACATTTTCATTTTTACACACACATTGATTTTTGACTATGATTTAGGAGAGCTTGTTGTAAGTTATTGCAAGAAAACACTCTAGGTTGTTTTCTGCAAGAACCCCTGAGTACACCCATGCATAGGTTTGACAGGGGTTTTGGTAAAATACAGCACCAATTTTAGAACTTATAAAAAATAGAACAGTGAAATGTAAAAATCTGGCACAGTAAAAATAAATAATAAAAAATGTAGTAACAGTAAACGTAACCAACGGCAAAAGTAAAAAAAAAAAATTGGACCAGTGTGTGATACTACTTGAAGTAGTCCCCAATGCAGAGTCCAGGCTGTCCAGGGCAATCAGGACAGTAAAAGGTGGTGTCTTTTCTCTGCCCCCTCTTGGTACAGACTCTGGATTTTTTTTGAGGATTCTGCTTCACCGCAATAGGGGGTATTTTTTTAATAAAATGGGTAGCCCCAACTTTGCTTTCTCCCATCACCACCCAGGGAGCAGGTGCATCTTGGTACAAAATCCCCAAAATTATTTGGAGCTGAAACTGTAAAAAAGTTTCATTCCGGGATTTGCTTTTTTGAACAACAAAAAAGTGTTGTGGGTTGCTATCTGCATTAAGTAAATTGCAAACTATTTGTACCAGGCCCTTGTCTTCCGCATACATAGGTAGGGCTGCAGCAGCTGATCTGCCAGATCAACCCCACCCATATTCCGGTTATAAGCCTTGATGCACACTGGCTTCCTTGTGCTCTCAGCTCTGCCACGTACAGAGACCTCCACAGTCCTCTAATTGTGGATGGTGGTAAGAAGGTACACATCCTTCTTGTCTCTGTACTTAACTGCCAACAGCTCCACTTGGCGCAGAACTGAGGTCTCCCCGCTTTGTAGCTGAGTGCATGCAAGTTGTCCTAGGAAACCTGCATGTTTCTTTATAATTGTACCGCAAGCTACTGTATTAAAACAATACAGTAGCTTGAACAAAAGGACACTTGTATAGAAATTATCTAGATATAAGTGGTGCCCTTTGTTCATCAGGGGTAATATCAGGTCCCAGACTATCTTGCGGTTCCCATATGTTCTGGGCAACCTGGAGAGTCAAGGTGGATATCCTTTCTCTTCTACACCTGGAAGGCCTGAGTATACCCAGTCTTGCTCTCACATAGCTTATACACCTTTACTCCATACCTGGAGCGCTTGGAAGGAATATACTGCTTGCTATGGCAGTTTGGGGGTTAATAGTGTAGGGTACTTGCAGTGTGCTTGTGGCGGTATAGGGGCTAATAGTTTAGATGGGTACTTGAGGGGGGCTAGAGGTGATATAGGGGTTAATAGTTTAGATGGGTACTTGCGGTGGGTATGTGACAGAATAGGGGTAAATAATTTAGATGGGTACTTGCAGTGGGTATGTGGTAGTATAGGGGTTTATAGTTTAGATGGGTACTTGCAGTGGACTAGTGGCAGTATAGGAGTTCGCAGGATAGATACTTGCGGTGGGTATGTGGTGGTTGAGGGGTTAACAGAGTAGATGGGTACTTGTGGTGGGTATGTGGAGGTTAGATATTTATTAGTGTAGTGTTAGTTTGCAATTGTGGGATACTTCAGTTTAGGGGTATTAGGATTAGTGGTTATGCACTGCAATTATATTCCAAGGGATCGTTTACTATACATCACCATTATTGGCGGCGATACTGGGTGTTATCTATCACCAGCATCGCTGACCAATGGCATGTATAGTTTACTATACATCGCCAATATGGGCGGCGATACTGGGTGTTATCTATTACCAGCATCACAGACCAATGGCATGTATAGTAAACGCCCTGTGGCAATGCTGCATCTATGTCGTGAGCTTGGAATATTTTGACAGGCTCACTCCACATGAATATCTCGCTGCCTCGTAGCATTTAAGATCATCGGGGCCTTAATTTGAATTGAATTTGTTTTATATTCATAATAATTCGGTATGTGTCCGCAATTCGGTTTCGGGATTTGTTTGTGTGATTCCGAATTTTGAAATTTGGATTCATTCGAAACCATAACCGAATTATTATTAATGTCGGACCGAATCGTTATTATGGACCGAATCATTATTTTTAACTAATGTTCCGGTGTTTGCCGAAAAAAATTATGTTAAACTGCTGCCACCACCCACGCTGCCACTAAATAAAGCTATTAACCCCTAAAATGTTGCCCCCCCACATCCCCGACACTAACTAAATCACAAAATAAAGTTATTAACACATAAACCGCAGTTCCCCGACATTGCGGACAAGAACTAAATCTATTAATCCATAAACCGCATCTCCTTAGATAGCCAACACTATCTAAACCTATTAACACCTAAACCGCAGTTCCCAAACATTGCAAAAACTAAATAAAGCATTAACCCCTAAACCGCCGTTCCCAAACATCACCAACATTAACTAAACCTAGTAACCCCTAAACCTCAGTTCCCCGACATTGTTGACACAAACTAAACCTATTAATTATCTCCTAAACCTCTGGCCCCCACATTGCAACAACCTAAATTAAACTATGAACGATCTTCATCCCAGCGGCTCCATCTTCATCCATTGTGGGACCGGCATCTTCTACATCATTGCGGAGGTGGAGTGGTCGATGCGTGGAGGCAGAGGTCTAGGCAGAGGTCCAGCTTCATCCAGGCGGCTCCATCTTCATCTATCGAGGGACTGGCAACTTCTTTATCCCTGCAGAGGTGGAGGTCCATCGATCCGACGTGGAGGTCCTCTTCATGCGATCGCCCGCTGCACACTGAGGATTGAAATGCAAGGTACCCCTTTTATACTGGGGGTACCATTGCATTCCTATTGGCTGATAAATTTGAATCAGCCAATAGGAATGAGAGCTGCTTAAATCCTATTGGATGTACAAATCAGCCAATAGGAATGAGAGCTGCCTAAATCCTATTGGCTGATTTGAACAGCCAATAGGATTTAAGCAGCTCTTATTCCTATTGGCTGATTCAAATTTTTCAGCCAATAGGAATGCAAGAGGTACCTTGCATTTCAATCCTCAGTGTGTGGCGGACAATCGCATTAAGAGGACCTCCACGTCGGATCGATGGACCTCCACCTGGACCTCCGCGCATCACCGCTCCGCCTCCGCAGGGATGAAGAAGATGCCGGTCCCATGATAAATAAAGATGGAGCCGCCTGGGTGAAGATGGAGCTGCTGGGATGAAGATGGAGCCACCTAAATGAAGATGGAGCCACCTAAATGAAGATGGAGCCGCCGGGATGAAGATCGTTCAAGTGGGACTTCAGCAAATGTGAGTACCTAAAGAGGTGTTAGTGGGTTTTTTTAGATTAGGGTAATGTGCACTCTTTAAAGAGCTGAATGCCCTTTTAAGGGCAGTAAAAGAGCTGAATGCCCTTTTAAGGGCAATGCCCATACAATGCTCTTTACAGGGAAATGGGTGGATTAGGTTTTTTTAGAATTTTTTTTTTATTTTGTGGGATTGGGGGGTGGGGTTTTTTAATGTTAGTGGGTCTTTATATTTTTATTTAGAAAAAAAGCTGATTTCTTTAGGGTAATGGCCTACAAAAGGCCCTTTTATGGGCTATTGGTAGTTTATTGTAGATTAGGGGTTTTTTTTATTTTGCGGCTGTTGTTTTTTTTTTTTTAAATGGGTATTAGAATAGGAATAATTGTTATTATTTTGAATAATTAGTTTGTTATTTTGATTATTTTTTTCATTTTTTTTTTTAGAATAGCCATTTTTAATTTTTAATCGGCAGCAAAAAGGCTGAATGCCCTTTTAAGGGCAATGCCCATACAAATGCCCTTTTCAGGGCAATGGGTAGATTAGGTTTTACTTTATTTTTATTTTGTGACTTTGGGGGATGGGGGTTTGTATACTGCTAGAGGGTGTTTGTTTTTCTTTTGTAGGAAAATAATTGATTTATTTAGAGCAATGCCCTACAAAAGGCCCTTTTAAGGGCCCTTGGTAGTTTATTATAGATTAGGATTTTTTTGTTTGTTTTTTTAAAAAAGGGGGTATTAGAATAGGAATAATTTTTATTGTTTTGGATAATTTTGTTTGTTATTTTTTGTAATAGTAGTTTTTTTATTTTTTGTAATTTTGGGTTTTTTTTTGTAATGGTAGTTTTTTTTTATTTTCTAATGTTAGGTGTAAGGCAGCTTAGGTTTTACTTTTATTTCACAGGTAGCACCTTGAGACCCTCAAGGGTAATTAGTTTGTGCTCTATAAGTACCCAATAGATAGATAGATTGTATTTATTTTAACTAGGTAGTTAGTAAATAGTTAATAACTATTTACTAAATAGTCTACCTAGTTACAATAAATACAAACTTACCTGTCAAATGAAAATTAAACCTAAGCTAGCTACAATATAACTATTGGTTATATTGTAGCTAGCTTAGGTTTTATTTTACAGGTAAGTTACTTTGTATTTAGTTGTAAATAGGTAAACTATTTATTTACTTAATAATTGTTACTTTTATTTAGGTCTATTTTTAATTATGTTAAAGTTAGGGGGTGTTAGGTTTAGGATTAGGGTTAGGTTTAAAGTTAGGGGAGGCTAGGTTTAGGGGTTAATATAGTTTAATTTAGGTTGTTGCGATTTGGGGGACGGCGGTTTAGGGGTTAATAGGTTTAGTTAGTGTTGGCAAAGTGGGGGGGTGCGGTTTAGGGGTTAATAGGTTTAGATCATGTTGGCAATGTGAGGGGGCAGTTTAGGGGTTAATAGGTTTAGGTAGTGTTGGTCATGTGGGGGGTGCAGTTTAGGGTTAATAGTTTTTTTAGTGGCGGCGATGTTTGGGAGCGGCAGTTTAAGGGTTAATATGTTTAGTTTGTGTCGGTGATGTTTCAGGATGGTGGTTTAGGGGTTAATAGGTTTTGTTAGTGTCTGTGACATCGGGGAATTGTGGTTTAGGGGTTAATAGCTTTATTATAGATTTAGAGTTAGTGTCTGGGAACTGCAGTGTAGGAAAAATGAAAAATTCTGAATATGAATAATGAATCAGAAAATTCAGAAACTAATTTATTCATTCTCAGAAACTCACATGTCTACTGCTGTAGATCCTCTCTTCCAGACAACACGCAGATGGTGCCCGTGAGTTTTAGGGTGTCCTTCTACATTTATAAATGATTCCAAGGTGTACCTATCTGATTAGTTCATGAACAATTTATTTTAATTCATTATGTCACACACAGGAGCTAAGTCTTCTCAGTGGATTTTATGAGATTTCTGATTATATTTTTCTAAAAATACAAAGAAAGACACTATAGATATGAGTCTATGTGTGAAAGAAAGGGAATTCAGCACTATTTTCAATTTATTTTTTTTTTAATTTTAATTAATGATTATCAAATCTTCTCTGAGAAACCAGATAATACATGCTGTCATCAAAGTACAAGTGCACATATCCTACAACCTAAAGTGAGAAAAAAGGGGTTACACATTGCCAAAATGTTGCATAGAAAGACACATATAAAAACAATCTTATAAAGATAAGCCACTCTGAAGAAGAAAATAACATGCAACACCCTGCTGAACCAAACCCTATATAATTAATAGGTATTGTCTGGCCAGGTATTTCGGGGGGATCTATGCATGTATACCATTCATGTTAACATGATTATATTGATGGAGCTCATTGATGAAAAGAAAAGTCATCCTTATAATAATGCGATATCAAAGAAGCTTGTTAATAAGCAGAGAGAGTAACGCAAGTTCCATGCACAGGGAGCAAACAAGTTCCATATGAATTATAAGCAAGCAGTTGTTAGTAAAGATGCAGCGAAAAATTTCATAGGCTGAAGCAAGCTGAATATTGTATTATTAACATAATGTCCCAGCAAGCATAACGGTCACCATATTCAAAAGGCAGTATAGGATGTAGTGTGATCAAAGGGAGCCACAGTTACCACATACACGATACCGGATCACCTGCAGTTCATCAAGTATAGCAGGCACCACATACAGTGGCTACCGATATTGTTAGGCTGGATACCTCTCCTTATGACCGTGTGTCACTTTCACTTTGCTTGCGAAATGGATCCTGTAGAAATCTCCCTTCAAGGCTCTTTACTTGTCAGTATGCTAGTTAATCTTGCTTTTCCAAATTCTATCGCAGCACGCCATCAAGATACAAGTTGCTTCAAATGACAGAGTTGAAGGCCACGCCTACGCGCATTTCACTCCCATTGCGTGATCAAATGGAGCTTCGTCAGGGAGCATCAACGGCACTATGCTACCTGCAATTTATTGGGCTTAACATGCCCAACCCTCAAACGGAAGAGGTGGTGATGATGATTGTGATGAGAGCAGGATGTGATGTCACTAGTATGTGGGCGGGGCTTAGGTCCGGTGTCTGTGTCGCAGTTAGTTTAGTACAATCAACCTGACTAGATGTGTATTGTTATGCTCTGCAAAAAAATAGAGTTGTACCATCATTGCTGTGTCCTGCATATGTCCTGCATCTCATGACAATGATAATTGTCTTTTAAGAAAGGAATCAAGATGGATATATAATCTACAAACCTTATCACCCCATGGTCTAAATTAAAAAATAGATTATACCTGTTTCTTAGGGTTTTAATTTATAGATGTATGAGGATAAATGAGTATATTAAATACTTAGCTAGAACGATTACAAGAGTGCCTAATACTAATGGCATTAATTCTTGTTAATAGGAATGACTTTTCCATTTTATATATTATCTATGCTAAAATATATATCATTAAATCAGAGTTTTGCTTTTTGTATTTCTACTAGTTGTAAGCAAACCTTTTGTGGACCTTGAAATATCTGTATGTTAGATTTATCTTATTGCCAAAAATAAATAATTTCAATAAATAAGGTATATATCCATCTATATATTAGATTTTGTTTAGTGCTAAGAAAGTAGTAGTCCTTTCAAAGGGTACATAAGTATTGCAAAACATACCTCTTCTCTTCTAAACAAGAGTGTCCCTAATATATCTAGCTACCTGCAATTTATTGGGCTTAACATGCCCAACCCTCAAACGGAAGAGGTGGTGATGATGATTGTGATGAGAGCAGGATGCGATGTCACTAGTATGTGGGCGGGGCTTAGGTCCGGTGTCTGTGTCGCAGTTAGTTTAGTACAATCAACCTGACTAGATGTGTATTGTTATGCTCTGCAATAAAATAGAGTTGTACCATCATTGCTGTGTCCTGCATATGTCCTGCATCTCATGACATGGTGTCAGAAGTTCTGGACTGCGCTTCTGTTCCTGATCGATTGCAATGTCAAAGTTTACCCCACCTGAGCCTTTTGACTTCTCTCAGCCTGCAGCTTGGCCCACATGGCATCAGCGGTTTCAGCGCTTCAGGATTGCATCCAAACTGAACAAGGAGAGTGGTGAAGTACAAGTTAATTCTCTTTTATACTCCATGGGGAAAGATGTAGAGCCAGTGTTCAATGCTTTTACTTTCCAAGAAGGGGAAGAAGTTAACTTTGATATAGTTATGGATAAACTCAGTGCCCACTTTGTGCCCAAAAGAAATGTGATTCATGAGAGAGCTTGTTTTCACAAACGTAATCAGCGTGTGGGAGAATCTGTGGAGTCATTTGTGCGCAGCCTGTATGAATTAGCTGAATTCTGTGAGTTTGGTGTTGCTAAAGAAGAGCAAATCAGAGACAGAATAGTTATTGGAATTGCAGATGCTGAAGTCTCCCTGAAGCTGCAGTTAGAGCCTGATTTAACGTTAGACGGGGATATTAGGATGGCCCGCCAGAGTGAACTGGTGAAAAAGCAAAGTGCTGATCTGAGGTCTGAGAGTATTGTGGATGAAGTGCAACAGTCTAGGAAAATTACTAGTGAAAGGCACAGTGTGAGCGGTAGATCTAATGTACTGGAAAGGCCTAGAAGTGGATGGGCGCAACATGGCGATGCACACGGTGCTACCGGGCTCATGATCAGAGTGCTATATGCCCGGCCAGAGATAAAAGATGCAGAAAATGTAACAGAATAGGCCATTTTGAAGTGGTGTGTAAAACTGAATACATTAAGGAGATGCAGGTGGACAGTGACCAGGAGGGTCAGGAAGTGTCTTTTGTGGGGTCTGTTGTGGAACGGACAAGCTCAGAGGAAGATTGGAAAGTTACTTTTACTGTAATGGGAGCCAAAGTTGATTTTAAGATTGACACAGGAGCCGATATCACTGTAATGTCTTTTGCTGAATTTATGAAACTGCCTCGACAGCCCCAGCTGGCGAAGGTTACTACAAATGTCCATAGTCCTGGTGGCCGCATTGATTGTGTGGGGAAATTTCTTGCCAGCTGTGAGTACAAACAGAAGAAGTTCACCATGTGGGTGCATGTGATCCGAGGTCAGTGTGTTAACAGTTTATTGAGCAGAAAAGCAGCCTGTGACTTGGGCCTCGTGGCCAGAGTGAATGAGATCTCTGAAGATATGTTTGGCGAGTTGGGCCTACTGAACTGCAAACCTGTCCGTATAGCACTTAAAAGTGACGCAGTCCCATACAGTATTTCTACTCCTCGTAGAATTCCGTTCCCGCTCATGCCTCAAGTGGAGAAAGAGCTCATGCGCATGAAGTCTATGGGGGTTATTGAAGAGGTTGTTGAAGCAACTGATTGGTGTGCCCCCATTGTTCCAGTTGCAAAGAAAAACGGAAAGGTGCGCATCTGTGTGGACCTGAAAAGGTTGAATGAGGCAGTGAAGAGGGAGAGATTTGTGCTGCCGACATTGGAAGATATAGCCCCGAAGTTGGCTGGGGCGAAGTTCTTTTCCACATTAGACGCTTCTAGCGGCTTTTGGCAGATCCCCCTGGATCCAAAGTGCTGCAAACTGACTACCTTTATCACACCGGTAGGTCGGTTCTGCTTCTGCAGACTCCCCTTTGGGATATCCTCCGCTCCTGAAATCTTTCAAAGGGAAATGAGTTCTCTCCTGAGTGGCCACGTGGGCACAGCGGTTGTCATGGACGACATTCTAGTGTATGGGTCTACAGTGGAGGAGCATGATCAGCATTTGAGTTGTGTGCTGCAGGCTATCAAAGAGTCTGGGCTGAAGCTGAATAAAGAAAAATGTCATTTTAGGAAAACTGAATTATGCTACTTTGGGCATATCATCAACGGGGATGGCATCAAGCCGGACCCCGAGAAAATTCGGGCTCTTGAACAAATGAAAAGCCCTTCTGATGTACATGAGCTGAGACAGATATTGGGCCTTGTAAATTACGTGGGCAAGTTTCTTCCAGATTTATCTACAGTTTTACACCCTATCACAGAGTTGCTTAAGAAAGATGTTGCCTGGGTCTGGGGACCCTCACAGGAAAAAGCGTTCCTGCATGCCAAGTCACTGCTGGGGTCTGCCCCAGTGCTGGGGTTCTACGACCCTTCAAAAAAGACTGTGTTTAGTGCTGATGCAAGCAGTTATGGGTTGGGGGCTGCACTCCTGCAGCTGAATGACAACAAACTACAGCCCATCGCCTACTGTTCCCGCACACTGACGGCTGCGGAGTCAAAATACGCTCAAATTGAGAAAGAGTGCCTGGCTGCAGTTTGGGCCTGTGAGCGCTTTCAGCGTTATCTAGTGGGTTTGGAGAAATTTAGTCTGGAAACTGACCACAAACCGCTAGTCCCTCTAATCAATTCTTATGACATTGACAAAACACCCTTGAGATGCCAGAGACTTTTAATGAGACTGCTCAGGTTCAATGTTCAGGCAGTGCATGTGCCGGGGAAACAACTGGTTGTGGCAGATACACTATCCAGGCTCCCGCTGGCTGCTGCTGAAGAATCCTCCACGGAATCAGATGTGAAAGTGTATGTTGATTCAGTTCTGGCCTCTAAGTCCATTTCTTCAAGGAAACTGGAAGAGATAAAGAAAGAGACATATATGGACACAGATCTGCAAGAAGTTATAAGGTACATAAAAGATGGCTGGCCCGAGAGCCGGGCAGCCTGGATGTCTTTAAATGCTTACCAGCCAGAGAGGTCACAGCTCACGGAGCTGGAGGGGTTGGTGCTGTTCCAAGACCGCATTGTAATTCCTGTCAGCATGAGGAAGGAGATGTTAAACAGGATTCACGATGGCCACTTAGGCATTACAAAGTGCAGAGAAAGGGCAGCTACAGCTGTGTGGTGGCCTGGGATCAGCTCCGACATTGCAAATCACGTGTCTAAATGTGCCTTTTGCCGGGAACGCCGGCCTACTCAGAGAAGGGAGCCCTTAATATCTACTCCGCTGCCTGCGGGGCAGTGGCAGAAAATAGCTGCTGATTTGTGTGAACTGCACGGGAAAAAGTTTCTTGTTGTGATTGACTACTATTCCAGGTATTTGGAAATTGCACCCCTGAATGATATCACAAGTCAGGCCGTTATCATTCGCCTGAAGAGCTTGTTCGCCCGCTGGGGCATTCCAATGGAGCTGGTGAGTGATAATGGTATGCAGTTCGCTTCTACAGAGTTCAGTGCTTTCAGCAGGGAATACGATTTTGTACATTCCATGTCAAGTCCACATTATCCGCAGGCCAATGGAATGGCTGAAAGGGCAGTTCAAACAACAAAATTCATTCTAAAGCAATCTGATCCGTACCTAGCCCTCTTGTCATACAGGGCGACGCCCATTCAAGCCACCGGGTTTAGCCCGGCACAGCTGATGCTAGGATGCCAGATTCGCACCACTTTACCCTCAGTGGGTGTCTTCAAGCCGCCTGGCCCTGTTCCTCGGGACGAAGTCTTTAGGAGGGATAAAGAGGCCAAAAAGGGTTATCGTTTCTTCTACGACAGGAGACATTCTGTCAGGCCTTTACAGGAACTGAAAGCGGGCCAAAGTGTCAGAATTAAACTGGATGATGAGAAGAAATGGAAGACGCCTGCTACGGTAGTGGGCCGCTCTCCAGAACCAAGGTCTTACACAGTCCTTACAGAGGGAGGGACGGTTACACGCCGTAACCGAAGACATCTTCAGCTTGTACCTGAGAGTCTGGAACCGGATACCTCAGTACCACCGCCGGTGGGATCCCCTGTTCTAAGAGAGGTGCCTTCCCCTCAGCAAGATCACAGCGGGGATATATCTTTGCCTCCAGCAGACTCTTGTTCACCATCTTCTGTATCAGAGGACAGTTCATGCAAAATTACATCAAGCGGAAGAGTGGTGAAACTTCCGGCCCGATACAGGGACTGACTTTAGCTAGAACAGTGACCGGAAGTATGGGCAGAATAATCCCATGGTCACTGTGGACTAGGGTAGTCTACCCCGATGTCCAAGTCAGGATGTAATTTATTTGTTCATGTTTTCTAATCTATCTGTCTTTTATAATGTTCAAAAACAAAAATGTTGTTGTATACCCTGTTGGTGTACCTTGTTATTTATTATATGCAAATGTATGCTTTGCCTTTGAAAAAGGGGAAGATGTGATGAGAGCAGGATGTGATGTCACTAGTATGTGGGCGGGGCTTAGGTCCGGTGTCTGTGTCGCAGTTAGTTTAGTACAATCAACCTGACTAGATGTGTATTGTTATGCTCTGCAAAAAAATAGAGTTGTACCATCATTGCTGTGTCCTGCATATGTCCTGCATCTCATGACAATGATAATTGTCTTTTAAGAAAGGAATCAAGATGGATATATAATCTACAAACCTTATCACCCCATGGTCTAAATTAAAAAATAGATTATACCTGTTTCTTAGGGTTTTAATTTATAGATGTATGAGGATAAATGAGTATATTAAATACTTAGCTAGAACGATTACAAGAGTGCCTAATACTAATGGCATTAATTCTTGTTAATAGGAATGACTTTTCCATTTTATATATTATCTATGCTAAAATATATATCATTAAATCAGAGTTTTGCTTTTTGTATTTCTACTAGTTGTAAGCAAACCTTTTGTGGACCTTGAAATATCTGTATGTTAGATTTATCTTATTGCCAAAAATAAATAATTTCAATAAATAAGGTATATATCCATCTATATATTAGATTTTGTTTAGTGCTAAGAAAGTAGTAGTCCTTTCAAAGGGTACATAAGTATTGCAAAACATACCTCTTCTCTTCTAAACAAGAGTGTCCCTAATATATCTATCTCGTAACTTATTTGTGAATAATATGTGAATTTATAGCGTATGGCATTGTATCACATTATTGTCATCTAAATAAATAAGGAAACTGCTATATTAATAACTTTCCACGTTACTACCTATGTGTTGATTGTTTGTTCATCGGACTTCAAAAGGCAGTATAGGATGTAGTGTGATCAAAGGGAGCCACAGTTACCACATACACGATACCGGATCACCTGCAGTTCATCAAGTATAGCAGGCACCACATACAGCGGCTACCAATATTGTTAGGCTGGATACCTCTCCTTATGACTGTGTGTCACTTTTACTTTGCTTGCGAAATGGATCCTGTAGAAATCTCCCTGCAAGGCTCTTTACTTGTCAGTATGCTAGTTAATCTTGCTTTTCCAAATTGTATCGCAGCACGCCATCAAGATACAAGTTGCTTCAAACGATAGAGTGGAAGGCCACGCCTACTCGCGTTTCACTCCCATTGCGTGATCAAATGGAGCTTTGTCAGCAACTTGTATCTTGATGGCGTGCTGTGATACAATTTGGAAAAGCAGCCGGTATCGTGTATGTGGTAACTGTGGCTCCCTTTGATCACACTACATCCTATACTGCCTTTTGAATATGGTGACCGTTATGCTTGCTGGGACATTATGTTAATAATACAATATTCAGCTTGCTTCAGCTTATGAAATTTTTCGCTGCATCTTTACTAACAACTGCTTGCTTATAATTCAAATGGAACTTGTTTGCTCCCTGTGCATGGAACTTGCGTTACTCTCTCTGCTTATTAACAAGCTTCTTTTATATTGCATTAGTATTTCTTTTCATCAATGAGCTCCATCAATATAATCATGTTAACATGAATGGTATACATGCATAGATTCCCCCGAAATACACCGTATTTGTGGCGAGGCTGATTCGTCTAAGTTATCAAGCCCTGCTGCCGGAAAAAGTAGAATATAGTGACATAAGCTTCGATCCGCCGGTCTCAGTCTGACACAGATCGATTCTTACGTCACTCCAGATGTCCCGAACGCAAGTTCGGCAAAATCTGACTACTTTTGGAGGTTATCAAATGACTACCAGGTACGCTCGGCACTTTTCCGGCCCAGCGTACCTGGTTTTCAATCCGCCACCCTGGAGGCGGCGGATCCCATAGGAATCAATGGGAGTCTTACCATAGCGAAAGTTCATGTTCCCTGCTACCCGATATCCCATTGATTCCTATGGGAGATGTCTGCACCTAACACCCTAACATGTACCCCGTGTCTAAACACCCCTAATCTGCCCCCCTACACCACTGCCACCTATATTAAACATGGTAACCCCTAAACCACCGCTCCCGGACCCCGCCGCCACCTACATAATACCTATTAACTCCTACCCTGCCCCCCTATACCACCGCCACCTATAATAAATGTATTAACCCCTATCCTGCCGATCCCGTACCTCGCCGCAACTAAATAAATTGTTTAACCCCTAAACCGCCGCTCCCAGACCCCGCCGCCACGTATATTAAACTTATTAACCCCTAATCTAAATAAGAATTACTCTTATTAACTAAATTAATCCTATTTAAAACTAAATACTTACCTATAAAATAAACCCTAAAATAGCTACAATATAACTAATAATTATATTGTAGCTATTTTAGGATTTATTTTTATTTTACAGGCAAATTTGAATTTTTTTTAACTAGGCACAATAGCTATTAAATAGTTATTAACTATTTAATAGCTACCTAGTTAAAATAAAGACAAATTTACCTGTAATATAAAAACTAACCTAAGTTACAATTACACCTAACACTACACTATCATTAAATAAATTATTCCTATTTAAAAATAAATACGTACCTGTAAAATAAACCCTAAGATAGCTACAATGTAATTAATAATTACATTGCAGCTATCTTAGGATTTATATTTATTTTACAGGCAACTTTGTATTTATTTTAACTAGGTACAATAGTTATTAAATAATTATTAACTATTTAATAACTACCTAGCTAAAAGAAATACAAAATTACATGTAAAATAAATCCTAACCTAAGTTACAATTAAACCTAACACTACACTATCATTAAATAAATTAAATTAATTAACTACAAATACCTACAATTAAATACAATTAAATAAACTAACTAAAGTACAAAAAATAAAAAAAACTAAGTTACAAAAAATAAAAAATATTACAAGATTTTTAAGCTAATTACACCTAATCTAAGCCCCCTAATAAAATAACAAAGCCCCCAAAATAAAAAAATGCC
Organism: Bombina bombina; assembly: GCF_027579735.1. Taxonomy (NCBI): domain Eukaryota; kingdom Metazoa; phylum Chordata; class Amphibia; order Anura; family Bombinatoridae; genus Bombina; species Bombina bombina. Next base: position 507,920,868 of record NC_069499.1, on the reverse strand, counting down.
CTACCCTATTCTAAATTACAAAAGTTAATGCCTCTATTACCTTACCAGCCCTTAAAAGGGCCTTTTGTGGGGCATGCCCCAAAGTAATCAGCTCTTTTGCATGTACAAAAAAATATAACCCCCCCAACATTAAAACCCACCACCCACATACCCCTACTCTAACCCACCCAAACCCCCTTAAAAAAACTTAACACTAACCCCCTGAAGATCATCCTACCTTTAGCCGTCTTCAGCCAGCCGACCACCAATGGAACAGAAGAGGACATCCGCAGCGGCCGAAGTCATCATCCAAGGGCGCTGAAGAGGTCTTCCATCCGATAGAAGTCTTCATCCATGCAGCGTCTTCAATCTTCATCCATCCGGTGCGGAGCGGAGCCTTCTTCAAATGAGCCGACGCCGACAGCCAATCGGAATTAAGGTAGGAAAAATCTGATTGGCTGATCCAATCAGCCAATCAGATTGAGCTCGCATTCTATTGGCTGATCGGAACAGCCAATAGAATGCAAGCTCAATCTGATTAGCTGATTGGATCAGCCAATCAGATTGAAATTGAATCTGATTGGCTGATTGCATCAGCCAATCATCAGCCAATCAGATTTTTTCTACCTTAATTCCGATTGGCTGATAAAATCCTATCAGGGATGTTTAAGTAGAGCGCTGGTTATGGAGAGGATACCATACAACTTACAATGAGAAAAGATCCTTCGTTCTTTTTCAAGTGTAATTGGAGAGAGTGGTAGTAAGTGCGCTAAAAGACGCTAAAGGTATCCGTTGGTATTATATTGAGTAAAAAATATAAATATGAAAAATATTAAAAATATATAATGAAGAAAAGATAATGATATATTCACCTTTATCTAAAATTATAGTGCAAAAGGTATAGTGCCAAAAAAGAAAAGGGAGAGCCTTAGATCTAAAAAATCTATTTTTTAGATTTTTTTTATATACTCTTGTAGTAAATACACATTTCACCCTTTTGTCTATATTAGAATTGCAGATATCTCTGATAAGGAGTTTTCAATCACATTTTTTGATGCAGACCATCTAAGGCTCTCCCTTTTCTTTTTTGGCACTATACCTTTTGCACTATAATTTTAGATAAAGGTGAACATATCATTCATAGAAAACTGCCGCTCCAGTCCGTTGCTGGCTGTAGACGCCACCGGAAGTCACAGGGGGAAGACAATAGGTGTGGAGCCACAGGGGGTGCAAGCCGAAAATGCGGCCGGTTCCGCCGCAGAAGCAGCAAATGAAAAAAGGTTATCAGCTGCACTAGCGGTTATAGTGTAAAAATCCAAAATTTATTAATTCAGTTTAAAAACAAGGTACAAGCAGGCTAGGCAGACAGAACATCCTAACATGTTTCGTGCCAAACACGGCACTTAATCATAGGACAGGTGTTCAAGGTATGGCCCCTTCCTTTTAAAGGAGCCATACCCAATAGTATGCTATGTACAATTTAAAAAGACAGTACATGGAAACATATGCACTACAGGAGAGAGAGAGGGAGACATATGGAAAGGCAAAAGAAAAAGAAAGCTGACTGCAAATATTAAAGAGCATCAAATAGAACATATGCAAGAATTTGAACATCCTGAAAATCACCCAGATAAGTTAGTGCATTAATTAATAAATAAGTACAAAAATAAATTGAATAAATTACATTAAATAGTGAGTTATACCTGAAAGCAATAACACTGCTGTTATTTAAGCTTAAGCAAAGAGCTTTCTTAGAACAACATAGGTAGTAATAATATAATAGTATGAATGCACAATTGGGCTTACTATAGCATGTATATTGAATTTGAAGCCTATTACAGTGTATTTCAGATTGGGATACAAAATTGTACATGCATGACTCATTGGTAATATTTAAAATGTTGAATATACCAAAACTATTCATTTAGAGTAAATATTATGCACTCCCAACATGAAATACTGTGCATTAGAATAGATGAAAACAAAACAGAAATAAGGAAAGCCACTTATTCAAAGTAAAAAGATAAAAATGGAAATAAGGGAGGCGCTCAAAGCTAAAGGTATCAACACTTAAACAAATTTAATAAAACATATATATGTTCACAGATACAAATACAAAGGGACGTCTCCCCAAAATAAATTAAGCTAATATCCTAAAAAGTCTAATGACCGCTAATATCCTAAAAAGTCTAATGACCGCTAAAACTAATTCAGGTTTAAAAAACAAACATGATAATCAGCAGTTCCTATGCGGTTATTGTGGTTCAGGCAAATATAAATGTTATTTTCAAACACCAAAACAAATGACAGTGTTCCGTTATTGAAATACCACCAAGCTGCCTTATTAGAGCAAAGCCGTAGCTGCCAAGTTTAGTGTATAGAGAAATGAATCCGTACTTATTCAAAGTAGTAAGACATATCCCACTCTCTATTTAAACCTGAGGGAGTTACAGTTTTGAGTTTGTGTATCCAGTATAACTCACGTTTCTGTAATAGTTTGCATTTATTCCCCCCTCTAATTGGAGCTTCTATTTTGTCTATCACTGTAACAGTGATCAAGGCCTCATGAGTGAAGTGTACTTGATTAAAGTGTCTCGCCACAGCAGAATCCTTGTTGTAATTCTTGGTATCATTGATGTGCTCCCTAACCCTAGATCTGAGTTCCCTCGTCGTTTGTCCGACGTATTGAAGGGAGCACATACTGCATTCAAGTAAATAAACAATAAATTCAGTTCTGCAGTTAGCATAAAAACTGACCATAAAATTTTCCCTAGTTACAAAGCTGGAAAAGCTATTCCTTTGTCTGATGACACCACAAGTGATGCAAGACCTTGCTCCACACTTGAAAGTGCCTTTTTTCCTGAGCCAATTGGCGGCTTGTTTTTTATTGCTGGTAACCATACTAGGAGCCAGTTTGGTTGCTAGGGTAGGTGTTTTTTGGAGACAAATTTATAGGACTCAGAGATATTACACATAAGTTCATCACCATTCAAGATATGGAGATTATTTTTCAAAATTTTACAGATGTCGTAAAATTGTTTGGAGTATCCTGTAGAAAATACCACAGAATCTCTATTACATTTGCTCTTCTCCTCTTTATGACCAATAACTTCTGACTGTTTTTTATCTCTGACACTATCAAATGATTTCTGTAGCTCTTTTTCTGAATAGCCCCTCATATCATTATCTTTTCTTCATTATATATTTTTAATATTTTTCATATTTATATTTTTTACTCAATATAATACCAATGGATACCTTTAGCTTCTTTTAGCGCACTTACTACCACTCTCTTAGAATCCTATCAGCCAATCGGAATTCGAGGGACGCCATCTTGGATGACGTCACTTAATAGACATGTGCATAGCGAAAAAATTCGGTTCGGTTCGGTTCGATTCGGAATTTTTCGAAGTTCGGTTCGGATCGATTCGAATTCGTAAAATTATGAATCGATTCGTTTCGGATTCGTTTCGGATTTGAAGAAATTCGGCTGGATTCGGTTCGATTCAGTTCAATTCGGTTCGTAAATTCGGCATTTCGGTAAGTGTTAGGTGGGATTAGACTAGTATTATACTGTATATTAGGTGTTAACCTAACATACTGTACAATACTAGTGTAATCCCAATGGCCATCCGAATTTACGAATCGATTCGGTTAGATTCGGTTAGATTCGGAAAATTCGGCAGAATTTTAATTCGGAAATTCGGTTCGATCCGAATCGCCGAATTTTCCGAATTTTCCGAATTTCCGAATCGAAACGAAACGAATCGCACATGTCTATCACTTAAAGGAATATCCATTCGTTGGGTAGGCATCGTTGGAAGAGGATGGCTCCCCGTCGGCTCGTTTGAAGAAGGCTCCGCTCCACTCCGGATGGATGAAGATTGAATACGCCGCATGGATGAAGACTTCTAACGGATGGAAGACCTCTTCAGCGCCCCTTGGATGATGAATTTGGCTGCTGCGGATGTCCTCTTCTGTTCCATCGGTGGTCGGCTGGCTGAAGACGGCTAAAGGTAGGATGATCTTCAGGGGGTAGTGTTAGTTTTTTTAAGGGGGGTTTGGGTGGGTTAGAGTAGGGGTATGTCGGTGGTGGGTTTTAATGTTGGGGGGTTGTATTTTTTTTACAGACAAAAGAGCTGATTACTTTGGGGCATGCCCCGCAAAAGGCCCTTTTAAGGACTGGTGAGGTAATAGAGCTGTTAACTTTTGTAATTTAGAATAGGTTAGGGCATTTTTTATTTTGGGGGGCTTTGTTATTATATTAGGGGGCTTAGATTAGGTGTAATTAGCTTAAAAATCTTGTAATATTTTTTTTATTTTTTGTAACTTAGTTTTTTTATTTTTTGTACTTTAGTTTATTTAATTGTATTTAATTGTAGTTATTTGTAGTTAATTAATTTAATTTATTTAATGATAGTGTAGTGTTAGGTTTAATTGTAACTTAGGTTAGGATTTATTTTACAGGTAATATTGTATTTCTTTTAGCTAGGTAGTTATTAAATAGTTAATAACTATTTAATAACTATTCTACCTAGTTAAAATAATTACAAAGTTACCTGTAAAATAAATATAAATCCTAAAATAGTTACAATGTAATTATTAATTACATTGTAGCTATATTAGGGTTTATTTTACAGGTAAGTATTTATTTTTAAATAGGAATAAATTATTTAATGATAGTGTAGTGTTAGGTGTAATTGTAACTTAGGTTAGTTTTTATTTTACAGGTAAATTTGTCTTTATTTTAACTAGGTAGCTATTAAATAGTTAATAACTATTTAATAACTATTGTACCTAGTTAAAATAAATTGAAATTTGCCTGTAAAATAAAAATAAATCCTAAAATAGCTACAATATAATTATTAGTAATATTGTAGCTATCTTAGGGTTTATTTTATAGGTAAGTATTTAGTTTTAAATAGGAATAACTAATTTAATAAGAGTAATATTTATTTAGATTTATTTAATTAATATTTAAGTTAGGGGGGTGTTAGGGTTAGTGTTAGACTTAGGTTTAGGGGTTAATAATTTTATTATAGGTTGCGGCGGTATAGGGGGGCAGGATAGGGGTCAATAAATTTATTATAGGTGGCGACGGTGTAGGGGGGCAGATTAGGGGTTAATAAGTTTAATATAGGTGGCGGCGGGGTCAGGGAGCGGCGGTTTAGGAGTTAAACAATTTATTTAGTTGCGGCGGGGTACGGGATCGGCAGGATAGGGATTAATAAATTTATTATAGGTGACAGCGGTATAGGGGGGCAGGATAGGGGTTAATAGGTATTATGTAGGTGGCGGCGGGGTCCGGGAGCGGCAGTTTATGGGTTGATATATTTATTATAGTTGCGGTGGGGTCTAGGAGCGGCGGTTTAGGGGGTAATAACTTTATTTAGTTGCGGGGGCTCCGGGGGCGCCGGTATAGGGGGTAGAAGAGTATAGTATAGTGTGAGTGCTTAGTGACAGGGGTATTAATAAAGCTGTAGAAAAGCCAAAGAGCAGCGAGATTGATGTGTGATAACTATCACAGTCCGCTGCTCATCGCCCCGTACTTGGTGCGCGGCTTTTTAGACAGCTTTTTTAATAACTTTGGCGAGCTTATTCAGGTGAGCTTAGGCGGGCGTATTAGGGCCGGCAATGGCAGGTATGTACGGAGCTTGATAACTAGAGGCCAATGTCTCTGTGTGTGGTGTTTAAAGGCAGAATTGGCTTTTCTATTCATATTACACATTAACAATTACATTTTTAGTGAGGAATTAGCATTTTCTTGCACTATATTAAAGCACTGGAAGTATTTGCTATGATCTAAATTTGTTGGTTCTTATATGAAACAATATTTTCAGATATATTCTTCTATTCACAGGTCAAGTATCTGCATGCAGAGAATACAAGTGGGGCCAGTGGAAGGTCTATAAGCAATTATGAAGAGAAAAAAAAGTCATAGCCTTTGGTCTGTTCATTTTCTGCATACCAATACCCTTGTCTGGCTTTCACTTCTTGAATAAATCAGGCTTAACAGATACACAGCTGCAAAGAGAAATAGGAAATCAATTCCTTCTTGTGAGTTTTACTATATACAAGTTCATCTACCACCCCAGCTTGAAGTAATATGTCTTGTAACTTTTGTTTTGATTCAAGCTTGTTTTTTTTTATTTGCACGGTAAACAATAATGGTTATTCATTTGTCAAGTCACACAATTTTCTAAAGACTTTTGTAAAATATAACCCCACAAAAGCTAAATACAAGAAAGAACACATCATTGTATTTTGCATTATATGAGAATTGTGTGGTAATTAGTATTTAAAAGATAACAAACTTACGCCTAGATTTAGAGTTCTGCGGCCAAAGGGGTGCGTTAGCTACGAGTGCTTTTTTTCCCCCGCACCTTTTAAATACCGCTGGTATTTAGAGTTCACAGAAGGGCTGCGTTAGGCTCCAAAAAGGGAGCGTACAGGCATATTTACCGCCACTGCAACTCTCAATACCAGCGGTGCTTACGGACGCGGCCAGCTTAAAAAACGTGCTCGTACACGATTCCCCCATAGGAAACAATGGGGCCGTTGGAGCTGGAAAAAAAACTAACACCGGCAAAAAAGCAGTGTTCAGCTCCTAACGCAGCCCCATTGTTTCCTATGGGGAAACACTTCCTAAGTCTGCACCTAACACCCTAACATGTACCCGAGTCTAAACACCCCTAACCTTACACTTAACCCCTAATCTGCCGCCCCAGCTATCGCTGACCCCTGCATATTATTATTAACCCCTAATCTGCCGCTCCGTACACCGCTGCAACCTACATTATCCCTATGTACCCCTAATCTGCTGCCCCTAACACCGCCGACCCCTATATTATATTTATTACCCCCTAATCTGCTCCCCCAACGTCGCCGCTACCTACCTACAATTATTAACCCCTAATCTGCCGATCGGACCTCCCACTACTCTAATAAATGTATTAACCCCTAAAGCTAAGTCTAACCCTAACCCTAACACCCCCTAAGTTAAATATAATTTAAATCTAACGAAATAAAAGAAATCTAATTAAATAAATTATTCCTATTTAAAGCTAAATACTTACCTGTAAAATAAACCCTACTATAGCTACAATATAAATAATAATTATATTGTAGCTATTTTAGGATTAATATTTATTTTACAGGCAACTTTGTATTTATTTTAACCAGGTACAATAGCTATTAAATAGTTAATAACTATTTAATAGCTACCTAGTTAAAATAATTACAAAAGTACCTGTAAAATAAATCCTAACCTAAGTTACAATTAAACCTAACACTACACTATCAATAAATTAATTAAATAAACTACCTACAATTATCTACAATTAAACCTAACACTACACTATCAATAAATAAATTAAATACAAATACCTACAAATAAATACAAATAAATACACTAACTAAAGTACAAAAAATAAAAAAATAACTAAGTTACAAAAAATAAAAAAAGAACCAAGTTACAAAAAATAAAAAAATAATTTACAAACATTATAAAAATATTAAAACAATTTTAAGCTAATTACACCTACTCTAAGCCCCCTAATAAAATAACAAAGCCCCCCAAAATAAAAAATGCCCTACCCTATTCTAAAATAAAAATTGAAAAGCTCTTTTACCTTACCAGCCCTTAAAAGGGCTTTTTGAGGGCCATGCCCCAAAGAAAACAGCTCTTTTGCCTGTAAAAAAAACATACAATACCCCCCCAACATTACAACCCACCACCCACATACCCCTAATCTAACCCAAACCCCCCTTAAATAAACCTAACACTAAGCCCCTGAAGATCTTCCTACCTTATCTTCACCACGCTGGGTATCACCGATCTGTCCAGAAGAGGGTTCGAAGTCTTCCTCTTATCCGGGTGATGTCTCCACCATGCTTAAGTGGGAGACTGATATTGGCAAGATATTAGACATATTACTGAGAAGAGGGATAGAGAAAGTGAAGCATATAGGGCACACTTGGTGGGGCAAAAACCAATGCTATATTGATTGTGTGGTGTGTCATTTGTTTATTAAAACTTAACTTTTATATCAATAATCATTTAAAAAAAAAAAAAAAGGTAGTGGAAAATTCCACTAATGAATATAAGAACAGACAAACAATCTTAAAATTGTGTCCGAGTGGTACTCGGTACACAAAAGGCTCCTCTCAAATGTGATACAGTGATCAGTTTGTATCACACTGTCCTGTTGAAATAAGGTGAATACAATATCTTTAGCTATATGTTAATACTTGAAAGTATGAGTACCATTTCCATCAATTATATTTGTGGTGATGTGCCATGTAAGTCTTTTGTATTTAACTTGGCCCGTTGCAAATATTATCATACAAAATAAATTCTCCGACCTCTAATGGGGTTATGTAGACGTTTGAGTGTTACCACATTGTAAAAAGGTCTTTATTAGTGATGGCACACAGATCGATTATATTCTGATATGTATAGAGAGAACTTATAATAAACAACTATGCGTCAGGATGTTTATGCTATTAACATCAGTTCAATAATCTGAACAATTGTTGCTGCCAATATTGACAGTTTTACGATGTCTGGCATATATTGTTTAATATTGATTTACCCCAGTTAATCATGCATTAGATTTGTGCTGTTTGCATTGTTTTAACATGGTGAATACAAATACTCCAGATGAGCGTAGGATTCTGAGATAGTCCAGAATCTAATAACACTGTGCAGGCTCATATAGCGTGATAACCCATTAAAAAATAAACATTATATTGTACGGCTTTTGATGGCCTGAATCAATTAAACTAGGGCTATACTATTGCTAAAGTAAGCAGACACTGGTAATATTAACTATAAAAAGTATTATCAGAAAATAATTGTACTCAGAAAATCGTCTGTCTATAGCGACGGCTTGCACTTGAGCATATTGCTCCAACAATTAAAGCATATTTCGATACCATTAAAGCCTATATTCGCTAAGTCAGATTAAAAAAGTTTTTAACTATGAAAAGTTTAAGCTAAAGGTGCCTAAAAGAGGCCAACAATTAATCTAATTTCAACGGACTATATGAGAGGAGCAGTGCAAACGCCTGACACGCGTTTCGCAACTGCTTTTTCAGAGGCGTCCGGTCCGACCGCCACACACTACTTTTAAAGGACCATCAGCCAATCGTGTGGCTGATTACTTTTTTTGCAAATTCTAACAGCCTATCAGCTATTTCCTATCATCTTACGTTGTTATGTTGACACGGTAGCGTCATCGTCAGCTGTAACATATCAGATTCAGGGGTGTGTTTGCTGACGTTATCCAATAGATTGCTCATATAGTGTTTATATTTATGTATCCAACTAGTCTCTCGTGTATATTGGGTGATCAACGATAGTTACTATTACCACATATGTGTACTAATTGTTACAAAGCAGATATTTGAGCATATATTTATCGATCCTTGAATGATATTTGTTTATTGTGTTCCAAACAATTCTATCATATACATTAAAAGGTCATGCGTTACTTCTGAAGTATGCTATCTATTCTATATCTATGTCTACTATCTATTCATAGCGATAACTTGAGCAGTTGTTTCTAGACACTGGTAATGTGTATTACGTAATTACTGAAAACAGTGGACCCTTGTATTGTTGCACTGTTATATTTATGCAGCACTTATTTCAAACCGTTTAGATAGATTTATAAAGAGCATGTAGTTCTATTGTACCATGTGTATAAGATGTTCAGCATTGGTGGCGATTTACTTATACATATTTATGATATTCAATGCATAGCGGTGTCATACTATGTTTACATTGTCATGTCATTTTTGCCTTTAGACTGTATGAGACATAAGGATTTAATAATTTAGTCCGATATTTATGTCTTTGTATGGTTTCATGTATGGTGCTATTATAGCACAGTCTCACTACCAGTGATGTGTATTATTGCATGAATGCCATGGTTGAGCATTGTATTTATGTTCATTATCTTGGAGACTTCCTTGTCATAATTGGTGGTTATATTTCCAGGATTAAATATAATCAAACATAATGTTTAAAACTGTGTACATTAAATACATTGCATGTTTTAATACCTCAATAGACAGTGTGTATTGCAGAATGTCTATTGGTAATTTGAAGTTCACCATATATTGAGTATATCATTTCAGATATGGGCCAGACAGATATATGGCCATGATTAGATTCATAAACACTTATGCTTTTGTTTTTATTTATGTATATATTTATCACTAGTCTGCCAACTATAATCTCAGCACAAGGTTGTTACACTCTGTCTATTCCATCAGTTTGTGTAAGTTTATTGTAAAAAGGCACTGTATTGTATCATTTCATTTAGCCCATTTGGTCTCATGCTCTGTAGCCAAAAGATCCATTTGGATTCGGCCTTTAAGAGGGTATTCTCCATATTCCCTCCTCTGATGCCCAAAGTCAGTTTTTGTAGGACCCAACATTTCAATTCTGGTTTGCTGTCATGACAGTCCAAAAAATGTCTTGCAACTGATGTAAGTTTTTTATCTTTCTCAAGATCTTTTTTAGCGTTTTTTATGTTTCCTAGATGTTCACCTAGTCTTCTTCTGACTCCTCATGACTTTGTCTCTGATCGTTGGTGCCCTTTTCCAACTGATGGCAATCTTATTTCCCACATTTTTAGCTAGGTCTCCATCAGTTTGCAAAATGTGGGCATGCTTATTCAGTATCGTAGTTATTTCTTTGTGGGCTGTGTTGTATGTGCCTACAAAACGAATTCTTGTGTCTTTATTTTGTTTTTGTTTAGGGAATAGTAACTCGTTCCTGTCCAGGTGGAGTGCTTTATGATATGCCCTTTTGAGAATGCTGTTTGGATATCCTCTGCTTTTTAATCTTATTTTTAGTTCTTTAGATTCTTTTTTGAAAGTGTCAATTTCTGAACAATTCCTCCGTATTCTTAAAAATTCACCATATGGAATTGCTTTTTTGGTAGCAGGATGATGTGCACTGTCAAAAGATAGTATAGAGTTTGTAGCCGTTTCTTTTCTGTGTATACCTGATTGTACACATCCAAACATATCCCTCGAAATTGTTAAATCCAGAAAGGTTACTGCTGTATTGCTAATTTCAAACGTTAGTTTTAGATTTAGATCATTGCAGTTGAGTTCATGAATGAATTGTTTGAATCTCAATTCCTCCCCTTTCCATATAATGAATACATCGTCTATGTACCTGAGCCACATCAGTATGTTGTCTGTGTATTGTTCCATCTTTTCTCCAAATACATGTTCCCGCTCCCACCATCCAAGATATATGTTAGCATATGTTGGGGCGCATGCTGTACCCATGGCAGTACCACGTATTTGGAGAAAGAATTTATCGTTAAACACGAAATAATTGTGGCTCAGGACAAATTTTAGGAGTCTCAGTATGAATTCGTTTTTGGGCGCATTAACACTCGGTTCCATTTCTAGGAAGTATCCTACTGCATGACACCCCCATCTATGCTCAATCGATGTATATAGAGACTCGACATCGCATGTGGCAAGCCAAGTATCAGAATCGAGGGTCATGCCTTCTATTTTGTTCAGAATGTCCATAGTATCCCTTGTATATGAGGGGAGGGAGAGTACTATATTTCTTAATCTCAGGTCAATATATCGTGATGCTTGTTCACACAGGCTTCCAATACCTGACACAATTGGTCTACCAGGGGGTATTTTCTGATTTTTGTGCACTTTCGGTAGCAAATATAATGTTGCCACTTTCGGGTTGTTGACGTTTAAGAATTTGTATTCTCTTGTATCTATTAATTCGTCTTTTTTTGCTGTCTCAATTAGCAAATTATATTTTGTTAAGAATTCCTGTGTGGGATTTCCCAGAAGTGGTTTGTAGCAGTTCTTATCTCCTAGCTGTTTTTTTGCTTCTATTAGATATAGTTCAGTGGGCCAGATCACAACATTTCCTCCCTTATCTGAAGATTTAATCACCACATCTTCCCACTTCTCGATTTCTCTCAGTGCTTTAGATTCTTTTTCATTGATGTTTCTTGTATTCACATCACAGAGTTTTAGAATATCTCTAATCACTACTTTCTGATATGTGTCTATTTCCGGAAATTGACAGATTTGAGGCATATATGTCGATTTTTTTACCAATTCTTTCCTCCAGTCATTACTGTCAGTACTGTCATTTTCATTGTCTTCCAATAAGGATATCAGATCCATGATGGCTTGTGTGTCACAGTCAGTATCCTCATGTTTAGCAAACATTTTATTCAAAGCCATTTTTCTAGTAAAGAGATGCACGTCTTTTATTATTTCAAAATAGTCTATGTTGTTAGTAGGGGAGAAGGAAAGTCCTTTTTTCAGAATGTTTATGTGATCTTGGGATAGTATTTTATTGGATAAGTTTATGATTTGTAAATCTGTGGTCCTCACCACCTCGGTCTCTTCGACCAGTCCTTCGACCAGTATATTAGACATACAAGAATGGCATACAGGGGACTTATCAATGTGGACCTTAGAGCATCAAAACCATCTTTAGATGGTATTTAACCCCAACAAAAATTTACCACTTTGGGGAGGGGAGGAGTAAAAATTGCAATAGGGGATGCAATATAGAGGGCACCTATGTGCATATGTGGTGGGACAGCCCAGATATGGACAAACCTATCGATATACATAAGCACACTACTAGAGGAACAAATAACGCTGACTATGGAACAGGGAAAACTTAATGCTCCACTACCGCAATATCACAAACATATTAACACTTTTATAAAAATGGGACGAAAGATGTGTTCCAAAAAGTGTGGTTTTATTGGATGCTACATCCATCTATAGTTAACTCATCTTCCACAAGAATATGCAGAATTCGGAGTGACTTACCTCTAGGACAAAGTGAATAGGGTATTATGACATGCAAGGACAAACAACATCAGCAGACAGTAACCGTTCCAGGTAGTGAAATTATGAAGTTGTTTCTCTCTCCTCATGAATAATATTAGATCTAATTTGGCAATATGGCAAAGATACTAAGATATAAAATGTATGACCAAAGGTTATTATTTGTTGTTCTGTTGTTTTGTTTTGTTCTATAGTTGATTCTTTCATTCTAAAATTGTATAAATTGTATACATTACAGCTGTTAAGAATTATATACAGATACAGAGTAAAAAATAATGTTTTATTTGTTGTTGAACCAAAGATAAAATGTATTACAAGATTGACTGTTGCAGGCTTGGAATTCTACAGGCATAATTAATGGACACATACAAGCAAGAAAACTGGACTTGCAAGGTTAACAAATAACTCAATGATATGGAAATAAGGGAGCTGTTATGAATAATGTGATGTATTTAAATTAAGAACAGAGGTACAGACCCTATAAAACTGTGTTTGAAAAAAAAACAAAAAGACAGAAAAATAAGGATAAGTAATCATTATATAAAGATAGGGATTTCAGCACTCTCCAAAACACATAGAAAAACAATTATTTAGTATGTATAAGTAAAAATTAAAAATTTTATAAAGTAACAAGTGTGGAATCTGGTAGAGACATAGAACAAAACTTGAAATTACTCGCATGCGTTCAAAAAGCACTAATAATTTATTATTGTGTAAACAGAAGAAAAATGATATGAAATTAATAAATTAAAGCATATTCTCAAAAAGAGACGTCTCATGGGAAATAAAGCATGGATGCAAATGTGATATACTTAATATTAAGTGGCTTCAAAATTTGAGAAAACTAACAACACCTCTATCAGAGGACAACCCCAAAATCATATATGAGGGATATGTTGTCATGACACTATCATGAGGATCTATGTTGTTAACTCAAAAACTAAAAGCCAATATTTATTGAAGCTTAAAGTGCCATCAACATTCAGATATGCATAAATGACAAAAAGGAGACGCTTGGTTATTGTCAAATAGAAGGTGTATAATAACAGGTGCAGCAAAACACTATACCAATAGCCAAACACAACACCATAATCAGAGGGCAGTCCCAAATAAAAGTGTTTATACTGTCATGATATACGTATAAGAATCTATGGCCTAGATTTGGAGTTCGGCGGTAAAAGGGCTGTTAACGCTCCGCGGGCTTTTTTCTGGCCGCACCATAAAATTAACTCTGGTATCGAGAGTTCAAACAAATGCTGCGTTAGGCTCCAAAAAAGGAGCGTAGAGAATTTTTACCGCAAATGCAACTCTCGATACCAGAGTTGCTTACGGACGCGGCCGGCCTCAAAAACGTGCTCGTGCACGATTCTCCCATAGGAAACAATGGGACTGTTTGAGCTGAAAAAAAACCTAACACCTGCAAAAAAGCAGCGTTCAGCTCCTAACGCAGCCCCATTGTTTCCTATGGGGAAACACTTCCTACGTCTGCACCTAACACTCTAACATGTACCCCGAGTCTAAACACCCCTACCCTTACACTTATTAACCCCTAATCTGCCGCCCCCGCTATCGCTGACCCCTGCATATTTTTTTTAACCCCTAATCTGCCGCTCCGTAAACCGCCGCAACCTACGTTCTCCCTATGTACCCCTAATCTGCTGCCCTAACATCGCCGACCCCTATATTATATTTATTAACCCCTAATCTGCCCCCCTCAACGTCGCCGACACCTGCCTACACTTATTAACCCCTAATCTGCCGAGCGGACCTGAGCGCTACTATAATAAAGTTATTAACCCCTAATCCGCCTCACTAACCCTATCATAAATAGTATTAACCCCTAATCTGCCCTCCCTAACATCGCCGACACCTAACTTCAATTATTAACCCCTAATCTTCCGATCGGAGCTCACCGCTATTCTAATAAATGGATTAACCCCTAAAGCTAAGTCTAACCCTAACACTAACACCCCCCTAAGTTAAATATAATTTAAATCTAACGAAATAAATTAACTCTTATTAAATAACTTATTCCTATTTAAAGCTAAATACTTACCTGTAAAATAAATCCTAATATAGCTACAATATAAATTATAATTATATTATAGCTATTTTAGGATTAATATTTATTTTACAGGCAACTTTGTAATTATTTTAACCAGGTACAATAGCTATTAAATAGTTAAGAACTATTTAATAGTTACCTAGTTAAAATAATAACAAATTTACCTGTAAAATAAATCCTAACCTAAGTTATAATTAAACCTAACACTACCCTATCAATAAAATAATTAAATAAACTACCTACAATTACCTACAATTAACCTAACACTACACTATCAATAAATTAATTAAACACAATTCCTACAAATAAATACAATTAAATAAACTAGCTAAAGTACAAAAAATAAAAAAGAACTAAGTTACAAAAAATAATAAAATATTTACAAACATAAGAAAAATCTTACAACAATTTTAAACTAATTACACCTACTCTAAGCCCCCTAATAAAATAACAAAGCCCCCCAAAATAAAAAATTCCCTACCCTATTCTAAATTAAAAAAGTTACAAGCTCTTTTACCTTACCAGCCCTGAACAGGGCCCTTTGTGGGGCATGCCCCAAGAATTTCAGCTCTTTTGCCTGTAAAAAAAAACATACAATACCCCCCCCCCAACATTACAACCCACCACCCACATACCCCTAATCTAACCCAAACCCCCCTTAAATAAACCTAACACTAAGCCCCTGAAGATCTTCCTACCTTGTCTTCACCATCCAGGTATCACCGATCCGTCCTGGCTCCAAGATCTTCATCCAACCCAAGCGGGGGTTGGCGATCCATAATCCGGTCCAGAAGAGGCTCCAAAGTCTTCCTCCTATCCGGCAAGAAGAGGACATCCGGACCGGCAAACATCTTCTCCAAGCGGCATCTTCGATCTTCTTCCATCCGGAGCGAAGCGGCAGGATCCTGAAGACATCCAGCGCGGAACATCCATCCGGACCGACTACTGAACGACGAATGACTGTTCCTTTAAGGGACGTCATCCAAGATGGCGTCCCTCGAATTCCGATTGGCTGATAGGATTCTATCAGCCAATCGGAATTAAGGTAGGAATTTTCTGATTGGCTGATGGAATCAGCCAATCAGAATCAAGTTCAATCCGATTGGCTGATCCAATCAGCCAATCAGATTGAGCTCGCATTCTATTGGCTGTTCCGATCAGCCAATAGAATGCGAGCTCAATCTGATTGGCTGATTGTATCGGCCAATCGGATTGAACTAGATTCTGATTGGCTGATTCCATCAGCCAATCAGAAAATTCCTACCTTAATTCCGATTGGCTGATAGAATCCTATCAGCCAATCGGAATTTGAGGGACGCCATCTTGGATGACGTCCCTTAAAGGAACAGTCATTCGTCGTTCAGTCGTCGGTCCGGATGGATGTTCCGCGCTGGATGTCTTCAGGATCCTGCCGCTTCGCTCCGGATGGAAGAAGATCGAAGATGCCGCTTGGAGAAGATGTTTGCCGGTCCGGATGTCCTCTTCTTGCCGGATAGGAGGAAGACTTTGGAGCCTCTTCTGGACCGGATTATGGATCGCCAACCCCCGCTTGGGTTGGATGAAGATCTTGGAGCCAGGACGGATCGGTGATACCTGGATGGTGAAGACAAGGTAGGAAGATCTTCAGGGGCTTAGTGTTAGGTTTATTTAAGGGGGGTTTGGGTTAGATTAGGGGTATGTGGGTGGTGGGTTGTAATGTTGGGAGGGGGGTATTGTATTTATTCTTTTACAGGCAAAAGAGCTGAAATTCTTGGGGCATGCCCCGCAAAGGGCCCTGTTCAGGGCTGGTAAGGTAAAAGAGCTTGTAACTTTTTTAATTTAGAATAGGGTAGGGAATTTTTTATTTTGGGGGGCTTTGTTATTTTATTAGGGGGCTTAGAGTAGGTGTAATTAGTTTAAAATTGTTGTAATATTTTTCTTATGTTTGTAAATATTTTTTTATTTTTTGTAACTTAGTTCTTTTTTATTTTTTGTACTTTAGTTAGTTTATTTAATTGTATTTATTTGTAGGAATTGTGTTTAATTAATTTATTGATAGTGTAGTGTTAGGTTAATTGTAGGTAATTGTAGGTAGTTTATTTAATTATTTTATTGATAGGGTAGTGTTAGGTTTAATTATATCTTAGGTTAGGATTTATTTTACAGGTAAATTTGTTATTATTTTAACTAGGTAACTATTAAATAGTTCTTAACTATTTAATAGTTATTGTACCTGGTTAAAATAATTACAAAGTTGCCTGTAAAATAAATATTAATCCTAAAATAGCTATAATATAATTATAATTTATATTGTAGCTATATTAGGATTTATTTTACAGGTAAGTATTTAGCTTTAAATAGGAATAATTTATTTAATAAGAGTTAATTTATTTCGTTAGATGTAAATTATATTTAACTTAGGGGGGTGTTAGTGTTAGGGTTAGACTTAGCTTTAGGGGTTAATACATTTATTAGAATAGCGGTGAGGTCCGCTCGGCAGATTAGGGGTTAATAATTGAAGGTAGCTGTCGGCGATGTTAGGGAGGGCAGATTAGGGGTTAATACTATTTATGATAGGGTTAGTGATGCGGATTAGGGGTTAATAACTTTATTATAGTAGCGCTCAGGTCCGCTCGGCAGATTAGGGGTTAATAAGTGTAGGCAGGTGTCGGCGACGTTGAGGGGGGCAGATTAGGGGTTCATAAATATAATATAGGGGTCGGCGGTGTTAGGGGTAGCAGATTAGGGGTACATAGGGATAACGTAGGTGGCGGCGCTTTGCGGTCGGAAGATTAGGGGTTAATTATTTTAAGTAGCTGGCGGCGACGTTGTGGGGGGCAGGTTAGGGGTTAATAAATGTAATACAGGGGTCGGCGGGGTTAGGGGCAGCAGATTAGGGGTACATAAGTATAACGTAGGTGGCGGTCGGCAGATTAGGGGTTAAAAATTTAAATCGAGTGGCGGCGATGTGGGGGGAGCTCGGTTTAGGGGTACATAGGTAGTTTATGGGTGTTAGTGTACTTTAGGGTACAGTAGTTAAGAGCTTTATGAACCGGCGTTAGCCAGAAAGCTCTTAACTCCTGCTATTTTCAGGCGGCTGGAATCTTGTCGTTAGAGCTCTAACGCTCACTTCAGAAACGACTCTAAATACCAGCGTTAGAAAGATCCCATTGAAAATATAGGCTACGCAAATGGCGTAGGGGGATCTGCGGTATGGAAAAGTCGCGGCTGAAAAGTGAGCGTTAGACCCTTTAATCACTGACTCCAAATACCAGCGGGCAGCCAAAACCAGCGTTAGGAGCCTCTAACGCTGGTTTTGACGGCTACCGCCGAACTCCAAATCTAGGCCTAAGTGTTTGGAAGGAGGTATTTATATTATATATACCAAGTTTGAGCTGTATAGTGCAAATACCAAATAAACCATCGGCATAATATATAATATATGCAAATAAAGGAATCAAAAAAAGATTTGTATAGAGAACTGACAGACAGTCCTTCCAAATTACTGTGAAGCAAATGTCCAGACATCCACTTTGCGGTAGGAAACAATCCGTGGGACTTGTGTTTGCTTACCTATAAGCCTTCATGGAGACCGCTTGTTTGTAAGAACTTTTTCTTTGCTTGGAAGTATATTTGTATGCAGCAGTGTTTTACGGAATCACCATCTAACCGCATTTAAGACTGTAAGTGCTTGGATATTCATCTGTACAAGGCAGTAGAGGGTGAAATATTTCCTACCTACCGCAAAGTGGATGCCTGGACATTTGCTTCAACGTAATTTGGAAGGACTGTCTGTCAGTTCTCTATACAAGTCTTTTTTGATTCCTTTATTTGCATATATTATATATTATGCCGATGGTTTATTTGGTATTTGCACTATACCGCTCAAACTTGGTATATGTAATATAAATACCTCTTTCCAAACACATAGATCCTTATACGTATATCATGACAGTATAAACCCTTTTATTTGGGACTGCCTTCTGATTATGGTGTTGTGTTTGGCTATTGGTATAATGTTTTGCTGCACCTGTTATTATACACCTTCTATTTGACAATAACCAAGCGTCTCCTTTTTGTCATTTATGCATATCTGAATGTTGATGGCACTTTAAGCTTCAATAAATATCGGCTTAAAGTTTTTGAGTTAACAACATAGATCCTCATGATAGTATCATGACAACATATCCCTCATATATGATTTTGGGGTTGTCCTCTGATAGAGGTGTTGTTAGTTTTCTCAAATATTGAAGCCACTTAATATTAAGTATGTCACATTTGCATCTATGCTTTATTTCCCATGAGACGTCTCTTTTTGAGAATATGCTTTAATTTATTAATTTCATATCATTTTTCTTCTGTTTACACAATAATAAATTGTTAGTGCTTTTTGAACACATGCGAGTGGTTTCAAGATTTTTTCTAGGCACGTCTATTGTCATTAACTGCTTGTTAATTCATGACGTACCTGGTACGTCAGTTGTCATTAAGGGGTTAAACACATAACATTATTCATAGCAGCTCCCTTATTTGCATGTCTTTAGTTTGACTTATAGAGTGATATAGGTATAAGAGTGCTTATTCTCTTTTGTGATCTCTTTCTAAGGTTGAGTTGCTGGGATTGGATTATCCCATTATATAAATATTGGAGTTCAAGTGTGGACTTTTTTGGTTTACTGGAATATATTCTTGTAAATTTAGATTATAGCATTTGTTTTAAATGATGAACAATGGGAGGCGGAACTTAGTGAGAGCCTTTCCTCTAGCTCATTTGATGCAGACAAGGGAGATACTCCTAACAATATTTTTCAGCCTTTAAGAAGTATAAAAGTTTACTTTCTAAACAGATCAGGTTAAGAGCAGAAACATCTAGTCTTGAGAATTATGTACAGTTAGAGATTATTCCCTGTGGTCTTCGCTTAAGATTAGATCCTGGTACAAATCTTAGAGATGATGATGAAGAGAGTGAAGATTTTGTGGGTGATTGGAATAAGAAACTATCTACATGTTCTTTAGGATTGATGGATATGATGATCAAAAAGGATAAAAGATGACTAGAGAAAATTAAAGTTAGAGATTGAAGAATCAGTTAAGTTAGTAAATTCTTTTGAATCAGATTCTAAATTTAACAAACTAAATGAGGAAGTGAAAGAGCATGTCTTAAAATTAAGAACTGAAATTAAAACCAGAAAATGTAGAAAGCTTAGCAGAGATCAGGATGATTACAAGAAAGATAAAGTCTATTCCTATTTTTTAAATAAGGGATCATATGATTCAGGCACAGATGCCTCTGACAGTGAGGGAGATAACAGACTTTCAAAAAACTGGGCAGCTTTAGAAAAAGACGAAGAGGGGGGAGGAAAAGACCAAAAAATAAAAAACAAAGATTCACATTTCCAGGCAAGGCCTCAGAGACACGGGAGGAGACAACAGAATCAAGACGCTCCTCTACAGTGGAGATGGAGAACCAGACGAGGTACCCAGAAGGATTACTAGCTATTGCTAGTGGGGAAACTTCTGATGAATTACAAATTGTCAATTTATCTGCTTTTAAGTTGAATTTGTCTCATATTAGCCTGTTGAAAAAAGGATTGTCTTTTTGTCCCTCAAACCCTCTTGATAAATTTATTTTGGTTAAGGATTTACATCTGTTTGGAAGAAAATTGGTTTTGTCTTCTATTATGGAGGGGAGAAATCCTCCCATTTCAGAAGAAGAAATACAGAAAGATGAATTGGCTGTGTCTGATTTAGTGACTCTGTTAGAAGAAAATGAACCTGATTTTTATACATCGGAAGCTGTTACCCCTTTAGTGGATACACAGAGTCATCCAATCCACACACATCATTTAGACCTAACTCTAAGTATATGCCAGCTTTATCTTTGGCCCCTGCTGTACAATTTTTTGTGAACGCTGTAGAGAAAGATATAGAACAAATTGGGTTTTCAGGTATTGTTACTGATAACTTGACTAAAGTGGAAAGACGGGCTTTATCTGAATTGAAGAATGCCCCTAATGTTATCATCAAAGCAGTGGACAAAGGAGGAAATCTGGTCCTTTTAGATGAAGATTCTTATCATATGGAAGTAATGAGACAACTTAATAATAAAGAACAATATGTACGACTAAGATATAATCCTTTAGACGAAACTCAAATGAAACTGCTTTTTTTGCTGAATGATGCAAAATATGAAGGTTTGATTTCTAAAAAAGAATTTGACTATTTGTTCCCACACCATCCCGCTTTACCTACCTTCTATTGTCTTCCTAAATTGCATAAGGATAAAAATAAACCACCGGGTCGCCCGATTGTTTCTGGCATCGGTGGAGTTACTGAAACATAGGTAATTTTGTGGATTTTTTCTTGATACCTTTTCTTTCTACCTTACCTACTTATGTTAGGGATACCTCAGATCTTTTACAGAAGCTTAATAATCTAATTGTACTAACTTTGTGCTTTCACTCTTAAAATTTGTACTTGAGAATAATGTTTTCTGTTTTGATGGCAAATTCTTCAAACAGATTCGAGGAACAGCAATGGGGCTACTTGTGCCCCAATTTATGCTTGTCTCCATTTAGGAATCTGGGAATTATCTGAAGTATTTGGAACTCATAATGATATTGTTGAAAAATCTGTCCAGTTGTGGCTTTGCTACGTGGACGACGTGTTTATTTTATGGAAAGGGGACCATTTGAGTTTGGATTTGTTTGTTAATAATTTAAACAACAACAACTATAATATTTTTCTGACGTATGAAGCCGATTCCTTTAAATTGTCGTTTCTTGTTATTTTGATCAGTAAGCAAGGGAGATATCTTCAGACTGAGATTTACCGTAAACCCACTGCTATGAATAGTTTGCTTCAAGCACAAAGTAACCATCCTTATTCTTTAAAGAAAGGAATTCCATATGGACAATCTTTGCGATTGCGCAGAAATTGACCCACTAATTCAATCTTTGATTTTCATGCTAAAAAAATGAAAGAAAGATTTCTTGCTAGTGGTTATTCTAAAAAAATAGTTAAAATAGGGTAAGAAAACTGAAGAGAGAAGACATTTTGTTTTCTAAGGGTGAAAAAATGGTTGAACAAACAAATCTCAGATTTATTACACAATATAATTGCCACTGGGATAAAATTTGTTATATCCTTTCAAAGAATTGGCATTTCTTACTGGCGGACAAAAAATTGGCAGGGAATGTAGGGTATTGTCCTCTACTGACAGCCAGAAAAGCTATGAGTCTAAAATATTGTTTAGTTAAAAGTCATTTTGTAAAATCCCCGAAACAGAATTGGCTCACTATGCGCCAATCCCACAAAGGGAGTTTCCCTTGTGGAAAATGTATCTCTTGTAGTTACATTATCAGGACTGAGACCCTTTCAACTGGAGGGAAGATTTACCGTATTAATCACCCTATTAACTGCCAAACTTTTGGAGTTGTCTATCTTTTGTCTTGTCCTTGTCCTATGTTTTACATAGGAAAGACAAAACGCCAGCTGCTTGATCGAGTGAGGGAACATCGAGATGATGTTAAGAATAATAAAGAAACTAGCAGTGTTGCACGGCATTTTCAGACCTGTCATGACTCAAACTTTGAGCTACTTAAATTTATTGGCATTGATGTTGGGTTGACACATAAAAGAGGAGGGGATCAGGATAAATGCCTCCTCCAAAAAGAAACAGTCTGGATTTACCGCTTGCATACGTGTGCACCCTTTGGTTTAAACGAAAAACTTGAATTTGCTTCATTCTTATATTATACTCTCTTTACTGGAGGTATATATCTCTCTTTTTTCTTTCTTTTTTGACCAGATTTGTCAAAATTGTCTTTTGCCTTAGACTATTTGGCTGAATTGTTACTCATGAGTTATTAGGAGTTTAAGTTGTTTTTTCTTTTTAGATTTTTGTTGAATGTATTTAGTTTAAAGGTATGAGATTATAACTATATATTGATATCTCCTATTGTAGGTGAGTGGACTGTGACTGATCTATCATGCATTAGTTATGTAGGTTTGTATTTTGAGGTTCTGGGTTCGAACCTGTCCCTTTGAAATTTCCTATATTTGAGATTTATTGGACCTTGCACAGTTGGTGATGTACAAAATATATTTTATTTTGTGGGATCCGTCTTATGAATTTCAGATTTGATCCTTACCAAAATCTCTTAGCGTTTGCCTGGGAATGAATCTTTATCCTTGGACAGGTTATAAGTTATAGGTTGAAAAGTCTAAAGTTTTCCACTATATGTGGTTACTCCTTTAGATAGGCAAGTGGACTAAGACGTGTTATTTAGGTTTTTTACATCTTTAGGTTCTAGGTTCTATCCCGCCCCTCTCACTTACTAATTCCTTTTTTTATTTTTGTAATTTTTTTTAATTATCCTACTATATATATATTTTATTTATATATTTTATTATTTCTGTAATATTTTTGATATAATTTATTTATTTTCAGGATATAAAAACAGTTATTGCTCTCTTGTTTGCATCTACTGTGTCCGGGGAGACAATTTTACTAGCGAGTTCCGTTTCTTTTAAATATTTGGCTTATTTTTGCATGTCTTCTGAAGCACTATCTTTTTACTATGATACAAACTTATGCATTTGAAAATGTTGTATATACATTGTAATTTATTTACTTATTTTTTGCACATATTTCATCATTTCTTTGGAGGCGTGTTCAGTACAGCCTATAAAAGGCCAGGTGTGTTACAATTATGTCAGCCCTGAGGAAGTCCCTGTCAGTCAAGGGGATGAAACGCGAGTAGGCAGTGGCAGCAGCTGATTTCTCAGATGAGAACTTTTTCTTTGCTTGGAAGTATATTTGTATGCAGCAGTTTTTTACGGAATCACCATCTAACCGCATTTAAGACTGTGAGTGCTTGGATATTCATCTGAACAAGGCAGTGGAAGTTGAAATATTTCCTACTGCAAAGTGGATGCCTGGACATTTGCTTCACAGTAATTTGGAAGGACTGTCTGTCAGTTCTCTATACAAGTCTTTTTTGATTCCTTTATTTGCATATATTATATATTATGCCGATGGTTTATTTGGTATTTGCACTATACCGCTCAAACTTGGTATATGTAATATAAATACCTCTTTCCAAACACATAGATCCTTATACGTATATCATGACAGTATAAACCCTTTTATTTGGGACTGCCTTCTGATTATGGTGTTGTGTTTGGCTATTGGTATAATGTTTTGCTGCACCTGTTATTATACACCTTCTATTTGACAATAACCAAGCGTCTCCTTTTTGTCATTTATGCATATCTGAATGTTGATGGCACTTTAAGCTTCAATAAATATCGGCTTAAAGTTTTTGAGTTAACAACATAGATCCTCATGATAGTATCATGACAACATATCCCTCATATATGATTTTGGGGTTGTCCTCTGATAGAGGTGTTGTTAGTTTTCTCAAATATTGAAGCCACTTAATATTAAGTATGTCACATTTGCATCTATGCTTTATTTCCCATGAGACGTCTCTTTTTGAGAATATGCTTTAATTTATTAATTTCATATCATTTTTCTTCTGTTTACACAATAATAAATTGTTAGTGCTTTTTGAACACATGCGAGTGGTTTCAAGATTTTTTCTAGGCACGTCTATTGTCATTAACTGCTTGTTAATTCATGACGTACCTGGTACGTCAGTTGTCATTAAGGGGTTAAACACATAACATTATTCATAGCAGCTCCCTTATTTGCATGTCTTTAGTTTGACTTATAGAGTGATATAGGTATAAGAGTGCTTATTCTCTTTTGTGATCTCTTTCTAAGGTTGAGTTGCTGGGATTGGATTATCCCATTATATAAATATTGGAGTTCAAGTGTGGACTTTTTTGGTTTACTGGAATATATTCTTGTAAATTTAGATTATAGCATTTGTTTTAAATGATGAACAATGGGAGGCGGAACTTAGTGAGAGCCTTTCCTCTAGCTCATTTGATGCAGACAAGGGAGATACTCCTAACAATATTTTTCAGCCTTTAAGAAGTATAAAAGTTTACTTTCTAAACAGATCAGGTTAAGAGCAGAAACATCTAGTCTTGAGAATTATGTACAGTTAGAGATTATTCCCTGTGGTCTTCGCTTAAGATTAGATCCTGGTACAAATCTTAGAGATGATGATGAAGAGAGTGAAGATTTTGTGGGTGATTGGAATAAGAAACTATCTACATGTTCTTTAGGATTGATGGATATGATGATCAAAAAGGATAAAAGATGACTAGAGAAAATTAAAGTTAGAGATTGAAGAATCAGTTAAGTTAGTAAATTCTTTTGAATCAGATTCTAAATTTAACAAACTAAATGAGGAAGTGAAAGAGCATGTCTTAAAATTAAGAACTGAAATTAAAACCAGAAAATGTAGAAAGCTTAGCAGAGATCAGGATGATTACAAGAAAGATAAAGTCTATTCCTATTTTTTAAATAAGGGATCATATGATTCAGGCACAGATGCCTCTGACAGTGAGGGAGATAACAGACTTTCAAAAAACTGGGCAGCTTTAGAAAAAGACGAAGAGGGGGGAGGAAAAGACCAAAAAATAAAAAACAAAGATTCACATTTCCAGGCAAGGCCTCAGAGACACGGGAGGAGACAACAGAATCAAGACGCTCCTCTACAGTGGAGATGGAGAACCAGACGAGGTACCCAGAAGGATTACTAGCTATTGCTAGTGGGGAAACTTCTGATGAATTACAAATTGTCAATTTATCTGCTTTTAAGTTGAATTTGTCTCATATTAGCCTGTTGAAAAAAGGATTGTCTTTTTGTCCCTCAAACCCTCTTGATAAATTTATTTTGGTTAAGGATTTACATCTGTTTGGAAGAAAATTGGTTTTGTCTTCTATTATGGAGGGGAGAAATCCTCCCATTTCAGAAGAAGAAATACAGAAAGATGAATTGGCTGTGTCTGATTTAGTGACTCTGTTAGAAGAAAATGAACCTGATTTTTATACATCGGAAGCTGTTACCCCTTTAGTGGATACACAGAGTCATCCAATCCACACACATCATTTAGACCTAACTCTAAGTATATGCCAGCTTTATCTTTGGCCCCTGCTGTACAATTTTTTGTGAACGCTGTAGAGAAAGATATAGAACAAATTGGGTTTTCAGGTATTGTTACTGATAACTTGACTAAAGTGGAAAGACGGGCTTTATCTGAATTGAAGAATGCCCCTAATGTTATCATCAAAGCAGTGGACAAAGGAGGAAATCTGGTCCTTTTAGATGAAGATTCTTATCATATGGAAGTAATGAGACAACTTAATAATAAAGAACAATATGTACGACTAAGATATAATCCTTTAGACGAAACTCAAATGAAACTGCTTTTTTTGCTGAATGATGCAAAATATGAAGGTTTGATTTCTAAAAAAGAATTTGACTATTTGTTCCCACACCATCCCGCTTTACCTACCTTCTATTGTCTTCCTAAATTGCATAAGGATAAAAATAAACCACCGGGTCGCCCGATTGTTTCTGGCATCGGTGGAGTTACTGAAACATAGGTAATTTTGTGGATTTTTTCTTGATACCTTTTCTTTCTACCTTACCTACTTATGTTAGGGATACCTCAGATCTTTTACAGAAGCTTAATAATCTAATTGTACTAACTTTGTGCTTTCACTCTTAAAATTTGTACTTGAGAATAATGTTTTCTGTTTTGATGGCAAATTCTTCAAACAGATTCGAGGAACAGCAATGGGGCTACTTGTGCCCCAATTTATGCTTGTCTCCATTTAGGAATCTGGGAATTATCTGAAGTATTTGGAACTCATAATGATATTGTTGAAAAATCTGTCCAGTTGTGGCTTTGCTACGTGGACGACGTGTTTATTTTATGGAAAGGGGACCATTTGAGTTTGGATTTGTTTGTTAATAATTTAAACAACAACAACTATAATATTTTTCTGACGTATGAAGCCGATTCCTTTAAATTGTCGTTTCTTGTTATTTTGATCAGTAAGCAAGGGAGATATCTTCAGACTGAGATTTACCGTAAACCCACTGCTATGAATAGTTTGCTTCAAGCACAAAGTAACCATCCTTATTCTTTAAAGAAAGGAATTCCATATGGACAATCTTTGCGATTGCGCAGAAATTGACCCACTAATTCAATCTTTGATTTTCATGCTAAAAAAATGAAAGAAAGATTTCTTGCTAGTGGTTATTCTAAAAAAATAGTTAAAATAGGGTAAGAAAACTGAAGAGAGAAGACATTTTGTTTTCTAAGGGTGAAAAAATGGTTGAACAAACAAATCTCAGATTTATTACACAATATAATTGCCACTGGGATAAAATTTGTTATATCCTTTCAAAGAATTGGCATTTCTTACTGGCGGACAAAAAATTGGCAGGGAATGTAGGGTATTGTCCTCTACTGACAGCCAGAAAAGCTATGAGTCTAAAATATTGTTTAGTTAAAAGTCATTTTGTAAAATCCCCGAAACAGAATTGGCTCACTATGCGCCAATCCCACAAAGGGAGTTTCCCTTGTGGAAAATGTATCTCTTGTAGTTACATTATCAGGACTGAGACCCTTTCAACTGGAGGGAAGATTTACCGTATTAATCACCCTATTAACTGCCAAACTTTTGGAGTTGTCTATCTTTTGTCTTGTCCTTGTCCTATGTTTTACATAGGAAAGACAAAACGCCAGCTGCTTGATCGAGTGAGGGAACATCGAGATGATGTTAAGAATAATAAAGAAACTAGCAGTGTTGCACGGCATTTTCAGACCTGTCATGACTCAAACTTTGAGCTACTTAAATTTATTGGCATTGATGTTGGGTTGACACATAAAAGAGGAGGGGATCAGGATAAATGCCTCCTCCAAAAAGAAACAGTCTGGATTTACCGCTTGCATACGTGTGCACCCTTTGGTTTAAACGAAAAACTTGAATTTGCTTCATTCTTATATTATACTCTCTTTACTGGAGGTATATATCTCTCTTTTTTCTTTCTTTTTTGACCAGATTTGTCAAAATTGTCTTTTGCCTTAGACTATTTGGCTGAATTGTTACTCATGAGTTATTAGGAGTTTAAGTTGTTTTTTCTTTTTAGATTTTTGTTGAATGTATTTAGTTTAAAGGTATGAGATTATAACTATATATTGATATCTCCTATTGTAGGTGAGTGGACTGTGACTGATCTATCATGCATTAGTTATGTAGGTTTGTATTTTGAGGTTCTGGGTTCGAACCTGTCCCTTTGAAATTTCCTATATTTGAGATTTATTGGACCTTGCACAGTTGGTGATGTACAAAATATATTTTATTTTGTGGGATCCGTCTTATGAATTTCAGATTTGATCCTTACCAAAATCTCTTAGCGTTTGCCTGGGAATGAATCTTTATCCTTGGACAGGTTATAAGTTATAGGTTGAAAAGTCTAAAGTTTTCCACTATATGTGGTTACTCCTTTAGATAGGCAAGTGGACTAAGACGTGTTATTTAGGTTTTTTACATCTTTAGGTTCTAGGTTCTATCCCGCCCCTCTCACTTACTAATTCCTTTTTTTATTTTTGTAATTTTTTTTAATTATCCTACTATATATATATTTTATTTATATATTTTATTATTTCTGTAATATTTTTGATATAATTTATTTATTTTCAGGATATAAAAACAGTTATTGCTCTCTTGTTTGCATCTACTGTGTCCGGGGAGACAATTTTACTAGCGAGTTCCGTTTCTTTTAAATATTTGGCTTATTTTTGCATGTCTTCTGAAGCACTATCTTTTTACTATGATACAAACTTATGCATTTGAAAATGTTGTATATACATTGTAATTTATTTACTTATTTTTTGCACATATTTCATCATTTCTTTGGAGGCGTGTTCAGTACAGCCTATAAAAGGCCAGGTGTGTTACAATTATGTCAGCCCTGAGGAAGTCCCTGTCAGTCAAGGGGATGAAACGCGAGTAGGCAGTGGCAGCAGCTGATTTCTCAGATGAGAACTTTTTCTTTGCTTGGAAGTATATTTGTATGCAGCAGTTTTTTACGGAATCACCATCTAACCGCATTTAAGACTGTGAGTGCTTGGATATTCATCTGAACAAGGCAGTGGAAGTTGAAATATTTCCTACTGCAAAGTGGATGCCTGGACATTTGCTTCACAGTAATTTGGAAGGACTGTCTGTCAGTTCTCTATACGAGTCTTTTTTGATTCCTTTATTTGCATATATTATATATTATGCTGATTGTTTAATTGGTATTTGCACTATACAGCTCAAACTTGGTATATATAATATAAATACCTCTTTCCAAACACATAGATCCTTATACATATATCATTACAGTATAAACCCTTTTATTTGGGACTGCCCTCTGATTATGGTGTTGTGTTTGGCTATTGGTATAGTGTTTTGCTGCACCTGTTATTATACACCTTCTATTTGACAATAACCAAGCGTCTCCTTTTTGTCATTTATGCATATCTGAATGTTGATGGCACTTTAAGCTTCAATAAATATCGGCTTAAAGTTTTTGAGTTAACAACATAGATCCTCATGATAGTATCATGATAATGTCATATCATTTTTCTTCTGTTTACACAATAATAAATTGTTAATGCATTTTGAACACATGCAAGTGGTTTCAAGTTTTGTTCTATGTCTCTACCAGATTCCACACTTGTTACTTTATACATTTTTGTTTTTTTATTATTTATTTATTTATTTATTTATTTATTTATTTATTATTCCAATGCATAAGTACTTTAGCCAATCAGTTGGGCTTACCTTTCACCTCGCAGGGTAATGTACCATAAAATATTCAACAAGAAAGAAAAAAAAAAAAAAAGCCAACATAACAGAGCGGCACAACAAGGAAGAGAAAAAAAAGAAGAAAAAACAGATCATCATCATCGTTTACACTTTCTTTGCACCACACAGGGTGCTTATTAACTTCTAACATAAAGTACATTTTTGAATTTTTACTTATACATACTAAATAATTGTTTTTTGGAGAGTGCTGAAATCCCTATCTTTTATATAAGGATTACTTATACTTATTTTTCTGTCTCTTTGTTTTTTTCAAGTAACTCAATGATGCCTATATATGTGGCTACTCTACACTACAACTTAATGTATACGTTATATTTTCTGTATGAAGCTGTTGTCTTAATAAAAAATATTTTAACATAATAAAAAAATATTAAAAATTATTAAACACACTGTAAAATATTCAAAATAATCCATTGAATGTATCTATATATTTTGCAGTGTGTCTAATAATTTTTAATAACTTTTTATTAATTTTTTTTTAAAAATATTTAATATGGAATATTTCAATAACGGGCCTTAAGATTACTAAGTTTTCATGTGCGCTAACTCGATCTCTCATTAAAATCTAAATCGTGAAACACTATATGCAAAAAGCATATTTTACATTCAACTATTCCCCACTGTTTATGTAAAATATTTATCTATATAGGTATAGCTATATATAGATGTATATAGTAATATGTATTTAAGAATAAATACATAAGAATAAAAAGGACATATTATGCTATGTAAAGAATATTGGAATATGAAGTATGTACAGTAAATATACAGGCAAACCTCATAAATACATCTGAACACACATATATACTTATATATACATACATGACATGTGTATGTATGCATCTCTATGTTAAAACACTGTGCATGCCTGAGACCTCATGTCTTTGAGCCCTTATAACTTATTAATGCAATCATGTTTTAATCATTTTTTATCAGACAGTGTTATTATGAGTGTAACTGTACTGTTAAATGTATTTTTGATGTTGTTTGTGCCACTTTTTTGTCTCACGTAAGTTAACCAGAGCTCTGAGGTCACGCTAAACCGACGAGCGTTAAATTCAATTGCGCTCAAGCACACGTGTTTACTTTCAACTCGTAATGCGCAGCGATATATCCCTTATCACTCAAGCTCAACAGTTAACATGCCACTCATAATCTAGCCCTATATTGCAGATGTTCTTTACTAGAAATGTTAGCAACCTGAAACGGTGAACACAATACCTCAATCTATTAATGCTACCCATCTCTCCAACTACTATATTTGTAGGTAAAAGAGGTAAAAAAAACTATAGTTATATATGTGCAATATATCATAAACAAGCCAAGAAAAATCTCCATATAAAAGCATAAGTACGGTACATGGAAATTTGAGAATCCACGTGCAGTACATTGAAGCTGTAAATATTTGTAAATTTTTAAGGTATATTTACCCTAATTTTCTGTGCCACTATGTAATGAGTTCCAACTCTTAATACTCAATAGTAATATATGTTAAGGTTAACTATTTAGACTTTGAAGTGGAATGTATAAGAGAAAGGAAGAGTCTACAAAATATTTTTTGCATCAGTGAATACATCTCTAAAATACAGGACTAAATTGTACAATTAGTAGTATTAAAGGGACAATTGCAATTAGTTATGTTAATGACTGGGCATAAATACATCTTTAGGGAAGATCATTTGCATATAGAAACTGTCTGTGAACACAATTCAACAGACTAATTATCAATTTAAACTTAAAGTAAACAATGTGATCTAAAGAAAGTTTATGACATATCACAGATACTCTGTCTCCCATTACCAGAACACTGGGATCAAGTACCACTGAAAGTATTCCAGTAAATGTGTTTATTTGTTTTAAAAATCATTGCTTGCTACTCTTGATGCTAATGACCATGTGAGTCACTTAAAAGAAGCAGACATACTCAGAATCTCACTAAGCATACAAAAAAACACACACACACCTGCATACTATAGGATAGTTATCTCCTTAATTTTTCCTTTGTTCTCATATAATATATTAAATACATGACATTTCATTACACTATGATTGGCCACCAGTGTTCCCCTGTTGTTATTATTATTATCATTTATTTTTATAAAACGGTCAAGAAGGTAGCACTCTCATGAAAACGAAAACACCTTTATTAGAGCAACATTTCGGGGCTTCCTGCCCCTTTCTCAAGCTAACATACATTGAAATGATAGCACAATTTGTACACAAGGCAATCAATGAAAAGCCAATCCACAGGTCACAAGGGGGTGTGTGCAAAAATTACATCACACTTACATCATCATCAAAACAACTTAAAGGTACAAGCCTACTTATTTAACCCTTACTAGCCATTGTGTAGTACTGACCATTAAAACAAAATTAAATTAAAATTAAAAACAACAGAATACAGAGGATAGAGTGAGCTCTCATAGGGTACCTATAATAATAAACTATTAGGTAAGCATACATAATTAATAGAGCATTCTTTATATAAGGGGCATTAAATCAAACTCTCTATTAAGCCCCCTAGGAAACATAGTGTCTAATGTCCAAATCCATTTGGCTTCTTTGTATAAGAAATCCTTCATCCTGTCTCCCCCTCTTGGCATTTTCCTGGCATGGTCAATCACCATAAACTTTAATTGATTGGCCTGGTGGCCTTTTTCCAGGAAATGGGAGGGGACAGGGGCTGTTTTGTCATTTCTAATGTTGGATTTGTGTTGACAGATGTGGTCCTTGACCTTTTGTGTGGTCTTGCCTATGTATAATAGGCCACATAGACATTTTAGCGCATACACAACATATGTAGAGTTACATGTAAAGTACCCTGGGATTCTAAACTGCTTGCCCGTGTAGGTGTGTGTTATTTCCCCTTCCTTAATGACGCTGTTACATTGGGCGCATCCTAAGCATGGGTGTGTCCCATTTTTTGGGGTACTAAAGAATTTTCTTGTAAGACCTCCCTTAGTGGTCACTGTCTGATGTACTAGTCTTTTGCACATGGTGTTGCCTTTGCGGTATGAGGCCCTAGGGTAATGGTTAAACTCTTGGATCTCAGGGCAAGCTTCTCTTAACAGAAACCAATTCTTTTTAATGATGTTAAAGGTTCTGTTGCTTATAGTATTGTATGTGCTGACAAAGAAGGAGATTCTAGTGGAAATGTCCCCTTGCTTTATGTTGATACCTATTGTGGGACTACTTTGGATATTATCCAACTCAGGTGGGCTATAGCCGATCTTGAAAAATTTCTCCACCATCTGCCCTGACCTTTCCTGGCGTTTCTTAGGTTCTGACACTATTCTGTTTACCCTTATTAGCTGTGATTTGGGTACGCTTTGAACACCCTGAGGGGAAGGAAGCTGAATCTATACAATAGTGTGTTATGGTTGGTTGGCTTCATGTATAAGTCAGTCTCCAACCTATCATTATTTTTATACACCATGGTGTCAAGGAATTGTATGTTTTCCATACTCATCTTAGTACTGAATTTTAGGAAGGGTACCTTCTTCTCTATGTCATTCTTCAATCGTATCAAATTCTCAGGGGTGCCCCGCCACAAGATGAACAAGTCATCAATGAAGCGAATCCACCTAAGCAAATATTTATTTGTATAGCACCACAAAATTCCATAGCGCTAGGTACAAAGATAGAGGTATACAATGACAAGGATCTGTTATGCTAAACACAAAGTAAAAGACAGATCCATTCTTATAATCTCTCCATATTTATACACTATAGGAAATAAAAACTGGCTTTTCTCCATACACATTCACATTGCATTGCAGATAACCATATATATTCAGTACAATTATGGCCTCTTTCTACACATGCATATACTGCAGATCAGTAGTTCTACATACAAGCACAAGTACTGCAAGACTGACAAAGGTCTGGCCTTTTTCCATAAATATACATATACTTCAAGACAGGTGCACTTCTTGCCTCAATATAAACATGTACTGTAGAACAAACATACTTGTTACCTCATTCAATATGCATGAAATGCAAAACAAACACACTCCTAGGGTGAGATTACATATACGGCGCAGGCTTCAGCGTAACTGCTGAAAACCTGCATTGCCCATAGATTCCCCTCGCACATCCGGGAATCACATAAACCCTGTTGGTAGTTCATAAAGTGCCATAAGTCGGATAAACTAGTGATGTCCAGAAATGTGCGTAAAACACATTTCTGGGGTCACCACTGACTTAAGGCACGTTAGAAACTGCCTGCCCCCAAGAAAATAAAAAAAAAGTTAAATTTTCCGTCTAAGTCTAACCCGCCTCCCAAAAATAAACCTGACACGTAAAAACCCCTATATCCGCAAACACTAAGTCCCCCCTCTAACAGTAAAACCCCCCATCCATTAAACCCTCCAAAATAAAAAAAAACTAACACTAAAAAATACTAAAGGGGCATTTGTATGGGCATTGCCCTTAAAAGGGCATTCTGCTCTTTTACTGCCCTTAAAATGGCATTCAGCTCTTTTTCAGTGTCCAAAATTCCTAATCTAAAAAAAATCCTAAACCTCAAATAGTTATTCACCGTTCCTGTTCAAATCAGCCAATAGGATTTCGGTAGCTCTCATCCTATTGGCTGATTTGAATTTGAAGATTCAAATCAGCCATTAGGAATGCAAAAGATGCCATATTTAAATGCATAACTGGCATTCAATATTCAGTGTACGACGGTGATCGTACGAAGAGGATCCTCCACACTCCATGGATCAGCAGTCACCGGTCTTCAGTTCCGAAATCATCTCCGGTCCACACTGGCTTGGTCCTGGATGAAGATGGAAGATGTCGCTGGTTTCAAGAAGACTTCACCGCTGCCTGGAAGAGGACCTTCTGCACCAGACTACAGGAACAGTGAGTACCTATTTGGGTCTTAGAGTTAGGATTTTTTTATTTTTTTTAGATTAAGGATTGTGGGCACTGGAAAAAAAGCTTAATGCCCTTTTAAGGACAGTAAAAGAGCTGAATTCCTTTTTCAGGGCAATGCCCATACAAATGCCCCTTTAGGGCCAATGGGTAGTTTAGGATTTTTTAGTGTTAGGTTTTTTATTTTGAGGGGTTTGGTGGGTGGGGGGTTTTACTGTTAGAGGGGGGGGGATTTAGTATTTTTTTAAGGTAAAAGAGCTGTTTAACTTAGGGCAATGCCCTACAAAAGGCCCGTTTAAGGGCTTTTGGTAGATTAGTATTAGATTAGGGGGTGTTTTTATTTTGGAGGATTTTTATTTTCATAGGGATTAGGTTTAATTTTTCTATTTGGTTTTTATTTTCCGTAATGTTAGACTTTTTTATTGTTTGTAATTTTAGATTATTTTAATTTAATCTTAGGTACTAGTACTGTAAGGATGTTTTATTTTAATTTTAATTTAGTATTTTAGTATTTTATGCAATTTGGGGTTCAATAGGGGGTGTTAAGTTAGGGGGCTTAGTAATTAAATTAGGTTTATTATGATATGGGGGTTTGGCGGTTGGGGGGTTAATAGATTAATTACGTTTTTAGCGATGTTGGTGAATGGCGGCTTAGGGGTTAATAGTTTAATTTGGTTAATTGTGATGTGGGTGAATGGCGGATTAGGGGTTAATAGTTTAATTAGGTTAATTGGGATGTAGATGAATGTTGGATTTGGGGTTAATAGTTTTATTAGGTAGATTGCGAGGTGGGTGAATGGCGGATTAGGGGTTAATAGTTTAGGTAGATTGCGATGTGGGTGAATGGCGGATTATGGGTTAATAGTTTTTTTAGTTATTGCGGTGTGGGTTGGCGGTTGACAGGTAGATATTGTGCATGCGCTAGGTGTTAGTTAATATTTTCAGGGAGTTACAGGGCTCACATTTTCAGCACAAGGCTTGCTGCATCTGCCTATGTGGGGCGAGGTGAAAATAGAGTAATATTTCTCAATTGTCTCACCATGTGAGTCCTTGCGCTGAATATGGGATACAGATTTACAATGCGATTCTATGTTAGCTTAAGGGAGTAAAAATTGCTGTGTGTGTAATCTTGCCCCTATACAGATCACTCACCACCTCTCACTATAAGCACATATACTGTATGTCAGATATTCTCATGGCTTCATACACATATTTCTGATCTATGCAAGAGAATGTTATTAAAAAAAATCTGCTGAGTTAGACTGAGCGTTAGAGAAAGTTAGATGTAGTAATTGGGTTAGTTATAGAGAGAGGTTGTATAAAGCTATGGGAAGAGTTATAGGGGTTTTGTTGTATGCAGAAATAGAAGGAATACTAGAGAGATGTTATTTGGAACTTGAAAATGAGGTGTAGGGAGTGCTTCATAGTTATAAATAGACATTATATGGAGCAACAGAAATAGTTAAAGGACCAGTAAACACAGTAGATTTGCATAATCAACAAATGCAAGATAACAAGACAATGCAATAGCATTTACTCTGAATTTCAAATAAGTAGTAGATTTTTTTCTAACAAATTTCAAAGTTCTGTCTATTTCCACTCCCCCTGTACCATGTGATAGCAATCAGCCAATCATAAATGCATATATGTATAGTCTGTGACTTCTTGCACATGCTCAGTAGGAGCTGGTGACTCAAAACGTGTAAATATAAAAGACTGTGCACATTTTTTTAATGGAAGTAAATTGGAAACTTGTTTAAAATTATATGCTGTATCTGAATCATGAACATTTAATTTGACCTGAGTGTCTCTTTAACCTCTTAAGGACGTATGACGGAATTTTTCCGTCATAAAACAATTGAGCAAACTGAAAGCTGTGTCCTTAAAGGGTTAAAGTATGAACCATCAGAAGGAGCATTATGAGCTATAGAGAGAGGGATCCATTACATATGCGGCGTCGCCCGTAAAATCCGCCGCCGCCGGTTTTTCCTCAATTTTGGTATTACATATAAGGTGTAGCATACAAGTTACATTTTTTACTCCCATAGACTAACATAGAACTGGCGCGCAATTCCGTATCCAACATACAGCGCATGGAATTAAGCGCACAGAATTGAGAAAATCTACTCCATTCTCATCTCACCATACATGGCAGGCGCAGCAACCCTTGCACTGACTAAAAAAGCAATGTAACTCCAGGGAAGCATTAACAAACACATACATTTAAGCAGCATCTCAAATAGTTAAAGGGACAGTATACTATAAAATTGTTTTTCTCTTTCCAATTACTTCTTTTACTAGCTGCTGAGTATAAAATGTATGAGAATTTCTTTTTTAAGCTATTTGTGTATTTGAAATTGCTGAATTTGTGTTTTGAAGCCACAAACTAGTTAAATGGATTGAGCTTGTAGGTATAATCAATCAGATCTAATTTTCTTTATCACATTGTGTACATATACTTGCTTCTTTACTTTATATTTGTTCTTAAACCAATCACCAATACTTGGAGAGAACAATGGAAAATCATAATTCTAGAACCCACTGGGAGTGTAATTTATTCTACTGGCTGTGTTAACACAGCTTGGCATTGAGGCCAAAATATTTAAAGGGACAGTCAAGTCCAAAGACAACTTTCATGTTTCAAATAGGGCATGTAATTTTAAACAACTTTCCAATTTAATTGTAACACCAATTTTGCTTTGTTCTCTTGGTATTCTTAGTTGAAAGCTAAACCTAGGTAAGCTCATATGATAATATCTAATACCTTGAAGGCCGCCTCTTATCAAATGCTTTTTCATTTGCTTTTCACAACAGGGGAGAGCTAGTTCATGTAAACGATATAGATAACATTGTGATCACACCAGTGGATTGTGGCAGACACTGCACTAATTGGCTAAAATGAAAGTCAATAGATAATAAATAAAATGTCATGTTATCAGGGGGCTGTTGGAAGATACTAAAATACAAGTTAATCACAGAGATGAAAAGTATATTAATATAACAGTGTTGGTTATGCAAAACTAGGGAATGGGTCATAAAGGGATTATCCATCTTTTAAAACAACAGAAAATCTGGTGTTGACTGTCCCTTTAAGGATGGGTGGGGATACCACAGGCTAAATAAAATATTTAAAATGCAATCATAAGGGTAAAGCCTGGATTTAAAAAACTAAAGTAATATAAACACACATTAGAAGGGAGTTGATACTGTTTCATTTTAATAGATAATATATAATGCAGATTACTGAAAACAACATATTTTAATGATCATATTTTAAAGGGACAGTAAACACTCCATATAAATTTACCTTATTCAATAGTAGTGAACCTGCTGAGTAGTCTGCAACATTTTAAATATACCTCTTCACATCGCATTGTGTCTCATTGTAAATTCAAACAGTGCATCCAGACTGTTAACAATGGCCCCTAAACTCAGCCCCTACGGATACTTCTTCCTAACCTTAATTCCACATGCCCCTCTAGTAAGCGACTCGCAAATTATTTCAGCTTTCCGTTCACGGACTATTGTGCTTGCGTCATCGTATCAGATCACACGTAACAAGCCAAATTTGAGCATGTGCGACATCTAGGGGGAACTAAAAAACCGGAACCACCGGATAACCTGTGCTTTGTATTTACAGACAGTGCAGAAAAGTACACAGGGTATCAAACTAACTTTATTGTATTCCCTTATCAAATTACAGAATCAAAATCTTATCTTTCAAAATCAAAACTATATAAAATTATATTACATGTATTGAGACATTATATTTTCGATATGGGTATTTTTGTTAAGAGCTTGACTATTAATTTGTATATTATTTTACAAACTTGTTCTGTGTAGATATATAATGCCTATGATTTCATATTTTGGGGAAAAACAAGTTTCTTGCACAGTGAGAGGACTTTTTCCAATAGTATTTGATCATTTTGGCTTATGAGCCATTACATTTGCAGTAATAAATTAGTTAACCAAGTGGCTTAGTGACAGCGTACTATTAATAGCGACACTCATTACTTTCTATGGGTTGTGCAAGGCTTTTTAGGGGCTTTTAATATATGAGTAATCTATATGTGAAAATAGTGTAGGCAAAACTGTTTGAGCAGGAAATTAAACACTGCAGACAGCGTCTGCTACTGAAAGCGTTCCCTCTGCTCATCCTGCAATGAAGATAGGGAAAATCAGAAAATCATTGCGGTGCGCATGCCCGGGCCAGTAACGTTCATATATCATCTTCACTGTGTTATGACACTATTAAAAACATTGTGAACAAGCATAGGTATCAATTTATTTTTTTTTGAAAGATGATGAAGAAGGTACAGGGAGAGTTTGGGAGCCATTTTGGACACCTATATTTAGATGATAACGTTAACGATTTTTATGGCTGATAATGTACTTCACTATTGGGGGGGTATGTGAATAATGGTTGATTGGGTAAGCATTTTCAGACTAAATAGATATGTTAGTGGTGTTAACTATCCCTTTAATAACAGATTAGTCGATAAAATAAAAGGCATACTTTCTTCCAGTGAGAGATTATAAAGTGAACAGTTTATGGACATCTCACTGATCACACATTTTTCAATTTAGATATTTTACTAATAAATATAATCATTAGTCCTTGTCTTTTATTAACAACTAGCCTTAAAGTTTGTGGGGCATGCAGAAATAGCGCAATCTCGCTGCTTTTAGTGAGATCATTGCAGAGAGAGGCCCAGGGCTTAATGACCAGTGCCATCTTCACGCTTGTTTTGCACAGTCTCTACTGGAGTTAGGGCCAGGTATGTTTGTCTCGCACAGTCTCTACGGCACATGACTGAGTCGGACAAACATACTTGGTCTTTTATAATATAGGATTCTTTTGTGAACACAGTATTTTAAATAATTTGTGTTGTTTCATTACATAGACCAGGGATGGCCAATTGGTGGCCCAATGGCTACATGCTACCCTCTGCACCAGTTTTTGTAATTCCTAGGTAAAAGAAGACCTAATAATGTGTGCCATACTTTTTGTGGCCCCAAGAACAATTGAAACAAAAAAATGTGTGATTTTGGGTGACTACAACTCAAGAAAGTCCTATGGAGATAAGAATAACATACAGAGGATACCCTGCAACCTTAGCTGAACCTAGCCCTGTGCCACTGGATATTTTTTGAAAATATATTATTTGTTTAATATCCATACATTTATATGCTGCCGTAAAGGCTTCTAGAACATTGATCAGCTGCCCCCATTTGTTGAGAAGTTGTTCATCCCTGCTATAGACAACTGAAACTTAACCCAACATGTTTTTATAGTCAATGTTTTATAAGTTTCTTCCAAAATGTACATTCTTCAAATAGAAATACACATGCCACACTCTGAGTTTGATCTATGGAAGGAACAGACCTAGGGGCATATTTATGATTGTGCGAGCGGACGTGATCCAATATAGCGGATCATGTTCGCTTCACATCGATAAATGCAGATAGCATACGCTGTCGGCATGTATCATTGCACCAGCAGTTCTTGTGAACTGCTGGTGCAATACCGCTCTCTGCAGATTCACGGCCAATTGGCCGCTAGCAGGGGGTGTCAATCAACCCGATCGTATTCGATCGGGTTGATTTCTGTCTGCCGCCTCAGAATAGGTGGACAGGTTATGGAGCAGCGGTCTTTAGACCGCTGCTTCATAACTTCTCTTTCCGGCGAGCCTTCAAGGGGCATCCGTACGGAGCTAAATATGCCCCCTAGTGTCATTTAAAAACACTGGTACTTTCACCAAAAAAGTATAAGTTCAACTGTTTTTCTTTTGGTTGTTTTGAAAACCATGTTCTTTAATGAGAATGACCATCTAATCAGATGTTTGATATATGGAGGTCTATGTTAGCAACCAATAATTGGAAGCTTTATATTTTTTTATCGGGGGACTACAAGCATTGTATATGTTCGAGGTCTTGTTGCACTGGTGTTTGGTTCTGGTGTGATCTCAATATTGTTTGTATCTACTGTGGGTTTCAAGGTGAACTTCTGTAGAATAGAGGTAAGGAACAAAAATAGCTCCATACGTGCCAGACCTTCCCCAGCACACATTCTTTTACCTAGCAATAGAAGGAGAAGACATTATCAGCATAAATCCACTATAAGACAAGAATCACAGCTAATCTTATTGCAATTTAACAAAAATAAGAGTATTTCCTTTTATATAAACCTTTTCATGCTTGACATTCCCAACTTTCTAGTGTGTTCCAAAACTATTTTATTGTATCCCATCCAACCTATGTTTTAGTTTCATTCCGTGTCCCCACATATTATTTTCTTTATTGAGCCAGATTTCAGTACAGTTTTTTTATTTTAAAAAATCAGTGCCTCTATAATGCTTTGTTATTCTATTAGTCCTTCCCATTATGCAACCTACTCTTGCCACTCATCCTTAGGGGGTAGATTTATTAAATTCCGGGCAGACATGATTCGCTGCAGCAAATCGTGTCCGCCCGGCATCGCTAAATGCCAATAGCATACGCTGTCAGCATTTAACATTGCACAAGCATTTCTTGTAAAATGCTTGTGCAATGCCGCCCCCCTGCACAAACGTATGTTTCCAATAAGCCGGAAACTTCACGGGTAAAAAACTGCATCCGCTGCTTAATAAATATATCCCTTCGTTTTCTCTTTTCCCACTGGCACCATCACCCACTGAGCTTCAGAATTCTACTCCTACATACATTAATACCATCATTGCTCACAGAAATATTCAAAAGCTGGACTGTAAAAATGATCTCTCTCTGGCAACTTTCCTTCCAGCTGTGTATATCCATATCTACTCTAATTTTGCCTTTTTAATCAACAATGACATGCACATTAAAAAATCTAGAAACAACAGCAGACAGTGCTAATGACAGATTAAAATTCAACATCAAGACATGCTATCTATAGTCAGTGGTCTCTGATACTACAAATTATTGTTCTCCCCTCTTACCATCTTTTCCAAAGAAAACTCACTTATTTCTTTGCCTCATTGTTATATGTCATGTTTGAACTATTTAATAGACATGTGCAACGCAAAAAAAATTGTTTTGTTTTGTTTCGTTTTCATTAGTTAAATAAATAATTTTGTTTCAGCAAATTAGATTAGTTAAAAAACAAATTTCAACAAATTAGTTATGTTCTATTATTCTATTCTGAAGTTTAGAATAGAATAGTGCATATGAATAAAGAATGGATCTGAAAAAACAAAAGGATCCGAAAAAACGATTTAACTTAACATAACTAATATGCCGGCGATTGCGGAAACAAAATTATCTAAAACCGCCTCCGCCGCCACCCTTATTGCCGACACTAAATAAAGCTATTAACCCCTAAGCCGCCGTCCCCCCCACATCGCCAACACTAACTAAACCTATTAACCCCTTATCCTCCGTTCACAAACATCGTCAACACTAACTAAAACACTAAATAAACCTATTAACCCCTAAACCGCAGTTCCCAAACATCGCCAACACTAACTAAACCTATTAACCCCTAAACTGCAGTTCCCCGAGATTGCTGACACTAACTAAACCTATTAACCCCTAAACTGCAGTTTCCCGACATCGCCGACACTAACTAAACCTATTAAACCCTAAACCACCGACACCCACATCGCAACAACCTAAATGAAACTATTAACCCTGACATCGCCGACACTAACTAAAACACTAAATAAACATATTAACCCCTAAGCCGCCATTCCCAAACATCACCAACACTAACTAAACCTATTTACTCCTAAACCACCGTTCCCAAACATCACCAACACTAACTAAACCTATTAACCCCTAAACCGCCAGCCCCCACATCGCAACAACCTAAATTAAACTATTAACCCCTAAACCTAATACCCCCTAACTTTAACATAATTAAAATAGACCTAAATTAAAGTTACAATTACTAACTAGCTACCTATTTAAAAATAAATACAAACTTACCTGTGAAATAAAAATAAAACCTAAGCTAACTACAATATAACTTTTTACTAATTACCTAGTTAAAATAAATACAAACTTACCTGTGAAATAAAAATAAAACCTAAGCTTACACTAATGAAACCTAACATTACTAAAAATAAAAAAAATACAATTACAAAAAAAATAAACACTAAAATTACAAAAAATAAAAAAACTACCATTACAAAAAATAACAAACAAAATAATAAAAAAAAAAAATTATTCCTATTTTAATCCCCCGTTTAAAAAACAAAAACAAAAAACACCCCCAAAAATAATAATATATTCTATAATAAACTACTAAGGGCCCTTGAAATGGCCTTTTGTAGGGCATTGCCCTAAATTTAACAGCTCTTTTGCAAAAAATAAAAAGAAACACCCTCTAACATTACAAACCCCCACCCCCCAAACCCACAAAATAAACCTAATCTACCCATTTACCCAACAATTTTAAATCAGCCCATAGTATTTAAGCAGCTTTCATTCCTATTGGCTGATTTTAATTTTTCTGCCGATAGGAATGCAGCGGTACCCCAATATAAAAGGGGTACCTTGCATTGAATCCTCAGTGTGCGGCGGACAATCGCATGAAGAGGACCTCCACGTTGGACCGATGGGCCTCTGCCTGGACCTCTGCCTCCACACATCGACCACTCCGCCTCCACAGGGATGAAGAAGATGCCGGTCCCGCGATGGAGGAAGGTGCTTAGCCGCTTGGATGAAGATCTTTAGCTGGACTTCAGCAACTGTGAGTTTGGGGTTAGTGTTAGATATTTTTTTTGTTTTTAGGGGGTGTTTTTTTTTTTAGATTAGGGCTTTTTTATTTTAATGGGTCGAAAAAGAACTGAATGCCCTTTTAAGGGCAGTAAAAGAGCTGAATGCCCTTTTAAGGGCAATGCCCATACAAATGCCTTTTTCAGGGCAGTGGGTAGATTAGGTTTCTTTACTTAGGTTTTTTTATTTTGTGGGTTTGGGGGTGGGGGTTTGTAATATTAGAGGGTGTTTGTTTTTATTTGTTTGCAAAAGAGCTGTTAATTTTAGGGCAATGCCCTACAAAAGGCTCTTTTAAGGGCCCTTGGTAGTTTATTATAGATTAGGTTTTTTTTTATTTTGGGTTGTTTTTTTTCTTTTTAAACATGTTAATAGAATAGGAATAATTTTTATTATTTTGTATAATTTTGTTTGTTATTTTTTGTAATGGTAGTTTTTTTAATTTTTGTAATTGTAGTTTTAATTTTTTA
The DNA here is from genome assembly GCF_027579735.1 of Bombina bombina. Lineage (NCBI taxonomy): Eukaryota > Metazoa > Chordata > Amphibia > Anura > Bombinatoridae > Bombina > Bombina bombina. The sequence goes on along the minus strand of NC_069499.1, from coordinate 507,877,085 downwards.
GTAATCATACTGCTAGATTACGAGTCTTGCGTTAGCCTTAAAAAGCAGCGTTGAGAGGTCCCAACGCTGCTTTTTAATGCCCGCTGGTATTATGAGTCTGGCAGGTACAGGTGTACAGCTCACTTTTCTTCTGCGAGTCGAGCATACCGCAAATCCCCTTACGTCAATTGCGTATCCTATCTTTTTAATGGGATTTGCCCAACGATGATATTACGAGTCTTGGAAGAAGTGAGTGGTAAACCCTCTCCTGTCAAGACTCCTATCGCATTTAAAAGTCAGTAGTTAAGAGTTTTATGGGCTAACGCCGTAACATAAAACTCTTAACTATAGTGCTAAAAAGTACACTAACACCCATAAACTACCTATTAACCCCTAAAACGAGCCCCCCCCCCCACATCGGAAACACTTTAATAAATATATTAACCCCTAATCTGCCGACCGGACATCGCCGCCACTTTAATAAATATATTAACCCCTAAACCGCCGCACTCCCGCCTCGCAAACCCTAGTTAAATTTTATTAACCCCTAATCTGCCATCCCTAACATCGCCGACACCTACCTACATTTATTAACCCCTAATCTGCCACTCCCAACGTCGCTGCTACTTTATTAAATTTATTAACCCCTAAACCTAAGTCTAAACCTAACCCTACCCCCCTAACTTAAATATAATTTAAAATAATCTAAATAAAATTTCTACAATTAAATAAATTATTCCTATTTAAAACTAAATACTTACCTATAAAATAAACCCTAAGCTAGCTACAATATAACTAATAGTTACATTGTAGCTAGCTTAGGGTTTATTTTTATTTTACAGGCAACTTTGTATTTATTTTAACTAGGTAGAATAGTTATTAAATAGTTATTAACAATTTAATAACTACCTAGTTAAAATAAAGACAAATATACCTGTAAAATAAATCCTAACCTAAGTTACAATTACTCCTAACACTACACTATCATTAAATAAATTACCTAAACTACCTACAATTAATTACAATTAAATTAAATAAACTAATGTATGAAAAACAACAAACAATAAATTACAGAAAAAAAAAGAATTCAAATTTTTTTAAACTAATTACACCTACTCTAATCCCCTTAATAAAATTAAAATGCCCCCCAAAATAATAAAATTCCCTACCCTATACTAAATTACAAATAGCCCTTAAAAGGGCCTTTTGCGGGACATTGCCCCAAAGTAATCAGCTCTTTCACCTGTAAAAAAAGACAATACCCCCCAACATTACAACCCACCACCCACAGACCCAACCCTACTCTAAAACCCACCCAATCCCCCCTTATAAAAACCTAACACTACCCCCCTGAAGATCTCCCTACCTTGAGCCGTCTTCACCCAGCCGGGCACAAGTGGACCTCCAGAGGGGCAGAAGTCTTCATCCGATCCAGGCAGAAGAGGTCCTCCAAGCGGTAGAAGTCTTCATCCAGGCGGCATCTTCTATCTTCATCCATACGGAGCGGAGCGGGTCCATCTTCAATCCAGCTGACGCGGAGCCATCCTCTTCAAACGAAGTCCAAGCGAAGAATGAAGGTTCCTTTAAATGACCTCATCCAAGATGGCATCCCTTGAATTTTGATTGACTGATAGGATTCTATCAGCAAATCAGAATTAAAGTAGGAAAAATCCTATTGGCTGATTGGATCAGCCAATAGGATTGAGCTTGCATTCTATTGGCTGAATGGAACAGCCAATAGAATGCGAGCCCAATCCTATTGGCTGATCCAATCAGCCAATAGGATTTTTCCTATCTTAATTCCGAAAAAAAATCTTCACATACAGAATGCAAAAGACTGCAGAATAAAAAAAGAGCACAAGCTGCAATTACTAGCACTGGAACAACTATGGACCAGATTACAAGTGGAGCGTTAATAAACGCTCCCGCTCAAGCTTTAATTTGCGCTACAAGTAAGCTTTTTTTGCACTCTTCGGGTTGCCCTCATATTATCAGTTGAAAGTTAACTTTGTTTGCTTATGTGTTAACCCAACGTGCGCAAAAAGCCAAACTTAGAATATCGCGTTCATGTATTACTTGCTTGCTCTCAAACCCAATTGCTATATTCTCATGAGCGCTAAACCAACATGAAAATATGAATATTTCACATTCCAATGTTCTTCACATAGAACAATATGTTTTATTTATTCATAAATAAATATTTCTACATATATCTGATGGTATTGTATATATATATATATATATATATATATATATATATATGGACAAAGAGAAAGATTGTGACACCGGCGCAAGTATAGGTATTGCTAATGTATTTTCTAAAGGTAAAAATTAAGTAGGAATATTATAATTATAATTATAAATAAAGTGTAGTTAGCTCACTATGCAGCCCCAAAATTACTTATTAGAAAAGTGGGATCCCCAAACCCCACAAAACTAATAGAGCCCAAAAAATATAGATCCAAGAGAAGGTAAAATATAGAGGCGCTTAGTGTAAGGATCTAGTTACAGTATCTATAATAAGACACATAAAGTACAAAGAGTTACAATAATGCACTGCTAATTGATATTAGGGGTAAAAACCCAAATACAAATAAAGCTATCACAGAATTTGCAGTAATAGTGTTTATAATTATGTTGCTAATATAAAATGTTTCTAATATAAAACACCCGCAGTTCTATGTATAGTATATAGAGATACTAGTATGGCAAATAATATTGATATTACTAGAACACCACAGATGACAAAAAAGTATCGCAGTACATACAGATAGTACAGGCAATTTACCAAAGAAAAACCACAAGATTGTGCATGCAGTTAGAGTCCATATGTGATACTATTGTGACAAAAAAGGATTGAAATCCCAAAGTGGCGGATCACACTGTCCCCTCAAGGGGTTCTACTTACTCTCCTTTACCTCAATCTGTATGAGGTAAGTGTCGTGTGAGGTAAGTAGAAAATCCTTCCTTGTAGTGGCAAGTATCCTATGGCTTGTTTCCTGTCTTCCAACACTTTCACTCAATATATTTTTGCATTATAAACACACGCTGTCTAACGCTCATGCACCCACGTTACCTTGGAGAGAGGGAAGATCCTACGCAAACACTGGCCGCTAATCGCTTCTGATCCTAGATTGGCATTTGCACGGAATATGGAACCAATGGTGGCTTACAGAAGAGGCATCAACTTGAAAGACATGTTGGTTAAAACGGATCCACAACGGTGCTACATGACACATTTAAAGATTAATATCAAGGGATCCTATAGGTGTCTTGGCTGCACAACGTGCAATGGTCTAATTGTTTCCAAGACATTTCATCATCCGCATTCCAATCGTATTGTTACGGTTGCCTCCAGGCTGGCTGGAAGTTGGACCGTAGAAAAGGATGCTCCTAGCGCTCACCAAAGGAGCAGCAGCACCGTAGACTCTATAACTGCTGCGTAGCCACCATAAGTAATGCAGACTCTATGAACCACCGCTGCTGGGCTGGTATCTCGCCGTCTGCTCTGCGCCCTGGACCTACGACCAGGCTCCAGTAGGTGAACCTCTTCCTTCTGTAGCAATCCCTGTAGCTAAGGGAGTATGAAAAACATAGCAATCCCTGTAGTGATATAAGCTGTATCCTACAAACATGAGTCAAAGCTGCAAGCTAGAGGGTCAACATAGGTCTGATGTGCTGGAGCACACAGCCTGCTTTTTATTGAGGTTACATGCAAACAGGACACTCTCAGGGGGAGGCATAAAATCCCCCATCACACATTTGATATTAGATAGAGAGACACTCCCTTTGACAGGCCACAACATTACTTCAGCAGATAACATTTTACACACAATAAAACAATGCAGTCCACCTTATCACTACTAGAAGTCTGATTAGACAATGGGAATGTTTTATCACTAAACTTAATTAGAGCTGATCCCAGCAAACTTGTATTTAGAATGCTTCTTGAAGCTAAACAAAGTTATCTCTGTAGTTCTGACCGAAGGGTCTGTCACATAGCACTTAATGGCACACAATGAAACTGAACCAAGTGGGAGAAAGCCAGGGACAAGTCATTTCACAGGTCTGGGGACATAGTCTTAAAGGGGCATTGTTCACCAAAGTCACAATATGTCCCCAGACGGTTCTTAAAGGGCCATACACACCCAATAAAAGTTAATATGTTTTCAGGGGCACAATCTTCCAGGGGCCATAGTCATGTGGAAGGAGGCTGGCAAATAGGCTTCTCCAAAATCCAGGGAAGCAGGGCAATTTTCCATTTAAAGGGCCAGTTACAAATAGCAGTTTGTAACATATCTCCCCTTTTGGAGGGAGACTAACCAGGCACCTGACCTTCTGCCGGTCAGTGCCTAAGTTAGTCTCGCAACCCACCCACAAATAATCGTTAGCAGCAAAGTAGCCCCCCCACAATACGTAGTACTGGCCTGTAAGTTCCAGGTTGTAGGATGAAAGTGTAGCATCCTCGGCCTTCCTGGCGCAGCTGGGCAAATAGCTGATGGTACTTGGGGGGCAGAGGCCAGCGGCACTCTGCCCTGGTGCCAGCGCTTCTGCTGGGGTGAGGGGTTTGCAGGCCAGTCCTGTAACAAGGACAAGGTCTGTAGGGCAGAGGCCAGCAGCGCTCTGTCCTGATGCCAGCTCTTCTGCTGGGGGAATTGGGGCATAGTCCTGCCCGGTGGCAAAGGGAACGTGGGGGTCAGTGGGGGTTAACATTTCCACTGTTAACCCTGGGCCCAAGTTAGGAGTTAGCTGGGGAGGGGGAGATTGGCTTACCTCCTCCTCCTGATACTCCGGCGGCCGTTGGGAAGGGAGGTCGATGCTCTCCGCTTCCTGTGGAACATGCTGCGGCTGGGGAGAGAGACCGGTTGTCTCCTCTCCCTGGAAGGCACACTCCGGCTGGGGAGGGAGGTCGATGCTCTCCCCTCCCTGTAGCTGGGTCTGTCGCTGGGGATCTGGGCCGCCTGCCCAGCATCCCTGTTGGGCCGGTAGAGAGACTGCGGTCCCATCTCCACCTGCCTGCTGGGGGTCCTCCCAGGACCAGTCTATGAGGCCTGCTGCCTCTGGTATCTCTGGTTGGGGTTGGGGAAGGAGGCCGGTTGTCTCTTCCCTCTGCACAGTATACTGCCGCTGGGGAGGGAGGTCGCTGCTCTCCTCTCCCTGTGGAACATGCTGCGGCTGGGGAGAGAGACCAGGTGTCCATACCCTCAAACTCCACAGTTGGCGCTCAAAGGCTCGTGCCGCTTCGTTCTCAGTAGCCAATTCCCGGATGAGGCGACTGACTACCTCCTGTGCAGGGTCTGCACCATATCGGACTAGCCGCCTCTTTACCTCTGGAACGAAATCAGCGCCCTCATCGCGACGGATCAGGTTGAGGTGCTCTTCACAGGGTTCTGACCAGTGTCTTGTCAGCTCCATGCTGCTGTAGGTAGGGACGCTGCGCAGTGGCTAGCGTTGCCCTCAATTACTCTCCTACAATACCAGTGCTGTTGTGGTGCTGCTCCTTGTGCTAGGACGCGATCCCACCGCTGCCGCCAAATGTTACGGTTGCCTCCAGGCTGGCTGGAAGTTGGACCGTAGAAAAGGATGCTCCTAGCGCTCACCAAAGGAGCAGCAGCACCGTAGACTCTATAACTGCTGCGTAGCCACCATAAGTAATGCAGACTCTATGAACCACCGCTGCTGGGCTGGTATCTCGCCGTCTGCTCTGCGCCCTGGACCTACGACCAGGCTCCAGTAGGTGAACCTCTTCCTTCTGTAGCAATCCCTGTAGCTAAGGGAGTATGAAAAACATAGCAATCCCTGTAGTGATATAAGCTGTATCCTACAAACATGAGTCAAAGCTTCAAGTTAGAGGGTCAACATAGGTCTGATGTGCTGGAGCACACAGCCTGCTTTTTATTGAGGTTACATGCAAACAGGACACTCTCAGGGGGAGGCATAAAATCCCCCATCACACATTTGATATTAGATAGAGAGACACTCCCTTTGACAGGCCACAACATTACTTCAGCAGATAACATTTTACACACAATAAAACAATGCAGTCCACCTTATCACTACTAGAAGTCTGATTAGACAATGGGAATGTTTTATCACTAAACTTAATTAGAGCTGATCCCAGCAAACTTGTATTTAGAATGCTTCTTGAAGCTGAACAAAGTTATTTCTGTAGTTCTGACCGAAGGGTCTGTCACATAGCACTTAATGGCACACAATGAAACTGAACCAAGTGGGAGAAAGCCAGGGACAAGTCATTTCACAGGTCTGGGGACATAGTCTTAAAGGGGCATTGTTCACCAAAGTCACAATATGTCCCCAGACGGTTCTTAAAGGGCCATACACACCCAATAAAAGTTAATATGTTTTCAGGGGCACAATCTTCCAGGGGCCATAGTCATGTGGAAGGAGGCTGGCAAATAGGCTTCTCCAAAATCCAGGGAAGCAGGGCAATTTTCCATTTAAAGAGCCAGTTACAAATAGCAGTTTGTAACACGTATTCTTTCCATCGGACATTCCCTCACATGCACAACAACACACGTAGTGTATCTATTATCCTGCCCGTGTTCAATGTGCCATGTGGGAAAGACAAGTGGGACTCTACGTGAATGGATGGTGAATCACAGGAGAGTCATACGTGTGGCGTTGGACAAAGGAGAATCGGATCAGCCTGTTGCATGGCATTGTGCATGAATGAAACACCAGGTCTAATTGATTTGATATATCCTGATTGACCACATCCCCAAATTGGACGGGGGAAAGACAGAAATAAAGCCCTTCTGATCCGTGAAGCGGAATGGATGTATCATTTGGGGACTATACAACGTGGGGGTCTTAACTCACCACCCGATTTTAAATCCCTGATTTAGGTGGGAGCCACATACCTGAGGTGCATATGTGGGGTCCTCAATGCCACGCGGAGAGGGAGATGAGGGCCACACCATGTGGATGGGGAGGTCCTATCTCACCGCTCCCTTCAACATGTGCAGGGACGGGCTCCTGCTGGGGTCTGTGCATGCCGTGGGCGTGACTTTGGTCCCACTCAGTCACCCGTTATAACATCCTGCTCCTTGTACCTAATAACATCAGGGCTTAATATATCGGTGGGGTACCCTCCATCTCTGGGTTCAAAAGAAATGGACATTTAAGCATAAGGAACTCTATGGACTATTGCAGGGTCCACGGTTAACACCTGTGTGGAATCACACACTTATTCCCAGAATACAGGAGCCCTATTATAATATGTGGGGCGATGAGGGGGTTTGCGAGGCCCTATCTATGTTGGTGCCAATTGTGACCTCTATGCTGTCCTAGGGTTCCAATTTATATCTATAACATATTCGATGTTTATCACGGTTTAGTTGCTATTGAGTATGTATGTTTATAGTAAACTCAGGTGTGCTGTGTAATTCAGGTGTAGGACACACTACATTGCTCTCTAGTCACTCATACTAAGTGCTGATTTAGGTGAATGGGAGAAGACTTAGATAGTCTGCACTACCGCTCTGCTACTATGTCGCTAGTAATAGTTTTTGCTTGTATATATTTGTTATTTAGTGTGCTGCCAAGGTGACACTTGTCAAAGTTGTCTGCAGCCTCAGAGCAGGCGGGCCAGTTAAGGAGTAGTGGTCTTGAGACCGCTGCTTCATAACTGCTGTTTCCAGCGAGCCCTTAAAGCTCGCGCGGAAACAGGGGCATCAGGAGCCATTTGGCCCTTGATAATAATCTGTTAATTCCTTTGAATTGGTTAGTATTGCTTCAGACTTGAGAAAGGAAGGAATTCTTCCGAAACCTTGTCTACTTATAAATATATAGTTAGTCCAATAAAAAAGTATCATTGCTCAATACAATACTCTTGTTATTTTGATATGTTATATACAGGTATATATATATATATATATACATATATATATATATATATATATATATATATATATATATATATATATATATATATATATATATATATATATATATATATATATTCTCTATCAGGTAAAATTGTTTTAAAATATACCCCCTTAACCTGACAACCTTAAAAACTGTGTGGGAGGAGTGCAAAAAGAAATGAAAATTCAATTGTTTAAATTCCCTGTCGGGAGAAGAATGTGCAGCATAGAAATGCCATGATGAAGCTGCAAGGAATATGCCTGAGGGGCAAAACACGTGTAGCATTTCAAACACAAAGTCAGTGATGCCAGCTCAGAGTACTTCTGGGATAGCGGCCACTGGAAGGAAAAGCAACGGATGAGCGGCAGCTAATTATAATATAGCTGAAGAGCTTATGAGGAACAGACAATGGAGGAGACATTTAAAACAGCAACAGATCAAATTGCACCAGAGTGAATGTGGGATTGTTACTAATCCTCAGTGAGGACTCTTGGATGGAGCCGCTAACTCCATAAAGAACCTCTGGGCAAGGACTTTGTACACTTTTGGATAATGATATTTATACCCGCTTAGCTTATGCTGCTAATACATTGCGGGTTAGTGCACTTGAGAAAATGTGTTCGGGTTAGCACACGAGTAGGGTGTTTTTTCCACTTTTCTTGCTCCATTGACTTATATAGGGAATACATTAAAGTGGTCAAGATATTCTAACTTTGGCTTTTTTCTTGCTTCCAGTTAGAGCTTGTGTGAAAACATTTTCATTTCAACATGTAATACGTGCGCCACCTGAAGCACGCAAAAAGCGTAATTCTAGCACAGTTAACAATCGAGCAGGAGCAATAAATAGCTCTCCACTTGTAATCTAGCCTTATGTAATTTATAAAGTGGCCTTTCTCTTCAACCTCCCTGGATTTCTTTAACCGAGGTGATTAACAGCCCCTGCTCCAACGCAATTGATCATGCACAAGCAAGGGCCAGCATTGCAAAAGTAGCGGCTTGAGTTAATAAATGGAAGCCTATGTATGTATTTTCTCCTTAATTTTTTCTGTTACTTTTGACCATCACTTCTCTTCCATCTCTTACTAAATGTTCCAAAGGCAAGAAAACTAAAGATATCACCATCTAAAACACACCATCTATCTCTTTAGATATTAGTTTTGCAGTACAATCTAGTTATCTGGATCTAGTACATAGGAGTCTTATGACACTCAACACTCAAGTTCTCTCAGTCACTATCTTACCTGCATGTGTTCATCAGTGATTATCACAAAAAATTTTTACCTCTTCATTATCTCCCGAACTGATTATTACAACTAACACCCCATTAACTCACTTATCATACTTTTAATTACCAGTGAATAAATCTTTAACTCAAAATTTTAAATTACATTTTTTAACTTGACTTGTCTACAAAATTAAATGTTATGTAGTTACCTAATGAAAATGGGATAAATGCATCGTTTTTCTTAAATCTACCATTCTCATCAAGAAAATGACCCGGGTCAAATTGTTGAGGGTTTTTGAAGTATTTGGGATCCTTCAGGACTGATGTTAATAATGGAAACACCATAGTGCCCTAAAATGAAGAATGCAAAAAGTGATAAAAACCTAAACTTCTAATTTTATAGAAGTGCACAGATGCTAGTAACTTGTTTAATAGATCAGGTCCCAATAGGAACAAGTTTACAATATAATTAACATATTTGTGAGCTTGCAGAGAAATCCTCCTCACCTTTGGAATGGTATATCCTCTGAAGGTTATGTCCTTAACAGTTGCACGGGCAACTCCAGTAGGTGCAACATCTGCAAATCTCTGAAGTTCATGGACCACAGCTTCTGTATATGGCATCATATATCTATGTTCAACAGAAGGACATCGATCTTGGCCAATAACATGGTCTATCTCCCTTTGAATCCTCTCTTAAGTAAAATTATAAGGAAAAAGAAAAAATATATACTAAGGTCAAAGAACTAGATGCGTTTTATCAAGTCAATTACAATTTCTGACACAATAGATATTTTTGGTGAACTATAAGTTTTATGCCAAAGTTAAGTAATGACATGTTTATGCCATTGCTGTGTTGCAATTGAATGCCCCTTTCATATGCTTCTTTTACTTTTTGTGGGATCTTTATTTGGGTACATTTTGTTATCAGCACATAAAGACAGATGTACTGTATAGATTTAAAACGGATTTCATGTTAAGTTTATTTATTGAGCTTCAGGAGGATAGTAAGAAATGCTTATAATTGTTCATTTACAAAGCTACCTTGTATATCAGGGTACTTGAGAAGAACCAAAAAACCATATCTCAATGTTGTGCTTGTGGTCTCAGTTCCAGCCATGAACAAGTCATTGACCGTTGCAAATAAATTTAGATGGTGAAATTCAGTGTTGTGATTTTTCTTTTCCTATGTTATAGAAAAATAAATTAATATAACTAAATGATATGACTGTTTATAGAAAAAAAATGTTCCTCTGATGCTATAAAAACACTGTTTACAGATGCTCACCTCGTCCATGTGTATGAGGAAGCAGTCAATGAGGTCTCTTGGAAAGTTCTTGTCAAGGGTACCTTGATGATCTTTAATCATGCCCAACACAAATTCTTTCAGTTTTTCAAATGTTACAAATATCTTCTGGTGCGGGCCAGGTAAGGCACGAAGTATATTTGGAAACAATGCAAGAAGCTGTGGCAAAACAAGTCAAATCCTCATTTAAATGTGTTGATGTATGGTTGTCATGGCAATACGTTGTTGAACACCCAAAACGTTTTATCCAGTATACCTACATATTTTTTCTTCTGCTTTATCACAAATCTCACCTGACCACTTGTTGAACCGAACAAATTAAACATCTCCCTAATGTAGGACAGGAGGGACATAAACCTCTCATCTTCATAGTCAAACCGCTCACCAAAGACTATAGAGCAGATGATGTTGGAAGCAACCAACCCCAATAAGTGTGTTGGGTCAAATGGAGCATCTGTCAATTACAAAATCAATAACATAGCAAAAGAAATTAGAAATTATTTATGGCAACATCTATGATTGTGAAAAGTGCAGAGCAAATATTTCTGAATTTAGATGCATATCAATGAGGAAGAAATCTTTAAAATTTAGGGTTAATTAAACAAGTGTAAAATAGGCTTGAGGGCTGATTTATCATAGTGCGTGCGTCCGCCCACATCAATAAATGCCGACAGCATATGCTGTCAGCATTTATCATTGCACAAGCATTTCTAGTGAAATTCTTGTGAAATGCTGCCCCCTGCCCATTCGAGCCAATCGGTTGCTAGCAGGGGGTGTGAAATACCCAATCCTATCTGATCGAGCAGATTGCTGTCCGCTGCCTCAGAGGTCGCAGACGAGTTAAGGAGCAGCGATCTTATGACTGCTGCTTCTTAATTACAGATTCCAGCAAACCTGAAGGCTCGCGTGGAATAGGCTGGTTGATAGCTTAATAAATAGGCTGTAATCTGATGTAATTTGTAGATGCCAAAAGATACAATTCTATTGTCTACTCACAATTATAAAAATGTTTAACTTTTTGAAAGATATAATAATTTTCTCTAAGTGAATAGAATTTATCTAACATTTGGATTAATGTGTGGCAATGAAGAAAGGCTTGGAGGGCTTTGTACATATGGTAATTTGTCATCTATTGTTTTCAAGTGATGAATTTAGAGAAGAAAAATGTGAAAGATGTTAAAAAATATAACACAGTTTTACACTGTTTTCTAAGAAAAATAACTTGACTGAAAAGTAAATCTAGTAAAATGTAGGAAGGCTGCAATAAAATGGACTGGAAAATTCTTGGCCTGTGCACAGATTTTGATTCTTAATAGAACGCTGAAAGAAGTCAAGTACGGTTTTAGTCAATCCTCATTTAATGATCAGTTAAACTTTTTGTATTGCATATATATGTCAGCACTGCAAAATCTGTTTTCGCTTTATAAATAAAAAATAATAATAATGTACCACTTTGCAATTGTTGCAATTACAAATGTTTAGGCATTCTCATGTTTATTTCTTTTGTTTGTATCGGTATGACACAAAATAGTGGAGAAAAAAATCAAAATCTGACACATTCCACGGAAAACTCGAAAAAAATGGACTCAACAAAAAAGTCTCATGACCTCTGAAGGAGACCAAACTTTCTGACACTGGATCAATAGTGTAGCTGGGTTGGGCAAGAATTTCCTTATACATTCAGAGCAGGTGAAACTGATCTCTACATCAGTACAATGCAGAAAAGGAAAGAAAATGTGGTGGAAGGAAAATTATTATTATCAGTTATTTGCAGAGCTCCAACAGATTCTGCAGCACTATAAACAAAGACAATGGGGATGATTTATCAAGCTCTGTATGGAGCCTGATGCCCTCTGTTTCCGGTCGAGTCTTCACGCTTGCCGGAAACAGAAGTTATGAATCAGTGGTCTAAAGACTAACTTGTCTGCCTGCTCTGAGGCCGCGGACAGAAATCAACCCGATCAAATACGATTGAGCTGATTGACACCCCCTGTTAGCGGCCATTCTGCAGGGGGCGGCATTGCTCCAGCAGTTCACAAGAACTGCTGGTGCAATGATAAATGTCGACATTGTATATCCGCTCGCACCATGATAAATCTACCCCATAATATATAGGCAACATTTATAGGGAACAAGTGGGTAGAGAGCCCTGCCAACAATTGCACTGTTCTAGTCAACTCTCATGAAGGTGATCTACAAACAACTCGGCTCATAGGCTTACATGCTAAGGGGGTTTAAGGGGAAAACAAAAGAGGAGAGGACGTGAGGTTATAAAAGGTTAGTGTAGGTTGTATGCATCCTTGTATTATTATAAAATCAAGAAATGTGATGTAAAAAAGTTTTATTCATTAAAAAAAAAATACAAATTTTTAGAAGCAATTGTGAAATAGTTTGAATTTAAAGTGATTGTTTTTAATAGGTAAAAATTCATCAGTATTGTATCATTTCATATTTTCTTATATTTTAAGCAATATATTTATTAATATATTATATTGTTTTCATCACCAACCTTGACACTTTCTGAACCTGTCTACGAGAAAAAAAGCTTCTTCCTGGATTCTCTCCTCTATGCTCCTTTTCCCCATTCCAAAATTCCTCAATGTCATGACTGAGAATCTGCGCATTGTTTTCCAACGCTCGCCATTGCTCAAGATAAGCCCTGAAAAGATAACTCAGAAACTATAATGATAAGGCCTTGTTCAAAGGCCTTGTTCATTCATGTCTGGTCACTCATTTCCTCAAAATACATACTTAGAATAACTCTTTTATAATGATTTTTGTGCTTCTTTATCTTACCGTAATCTTTGAGAAACAGTTTGGATATTTCTAAGCTCCCTCTGTCAATAAACAGGTCCCCTTTGTCTACTAGAGCCTCCTTGATGGTATCAAAGCCAACAAGCATGACTACACGCATGTTCCCCATGTATACAGTGAAGATAGGTCCATGGATCTGGCTCAACTGTGAAAATATGCATTGTTCTAGATTAATTAATAGAAGAAGTGAGGATTCAAAATAATTTTACATGAAGATTATAAGACACAACATGTAGCTTCAAAGACCTAGGAGCAACTACAGTGGATATATGATTTCTAGGTATCTAACTGGTGTATCTTCCAGTTTGACTTATACTACATTCTTACATTGTACCTGTTAATACAACATTTGAAACAATAAACTAGGAGGCCCATTTATCAAGCTTGTGGACCTGTGTTTCTGCGAGTCATCAGTTTGTAAGTGGTTTTCAGCACTGTAAATTGTTTTAAGAACCTCTATTAATCTTAGATCATTTTGACTAGAAAATGTAAATGATCTGTACCCTTAAAGGACCAATGATTTAATACCTACTCTGAATTTCAATTAAGCAGTACATTTTTTTCAGACAAATTTTATTTTTTCTCCCATTTTCCGGCCCCCTGTATCATGTGACTGACATTAGCCAATCACAGACTAGTAAACGTACACCCTGTGAGTTTGTGCACATGCTCAGTAGGATCTTGTTCCCCAGAAAGTGTGTATGTAAAAAGACTGCAATATTTGAAAATGGAAATAAATTGGAAAATTATATCTGAATCATAAAAGTTTATTTTGACATAAGTGTACCTTTAAATTATATTTAGTGAACACTTGGGGGGCTACTTATCAAGCCGTCTACTTTTCTGGCTTCGCCGGCCCAATACGTCCGCCTAAGCTCGCCTACCTTCGCCGCCGCGGACCTTGAATACGTTCGCCTAAGTTATCAAATAAAGCTGTCAAAAAGCCGCGGGGCGATGAGCAGCGGACTGTGACAGTTATCACTCATCCGATCTCGCTGCCCTTCGGCTTTTTCCCAGCTTTATTGCTAGCCTGTCACTAAGCACTCACACTAAACTACACTGTTCTACCCCCTATACCGGCGCCCCCGGAGGCCCCCGCAACTAAATAAAGTTACTAACCCCTAAACCGCCGCTCCTAGACCCCGCCGCAAGTCTTATAAATGTATTAACCCCTAAACCGCCGCTCCTAGACCCCGCCGCAAGTCTTATAAATGTATTAACCCCTAAACCGCCGCTCCCGGACACCGCTGCCACCTACATTATACCTAGTAACCCCTATCCTGCCCCCCTATACCGTCGCCCTCTATTATAAAATTATTAACCCCTATCCTGCTGATCCCGCACCTCTCCGCAACTAAATAAATAGTTTAACCCCTAAACCGCCGCTCCATGAACCCGCCGCAACCTATAATAAATTTATTAACCCCTATCCTGCCCCCCACTACGCCGCCGCCACTGTAATAAAATGATTAACCCCTAAACCTAAGTCTAACCCTAACCATAACGCCCCCCTAACTTAAATATTAATTAAATAAATCTAAATAAATTAACTCTTATTAACTAAATGAATCCTATTTAAAACTAAATACTTACCTTTAAAATAAACCCTAATATAGCTACAATATAAATAATAATTATATTCTAGCTATCTTAGGATTTATTTTTATTTTACAGGTACCTTTCAATTTATTTTAACCATGTTCAATAGCTATTAAATAGTTATTAACTATTTAATAGCTTATCTAGCTAAAATAAAGAGAAATGTACCTGTGAAATAAATCCTAACCTAAGTTACAATTACACCTAACACTACACTATACTTTAATAAATTATTCCTATTTAAAAATAAATACTTACCTGTAAAATAAACCCTAAGATAGCTACAATGTAATTAATAATTATATTATAGCTATCTTAGGATTTATATTTATTTTACAGGTAACTTTGTATTTATTTTAGCTAGTTAGAATAGTTATTAAATAGTTATTAACTATTTAATAACTACCTAGCTAAAAGAAATACAAAATTACCTGTAAAATAAATCCTAACTTAAGTTACAATTAAACCTAATACTACACTATCATTAAATTAACTAAATAAACTACCTACAAAGAACTACAATGAAATACAATTACATAAACTAACTAAAGTACAAAAAATAAAAAAAGCTAAGTTACAAAAAATAAAAAATTAAGTTACAAACATGTTAAAAATATTACAACAATTTTAAGCTACTTACACCTAATCTAAGCCCCCTAATAAAATAACAAACCCCCCCAAAATAAAAAAAATCCCTACCCTATTCTAAATTACATAAATTTCAAAGCTCTTTTACCTTACCAGCCCTTAAAAGGGCCATTTGTGGGGGCATGCCCCAAAAAGTTCAGCTCTTTTGCCTGTAAAATAAAAATACAACCCCCCCCCCAACATTAAAACCCACCACCCACATACCCCTAATCTAACCCAAACCCCCCTTACAAAAACCTAACACTAATCCCCTGAAGATCATCCTACCTTGAGTCGTCTTCACTCAGCCGAGCCACCGATGGAACTGAAGAGGACATCCGGAGCGGAAGAAGTTAATCCTCCAAGCGGCGCTGAAGAAATCTTCCATCCGATGAAGTCATCATCCAGGCGGCGCTGAAGAAGTCTTCGATCCGGCCGATGTCATCTTCAAAGAGGCGCTGAAGAGGTCTTCTATCCGGGCGAAGTCATCTTCCAAGCCGGGTCTTCAATCTTCCTTCCGCCGACGCGGAACCACCTTCTTCACCGACGGACTACGACGAATGACGGCTCCTTTAAGGGACGTCATCCAAGATGGCGTCCCCTCAATTCCGATTGGCTGATAGGATTCTATCAGCCAATCGGAATTAAGGTAGGAAAATCTGATTGGCTGATGGAATCAGCCAATCAGATTCAAGTTCAATCCGATTGGCTGATCCAATCAGCCAATCAGATTGAGCTCGCATTCTATTGGCTGATCGGAACAGCCAATAGAATGCGAGCTCAATCTGATTGGCTGATTCCATCAGCCAATCAGATTTTCCTACCTTAATTCCGATTGGCTGATAGAATCCTATCAGCCAATCGGAATTGAGGGGACGCCATCTTGGATGACGTCCCTTAAAGGAGCCGTCATTCGTCGTAGTCCGTCGGTGAAGAAGGTGGTTCCGCGTCGGCGGAAGGAAGATTGAAGACCCGGCTTGGAAGATGACTTCGCCCGGATAGAAGACCTCTTCAGCGCCTCTTTGAAGATGACATCGGCCGGATCGAAGACTTCTTCAGCGCCGCCTGGATGATGACTTCATCGGATGGAAGATTTCTTCAGCGCCGCTTGGAGGATTAACTTCTTCCGCTCCGGATGTCCTCTTCAGTTCCATCGGTGGCTCGGCTGAGTGAAGACGACTCAAGGTAGGATGATCTTCAGGGGATTAGTGTTAGGTTTTTGTAAGGGGGGTTTGGGTTAGATTAGGGGTATGTGGGTGGTGGGTTTTAATGTTGGGGGGGGGTTGTATTTTTATTTTACAGGCAAAAGAGCTGAACTTTTTGGGGCATGCCCCCACAAATGGCCCTTTTAAGGGCTGGTAAGGTAAAAGAGCTTTGAAATTTATGTAATTTAGAATAGGGTAGGGATTTTTTTTATTTTGGGGGGGTTTGTTATTTTATTAGGGGGCTTAGATTAGGTGTAAGTAGCTTAAAATTGTTGTAATATTTTTAACATGTTTGTAACTTAATTTTTTATTTTTTGTAACTTAGCTTTTTTTATTTTTTGTACTTTAGTTAGTTTATGTAATTGTATTTCATTGTAGTTCTTTGTAGGTAGTTTATTTAGTTAATTTAATGATAGTGTAGTATTAGGTTTAATTGTAACTTAAGTTAGGATTTATTTTACAGGTAATTTTGTATTTCTTTTAGCTAGGTAGTTATTAAATAGTTAATAACTATTTAATAACTATTCTAACTAGCTAAAATAAATACAAAGTTACCTGTAAAATAAATATAAATCCTAAGATAGCTATAATATAATTATTAATTACATTGTAGCTATCTTAGGGTTTATTTTACAGGTAAGTATTTATTTTTAAATAGGAATAATTTATTAAAGTATAGTGTAGTGTTAGGTGTAATTGTAACTTAGGTTAGGATTTATTTCACAGGTACATTTCTCTTTATTTTAGCTAGGTAAGCTATTAAATAGTTAATAACTATTTAATAGCTATTGTACATGGTTAAAATAAATTGAAAGGTACCTGTAAAATAAAAATAAATCCTAAGATAGCTAGAATATAATTATTATTTATATTGTAGCTATATTAGGGTTTATTTTAAAGGTAAGTATTTAGTTTTAAATAGGATTCATTTAGTTAATAAGAGTTAATTTATTTAGATTTATTTAATTAATATTTAAGTTAGGGGGCGTTAGGGTTAGGGTTAGGTTTAGGGGTTAATCATTTTATTACAGTGGCGGCGGCGTAGTGGGGGGCAGGATAGGGGTTAATAAATTTATTATAGGTGGCGACGGTGTAGGGGGGGCAGATTAGGGGTTAATAAATGTATTATAGGTGGCGACGGTGTAGGGGGGGCAGGATAGGGGTTAATACATTTAATATAGGTTGCGGCGGGTTCAGGGAGCGGCGGGTTAGGGGTTAATACATTTATTATAGTTGCGGTGGGCTCCGGGAGCGGCGGTTTAGGGGTTAATATGTATAGAGTAGCTTGCG